>NC_136067.1:1469046525-1470418525 GCF_964261635.1 Lissotriton helveticus
GCACGCACACCCCCCCAACAAGCCTACGCGACCCCCCCACCTGCCAACGGCACGTACAAGTCAATCGCACGTACAAGTACCGCACGCACACCCCCCCAACAAGCCTACGCAAACCCCCCCACCCACCAACGGCCCGTACCAGTCAATCGCACGTACAAGTACCGCACGCACACCCCCCCAACAAGCCTACGCGACCCCCCCACCCGCCAACGGCACGTCCAACTCAATCGCACGTACAAGTACCACACGCACACATAACGCCAACACCCAAACGACCACAAGGACCTTGCTAACGAGTCGCACTACAACACTGACCATGTCTCCTGTGTACACACCTTTGACAATCAATGTCCTGGTCACAGCCAAACAGCCAAACAGAGGACAACACCAACACCCACCCCATATAACAACATACCACCAATTCAAAATAAGCCACACCCACCATTTGACCAATAAAAGGGTCCACACATACAACCCATCATCCTTTGCAACATACACATTCTTGCGAGGAAACAGAGAGCACACAAACAATTGCAGCCACATACCTTCACACATACACCCTATCTCATCTACACCCATCTACACCCACACCACCCCCTTCACAATCAGACCTACACACCCTCATTCATACACACCATCAACCCCTCAATCACATACACTACACACCATGACCACACCCAAGAATCCAAAGTTCACTAACCCGGAGATGGAGATACTTACAGATGAAGTCATCAGAGTCGAGCCACAGCTGTTTGGCGCATTGGTCAGACAGACCAGCATGGCAGAAAGAACACGCCTGTGGGAGAGGATCGTAGACCGGGTCAATGCTGTTGCACCCATCAGGTGCACCAGGGGGGAATGCCAGGCCAGGTGGTACGATCTGCGGAGGATGGTCAAGTGGAAGATGGACCAGGATTACGCCAATGCACACCACACTGGAGGCGGTGGTCCCCGCAGACCTCCTGTATACCATCCCTGGGAGGAGAAGGTCATTGCCCTGCTGCCACCGGCGGGAGTACATGGAATAGTAGGAGCCGTTGAGTCTGGTGAGTGTACAAAAAACACAAGTTACATGTGTAGACTAACAACAGTGCCCAGCAGCATGGGGTGGGTGGGCATGAGTCCAAGCAGTACACTACCAAATGGGGGTAGTTGCAAGGGGGAGGCACAAAGGGTGGAATGTGTAGGGTAGGAGGCTGCTCTCATCCCATATGTCCCAGGGACACACACAAGCATAATGCCCAATGCACAGGGATGGGGAAATATCACACAAGATAGTAGACCACAGCTTCTAAAAATTTAAATTTTGCTGACACACCTTTCAGAGATGCATCATTTTGTGACACAGTAAGGACGTGTAGCAAGAGAGCAAGCACAAACCTGTCTCCATCCCTGTCTCGCCCTCTCCCTCTGTTGCCCTCTCCCACAGTCACCCTCTCCCTCTGTTGCCCTCTCCCACAGTCACCCTCTCCCACAGTCACCCTCTCCCTCTGTCTCCCTCTCCCTCTGTCGCCCTCTCCCTCTGTCGCCCTCTGTCTCCCTCTCCCTCTGTCTCCCTCTCCCTCTGTCTCCCTCTCCCTCTGTCTCCCTCTCCCTCTGTCTCACTCTCCCTCTGTCGCCCTCTCCCTCTGTCTCCCTCTCCCTCTGTCTCCCTCTCCCTCTGTCACCCTCTCCCTCTGTCGCCCTCTCCCTCTGTCGCCCTCTGTCTCTGTCTCCCTCTCCCTCTGTCTCCCTCTCCCTCTGTATCCCTCTGTCTCCCTCTCCCTCTGTCTCCCTCTCCCTCTGTCGCCCTCTCCCTCTGTCTCCCTCTCCCTCTGTCTCCCTCTCCCTCTGTCTCCCTCTCCCTCTGTCTCCCTCTCCCTCTGTCGCCCTCTCCCTCTGTCTCCCTCTCCCTCTGTCTCCCTCTCCCTCTGTCGCCCTCTGTCTCCATCAGTCAGTGTTCCTCCCTCTGTCACCTCAACGCACCTCCCTGGGGCACACACACAGTTGCACACAAGCACTGCACAGGCCTCACAAACACCATAGAGCAGAATGTTAAGGGATGTCTCACAAGTACCAGCAGTCATCTGCTATGTGCCTGCAAGACACCCACCATTTGCAGTCAACATTGTACTGTGTCAGGACACACATCTCGGAAAGCTCTGTAGTACACAATGGGCACAGGTGTAGGCAGCACAAGTCCCTCCTGTGATCATTGCAAACACAAACACCAGGACAAGGTCACACATCCTGTGTACCAACACAAATCCACAAATATGGCAGCATGCCACATGAGAGGACAGCAAAATCATGAACGATGGACGCATGCAATTCACAAGCAAAGTAATAGCATGCCCTGTTGTACACACCCCTTACAGAAACTCATCCCCTGGGGACAGGCATTGGATTGCAACACTGTCCCAATTGTCATGTACCACAACAAAGCACTCACTCATATGAATATGCATACAACTCATACATGCACATAGCAGAAGCTCCAGTCCATTGTGCCTCTCAAACAATGCACGTGCCCCATCTCATGAACTTTGTGGATGCACTCAAGTACCAACATGGACATGGGTATTGACAAGGTGATGCGTCTTAGAGAAGTGCCAAGTTCTAAAGCCATGATCTAGAAGTGGGTGTACAGGTCCAGGGGTGTTGGCATTGTTTGGCCAGCACGGAACAGCAAAAGACATCCAAAGTAGTAGATGACATGCTAAATAATGATGCTCTGTCTCTTACATCAACATGCTGCATCTAAACTCTGTGCATGCTTGACGCAGACATAAGGATTTACACCGTATCCTGGATGTAGCGTGAAACTGAGCAATGCTTTACACGTGTGGTGCCGGCAAGAAAAGACACAGCAATGGCTGTGTCAGTCATTGTCAAGAGATTTGAAGAATGTAAATACCCCATTGTACATTTCATTTTTCTACCACTACATACGCAACTGAACAATGCCAACAATGTAAAGCTTGTGGAACTGTGATGCTGATAATGGATAACTAAACAACATGTCTCTTGATAGTGCCTTAACAGTGTCTGTCTCTCCCACACACAGGGCAACGTGCGGAGCTCCCCCCCAGCCAGGGGGGACAAGGATCTCAGTCCCAGGCTCAGCAGGACCCAGACCCCACCGCCAGCGCCGTCCCTCAACGCACTGTGGATGACCCCAACCAACCTGGCTCCTCTGGATCCCAAACCCCTGCAGCAACTGTACCAGCTACATCTCAGCCAACCACCGGACCCATTCCCACCACATCCCAGCAGACAGGTCAGAGCCCTGCCCATGATTCACAAGAGAGCCAGTCTGAAAATGAGGGCCACCCTTTGTCGGGCGCCCCTGAGGTTGGTGACAATCTCCACCCTGCCAACACTCGGGGGGCCCGTCGATCGGATGTGCCCACAAGCGCAGGCCGTGCTCATGTGGGTCAGGGTGGTGGGAGTGGCGGAAGGCGGAGGCGAGAATCTGGACAGTCAGCTGCAGCACCCGATATGCCTGAACTCGCTAACATCCTGGAGGCATACCGGCGGGACACCAGTGAGGTAAGCCAGCTTGCGGAGGCCCTCAACCAGGTCAGACAACAGCAGGCAGAGCAAATAGCCAGGCAAGACCTGCATTATGGATGGGTGGAGGCACACCAGGCTCAGCTCTTGATGGTGCATCGGGACATTTGCCATATGCTACGTCAGATGGCTGCCAACATGCAGCCCCCTCCCTGTGTCACAAGGCCAGCAACATCACGGCAAAGTGCAACACCAGCTACAGGGAGGGAGGAGGAGGAGGAGGAGGAGGAGGAACCCTCTGACGTAGCATCCCATGCACCGTCCATGCCTGCACATGAGTGTCCCCCAAGGAAGGTGGGTCGTCCACGGCGAAGACGTTGAGGGCCAGTGGGCCATGGACATCTCCCAGGACACTGGACCTGGCATATTGCCCCTGGGTGCAACAGCATCCCCTATGAGACTCTCCCACATGGACTTGCTGGTCACAGTCTGCCCAATGATGTCAGGCACTGTGGCCTGGACTCTGTTGACTGAAACTGTAAGGCATCTCATCTCCAGCAGTGAACTTTGGATTCCACCCCTTTCTCTACAGCACCTATTCACGTTTCCTGCACAAGATCACCCAATTAATAATCTAAACATCATACGCATTTGTTGAGTAATCTTTGAAACAGCATAAATTCATATGTGTGTGCAAATGTCAAAAATGCAAGGGTATACAACAAACAGCAGTCATCCACACACTTGGATCAGAATCTGAGTGAGGACACACATTGGTCAGAAATTCCCAACAACTACATACATGGATGGTAAGACACACCTGTGTGGGACAGTAAATGCTGGAGGGGGGTTTGAATCCCAATACTGCTATCACAGGCAGGCCCAGGAGAGTCACTTTGAGGTGTACATGTCAGTGTCACAAAAGTAGTAGTCCACGTAGGGAGTACCTACAACTGTGTCCTCAGGTATGTGAGCTACCATCAGCATGATGCATTACTGTGTATGTGATGAATGGCGCACAGGATAAGGGTGGCAGGACAGACTGTGGGCAATGGGCTGTAGCACTCTACACAAGCACACCTGATTAGGTGACCTACCCCTATGGAGCTACAAGTACTATACTACTGTAATGGGAGCAACGCATACAGAACAACTACACACGTCTGTCAAATACCTACACCAGAACGGGGAAATCACACCACACCCAAGAGAGAGGGTCATGGTGTGTGTCCCATGTGGCCACTTGACTGACTGTGACAGCAATGTTGAAGTGGTGTGAGCAGGTTGTGTACTGGCACGTGACTGTAAGCTATCAGTTTTTTGCTCTAGTGGTGTTGACAAGGTAACACAGTACAATATTGTGCCTATGTAAGATGTGTGTGTGGTGGACACGGCACATTACCTGGTGGTACGTAGACCCAATGTCATGTGAATCTGCATAGTCGTGCCAGTATGTGTTGCACACACAGGCATAGCAGCAGCAATGGCTGGGTTCCAAGCATTTTGATAGCAGGAGGGTGAATGTCTGGTGTTGTCTGTGTGTAGGGTGGCAGGAGCATGCTCTATTAATGGATGGAAGGAGGGTCATCCTGTAGGTGTCTGTGTTCCTGGATAGTGTGCGCTGCATGGTGGCTGTGTATGCAGCAGCAGCAATGAGTGAAGACATGACGGCAGGAGGGGTGTGACAAATTGCTAAACAAACACATAACACAAGGGCATCGGCAAGGCACAAAGTGACATGTGGATGTGAAGGCAGGAGTGTCTGCCTCACTCAGGGTCACTGACAATAAAATGGCACAGTAATCACAGCAGATCACAGTCACTGGACCAGGGCCCTTATGGACAAGTGGGGTACAAGACACACAGCGTCAGCAGGTGTAGACAACACCTACTGTGTTCAAAGCCAAACTGCAGCGACAAAGCCATCTACCTCACACACAACATAGTATTCTAGCCTTCACAAACCCCATGCGTGTGGTCACTATACAGGTACACACATAACAAGCATGAGCTAACTACATGCCAAATAGTATAGATGCACATTAGAAGGACATGTGTGTTGACCCCAAGGCGGCACAATATTCTGTAGGAGTCAGACGTCATGCACAACATGATTATTTACATTGTGAGCCCATGGAGCATTAACAAACTTACATGTGCATTGTCAAGAAGTCCAAATTACACTATTCATGATGTCACCTGTAATGCGGCATTACTATTACCTACAAGGCTGTCAAGGACTGCCCGTACCTTTCTTCATCAGAGTGGTGTGATGCTCAAAGGGTTCCACCTCCAAATAGTCCCTTGGTCTGAGTACAAACGACAGACACAAAAGGGTGATCAGGCGAGGGAAGGAGAGGATGGGAACTGCTGGGAGGGAGACCTGAAACAGAGGCAAATAAGCATTAGGAGTACATTCTCATGTCACTGACACTTCAAAAACATCATTTGCTACACTGTACCAGTCACACCTGTGAAGTGTACTGACTAGAGAAAATTTATGATGAGTAATCATGCCATCACATGAGATACGATGCTGTGACACGGACACATAAAAACTAGGACAGTCTGTCATACATTAGAGTCATGTATAACGCTCACAAGTGAGCTACCATGCAAATAGATCAATGTTGTTAAAACTCATTCACTGGCTCAGATGAGGTGGACCTTACAAACAAATGGAAACATATGGAAATGCAACTTACGCTAACTGTAATGTCTGTATCTGATATTGGTTACCCATAAGGGCCATGTAGGCAAACTTGACCTCATGCACAACAGCTGTAAGTATCACATATGATGAGGAAGCTAATGACCGACATGAAATGAAGGCACTCTGTAGCCAGTCTTTTGATGTGTCAAGTATGCATTACTATGCAAAACATGATATGCAGGTAGAAGAAATATTAAGTGCAAGTGATGTCCATCCAAGCTACATAATCAGACCCTACCATTGCACAGTAATGCTGCAGGGGACCAGAGATTCATGTGAATGACCGGACTCCACTGGTGCAACACAATAAATCACATATGCATCATCCCAACATTTTATTTTGTCATGCTAAACATACATGGCATCATGTGAATCAAAACAGAACTGCTACTTACTGTGAAGGCTGGCGTAGCAGTATTCTCAACCTGCACTGAGGTAACGACATGACAGTGACATGATATACTGCTGCAAGGGGCAATGCATCCATGTAAACTGATTCACAGGACAGTTGTCTTAACATGTGGAACATACACTGGGCCACACCCACACCACATGGTTTCATGGTAATCAAACTGGACTGGCCCACAAGCTGGAGGTGAGGATCCAGTCACATTCTAATGCACACAGTGAGGCTGCAATCCCCCACAGAGTCCGTGGTTGTGACCTCTGACACAATGTCAAGCCATGGTATGTGCAATGTTGCAGTGGCAATGTCTACACACATTGATGCATTTACCAGAGTATCAAAGTACAACAGATGACAGAAGGGGTGACTATCCTGTCATGGGAGTGGCCATACATGTCATAAGTAACATAATGGAGTTGCATGTATGCAAGGTGACACTACATGCACATGAACATGTACCACACGTTTCTACACATACCAACGCTAAACAGCCTTATATGAGTCCTTACCCAAATTGACTTCTCCACATGTCCAAGCATGCTCCGTTGATGTGGCTGACGTTGCAATCATAATGAGCAATAGCAGGATGACCACGATGACCCCAACGGACAACAGGCAGGGCGAGCTGTGGATGAGAGTGGCACACAAGGGGTCAAGTTCTGTATAATGTCATTTTGGCAATGTCTGTTGAATAGCCAGATGTAGTATAACACCTGTACATTCCAAGTGCACACATAGCACATATGTGTGTTGCATTACAACTGCACGTGTGACACTGCACAACACACATCCAAGTGACCTTGCATACAGTCTGTTGCATACACAGCATGCTACCCATGCAACTCTATAGTCCATCTTTTACATAAAAGATGATATGACTCACCATCATGAAAAGAAGTTGCGGATGAGGTGACCGCGGATATCATCTTCACCCTCCTCGTCACTGGCATCCTGGCCAAGGCCTTCATCCTCAACGGGCGGATGTTCCAGCTCATCAGGATCAAGGTAGAGTGGCACGGCCTTCTCCACTGCCATGTTGTGTAGCATGCAGCACATGGTGAAGATGTCACACACCTTGCGTGGGCTGTATTGGAGGGCTCCGCCTGTCTTGTCCAGGCACCTGAACCGGCTCTTCAGGAGTCCAAAGGTTCGTTCGGTCACCCGCCTGGTCTTGCCATGAGCATTGTTGTAACGCTGGTCTGCAGCTGTCCTGGGGTTGCGTAGCGGAGTCATTAGCCACGGCATGTTTGGATATCCAGCGTCTCCTGCAATTTGACATCATGTACAAGAGTGATTCATATGATGCAGATCATGAAGTTGTGACATACTGACACACAGAGCTGACAGTGTATACTCACCAACTAGACATGCCCGGTGGTTGTGCAGCTGCAGCATCATCTGTGGTACCCTGCTACGCCTCATGATGAAAGCATCGTGGCACGATCCTGGAAAACGTGCACAAACATGTGAGATAATCATGTTGGCAAGACACACCACCAGGGCATTTATCGAGTGGTAGTGTTTCCTGTTGCGATACGCTTGCTCCTGAGCCTGTGGTGGCACCAGAGTAACATGTGTACCATCAATTGCACCAATTACATGTGGCATGCGGCCCAGGGCATAGAATTCCCCCTTGACATCTGTCAACTCTTCTGGAGTAGGGAATGTAATGAATTCATCAAGGTGGAGCAACATTGCTCCCAAAACATCACCCAATACCCGGCTAAACATAGTCTGAGACATCCCTCCCACATCAGCTATGGTAAATTGGAACGTACCTGTGGCAAAGAAATGGAGGGCTGCCATCACCTTTACCTTGGGTGTCAGTGCAGTTGGATACCTGTGGCGTGGTTGTAGGTGAGCCTCAAGCCTGCCCGTCAGGTCCTTGATCAACTGTCTGGTGAAGCGATATCGACGGATGCAATTGCGCTCCCTCATGGCTTCCAAGTCAGGCAACGGCCTTTCCAGAGGGGGTGCCCTGCAAAACATAATTAGTCCAAAATATCTTCAACTGTCTGACTAAGACAATAACAATGTACATGGCACAAGCAACACTGCTTCAAATAATCTAGACAATTTGGAATGTGGGGTGGGATACACACTGATGTAACGTGTGCCAGCTCCCAGCCACTCCTCCGTGGAAAATAAAAGACCTGTAGTGTGTGGAATGGATATGACATGCATACAAACGATGTGATGGATAGGTCTTAGTGAGCATGACAATGTATCATGTCAGTGAGACACGTCATGTCAATGTCAGTAGGAGGTTGTCTGCACATCCAGACGGCTGACTGAAATACACACACACACCACATGTGCCATCATTTGCACTGTTCTGCCTTAGTCATGTTGCGGTGTGTACTTTCAGTTACAATTACATAACCATCATCATACAGCATAAATGTTTGATTTGTCACTAATGGTCTGTGATGCCATCACACATATGAACGGGTCATTAACACACGTGGCATGGTGTGCGTACATTAGTAACCCTGCCATCACAGCAAGGACACAACATAGATGCTCCTACAGCAGATGTACAGAACTGTATGGACTAGTTACTTAGCTTTTGTAACCAAATATCTGTAAGGAACAGTAGTCAGTAGCATATTGCCAAATTTCAATACATACCAAGCTTTGGACAAATTAGCCTCCCTGGGTGCCATCGATCTGACCAGTGAGTCGGGGCTATCCAGGCCACACCGGAACAAAACCAGTGTCGCGGATTGGCATCCGACAAGGGCGTGGCCAAGTATTGCCCGTACCTACAACGCAGACACTGGCAGCAGTTACACAACCATATCCCACAGAGAGTGTGGGTAGCGGGCAAAGATGCATGTGATGTTGCAAGACATCACTCCCAGACTCAGGGAGGATGATGACATCTTTGCGTAGTGCTTGTACCTCTTGGATACCCTCTACAGCGGAGCAAACGGGAATGTGGTCTGTGGTTTTGATGCCTGGATGCACATGCTCTCTGGGGTGGGGTGGGAGGACAGGGAACATGGTCAGTCCAGGGAGGGGTGTGGGGGTCTATCAGCCACACATGCTGCGTGGCTGTACATGCTTGCCAATATACATACAGTACATTCATCAAGATAGGCCTGCAGAGGCTCAGCGTAGCGTTAGTGTAGTTTAAGGACCTCAGTGACAAGTTGTTCCTCACCGCAGCAACGGGGAGATGAAGGGCCATGGTTCCGGCCGCCCACATAAACACAACACTGTACGTTGCCCACTCATCCAAAAACACGTTTGGAGTAGAGACATCACCAGTGTCTGGCTAGGTGTCCAGACCACTCGCATCCCCCAGTCCACCTGTCCTGTTGTCTTGGGACTGACACTCACGTGCCAGTGGGTCTTCATGACCCTCCCAATACTCATTAACACCCATTGTAATGAGGTGTGCCCGGATCATTGAATTTTAAATTCCCATGCAGCATTAACAGCGGTGTTCTGCCACACAGTTACCACGGCGGAGCCGTAAAGTGTGTGGTATCGGGGCCAGCACCACCCGAGAACGGCGCCACGGCTGAGACCTGGGGGATATTTGCCAGTGAGGTTGTGAGTTGAACCAGCGGGGACCAGGATTAACATTCCGATCCTGTCTGTTACAGCGGTTCTGGGACGTATGCGCCGCCTGCGTCCGTGACTCAGCGAGTGATGACGTCAGGGGCAAATCAACGGAGGCGCTACTGCCCCCAGACGGGTACGCTGGGCCAGAAGCTGACGCTTAGTCCGTTGGTGGGGTGAGCGACATCATGGACATGAGTAAGTGCACTTACTCCTCCTGTGTCACATGCAGGGCAGGGACCGGAGGTCGTGGTGCTGGCTACGACCGCTGCAATTCTGACAGAGCCGTGTGGTCGGTGTCACCCTAATCCCATGCAGCATTGCACTTGCATCGTGGTGATTTGTAATTGCAAATACATATCTCTGACTTCTTTGGGTTACCTGACGAGTTTGCCCTGGAGGACTGATGTCAAAATAAGGGGCTCTGATGTCTCCACACCCACGCACATGCACTCGTCCTACGTCCGGACCATGAGCTATTGTGGTGCAGTGCCAACTGCTGGAGTCTGAGTGGCTTGTGGGACCAATCACACCTGGCTTCATATGTCTGGTCCCGCCAGTCGAAGCAGCTCTTGTTGTTGTGCCTGACGTGAAAACCGTGGAGACACAGACGGTGAGGGTCAGTCACCAACATGAGTCGTTTGCATTCCTCACAGGCTTTGAAAATGACATCCCTATTGGCACCGTCCTGAGTCTGACAATCAAAGCTCAATGGTCAGAAGTGTTTGTACTATGATTTTGGGTACAAAATGTGTAAGCTTACACTTATACCAGACCTGCGCTGGTGTTGTGAAAAAAGAGGACCTGACGTGTGCACGCAGAGGGGACGTATGACTACTCAGACAACGTCATCACGGCACACACAACGCCAATGACACTTGTAGAGCCACAGGATTTGCCTACCAACACACAAGTGTACAGCATGACGGAAATTGCCATATCCAGGATGACATGTGGTGATATTCTGAGGTGAGTAATACGTTACTGACCTGTTCATTGCATATGCAAACAGCATGCACAATGTCGCACATGGCACACATATGACGTGGTCACACAGGGTCATGCTGTGCGGCTATGACACCTCTGTGACAGTGGGCATGTTGCTATCATCATGTGCCAGTTCCCTGTACTGAATTGTGGGCCATTCCAGTGTTCATGTGCCTCGCAACATGTTGCTGACGTTACTCCGGTGGAAATTGTTGAATGCATGTGATGCACATGTGCAGTATGATTGATGACATGTTGTGCAAGCCCTTCACACATCAACTGAGGCACAAGGTCACAATCCCTGTGCTTCTTCAATGTCTGCCACTCCTGGGGCATCCTGATGTATGTATGCCATGCTGATGTATGCATCCACATCGTTGACATGAGTGTAGACTACATCCCTGCTATGTTATTTCCTGGTGTAACTCTCCCAATGGTGACATGAAGGTGGACAGGGACGCAGCCTACACAATCGTTCACTTGACCATGTGTGACGCACTGTACCCCAATGGTACGTGCGTGTGTCGGCCCCGTTTCCCTATTGCATTTCAGCTATACGCGAGCGAAGTGTACCCCAATGGTACGTGCGTGTGTTGGCCTCGTTTCCCTATTGCATTTCAGCTATACGCGAGCGAAGTGTACCCCAATGATACGTGCGTGTGTACGCCTCGTTTCCCTATTGCATTTCAGCTATACGCGAGCGAAGTGTACCCCAATGGTACGTGCGTGTGTCGGCCTCGTTCCCCTATTGCATTTCAGCTATACGCGAGCGAAGTGTACCCCAATGGTACGTGCGTGTGTCGGCCTCGTTTCCCTATTGCATTTCAGCTATACACGAGCGAAGTGTACCCCAATGGTACATGCGTGTGTCGGCCTCGTTTCCCTATTGCATTTCAGCTATACGCGAGCAAAGTGTACCCCAATGGTACGTGCGTGTGTCGGCCTCGTTTCCCTATTGCATTTCAGCTATACGCGAGTGAAGTGTACCCCAATGGTACGTGTGTGTGTACGCCTCGTTCCCCTATTGCATTTCAGCTATACGCGAGCGAAGTGTACCCCAATGGTACGTGCGTGTGTACGCCTCGTTTCCCTATTGCACTTCAGCTATACGCGAGCGAAGTGTACCCCAATGGTACGTGCATGTGTCGGCCTCGTTTCCCTATTGCATTTCAGCTATACGCGAGCGAAGTGTACCCCAATGGTACGTGCGTGTGTACGCCTCGTTCCCCTATTGCATTTCAGCTATACGCGAGCGAAGTGTACCCCAATGGTACGTGCGTGTGTACGCCTCGTTTCCCTATTGCATTTCAGCTAGACGCGAGCAAAGTGTACCCCAATGGTATGTGCGTGTGTACGCCTCGTTACACCATTAAATGGGTTGCATTGGCAACGGCAATGTCACCGTACTTAGGTGGGTATTTGAATAAATACATAGGGAACAACTAGGGGAACAGTGTACTGTTCAAAATGCAACCAGGTTGTCATGGATACGGAGTTTTTTTAAACTCCTACAGGTGTTCTAGAAAAATCAGTTTGGAAAAAGTATACAATGTTGCTAAAGTTGTTGTTCAGCTCAGGCTCTATTTTCAAACCATGCATATGTGTGTCATGGGCTTATGTGTGATGTGATTGGATGGAACATAGGATGCTAAATATGGTGGCCTATCACACACTACTCCTTGGACTCACAGACCCTCTGCAGCACAGATATAAGGCAGCATGTGGCTATGGGAGGGTACTTGCCTGTACAACATTGGTGTGGTAACCACAGCTGCTGTCTCTGAATCCTCTGGACCCTGATTAGCTGAGCATGGAGAGGGCACCTGCATTCACTGATGGTGAGAACAAGGCCCTGCTGGATGCCCTCCTGCCAAACTACAGCAAGCTGTATGGGAGACCAGAGGATCAGGTGAGTGATGTGTGCAAAACCTTGGAGTGTGCACCTGTTGTGTGTGTGACATTATAGCCACTGTGTATGTATAGTGGATAGATGCAATGTTGTTGTGAGTGAGTGTCAGGGTGTACAGTGTTGTTACAAGAGAGTTATTTATTGTAGTGTGGTGTGTGACAGCATGTCACGTGCTGCAGTGCACCCAGATGTAGCATATATTGCTCAGTGAGTGCCATGCTCAAAGAGTGTTTTGCACCCCTCATGTCATCTGTAGACTTTCAATGTGATGCAATGCTGTTGTGTTTGCACACAGGCCACATACTCCTGGACAATGATGCAAATGTGTGTGGCATACGATGCCCTGTTGTCCTCATGTATTTTGTGCACATATGTGTGTCTTTGGAACATGGACCAGGTATACTGATGTTCTTTTACTTTACATTTGTGACAGGTATCTGCCTATGAGAAGGGTGAAATCTGGGTGGACATCGCTAGGGCTGTCAGGAGAGAGGGGGGGCCTCGCAGGAGGTTCCGAAACATCAAGAAGAGGTGGCAGGACATCCGGTGCTGGACCCGCCGCATCGCCAGAGTCCAGCTGAAGCTGGAAGCTCCACGCCGGCATGGCGGCACCCGCCACCTCACCCCCCACATGCTCCGGGTCCTGGAAGTGGGGTTCCCAGGGATCACTGAAATATTATCTACGGCCAAAATATCGAGTTGCCAAAATATCGTTGACTAATTATCGACTACAAAAATATCGAGTTTATATACTTATTTAACTAACTACAAAAATATCGAGTAAATAATATCGAGTCTATAAAATATCGACTACTATAATATAGACAAACAATATATCGACTACAAATATATCGTTTGTAAGCTAAATAACCCTAACACTACAAAAATATCGACTACCAATATATAGACTACTAAAATATCGTTTTTGTGATTTATCGACTTCGGATTATACACATTATATATGTAAAATGATACATAAATAGTCTTGTAAAATACATTACACAATCCTAATTATATATTTTATATTAAAATACATTTTTTAAACACATTTAAATGTGTAAACATTTTTCCTACATATCATGAATACTTTGAAAATAATATATACATTTGTCGAAATTTTTCTACATATATTATCACATTATTAGTACATACATTTAAAAAGATTTAATGAACTAACCTCCAGTCAAACAAATATCAGGGAAGGTGCTGGACACTGACCAATTATAATGGATGTATGACGTTACAACGCATACTTTTACAACACATACCTTTACATCAAAATTTTTACAAAGCAAAAACCATAACAACGCATGTATTTATAACGCATGTTGTTACAACGCAGTTACCTTTACAACGCATACCATTACAACGTAAGTATTGTAAAGTATATATTAATTTTTTTAATGTAAATTTATTGAAATTAATATAATTTAATTTAATTTAATTTAATTTAATTTAATTTCATTTAATTTCATTTATTTAATTTATATTTATTTTTATATTATTTTTACCCTGTACCCCTGTACCCCAAAAACCCAAAACTGACCCTGAACCCTTAAAATACCACTTTACCCAAAATCTAAAAACTGACCCTGAACCCTAAAAATGCCCCTTTACCCAAAAACCCAAAACTGACCCTGAACCCTTAAAATACCCCTTTACCCAAAAACCCAAAACTGACCCTGAACCCTTAAAATACCCCTTTACCCAAAAACTAAAAACTGACCCTGAACCCTAAAAATGCCCCTTTACCCAAAAACTGAAAACTGACCCTGAACCCTAAAAATACCCCTTTACCCAAAAACTAAAAACTGACCCTGAACCCTAAATACCCCTTTACCCAAAAACTAAAAACTGACCCCTAAAAATACCCCTTTACCCAAAAACTAAAAACTGACCCTGAACCCTAAAAATACCCCTTTACCCAAAAACTAAAAACTGACCCTGAACCCTAAAAATACCCTTTTACCCAAAAACTGAAAACTGACCCTGAACCCTAAAAATACCCCTTTACCAAAAAACTAAAAACTGACCCTGAACCCTAAAAATACCCCTTTACCCAAAAACTAAAAACTGACCCTGAACCCTAAAAATACCCCTTTACCCAAAAACTAAAAACTGACCCTGAACCCTAAAAATACCCCTTTACCCAAAAACCCAAAACTGACCCTGAACCCTAAAAATACCCCTTAAAAAAACACAAACATATTACATTTTAAATATAATTATATACTTACCAATACTTACGTTGTAATGGTATGCGTTGTAAAGGTACCTACGTTGTAAAAACATGCGTTGTAAATACATGCGTTGTAATGGTTTTTGCGTTGTAAAAGTTTCGTTGTAATGGTAGTGCGTTGTAAAAGTTGCGTTGTAAAGATTGTTTCCCATTATACTTTACTATTCCAACTCCAGTCAGGCATATATCAGGGTAGGTGTTGGACACTGATTCTAAATAAATGTTCCCACATATTATTTGTGATTTACACTATATATAATATATTTGATCATTTAGTATTTTTTTTATAAAAACGTTTATTTTTGGTAATAATTTATTTGAAAAATATTACTTTTAAATAATATTTTTACTCTAAATGTTTTAAATTTATGTGCAAATTTGTATCTTGTATGACCTATTTTAGTAATTTTTTTCACATATTTAATTATTTTATTTGTGTTATAAAATAATATTTATGTTATTTTCTGATAATTTTTATTTGTATTTTTATCCTTTTTATTTTTTTATAATCTGTTTTTTAATGTATCTGTATATTGTTCTAAAATTAAATAGATTTAACTATTTCTTACATATTTTATGATTGTAATTCTTATATCATTTTTCATCTTCTTTTATTAGCAAAATGTTTTTATTAATATTTGATAAAATTATTAATAATTATTTTTAAATATTATTTTATTTTATAAATATTTTATTAAATTAATAGTAATTATTTATAATTATAATTTTTTTTGAAAGTATTTAATTAAATTATTAATATTTATTTATAAATATTAAAAAAAATTACATACTTTTTGTTTTAATAAATATTATTTTTTTAATTAGGTATTTTATATATATTATCCCATATTGCTATTTTAGTGAAGATTTTTATATAAATTTTTTAATTTTTAATAAATATTTTATATAAAATAATTATATTTATAAACATTTGTATTTTTTTAATTTTATACTACATTTATAGATTTTTACACTTTTTATTACATATTTTTAAATTACTCCCCACCCTTATCCCCTATTAACCCAACATCCCGCTCCTAAACATTAACATTAATTTCTATATTTATATAAATATATATCTAATTTTCTAACATATATTTTATTATTTTTTAATTTTTTTTTCCAATTTTTGAGTAGATTTGTATATTTTTAAATAAAAAAAACATTTTTTCAGTAATTTTTTTTTTTTTTTTAAATATACAAATATTTTATAGATTTTTACACTTTTTATTACATATTTTTAAATTACTCCCCACCCTTATCCCCTATTAACCCAACATCCCGCTCCTAAACATTAACATACATTTCTATATTTATATAAATATATATATTATTTTTCATATTTATTAATAATATTTTATTAACATTTTATCTATACTTTTTCGATATTTTTTACTATTACTACATATCGATATTAATACTATTCGATATTTTTGACTCGATATTTTTGTACTCGATATTTTTTTCACATTAAATAATACGATATTTTCTACTTCGATATTCTTTTTTTCGATATTTTCCTATACTCGATATTTTTGACTCGATATTTTGTCCTTTCGATATTTTGGAGTCGATATTATGACTAGTTACCGTTCCCAGACCTCCATAGGCAGTTGCAGGAGGGACAGCAGCAAGAAGGGGGTAGGTACATGTCTGTTTGTTGTCATGTGTGTGTGAAATGCTACCTGAAGTGCTCCAAGGCATGGTAACACTCCCATAGTTTGAGTGGTGTGGTCAGACAGGCACTTCATGCATTGGCATTTGAATGTCCCAGTGTCAGCAGCTGCTTCTTTACATGCCTTGCCCTACTCCACATTTGAGCTTTGCTTTGGCTGATTCTTGTTTTTGACATGTACTCCTATGGTGCAATGTCTCAGTATGCATCTTCCTTTGCACATCATCATGTTGTAGGGGGGTCTGTGACACCTGTTGGTACCTTACATGTAGCACCACATGTGCACTGTGTCTGCCCTTCTTCATATTTTGAACAGAAACAATTGCCTATGCCTCGGAGCTAATTAGAGTACACAATGACTTATGTACAAGTAAACCATAGTTTATTAGTTTACCCAAGAACAATTTATGTTTTCATTTGTTGCTCAATTTACAAAAAAGCGAGAATATTCAAAACAGACAGAAATAAGGCCACTATCAACCTCAAGTCTTAGCCATACACGAGTTCAAAACATCAGTTTGTGCATATATACAGGGAACACATTTTTTTGCATATATACAGTGACAAAACATATATTGGACATTATACACCAAGAAAACTTTTATACCAACATGTGTCGAACATAAAGAAAAAAACAGTGGGTATTTTTACCATGAGAAGAAATTACCATAAATACATTTACAGAGCATGGACCACAAGACCTTACACATTTAAAAATGATTTGACCAACCAATATTAATGGAAAGGAAAACGAATGTTTTCAACCAGTTCAACTACCATGACCTGAATAAGAGGTAATCAGTTAAATATCAGGAACATTGCCCATTTCTGCATCAATAACATTGGCCAACTGGCCAGTGAACGTGAAACAAAAGGGGGGGTGCCGACGCGTTTCGAATCCTGATAAAAGACTTGCAGGATTCTCGTCAGGGCAGTGTGAATCTAGTCCATGGGAACTGTTTAGAAAAAAAGAACAAAACAGTTTGTTTACTAACAAGTGGGTCCTCAAGCCACTACTCTCCGAACAATTCGAGAGACGGAATACTGCGTACCTTGTATAATTCCTGCCCACAGTTACTCCTATGTTATATGGAAATGTCGTCTATGTTGAGGGGTTTACGCTGCAACAGAGTAAAAAGCAAGTCAAATCCAGCGGGGTGGAGGGGGACCCTACAAATTCGTCGTGATTGTACTGAAATTGGTTACCTGCGTTCTGCGAGGGTCTTTGCCAACCTGCGCGGTGTTCTAAAACATTTAAAATTCCTCTTCATTTAATATCTGAAAGTGAATAAAGAGGGCGGGATTTAGACAGCTGCTCAGTCGGTTAGACACTTGTGTGACACTGGTGGTCATCCCAACAAGTAATCGACTTACTTGGACACCAGTCCGCGGTAGCCGCAGAGAGGGGTTCTGACTTCTAGCCCGAATATTATCAGCCTGTGCGTTTTCATTAGACGTTTACAATTCAGATCATTAGTTTTCCTAAGACAAGTGGATAAAGCGCGTTTTAGTTTGCTTCTAATGCGGTGACACTCTGGCGCACCGGTAGTAATCAATTCCCCGCAAGCTTCACTTACTTGGACACCGGTCCGCGGTGGCCGCACACAGGGGGATTCTGATTCTGGGGCCAAGTTTTTCACATAGTGAGACGTTAAGTTAATCTGTGGAAGCGAAAACACAAGACCAGATTAGCGCGTTAATGCGCTGTCATGTGTGCTTAGAATCAGCGCTGGTAGCGGTTCCAAATCTAAGGGGGTTCAGTCTTACCTCAAAATATTTCATAAGCCTCCACAACAACAGCTTGCTCCAGACCGGCAAACACAGGGATGTGAATGTCCCTGGCAGTCGCCGGTTTGGATCATGTGATTCAAAAACGGCCAATCAGAATGAGCGGCAGGGTAAAGTGCCTTCTGGGACCTGTATTTTTTAATCATACAAGGCAGATATTTTTAAGAAAAGTTACAATGCATTCTGGGGCATGGAGTTATTGGAAATACAGGGAGGTGTTTAAGCTCTGTTTATTTCACTCAGACTATTCAGACCCTTGTTGACGCTATCAAACTTGAGGATTAAATATGCCTCCTTCCGCAGCAGCATTGCGTCTACATCTTGAAAGTGTTTGGGGTCAATCCATGCCAATGCGGTCCATTTAAAGTCATTCTCAGAATGGCCATTGCTGATGAAATGTTCCACCATAGGGGCGGTCAAGACTTTTTTCTTGAGACGCGATCGGTGCTGGGTGATCCGGACATTAATAGGCTGATTTGTTTTGCCTATATACACTCTGTTGCAGGGGCAAACCACCGCATAGACGACATTGCGAGTTTTGCAATTCGTGAAGCATTCATGCTTCCATCTGATGCCATTATTCGTGAATGTGTCGCCTTCCAGCGTACTGGAGCACGACACACAATTACCACATTTGTGGTGCCCGCATATCGGTTTCAGCTTCCACTGTGCGACAAGGTCACTCTTGGGTGCTGGAATGTGACTGTCCGCCTTGATCAATTGTTGCCCTATGCTTCTGTTCTTGCGCATAGCGAAGATGGGTTTAGAGAGGGGGTGCTCCAAAGTCTCGAGTAAATGCCAATTCTTCCGAATTATATTCTTAAATTGGTTCGTGTGTTGGCCAAATGTTGTAACACAAACCAATTGTTCCAAATCTTTCTTTTCTTTCTTTTTGAATAGTGTCTCTCTTGGAGTGAATTTGGCCCTGTTTCTCGAGTGCTTCAACAGTTTCTTCGGGTATCCTCTCTCTGCCATCTCACTGCAGAATCTTGCGGCGCCCCTATGGTGGAACATTTCATCAGCAATGGCCATTCTGAGAATGACTTTAAATGGACCGCATTGGCATGGATTGACCCCAAACACTTTCAAGATGTAGACGCAATGCTGCTGCGGAAGGAGGCATATTTAATCCTCAAGTTTGATAGCGTCAACAAGGGTCTGAATAGTCTGAGTGAAATAAACAGAGCTTAAACACCTCCCTGTATTTCCAATAACTCCATGCCCCAGAATGCATTGTAACTTTTCTTAAAAATATCTGCCTTGTATGATTAAAAACTACAGGTCCCAGAAGGCACTTTACCCTGCCGCTCATTCTGATTGGCCGTTTTTGAATCACATGATCCAAACCGGCGACTGCCAGGGACATTCACATCCCTGTGTTTGCCGGTCTGGAGCAAGCTGTTGTTGTGGAGGCTTATGAAATATTTTGAGGTAAGACTGAACCCCCTTAGATTTGGAACCGCTACCAGCGCTGATTCTAAGCACACATGACAGCGCATTAACGCGCTAATCTGGTCTTGTGTTTTCGCTTCCACAGATTAACTTAACGTCTCACTATGTGAAAAACTTGGCCCCAGAATCAGAATCCCCCTGTGTGCGGCCACCGCGGACCGGTGTCCAAGTAAGTGAAGCTTGCGGGGAATTGATTACTACCGGTGCGCCAGAGTGTCACCGCATTAGAAGCAAACTAAAACGCGCTTTATCCACTTGTCTTAGGAAAAATAATGATCTGAATTGTAAACGTCTAATGAAAACGCACAGGCTGATAATATTCGGGCTAGAAGTCAGAACCCCTCTCTGCGGCCACCGCGGACTGGTGTCCAAGTAAGTCGATTACTTGTTGGGATGACCACCAGTGTCACACAAGTGTCTAACCGACTGAGCAGCTGTCTAAATCCCGCCCTCTTTATTCACTTTCAGATATTAAATGAAGAGGAATTTTAAATGTTTTAGAACACCGCGCAGGTTGGCAAAGACCCTCGCAGAACGCAGGTAACCAATTTCAGTACAATCACGACGAATTTGTAGGGTCCCCCTCCACCCCGCTGGATTTGACTTGCTTTTTACTCTGTTGCAGCGTAAACCCCTCAACATAGACGACATTTCCATATAACATAGGAGTAACTGTGGGCAGGAATTATACAAGGTACGCAGTATTCCGTCTCTCGAATTGTTCGGAGAGTAGTGGCTTGAGGACCCACTTGTTAGTAAACAAACTGTTTTGTTCTTTTTTTCTAAACAGTTCCCATGGACTAGATTCACACTGCCCTGACGAGAATCCTGCAAGTCTTTTATCAGGATTCGAAACGCGTCGGCACCCCCCCTTTTGTTTCACGTTCACTGGCCAGTTGGCCAATGTTATTGATGCAGAAATGGGCAATGTTCCTGATATTTAACTGATTACCTCTTATTCAGGTCATGGTAGTTGAACTGGTTGAAAACATTCGTTTTCCTTTCCATTAATATTGGTTGGTCAAATCATTTTTAAATGTGTAAGGTCTTGTGGTCCATGCTCTGTAAATGTATTTATGGTAATTTCTTCTCATGGTAAAAATACCCACTGTTTTTTTCTTTATGTTCGACACATGTTGGTATAAAAGTTTTCTTGGTGTATAATGTCCAATATATGTTTTGTCACTGTATATATGCAAAAAAATGTGTTCCCTGTATATATGCACAAACTGATGTTTTGAACTCGTGTATGGCTAAGACTTGAGGTTGATAGTGGCCTTATTTCTGTCTGTTTTGAATATTCTCGCTTTTTTGTAAATTGAGCAACAAATGAAAACATAAATTGTTCTTGGGTAAACTAATAAACTATGGTTTACTTGTACATAAGTCATTGTGTACTCTAATTAGCTCCGAGGCATAGGCAATTGTTTCTGTTCATATTAGTGTGGCCCTGCCTACCCTCTTTTCCCTTTGGGCCCAGCCACCCTTGTTTCTTCTTCTTCATATTTTGGCACTGTTCTTGAGTCTCAACATGTCTTTTCTGCACAAGTCAGCCTCAGTGGCCTTTGTCCATGGTACACTTTCTAATTGTCATGTGTTAGCTACAGGTGCACAATGTACATGTGCAATATTTTGGGCTTATGCATACTCACACTGGGCAGTGCGTGTGTGCATATTCTCAAAATATGTTGCATGTTGTTTGTAAATAGTATTGATGGTCAACCACACAATGTGACTTTGGGTGTAGAAAGCTGTGATGCCAGTGTGAGGTGAAGGAACACTTGTTTCAGGTCCCAGGATGGCATCACATGGCAGTTCAGGCAGGACTTTTCACATGTGGCACAGAGTCAAAACTATTCAAACATGACCAGGTCTTGATTTGGGTGGCAGGGTTGGCAAATGAACTGTGATGCATCATCAGCTATCCTGTCGTCAGGCAGTGGATCATGATTGTGTCTCTCATACAAGTATTTGCCTTGCCTGTACCTTGTATCCTACCATACATTGAGCGTTGTGTCTCTGACAATTGTCCACAAGTAGACTTGTCATTGTGCAGAGTTCAGTGTCATGTGACTCATGATGCATGCCATGTTGAGAAATGAGGGCAAATGATTTGTAGCTGATATGTCTGATGTGTACAGGTGACGGATATGTTTTCATTCTCCTCCTTGCTCACAGCATCATCATCTGAATCTGGAGGAGACACAGGCGCGGACCAGGCAGAGGGACACACCGACAGTGCCACCTGCTTTGAGGTGTCAGAGGGAGGCAGTGGCACAGAGTGTGAGGAGAGTCTGCAGGCCGGACGACATGTGACTGACACATCTTACCATGCCGACGACTCCGAGTCAGACTCTCAGGAGGGGGGGAATATGCAGCAATGGTCACTCCTTCATCTTTGGCTGCCCTCCCCTCCTCCAGTCCCATCTCCACACTCCCAGTCCTTGGTGTGCCTAGGGTCCGTGCTAGCCCCCGTGTCTCCTTTGTTCCCGGCACCGCAGCCCCTGCCCCTGTGTCCCCTGCTGCCCTCAGTGCTGAGACTGTGGACCTACTCCGGCAGATTGCAGTAGGTCAGACATCCATGCTGACTGTCCTCCATGGACATACACAACTGATTACACAGGTGGTGTCGTTCATGGAGGGCATGTCATCAGCCATGTCTGATCTGCGTCGGAGTGTGGCTGCCATAGAGTCAACACTGACGGCAGCTATGTACACCCAGCAGCATCTGTCCCCCCCATCCTTCAGAGCCATCCACCTCTGCCTCTCACATACCTACACAGCATACACGCACACGCCACAGGTCAGATACACCCAGCGCACACACACAGCATAAGAAGCTCAAAGCTCCACGCACCCAGTCTCAAGGGGAAGTAGGCACACCCACAGGCGAGAGGGGAGACACCTCACACATGCATCCAAACACCCAGTAGAACAGACTCACAGCCCTGTACCTCCACCCCCAATGTGTCCCCGGGTTCAGGTGGTAGTTTTTCCGCACTGGCTGAGGTGTGCAGCCAGGTTTTTGAATCTACTTTCGGCGATGCCCCAACCAGTGCGGATGAATCCACTTCACCTGCACCCACTCCACCTGTCCTTCCCTCTCCTGTCCATGCGGTGCCGGAGGATTCCACAGATGGTGCCCCCGTAGTCACCACAGCGGATTAAACGCCATGTGCAGGCAGGTTTGGGTGTGATAACACCCATTGAGGCACAAACTGTTGCAGAGACTTTTTTGGACTGCCCATTGGCCTTTAATGAGCGAGGACTCTCATTTGCTTTTCTATTTGGAATCAGCTGAATAAAGCTAATATTTTGCTTTTCTGATTTGTAGTTAGTGTGATGATGTCTGTGACTGCTGTGTGCCTGGGAGCTGGTGTGATGTTCACATTTAGGTATGCTAAAATGTGTCTATCTCCTGAGGGTAATGAGGTTAACAATGGTATGTTTTTGATGTAACAGCTGGGCAGTGGTGGGGGTGTTTGCCACACACACACACTCTGATGCTGGGTAGTGGTGGGCAGTGGTGGGGGTGTTTGCCACACACACACACTCTGATGCTGGGTAGTGGTGGGCAGTGGTGGGCACTCTGATGCTGGGCAGTGGTGGGCAGTGGTGGGGGTGTTTGCCACACACACACACTCTGATGCTGGGTAGTGGTGGGCAGTGGTGGGGGTGTTTGCCACACACACACACTCTGATGCTGGGTAGTGGTGGGCAGTGGTGGGCACTCTGATGCTGGGTAGTGGTGGGCAGTGGTGGGCACTCTGGTGCTGGGTAGTGGTGGGCAGTGGTGGGGGTGTTTGCCACACACACACAGACTCTGATGCTGGGCAGTGGTGGGCAGTGGTGGGGGTGTTTGCCACACACACACACTCTGATGCTGGGCAGTGGTGGGAGTGTTTGCCACACACACACACTCTGATGCTGGGCAGTGGTGGGCAGTGGTGGGGGTGTTTGCCACACACACACACACTCTGATGCTGGGTAGTGGTGGGCAGTGGTGGGCACTCTGATGCTGGGCACTGGTGGGCAGTGGTGGGGGTGTTTGCCACACACACACACTCTGATGCTGGATAGTGGTGGGCAGTGGTGGGCACTCTGATGCTGGGTAGTGGTGGGCAGTGGTGGGCACTCTGATGCTGGGTAGTGGTGGGGTGTGGTGGGGGTGTTTGCCACACACACACACTCTGATGCTGGGCAGTGGTGGGGGTGTTTGCCACACACACACACTCTGATGCTGGGTAGTGGTGGGCAGTGGTGGGCACTCTGATGCTGGGCAGTGGTGGGCAGTGGTGGGGGTGTTTGCCACACACACACACTCTGATGCTGGGTAGTGGTGGGCAGTGGTGGGCACTCTGATGCTGGGTAGTGGTGGGCAGTGGTGGGGGTGTTTGCCACACACACACACTCTGATGCTGGGCAGTGGTGGGCAGTGGTGGGGGTGTTTGCCACACACACACACACTCTGATGCTGGGTAGTGGTGGGCAGTGGTGGGCACTCTGATGCTGGGCAGTGGTGGGCAGTGGTGGGGGTGTTTGCCACACACACACACTCTGATGCTGGGTAGTGGTGGGCAGTGGTGGGCACTCTGATGCTGGGTAGTGGTGGGCAGTGGTGGGGGTGTTTGCCACACACCCACACTCTGATGCTGGGCAGTGGTGGGGGTGTTTGCCACACACACACACTCTGATGCTGGGCAGTGGTGGGCAGTGGTGAGGGTGTTTGCCACACACACTCTGATGCTGGGTAGTGGTGGGCAGTGGTGGGCACTCTGATGCTGGGCAGTGGTGGGCAGTGGTGGGGGTGTTTGCCACACACACACACTCTGATGCTGGGTAGTGGTGGGCAGTGGTGGGCACTCTGATGCTGGGTAGTGGTGGCCAGTGGTGGGCACTCTGATGCTGGGTAGTGGTGGCCAGTGGTGGGGGTGTTTGCCACACACACACACTCTGATGCTGGACAGTGGTGGGCAGTGGTGGGGGTGTTTGCCACACACACACACTCTGATGCTGGGCAGTGGTGGGCAGTGGTGGGGGTGTTTGCCACACACACACACTCTGATGCTGGGTAGTGGTGGGCAGTGGTGGGGGTGTTTGCCACACACACACACTCTGATGCTGGGTAGTGGTGGGCAGTGGTGGGCACTCTGATGCTGGGTAGTGGTGGGCAGTGGTGGGCACTCTGGTGCTGGGTAGTGGTGGGCAGTGGTGGGGGTGTTTGCCACACACACACAGACTCTGATGCTGGGCAGTGGTGGGCAGTGGTGGGGGTGTTTGCCACACACACACACTCTGATGCTGGGCAGTGGTGGGAGTGTTTGCCACACACACACACTCTGATGCTGGGCAGTGGTGGGCAGTGGTGGGGGTGTTTGCCACACACACACACACACTCTGATGCTGGGTAGTGGTGGGCAGTGGTGGGCACTCTGATGCTGGGCACTGGTGGGCAGTGGTGGGGGTGTTTGCCACACACACACACTCTGATGCTGGATAGTGGTGGGCAGTGGTGGGCACTCTGATGCTGGGTAGTGGTGGGCAGTGGTGGGCACTCTGATGCTGGGTAGTGGTGGGGTGTGGTGGGGGTGTTTGCCACACACACACACTCTGATGCTGGGCAGTGGTGGGGGTGTTTGCCACACACACACACTCTGATGCTGGGTAGTGGTGGGCAGTGGTGGGCACTCTGATGCTGGGCAGTGGTGGGCAGTGGTGGGGGTGTTTGCCACACACACACACTCTGATGCTGGGTAGTGGTGGGCAGTGGTGGGCACTCTGATGCTGGGTAGTGGTGGGCAGTGGTGGGGGTGTTTGCCACACACACACACTCTGATGCTGGGCAGTGGTGGGCAGTGGTGGGGGTGTTTGCCACACACACACACACTCTGATGCTGGGTAGTGGTGGGCAGTGGTGGGCACTCTGATGCTGGGCAGTGGTGGGCAGTGGTGGGGGTGTTTGCCACACACACACACTCTGATGCTGGGTAGTGGTGGGCAGTGGTGGGCACTCTGATGCTGGGTAGTGGTGGGCAGTGGTGGGGGTGTTTGCCACACACCCACACTCTGATGCTGGGCAGTGGTGGGGGTGTTTGCCACACACACACACTCTGATGCTGGGCAGTGGTGGGCAGTGGTGGGGGTGTTTGCCACACACACTCTGATGCTGGGTAGTGGTGGGCAGTGGTGGGCACTCTGATGCTGGGCAGTGGTGGGCAGTGGTGGGGGTGTTTGCCACACACACACACTCTGATGCTGGGTAGTGGTGGGCAGTGGTGGGCACTCTGATGCTGGGTAGTGGTGGGCAGAGGTGGGCACTCTGATGCTGGGTAGTGGTGGCCAGTGGTGGGGGTGTTTGCCACACACACACACTCTGATGCTGGACAGTGGTGGGCAGTGGTGGGGGTGTTTGCCACACACACACACACACACTCTGATGCTGGGTAGTGGTGGGCAGTGGTGGGCACTCTGATGCTGGGCAGTGGTGGGCAGTGGTGGGGGTGTTTGCCACACACACACACTCTGATGCTGGGCAGTGGTGGGGGTGTTTGCCACACACACACACTCTGATGCTGGGCAGTGGTGGGCAGTGGTGGGGGTGTTTGCCACACACACACACACTCTGATGCTGGGTAGTGGTGGGCAGTGGTGGGCACTCTGATGCTGGGCAGTGGTGGGCAGTGGTGGGGGTGTTTGCCACACACACACACTCTGATGCTGGGTAGTGGTGGGCAGTGGTGGGCACTCTGATGCTGGGCAGTGGTGGGCAGTGGTGGGGGTATTTGCCACACACACACACTCTGATGCTGGGCAGTGGTGGGCAGTGTTGGATGTGTTTACTATACACCACTTAGACTTACGTTGCCATAGCAGATGTATGTCCCACACGTCAATTGCACTGATGATGTGCGGTGACGTTCCGTACCACGTGGTCGATGACGTAGGTGCGGCCTGTCACCGTATTACACTAGTGATGTGCGGTGACGTTCCGTACCCCGTGGTCGATGACGTAGGTGCGCCCTGTCACCGTATTACACTAGTGATGTGCGGTGACGTACCGTACCCCGTGGTCGATGACGTAGGTGCGCCCTGTCACCGTATTACACTAGTGATGTGCGATGACGTTCCGTACCCCGTGGTCGATGACGTAGGTGCGCCCTGTCACCGTATTACACTAGTGATGCGAGGTGACGTTCCGTACCCCGTGGTCGATGACGTAGGTGCGCCCTGTCACCGTATTACACTAGTGATGTGCGGTGACGTACCGTACCCCGTGGTCGATGACGTACATGCGGCCTGTCACCGTATTACTCTACTGATGTGCGGTGACGTTCCGTACCACGTGGTCGATTACGTAGGTGGGCCCGTCCACGTATTACAATGGTGTTGTGCGGTGACGTACCGTACCCCGTGGTCGATGACGTAGGTGCGGCCTGTCACCGTATTACACTAGTGATGTGCGGTGACGTTCCGTACCCCGTGGTCGATGACGTAGGTGCGCCCTGTCACCGTATTACACTAGTGATGTGCAGTGACGTACCGTACCCCGTGGTCGATGACGTAGGTGCGCCCTGTCACCGTATTACACTAGTGATGTGCGATGACGTTCCGTACCCCGTGGTCGATGACGTAGGTGCGCCCTGTCACCGTATTACACTAGTGATGTGAGGTGACGTTCCGTACCCCGTGGTCGATGACGTAGGTGCGCCCTGTCACCGTATTACACTAGTGATGTGCGGTGACGTACCGTACCCCGTGGTCGATGACGTACGTGCGGCCTGTCACCGTATTACTCTACTGATGTGCGGTGATGTTCCGTACCACATGGTCGATTACGTAGGTGGGCCCGTCCACGTAGTACAATGGTGTTGTGCGGTGACGTACCGTACCCCGTGGTCGATGACGTAGGTGCGGCCTGTCACCGTATTACACTAGTGATGTGCGGTGACGTTCCGTACCCCGTGGTCGATGTCGTAGGTGCGCCCTGTCACCGTATTACACTAGTGATGTGCGGTGACGTAATGTACCCCGTGGTCGATGACGTAGGTGCGCCCTGTCACCGTATTACACTAGTGATGTGCGGTGACGTACCGTACCCCGTGGTCGATGACGTAGGTGCGGCCTGTCACCGTATTACACTAGTGATGTGCGGTGACGTACCGTACCCCGTGGTCGATGACGTAGGTGCGGCCTGTCACCGTATTACTCTACTGATGTGCGGTGACGTTCCGTACCACGTGGTCGATTACGTAGGTGGGCCCGTCCACGTATTACAATGGTGTTGTGCGGTGACGTACCGTACCCCGTGGTCGATGACGAAGATACGGCCTCTCTCCGTATTACACTAGTGATGTGCGGGAGTGTGTGGCGCTACATACCCAGACATTACAATCGTGCAATGGCGATGTGCCCGTCTGGCAACACGTACAGGTATGTTGGACTTCGTTGTGCTCACCTTCTGCGCCGTCGTCGGTTTCTAAGTACGAGGTGGTGGCCGTACAGGATAGGGATGAGACGGACGATGGCGTTCATGTCCTGCTTGTCGTGTACCGGGTGCGGGTCTTGCCGGAGTGTGGTTTTACGGTAGTTTTGAGCTCTCGTAGCAAAAGAGCCGTACGGAGTGTGTTCAACACGGATCGTACTTCCTGGTTCGGAAGGCGCGGTCTATTTACGTACGGACGTTGCCAAGGGCGTCAGCCGACTGCAATTCGTATGGACTTTCGATTTGTACGGCCTTTTTTACGAGTCGTACGGAGTGACGCTTTAGATTGTGATCGTACTTGCAGATTCGTACGGGGACGCCTACAGGTACGATTCGTACGGGGAAAAACGCTCCGAACCGCAATTCGGAGCGCTTTTTACCGGATCGGAATCGACCCCATAGTGTGCGATTCATATTACTGCGTCAAATCATACAATAAAGACTTGCAGAAATGGGTTCAAAACGGTTACAAAGATGACACAGGTGCCACAATAAAGCAAAAATCGCTTTGTGAACAAGTAGTTCTTTTACAGAAAGAACTACCAAAGACTCACGTGATACATTCATTGAGTCATGAACGTGATGGCGTTCACGTTACAGGGAATTCATTGGCTGATACAGCCTCAGCGGAAGCAACTAAACCGGCTTCCGTAGCTACAAAAAAGCGTTCAGAAAAATACATACATCAACATCATCAAAAGGCGACTGTGCAGCGCTACCCATCAACTATCCACTCAATTATACATACATAATCGATGGAAACTCCGTTCCTTTTGCTCAAATCCCTGGAGTGGGGGATAGAGTGATTCCAAACACGAACAGGAGAAACTTATTAATAGCAGACGCACATACGGGGGAAGGTCTAGGGCATCGAGGGATCTTGAAATCTCTGAGAGAATTACAATCAATATACTGGTGGCCGGGAATGAGCCTGCAAAACTACAAATTTGCATTTTTCTGTAAAAACTGCAACAGAGATCGCAGTGGCGAAATGCCCGGAGAATTACCATTGCCCTTCTTTTAGATATCACAAGAATATCAATACGAAATACCCAGGAAAAATGTGTCTCATTTAATATATTAGAGACTAGTTTCACTAAAAATGTAGACCCCAGCTCTCGGCTGACGCCAGAACTGTTATAAAAAGATTTGCGATTCTATATCAGTATATACGCAATTGGCTTGCTACATTCTAACCAGGGTCCTGCCTTTTAGCTCTCGAGCTTGGAGGGAGGCCATGACCAGAATGGGCATTGCATTGCGGTAATCTTGTCACTTCCTTCCTGAGGGAAACAGGATGGTGGAAAGAAAAAACTGAGACATACAGCAATCTATAACGGCAAAGGTATTAGGTTCGGGGGTTGGGTGGGTCAAACATTTAACAAGTGTCCAACGTAGTCTTAACAATCTGCCAAGAAATTCTCTAAAAGGTTTCAGTCCGTACGAACTATTGTTCGGGACTAGAATGCATATCCAGGATCTCGATAGTCAAACTTCAGTGGTAGAAGGAAAATGCTTTGATATCAAAGATCGTTTGGCTATTTTACAGGACTTAAATGAAACAAGAAAAGACCTGAGCAACATAAAGTTGAAACAACAGCCAACAGCCACTGAAGAGAAACCACCTGTCCCAGCAAGGCCTGTCTGGATTCCAAAGATTGGGGATCTGGTCAGAGAGAAAATCGCGGTGAAGAAGGAATTTGGGCCTTCTTACAGAAAAGCAGTACCTGTTTTAGCTGTCAACGGAACAAGATCAGTTGTACTACCGCCCCTTGCTGGTAAAAAGGAGAACCGAGTTGTATCCATCGACCTGGTTAAACCACAATCATGTGGCCAATAATAAGTAGTAGGTCAAGTGGACTCCCAAGAAATAGCAGAACACCAAAGTTTGCTACAAATCAAGAGGTTCAAACTGAGAGACTAATCACATTTGATAAACCTACAGTGAATCAACAAGGACTATGCAACAAAGCCATGGAACTTATGCCTCTTAAAACCCAAATTGCAACAATTCGTCAAGAAACACCTGTCTACAACGATGTAGCCACAGACTATGCCAATGAAACAAAGAAAAATCCAGAAGCAATTCCAACAATTGACAGAACTGCATCAGGCTACTTCATCAATTTCGATGACTTTTCTGAGGATCCAAGCGAACCTGAGGAACAGCAAACAACAACAAAAACTTTTAAAGACAAAGCTAAAGAACTCTTTCATCAACTACAAGAAACCTATCTGATTTCCCCATGGATTGAATTTTGGGTGGCGCTAGGTGTACTTTTCCTACTGCTTTGGCTCATCGTGGTACTATGCTTGGGACACTTCATTGAGGGAAAATATATTACAATGGACACAGCAAGCCAGAATATCAACCTGGTCCTAAAGCCACACAAGTCTTCACACATCGAGAAAAGAGAACTTTCTTCAGTAAAATTCACAGCCAATCCAATACCCGGTGGGGTAGCTTGGGACAAAACAGATTACGATATATATGGCCCGGTCGAGCTCTTGAAGTATCCTAATCAATTTAAGGTTTCATTAAGTGACTTTGTAAAACCGAGCACATTCTCTGATGATTGGGACTTTGATAGTATTAATGATATGATGTCAGACTTAGTTATGTCAGCAACATTTACAGAACATGATTATTTACAGGGTTCATCAAATTATGAACAGATGTATTGCTACAATCACTATGCTAACCATTATTTGCATAAATCTGCTCAACCTAGAAATGTTTTAAATTATAATCAATGGGAACATTGTGCAACTCCACCAAAAGGCAGTTCTAAAATATTTTATGAAAAATTCCCATACTTCTCAGGGTTTAACACAAGTGAAGCAGAAACATTTTATTTCAAACTGTTAAATAAGACAGGAATGAAAAACCATGCTGACAAATACAAAATTAATCTATTCAGAATAATTTTTTGAAAAAATTAGTACATTTGGTTTTGATTTTTGGAACAAGAACATTGAAACGAAAACGATCTGGGGTACCAGAGATTGGCAAGTCCAAGGTATAGAATCATTATTCAGAGCCTGCATGATCCCAGAACAAATTATATTTTTGTATGACACAATTCAACAAACAACCTGTTTTGGCCTAGCCAAAATCAAAGACTTAAACAAACCGTCTATTCCAAAGCCAACACCTGACCGTAATATAACTACAGATGTTGAGATAGACGTATCCCATATTTATAAAACAGAAAACATCCTGAGTGGAAAAAATGGTTGATCTGGCCCACAGACACAAATAACTGTCAAGATAGATTCCTGAACAAAATACAGGGGTTCAAAATGACCAGGCCAGACCCTAGATATTCCCAGAGACAACATCCAGGGATAGTAACAACATACAGTGTAGGAAAACTCTGCCTCGAATGGCTACATACATCCACACTGGCAGAAATTAAGCAACACTTGACTTTACTTAAAGAAGGTGCTGACTTGCGTGATTTCATAATGGGGACCACGCAAACAGCGTCAAAAACGTTTCATAGCGGCCTCTATATATGCAGCATATAACGAAGCTTGGAAAGAAACTTAAATTGAAACAGCAGAGAAAATACGGGAAATTGACCGTATTAATTTGGAAAAATCACTTTCTGTTGTAGACAATGGGTTAATGACTCTGTCTTCCAGAATATATTCACTGGACAGTATTGTATCATCTGCAATCGATATAATAGAGCAGGACGTACTAATGTTACAACATGGTCAATCCCAATTGCGTTCTATTGTACAGCTTGGCTGGACGTTACAAAATCTGCGTTCAGGCTACGTGCCTTGGCGTTTAATCAACACAACGTCACTGTTCTCTATCTTTAACCTTACTGATATACAAATCAGCTTGGCACAAAAAGGAGCAGAGTATACAATTCTGAGCATTGAAAAACTTGAGAGATTACCATTGACAATGTCAGAACGACCTGTCATTGAATGGATAATACACAGAATCATAACTATTCCGATAACACCTTTCCAATTTCGATACTGGCAAAAGTATATACAGGCAGGCCAGTATGAAAGGTTGGGTAAAGGATACATTAAGTCATCATGGAAATTACCTTACACACACACATGTTATAGTGAAAAAGGACAGAATGTATTTCTTAGTGGTAATAATTGTGAAAAATCACTAAGTGGTATACTTCTGTGTCAGGGTATAAATTTACATGGGGCCTGTGAGGGGACTTCAAATAACCTTTCATGTCACCAGCTTGGCGCACCTGCAACTCGAATAGAGCCATTCTTTAGGCGGCTTACTAACGGAAGCTACATTCTAATTGTGGACCACAGATGTTGTGGCTTGATGCCAGGAAAAGCTTATCTCGTAAGCGTTTCGTCCATGGTCACTTGTTGTATGCAAGTATTGTATCTGAATGACACTCCAGACAGGGAGGGAAAAATTTGGCCCAGTTTGAAAATCTCTTCTATTCGAATTGATACTTTAAGCAGAATGAAGTCTGTTCTTCTACAGACGCCTGTGCCCTTGACGTCATCAAAAGAAACGTATGATCTCCAAGTTGCAAGGACAACGGCAGAGATACATAACCTTTTATCAACAAATTGCCCCTTACACATCGCAGAAATGCTAAACAAAATCTTAAACATTTCTGATACGAGTGGCATCGCAAGTGTATTTAAGTCAATTTTTTCGGGACTGTTAACACCCTTCAAAGCAGTCCTGGGCATTTTTCCTAATTTTGTCCATTCTGTCTTTGGCGGCCTACCACTCCTGTTGGGACTCGTAGCAGGCATTTTATTTTTGATACTCCTGCTTCGTTATGGCAAGCCATGTCACAGACAAGACTCCAGCAACAATGGAAGAAACGATCCTAGCTATACGCTATCGGGACCGCATAACTAAAGTCCTTGGATTAGCCCGGCTAAGAGATCTGAATATGACCTGGTTTCTTTCATTCAGACCCATCTGGCAGAATTGTATCTTACCTGTGTTAAGATGTATGCTGTGCGGAGAAGAATGCGTGTTAGACGTCTGTCTTACACTACAATCAGAAGTACCAATGGATACAGATACTTTGCTCAGTCCAGTAACGGCTCATGCATCGTGTTGTCCCCAGCGGTTACCCATCCTGATGACGGCATTCGTGGAAACTTCACGACTGCTTTTGAAGGGTAGTGAAGTGCAAGATGAGAGCAGCATCAACCAGGTACGACCTTCTGTGAGCAATGCTGATCAATACACCGATGATAGCAATCATTCTAATGACTGCACAGTTGCGGCATTTTCCAACTTGGTCGAACTTTCACCTGAAGCGGTAAACTGCTTTTTTGAAAGTCTGTCTGAAATGATGTTCTCCCCTGAACAAAAAGAATAACTTTTAAGCAAACAAGCACACAGCGTTCCATGAACTCTGAATTTGGCCTTTAGCTTTGAAAAACAAAAGCCTCTGAAAATATTTGGAACTGTTTTGGCTTCTTCCCCTGAAGAAAGAAATTATTTTTTCCCGGATTCCAAAATATTTACCTTTTTTTTGGCACTCATCCTCTGCTTAAAGTAGAACTATTCTTAGAGAACAGAGCTTCTATTTTTAGGAACTCTAGAAACAATATATTACCTCAGCCTCTAGCATATTTACAAACAACTGTATTTATATGTGATGAAATGGTCTCGCAATTTTCTTTTCTGTATTAAGAGCCATTTCATGTGTAATTTTCGCAAAATCATTCCGCTGATATATATGCATCCTATTTTATGAATGATTACTCTGCTTGAAATACTGTACCTATACTCATTTTTCGTGTATTTCGCAATGCCATTTCAGATGCAAAAAATGTATTTTGGGGTGGATCGGTATACACATGCTCCGTTAGATATGTTTACTATTGCTTAGTTTAGTAGTCATGGACATGAATTCGTGGAGTGGGTGTAGTGTGTTTATCTAGGTACCTGAATCAATATTCCTATTCTCTGCCCTTGTCCGGTTATAAATCAATAATATCCCTACAACGGCATAGAAACCCTTTTCATAATTCAGTCATAGCGCATGCTGTCACATTAAGCAAGCCTACTCCTCCAGCCCCCTAGAAAGCACACCGAGTTCTTAAACAAATCCAAGCCTCCAGCAACCTGGGAAATCCCCGCTGCTATTGTTTTGATTTCGTCCGAGAACTCCTGTAAAGCACTGTAAGAACGACCAGTTCTTAGTGACATCTTTATTGACGTCTTATGTCCATCCTTACGTCAAACCCGGCACCTTTCAGGTATAAATATACCAACGCTGCCTTAAGCAAACACACGGTGGTGATGAATCTGGAGCAGCTACTACTTTCCCGAGAGCCCAGCTGATGCGAGAGCCCACGGACGCTGCCCCTCCCTTTTGACGCGCTGAGAAAGACGCTGTCTTTTCTCTTGCCGAGAAATCCAGCCTCCGGCGTTTCCAGCTTACCCTTGCGGGTGACTGGGATACCGAGCCCTGAGAGAGAGATACCAGCCCTCCTGCCTTCTAATACCCAGGTACTAAACTGACTAAACCCTTACAGAGAATTCTTGAGTCAGATTCTTGGCAAAACAAACTTAACTTAAACTGCTACTTACTTACTCCTCCCACGTATTAGGCTTAGGTCAGGTACACCGGGGTAGGCGTAGTTAGAAGCACCAGTTGAGTACGATTAGTCAATGTATATATGTATGTATCTATTTTATCCATTTTAAAGTATCATATGGCTAAGAAACCATATCCATGCTTTTACAGTATTATTTCATACTCCTGCTTTTACTGTATGCACTTTACTTTACTATAAGTATTGCAACTGTAGCAATTCATTTCTCTTGTATGAGGAAAGAGACTGCTCAATAAATAACACCTTTTATTGAAAACGCCCGTCTCTCTTTTTCTCTGCAATCTGGTGAAACTAAGTACGCACCTTTGACTGAGTGAAATAGCTGTCTTTTGTTTTCGCACGACTCTAGAGAAACACTCTTATTCAGGGAGAGCAAAGTTGTCATGTTTTATGGTTGTCAGAAACTAAATCCCTTCTTGTCTATCCAGGGAGGTTAAACTCCTCCTCGCTTATTCGAGAAAGTTTCTAGTGAACTCTGAGCTAGCTGGCAAAAACTTAAGTCTAATATAGTCAGTAGAGACCTAGTTAACCTCAGTCCTACGTCTACACTACTGAAGATATTATTCCAATGCGCAGAGCCTATTGGGACTATAGGAACTACACTACAGTAGTAGGACATTGTGAACATGAGAACTGAAGATAGTGGGATCCTCTTTGATGCCCCTGGTTGTACCATGGCACAAGCTGGAGGGCGAGTAAAGCTTTCTCAGACAGTGAAAGTGTATTGCCTCCACTCCTGTGGCTGGAGATCTAGACACTGAAGTGACGAGGATGGAGACAAGGCAACCCTTAAAAATCTGATGAAAACATTGTTAACACTGGGCTGCTGATGGTTCTTCCTGAGCACTGCTCTTTGGTAGCTGAGACTACTGTTTCTGTTGTTCAAAGTGAGGATATACCTAGGCCAGACCTGCCCTTTTGCTTGACTCTATTTACTGCTTCAGGAAAGCTGATGATAGCCTGATGCAGACAACTCACACTTCAGTGTACCCATGTTAAATGCGCTCCTGATTAGAGTCCCTAGTGCTACCTGCTGTGAGAAGCATCTCTTTACACTAAGGCTGTGTCTCAAGTGCAACCTGAGAAGAACACTTAAAAGGGAATGATCCCAAACAATTTCCGAATTTTGAGACTTTGGGTCCGCATTGCTTGTTTGTGTATAAAAGTAGGATGCAAACCATCCAACTTTGTTCCTGTCCCAAGTTCTTCTTGATCAAGGAAGGGAGTACTCTGCATTGTACTCAAAGAGCTCCTGCATAACCAGACCTTATGATTGCCTAGCAGCCAGTCTCCCAGATATTAAGGGACATCACCTAGAGTCAGTGTATCTGCTGGAGGAGCTTAGGGTCTGCCTAAAAATCTTAGAGCCTGTTTAGATCTTGAAGGGACTACCATTGTCACTCTACAGCTGTGTATCTAAGTACTCCATCAAGCTAACAGAATCCCACCCACCCTATTTATATGTATGCAGGCTGAATTTCTGTCTACATCAGAGTGTTTACAGTCGTGTACACGGCTCCCCACTGCTGATGCTGCAGACTCCTCTGCTAGCAAATAGTACTCCGACACCGTCAGGGCAGCGGGGCTGTGCTGAGCCTATTGAGATTTCACAGTTGTGCTGGCAGTGTTCTAGCAAAAGACACACAATTGATGGACAGAATGCGGACCAAATCAAAACATTCACCCCAGTCAAGAGATCTAGGTTAAATCCATCCGTTTTTTTGCTCACCATGCCACCCCAGTTGAGTGTTCTAGCGGCGCATTGTCGAAGAAGTGAATCCGTCACAGGATGTAAACATTGGACTATTTCTGACACTGTAGGCTGGATGCTAGCATCACACACCTGATGTGTTTTGGATAATTGTCTGCATCTACACCCGACACAAAAAAAACACACTCCATTTCAGACTATGCTCCTTTGCCATTCCACAGCAGCATAACATTGTCCTACGGCGATTTCTCACTCAAGTAAGATTTTTTTTTGCTTTTCCCGTTACTTGTTAAATTTGTTAGTTTTGTCATTTATTAGTTTTTGGGATTATTACAATCATTTAAGTTTATCATTTCATAATGGCAGTGAGGTACCCACATTTTACTGAGGGAGAATTGTCAGTCATGGTAGATGAAATCATAAGAGCATAGGCCACAATTGTTTGGAGTCCAAGTCCAAAATACACCCCTATCTTAGAAAAGGCAAATGTGGTTCAGAAAAGCTGACACAGTGAATGCTGTAGCAAAAAACATGTGCATACAGGAGAAAAATACGGAGAGGTGGAATATCTGTAGGGTGAGTGTGTTCCCTGGCCTCCAAGAGTCAACTGGAAGTCCAGCTGACTGGTTGTGGTACTCACAGGCCTCCTTACAACTCTTTCCCTGTGAGAAGGTATTGTAGATCCTACATCCTGAAGGCTTGACAAGAATCACTGGTGGAATGGAGACTGGTAAGTTATAATTTCCAATGTGTCACCAACCTAAATGTCCGGTGTGCTTTGAAGTTAGCTGTTGCTAATGTGTTCAAAACAATATATCAGTTACATCTTGTTTAACTTGTTGTTTGAATGTATTGAGTTGTATTGAAGATAAAAGTTTTCAATAGTCATCATATTTCACATGCCGTGATGGTGCTTGTAAGTGTTGGTCCTCTAAAAATTTTTTTTTTTAAACACAATTTTATTGAGTTTTTCCAATTTTTGTTGCTTATGAGATACAGAGTTTGGCAAAAGTAGAATAAAAGAAAGTAATAAAAAATATTTTTGAAATGGTAATCCTTCGATAAAATAATACAACCAAACTCTATACGTGTGAATAAATTCTTTCACATACTGACATTGAATAATACAGTGGTCTTGGCAATTGTAAAAAGTTTGGATCACTCGTATAGTTAAACAGCCAGATGTTATAAAACTCGTATTTAGACAGTTATATATAAACTACTATATTATAATTGAAACTACCCCCCTCCCCGCCGGTTCTCTGATGTCCTATTTGAGCATGTACATTACACATGGTTGTAATCTCTTGTAAAATAAATAAAAAAAAATAAAAAACCACATCGATATACAAGGCATTCATAATTAAATTCTCCTGGGTACTAATAGAGCATAAGAGATATGGCATTATACAGGTTCAAACAAGGTAGCTAATAGTCAGACCCTCCAGCATTTCTCGATTCGAGAAATTACCGCGACATCTGCAAAGGAGCACGATGACCGCAATATTTGCCAACAAGGCCTAAAATAATCTTCCTATTGGTTGTGCACACACACGTCATTACGTAGGGCAGTACAGCCATATTAGCTTCTCCCTGCTACATTACAACCAATAATAACTAAAAAGTTAGCATACTTTTAGCATTCAAAAAGAAGGGCAAAAAGGGAAGCCGAGGCGAAGGAAGGGGAGGAGTCGGCACTTTAGGAAGAACAATTAGTACAAGACATGTCTCTCCTGTGCAGGTGTTCCTCAGGCATGTCGTCAGCGCCGAAGAGATTGAGACCTTTAAATAACAGGGTCAGTAAACAAGCCTGTTCATTAGATATCCCAGGCTGTGAGGCTGTGAATGGGAAGGGGGCAGGGAGGAGGCTTTGAATCATCAAAGACAAGCATTTACTTTTTCACATCACTTCCTACCAGCACAGGTCAAGCACTGCTTCTATTGGGGGTCTTTTGAGCGGGGGAGGAGGGAGGGTGTGTTTGTATGCATGTATTTTCAAAGTAAGATGACTAAAAAATGGAATGTACAACTCATACTACAGAGTAAGGAGGTTTTCTACACTTTTTAGAATTAATTTGTAGCTTTTTATTTTAAACTAGTGTGCACTTTCTTTAATAAAGACAATGTGTAATGGCGAGTTATTATTTAGATACAAAGAAACTACTACATGATAAATAAAATGCATTTCAACTAGTATTTTTTCACGCTAAATAATTGGAAAGTTGTGGCAGACTCAGAATGATGAATAGTTTTATATGAATGTAAAATTTTCCATCTTTATTTAATTGTAATTGTTTAGAATTTGCAGGCACACTGTGAAAGCAAAAGAACCGCTGACGCAGACGTGGGCGCCCCACCTTTCTCAGCACTTTTATATTTCCTAGGATCAGGCATGACTACCACACCCTAGTCATGTTTTTGTACTGCTTTTTGGGATTTGTAGTTGTGTAAATATTCATAGGTGCAGCAGCTCCCTCTGTCCAGAGTTTTACAAAGGATGATATATATATAATAAAATATGAATGCAGATCCCGGCATTCTTTGTGAAAGTCTGGACAGTGGGAGTTACTGCAAGTACGCACCTGGGAAACTTGTGAGGTGTCTTCCTTAAGCCAGACCCTCCAGCATTTCACAATTTACCAAATTACAGCGAAATCGGCTAAGGAGCGCGATGGCCGCAATATTTCCCATTATGACCGAGAGAAATGGTCTCCCCGGCTGATAGCAAAAACGGTGAGTTCCTACTGGCTGTCACACACATGTTGTGTGTTCAGTGGTGTTTGCTTGTTGGACCATCTCCTAATAGATGCCTGCTGTTTCAGTAAAATGTGCACTTCCAAAAATTTGCCTTTTGAGGGATTTCAAAGTTAGGCTGATGTTGGTATTTTAAGTGATGTTGGTGCTTAAAAATGTTTGCACAACATCTGCGAGCTTCGTCGAAACCGACCCACATCTCCATTGTGTCTTTCACATGTCCATGGTCACGGGTGTCTATTACATCTCTATGGTAAGGGGTGTCACTTACGTCTCCATGGCCAGGGATGTCTCTGACATCTCCATGGTCTGGGGTGTGTCTGATGTCTTCATGGTCCGTGGGGTCTCTGACGTCTCCATGGTCAGGGGTGTCTCTGGAGTCTCCATGTGCTATTGTGCTTGGCTTAACCTATGCTACAGAATGTTACCACAAAGGAGAATATAGCTAAAAAAACTCTCTCAGACAGATTATAATGCCTATTTTAAAGTTAAATACTCTGCTAAATCAGTTCACATTGATTTAAGGCTGAAAAGGAATGATTAGGAGTCAAATAAAGTGCCGCAATAATGCCGCTAAATTTCCATTTTTGTGCTGCTAAATTTGCAAATCTATGCCGCAATATCCTGTGGGGTCTGAATAGGGACATGGTAGGTGTGGGTGGCATGGGTATGACCTGGGGTGTGGAGAAGTTAATGGGTCTATGGCTTGAATGGCTTCCAATATCTGATCCCATTCCATAGAGATAGGGATTTTACGCAGGCCTCAATATTCTTCTTTTCTAATAATTGCCCTCTCTGCGGCCCCCCCAACGGGACATTTCTGTATGCCAAGAGAGTGGTGTGGGAAGAGATGCAGACTTCAATCTCATGGTGATGGCACGTTTCGCTATTAGCATCGCCATGTTCGCAAATTCATACTAGACCCTCTGCTTTTTGGGATGTTTATGCAATCCCAACAGACAACTGTCTGCAACCTCCCAAGAATTCGTGCCAGTAACTTCTTGCACTCTGTAAGTAATTGTGTGCCAGAATACATGTAACCGCGGGCACCCCCACAACATATGGAGTAGGTCCGTGTCGGCCTCCTGACACCTAGGATAAGGGAGTTGTGCATCCGGGTACATGTTATTGAGGCGGTGTGGCATGAGGTATGTATTTAAATTTAGCATTTCGAGATAAAATGGAAGCCCATTCTTTATCTGTCAGTTCCCTTTCCAGTTCCACCGACCATTTAGTTTGGGATAGGGTTAATGATATTCCTGAATGCGCCCTGATACCTCTGTGTAACAAACATATGACGTTACAACACAAACAAATACAACGCATGCTTTTACATCTCAACTTTTACAACGCAAGTACCAGTACATCGTAAGTTTCTACAACGGATACCATTACAATGCAGATGTTGTATACTTAATTGAAAGTTCCATAACAACACATACTGAAATAACGCACACACTTACAACGCAATATAAATATTTTTTTTGTATAATAAACTCCTGCAGCGGGATGCCGGAAAAACAAAGGGTTTTGGGTGGGGAAGTGTATTAAAACGTAAATATTAAGAATGAATACACACTATATTAAATGAATACTCAAGTATTGAAACTAATACTCGAGTATTAAAAGTAATACTCACGCACATAATAATTATTTAATTAATTAAAGTTTTATCACTTTATCAAAATAAATAATGAAACACATAAACATTTATAATACATTATACAATAAAATTACACTAAATGCCCAAAAAAATACCCGGACAACAAAATTAACACCCAAGTACTTTTCCATACATTTTGTTTTGTTTATAATTGTAAAAAAACCATTTGAAAAATGCATAATACACATATAAATTAAACATAAAACTAAAATTAATATAAACTATTTTATTTACAACTTTTTTACATAACATGCATTATTATTTTAACAAAAAAAAGCACAAACATGAAAAATATATTTAATAATATAAATAAAACGAGTAAAAAGAAATCGTAAACTTACACATAACAAATGCAGTATAATACACAACTCATACCAACAACAACGAAAATGCCGTTTTAAAAATAGGAAAAAATGTCCTACACCTCTTTCAATGAAATTACTTTGACCCGGAAATAGCCAAAACGGATGTTAAAATAAACTAAAATAAAAAGTTACGAAAACTAACAAAACAATATAATTTTTTACATTGTCACATACCACTAAAAACACAAACAAAATTTTAAATGCAAAACATATTTTACTTTCAAAAAATGTTATGGACCACAAAACGTATAAAAGGAGACATCCACTATTTTCAAAATTGTAGTTACCTGATTACCAGACACTGCACGCAGGATTACACTTTCCAAAAGCTACTCGTCGAAAAAAGCCAACTATAACTCGAAGTAAGTACAAACTATAGAAATATATAGTTAGTTAACAATTTTTTGAAATGCAAATAATCTAAAGTCAAACATACTATGTGTTTTTCAGCTTGTTTCAAAACTTCACAACTTCCAAACAACTTCACTGAATAGACTTTTCTTGAAAATATCTAACAAAAGTAAGTCACCACATTTTTTTTTCTTCCATTGAAAACAAGATGTAAAATACTTGCTTTATAGTAATTAATGCTAAAAATAACGACACTCCAAACAAAAAACATAATACTTCACTTTACAAAAAATATTTTAAACTAATATTACCGTTTAAATAATTTTTACACCTGATTTAAAAAAAACTGCAGGTAATAATATATTAAAATTACTAGTCTTACTCCAAAGGGTTTTTGCCTCACAGAAAATACTGTATAGTGTTTAATTTAAAATAAATATTCCTACTCCAAAATATGCTTGCCTAAAACAAAATGCTAGATAGTGTTTAAGTTAAAATATCTATTCCAACTCCAAAAGATGCTTGCCTAATTAAATTGAACGGTGGTAATACCGAAGTCTTAATTCTGGGTCAAAAACACGACCTATGGAGTTCCAAACACTGGCCTACTGAGATGGGCCCCCTCCCTTTCCCATCAGATCAAGTACGCAATCTGTGTTTTACCATTGACAATGCTTTGACTATGCACCATCAGGTAAACAAGGTCTCGGCCACCTGTTTCACAATCTTGCGGTGGCTAAAGAAAATTATCTGGATGCTGCCTAGCGACACCCAAAAGTATGTGGTCCATGCCCTTATAACTTCTCGGCTAGACTACGGCAATGTCCTTTACATTGGGGCTAACAAGGCTGTGACAAGACGACTGCAGCTGGTTCAAAACGCCGCCGCAAGACTGCTGTGTAAAATTCCCAAAACAGCCCACATTTCCGGACACCTCCGTGATTTACATTGGCTCAGGGTAGAGAGTCGAATCAAATTCAAAACCCTGAGCTATATGTTTAAAATCAAATTGGGCACTGCTCCTTTGTACTTACAATCCCTTGTCCATACCCACACTCCCTCCCGCCACCTTCAGTCCTCATCCCAAGGCTACTTCAATGTGCCTAGAATCAGACTCGCTAGAATGGGAGGCAGGTCTTTTGCTTACCTAGGCCCCACACTTTTGAACTCTCTCCCCTTGAGCATCCGCATTGAAACCAGCTACGTCCGTTTTCGCAGAGCCATCAAGACCTGGCTTTTCAATCAATAATCGTTTGTACTGTTGAAATGTTAGGCTACTTAGCACTTTGGCTGTCCAGTGCCGGGAAACCCTTTTTGGGTAGCTGTCGCGCTCAATAAGCTTAACAAATAAATAAATAAATAAATAAAATAGTGCTTAAGTTAAAATGACTATTCCAACTCCAAAAGGTACTTCATTCTAAAAATATGCAACATTTTACTATTTTAAAATTACTATTCCTACTCCAAAGCGTGTGTGCCTCAGAGAAAATACTGGATATTGTTTAGGTTAAAGTAACTATTCCAACTCCAAAAGAGACTTGCCTAAGAGAAAGTGCTGGATAGTGCTTAGATTAAAATTACTATTCCAACTCCAAGAGGTGATTGATTCTAAAAATATGCAGGATAGTAGTATGTTAAAAATTCCTATTCCTACTGCAAAGGGTGTTTGCCTCAGAGAAAATGCTGGATAGTGTTTAGGTTAAAATAACTACTCCTACTCCAAAAGACACTTGCCTAAGAGAAAGTGCCTGATAGTGTGTAGGTTAAAATAACTTTTCCAACTCCAAAAGATGCTTGCCTAGTAGAAAGGGCTGGATAGTGGTTAAATTAAAATTACTATTCCAACTCCAAACGTACTTGATTCTAAAAATATGCAGGATAGTAGTATGTTAAAATGACTATTCCTACTTCAAAGGGTCTTTGCCTCAGAGAAAATGCTGGGTAGTGTGTAGGGTATAATAATTATTCCAACTCCAAAAGACACTTGCCTAAGAGAATGTGCTGGATAGTGTGTAGATTAAAATAACCATTCCAATTCCAAAAGATGCTTGCCTAATAGAAAGTGCTGGATAGTGCTTAGGTTAAAATAACTATTCCAACTCCAAAAGACAGTTGCCTAAGAGAAAGTGCTGGATAGTGTATAGGGTAAAATAACTAGTCCAACTCCAAAAGATGCTTGCCTAATAGAAAGTGCTGAATGGTGCTTAGGTTAAAATGACTATTCCAACTCCAAGAGGTGCTTGATTGTAAAAATATGCAGGATAGTAGTATGTTAAAATTACTATTCTAACTCCAAACGGTGTTTGGCTCACAGAAAATGCTGGAAAGTGATGACATTCAAATAAATATCCTTACTCCAAAAGCTGCTTGTATAAAAAACATGCATAATATTAAAATGTTTAAACTACTATTCAGACTCTAATTTAGTTTTATATCAACAGATTACTACAATACAACATCAAAGGTAAACAACACCTGAACAAAGAAATCTCAAAATACACTGGCCAACAGCAAAATACTATTCCAAGGTAATGCTCTCAAATGCAGCAAACTAAGAAAAATAAATGCTGGATAGTGATAGGATTAAAAGAGCTATTCTTACTCCAAGAGCTGCTTTTTTCTAAAAACATGCAAAATATTAAAAAGGTAACACTACTATACTTAATCTAATATACAGACAACAGCAAAACAATATACCAAGGTATACCAAGGTAATTGCTTCAAATATAACAAACTTTACAAAAATAAATAGAAACACAAAACACATTATCAATATAAAATATTTACAATGTTAATTTTTTTTCCAGCTTCCAACAATTAAAACAGTAGGAAAAAATAAAACAAAAGCAAGGTAATTTGCACATCAATAATTATTAACATTTTAAAACTGTACAGAAATTGTGTTCATACATTAATATGTTCTCTCCCCAAAAATATTTTTAACTGATAAATAAATGTATTATACATTATTATAAGATATTGACAAAGACAAATGTAAGTATTATCATATAAAAGTTTCTTTTATATAATAATAAAACATGATTGTACTGCTCCTTAACCAAACAAATGCTATGGATGATGGATGGAACGTTTAAAAGCACGCCCCATCCATTCAACCAAATATACACTATACACACATACATTAACAATACAGTAATTCCCTTAATATACAGTTTACTGCCTGATCAACAATCCTCAACATACACTAAATTTTTATCAGTGATAAAATCAAAAACATCTCATAAAGCCCTAGAAAAATAATAATTGACTTTGAAATATCTATGATTAATACAATTACTAAAACATATCCAGAAACCCAAACTCAAGGATTTTTTTTCACTTTTCTCAGGCATATTGGTGCAAACTTCAAAAAAAATCCTTAACTGAGGAATATATATCAGACAGTAAACCTTAGTTTGAACTTAAAAAAGTAACTGCCGTTTGCTTTGTTCCTCCTGATAGTGTAGACGAGTACTACAACTCAATACCCGCATCTGAATATTTTACAGCAAATGAAGAAAAATTGGCACCTATATTAAATTATTTTGAAGACACATGGATTGGCCATCTAAGCAGGTCGGGTCACAAAAGGAGACCACGTTTCCATGTGGACTGGTGGAACTGTTACTCAACCTGCTTAAAAGGAGGAGCAAAAATGAACAAAATCATAGAGGGATGGCACAACTCTTTCAATAAATCAATTGGAAAACCTCATCCGAATTTCTATCATTTTTTGGAAATTTTGAAGAAGGAGCAAAGTTTCCAAGAAATGAGAATGGTGCAATCATTAACAGGTAGTCTAAACCCACGTATTTCTAACAGAACTAAGGAAATGTCAGAAAGACTATTTGGTGTAATGCAACAATTTTTGTTGCAAGTGGCTTCAGACTACCTGGATAATCTTGCACACATTCTACACTTTTAAAACACATTACTTTTACTTGTCTGTTTTACGCTAAAATAACTCCTACTAATTAAGGGGCCTATTAGGATGGCGCGAGGAGGAGGGAACATCCGCAGGGGCTGCGGCGTTCCCTCCAGTGCAATTAGGATGTGACCGCCACCATGGCGGTCACATCCTCTATATTTAACATTGCGGCGGGTGCTGCTTTAAGCAGCACCCGCCGCAATGTTAAATATGCATGCTTTGCATTAGCATGCACAAAGCGGCAGGCACCGCGTGGTGCCTGCCGCTTTGTGCATGCAAATGCAGGGGGGTACCATAGGTACCCCCCATGTGCACCCCCCACCCCCTTCACCCTGGGGGCCCGCAACGGGCCCCCAAAGAAAAGACCGTATGCCTTTCCACGGCGGAAAAGCCGCCGCGGAAAGGCATGTGTTCTGCCCCATCCTAAAATGGCTGGCAGTGTCTGATAGACACAGCCCCCATATTAGAGCTTTTCCACTGCGGTCGGAAGTCGACCGCGGCGGAAAAGCGGCGGACGGTCTTGCAGTACCCCGATGACCCCCCAGCCATCCTAATCTGGTGGGGGGTCTTTGGAGGCACCGCAGCAGTAAATCCGCATCCTCTGGGCCGGCGGAAGCCACCGCCGGCCCGGAGGATGCGGATTCACCGCGATCCTAATCGGCCCCTAAATTGGGCATAATAAACAAATATTAAATTTAAACATTAAAGTCGGGTCTTCTTACCTTCAGAATTCTTCTGTCTTAAACTCTTGGACTTACATACCATCAACTACTTCACCAAGAGTCCTTTTATTCTTTAATCCATAATAAATAACAAATAATCCATGTAAACAATCCATTACCCGATGAAAAAGATGTTAATATGTACAGTAAAATAAGTGCATACATCAAAAAACGCAACCAATAAAAAAAAATAGTTTGTTGTGTAGAAAAAACGCAACAATATCCAACAATGCAATCCAATGATAAGTCCAATCCAAATGCTTTTCGAAATCCTTTGAAATCCAAAATGAGGAAACCCAATAAAAAAATCCAGAAAAGTATGTTTTTTGTCAATATAAAAAAGCCTCAAATTTCCCCAAAACAACCCAAAATCCTGTAGAAATTTAGGGGCACATTAGGATGGCGGTTGGACTTTGTCCACCCGCCATCCTGTCGTACAAAGGGACCGACCGCCTTAATGGCGGGGGTCGCGTGGCTACCATTAGGATGCATCCTGCATTCCCAACACTGTGGCACAATGCCACGAAGGCATGTTGTGCACTTCCATGCACAACATGGCAGGCACCACGCGGTGCATGCCATGTTGTGCATGGAACTGCAGGGGGGGTACCATAGGTACCCCCCATGTACACCCCCTGGAGTCCCTGGGGGCCTGCAACGGCCCCCCAAGCAGACTCCGCATGCCTTTCCGTGGCGGCAATACCGCATCGGTAAGGCATTTCAAAACCCACATCCTAATATGACTGGCGGTGTCTTTCAGACACCCCCACCATATAGAACCCTTTTCCGCCCAAGCGGCGGACGGTCTTTCTATTCGCCGCGGACCCCCCAGCCATTGTAATATGGCGGGGGGTCATTTCGGCACGGATGGCGGGCGGATTGCCCCCGCTGGGCTGGCAGTGACTACCGCTGGCCCGGCGGGGGCGATCCGCCCGCCATCCTAATGGGGCTCTAAGTTATTATCACATCCAAAAGATATAAAATTTTAAATAATGTATAAATACATCTAACCGCGAACGTAATAAAAATGTGTTACTTATTAAACAACGTACCGCTAAACTAATAAAGTACACATTTACAAACACTTTTGTTAAATTAAGTACTTAATATATATAAAACATCAAGTACTTAACTAACAAAAACTATTCTAGAAAAAACAAGACCCGACGTGGGCCTACTACTGCAACATGTAATAGTGGAAATCAATTTGTGGAAATACAACAAACCTACGTAAAAAACGTGTAATAACTAAATTTACCTCCCTCCTGTCTCCTTACAATATACAATACCACAACACTATGGGGGTCATTAGGATTGGGGCGGACTTTCGGGGATTGGGACCGCCCGCCACTCGTGCGGGAGTCTCGTTGTAGACATAAGGATGCGCCTGCCACACTGGCGGGCACATCCTGCATTCCTGACATAGTGGCGGGCAGTGCTCTCAGCACCACCTGCCGCTATGTCAGGAAGGCATATGGTGCACTTCCGTGCACAACGTGGCAGGCACCGCGCGGTGCCTGCCATGTTGTGCATGGAACTGTAGGGGGTACCATAGGTACCCCCATGTGCAACCCCCAGAATTCCTGGGGGCCCGTTATGGCCCCCCAAAGGCAAAAACCGCATGCCTTTCACCACAGAAAGGCTCAACCCCGCATTTATGCTAACAACACCGCCACCATGTTAGCTGCTTTTCCGCTCGGTCGACTCTGTGACCGGGCGGAAAACCAGCAGAAAACCGGCAGACTTTCTTTCCGTCTGCCGGGGTCCACCCGCCATGGTAATGTGGCGGCGGGAAATGCAGAGTGGGCGGTGGTTTTTAGCGGGCGAATCGCCACCGCCATATGGGCGGTGGCGATCCGCCCGCTACTCTAATGGACCCCTATGTATTTTAATATCGTAAATGTATCTTACCTTAACGCAGCTCTCCCTTGCTTCTGTTCTCTCCAGCGACCCTCTCCGTAATGATGAAACGCACGTCTACGCGTCGACGTCACATATTTCTGTAAAAATTAAAAAAGGACAATTTGTCTTATTGAAACCAAGTGTGAGAAACTTATTAAAAACTGTATTAAAAAATGTTACAATACTGAATAAAATGTAAAAATATTTCTGTAAAATATTATTAAATATAATTGATTTTTCTATATTTATTTCAGAATTTAATACAAATATGCTAAAAATGTTAAATAATCAATAACAAATTTGAATAAAAAGTTATCTGTTTTCTATTTCTTTATGCATTTCTATTAATGTTTATTCTAAATTAAATTTAAAAATGTATTTTTTTAAATTTTTATATGTATACATAATAAATGTTTTTTATTAAATATTTACATATGCTTTACACTGTTAGATATATGATATAATTCACAATTTACTTTTAACAATACCAACATTTTACCTTGCAAATAAATACTTTGTAAAATTAATATAAAAGCTAAATATATCAAAAAACTCTATATCAAAATAATTATATTTTAACGTGAAAATTCAATATTTACCTACATAATTAATACCTGAGTATTTTTTATATCATGATTAATATTACATATTTCTATGAATACATCCTTATAATAGTAGCATTATTAATAATACCTGAGTATTAATATATCCCAAAAAATTGCCTACACCTTAAAAATGTTTTAAGAGTATTCCCCTAAAAATAAAATATTTACCAACTAAATTAATATCTGGATAATATTCTTTTTTACTATAACAATAAAATGATTTCTAAAAATATTTCCATATTAATTTCAACTGTAGCATTAATATTAATACCTGAGTATTAATTTACTCTTACATAACTATTACCAAATATATAAATATATTTTTATATTTTGTAAATAAATATAACTTACATTTTTCAACATCAATAATATAAAAGTTATAACAAATACTTACCATACTATACTTACCAAATGCATGCGTTATACCAACATATGCGTAGTTATAGTATGCATTGTAAATTCCTACGATGTAATTGTTCCTGCGTTGTAAAAGTTGCGTTGTAAAAGCATGGCGTTGTAAGGCTTGCGTTGTAAAGGATGTTTCCCTGTATACCCAGCGGGTAAGGTGGCGTCCTTCTCCCATTAGATATATTGCATAAACTAGCTCATGGGTAGGAGGTTCGATCCCTTCTAGGGACCAGTGGCGTTTAATATAATGGGAGATAGTGGCATGGAGGAGAAACAGCGTCGGAGGGACCAGCTGAGTACAAACAAAGTTATCATGGTCCGCTAGTGTTCCCTCTATAAACAGTATCCCAATCGACATTACACCTTCTTGTGTCCATGAGGACACAACCCGTTTCAAAATTAATCCATTTGCAGTAGGTATCCCAAGCAAGGGGATGTTAGGAGAATATGGGGAGGTCTTTTTGGTGTATTGAGTACTGAAGCGTCCTCTTCCAGTACATTAATGCTGTTTTAAGCAGGGGGCTGTGGGTGGAATCTTGGCGTGTGGCAATAATAATGTGTGAAGAATACCATAATTAAGGAGCTGTGGTGTATAGCCTATTTCGTGTATATATCATCCTGCAAGCCAGCACGATAACCAATGTAGCTGACTGGCCATACAGTATGCCGAAAGTCTGGAGCACCAAGCCTCCCTTTTCAGGTCGCAATTAAAATGTTGCCATACTCACTCTCCTACGTCCCTTGCCCCAAATAAGTTGTGACAGGAGTGTATCAAGTGTATGAAAGATTTTGGCAGGAATCATGACTGGTAAATTGGTAAAGAAATATAAAAGTCGAGGGAGCATTACCATTTTTGAGATGGCTATTCTGCCCATCACAAACAATGGCAACAAGGTCCAAAAAGAGATCTGCATCCCTAGTGATCCTATCATTGTCAACAAGTTTTCATCTATTAGGTCTTGGGGAGTTCTATATAATTGTATGCCCAGATATTTAAAAGTGTGTAGGGTACTTGATAGTGAAAAATCGCTAAAAATAACTGGATCTGGGGTGCCTTTATACCGCATATAAAAGGCATGTGATTTATTCTCGTTGATTGTTTGACCTGACATCTGTATGAATTGTTGAAATCATGGGCCCCATTAGGATGGCGGGCGGGCTTTGCCCGCTAACCTTGCGGAAAACTGGACTGCCCGCCTTAAGGGCGGGGTCCCGTTGTCTGCATTAGGATGCGCCCGCCACAGTGGTGGGCGCATCCCCCATTTTTAACATTGTGGCGGGCGGTGCTCACATTCAAGGACTATTTCAAGCGGGTTGTGGTCAGACAGTGTTTTTCCAAGATATGTGGAATCAATAATCTGGGACACAAAGGACATGGAACAGAAAATCCTGTCAAACCTGGTGTGCAGCTGACGCGGGGGGGAATAAAATGAGTATTCCCGACTAATAGGGTGTTGTTGATGCCATATGTCTTGTAGTGTCCAACCCGTAGCCGAAGCCTGTAGGAACTCTGCTTTGTTAGTGGATACAGCTCCTCGAACCGGGGGATGAGAGCGATCCAGGTGTACATCTAAAATAGAATTATAATCTCCACCAATGACTCATGGATATACAACCCAACCTGATAAAACTGTGTTGAGGGTAGTGAGGTGGGCATTTTGTTCATAATTAGGGGCGTATACACTGCCAATTACTATTGGAATACCATATAGTCTGCCCTGTAGTAGTACATATCGCCCTGCCGTGTTTACACGCTGATCTACAAGAACAAAGAGTACCCCACACCTAATCCAAATAAGTGATCCTCTTGCAAAGGCAGAGTAGGATGTGTTAAAAATTTGGCCTCTCCATTTGTTACGCATTTTGGTCACTTCTGAGTTGGTTAAATGTGCTTCATGGAGAAGGGCTATTTGTACTTTTCGTCTATTCAGTTGGGTGTAGATTCTATGTTGTTTGTGGACAGATCCCATTCTTTGTACATTCCATGTCAATATTTTGTATTTACCCAATACAGCCATGTAATATCAGACAGATACAAGGACATTTATCATGAGGGTACGAGGAATACAGTGTATTGTATGAGATAGGGTGAGCCAGGCACCAATAAACCCCCAATAAACGATAACACCCAATACTAGGGCCAACTGATGAACTATGATGGTCCAAACATGCTCTATAACATACTAATTCCAAAAGGTTATACACTGCAGTAACTGCAGGAGGGGGTGGGTCCTATGCTGGGCATGACTTTACAGCTTCAGACAGACCTACACTTGTGGCGGGACCCTGTATTATGTTAAAATAAGGAGAAATCTGGAGAGAATAAACAAATTGTTAGTACATCAATAGTGTCTTACTTCCCTCCACCATGTTGGGTTAGGGCCTTAGTTGTAATCTTTCCATGTGTACCAATCCATCGTTTTAACTAAATAATTCCTTTACGATCTGATGGGTGATCGAGGGGAACAGGATATCATTGCTTTCTGAGTCAGAAGGCAGCAAGTTGTCATCCCATTGTTCCGGAGACGTGGTCTGTGTAGGGTCACTCATGGAGGCAGCCACCGCCAATGCCGACTCCCGGTCCATTAGGGCCTGCTCTGGTGGCGGTGTTTTGGTGGATAATGTTCGTGCTGATCTGTTTCGACGGGTTCTAGGCTTATTTGTTTATGTGTGACACATCATAGTCGTTGATCAATATTGTCTAGTGATTGAGAAGGGAGAGTGGACTCTAGCCAGTCATTTGCTGCCTCAGGACATTCAAAAAAGTGGAATTTCTAATTGTGGATTATTTTTAGCCATGCTGGGAATAGCAGAGCATATTTCAAGTTGAGAGCTTAGAGTTTCCATTTAATTGGTTGATAGGATGCCCTTTGGCGCTGCACTTGCACTGAATAGTCCGGGTAGAGAGAGATCCGTGTGTTGGCATACTGTATAGGAGATTTTTTTGTGCCTTTTGAAGTAAAACATTGCAGTCCCTAAAATTGAGGATACAAGCTATAAGTGGTCGGGATGCATTCCTGTTGCTGGTCTGCCCTTAGGGATCTGGTGTGCTCTTTCCACACAGAAATTTGTCGCATTTGGGCCCTCTGAACGTTCTGGCATTCCAATAATGCGAACATTATTGCGTCTGGCTCTACCCTCTGCATCCTCGACTCTGTTAAGGAGGGTAGTCAGTTGTTTTTGCATTTGCGTTAATTGTTTAGAATGTTCTCTATGTTGTGGCACTAGTTCTAGCAGTGTTTGTGCATGGTCTTTGACTGTATCAGACAGTTTTTTATGGTCTGCACATAGGAGGGTGAAGCCAGTGGTGAGAGTGCCAATTTGTTAGTCAATAGATTGACGTGAGTCTCTGATTTCCTGAAGGATTTAGTCCAGCTTATCGGGTGGGGGTGTTAAAGCCGTCGGTGGGACGCTGCTTATTGAGGATGCGTAGCAAGCCTAGTCAGGGTCTCCCTGGAGTGGTGTTTCTGTTGAGGGCATGTCAGATTGTTTCCCTTTTGTGCACCCCATTTTGCAACGTATATGATATAGCTACATTAATGGGAAGAGCTACCAGATACATTGTCACAATGTAGAAGGGATGGCCCGGTAAGTGTGCCAGTAGTACAAACTAGAATGGCCCTGTAGTTGTAGGAGAGTGTTAATGTTTGAGGCAGGTGTATCTATTAGTTCACTCTCTTGGATTCCAGTGAAACAATTCAGTAGCTCAGTGAGCAGGAGGTCTGTGCCAATCAGCCTCCATAAATATTACATCTGAGAGAGGGAGATTCATCCGTACCGTGTACTTAGTGGAAATCCAGGCTCAGGTTAGGGGTTGGAGCTGGCAAGATTTGTCAAGAAAAATGGAGTTCACACTGTTAAATGGGTAGGGAGGGCCCTATGTTAGTCTACTGAAAGTCAGGAATAGCACACCGAGTCTTTATAATGCCAGAGTGGATCACGACTTTGCACTGTAAAATCTAGTCATTCCCAAGTGTCCGTCGAGGTATGTTAGGTGGTGGCTTTGTCAGGGCAGTCAGTATATTCAGCAACCCAGCTTTTCAGAGCCAACCGGCAGCCAGATAGTGATCATTGAAACAGAGGCAAAGAGGAGCGCCCCAACAAACAACTTGAGTAGAGCCTGGGGATAACAGTTCCTGCATCAGGAGTCTGGCACAAGCAGAAGGTGGTGCTATATTCCATGTGTTGCGCTATGACCATCACACAATAGCGAAGGGAGAACCTGGATTCATCCACCCAGTTCCCAAAGCAGGGGAGGACGTCAAAAATCAAACACACGCTGGCCTCTAGAGAATACTTTTCTAGAGTGCTCCTCCTCACCTCAATGTCAGCACAGAATTATGTCCCCATTTTATTCCAAAGCAGTCTGGCCTCTCTTAAATGTGTAGCGATCCCCGGTGTCAGCACAGTTCTGATGCTCAGAGGGGGCCTGTGGAAACAAACCGCGCTGGCCAACATCCGCTGTTAATACACCTCGTCGCTCACAGCATACAGACCCCAGCGGTAGCAGAAAGGCAGGACCCACCCCGCAGCCCCGGGCCACAGTGAGGCAGCAAATCGATCGTGCAGTGGCAGGGTTCCATCGGGCGATGCAGGCGTTGGTGTGAGATCGCCAATTCCGGATGGATTCCCTAGGTAAGTGGGCACCTCAGCTAAAATTCTCACACAATGCCAAGCAAAGGGGAATCAGCCTCGTGCGCCAGTCGGAACTGTGTCGCCTCTCACTCATTAGCAGACCATGGTGTTCGGGCCCCCACGATCTCAGCAATCCTTCTGCTACTGCAGATCAAGATCGCACACACCTTTGGATAAGTCTCGGGCCCACCAGGGTCGTCTCTGCAGTCGCATAGGGTAACTCTCTGAGACAGTCGATGGGTGGCTTCTGGACGATCACTCCTGGGAGGCCTTGCCCCTCATCTCCGCGAGGCTATGCAGTTCAGTGGCCAGCTCTTTTGGCATTGTTTGGCAGTTGCGGGGGTCCGCAAGATCGCTTCTTCAGCCGATCGACCTCATTGGCATCATGGTTGGGTAGAGGGAAGGTTTCAGCGTGATTACCCCCAGATTCCATAGTTAAATGCAGCATTATGTTGGTCCCAGATGGGAGCTCTGTTAATGTGCGCCCGCCATGCTTGGCAGTTAGCCACGCCCCCCATTCTGGTCCTCTTAATGATAAATATGGTAAAGTGTCATTTATTGATCAATCTCCAGTTAATGCTGTCTTTTGAACATTGTTTGTTGAATGTTGTATGTTGTCATTTTCTTGTCATGTAATTGAATTGAAGTCATTAGTTTCACAAATCAAAGTTTGTTGACCTAATAAATTTAAGTCATATGAATTTGTATGCTGAATATAGGTGGCTATGTGAAAACTTAACTCTGCACTGTTTATATGATGACTAATGTTATACATCCCTCTAAGTTATTTATTTGTCTGTTTTTTAGCCTGCTAGGTCCTGGAATGGTTAATTTCAAATTTCTCCTAACTACTGTGTTATGTTGAATGCTGGGTATATTTCATGTATACTTACTCATTTATTTTTTTGCATTTCAGAACATCTTCTTTATTTGAAGTAGTTGTGTATGAAATATAAACTGTTTTTGTAATTAATTCCAATTCAACTGAAAGGTAAAATTATGAAATTCAATTCTCTTTCCCTTTTAGGTTGCTACATTTTTTTGATTAAAACTTATTGGATGTGTAATCCACACTTTTACCACATATTATTTTTTTAACATTCATAATAGGTCTGACAGCCACAGCACTTGGCAAAACACCTGTCACTCACGATACCTCCACTCCAGCCCAGGATCAAGGCTCCAGGGAGGATTCCAATCCTGAAAGTCTGGATGAAGAAGAGCAGCCTGGTCTATCTGGTCTGCTTGGGCAGATGGCTCCAGTGAGTCTCACTCAGCCCACACCTACACCTCCCACCCCAGCTATTACAACATCTCAGCTTATGAATACCTCTACTTCCTATGTCCAAAGCAAAAGCACACCAATCTTGTGTCCCCCAGACCTGGTTGCTGTTTAGACAACACCACCACCACCGCCATTTCAGTCAGGCACCAGTGGGATGGGGCACACCAGGCCAAGGGCACAAGGTAGTGGGTGTAGGGCTCATGGAAGGGATTCTGTGGGCCAGCATAGTGAGGCCACTGAGATCACTTTCACCCAGGCCACCATCAACCAAGTCTTGGGATCCCTCCAGCAGTCCCAAGCCATGATGGAGCAAGTCCTCACTGAGCTCCGGGACATAAAGCTGTTGCAGAGGGATCACAATGTACAGATGGAGAATCTCAACTCCGATTTGAGCTCACTGACTGGGGTGCAGGACACTTACACCTATATGTGCAGGCCTTTCCCAGCACGAACATCCTGTGATTCTGGGCAAATCACTTAATCTCCCCGTGCCTAACAAAAATGCATATGTTCTCATGTAATGCAACTGGTGCTATGTAAAGTGCTCTGATACCCGATTAGGGTCAAGTTCGCGCTATATAAAGCTCTGTAAAATAAAAAAAATAAAAATTCTTCCCTTTTCTGTGGTCCTAATACATCTGGGCCACTACATCTGCCTCAGCCACAGAAAGGGAGACCCTGTCACAAGAGTCAACACTTGCACCCACCTCAGTCCCTGCAAGTGTGGCTCCACCAGCCCCCCCCCCACGCAGGAGCACATGTTCATTTGACCACCAGAAGAGAATGGCAAGACAACTACCACCACCACCACCAAGAGACACAGTACCTAATTTCCTCCAGTGTGAGACTACCATTCACTCTGTGGACTATTTTCTGAACACATTTACCTTTCTGAGGCCAGATGTATATCAGACGTTGGACTACAAACAATTTTGGCTCATCAATAATGGTTTCATTCACTATCACTGACTGACCTGCTTCTTTTTTTCATTTGATTATTGGTTTTTATCCTGTTTTAGTTTATTTGATTTTGTTTAATAACAGCAAAAATAACAAAGTCAGAGACTGGTGTAGTTATTTTCTGTATTCATTCTATTGTTTTTGCTTCCATCATATATTCAAAATGTAAACAACCAAATGTTATGAAGGAATTGCAAGTAGGTAATGCTTCTTACAAATTTCTACCATGACAACAAAATACAAATATCAGTAACTCAGCAATTAGTATTTAATTAAATTCCAAAAATATTTTTCTGTCAAGTTTTTCTGAAACATAACGAACTATACAAAACACAAATACTCAGTGCCATTTTTACATTTCCTGTTCCACACTTTGCCATCATGGAGGAATGGGATATAATCAAAACAATCAGATTTAATAGGCAAAATATCATTCGATTATGTCATTAGCTGGAGCCAGATCTCTGACTTACAAAAGGATTTGCACAAAAATAATACAATATTCCTAAATCCTGGCAGAACTCAATTTTGTGGCCACAGGATCATTCCATTACACTGTTGCAATATCTGAACGACTGTCACGCCCAGCGTTAAGTGGTATGCTACAAGCTGTTATTTCTACAATGATGAGACACATTAACATGCTCATACACTTAACACAAAATGAGCATTTTGCCAATGTGAAGGGAGATGACTATGCTTTTGGTTGACTACCACATGTGGTTAGAGAAAATCAAGCAGCACATATTGGCATGGTGCCACCATTCAACAGAAAACAAGTCAAATGCAATCTTAAAAACGTCCATATAAATACTATGCAAGTTGTCTCAATACAAGATACATTCACCCAAAGTCTGTGTGTGTGCCTTCCACAGGAAATACCCATGTTCCCTTTGTACTTGGCAACAGCGTCATACAACTGAAAATGTCACAACATTAAAATGCCCAAATGAAATTACACAGTGAAGGGTCCTTAAACAGATAACAGCAAAAAGGTTCATAACATTACTTTACAAAATATGGACCTTACAAATGAATATATTTGAGGGCACTTTTTCTAAGAATAATCAAAAATTAACAATGCTAATGAACACAGTAGTCAAGGTGTCAAAACTTTGACCAACAAACATCTTTGCCAAGGATGTCACTTTACTTGGCCTTTCTAAGAAAGTGTAGACATTTATCCTGATAACATTAAAAGTTGGTTTAACATTTCATTTAATAAAATGTAATTATATACTTACACTCATGTGAAGAAGTTGTCAATGATATCTTGACATACGTCACTTCTTTCCTCTTCACCACTATCATCTTTATTTGGCATTTCAGCATACTCCCCGGCTGGCTCTTCATGGTCTCCATCCTCTGCGATGTATAGGATGTTCTGTCGCAGGGCTATATTGTGCAACATGTAGCCTGCCATGGCAATCTGGCACACCTTATCAGTTGAGTAGAGGAGGGCTCCACCAGTCTTATCCAGACAGCAAAATCTTGCCTTTAGGATTCCAAAATCCCGCTCCACTGGCCTCTATGTTCCTGCATGGACCTCCGTGAAGCGGACTTCCTCTGGCGTTGTTGGATTCCTCAGCAGTGCCAATAACCATGGTTAGTTAGGATAAATTGAGTCTCCTATATGACAAAAAAAGAGCCCAAAAAGTATTACATATTGTAGATCATGAAACTGGATATTAACCAAATAACATATATTGACAGATTGTACTACCAACAAGACAGGCCCTCTCAGGTCCATGTTGTGAGATTTGCTGGGGTATGCTGCTGAACCCTAGTTTAAAGGAATCATGGGTTGATCCGGGGAAACATGCACAGACACTAGTGTTGTACAAATCAGGTAAGCAGACAACTTGCACATTGATTGAATGGAAGTGCCTTTGATACCTGTATACTTTTTTCCTGGCGTGTGGTGGCACTAAGGCAATATGTGTGCCTGCAATTGCTCCAACTACATGTGGTAGGTAGTCCAAGGCAAAATCCTGGTTTGTAGGAAACTGGATGAAGCTGTTGATGTGTCTCGTCATTGAAGAAAGAACTTCTCGTAGCAGAAAACTGAAAGTTGGTTGTGACATTCCACCAAATATTGGAATGATCCCATGGCCACAAAATGAAGTACTGCCATGAGTTTGACAATTGGTGTGAGAGATTTGGGATTTCAATTGTGAGGCATAGTTTACTTACTTTATTACATTTTTTGATAATATCCCGTTCTTCCATGGTCACAAGGTCTGGAAATGGACATCTTCTCACTCTTCCTGGGTTCATATGTCTGCATAAAAAATTACATTTAAAAACATTTACACATTTTTTTTAAATACATGACACAAATGTCATGTTTTACAAAACATATATGTGGTTTCTCAATATCTCCTAATACAACATTGTAAAGTTGGGATATATTTTTAACAATTACATTTTTTTACGTCTATTGATTTAAAAAAATAATGTGTACATAAAACACTTAGGGGCAGATCTATCAAGATTCCATTTTGCGAATCCTAAATACCATTTTTTGCGAATCGCTATTTAGAATTCGCAAAATGGAATGTATGTAAAAAATCGCTAATTTTTTGCGATTCCTTAATCTTCTTTATTTGCGAATTCGCATTTTGCGAATTCGCAAATAAGGAATAATTTCCCATGCATTCCTATGGGCCAGGAGGCCCATAGGAATGATTGTGAAATAATTCTCAAATTGCAAATTCGCAATTTGCTAATCGCAATTTGAGAATTATTTCAAGGGTGCAGGGGTGTCTCAAAGACACCCTGCTGCACCCCTGAAATGTACATGTGTGTGCATATGGTGCACATACATGCCCTATGGGCATGTGTGTGCGTCACATGCCACCTTCAAAAATGCCAAATTGTGCATTTTTAAAAGAATTCGCAGATTAACATCAACTACAAGTTGGTGTTAATTTGCGATTTCTTAAACAAAATCCGCGATTTAAAAATGCTACATACATAGCATTTAAGGAATCGCAAAATTTGTGATTCCTTAAATGCTATGGCAAAATAAGGAATCGCAAATTTTTGTGATTCCTTATTTTGCAAATTATTGATGCATGCCAAAACATGCAAAAAGACCGTTTGCGACTCGCAAATGCCGAAATTCTGCGAATTTCGGCCATTGCGATTCGCAAAAGGCTTGATACATCTGACCCTTTAAATGTATTATTTACACATAATAAAAAAAATACAGTCAACAGAAGTGTAAACAACATTGCGCAACTATTGCATTAAACCACAGTTACGCACTACATATAAATGTTTTTTTTAAGCTAATGAGTAACATTAGCATTTTGTATGGTAAACAAAGTAGCCACCATTTTGAGTGGAGGTGACCCACTAAACATTCAGAGACACACTATTTGACCATCTAAAATGGCATCAGCAAGACCTCGCCGCCTAGACATTTGGAATTACTTGATCGTAGTGGAAGTTGACTGCCTAGTGGGTGTGAAAACCACGACGGACCCAACCATAGGCTAAATTGTGTGAAAGCAACATACAGCAGCCAATGAATATATCAATTGCCATTGACGATCGCGTACGTCATATACATGTACGCAGCATTTGAAAAAAGCTCACTTGCCTCCTAACACTGCAGCCCACAAGACCTCCTCAGCTATTGCTGCTGTTTTCGACTTCTGGGAGCCACGATGCCAGGAGCAGCAGGTGACAGGGCCCCAGCCTTCTAGCCAGAGGAGCTGAAGTTGCTAGCAATTGAGGTGCTGTCCCTGTACAGCCAGCTCAATGGCTCCCCAGAGGAACAGTTACATGTTTAACATGTATGTGTGAAGCTAACAGTTTTTTTAATATGCAGGTTAGAATGGCTCTTTGAGTTCCTGAATTAAGTGTAGTGATTGAAGTGGTGTAATTGTTTTTTACATTACATAAAGAAAGTATGATGTGACATGTTATGCACTTTCTGATTAGTGAAAATAACAACATTAGTATGTGGCGTGTGTTTTAAGGCCTACATTTTATTTGGTGTGTATTTTAAGATATATTTCTATATAGATGCATTTCATGAAAATGTAGAAATTCACATCATGTAAAAATAGAAAACACATTATATTTCATTTACAACTCTCCATCTACATATTTTTTACATACCAAATTAAAATGATGCTTGCAATGTGTATTATCCCACATATCACTCAGCCTAGATCAGGTGTCTCCAACCAGTCGTTTGGGAGCTACCAGTAGCTCCCACACAACCTCAGAGTAGCTCATAGCCTTGTGTTTTTTTCAAATGAGCACCATGTCATACTTTCTTTTTAAAGTTAAGGGAAGGCTGTGTTAATCTGACACCATGATCATCAGTCTGCAGATATCAAGGCCTGACAATGAGCAGCACTCAGTCAGATTTGTGGACAGGGATTGGGCTTAGTCACAGAGGTGAACAACTGAAGCACTGAGGTATTGGACTCTTAGAAAGAAATTCTTAGCAACTCTAAATTGTGAGAAAAATGATTGGATGCTTGTAAATGTAAGAAAAATGTAATGGAGAGTTATTAATTTCACATCCAGTTTAAATTTCACAGGCTCTGAGTCACCCATACACATATATCTCCTTCTTATGCACACATGTTCATACAACCCCAAAGAGCACGCACCCACTGACACAGATGACAGCCCTGTCATAGCGACCTTAGTCATGGTATTTTTTTACAGAGATTTATATAGAGCAATCTTGACCTGATTCGGGTATCAGAGCGCTTTACATAGCACCAGGTGGATTACATGAGGACACTTTCATTTTAGTTAGGCCCAGGGAGATTAAGTGATTCGCCCAGAATCACAGGATTGTCTGTGTCAATGCAGAGACTCGAACCCAGTTCCCCAGATTCGAGGTCGACCACCCTAGCGGTCGGCCACCTCCTCTAGTTCGAACCATAGTATCTGGCTCTAAGGACATTATGCTTTGAGCCAATGTAGCTGGGCGTGGGGGTGTCAATGCGCAAGTTGTTTACTCTTCAGTATTTCACAATGATATTCACTGGTGAGAAGTGGCTCTGATTACAGAAAATGTTGGGGTCTCCTCGCCTAAATGATGTCACTGCCCTGAATTCGTGACTTTAGGGAATGACAAGCGATAAGGGTTGTCGACAGGTTACAACAGAAGCATTATTTGTTGTCATATTTTGGCAAAATTAAGGACATAAATATATTGTGTAGAAACTCTGGATAACACTTGTAATTGATGTACTAAAATTGTATTACATCAATGCAGACACATATCAAGTCATGGATCAATTCTTCATTCTTTCATTTCTGGTATCCATACAAGTCAATGGCTATCATGAAAAGGAGATATGGAAGGCCATAGCCAAGCAGGTGCAGACCCTGAAGGTCTTAAAGAAATGCAGCATTCACTGTCGCAAGAGGTGGGAGGACATACTACGCTGGACCAAGAAGTCATCAGAAATCCAGCCCAGCAAGTCCTCCCAACATGGAAAGTACATGTGCCACACCCTGATACCCCTAAAAGCCCGCACACTTGCGGTGGACTATCCAAACCATGATGGGCAGGCGATAGCCCAACAGCAGCAGCAAGGGGGTAAGTTCTAGTGCACGTTTATTATGCTAAATAACTAATTTTTGTTACAGGAACTAACTTTGCCATCAACATCAAGGTTAACACATGTCCAACACAGAAGAAGAGTTCTTGAATGGGTACGTTTTGCACATGATGTATGATGATGTGTTTTGTACATGAATTTGTGGAAAATTATACGACCTGATTTCTGTTCACTACCAAAGGACTGGTTTCAGCAGACACATCCCGGCCTAAACAACAAACACATATGAGTTTGTTTAATGTTAGAAGGGACAGTTGTCCCAAACATGTCACTAGTCCTTATTGTGTCAGGTGTGATGCTCCTTCACTATTGTGAATGATGTATGGTTAGCCCTATTTCAGGTGACATAGTATAAAATGCAACCTTGATATGTATCAAGACCTATGGATTTACTTATATGAAGAAGTCATTTGTCAATCCACCCAAAACATGTTTTCTTAATTTCTTCAACAGCATACCTATTGACATAGTGCGTGGTTCATTGAGAAGCTACTGCAGTATATAATCCATACAATATTGTTCACATTTGAAATATAGTTTATTTACTTGAATTAAGTGTTACCATTGTGAAATCTCCAAACAAAGAACACAGGCTTTAATTTTCTACAAATATTGGTACAACATTGCAGTATTTGTTGGCACACATTGAGTCATATTTTACTTTTTGTGAATGAAAATGATGCAGATTTATGGGCCTTGTAAACACATTGTGCAAAAAGTCTGTTTGGTTTATATCTTTTTGGTGACATAAGTTCAATATTCTAAAAAACAAAGCCCAACTATTCAGAGGTGGTAAACAGATCCTGCAGAAAAATAAAAATGGATAAGAGACAAGATCATAAATGATGTAGGAGCTATAATGGGGAATTGCAAAACTGTGATCAAATGATTTCTGTAAATGTTGCACGAGCTAATGTTAATGTAGAACCATAGTTTGAGAGCCTTGAAGAAGGTGAAATATGAAAACTCGGAAACTGTTTTTTGGTCAAAGTTCATGATCAGTTCTGTTTATACAGATTCAATTAAACTATTTATATGTCATTTCAGCATCATCAGGAGCAGGAGGAGGAGACATTGGCTACATAGGCGGGGAAATAGCTGGCCACTGTGGTTCGGGTGCTGACAGCACTGACACGGAAGGACCCGGTGGCATGGAGGGTGAAAGGAGTGCAATGGAGGCTGCCAGCATAACATCATCTTTGGATGCTTTTACTCCCTAGTGTTGGTGGGCCTCTACCAACTGCATTCTTGTCCGCCACCCAGATAGCCATCTCCACCCTTCCTCTTGCTCATCCCGGTTGACCAAACCTTCCGCCCGGCATTCCATCCTTTATTTGCTCTTTTTGTTTTTGTCCCTACCCTTCAGTGGTAGCACTTCACCCCCTGCCTCTGTACCCATGGCTGCGCAGAGTGAAGAGGCTATCAACTTCCTATGGAACACCTCTGTCAGCCAGAGTGCACTACTGAAGGCCATCCAGGGGCTTAACTGTCATATGCAACTAATGGTAGCATACCTGGAAGGCATTCATAGTGCTATGTCTGGCCTACAGAGGTCTTTTCAAGGTCTAACCTCATTGACCACAGCTTCCCAACAATCCTAACCTTGTGCCCCACCTCCTCCCTCATCCTGATCCAATTTCCCTATTCACCTCCCTGTCCCAAGCACACTCACACAATTGCACACACCCACTCCAACAGACGCAAACAGCCCATCCACACATAAACACAAAAAACACAGGCACACATACAAACAACATACCGATACCTCATACACACCCACCACCAGCAGCACACCCACTACCACACCAACACACACTACCCCCACTGCCACATCCACAACCACCACCAGCATACCCACAGACACCACACCCACATTTACCACCACAGCACACCCACAGACACCACAACCACCAATACATCCACTTGACCCACCACATTCACAAGCACCACAACCACACCCAGCACACACTCAAACCTACACAACATACACTAGACCCAGACCCACATGCACCTGCAACCTCAACACACACACACACACACACACACACCACCTACTGCCACTCCTTCTACCTCCGACACCTTACTTCCTCCTGACTATCCTATCAGTTTTCCCCATGAAGATGCATTATTTGCCGTTGCCTTGACCTATTCCACAGTGCAATCCACCCCTCCCAAATGCCAAGTCACTCCTTCCAAAACCCAAGCCACCCCTCAAAAACCCAAGGCCACCCCTCGCAAAGCCAAAAAAAACCCTCCCAAAGCCAAAACTACGTCTCCCAAACCAAAAAACACCCCTCCAAATTTCAAGACTCCCCTCCAAACCCTCCCCCCCAAGAAAGATGATTGAGGTGTCTGCTCTGTGCCCACTAGATGTGTCATCTTCAGGAGGTTTCCCTTGGCAGTTCAATAGAAGGCAAGTTTAATGCTACAGCACAACAGTAAATGTATTTCACCATTCTATTGGATGTTAATTAAAATTATGTTTATTTTATTTTTTGAGAGAATTATCTCATTGGTTTAATAAACCAATACTTTGATTCAACCACGTTTGTCCTGACACTAATTTTCCTTTGTGTTTATTTGATTCCTATAAATGTTTCTGACAAAAATGTGAAGTATACATTTTGATATACCAATATGGCAGGAACAACAACATATTTTTTGATCTTTACTTTGTTCAGTGCATACTCTGGTTAGAATAGCATGTGATGGTTATTTATATTTAAGTGCAGCAATTCATCATGATAATGGACACTTGCACCAACAACTAGATGTTTGAAAATATTTTTTGAAGTGTGACTACAGGTGTGTTTATTTCATCTTGATTCTTGATAAGAATAAACACATATGCATTGCACCTTAAAATAATAATGTGACTATTGAATTTGGATACAATAAAGGACTTGCACTAGACAAGGGGAAATGTTACATGGATAGATACTTTAAATGATCCAAATTTGGGGCTGAGATTGATTTAACAGGAAATTAATAAGGTCAATGTTACATCTTGTCTAGTGCAATTTAAACATCATGTTAAATTTAAAATATCCCAATGATGTGTAGTGTATATGTTTTTAATTTGATAATTTTCAAAATTTCTTTAAACAGATCTGCATGGTGACTTTTTAATTGTTAAATTGATATCTTTTTTGTGCAAGTGTCCATTTCTTTTAAAGCAGCTTCCACCAGATTTAGAAATACGGTGTAAGCATACAGGTGAATTTCTTTAAATTTAATAAACATCAACATTGCACACACATATGCATTACACATTTGGATGCTATTGCTTGTAAGGGAGATTTAAAAATGAACAAGTCCAGTGCAATTGTTAACAGACAAGTCAAAAGGTAGGAGGTAAAAATGGAGCCTAGCGTTGATTCCATCCACAACAGCGTTGATTGTGTTTGTCATCAAAAAGCAGGGGCCGGGCTTGGGAGATCAGGTCCATGGCGTAAACGGAAATTTGAAAGTGAGAAAAGGTGAGTCTCTGCCTTATATCCCTTTCCAACTGCCAACTCAGGTGTAGAGGTTTTACTGCCACAGTCACAGCAGCAGAAAGGCACATTGTGATTAGGCTAGTGGACAAACTGGCTTCCTCCCTCCAACAGCCGCTTTTACCTATTGCGCTGTTGATGCGGGTAAACATATCTGGTGGAGTCGGAGGCACTCCGATGGTCTTACATCCGTGAAACCATCAGCATCTAAAGAGAGTAGGTGGACCACCTAGTAGGCAGATGAGGACTTTGTTGAAAAAGTGACAGCGGAACTATTACCGCCAAGATCTAAATCATGCCCTAAGCCTACATGCCTGCTGTTAGAGGGAATGGGTGTGTTTGGGAGAGAAGAGGTCCAAGTGTTTCCAGTGTGGTTAACCTCAGAGAAAGCTGACAACCCAAAGGAGGCCTGTGCTGTAAAAAGATCCACTGGGCCTCTTTGTACAGTTCATGAAGTGAGGTATACCAATGTTGTGTCAGAATGTGTCAACCCGCAGCTGACTGTGGGTTTTATCAACTCATGCTACCACCCCACTGAGGAGCAAAGGATTGTATCACTGCTAAGCAGCAGGCCCAACCTGCTGAGGGGCTACCACTGCCCAGAGATATCACCAGATGATTTGGCATGAAGGCAGCAATTACCTCTGCTTAGTGCTTCCCCACATCTGACCAAGATGGACACTGCTGCTGACCTGTACACTGTCACACAGGCCGGTTCTAGCGGGTGGGCCGGGTGGGCCAGGCCCACCCAAACATGTGCCTGGCCCACCCAAACAGGAGCCTTGTCCCTCGCAGTGAGGGCTTGAAGGCAGGCGTGCAAGGGCATTAACCTCAAAGGGTGTCTGTGTGTGTGCGCCCAGGCTGAGACAGCTTCCCGTGCTCACACACACAGTTTTTGAGATTATCGCAGCCACCCCGAGTACTTCACAGATCTTTAAGACCATTTACATATGAACGAGGCTGTGTTAATTTTAACACCCCTTCATCGCAACATGGCGAAAGGCTACAAATCCTTTTTTTGGGATGTACGACATTACAACGCATGCTTTTACATCGCATGCTTTTACAACGCGAGTTTTAAAACGCATACCATTACAACGCATAGCGCTTTGGGGTGCTGGATAGTGAATAGTTTAATTTACTATTCCAACTCCAGTCCCCGTGGACACTAGGGAAGGTGTTGGACAGTAAATTAAACGTATTCCCTATCCTAGAGCGCCCCCCCAGCGCAATGCGTTGTAATGGTTTGCGTTGTAAAAGCTGCGATGTAAAAGCATTGCGTGGTAAAAGTTGCGTTGTAAGTGATGTTTCCCCTTTTTTTGACATGGGTAACCTTTGGTAACCTTTGCCTCTTGTTCTGCTGTGTGGATATTTCTTTTTCTGTGCAGTGCAGGAAAAAAGAAGTTTGCTTATTCCTATTCACCTTTCCTGACCCCTGCAGCTGCTTATCACATCAGGCTGCCTGTGACATAAAGTTTGACTAACGGAATAGGTAAGAGAATGTGTTACTATTTGTTTTTCTTTTAAAAATCTGCACAGGCCCAGCACCACACATACTTCATGTGCGCTTAATTTAAACAGTTTTTATCATTATCATGGCTGATGCAGGATAACAATTAGACAATACAGAATGCCCAGATAACGCTGGTGATTCATGATCCTGCTGGAGAGCAATCATTTGTCTGTTAGTAGTTTTTAAGTGCAGATGAACTGTATTTTATGTGGAAGCTGAGTGGGTTACTGCCTTTGTCACAGAGATCCCTGTGTTACTTGCAGTTCAGAAGTTACAATCGTATCATAGGACAGTGACCTATGAACTGTCATCGAAGAGCTGCCTACAAACATGAATGGTATAGTTAGAACTTCGCTTTTTTTGTTTTGTGGTATAGTTAGAACTTCCTCAGTCTTTCATTATTCTAATGTTGCTAAACTGAGTATGTTTGAGCAGATATACATTTTTATCAGTAAAGCTGACCCCCATGGAATACTTTTTAAATCCTATGGTTGTGTTTCCCCAGACCAAACCCTTTTAAGATATCCTGCCCACCAGTATGAATGACATGTGATTCCTACACCTTGTAATACTCATTGGCTAATGTGACATTCCCTGTAGACTGATTTACATACTTGTATGATTCATTGTCTCTGTTTAATGTGTGCGTGGTGTAAAGTACTGACACACACTACACTGATATTAGTAGCGCCATACAACAAATGAAATGCATATGAGAGAGTGGCTACGTAGAGATGAGGGCACTGGAGGAGGGTGGCAGTGAGGGAATCTGAGGAGGAGGTCCACGGGGGGCTACGGAGAGATGAGGGACGCTGGTGGAGGGTGGCAGTGAGGGAATCCCAGTAGGAGGTAGTGGGAGGAGCTATGGAGCGATGAGGGGCACTGTTGGAGGGTGGCAGTGAGAGAATCTGAGGAAGAGGTCATGGGGTGGAGGGGGAAGCTAGGGCGAGATGAGGGGCACTGGTGGAGGGTGGTAGTGAGGGAGTCTGAGGAGAAGGTCATGAGGGGGAGGGGCTACAGAGAGATGAGGGGTACTGGTGGAGGGTGGCAGTGAGGGAATCCGAAGAGGAGGTCATAAGGGGGAGCGGCTATGGGGAGATGAGGGGCTCTTGTGGCATGTGGGGTGGCAATGAAGGAATCCTAGGATGAGGTCAATAGGGGGGCATGGAGGGATGAGGGGCACTGTTGGAGGGTGGCAGTGAGGAAATCCGAGGAAGAGGTCATGGGGTGGAGGGGGGAGCTAGAGAGAGATGAGGGGCACTGTTGGAGGGTGGTAGTGAGGGAGTCTGAGGAGGAGATCATGAAGGGGAGGGGCTACAGAGAGATGAAGGGCACTGGTGGAGGGTGGCAGTGAGGGATTCCGAGGAGGAGGTCATAAGGGGGAGGGGCTATGGGGAGATGAGGGGCACTTGTGGCATGGCAGTGAGGAAATCTGAGGAGGAGGTCAATAGGGGGGCCATGGAGGGATGAGGAGCACTGTTGGAAGGTGGTAGTAAAGGTATTTACGGAGAAAGAGGTCCGTGGTGGGGCGCCAAAAAAGACTTTCGCATCAGCGCTGAAGCCGACCCTGTCATGGCCTTTCTGTCTTTATTTATTTAATTAGCAGGTGGGGTCATAAGGGCTACTGTGGAACATACTTTACAGTGTGTGCTAATTATATTTACTGCTATAGTCAATGTTTTAAGTTTGAAGGTGATTTTAATAATGTTTTTACGGGGAAAAATGAAAGTGGAGCCCAATGGTGCCTGATATGGGGCTGGGGCCCAAGGTCAGCTGTGAGATAAGATGCATTGGGGAGGAGTGGGTATAATCAAGCCTTTAAGGGAGTGCGTTGCAGAGTCCAGGGTCAGGTGGAAGTAGGTATGAAGAGGGATTCTCTCTGAAGGCTCCCACAGAGGAAGCCCGTGAAGTGTCACTTGCCTGATACTCCCACCTCAGAAACCTCCTCTTCCCATCTAAGGAACATTACATGGAAAAAACACTTTTGAGAGTGATAATATATGGAAAGAGATTTGGAAAAGAGTGCTTTTTACTGGGCAGTGTAAGACTAAGAAGAGATAATGGAGGACCCTGAGGCCTGCCTAGACATATATGCGACAAATCGAGCCCGCAGTGGCCCACCCAAATGCACCCTTGGCCCACCCAAATAAAAATTCCTGGAGCCGGGCCTGCTGTCACATATAAAGTTTGACTAACGGAGTAGGTAAGAGAATGTGTTACTATTTGTTTTTCTTTTAAAAATCTGCACAGGCCCAGCACCACACATACTTCATGTGCGCTTAATTTAAACAGTTTTTATCATTATCATGGCTGATGCAGGATAACAATTAGACAATACAGAATGCCCAGATAATGCTGGTGATTCATGATCCTGCTGGAGAGCAATCATTTGTCTGTTAGTAGTTTTTAAGTGCAGATGAACTGTATTTTATGTGGAAGCTGAGTGGGTTACTGCCTTTGTCACAGAGATCCTTGTGTTACTTGCAGTTCAGAAGTTACAATCGTATCATAGGACAGTGACCTATGAACTGTCATCGAAGAGCTGCCTACAAACATGAATGGTATAGTTAGAACTTCGCTTTTTTTGTTTTGTGATATAGTTAGAACTTCCTCAGTCTTTCATTATTCTAATGTTGCTAAACTGAGTATGTTTGGGCAGATATACATTTTTATCAGTAAAGCTGACCCCCATGGAATACTTTTTAAATCCTATGGTTGTGTTTCCCCAGACCAAACCCTTTTAAGATATCCTGCCCACCAGTATGAATGACATGTGATTCCTACACCTTGTAATACTCATTGGCTAATGTGACATTCCCTGTAGACTGATTTACATACTTGTATGATTCATTGTCTCTATTTAATGTGTGCGTGGTGTAAAGTACTGACACACACTACACTGATATTAGTAGCGCCATACAACAAATGAAATGCATATTAGAGAGTGGCTACGTAGAGATGAGGGCACTGGAGGAGGGTGGCAGTGAGGGAATCTGAGGAGGAGGTCCACGGGGGGCTACGGAGAGATGAGGGACGCTGGTGGAGGGTGGCAGTGAGGGAATCCCAGTAGGAGGTAGTGGGAGGAGCTATGGAGCGATGAGGGGCACTGTTGGAGGGTGGCAGTGAGAGAATCCGAGGAAGAGGTCATGGGGTGGACATACATCCTGAATTTGTCTTGCAATGTCATCCAGAAACGCTGCTGCTGCAGCTCCGAAATAAGAGTTCACAGTGTGAAAGTGGGAGTGTGTGACTGCGCATGCTGAATGCTTAGGGCTGTGAAAGCATCTTGCAGGTACATTGAAGGGCTGAACCTGCACCATTGGATGAAAGACAGAAAGGCGGGTCAGTCAGCAGTGCCAGCTGGGAACTGTTCTTTGATGCTAAACAAATATTAAATGTTTGCACTGAGCTGCCTGCTTAAAACATTGAGAACATTTGAACTAATTGTACCTGGACCTAATCTTGTCCAAACCAAGAGACCAGTGGGTATGGGCAAAGTGGGAATTGCAGCACTTGCATGACACTGTACATTACCGGGAAGGGGCTGCGGCAGTAGCATTCTGCACCAGTATACGTAATATCCATTGGATTGTACAGTATTTCATTTTTCTGCGAGATTAAAACTACTTTCTTTTTCATAAAGATAATCATTGAGTTGAACGTTATCTCATTGTTTCTATTGGTGGATGGTCGATTTCTGAGCTCCTGCCTCCCGCATTACCTCACTGAGAAGCCTGTGACTGCTCACCCTCACTACCATGACAGGCAAGTGCGTAAAACATGGCAGTTGTCACAGTTTGCAGAGCCATAGTAGGACTAGTCCCAGGACACCAATGGCAAACATCCGCAACCACCACCCTCGGGCCCAAAATCTCCTGTTTGCCCTGTGCTCCCTGAACAGAGTCTGACACCACGTTCTCAGAGTGCCATCTAGATAGAATCATTGGGCCAAACAAATATGGGATGGATGGAATGTTTGAATTAATTATAAGCACCGGCATTGCTCTGACTACCAATCCAACCCATCACTTCCCGTTCACTGTACCACTACAGACAGGGACCAGCCATATGTAAATCAGTCCTGGTCCAAAACTGAAATAGGTAGTCCAGCCGGACTTCCAGGCCACATGCTAAGAACACAAGCAATTCCAGAATAATTACCAGTGAGTGATATTGTTTTTTTGATAATCAATTTTATTGAGTTTTGAATAGAACAAGGAACACAGCACCATTCAAGACTACATCTTAAAAGGCAAGACCAAGGCAAAAACACTTCACATTGGCATAAAAGGATAGACACACCGTAGTCCAATATTGGCATATGCACTTTCAATCTGGAGATCAAATCAACGCATATTAGTCGTCTAGCACTCTTACCCATTTGCCCCACAATCGGCGAAATTTCTTAGGACATCCCGTGGCCACATAAAGAGGCCACTCCTGTGCAGCACACAAGTCCACCTCCCTGCGCCAGCGTGCCAATGTGGGCGTGGTGGTATTCAACCAGTGAGCAGCAATGTCTCTCTTAGCTACCACCAGTGCAGTATTGAGGAAGAGTTTCTCAGCCCTGTTGCAATCCAGCCCCTCGGTAATGCCCAGGAGGGATGTATGACGTTTCAACGCATGCTTTTACCACGCATGCCTTTACAACGCAGGTTTTACAATGCAAGTCGTTACAATGACTTGCGTTGGGGGGCGCTGGATAGTGAATAGTTTAATTTACTATTCCAACTCCAGTCCCCGTGGATAGTAGGGAAGGTGTTGGATAGTAAATTAAACTATTTCCTATCCTAGAGCGCCCCCCAGCGCAATGCGTTGTAATAACTTGCGTTGTAAAAGTTGCGTCGTAATGGTAGTGCGTTTTCAAAGTTGCGTTGTAAAGGATGTTCCCCGCCCAGGAGAACACATGTAGGATCAAGAGGAACCTCTCAGCCCAATACCTCTGTGAGTTCTCCTGTTAAGGACTCCCAGTACCTCTGTATCGCAGGGTAAAGCCATACCATGTGATAAAAGTCTGCATGGGAGTGGGGCAGTGGGGGCAGAGGGCATCAGGCCAAAGCCCCGCGCAGTGGAGACTTAGCAGTGTAAGATAGGCAGCATGTAGGAAGTATATTTGGACCAGCCGAAGCCTCGCTGAGACCGCAATTGTTCTAGGCTTCCGAGCAAACCACAGCACCGAGACCGCCCTCATCGCAGCCACCGACGACATCAGGTCCCTGCTCGACAATGGGGAAACGGCTGCCCTCATCCTCCTGGACCTCTCAGCAGCCTTCAACACCGTCTGCCACCGCACCCTGATACAGCGCCTCGGCAACACAGGAATCCAAGGAGCGGCCCTGGAGTGGATCATCTCGTTCCTCGCCGGAAGAACCCAGAGAGTCCGCCTCCCCCCGTTCCGTTCCGTTCCGCGGCCACCAAAGTCATCTGCGGCGTCCCGCAAGGATCCTCACTCAGCCCCACCCTCTTCAACATCTACATGAGCCCCCTCGCAGCCATCGCCCGCCAACACAATCTCAACATCATCTCCTACGCCGACGACACCCAGCTGATCCTCTCCCTCACCAACGACCCCGCCACCGCCAAAGCCAACCTCCAGGAAGGAATGATAGACGTCGCCGAATGGATGAAGATCAGCCGTCTGAAACTGAACTCAGACAAGACGGAAGTCCTCATCCTCGGACCATCCCCCTCCGCCTGGGACGACTCCTGGTGGCCCCCTGCCCTGGGCAGCACACCCACACCAACGGACCACGCACGCAACCTGGGCGTCATCCTGGACTCCTCCCTCACGATGACCAAGCAAGTGAACGCAGTCTCATCATCCTGCTTCAACACCCTGCGCATGCTCCGAAAGATCTTCCGATGGATCCCCACTGAAACCAGGAAGACGGTCACCCAGGCCCTCATCACCAGCCGTCTGGACTACGGGAACACCCTCTACGCTGGAACCACAGCCAAACTCCAGAAAAGACTCCAGCGCATCCAGAACGCCTGAGCACGACTCATCCTGGACATCCTGCGCCGCAGCCACATCTCTGCCCACCTGAAAGACCTGCACTGGCTCCCCGTCAACAAGAGGATCACGTTCAGACTCCTCACCCACGCACACAAGGCTCTCCACGACATGGGCCCGAAGTACCTCAACAGCCGCCTCACCTTCTACACACCCAACCGCCAGCTCCAATCCGCCAGCCTCGCCCTCGCCTCCGTCCCAAGAATTCGGAAATCCACCGTAGGAGGAAGAGCCTTCTCCTACCTGGCAGCCAAGACATGGAACTCCCTCCCCACTCACCTACGGCTGACCCAGGATCACCTCTCCTTCAGGAAACAACTCAAGACCTGGCTGTTCGAGCAGTAGCGACCCCCCCCTCAGCGCCTTGAGACCCTTACGGGTGAGTAGCGCGCTATACAAATTTTGTGATTGATTGATTGATTGATTGAGGGGCCATCAGGGCGTCCCTCCAGTCAGCGTCCTCCAGAGCCCCATGCCAGCCCTCCCATTTGTCCTGGAGTTGAGAGAGGGAGTTGGGAGTATTGTTGGTGAGTGAGTGGTAAATGCGGGAGATCCCTCCTTTTCCCAAATCACCGGTCATGACCTGAGCTTCAGGTGGACTATACCCAGGCAAGGAATTGCCACCTGGGATATAGGAACGGAGGGCATGGCGCAGCTGCAAATATCAGAAAAATTGAGAGGAGTGGAGGGAGTATCTGGCCTGCAATTCCTGAAAGAAGCGCAGATGTGTACCACTCTAGACATCGCCCAGCAGGGAGATCCTGATGAGATCCCAGGGCCCGAACCTTGACAAAGAAGCAACCTCTTGGAGCCTGGCGCCGTACCACAAGGTGGTATATTGGGTCAGCTTGCCCAACCAGCGGGTATGACGCAGTGAGGACCGCCAGGGCCGGAGAACTCCGTGTGTGACCTCAGGGAGAGCCCGGGGAACAACGGTGCCATACAACATCCCCTGGATAGAGGAGAAGCCCAGGGTGTGCAATTCCAGGTGGTATGCGGAGTCGGACCAGCCGCTGTTAAATCAACCGTGCACCGTAAGGAGCCGAATCGCTAAATAATAGAGATAGAGGCTCGTCATCCCAAGACCTTCATCAAAAGGTGGGATGCAGCATTGGGCCAGGGCCAGCCTGGGCCTCCGCCCCCCCCATAAAAACTTAGTGGCCAGACCATCTATTTCACAAAACCAAGACCTAGCAAAGGAGAGATGTGAATTCTGAAGCATGTAAAGAAAGTGAGGTAAAATCATCATTTTAAATAGGGCTATCCTGCCCAGAGGGTTTAGGGGCAGCACACACCATTTAAGGAGATCAGCGTGGACACGCTTAACCAGTGGGGTGATGTTTAGTGACCATGCGAGGTCAGGGAGAAGGGATACCCAGATCCCCAAGCACTTGAAGGACTGCCGTTGAAAGGGAATCGTCGACTGCCAATCAAAGCACTCATGTGACAGGTGAAGGGGGACCAGAACGGACTTGGCCGGGTTTAGTCGAAGGCCGGAGGTGCACTCGAAGAGGTCTAATGCTCGGAGGCATCTGGGCCCCCATTGGGCTGGGTCTGCCAGATACAGCAGTACATTGTCCACATAGAGCACAATCTTATCTTCTTCAAAGCCGGGCCACCTCCATCCAGTGAGGGAGTGGTCATATCGAATAAGGCAGGCAAGGGGCTCCATTGCCAAAGCAAACAGGATCAGCGAGAGGGGGCATCCCTGCCACGTACCCCTTCTAATGGGGAAGGGAAGGGATAAAGCTCCATTGACAAGGACCTGTGCCCGGGGCTCACAATATAGCTTCTTCACCAAGTTGTGGAAAGGGATCCCAAAGCCCATCTGCTCCAATACTGCCTCCAAATAGCCCCAGTCAACCGAATCAAAAGCCTTCTCGAAATCTACAAGAAGGAGAGACAAGTAGGGGGACAGCAAGTGCCGGTTCGCAAGAGCAAGATGAAGGCATCTAAGACAATGCCAAGTCCCTCGGAGGGGCATGCAGCCGCACTGGTCTGGATGAATCAGATTAGCTAGATGTGGTCTTATGCGGTTGGCCAGGACAGAGGCAAAGATCTTAAGCTCAGTATTGATAAGTGAGATGGGACAGTAGTCTGAGCAGCAGCTCGAGGGGGGCTGAGACTTAGGGATCACTACAATGGTAGCTAGGTCCGTCCCCGGCTGGAAAGAGCCTCACTCCACCTCTTCATTGTACATCGCGATGAGAGATGGGACCAAGGTGTCCCGGTAGGACGAATACAATTCTTGGGGGAGCCCGTCGGGGCCCGGTGTCTTACCGGTCGTCATGCATGATATGGCATCAGACACCTCCTCGGGGGTGATCGGAAGGTCCAGTGCCTCCGCCTCAGGTTCACTAAGGCGCGGAAGGGGGAACCGTTCCCGCAGGAGAAGTTCAGGGAGCGAAAGACCAGGCGTCCGTGCCGAATAGAGGGTAGCATAGTAAGTGGCAAAGCATTGGGCCACCGCTGTTGGAGCATGGTGGGTCTCGCCCCTCGTATCAGTTACCTCCGGTATTATACAGTTGGCCATAGGGTATGTAGCAAGGCGTTGGAGGAGCTTCCCGTTATGGCTATGAGCAGTTTGGTTTGGATGGGAACCTGTTCTTGTGTGCCTGTCCTGGGGAGCGGGAGTTGGGGGACGTTTATGCATTGGGTAGGATGGGGGAGGGTCAGACATGTCATTAGGAGGGGGGGTTAGGTAAGTGTGTGCACGCAGTAGATCCATGGGCACTTCCAAGGCCTTAAAGTTATGACTTGGAATGTACGAGGGATGCATACTATGGGTCGGCGACACAAAATACAAGCCTACTTAGTACGGAGGGGAGTGCAGATCGCATTACTTCAGGAAACTCACTTGACGAAAGCGGAGGGGATGGGGCTACAACGCCGCTGGAGAAGGCAGATCTTTCACACCACTTACTCAGCTTATGCCAGGGGAAAATAGGTTTGGGTGAGAGCAGGTGTACCATTTCAATGTGTGAGGTAGATGGTTGACCCCGAGGGCAGGTTTACTGTGGTCACTAGATGGATTGGACATTACGCTGTGAAGCATATACGCCCCTAATGTCGATCAGCCCACCTTTTTCACGCAGCTCTCGCAGAAACTGGCGGGGGTACTAACGGGCCCGGTGCTACTAGGGGGGGATTTTAATTGTGTGACGGACGTAGACCTGGACCGTTCCCATCCACCACTCCCTGACGCCCCTACCCGTAGAATAGCAGAAGTCTGGCGGGACTGGTAGCAGAGTTGGGGGCTGATTTTGGAAAAGGGGGTGGTGATGGACAGAGTTTCTGAATGATGCAGAATACTCTTACCAAGTCAATAGATCATGGTTTTAATCCATCACCGTTTTTTTAGCTCACTGCACCATCCCAGCTCAGAACCTGGCTATATGCAAATTAGTCTGTTCCTGTCCCAGTGCATGATGGGAACAGGGCAAACCAAACTACCAAGCCAATTCTTATACTGGGAAGGAAACAAGCTTCCGGGGATCGGTTTCTGGCATCACAGCCTTCTAAGGCCTGGCTTGCTTGAATCCTGATGGTGCAATGAGCAAGGGACTCACGTCTGAGTATACCCTCCCACACATAGTGTGGATAAAACCGATTTTGGAAAAGGGGGTGGTGATGGACAGAGTTTCTGAATGATGCAGAATACTCTTACCAAGTCAATAGATCATGGTTTTAATCCATCACCGTTTTTTTAGCTCACTGCACCATCCCAGCTCAGAACCTGGCTATATGCAAATTAGTCTGTTCCTGTCCCAGTGCATGATGGGAACAGGGCAAACCAAACTACCAAGCCAATTCTTATACTGGGAAGGAAACAAGCTTCCGGGGACCGGTTTCTGGCATCACAGCCTTCGAGCAGAGTTGGGGGCTTACAGATACCTGGAGGGCCCATCATACCAGAGAGCGTGACTACTCTTACTTTTCCGCAGTCCATGAACTGCATGTCAGGCTGGATGCGGTTTTGTGCTCCCCTGACCGTCATATACTGATTACGATGAGTGAATATCTGGCTAGGACGACCTCTGATCACAACCCCCTATTGGTGGCCCTGAGCTGGATTCCTAATTGGTATCTCCGGCCAGAGGCTTTGGAAGATCAGGTCTTCCGAACCACAATAGGTACTGCCATAGAGGACTATTTCCAACACAACATGGGCACCTCTTCCAGTCTGCACAATGAATGGGATGTGTTCAAAGCGGTGATATGCGGACGGTGCATTGGAGAGGCAGTGGGAATTCGCAGAACTCTACTGAGTGAGGTACAGGGGGCGGAGCAACGGCTTTGGGAGAAGGAGCGGGAGAGACCGGGTCGGGAGGACATACAGGAGGGGCTCCTGAGGGCGAAGGCTACACAAGTGGAGAGACTGAGGTGCTTTGATTACAGGGCCTAAATGGTGCGGGCACACGTGGAGCGCGATAAGTCAGGGGCGCTCTTGGCCTGGCTGGCGAATCATGCCTGCCGGGGTACGCCGATCCTCAAAATACGAGACGAGAGGGGGACGTCCCACTTTGGGCAGCAGGCCATTAACACGCAGTTCCTAGATTACTATTCCACCCTTTATTGTAGCGCGCTGGACCCCAGGGAACTGGAAGAAGGGGATTTCCTAGATATAGAATTACCTCAGATTGCATAGAAGAGGCAGAAAGCTTGGTCCGACCGGTGGAAGTGGGCGAGGTACGGGGAGTCCTCAAGCACATGGCTAAGAACAAAACCCCAGGCACTGACGGGCTGCCGACTGAGTTTTACGTCACTTATATCGACGTGCTGGCCCCGCAGCTGGTGTCTCTCTATAACCGATTGAAACAGGTGGGCTATCTGCCCACCTCGACAAGGGAGGCAGTGAATGTACCGCTCCTTAAGCCGGGGAAACCGGAGTGGGACCGAACAGCGTATCGCCCCCTTGCGATGTTAACTATTGATTATAAGGTCCTGAGCGGTATATTGGCCAATCGCCTGATGGTGCACATGACGACTCTGGTGCACGGAGACCAATCTGGGTTCATCCCCACTCAGAACACGGCAGGGAATATTCAGAGGCTATGTCAGCTGCTGCATGAATTGGCTGCTGGAGGCGACGAGGCATGTGTGCTATCCATAGACATTGAAAAGGCTTTCGATAGCCTAGAGTGGCCGTACCTGTTTCGGGTTTTGAGGGCCCTCGGCTTGGGTGAGGGGTTTGTGGCATGGAGGCAGATTCTTTACTCCTGCTCGACGGCTAGGGTCCGGACAGGAGGGGCGCTCTCGGCCGCGTGTGCCGTGGGCAGGGGGACGAGGCAGGGCTGCCCACTGTCTCCTCTCCTGTTTGCCCTGGCAATGGAGTCACTAGCGGCGCGAGCACGGACAGGGGAACACTACAGGGGCCTAGAGATGATTGGTCGGATGCACTATATTGCCCTATACGCCGACGATTTGCTGATGTTCCTTGCCAATAATACTGAGGCGCTCCGTGGAGCCTGGGAATTGCTAGAGAGACTGGGGCGAGTTGCAGGGCTCAGGGTTAACTGGGCCAAGACCTGTCTGTTCCCGATGCGTGGAGACCGTGACAATCCCCCTGAGGGGCTTGACGTGAGATGGGAAGGCAGCTGCTTACCATACTTGGGGGTTAGAATTTACAATGAAGCAGCAGATTTATTTGAGGGTAACATAGGCCGAGCCCTGCGAAGTACCAAGAATAACCTGGACTTCTGGGGGTCTTTACCTTTGTCGGTTGCGGGACGAGTGGCACTACTAAAAATGATAACCCTCCCCCGGTTACTTTATTATTTTGTTACTTTGCCGCTTTGGATACCGGGCTTCCTGTGGGGTTCAGGGAGGCGCAGAGTGGCACTGCCTACCATGATGCGCCCAAGAAAGGAAGGTGGCTTTGCAGCACCTGATTTTGAGGCTTACTACCATGCGGCCCAATTCCAGTGGTTCACTCAAAGGTTGGCTGGGAAATTAGACCTGGAGATAGCTCAGAGAGGCCGTGTCATAGAGTTACGCCACCTGACTCGGATTCTCCTGCGCCTTCCGCTGCAGGAGAGGGCGGTGTCCAGGGAGTCCTGGGTCCTGAGGCTCTGTTGGAATAGGGCCCTGCGACGCCATAAAGGCAGTCCGGCATATTCGCCCGAGATTCCGATATGGTTCTACATGGAACTGCCTCACAGGGGAGATTGGCAGCGGCTACATGAATGGGAGGAGTTCGGGATCTCCACCCTTGGGAATCTATACGAAGATGGTACACTTCTACCATTTCAAGATCTCATGGACAGACACGAACTGCCTACTCAGGACTTTCTTCTACACGCGGCCGTGACGGCTGCTGTGCGCAAACATTGGAAGAAAGGATTAGAGGAACCACGGGTCTTCCTTCCTTGCCAATATGTAGTCACCTCCGTGGGTAGGGTTAAGGCAGTCACGTGCTTATATCGCAGACTGACGCAGGGCTTGAGAACTCCACTAGAAGGATTGCGCGTTAAGTGGGAGGCTGACCTGGGAACGCCTATAGAGCCTAAACCTTGGGAAATGCTGATAGAACGGGCATGGAAGTGTTCCTGAAACGCAAGATTCCAGCTCATCCAATTCTACGTGTTTCATCGGGCGTACCTCACTCCTTCCAAACTTAATGAATTCTTCGGCTCCCACGCTGCCTGTCCGCGATGCAGACTGGAAGACGCAGAGTTCATGCACATGTTCTGGGATTGTCCACTGCTCCAGGGGTACTGGGAAGAGATAATGGCCAAATTGACAGCGGTAACGGAGAGGGACATGCAAAATACTCCAGCTGTGTGCCTGCTGCACTGGTTTCCCCACACTGCCCGCAACAAAATCACCAGCAGGTTCCTGGCTTTGGGGCTGGTCCTAGCCAAGCACGAAATCACTAGCCATTGGAAGGCGGTCACAGCCCCCAATGCGGCGTGCTGGCTCAGAGACTTTATCAAGTGGGCGGACCTCGAGGGGACCCTCCGGCTCCAACTAGCATGACAGCGAGAGCCTGGGTGGCGCTGACAGATCTGCTTAAGGACCCGACTGACGAAGAGGACTGATCCTTCTGGCCTTGCACACCCCCTTGGCTACATGGGACCTTCGCCGCAGATAGTGGGGTGAACAAGCAGGTGGGTGGAGAGATCACTTGAGTGGGTGCATCCTCCCGGGTGGGACATGGGCTACTGACACAGGACTCAATTGGAGTGTGCGGAATACATTCTGAGTGACATGCATGATGTTAGGAAAGCGGCATGTCTGAGGGAAGGAGGGAGGAGGGGCTGGGGGAAAGCGGGAGAGGGACCATGGGAGAGGGGGTTCGAGTTGAGGGGGGGTTGATTTCCCTGTTGCCTGATCTGATGAATGGAAGAGGACAGTGCCTTGTTTGAGTGGGTAGCAATCCGATTGATCCCCGTGGGGTATGTCTCATGTCAACTAAGTTATGATTCTCGACCCAAGAAAGACCGCACACCGCACGCTGAAAGTGCAGATGGGGTAGCTTAACCACTGTGAGGCGAGGCAATGTTTTATTGTGTCCACAATCGTCGATTGGACTTTGTAAGTTTGCCATATATTATGCAATCACATGTATGAGGCGTATGGTCTCAGAATGTCATGATCTGTTTCTAATTTCACGAGAAAAGATTCCGTTTTGATTTGATAAATGCCTTCACTTCCAACTTATTTTGAAACTTTCTTGACTGACCAGACATAATTCAATTATTTATTGGGAGCAGGGTATTGTACAATTGACCTCTCCACAATGGTAGTCTGAATGTTGGGCAAAGTCACAAAAGAGTGATGAATAGATGGCTGTTCCTGAGAGATGTTTGGCTCTTGTTGCAAACTGTAGAGGTAATTTTAGTCACCAGCGTTTTTCACAGGCACTGTGGTGCCTGCATTGTATCATGAATATTTATATGTGTTTGGTAAAAAGAGGTTGGAAACATTACCACGTCATTGCCCCTTTGATTGTTGAATTGCTTTGAAACCAGGAGCAACTTTACCATGCGCGTAAATCACAAGAGACAGAGTATCTGCGCAAATGTCTGATGAATAGCTGGCAAATTGGTGTATTTGCCCATCACAATGGCCTGCTGCCTTCCCTCTTTTCTTCCTGCCTAAAAGGGTGGTGAGTTACGCAACTAGATAGACTCTAGAGCCTTGAATTGAATTACAGTTAAGAATCATTATCTATTACCTTTAATACCAGGCATGTTTGGTTAAATTAAGAAATCAAAGATTTTCACCAAAATTGATCTGAGAGTTGACTACCATCTGATTATTGTAAGAAAATGAGTCAAATGGAAGATGGCTTTCTGTACTAAGTGAGGTCTTCTCAAATATCAAGTTTTGCTATTTGGATTAGAACACACTTGCAGCGTTTCAATATTCATTAACGAGATCCTTGGTAGGTACACTGATATTTTTGTAACCTTCTTTATTGATGACATCCTTATCATTCTGTCACTGTAAAAGATCAGAATCATCATGTTCAATTTGTATTACAAAGCTTGAGAGAGAACCAGTTGAATGTCAAATCAGAGAAGTTTTCTTTCCATTATACCACAGTGGCATTTTTAGGCTTTCTCATACTATGTCATCTAGATCCACAAGAAGCATACTGTGTAGAAGCAGATGCTTGAGGTGTCATCCTTGGAGCAGATCAGTCTAAGTGGCATTCACCTACAACCTGTGGCCTATTATTCCACAAAACAAACACCAGGATAAGTAAAATATACCATTTCAGATAAAGAACTCTTAGCTAACTAATCAGCCTTTGAATAACAGAGGTATTATCTTTTAGAAGCAACATCTGCAGGCCCAATGTAGTCTGATCATTGAAACCATACATTCATCAAATCTACTAAAGCACCAATGACACGACAGTTGAGATGGTCTTTATTCTTCACAGAGCGTGGTTTTGTCATTAACTTTAGACCCAGATGTCAAGATGGAAAAAAAGATGCATTATCGATAAATCAAACTCCGGAATGTCCATAAAGGCAGAGGGGCAGATTTATGAAGGCCTTGCGCCGCCGGTGCATCACTTTTTCCCATGTTAAAAATGACGCACCGGCGGCGCAAGGCCTTCATAAATCTGCCCCAGAGTATTCTGTGTCAGTATTATGTGTGCAAAACTGATTGGAGCACATTTTAAAGCTGAATATCCACCCATTACAGAATTAATAAAACAGAAATGAACTTCTGAATTAATTGTTCATTAGGTAGCAAAAGATGAACAAAGAATATTCATAGGTGGTTTATTGTGGTTCAAAGATACCATTTATGTACCTCTGGTTGAGTTACTAAGACTCATTGTTTGTGAAACACACAATTCCCCTTTTGCTGGTCAGGGCCGAGGAACTAATTAAAAGAAATTTCAGGTGGAAAGAGTTAAGAAAGAAAGTACAATAATATATCTCTACCTCTGAAATTTGTATCAGGGCAAAGAAGGACATAATGAAGTCAATGGGTTCTTTACACTCACTTCCTCATCCACCACTTCCTTGGTATACTAAATTAATAGATTTCATAGTTGAACTACCCACTCACAATGGATTCACTACTATTATGGTGATGGTGGTGGACTTATTCGCAAAGATGGCACACTTTACATTAGTCAAAGACAACCCTACAGCAGAAGAAACTGGTGAGTTGTTTCTCCAAAATATCATGCACCTTCACAGAATACGCTTAGTAATAGTTTCAGATTGAGGATCTTAGTTTATCCCATGTTTTTTGCCAGGCAATTTGCGAGAATGTTGGATTGGAAATTCTACTTTTCACTGTATAACATCCACAATTTGATGGCCAAACCGAAAGAGTAAATAAACATCTGGAATCGTATCTACAGTGCTATCTGCAAGAAGAGACATCTTGGGAACAACTTCCATGGTTGACAGATTTTTGTCATCCTAATTCAGAACATTCTTCTTGAATCCTCCCCTTCAAGGGTATCTTCCACTATTTCTCTTAGAAATAGATCAAGAACGAACATCTGTGTAATCTCCGGAGGAAAGTTTGCATTTAATTTCCATTCTACTGGAAGAGACTAACAGCCTGATTCATCATTCTCCCGTTTTGCGAGCCCCTAATAGCGATTCATAACGAATCGCTATTAAGGACTTGCAAAACGGGATTCATGTAGAAATTGCATAAAGAAATGCGATTCCTACACATTCCTTATTTGCGATTAGCAAATTGCTAATCGCAAATAAGGAATAACTCCCCATTCATTCCTATGGGCCAAAAGGCCCATAGGAATGAATGGGGAGTATTCCTTATTATTAGTATTCCTTATTTGCGATTAGCAATTTGGTAATCGCAAATAAGATAGCGATTTAAAGGGTGCCAGGGGTGTCCAAAGGACATGTGTGTGTGCAACATGCAACTTAGAAAAATGCTTTTAAAAGCATTTTTCTTAGTTTTCGCTATTTACCACGAGGTTTGACCTCGCGGTAAATAGCGGGCCGAAATTGCGAATTCACAATTTTTAAATGGATGATGAATTGCATTTAAGGAATCTCAAATAGAGATTCCTTAAATGTTATTCCTCGCAAAATAGCAAAATCGCTATTACCGATTTTTGCATTTGGGATGATGAATCCCAAATGCAAAAATAGCGCTCGCAAAGGGCCAGATTCTCAGAATCTGGCCCTTTGCGAGCCGATTTCGGCTTGATGAATCAGGCTGTAAGGGCCTAATTTAGAGTTTGGCAGACGGGTTACTCAGTCACAAATGTGACAGAGGTCTCATTTACTGTATTATAAGTGCTATTGGATATAATCCACTTGTAACACAGCAAACTGGATATCAGTCACATTTGTGATGGAGTAACCCATCCGCCAAACTTCAATTCAGCCTAAAAGTTTTAGCATTATTGAAAGCCAAAGACCGGTACAACAAATATTGAGATAAACATTGGTGTATTAACTAATCAGCCAAGGGATTACTTTATTTATTTATTTTTTATGTTGAAGGTTTTACATAGCGCTAGCTTCACCCGAGGGTATCAGAGCGCTTTACATCAGCAATGAAAGTACATAATAAAAACAATCATGTAAGTTGAACTAAAACGGGTTATACAGGTGCTCAAACCAATACAAAATACAGGGGGTGATTTATGGAACATAGTGATTAGAGGTACATATAGACGGAGATAGAGAAAGAGAAGCAAGTTGCCGGAACCAGGATGATTACTGAAATAGTAAATTTAACAGTATGTCAAGGAGGGTTCAAAGGACAAGGTAGGTATTGCGGGGAGAAGAGAGGGGGAGGGGGAGAGTGATGTGGCAAGAGAAAAAGAAGGGGGGTGAATTTGGGAAGGGGGAAAAGTCTAAGTAGGGAGAAGGAGAGGTAGTCATAAAGGAGATCCGGGATTTAATTTCTCCAAAATGTAGTGAGCAAATGACTTTTAAAATCTTTTTTTAATCTAGAGTAGGAGGGGTTGCAACGAAGGTCTTTGGGTAGGGCTTTACAAATGGTTGGGGCCTTACCAGAGAAGGAGCGGGATTTCGAAGCAGCTTTTTTGAGTAGGGAGGGTATGTGAAGAAGGGTGTTGGTGCTTCTCAGTGTTCGGGCACAGCCAGCTTTTTAAAGTTTAGTTGAGAGGTAGGATGGGGTCTTCTGGTAAAGGGCTTTGTGAGTAATACAGGCAATTTTATTGGAGGATCTGCCTTCAATGGGCAGCCACTTGAGGAACATGAGGGCAGGGGAGATGTGGTCGAAGCATCGACAGTTTGTTGTTAGCCTGGCGGCAAGGTTGAGAACAGATTTGATGGGGGCCAGGTGGATTTTGGGGGTGCCAGATAGAAGGGCTTTACCATAGTCAATTTTGGATAGAACAAGAGACTGGATAGTTAATTTAAGGTCTTAAGCTGGGATTAAAGGTTTGACTTTTTTGAGAAGTCGGAGAGTGAAAAGTGCACTTTTTGCTGAGTTCTTTAGTTTATTGTTGATGGTGATGCTGAGTGATTTAATCGAATCGGCGAGGGAGAGAGAGCAGTTTAGCGCATTAAGGTCGGCGATCCACAATTGGATGGGGAGAGGGTTGTTTTTAAGAGAGAAGAGGATGATCTCAGTTTTGTTCGGGTTGAGTTTCGGATGATTGTTTTGGAACCAGGTCTGGATCTTGGTTAAGGCCGTGTAAGGTGCAGGATATCAACAAGGGATTTTATTTTGTAGTACAATTGGGTACCGTCAGCATATAGGTGGTAGTTGATTTTTTCTTGTTTGAGTATCCGGGTAAGGGGTCCCATAAAGAGGTTAAAGAGAGCGGGAGAGAGGATGGATCCTTGAGGGACTCCAAGGGAGACAGGGGTTGGGTTAGAGAGGCAGTTTTGTATTTTTATTGGCTGGGTTCTATGTTGAAAGTAGGAGGTGAACCAATGAAGTACAGTGCCACTGAGGCCAACGCAAATTTTGAGTGTGTTGAGTAGGGCTGGGTGGTAAACTGTATCAAATGCCGCAGAAAGGTCAAGAAGGTTGAGAAGGTAGGTCTCGCCCTTGTCCAGGGCTAGGTGAATATCATCGACTATATTGAGAAGCGCGGTTTCCATGCCGCACCCATTGTGGAAGCCAGATTGAAGGGGGTCAAGCAGGTTGAACGTGTCAATGTGTTTGTCCAGTTGGAGGAGGGCGCATTTTTCCAGGGCTTTGGAGAAGAGGGGGAGGTTGGAGATAGGACGGAGATTATTAGGGTCAGCATACTATCTACTAAGCATTTGCGGTTGCATGGAAAATTACAATTTCAACCCCCTTTTATTGGTCAATTTTCTATCACGAAGGTAATGAATGATGCAGCTGTCAAACTGACCTTAGCACCACTTATGAAGATTTTGTTTTTAATGAGGCTCTAGTTATACCAGTGAAGAACCATACTAGTCTGGTGCAGCTAGCTTCATTGCAGTATGTTTCAAACATGAATATGAACTTTTTAGATTCCTTGGGACATTGAGATACACTATAATATTTAGTGGATTGGAAGGTATTCGGCTCTATCCTGGGGACCAGCTACACAAATGTATACACCTACCAAACAAGCCCAGCACAAAGACTATGCCTGGTGATGGTACTGTCAGGAACAATAGCACTGCATGCATTACTTGTGGTAAGAGTAGGAAAGCATTTGTTATGGAGGCCATTCAAGGTAAATGAAAATAGCACAATAGGCACCAGGGATTTTTTCATTTTATGTATATAGAGGTGGGGGCTGCCCAAAATGGGCATGGCAATGCCCCCAACCCCCAAAAATTCCATTGTCTTTCTTCCCCCTGAGGATGGATGCTGATGGGGGCAATAGGTCTGCCCCTGAGGGGGGGGGGCAGAAAGCACACTAGGCAGCAGGGATTTTTTTATAATGAATATAGGGGTGGGGGATGCCCCAAAATTGGCATGGCACCGACCTCACGCCCCCCCCCCAAAAAAATGTCCACAGTCTTTATGCCCCCCAGAGAGGCAGATGGGGTAATGCCCCCCAATCTGCCCTCCTGGGGGGTGGCAGAAAGCATAGTAGGCACCAGAGATTTCTTTTCAATGTATTTAGGGGTGAGGTGGCCCAAAACGGGCATTCTAATGCCCACACCCAAACAATAATTCCTCAATGTATCTGCCCGAAGGAGGTAGATGGGGCAATAGCCCCTGATCTGCCCTGGGGGGGGGGGTCAGAAAGCCCTATAGGCATCAGGGATTATGTCAGCTAAATTTGAGGTACGTAGGGGATTCTGGGAAGGAAAACGTTAGGGGATCCATACCACCCACACATCCCTGGACTCCCCCGGGTGTCTAGTTTTCAGAAATTTCTGGGTTTTGTAGGTGTCCCTAGTTGGCTGCTGAGCCCAGGCCAAAATCGCCGGTGCCCCTCCTGCAAAACCAGGTTGTTTTGTGATAGGTAATTTTGTTGTCTCCACAATACGTTTTGGGCCCTTGCCTGTCGCAGGTACTTGGCCCACCCACACAAGTGAGGTACCATTTTTATCAGAAGACCTAGGGAAACGCTGGGTGGTAGGACATTTGTGTCAGCCGGGTGATCCCACAACTTTCCCACACAGAAATGCGAGAAGAATGGGATTTCTTCAGCTAAATATGAAGTTTGCATTGGATTCTGAGTAGTAAAATGTTCGTAGATCCATGCAAGCTTAACCTCCCTGGACTCCCCTGTGTGTCTAGTTTTTAAAAATGTCGGGGTTTGGTAGGTTTCCCTAGATGGCCGCCGAGCCTGGGGTCAAAACCCCAGGTGACTCCCCTTGCAAAACCAGGTTGTTCTGTGATAGGTAATTTTGATGTCCCCACAATACGTTTTGCAGAACAGGAGAAACTACAATAATATATCTAACACTACACTCACCCCCTTTCTGACTGACCTCCATCCCCTCTTTCTGCCTGATGTAAATGAAGCTGCTCTAGGCCTGTCGGCTGCTCTCTCTAATGCTGTGGACATGCTAGCACCCCCTAAAAAACATTATTCGGCCCGGAAAAGTCCCTCGTCACCCTGGTTCTCGGAACATCTTAGATTACTACGGCAGAAATGTAGACAGAAGGAGAGAGCCTGGTATGCCTGTCCTGACCCCCAGGGGAAAAATCTACATAAGTCAGCCCTGAGAGAATACAAAAAGGCCATAGCTGAAGAAAAAAAGAACTACTTCAGCAAGATCACCACCTCACTGAAATCATCTAGAGAGCTTTTTAAAATCATTGACACTCTGTCAACACCCAAAGTTATCGAAACAGTGAATGAGTCGCAGGAGCTCTGCGATGATATCGCAGGCTTCTTCCAATCCAAAATCTCTGACATTTATGTTTCTCTCAAATCCCTCAATACTGAACTGGATGCCAATAGGGCACTCTTGCCCCCCCTCCTCCTTTTCACACACTGAGACCCCCGAATTGGGCCCCTCGTCTAATTTTTCCAACTTTCCACATCTGAAGCAGGCCGAATTAAATCGCCTCCTTGATGCCACCAAATCATGTTCACCTCTTGATCCATGTCCTCTAAAAATCTTGAAGTCCTGCAGAGAGACTGTCCTTCCTCCTCTCTTGCAGGTCATGAACATGGCCATTGATGAGGGGTCTTTTCCAACCCCTTGGAAATCGGCAGTTGTTAAGCCCCTCCTAAAGAAACCTTCCCTAAATCCTGAAGTTTTAAAAAACTTCCGGCCAATATCTCTGCTTCCAGCCCCGGCAAAGATACTTGAGGCCCATCTTAATTCTCATCTGACTACATATTTAGAGAAGATGGGTCTTCTTGACATCTCCCAGCATGGGTTTCGTGCTGCCCACAGCACCGAGTCTGCCCTCACTGTCGTAGTTAACAACATCCGCTCCGAGGTGGACAGAGGGCAGACCGCATTATTGGTGCTACTTGATCTTACGGCAGCATTTGATACCCTGTCCCCTTCAATCCTGGTAGACCGGCTGAAGGGGATGGGGTAGGGGGAAATGCCTTGAGTCTTCTATCCTCCTTCCTCTCTCAGAGACAACAAAGGGTCCAGCTTGGTAGTTTTCTGTCTCCCTCCCAGGCCGTGCAATGTGGGGTTCCTCAGGGCTCCTCCCTGAGCCCTTTGTTATTTAACATGTATGTAACCCCACTTGCTGAGGTAATAAGGTCTTTTGGGTACCAAATATTGTCCTATGCAGACGATACCCAAATTATCATTTCCACCACCTCACCGACCAAAGAAGAGGCTGCCTCCAAATTTCGAACTTGTATGGAAGCAGTCTCGCAATGGATGGTGCGTAACTACTTAAAGCTCAACAGGGAGAAGACGGAGGTCCTAGTCTTTGGAGAAAACCACGACATCTGATCCGAAGACTGGTGGCCCCCTTCTTTGGGAGACTGCCCCCAACCTACCAACTCGGCCAGGAACCTTGGTGTTCTCATAGACTCTGCCCTCTCCTTTGACCTTCAGGTTAACAGAACAGTATCCACCTGCTGTAATACCATCCGCATGTTGAAAAACATCGCCCCCTACCTGTCATCTGACGCCCGCAAGCAGTCAACAGTCGCCCTGGTATCTTCCAAGCTCGACTATTGTAATGCACTGTATGGGGGCATAAACAAGAAATCTCTCCATCGCCTTCAGATGGTCCAAAATTCTGCTGCTAGGATGGTCCTAAAGCTACCCAGGCTATCATCCGCAACTCAGGCCAGGAAGGATCTCCTTTGGCTACCTATACATTCCAGGATTTCCTTCAAGCTCATCTGTTTGGCCCACAGGGCTGTGTTTGGCTCTGGCCCTGAAGGTATAAGGACTCTTGTTAGTCCCTACTCTCCCAAAAGAACCCTCCGTTCATCCTCAAGAAATCTGCTTGTCATCCCCAGATTTAAAAAGGTGAAATGGGGAGGAAGAGCCTTCTCTACTCTGGCCCCTAAATTGTGGAACAGTCTCCCCCCCCCGAACTCTCCAACCAACCCTCTTTGGCGACTTTCCGGAAGCTCCTGAAGACTTGGCTCTTCTCTCAGGCTTATTAAATTATTTTTTCTGTATTAGTATATATGTTTATGTGTGGACTGTGCCTTGATGCCCGTTGGGCTAAGTTCGCGCAATATAAATAAACTTTCATTCATTCATTCATTCATTCATTCATTCAATACGCTTTGGGCCCTTCCCTGCCGCGGGAACTTAGCCCACCCGCACAAGTGAGGTACCATTTTTATTGAGAGACTTTGGGGAATGCTGAATGGGTGGAAGTTTGTGGATGCACACAGATTCCAGAGCTTTTCTTCACAGAAATGTGAGAACAATGTGATGGTTTAAGCTAAATGTGAGGTTTGCAGGGGATTCTAGGTAGGAATACGTTGAAGGATCCACACATATCATACCTTCCTGGACTCCTCCAGGTGTCTAGTTTTCAGAAATGTCAGGGTTTGGTAGGTTTCCCTAGGCGTCGACCGAGGCTGGGGCCAAAAATCCAGGTGACCCTCCTTGCAAAACCAGGTCGTTCTGTGATAGGTCATTTTGATGTATCCACAATACGTTTTGGGTCCTTCCCTTCCGCAGGCACTTAGCCCACCCACACAAGTGAGGTACCATTTTTATCGGGAGACTGTAAGAATGCAGGGTGGGTGGAAGTTTGTGGATGCACACAGATTCCTAAACTTTCCATCACAAAAATGTGAGATAAATGTGATTTTATCAGCTGAATGTGAGGTTTGCAGGGGATTCTGGGTAGGAAAACGTTGGGGGATCCTCACAGGCCATACCTCCCTGGACTCCCCCAGGTATCTAGTTTTCAGAAATGTCATGGTTTGGTAGTTTTACCTAGATGGCCACCAAGCCTGGGGCCAAAAACCCAGGTGACCCCCCTTGCAAAACCAGGTTGTTTTGTAATAGGTAATTTGGATGTCTCCACAAATATGTTTTGGGCCCTTCCCTGCACTGGCACTAGGAACACTCATACAAGTACAATACAATTTTTATTGAGGATGAGAATGAATGATTTGGAAACAAGACTTCGGTTAACTCAGTATGAGGCTTTGGAAGAATGGGAGACTGAGTCATTTGAACGAGAGTAATGTAGAGGTGGTAATACATATGGAGGATTTTTTCCCAGATATTTGCGTGAGCCACGCGAAGGTCAGATGAAGCAAAGGAGAAGAGCTATGGTATCAGAAGGTTTATACCCAGTGTTAATGGCTGAGGAACAGTCAGGAAGCAAGTGTCAGGAGAGAAAAAAACACATAAATGTGACAGGATATGGTGAATCAAATGAAAAATTATTGGAGGAACGTTTAACTAAAAATCCTGCACCGTATCAAGAAGGACCCAGTAGAGTCACCCCAAGTGTACCAGTAATGGGAACAGCATTAATTCCTCACATTTTACATGATACGTCAGCTAATAGGGTGCTTCAAGATAATGGGACAGAAGCCATAAGTAAAACTAGGTAAGAAGTAGTACAGAAAATAAGACAATTGAATTTAAATGACTATAGGTCCTGTTGTCCCGTTATATGGAAATAAAATGAGTTGGCCAAAACCTCAAGAAGTAACAATTCCTTTGTGTAATCCCAGAAAAGAGGTAATAATATTGGATGAATAGGCTAGTGAGTGCGATTCAGTCATTTCATTAATGTACCTTCCAATAAGGGAACCTTTAACTGAAACTCCTAAAAGAGATACAACCCAGAAATCTGAAAGAAAAAGGGTCTATGATACCTTTAGGAACTAGAGAATCGACAAGAGTCACTCCAGAAGATTTAGAAAGATGGGTACAGGGAATAGAAAAACGAAGCTCAACACCAATGATGTTAGATATTTACAGATTGAAAGTGGAGTTGGAAGAGATGATAGCTGGAAATGTGGGAATAGAAAGGTCGAACCTTTACAATGATGACGAGTTGTTGTTTATGTGTAGGAGAATAACCAGAAATGCAACACTGTTTCATGAGAGATTGACAGAAGTTGCTTCAGAGATTGGAGTAGATATAGGGAGATCAACATAATTACAGAAACCATGTCAAGTGGAGTTTACTGACAAGGATTTGGAGAATATGAATGTGTCTGATAAAAGATTACAGATAAAAGAGTTAATGAACACTTTGCAGATGTGGGGAGACATTGACAAGTGGAGGACTAGATGGACAAGGAAGGAGGAAGCACAAGCAAAGGGAGCATCATCTGCATTCTTGCTACAAGAATCAGAAAAATCTGAGAGATTGTGTCCCATGAGAGAGGTTCCTGGTGGTGGATATGTTCATGTTCCATGGAGTAGATAGGATATTTTGTCATTTACAAACTATTTCCCTAGGTCGAGAGAGAAACCTGTTGAATGGTAAAAACAGGTTGAAAGATTTATGAAAGTTTTGAAGGTTCTGTTGAAGTATCTGGATGGTTTGTTTGATATTGTAGTACCTGCTGACTTATGGACAGAGTGTAAGATCACAGTTGATTGGCCAAGTGAGGAGCATGCTAGAAGCTCGAAAACAGGGGCACCCTCAGGGGAGGTGATGAAGTAATATCACCAAGTAATTACTTTTCTGAAAGGGAAAATCCCTCCTAAAGAAAGAGATTGGGTAAGGATAGATAGAACAACTCAAGAGCCAAATGAGTCTGCACATGCACATTATGAGCGGTTACTACAGTATAGTATAGTGGATTTGAGAACATTGGTATTTACAGGTAGTCAATATGGTTTCGGGGGTTATGCACGACTTTGGTCAGCTCTGGATGCAGAGGGGATTTCTGACTTCTTCAGGATCTCCTATAAGAAATGACAAAAATGTAAAAGAATTGTTGGAAGCAAAACAATTGCCAAAGGAAATAGCAGTGTTCAAGTGTGCTGCTCACCAGTCAGGAAATGACTATGTGGTGGCAGGTAACAGATATGCTGACCAAATTGCTCAATATTGTGCAAGAAATAACATGGCACTTAACAGAAAAGTTTAAACAAGTGAAATCCGCTGCCAACCTATGTTTTTCTCAGCTCTGGAAACATGGGATGAGGTTATACAATTGCAGGATGAAGTTGAGACAAATGAAAAAGAAAACTGGATAAGGTCAGGTTGTGAAAGAAGCCTAGAGATGATGTATGGGTATACACCGATAGCAGACCAGTCATATCAGATTGCTTACTCTCTCAAATGGCAAGAATGTATCATGGGGACACACATGTTGGCAGGGACGCAATGATTAGACTATTCAGACAGACTTAGTACAATCCAAAGTTCAGGGTAGTCGCAGAGAGTCTTTGCCAAAGATGTTTGATCTGTCAGCAGTTAAATCCAGGCAGGAAGACAGTGGTCAGTTGGGAAAATATTGGAAAGGCAGAAGAACCATTCACAAGACTGCAGCTTGACTTCACAGAGCTGCCTCCCAGCAATGGAATGAAGTAAGTCCTTGTAATAGTGTGTTTGTTTTCACGATGGGTGGAGGCATATCCCACTAGGATAAATGATAGTTGCTAAATTGCTGTTAAGAGAGTGGATTCCTCGTTTCGGTTTCCCAGTCACTTTGGAATCAGATAGAGGACCTCATTTTAATAATGAAATAATTTGATTAATCTGTGAAGCATTCAATATTGAACAAAAATTGCACTGTGCATACCGTCCAGAGGCTTCTGGAGTAGTTGAGAAACTAAATGGCACAATCAATTCAAGGTTATGGAAGGTGTGAGCATCCACATCACTGAAATGCCAGATGCATTGCCTGTTGTGTTGATGGGACTCCGAAGTTTTCATTGACAGAAAAACAGGATTGAGTCCACATGAGATACTCATGGGAAGGGCTATAAGACAAGCATTTATTCCTGGACATAAAATGATGAATATAACTGATGATCTGGAATTAGACTATTGCAAAGGATTGGCTGACCTAGTGCGTTCTGTCTCTCACCAGGTTGGAGAAGACGCAGTTGCCAGACCGCCAACACAGGCGCAGGATTTAAATCCTGGAGACTGGATGGTAGTGAAGAAACACGCCAGAAAGTTGTGCCTAGCACTCAGGTGGGATAAACCACGCCAAGTCATACTGGTCACTACCACAGCAGTGAAGTGTGCAGGTTTACCCAATTGGATTCACACCAGTTATACCAAAAGAGTTCCAGGCCCTATTGAAGAAGAAGAACAACTGATTGAACCAGTTGAAACAGGTGAAGGTTGTGAAGTGGAAGAATCTAGAGTGATAGATTCTGAAGTAATAGACGAGGAACAACCAAGCACACGTCAGGAGGGTTGGATATCAGTGATTGATATACCTGAAGTTGTTATTCAGACAAGAAGAAGAACCAGATTAGAGAGACAGGAAAGTAGTAAGGATCAGATAGGTGTAGAAGAACACGCTCAGGAAGAAGTGAACAAAGCTACTCGAGACCCTGAGCAGGACCAGACAGAGAAAGAAGAATATACTCAGGCAAAGGCAAACAGAACTATTGAAAGACCTGAGCAGGGGCAGACAGGAAAAGAAGAACACGTTCAGGCAGCAGAAGAACAAATTGTAGTAAAACCTGAACAGGACCAGTTAGGAGAAGAAGAACAAGTTTGCGCAGAAGAAGATCAATTTGAAATGAGACCTGAACAGGATAAGATAGAGGAAGAAGAACAGGTTCAGGTGGATGAAATAACAATAATAAGACCTGAACAGGAACAGGTAGAGAGTGGTTCAGAACAAGAACAGATTGTGCCCAGACATACTGAAAATAAAAGAACTCTGAAAAAAGACGAAGAGGGTGAGAGTGCAGTTCATGTTAAAAGGGTCAGAAAAGGTGATAACTGGCTAGGTGGAGTGAAAAGATTGAGATACTATCTGAGAAAAACAAAAGAAAGACCAGAGTAAGTGAATGGGGTTACTAGCCAAACTCAGTCTCTAAACAGTCAACTGTGAGAAACACACGGAGAAGCTCAAGACTGAGAATCTTGAACAATAAATACAAGGCCCCTAAGTGGACCTATGTAATATTAGAAGAATTTGAGAATTTATAGCCTGATTCATCATTCTCGCGTTTTGCGAGCCCCTAATAGCGATTCATAACGAATCGCTATTAAGGACTTGCAAAACGGGATTCATGTAGGAATTGCATAAAGAAATGCGATTCCTACACATTCCTTATTTGCGATTAGCAAATTGCTAATCGCAAATAAGGAATAACTCCCCATTCATTCCTATGGGCCAAAAGGCCCATAGGAATGAATGGGGAGTATTCCTTATTTGCGATTAGCAATTTGCTAATCGCAAATTAGATAGCAATTTAAAGGGTGCCAGGGGTGTCCAACGGACACCCTGTAGCACCCCTTAAATGCAAATTGAAACAGGTGTTGCGCACACACATGTCCAAAGGACATGTGTGTGTGCAACATGCAACTTAGAAAAATGCTTTTAAAAGCATTTTTCTAAGTTTTCGCTATTACCACGAGGTTTGACCTTGCGGTAAATAGCGGGCCGAAATTGCGAATTCGCAATTTTTAAATGGATGATGAATTGCATTTAAGGAATCTCAAATAGAGATTCCTTAAATGTAATTTCTCGCAAAATAGCGAAATCGCTATTACCGATTTTTGCATTTGGGATGATGAATCCCAAATACAAAAATAGCGCTCGCAAAGGGCCAGATTCTCAGAATCTGGCCCTTTGCGAGCCGATTTCGGCTTGATGAATCAGGCTGTTAGACTTAAGTAAGGAATCAGAAGAAGTAGATGCTACACAGATTGATGAAAGAAAATTGAGACCACCTTAAAAACAAGAGTGAATTTCCAAGTAAAGAAAGAAAGAGGAGAAATTATCTTCTGAGACTAAAATGGTGAAAAATGAAGTCGCTGAGCAACCGAAACAAAGTTTAACATGAAGATGTTGTAGAGCTTGCATATGTAGTATTTTATTAGTAATCTCAGCATGGTTATTTCTAACAGTGGCAGTGCCTTTACTGATGATAACAAGTAAAAAGAATGATACAGTTACTAATAAGAAGACAGCTACAATAAAAGGAGATAGAATAGAATTAGAAGCAGCAGATGAGACAGATTTTCATCACACAGTAGTATATAATAACACATCTTTGAATGATTTTACAAAATTGTTATTTCAACATGTAGATACAATGGAGATTAGTGATTGTTATGTCTGTATGAAATTACCAGCGTCAGTATCAGAGGGAGTTACATATCACCATTTACCCTTAACACATGGTATATCATGTAGTGTTCTAGCAAGTATGTTTTATGCGACAGGAAAACTTCAGTATTATTATTCAAAATTAGATGTAATATTTTCAGAGCTTCCTATTCAAAAGAATATGGACCCGATCCACAGAACTAACTTAAGACAAAATCCTAAACTTACCACCATTTTGGTATTCACAGAAGGCACTTACTCAATTTCGTATTCACAGAAGGCACTTACTCATTTCGGTATTCACAGAAGTTAGGAGTCCTAACTTTAGGACTCCTAAATGCCTTCTGTGAATACTGAAAGTCTTAAAGTTAGGAATTTTCTCAGTAAAGGAGTAGTAAAGTTAGGACTATACTAATGATATTCGCCCGTGGTCAAATCATAATTTCTTGCGTGGCAAAGCTCACAACATTCAACAGAGAACCTTCAAATTAATACAGGTACAACAATATCCCTTCTTTCATTTTACATGTTTTATTTATTTTTTCATTAGTTTATCAAAAATATTTTTTCTTTTAAATCTTTTCTTGTGTGTACATCATTTCATAAACATAGATGATGATCCAATTCATATTAAAAATTACAGTGAAAAATACATTGTGTTGTAAACATAAAGTGCTTTACAATAAAAACTGACACCCTGTTTGTCACACACCAACCAACATACACACTTACTCATACATACCACTTGACAGATTTACAAATTCAAGAAAACAATTTCTAAGGCTGAGGTGACACAGATATTATTTGTGCGATTTCCACGCCAGGTCTACGCGCGTTTCGGTGGGTTCAGACCACCTTCCTCAGGACCAGACCAGAAAGAGTTTCGCTCTACTCTCTTTGTGTGTGTACAGGGTACCTTAAATTCAAGAACACCTAACTGTGTCCAATGTCTTTTGCGTGCAGGTAACAACTTTTCCTTAGAGATAAATCTAAAAACATGCCCCAGATTTATTGTAGCGGTGTGGTTTTGGGGACTATTCTCTATTTTTGTATATATGACCAATTTAGACGATCGTACTGATGAGGTTTCCACTGTTGGTTCCTCCCAGTTTTATCTTACATATGTCACTTTCAGGCGGTTCTTGCTTTTAACGTATAGGGACAGATGAGGCAGTCATTTCTCTGTAGTTCTCATTTCTGAACACCTTTATTGGTTCAGATGAAGGTGGAATCTTCGGAGGTAGTTTTGTTCATATATTTGGCCACAGTTAGCTTCTTTAAATTCTTAACTCTCGAAATTAGCAGAATCTTATTACGATTTTAGAGCCGATATGTATGGTCCTCCTGCCTCGCCACTCTTATTTCGTCCCGTGTTGTAGTAAAGTTAGGACTCCTAATCCTATCTTTAAGACTTTCAGTATTCACAGAAGGCATTTAGGAGTCCTAAAGTTAGGAGTCCTAACTTTACTACTCCTAAACTGAGAAAAATCCTAACTTTAAGACTTTCGGTATTCACAGAAGGCATTTAGGAGTCCTAAAGTTACGACTCCTAACTTCTGTGAATACCAAAATGAGTAAGTGCCTTCTGTGAATACCAAAATGGTGTTAAGTTTAGGATTTTGTCTTAAGTTAGTTCTGTGAATCGGGCCCTATGAATCCAGTACTTAGTAGTTAAGTTGCACAGTTCATGGGTTAGTTTTTCTTAACATTGAAATCAATAGATATAGTCAAGGCACACAAGAATAATTTGACATGTATATTACATGAAGAAGAGAAAGTGTTTTTGAATTTAGGTGAGGGAACGAGACAGGATTTCCGAAAGAATGCTGCTGAACAGAAAACCCGATATACCACCATGGCCTGGGAAAGAGGGAATTTATACAACTGGCAAGGCTCATGCTGTGATGTCCCTGAACTTTGTGAAAAAGGGGAAAACCTGCCTCCATAGGTTAAAGCCAGATTATAATAACGTATTTATTGGTTCCAGTGAATGTGAACATAACTTCCTAATTTTGGGAGGTTGGGACTGAAAGGGGGAACTGATCCAGTATTTCCTGGGGTTTACTATGTGTGTGGGAATAATGCTGATTATAAGTTGCCTGTACGGTGGTACAGAAGCTGCTACTTTGGGATAGTATTTCCGAAAATGTATCATGTAAAAAGAATCACTGGAAACAATGAAAACACTAATGGACTAACACGAAGAAAGAGAGCTAGTTTTTCAGAAATAGTATGTGATATATTTGGTGCATTGATACCTTCAGCGGGAGTCATTCTGAATTCACATAAAATTTGTAAATTGTCAACAGTAGTTCATCGTCTCTCAATTGATACTGATGGGGGTTTCTTGATGATAAACACGGAAATGGTTGCATTTAGGTCTATGGTTTTACAAAATCGACTTGCGCTTATTGGCAAAAGAGGGCGGAGTCTGTAGAATGCTGAAAGTTCAACATTGTTGCACTTACATTCCTGACAAAAATAAGGAAATTAGAGGGTATATTAAGAATATTACAAAACTTCAAGAAGATTTGAAACCACTGGAGCTTGACAGTGTATGGGAAAGACTAACAAAGAGTATCTCTTCAATAGGGCCTTGGTCTTCTGATTTAAGGAAAAGTATTTTAGGTCATTAGGAGGAGAATGAGAATGAGAAATGCTGAAAGTTGGCATCTGGTTGGGATGGGTAATTTTGCGATGGCTCAAAATGCCATCAGAGAGGGGATTGATGGAGCAAGGACTCATAGAAAAGAGACTTGCTCCGGGCAATCCACACCTTTAAGTAACTAACAAGTTATTAAAATTGTTTTGTGTAAAACAAATGAGCACCACATGAATACGCGGGTTAGTGAAGCTTGCTTATGTGTTTACTAACGAGAATCACATGAACGAAGGACTAAGAGCACTCTAAACAGGGGAAATCTTTACTGCGCATGCGTCAACTGCATCTACGCAGTATGACGAGGGAAATTCTTGAACATGAGCAGAAGACACTAAAATGGAGTCTTGAAAACTCCCATGCATGGCATCTGCCTGTTCGAACTAAATCGAGTGGGTTTTACTAAAGCTAACGCGGGATAAGTCTAATAAATAAACTGGGATAGAGTAGAGTTGGTGGTATACAGTGCGACCATTTTATTTGTGAAAGTTACATCTGTTTTTTGACTTATCACTAGTGCATATTTGGGCCTCTCATGTATGACTGAAGTATGCAGAGTATAAGGAAGACTGCGCATGTCCACTGATGCTGATGAAGAATCGAATGCAGAACCTGCAGCAGAACTTTCTATCCTAATTTAATTGGGTTAGATCAGAAGATTTGCGGAAGAATCTCGAGGAGGAAGAGAGTGTCAGAGAGGGGTGCGACTCAATCATCTGTCTTCTAGAGAGGTCATCTGTCCTGTCCTGATTCCTGATTCCTGTCCTGAAGTCTTTGTCGCCTGACCTATCCCGGGGAACCCTTATCAGCCCTTTGGCCAGGGGGTTGGTCTTCACACCATTCTTGGTAATTATAATTTCAGGCTATTTGCAGAAGTTCTTTTCTCTCTGTCCTCTTCCTTTCTGTGCATTGATCATTGCATGCGTCCACAGTATATGTTTGATGATTAATTAATTGAATTTTCTCTCCTAAGAATGATGGTGATTGCACTGTGTATTTGAGATGGTTCACATGCGCTTGAAATTTAGATAAAGATTTTAAACCTTCCTGAGTCTGTGATTATTTACTTTTAATGTAGAAAAGTTAGAGTTATGTACATTGTCACCATCAACTAGTTCAAATAATGGTCCATCGACCAGAGGAAATAACTACTTGATCAGTGAAAGGGTTAGTTTGAGATGAACAAAGGTGCCAAATAACTAATCCTGAAATTATAGAAAATATACATATAAACGTTGACTCCAGCAGTTTACTCAGTATTGTGTGTTTATGGGCCTAGGTGAGTATATGGTAGTGGAGTATCTGTTGCTGTTGGTAGGCCGCTGGATCACTAGGGTACAAAATCCACAGCTAGGCACATTGAAAAAAAAACGGTCAGTTTTCACTGGAAATTTGTGATATGTCCACGTTGCGTTTTTGGACCATTTTCTGTTGCAGGCACTAAGCCTACCCACACAAGTGAGGTACCATTTTTATTGAGAGGCTTTTTTACAGAGTTTAAGGTTTGCAAGGGATTCTGGGTAACAGAACCTGGTTAAAACCACATAAGTTACCACATCCAAGATTTCCCTGAGTGTCTAGATTTAAAAAATGTATAGGTTTGCTAGGTTTCCCTAGGTGCCAGCTAATCTAGTGTTCAAAATCCTCAGCTAAGCACATTGCAAAAAAAAAGGGGTCAGTTCTCCCTAAAAAAATGTGATGTGTCCACGTTGCGTTTTGGGCTGTTTCCTGTCACGGGCACTAGGTCTACCCACACAAGTGAGGTACCATTTTTATATGGAGACTATGGGTAATGCGGGGTGCATGGAAGTTTGTGGATCCACTCAGATTCCAGAACCTTCCATCACAGAAATGTGGGGAAACTGTTTATTTTGACAAAGTTTGAGGTTTGGAAGGGATTCTGGGTAACAGAACCTGGTGAGAGCCACACAAGTCACCCCCTCCTGGATTATGCTGGATGCCTAGTTTTGGAAAAATGTATAGGTTTGCTAGGTTTTTCTAGGTACCGGCAGAGCTAGGGTTCAAAATCCACAGCTAGGCACATTGCAAAAAAGGGTAAGTTTTCACTCAAAAAATTTGATGTGTCCATGTTGCGTTTTGGGCTGTTTCCTGTTTCGGGCACTAGGCCTACCCACACAAGTGAGATACCATTTTTATCGGAAGACTTTGGGGAATGCTGGGTGCATCGAAGTTTGTGGATCCACGCAAATTCCAAAACTTTCCATCAGAATTGTGAGGATTGTTTTTTTTACAACGTTTGAGGTTTGCAAGGGATTCTAAGGAACAGAACCTGGTGAGAGCTACACAAGTCACCCCATACTGAATTTCCCTGGGAGTCTAGTTTTCAAAAATATATAGGTTTGCTGGGTTGCCCAAGTTGCCAGCTGAGCTACGGTTATACATCCACAGTGAGGCACATTGCAAAAAAAGGGTTAGTATTTAGTGGAAAAATGTGATGTGTCCACGTCGCGTTTTGGGGTGTTTCCTGTCGCTGGCACTAGGCCTACCCACACTAGTGAGGTAGCATTTTTATTGAGAGACTTTGGGGAATGCCCGGTGGGTGGAAAATTGTGGATCCTTGCATATTCCAGAACTTTCAATCACAGAAATGTGAGAAAAATTAGTTTTTTTGACAAAGTTTGAGGTTTGCAAGGGATTCTGGGTAATAGAACCTTGTGAGAGCCACACAAGTCACCTTATCCTGGATACCCCTGGGTGTCTAGTTTTTAAAAATGTATAGATTTGCTAGATTTGTCTAGGTACCGGCTGAGCTAGGGTTCAAAATCTACAACTAGGCACATTGCAAAAAAAGGGTCCGTTTTCACTGGAAAAATGTGATGTGTCCACTTTGCGTTTTAGGCTCTTCCCTGTCATAGGCACTAGGCTTACCCACACAAGTGAGGTAACATTTTTATTGCAAGACTTCAAGGAATGCAGGATGCATGGTAGTTTGTGGATCCATGCAAATTCCACAACTTTCCATCACAGAAATGTGAGAAAAATGTTTCTTTTTTTCACAAAGTTTGAGGTTTGCAAGGGATTCTGAGTAACAGAACCTGGTGAGAGCCACACAAATCACTCTATCCTGGATTCCTCTGGGCGTCTACTTTTGACAAATGTACAGGTTTCCTAGGTTTACCCAGGTGCCGGCTGAGCTAGGGTTAAAAATCCACAGCTGGGCACATTGAAAAAAAAAGGGTCCGTTTTCAGTCGAAAAAATGTGATGTGTCCACATTGCGTTTTGGGCTGTTTCCTGTCACAGGCACTAGGCCTACTCACACAGGTGAGAGCCACATTTTATCTAGAGACTTTGGGAAATGCAGGGTGGGTGGAGGTTTGTGGATGCACACAGATTTATGAACTTTCTATCAAAGAAATATGAGGATTTTTTTTTACAAGGTTCGAGGTTTGCAAGGAATTCTGGGTAACAGAACCTGGTGAGAGCCACACATGTCACCCCATACTGGATTCCCCTGTGTGTCTAGTTTTAAAAAATATATGGTTTGCTAGGTTTACGCAGGTGACGGTTGAGCTAGGGTCCAAAATCTACAGCTAGGTACATTGTTAAAAGGGTCTGTTTTCACTTGAAAAATGTGATCTGTCCATGTTGCATTTTGGGCCATTTCCTATTGCTTGCACTAGGCTTACCCACACAAGTGAGGCACCATTTTTATCGGGAGGCTTATGGGAACACTGTAGTGTAAAACAACTGTTATTACCTATTGAGTTTCCATGCAGTTCTGCACTTCAAATGTAGGACAATGTGTAAAAAATGTCACTTTGAAAAATGTCCTATCATTCATACGCTAGTATGGGTACCCACATTTCGGAAACGTGCAAAGAACTTCTGCTTTTAAACTGAATACTTTGTACCCATTTCGGAAATACATAGGTGTCCCTGATACCTATTTTTCACTCTTTATATTTTACCAAATGAATTGCTATATACCAGGTACACAATGAAAAACCATTGCCAGATGCAGTTCAATTATTGTCTTTGGATTCCTCGGGTTCTTGGTGAACCTACAAGTCCTACATGTCTCCACGATCAGAAGGGTTCAGTGGATGAAACAGTACATTGCTTTTAAAAATCTGTCATAATTAGAAGAAGTTACAGGTGAAAACGTTGGCTCAAATGGCTATTTTTCATCTCATTTTCAATATTTATTTTCAACAGTTAGTTTTTATTAAAAAAACTTGAAGGATCTACACATATGACCCCTTGATGAATTCAGAATTTTTTCTACTTCTCAGAAATGTTTAGCCTTCCGGGACCTATTATTGCTTTATCACCCATTCCTACCACTAACTGGAAGGATGTTAAAAGCACAAAAAGTAGCAAAAATACGCTATGTCCCAGTAATATGCCAACACTGTGTAGAAAATGTTGTTTTTCTGACAAAAGTCTGCCTGTCCCTGAATGCTGGGAAGATGGTGATTTCAGCACCACAAGCCCTTTGTTGATACAATTTTCAGGGAAAGAACAGACACTTTCTTTTGCAGCACTTTCCCCCCATTTTAAAAAATAAAATAAAAATGTAGCTGTATTTTGACCAAATTTCTGGGTTCCCTCCAGGGGAATTCACAAATCCTTGGTACCCTTAAAATTCCCATGATGTTGGAAGAAAAGGACACAAATTTGCCTTAGATACCTTGTGTGGGCAAAAACCTACAGGGGCTTAAGCCCAAACTACCCCAAATAGCCAAAAAAAGGCTTAGCACGTGGGAAAAGGGATAGCAGCGAAAGAGTAAGAAGAACTTTTTGCTGTCGCCGAAGGACCGAATCGCAAATTCGTATTGTGTGCGACAGCAAAAATGCTTTTCTTGATGTACAAACACCCAAACTGTGATTCTCTAGAAATGTAGTTTGGGTGTAGAAATCACTATTTGAAAGGGGCTTGTTTAGGGAGTCCCTTCAAAATAGCAATTTCCTGTGGTATCAAGGTTTTGCGACCGAAATGTGGTTGCAAAACCTTGATAATTTACCACCAACACATAGTTGGTGGAAATGCATTCACAAATTGCATGGAGTGCCCATTGAACCCCTTCCTCTATGTGAATGTTGTAAACACATTTTGTAAGAGCAGGCAGTGGTTCCAAACTGCCTGCTCTTAAAAAATTTAAACAAAACGTTTTTTTTTTGTTGAAACGCATCCCGTTTTTCTTTAAGTAAAATGGGATGCATTTTAACAAAAAAAATACTTTATTCAAAGGCAATCACTGACGATGGTCTGTGCAGACCTCAGCAGGCCACCTTCCCTTGGATAGCAGGCATTCCTAATAGGTCGCAAACTACGACCTACCTCATTAATATTCATGAGGTAGGTCAATTGCGACCCAATAGGAATTGCAAATATGAAACAAATAGTTTCATACCAAAGGAATAGCGATTTCCAAATACTGATTCAGATAAAATTATTATTTGGAAATCACAGTTCCTACTCATTGTTCATCTGGCCCACTGTCCTGTCTTAAGTAATACATAGGAGCACACTTGACATCAAGTGTCAGTAGTGTTGTTTCCTGGCTGGGATGATCCAATTAAGGTCCTCCATGAAGGCTTTAATGACAGAAATCTGAACAGTGAGGAGTGCTCCTGTGCTGCATATATGCAGCGATAGTGGCTAAATGGAGTTGAATTGAATTATAGGCTAGGCACGACTTCTGCAAGTGCAAAAGATAACAAGTAATGTCATTGACCATTAGTGTGACAGGGCCGAAGGTATAGCAGTGAACAAACCTTCTCCACTTGGCATACAAGTGTGCGAGGTGGGACTATAGACTTTCTTTCCTAAGTCCACACATTCCTAAGGCAAATTAATGTGACCAAACTCTAGGCCACTAGGAGCCAGATCATTAGGGTAAGCTGTTTGAAGTCCAGGTTCTTGACTCTGCCTTGATTTTGTGTGAGACGGTCCAACCTGAAGAGGAACTTCATGTACTTCTTATGCAGAGAAACAGACATCTCTAGAAGGGTTGATAAACATGGTTGACTGGCCTACGTGGGAGCCAGCAGGTTGACAGTGAAGGATATTTGTTGCATTTTCCTCACCATATACAGTAGAAGTGGGAGAAGGGGAAAAGCGTATGCACAGATCCTTGACCAGCTCATCCTCAGAGCATTGCCCATAGACAGGATGTGGGAACCTGGATGCAAGGTTTAGACATTTAGCATTTTTGCAACTGGAAAAGAGATCTATACCTGGGAACCCCCCAACAACAAAAGTAAGGAAGTAGGAGTTTCAACTCATGGACTTGTTGACTCGTCCATCTCTGCAAAGTTGGTTTTCACCCCCTGAGAGATACTACAACGAGATGCATCCGGTGGTGAATCAACCAATGCCAAATTTGTTGTTAGAGCTGGCAGTTGAGGAGCGTATGTGCCACCTTGCCTTTGCAGGTAAAACATGGCACTCTTGTTGTCTATTTGCACAAGGAGTATTTTGTCCTGAATGTCTTGGAGAAAAGCTTTGAGGGATAAGTGTATGGCTAGAAGATCTAGATGATCGATGTGGACACACCTTCGATGAGGTGGCTACAGACCCGGGATTGTCATGTTGTTTAGGTCGAACCCCCACTCACTAAGTAACGTTTCCATCATGATGGTTACTTGTGAAACTCGATTTGAGAAGGACCTGCCCCACAACAGGTTGGTGCTGTCTCACCATTGCAGGGAGCGATGGGTGCTGGCCCCTATTGACACTAGACAATTCCCAGTGACCCTCTGTTTGTGACCCTTGTGCTGACAGCCACTCTTGGAATGGATGCATATGAAGCCCTGCTTGAGGGACCATATGTATGCATGAGGCCATCATGCCTTGGAGGTGCATCGGCGTTAAAACTGTGAGGGGACAGGGTGACTGAGAAAGGAGCAGTAGCTGCTGAAATGCTGCCACCCTTTGATCGCTTAGGAAGGCTTTGTCCAAGACTGCCTTTATGACTGACTTCAGGAAGGGTTGAACCTGAAGAGGCTGAAGGTGGGACTTAATGGAGTTGACTGTAAGCCCCAAGCTGTGGAGCTAGGAGATGGTAGCTTAGGTGTGGGCTAGGCACCCATTTACCTGCACATTTGATCCTTTAGTAATCTAAGTAGGAGAATATGTGAGTCCCACACTTCTGAGGTGGACAGCTACCACCACTAGACATTTTGTGAAGACCCTTGGGGCTGTAGTGACTCTGAAGGGTAACACTTTGAAAAGATAGTGCTGGCCATTTACCATGAAACTAAGGAAGCCTTGATGGACTGGATGGATGGAAGTGTGAAAGTAGGCATGCTTCAGGTCTAGTGTGGCCATTAAGTCACCTTGCTGCCACAGAGAAAAGACATCCTATAAGTTGATCATGTCGAACTTTTTTGAGAGGATGTTTTTGTTGAAAGACGGGACATCAAAGATTGGCTTGAGTAAGTCATCCTTTTTTGGGGGTTGGGGAAGTGGAGGGAGTAGATACCTTTGCTCCAGTGTTGAGGGGGTACAGCTCCACAGCTGCTTTGAGTAGTAGAGCCTGCACCTCTTCTTGTAGTAGGGCGAGGTGTTCTGATTGAAGGTGTGTGTACAGGGTGGGCTATTTGGTGGGGCTGAGGTGAACTGAGGCAATAGCCGTGCTTGGTGATAGATGGAACCCACCGGTCTCCGGTGGTTCCCCTCCCCCCCCAGTGAAGAAGAAATCTTAGGAGCATCCATGACAAGTGCCGTGTGACACGGAGAAATATGGGGCAAGACGGTGTTTTGAGGTAGAGGCTCCTTTCGGGGGGTGCCTCTGCCTTGATCCTTGGAGTTGTTACCCTTGAAGGTGCTCTGTGCATATCCCCTGCCTCCCTATTGTTGACAGGCCTGTTGCTCTCGTTAGTAGGTGAACAGAAGCTGAGTGTTTTGCCCAAGTCCTCTGCAATCTGGATGAAGGGTGAAATATAAACGTTGAACATCAGTGGGCTCAAAACAGACCCCTAGGGAACTCCAGTCCTTGACATAAATAGGGGTATCGAGACTTCTTGTGTTCTGGCTTCCAGAAAAGAGTTCTGCCAATTTCTGGTAGAGACAGTGATGCCTAGCTTCTGCAGGCGGGCTAGGGGTAGCGAGTGAGGCACAACAAAAGCGGCCAACAGGTCCAGCAGGACAAGAGCTGCCCTGCCCCCAGTATCTAAAGTTTAACATATGACCTCAGAGATTTCTACCAATGCTTATTCCATACTGTAGGAAGCTCAGAAACCTGATTGGGCAGGATGAAGGAGGCCATGCTGTTCTAAAGGCGGTCAATTGTTAATTGACCATTTTCTCACATACCTTATCCACTGCAGGGAGCAAAGAGATAGGTCGGTAACTGGACGGGAGCTTGGGGTCGAGGGATGCCTTTTTGAGAAGGGGAATAATCAGCGCTTGCTTTGAGGAGAGTGGAACAGTGGCCGAGGCCAATGAGGCATTAATCAACCGATTCAAGTGGGGGTTGATCACTGCAGCTGTTCTAGCCAAAAGTTTCATTCATTGAATCATTTTGCAAAAAAGCAGATCTTTACTGGATTATACAGATCTTTACTGGATTATATAGCTCTATACAAACCAGATAAGCCTGCTAAAGACTGATTTTGGCATACGAACATACAAATGTTCAGTTTCCCTAATAAAAATATTGACACTGTTAGGCCGAGTACAATGTGGCTCAGAACTCAAACCGATGGTCGGAGCCTTCTGGGCCCCATCGTTACACTCATTACAATGCTGGCGGTCTGAAACTAAACCAGCCAGTCATTTTGACTGGCTTCCGTCGGTCTCAAGGAGTCTATCAGCTAGTCAGAACCGGCTCGTAATCCCAAAGGGCAGGCCTTTCTGCCCTTGGGATTGCGATGCACAGTTTCCAGCATGGTTTCCATGCAGTCCTGTCTGACTTGGAAACTATGGCAGAAAGCGTGTTTGTGGGTCCCCAGCAAGGCCCCCTTGTGTGTGCGGACTCCGGTTTGAGGCCGAGGGGCCCCCCCTGTTGATACCTGCACCCGTGCCAAGCACCTTGAGGTGCCTGCCACTGTGTGCTGGGATGAACAGAACCTCCCAATTACCTATGGGATCATGTATTATGGCCGGTTTACAGCCGTAATACTGCTCCCATGGGGAAAGTGGAATGTGAACAAACAGTGCTCGGTCGCATCCTAATTAGGCGATCGGGACCACCAACCAGAGGTTGATCGGTCCCAGGACCGAAACGGTGTCGGGTGGATTTAAGTTCGCCCAACATTGTAATTAGACCCTGTGTGTCCATTTATTTAAACAAGTTCTAAACTATACTTTGATGTCCTAACCGAACATGTTAAGTTAAAAATAACCACTTTACATTGGTTCACTGATTACGCCCTTTCATTAAACTTTCTATGATTTATAAGCCTGTTACAGAATGAAATCACAAATGAGTTCAGCAAATACCAAAAGCCATAAAAATGAATTGTTTTGTAATTCCGTTTATTTTTTAAAAATGAACATTCGAAAAATAATGAAATAAAAACACTAAATACATTATTGCACTTAGCGATTATCCTTTGTTGTTTAAATACTCTACTACTTCATTGCAGTCTGGTAATATACAGATGAAATGAAAAGAACAGTAGGGTAACAAAACAAATACATATGGCATGCTACATTAGTATTTCATAGGTTGAATAAAAAAAGAGTATTCCTGCTGCTTTACATACAACAACCCATAGCGTACAAATATACAAAACGCCCCTTGTAGTGCCAAAATATGCTTTCTTTCTATACACTGCAATTTATCTTTCATTTAAATGACAGTAAATCAGCTACTTTTCTTTCCCAAAAAAATAACAATTGACTGTGTCAGATCTCTGTTTCTGGGTTTGGTCTTTATTGGGCTTTTCCTGCTGACAAAACAATATGTCAAAAGAAAATTGCTTTAAGCAGTTAAAGCAGACTACAAAGAAATATCCTCCTTTGTAAGCTAAACAAAATAATTATTTCCAATATTAGGAACTGTGTCGAGGAGAAAGTCAGTTGCAAGCCATGGCCGCTTTTGTAAACCAACCTTTAACTACACTGCTCTGAGATCAGTACCACAACATTTTTTTCTTTTATGTTTTTTTATTAAAATGATTGCTTGTAGTATTTAAAATGCTAAAACATGATCCACAAAATCTGATTTCCTCGGTTTTGTTTGGTTCTCACATGTTGACCAGGCCGTACTCCTTTAATGTGTAGGGAGTAGGCTATTGTTTGGAGTCTGGATTACTATGAAAATGTATTACATAGCACTACGAGCAACCATCAATACCTCAATCAAGTTTTCAAATTGATTCCAGAATGTAGTAATTTGCATATTGAATCAATATGCTAAGTTGAAAATAGTGTATTCAATCTATTTTATTATTTACCACAAGATGGGAAGTCAAGAAAAATTTGACTGTCATTGCATACTGTGCTGTGAAACATTCCCAACCCTGTTAATTAATTGGTTGACAAATGGAAGCACAAACATTTAGTGAGATTTCACATTTTATGTAAAGTTTTTAACCTAGTCAGGTCTTCAAGAACAATGTGGCACAGCAAAAAAATAGTGCATATGATACCTACCCCACGGTAACAGTCTTGTGACAACACTGGACATTCCCAATGATGAGGCTCTTCGTACAGAGAACATTTAGCCTGTGTAGTCTATTATAGCCTTATAGCCCGACGTAGAGGGCTATACCGGCTATTAAAGGCCCTCTCCAACGGTAAAGGGAGAGGGACTTTAATAGCCGGTATAGCCCAGCTACGAAGGGCTATAAGGCTATTAGAACATTCTGCTACTAGAGGGCAGAATGGTGTAAAAAAAAGAACACAGCCTTGTGGGAGCGTGAGGGCATTGGAATCCCCTCAGGCTCCCTGAAGCCTTTGTTCACAGCCAGAGCTGTGAACAAAGAAACATTGGAATGTTGGAGCTCCAGGCTTATACCAGCCATTATAAGCCCGGAGCACTCCATTGTTTTCAATGGAGCTCCCAACATTCCAATGTTCTAATATAGTGTAATGTAGTGTATATTTACCAGCACAGAACCATACATTTCCAGTCGTAATCAACTGGTGTACTATTTTCTTTCAGGTCCCTGTGAAGGGCATTCACTCAGGGATTCGATATAACATGTCTGTCATCATAACAATGAGCCAATTTTTAGAAAGATGTTTTGGGTGAATGATCTGTACAATTCTAAAAATCATATCTATAACTGATGAGATTCGATTGATTTTTATTCACTTATATTTACTTAGTCACATAAGTAACTTGACCAAGGATCTGATCAATCATACTCATGAAATGTATCTGGTACACTTGTTCTTTAATGATGAGCACAAGCGGCAAACCTGAAATACAAGTGAATGGCACAAGCTCCGGCACACCTTTAAAATGGCAATGTTGCACTCTATTGGGGAATAAGGACAGTACATCTGACTTTAACTCTTGAAGTTGCTTGGTAAGGGCATTTGTTAACATTTATACACCAATAACCCAGAAAAATTAACAGAATGAAAACATTGCAAGCTTGTAGATGTTGCATCCTTTTTGACTTTAGAATAATGGTTTCGGCCCAGCCGGTTCGTTGGTCCTCAGCAATGTTCTTTTCATTCTCAGATTTACATTCCAAGTTTTGCTTTCTAATAAGATAGACAACAAATTAAATGCACATTAGAAACGTTATTTAACTTTAAAACAACGATCTAAAGAGAACAAGATTTTTTATAAACAACAATTGTGAGTTTGGAGTGGAAGCCTAAACAGTGTACTCTCATTCCGTCCTGCTGATGGATGTGTTTTGATTCTGTGCACTGCTGCCACCCATAGATTGGTTAGTGGTTGAAGTTAAAATTATCAAGTACGATTATCTCAAATCTCAACTGTTGACAACTACCTCCAGCCAACGTGGCATGCTTTTGCAGGACAGAACTCAATTGAAGTCAAGTGAATAAATGCCGCTATATACTCACACTGGTCAACTCTGAAGAGAAGGCAGCTTGGCCTGATTACTTTGGGATTGACACATCCCAACGATAACCAGCCAGTCATTCCCATGTACAACATCGGCCTGATCTCCATACTCTTATAATACAATGTAAACCTTGAAAGTAGATATGTACATTATTTTCATCTATGTGTTGTCAAATCATTTACCTCTTCTCCATGCAAATGTATCTAAAAACAAAAAGCAATCTAACACTCATATTCAAAACATTTACCTTGAATTTATTTTATACTTTTGAAAGTAGTCATTTGCAGTGGCGGCTGGTGACATTTGAAAGTGGTGAACCCTAAAAAATGTTTTTAGGTACGAATATAATTTATAAAGAAGGTATTGAAGATGTATCTTCATATAAATTAAATAAAATCTTCCAGATAATCCGGTAATAGTTTATTGAATTCTGCATTAAGCTTTGCTACATAAATGTCTTTCTTTTCTTCATGACTGCTTCAGTATGTCCCCAGTAGTTCCCCCACTCAATTCTGTCATTCTGAGGTGGGTATTGACTATGTGGCTGACATAATTCATATTGCTCCCTTGCTTCTATGGGGAAAATTTTGATTTGGACCTCAGAGGACCTATTATTTTCAAGAGATATCCGAAGAGACTGTATGAACCTTGACAATGCAATGGCGGTCCCTTGGTTACGTTATGTTAAAGAAACTTTTTATAAAATAGGACTTGAAGATTTTAGGATAACCCGGAGTCTATTCAACACAATATGAAAATGGGCATTAAAATGCATATCATAATATTTTAAGCTTGTCTAACCAGATCAGTGACACAGTGGATTGTGTACCTTTAAATCAGCAACAATTTTATTTGTTTTTTACCACCCAGGTCCGTTCACGTTTTCTAATGACTAGATTTCGTTTAAGCACACTGCACTTTCTTGTGGCTTTTCCGAAACAGGGGGGTTGGTGTGAGAGACTTCCCCCCCTGTCCATGTAACAATGTAGCCCAACAGAGCACAATGCACCTATGCTTATTTGCACACTTTACAAAGACCCATGAGCCAATTTTATTAAGCCTATTTTAAGGGACATTCGTCCCTGTTCTTACCAAGAAGGTCATAACTATTTGAGGTCGCTATCAACTGTTACTATCTGCAGCTCTGTGCTTAGTTTTATCAAAATTGTTTTTCTAATTAGGAGACGTTACGAATTGGTAAATTGCTTTTATTGAATTTACCTAACCTGGTATTTATTTTGTGCATTGCTTTTAAACTATGTGTAGAAATTTTATATTATATGAACTTACGATTTTCTGTAAACTTTTATGATTTATTTGAATCGAATAAAGTTATTTGACTGACTGACTGTTTCAGTATGAGGTCCTATTCTCAGCCAGGCAGATAATTGAGACCTTGCAAATTCTTTTTAGGCCACAATTATATGCAATAATATGGACCGGCTCTGACAAGAATTCAACACCTATTCACAGCCTGACATTGACAGGAAAAGCATAGCCTTCTAAACTGAGGAGCTTCCGTCCAAACATTTGAAAAAGTAATTACAATGACAGTGATGTATCCGGGACATAAGAAGAATGGGAGACGCACATCTTTTCAGATAACAACGATTCCATTCTAAATAGGTGTCTTCCTTCGACAAACATATATTTAAGCATACAAAAGCTGTTCATTGTCTTTCAGAAAACATATGAACGAGCAATTCAGTAACTAAACAAAAGCATCTTATTTGTTATGAGTTAAAGTTGACATAACACTGTTTTCTGTTATTTAAGCTGCATGCATGTGTCAAGTAGCACTTTATGAAACCACAACAACCTTATTAAAGATTAATTTAAACCAAATATACATGTAGGAATAGTAGTTCAGTAAGTTAGATATTTGTTGCAAACATTTGTGTTTAATTAGCTGGTAACCTGTTTAAATCCATGCAGGACAAACTAATTCTTCCGATCTCGTTAGTTTGAGTACGTTTAAATTAGGTAATGGCCAGGCCTAGCAGGATAAATAACGAAGCGGAGCTTGAGGCGGTATAGAAATAAAAAAGCACATATTATAGCAAGGTATACTGGCACCTGAAGACGGGGGAGGCTGAATAATACCCCCCACTCCGCTAGCCTGATCCGCGCACCTGTCGAGGGGAACATCTAATGCCGCTATTAAGGACCTGGGAGCCCGTGATGCTCTGAATGTCAGATCTACGAGGTTTCTCATATTTATGAATGGGGAAGATAATGTCCGGAACTGGGGCTCCCAGGGGACATAGAATACTGGATAAGCCCGCGCTAGGAGCCTTATCCCAGAAACACCAAGGTGCCACTCTGAATCCACAACGCTGTGTCCTGTTTGCAGGCAGTGCAGTCTGCCTTCATCGTACTGCACGGAAAGGAGGCCTTTTATCACGTTCCCAACATCCTACACGTAGACATGTAACATCCATATTGTACGTGCGTAGAAGAAGTTCACATAATGACACATTTTCTTCAGAAAAGTGTAATTCGCCTACCGCTGGTGTATGCCGATAAAGATGTCAAACATGTCTGTCTGGAAAATAGTGACAGAATTAACTCGTAATGAAGGGGCACATGCACCAAAGGAAATTGCATTCGAAAATGGTGCGAATCGCAAAATTCGGCCGTTTGCGAATGCAATTCCCATTTTTGGGATGCATTAACATTTTTGTAATTTTCGCAATTTAAGAAATCGCAAAATTGCGATTTCTTAAATTGCGATTGCATTTAAGGAATCTCAAATTGAGATTCCTTAAGTGCAATGCATCAAACTCTAAAAATTAGCGAATTCGCAAATAAGGGGAGCAAATTACCAAGTTGACCTTCATGGTAATTTGCGAAAACTTTGAAAAATGCACTAAAGTGCATTTTTCAAAGTTCCATTTTACACACACACATGCCCTTGGGTCATGTGAGTGTGCAAAATGAACTTCTAAGCAGATTTCAGGGGTGCAACAGGGTGTCCTTTGGACACCCCTGCACCCTTGAAATTGCATTTTTAATTTGCGAATTTCTAATGGTGAATTGCAAATTAAGAATGTCTTTCCATTCATTCCTATGGGCCTCTAGGCCCATAGGAATGGATGGGGAGGTATTCCTTAATTGCGATTCTCAATTAGAGAATCGCAATTAAGGAATTTTAAGAAATCACTTTTTTTTAGCAATTTCTTGATGCATTGCAGTTTGCGATTCCTTATTGTTCGCAATTAAGGAATTGCAAAATGCAATATTGATGCATGTGCCAGGAAATAACTTCTTGGGGCTGCACTACCGAGGGGCCACACAACATTTTGTGCACATGCACCGGGTGCGACTTTTGCTGGCCGGGACTGGGTACCAGGTTTCCGAAATAAGTAAACATATTTAGGAAACATGGGAATTAAAATAAAATAAAACTCACCATCCTGCGCCTCATCAACTCCTAGCCGGGTCCCGAGTCGCGCTTCTTCTGCTGCTCTCCGAGTCCTCAACAGGAAGCAGCTACCCACAGGCAGCCTCCCTCCCCTCCACCAATCACAACGCTGCAATGGCAGCATTGTGATTGGTGCAGTGCAGGCGCACATCGCCCCAGCCGAGAGCCTAATCGGAGGCCCTTTTCTCTATGTAGGCTGCATGCAGCCTACATAGAGAAAAGGGGGAGTGCGCATGACTGCTTTGGTCAGCCCCAGTCCGACCAAAGCAGTCAGGGCCCAAAGCATTGGGCTAGCCACGCCCCCCTGCCCTCGAGCAGGACCACCCACCCACCCGCCCACAACCAGGCACTCCAGGCACTTCTGCTTTCTCGCAGTGCAAAAAGCAGAATCATGAAATGGTAGTATTACTATTTTATGTTTCTGCTTCTCGCACTGAGAGAAAGCAGTGGGCGATGCCCAACGACCCAATGGAGGAGCCGCCTCTTGACTTTCTTGCTTGTCCACGGGAACTGAGGCCAATGACACTGGAAAGTACTGAACATGCTGGTCTTATGTATCCTTTGAGTAAAAGAGCCCCTAAGATTTGAACATTGAGTGAACAGGAGCTGTTTGGACAGCTCTTTAGATAGGAAGTCTTCTCGTTGGCCAGTTCAGGCCAAACTCCAGTGCAGCGGCCATTTAGCACTCCAGACAACATGATATTGCTGACATAATCATCAACACCAGCACCTTCTGCTAGGCCTGAAAGGAAAGTAGTTGTCTGGAAATGTTTACAATTGCAGCTGGGCAATAAATATAAATGCCCAAACAGTAACAGGCACCCTGTGCAATCAGGTGCTGCACAGGAGCCAACCTGGGTAGTACTCTAAGAGTACCAGAGGCATATGGAAGCACCCAATGGCTAAGTACCCCATCAAGATAGCTCTGGTATAGATGTAAACATGACATCAGGGAGCAGAATAGAAGAAGTTGAAAATGCACCACCTGAAGTACAGCGGCAACAAGGAGTGACGACGATGATAACATGCAATATTTTGGAACATACTGTAAATAATTCCTGCAGGTTGTTGTTTTCATCGAGACAAATTGAAGATGTTTTTCAAAAGCAATACAGGACCATCTTGCTTGCTGCCCCTGGCCCATGTCCTCAGTTCTCTGTGTGCATACCTCTGCACAGTCTGTTTTCCCCTCCATGGTTCATTATGCTGCCCTTGCCAGCCTGCCCTCTGTGCTTAGATTGCTGCCCCTGCCCCTTCCCACTCTCCCCTGTCCTCTGCTCTCCATGCATGTGCCCTTGCCCCCTCCAACTTGCCCTCTTTGGTCCATTGAGCTACCCCAGCTCCTGTCAGCCTTCCCTCCGTGAGCAGCATTCTCGCCCCTCTCACCTGCCCTCTGCTCACCGTCAGGCTGTCCGTGTCCTCTTGCAACTACCCTTTATGGTCAGTTTGCTGCTCTGCCTATGATGGTCTGCCCTCCATCTACTACTTCCTGCCTCATACCCAGTCCCACCCTGCGCTTCATTTTCTGTGAGCATGATCCTGCTTTCTCCTTTCTGTCCACTGTGGTCCATTGTGCTGGCAATGCCATCAAAGAAATACAAAGGAAGCACCTGGGGTAAAAAAACATAACAGTGGTCTCAAGTAAGAAGATATGTTAGTATAATAAAGTTTTAATAGCATAAATAAAAAATATAAACATGAGTTCAAAAAATTAATTCAACAGAATATTAGGAGAGCATCAGTGCAGAAAATGTGGTAAATGCTAAAAAAAACGACACACAAACAGTAAATAAATGCCATATAAGTGTAACACTTTTTCCCTTGAGTGGACTGCTCATTTTAGATAGCCATGATTGTTCTCCCAGAGCCTGTTCCAAGTGGAGACAGGCTTTTTGCACGACCACCATTCCCTTTAGCTGTACCATGGAAATCACTGCAGGAAATCTAATTAGCATTTTCCCACTTTTCTTGAGTTAGCATCCTCATTTATAAATCTTACTCTCAGGGTCTCTATATTGTTTGAGACCCGATGGCCTACATTTGATGGGATTGAATTTCCATCGAGTTTTGTAATTTACATACCCAATACATGCTAAGAGATCAAATTTAGTCGAGAGACTCCTTGATTTCTGAAACCAAAAATGGCTTATATTTATGTTTCCTGCTTAAAATTCCCTCAGCTACAATATAAACTAATGGGGAAAAACATTTACCCTGTTTTGTTTTCAAAATATTCCGTTTACCAATATGATAATCTTGGCATATGTGGTACCCTTATTGCCATTATATATTATACAGGTTCGTAATTAATGTACTTGTGAGGGTCACACTTAGATGGCATTTCTTAATATTTGTATGTGACATTTATTTTGAGTACCAAGTATGTTTTTCTCACTTATACATACTGTCTCATTTTTCCAGTTGAATTCATTTGTTGAACTAATGTTTATGATTTTTCTATTATGTTAATAAAGCTTTATTAAACTAACGCCTCTCTGCAACTGCTCCCGGTGGTCTGCTTGCTACCCTTGCACACCTCTCATCCGCGCTCTATTGTCCATGTGTGCACTCTTGCCCCTCTTGGTCCAGTTTGCTGCCTCTTCCCCACCACCTCTTTTTCCTCATTTATGCTTTTGTGAGCATTAACCATAATTTCTACGACAAAAAGAACCCCATTATTGTATTTATTTTTAAATTAAATGCTTTTGGATTTACAGTTTTGATTCCATCAAGATGGCTTCAGGTGTGTCACACTTTTTTCATAAGTGAGAATATTCACACTCTATTTGTTCATTAGAGCACGGTGGTACACTACAGTAGCGTGCTGGGGAGTTAACTGACAGATTGCTTCAGGTGATGAAAGTACATGTTTCAGTCTGCATGTCAGAATCTTTTACAGACATGGATGAGAAATACAATTGAGAACTCATAGAAAATACTTCCACATTTTAGCTGACTAGAGCACAAACCATACTTTCAATGCAAAACAAACCCTCTCATTTTATTCATTTCTCAAGAAAGCTTAAGGTTTTAGTGCTTTTACTCTAGCACAATGGCATCAGATGTGCTGCACGTCTGACCTATGTAAAGAATGTAAGTGCTTTAGTTATTCATCAGAACACAGTGGGAGGCTGCAGTAGAACAATTGGAATCAAGTGGCAGACTGACAGCCTTCTGCTTCTGTTAGAATTCCATGGTTTACTCATAACTTCAAAGTTTTCAGACTGCTTATGTGTGACATTTTCTTCATTCAATGCACTTATGATTGGCATTCAACTGCCAAATGAGTGACACTTAGAGTGACACTTTCTTGCGAATAAAGCCAAAGCAATGAGGTGCATAGAAAGAGATAAATACCAGAAATAACACCCTTGGAGCAATGAGACTCTCAAAAAACTCTTGAAACTGCTGCAAAAACATTGAAATTGAAGGTTGACACTTGTTTTATGATGAGCACTTAGTGGCATATTTAGAACGCCCCTGCAGCTCCTTAACGCCGCAGGAGCGTCACTTTTACAACGCTCCGGAGGCACAGTGTGCCTGCCCATATTTACAAGGCCATGTAAAGCCACCCTGCGTGGCTTTTCAAGGCCTTGTAAATATGGGCCCCTTTCACGCATTAATCTGCTCCATGGGCGTTGCTGTGGGTGTTTTCCATGCAACACCCATGGATTCTGACGCATTCCTAGATTTACATGGTTTTGTAAACCTGGGAATGCATCTGATTCTTACACCTCCTTAAAGGAGGCGTAAAAGTGAAACAGGTAAAAATAGCTTTATTTTTCCCCATTTTTTGCTCTATGTGTGCTGATTTCTGCAGCATGCATAGAAAAAGTAAAACTCCATGAAGATTGTTTCTGTGCAGTAAGGTGTCCCTTCCTGCACATAAACAATCATCCCTGCAATGCAGGCACCCTGGTGCAAAGGGGCCTGTGTTGGCGCTAGGCAGCCAATTGTGCAGAGGAAAACACAGGGATGTGTCGTATTGCTGTAAATATGACGCATCCATGCAGTTTCCTAATGAAGCAGCTTGGCACAGCATGATGGTTTGTGCCGCCGCACCATTTTCTAGTAAATATGCCTCTAAATGTCTGCGTGTTTTGCATAAGCCTACCCTGTATTGTGTGTAATACAATTTTTTAAAATTGTGCATATTCACAGTGCTTTCAGTCGCAGACTGCACCTTCATAGCAGCATAATACAGAAGTCACTATTCCCCACTGCACCTACCAGGCCTCAATTCTGTTTCTCAAAACCTCTGCAGTAATTGCATTAACCAAATGAGGTATCATCGCGTTATAATGCATTTCCCATCAATTTCTTTAACGTGTAGGATTTATCACATTGTATTTGCGTATATTTTGAATGTGGTTATTTAAAGTTGAAAGACCAAAGAAATAGTTATACATTATTTTTCCTTGTTCCTATTTTGTTGTGAGACCTTAGCTGCTAAAGCCATCGATTCCTAATGAATTCGGTAGTTTCAAATTTAGGGAATTAAGGGTAGATGACTATTACTCTGCAGTAAAGCCTGCAGAAAGGTATTTAATCTGACAGATTACCACAGTACACTCACTTTGCATTAGTAATCTGCTTTGTAATCACAATGTGCTCAATGAAATAGATTGTAATTGGCTTGGGATTAGGCAAACCAGTTGCTACACAACAGCATTTGTGATAAAAGGCACCTGTGACTAAAGTTACTTAGCCGTCCAAAACAGAAATATGTCATAACTAATGGTATATTTAAATTATATAGATCAACAAATTTTTTAGATGCATCTGTTTTACTCTTGCTTTTATTGAGCTATTGTTTAAACTCACAATCGTCATGTATAGCATAAACAGAATTGTTCCTTTTAATGCAAACTGGAAAACTGAAAACTCGAGTTAGCAGGAGACAGGGAGACTATTAACACGTTTGCGTCCTCTTGTCCTTATTCACGTATGTGCACTTCCAGAAGTGGAATGGAAGGCCAAGGACAACAGAAGCCCTCTGTGTGCAAGTATAGGCTGTGTGCATAATCTACAAGAGCATGTATTTACAAAAATACATTAGCAGCAAGGCAGAGGTCACTGGACACCGACCAGTGCCATCAAAATCCATTCAGCACAGGTTTCCTGAACAGAGAAATCTTTTTTGACGCAAAGGAATGTATGATTCGAATTAAGAGGGTGTCACACATAAGACAGGAATGCGTTCAAGAAGTGGGAGCAACATTAGGGATGCAGTACTGAAGATTTGCGTGCCGAAAAAAATCCAAGTAAAGATCTAATTACAAAACAGGTCTCACCACGCCATTATACTTTAATGTTGCCTAGTATGGTATATAACACATGCTGTAGAGATCAGATTACTGCAGGACAGAGTCGCTGTAGAATGAGAGAGCAGCGTCTGACTCACCCAATTGCTGCCAGGCCACAAGTGCTGGGGAGTCCTGCTGCCAGGCTGACTGATTCACTAGCTTCCTTTGCTTAAGTTGTGAAGCATTAGGGCCAGTGCTTAATTTGAGCAGGTGGTTTCCGGGGTTCGGCAGGGATACTAAATTATCAACACTGGCACTTATGACAGTCTGCCACATGGTGGCACTGTCTGACTAATTTAGAGATAAGCACAACTACAGTTTCTTATTATCTCAATACACTTTAAAAATGACTATTACTTGCCACCCAAGCCACCTTTAGGGATTTGGGGGCCTGCAATAGTCTGAATTTTCATTCTTATAGGAGTGTGCTGCTTAGTAGTTATGTTGGTACTGTCACTGGCAGCACTGGCAGGGGCAATTGGTGGTTCAAAGTGCAGCGGCCTCCTGATGAGGGCCGACACTTATTTGATTACAAATGAAGCACTGATGATGGTTGAAGTTCTTTGGCCGGGCTGAAGAGGGGTGTGACAAACGGCAGCAGCAAACAGCAGTTCAAGGCGGAATGTCTGAATAGAATTTGGACAGAGAATCACATGCAGCTCTCCCCTCCCCACGCTAGAGTGTTTCACTGTGGCCGGTGGCAGCAGTGACACAAAATTATTGAATAATTCCTATGTGAAGAAGTCATATCTCAAATTGAAATTGTGATGTGACTTGTTCACACAGGAATTATTCAAATATGTTACATCACTGCTGCTGGCCAGCCCCTTTCCGATGCTTACAGGACCTCCTGCAAGTCAAAGGATTCTTTGAGGTATAAATCTGCTCCTGCATTCGTTTTGCTTAGAGGTTGCTGTGCCAACCAGAGACCCCGACTTCTATTTCTCAAAACTTAGCTGCCCCACCCATGCAAGATGAGGCAGCAGCCACACATGTCTCAAAGAAGGCCCGGATTGGAGGGGAAAGTGCACCAGAGGGTAAATCGCTTCACAGGCAGAGCAGGATTGCATAGTTTAGGCACTGCATTCAAGTCTTTTTTTTTGGAGTGCCACATGAACCCCAAAGCATGTCAGGGTGCTCTCTATGCTTGAATAATGCATTTGAATGCGTTGATAAGGACATCAGCATTAAAACAAATCAGTCTAGCCCCAGATGCTGGTACATTGCAGGGCTGTGGCCTTGATAGACATCGAAGCAAAGGCATATGCTAGAGTGCTGTTGATGGAATTAGAAAGCTGGGCGGAGGAGCACAACATCCTTCCATTTTTTCAAACTGGATTCAGACCACAATGTTCCACAGTAGATAATATCATAGCACTGGGATACTTGTCCAGACGTGCGACTCAGCCCGCTCAACCTCCTTTGTTTTGCTGTTTTGTGGACTACAGCGCAGCATTCGATCGAGTAGACCGTGGCATATTATGGAGTAAACTCACCAATTGGGGCATCCCGAAAAGCTGTTAAAGGCAATAAGGTCTCTACACGATGGGACCTGGGTACGGATTAAGACCAGTCAAACGTCGCCGACCAACAAGGTCCTAACAAATAACGTCCTTAAACAAGGGTGTGTACTTGCTCCGCTTCTGTTCAACATCTATACATCCGACCTGGGTCAAGCATTGGAGGGGGCAAACTTAGTCATTCCAAAGCTGGGGAATGTGCGGCTCCAAATCCTTCAGTACGCTGACGACCTTGTAATTTTGGATCATACCAGGATAGGCTTACAGAAAGCCCTAGACGCGCTATACAGGTTTAATCAAAAGAATAATTTATTGGTAAACCAGGAGAAGACCAAGATTCTTATCTTCGGGAAGTACCATCGAAAGCATATAGACCAATGGCGCCTGGGTGACCAGCAAATTAGATCTTGCAAAAATTATAACTATCTGGGCCTCAGGCTAACGGAGGGGGCAAAGTCAACAGCTCATTTGAAGCATCTAAGAAGTAAAGGGGCAGGAATCACCTGCAGTCTGGGAAACCTCAATCGAAAATTACACAGTCCATCCACGGAATCTATCTTGAAAGTCCTAAAAGCAAAAATAGTGCCCTCAGTAAATTATGGCCATTTAATCTTCCCCGGAGCCCTTACCAACTTTTATATGAGTTTTCAAATTGCCGCATATAAGAAAGTGCTGGGCATCCCACGACAGGCCAGGAGAGCCAGAGTAAGGCTGGAGCTGGGACTCTCCCGCCCCGACATCTCTTGCCTGGGAGACACAATAAAATATTACATGAGCACCCTGCGAGCCCCAGCAACAGCATTGAAAGCACAAATTAAAACAATCTTCGAAGAAAGCGGATCCCCATGGCAAGCGCAACTGGCAGTAGCCAACCAATTGCTTGAAATAGAGGTGCAAAACCTGGCCAATACGAATATTTCAATTCCAGCATGGAAAAGAGCAGTGAACCGACAGGTAAAGCAAAAATCATTCGCAAGAGATCTCGTTAGTCTGCATCATCACCCAAATCTCTCCTCACTGGATGCTTCTTATAAAGTGGGAAAAGCACAGCCCTATCTTGAGCAAGCTCTATCCGTTCAAACTCGAAAAAAGATCACTTATATGATGCTCCTGGCATTACCCATAGTGGAGTTCAATCAAAGCTGGGCCCGTGTGGATAAATCAGTAGCATGCAGACTTTGTGATTACCATCAGGAATCCTGGTATCATTTGTTGTGTTGCTGCCCAAAGTTAGCCAGTGAGAGGCATCGTTTGGTCATTCCAATCTGCAGAGCGCAGGGCCTCAACCGATGCTGCGAAATTTCGGACTTGTGTTTTTCGTCTACAACAAGTCAAACAGTAGCACGGCTGGGGAAATTCATAGACCTAATTCGTATAGGACTGTCCGCCAATGCAGAGCCGCAAAAAAGAAAACTGTAGGTCTGGAAGGAGGGGAGAGGTGTCATATCTCCCATTTAAAAAAAATAAAAAAAATAAAAATAATGCACCTTGTTTTTAAACTGCATAGCTAGAATATGACATTTTACTGAAGGTTTTATGTTGAACTGACTGGAGTAAAAAATTAGGGAATATAACTTACGTCGTTTTTTAGATAACTATTTTTATATTGTCAGCATATTGTAATGATTTTAAATAATCGAACAATAAAAGCTTTTTCATTCATTCATGACAAAAACAGTTTTCTCTCATACATGGTTCGTCAAATCACAGCAGGGGATCAGCACCTTGAAAACACTACATTTCCAAAAATTAGAATGGTAGAACCCAAAAAATGATTTACATGTGAACTAAATCTGTTAACTCTTTATTTATGCTTTTTTATTGACTCTCAGAGACTGCCATTCAGTACAATCCATTTCAATTGAGACAATGACCCTGAGTTCTGATGGCTGCCATGACACGTGGTTCATGTTGTTGACTGCCAATCAAGGGAGGGGGTTCCCTTTGTGATACCACTGCATGCCCTTGGGGTCAAGGTGTACTCACCTTGCACCCTTACATATATATTTTTTTCGTTTTCAGGATGCAGGGCCCATGTCCCCGAGTCCTGTAATGGCTGCCATAAATTGTTCAGGTCGTGGCCAGCAAATCAGGATTGACAAGCCAGTTCCCTTTTAAAGTGGGCAGTCAGAGCATACACAATTTTTTTAACCTCTTCATGAGCACCCAAGCACCTCATTAAGCGTAATTTTCTCAAAAATGGTTGAACATATTTACAGCACATGACAAAAATCACCCTGTCGGATAAAGTTCTCACTGTATGCCTAATTTCACGCTTTTTTTATATCAATTCTCAAAATCACTTCTTGTAATTCACTGAAAAAAATAATGTTTCAGGACTCCCCTTTTTCTTGGCACTCACTTGATGGATCACCACAAAACTTTCCAGGAAGAAGCTGAAGTGAATGAACTTTTTTTTTGCAACGTTTTGTTAAGAGTCAGCAAAGGGGACCAAAATTAATATCGAGAAAAATAAAAAGCCCTTCCTATAAATACATTACCTTCTTGCGGTCACCGGTAGGTAGTTATAGTTAGGAGTAAGGGCCTGATCACAGGTGTGATGGATGGGATACTCGTCACAAATGTAACAGATATCCCATGCACCGTATTACAAGTTCAATAGGATGTAATAGATTGTAATACGGTGGATGGGAATTCCGTCACGTAACCCTATCCGCCAAACTATTAATCAGGCCCCTAGTTTCCATAGACAGAGCATTTTTCTGTTTTGCTAATAGCTTTTGTGCCATTTGACAAATTTTCATTACATTTTCAAATCTAGTTTGCCATTCACTTCATCTGCTGTCCGGAAAGTTTCAGGGTGATCTGTCAAGCGGGGGCTGAGAAAAATGGGGGGTCTCAACATACTCTTTCCCAATGCAATTTCCCATAGAGATTTTAGACACACTATAGCCCGATCTCCTGAACGGAATTACACCAAATTGGGCCGAAAGCTAGATCTCGGTCCAGAAAGAGTGCTTTTTCTAATTTGGTACAAATCGGTTTACTGGTTTTAGAGTTATTAAAGAGAAGAGATTTATGTATATCTAGAGACACGGATCCACCGTGGATCCATCACAGTGGGATCCACACGCCACCATGAATGCCATGATTGGCTGACCACAACATGAAAGGAAACTTGTGGATGCCATTTTGTGCATTGGGACTCAGTCCCGGGCTAAAAACAAAAGTTCCATTTGAAAGAAGGGTTCACGGTAGAGGTACCCTGAACCCATGAAACTGATAGAGGGGTCTGCGAGGGAATACTCTTGGGCTAGAAATTGCCCAAAAGTTTTTCTTTTGCACACATGAGGATCTGCAGTTTCACTGTGGTGCTTAGTAAAGCCCCCTTTGTGCATCCTCAACAGTCTTGTCAATACGTGGATCCAGGGCTCAATTAAAAAAAAAACACCCATTCACAGACCCACTTGTACACCCACAAAATAACTCACACACCTACTCACACATCCGTACTTCCACTCACCTATCCACTAACAGACCCAGAGAGCTACTCGCACCACACAGGCAGTCACACAACTATTCACACAGATACATACCCACCCATACATCCACTCACATGCCCACATAGCCACTTACACACCCACTCACACATCTATACAGCAAAACCACTGACACACCCTTTCACATACCCATCCAGCCACTTACGCACCCAATCAGAAACCCCAATGCACACCCATACAGGCTCTCACATATTCATACAGCCACTCACACACCCAGTCGCATACCCATACAGTCAATTATGCATCTACTCAGAGAATCAGAGAACCCCTCACAGACCCACACAGGCACACACACTGGTGCCTCACAGCTACATACAAAATAACACAATGACTCACACACCCACTCACATACCTCTACAGCCACTCACACATCCACTCACATACATACAAAACCACTCACATGCCCACTCACAGACCCACACAACCTGTCACACATGCACTCACACACCTACCACACACTCAGACACCCACTCACACACCCACAAAACCTTTCACACACCCACCCACACACCTAAACAGCCACTCACACACCTATTCACAGACCCACACTGCCACTTACACACCCACTCACACACCCACCACACACTCACACACATACTTACACACCCACACACCTACTCACACACCCACTCACACACCTGTACATTCACTTACACCCAGTCAGAGCTCCAGACACTACTTACCCACCTTGTCACACCTTGTCACACACCCATACAGTCACCCACACACCCAGAAGCCACTCACACACTGATTTACCACACTGATTGATACACTCATATGGCCTATCACCCACGCACTTACACTTTTGAGGCGCTTTGTGGTAATGTGGCATCGCACCTCTTAAAAACCGGGGGAACACAGAAACTAAAAGGGTGCAAATGGTTTGACGCTGAATGTTCGGCGGCCCCAACAACTTTAACAAAGGCATTACATAAGGTACCCCGGGATAGGGAGATGGTTAGTAAGGCAAGGAGAGTTTATAAGGTTGCTATTAGTAGGCGTAAATTAGAACTAAAAAAGAAGGCATGGGATGATCTGGAAAAAGCTTCAGTTCTGAAGGATTGTAGGCAATTTTGGGAGGTAATAAACCGCCCATTTCTAAATAGTGAGGAAAAAGGTAGTATGGTAACTCATATACCGGGGGACACCTGGGAAGCCCATTATTCTAAAAATTTTAACCCAAAAGAGGCCTGTCTGACAACAGTCATAGAGAGACGTAGCGGCTGTGATTTAGAGTCAGCCTTAACATTAAGTCTCTCACTTTCCCTTTCTGAGGTTGAGGCAGCCTTAAGGAAGGGAATTTCACTAAAAGCTCCAGGGCCAGATGCAGTCCCATTAGATCTTTTTAGGTTTAAATCATTTTTATTGAGGCAACACAAAGAAACAGAACATACATTGCATAGGTGATGCGGATCTGCAACAGCCATAGGCATGCGTGCGGCTCGGAGGCCCTCTTGGTGAAAGTCCAAAAGCAATCCAGCCAGTAGAGCGAAATCGGTATAGTCAGTGCGGCACAAAAGGAACAAACTCCCTCTAGAAAATCCCCCCTCCCCAAACCCCCAACTCCCCTTCCCCTCCCGCCCCCATCCCTCCGTCCAGTGCTCAGTCCTAACCTACCCCGTTTCTCCCCGTTCCCGTCATGGAGGGACCTCCCATTCGGACCCCATTCAGGAATCCTTCCCTTCAGGCGTGGTGAGCCGTAATAGGCGAAGATATCTCGGGCAGGTGAATTCTCTAAATTCAGTGGCCAACAGGGAGTGGAATGGCTGCCAAAGTTCATCGAACTGATCTATATCTCCGGCCAGGGTAAGGGACAACTTCTCCATTCCTAGTACATGCCACAGCCTGTGTAACCACCCCGTAAGGGAAGGAACCGTAGTAGTGCGCCAATGTGTAAGGATATTCTGCACCGCAGAGCCCAGGGCGATAGCAATCTGACTTCCTCTACGGGAGCGTAAGGGGTATGTCAGGCGGTTGGGGAGCCCCAGCAGAATGTAAGCGGGGAAGCGAGGCAACTCGGTCTTAAAGTGAGTGTCAACGTCATCTAGCACCTGCTTCCAGTAAGAGTGTAAAAGAGGGCAGTCCCACAGAATGTGCCATAATGTGCCTACTTGCCCACATTCCCGCCAAAAAGTGCTGGTCTTGCTGTGGTCCATCTCATGTATCCGTTCTGGGGTATAGTACCAGTAAGTAGATACCTTGGTAAGTGTTTCCGTAAGCCCCGTATGGTATGCTGAGTGGCGGGCTCTGTATGAGATCTGATCCCATTCTGTACGACTCAATGACCTACCCAATTCTCATTCCCAGCGTTCCCTACCTGGGTTATGAAGGTGTGTGGGAGGTGGTTGCAAGAATTTATATAGGTCAGATATCAATTTGGCGTCTGAAGTGCGGGATGTAAGCCACTGTTCATAGGGTAGGAGTTTCCTATCCGCCGTTTCTCTCACTTGGGGGTGCAATGCCCAGTGGTGGACCTGCATGTAGCACAGCCGTTCCATCTCTGGCAGTGTGTATTCCTGTTTAAAGAGTGAGAAGGGAATGACACCATCCGGACCATACATATGGTAAAGAAAGCAACACCCCACAAGTCGCCAGTGTGTAAAGGCTCCCTTGTCTAGCCCCCGGGTCAAATCCGGGTTATCGACCAGTGGTGTAAGTGGTGAGGGGAAGGTGGTGAGCCCGTGTATGGTGTTAGTGGCGTCCCATACCTTCAAGGGAACCCTCGTGATAAATGAAGCATACAGGTTAGCGGGTCGATGGGCTTTGCGTAGGAAGGGTATTTCCTGGAGTGGGCGTCCTGCCACCGCCTTGTCCTGGAAGAGCCAGTGCTTGTCCGATTTCCACTTGCTCCATTCCACTAGATAGCGTAGCTGTGCTGCCTGAAACTATTTGCGCAGGTCCGGTATACCCAGCCCCCCAGCCTCCGGAGCCAACGTGGACAGTGTCCTCTTTAGTCTGGGCTTCCAGCCCTGCCAGATAAAGCGCGAGAGGTCTGCCTGTGTTTGCTGAATCCAGCCCATAGGCGGCTGTAGTGGTAGAGCTCGGAATAGGTAGAGGATTTGGGGAAGGACGGTCATCTTGACTGCGGCGATTCTACCCAGCCAGGAAAGGGTGCCGTGCCGCCAGCGTCTCAACTCCTCCTGTATTTTCCCGTGAAGTGCGGCATAGTTGGCTTTCACCATGGCCGGCAAGGTAGGTGCCAGCTGGATCCCCAGGTATGACACGAGATCTGACGACCATTGTAGAGGGAAGAGGTCCTGTAAGTAAGTTTTGGTAGCAGGGGCGAGGAACAGATCTAGAGCTACAGACTTATCTAAGTTCATTTTAAATCCTGCTACCTTTGCGATGATATCTATCTCCGTGATGCAGGCCGGTAGGGCAGTTTGTGGATTCTCTAGTGACAGTATGACGTCGTCTGCGTAGAGACTTATGGTGTGGGTGAAGCCACCAAACTTCACCCCGGTGCCGCAGGTGTTTGGCGGATCCGCTGGGCAAATGGCTCCATATATAAGGCAAAGAGTAGGGGCGACAACGGGCACCCCTGTCTCATGGTAAAGCTTGGTGAGCTGCAACCGTTCACTCTCACCACTGCCGTAGGGAATTTGTAACAGTTAAATATGAGTGAGCGAAATTTGTCCCCAATGCCGACTTTTGTCAGGACCCGTTCTAGGTACGGCCAATGTACTCGGTCAAACGCCTTTTCAGCGTCGACTGCTAGCAGCAACCTCTCCCCAGGGACTCGGGAAGCTTTTTCTATGAGATGGACGATTTTTTTTGGTATTATCCACCGTCTGCCGTCCTGGGAAAAACCCCGCCTGGTCCGGGTCTATAAGTCCCGGCAGGTGGGGGGCCAATCGGGCAGCCAGGATCCCAGTATATATCTTTAGATCCACATTCAGGAGTGATATCGGCCTGTAGGAGCTGCACTGGGCCCTATCCTTCCCCGGCTTGCGGATGACCGTGAGGGACGCTCGCAAAAGGTCAGGCGGAATGGCGCCCGGTGCAGAAAAGGAGTTGAAAAGGCGAGTGAGAATCGGTGCCAGTGTCGTGCAAAATGTTTTGTAAAAGAGGGACGTGTAGCCATCCGGCCCTGGGCCTTTCCATGTTTGAGTTTGGCAATGGCGGAGATCACTTCCTCAATGCGGATATCTCTGTCTAGGTGTTCCGCCTGTGAGGGAGTCAGGGAAGGGAGAGTGACTGAGACTAGATATTCCGCTGCCGTTGGGTCATCCAAAGAGCTGCATAAAAGCTGCGGAAGGAGTCCACTATTTGGGTATCCTCTGTGATCGAGGCCCCGTCAGGCCCAGAGAGCTCTTTCACCAATTGCCGTTGGCGCGCAGCCCGAAGCCCATTTGCCAGGAGATGGCCACACCTGTCTCTCCCGGTATAGTAGGCGTGCCGCAGTCGCAGTGCCGCATATTCCGCCCGGTCTATGCCTAGTGCCGCCAGGAGCTTCCTCGCCACTTTAAGTTGCTTCCAGATTCTGGGAGCTCCCGTGCGCTGATGCATTTGTTCGAGTTTGCGAACCCGCTGGGTGAGCTTGTCTCGTTTGCATTGCCGCTTCCTGTTTTCCGCAGAGGAAAGGGCCAGAAATTCTCCCCTGATTACCGTCTTCATGGCCGTCCATTGAGTTGCCAAGGAGGTGTCGTCGTTGGCGTTGTGAGATAGGTAGTAGCGGATAGTGTCCTGGATGCGCGTCACCACTGCTTTTTTATGCAATAAAGTGTCTCAGAGACGCCAGACCCTGGGGGGGTACGCCAGCGGTGGTAACTGGATTGAGGTGGAAACTGGCGCATGGTCCGACAATGAGATAACTCCGATCTCTGTCGCGGTGGCTAACGCACACACTGGCCCTGTGACCAGGAGATGGTTCAGCCTGGCATACGTTTTATGTGCATTGGAGTAGTACGAATATTCCCTATCTCGGGGATGTGTACGGCGCCAGAGGTCGTGGAGATCCAGTTCCACCATCCTATCCCTACACCCAGAAGAAAACGCTCCCGCTTGGGGGGTGCGCTGGGCAGACCTGTCCAGGGCTGTGTCAAAGACCATGTTAAAATCCCCCGAGTACAATATGTCTATCTGGTGTGTCCGCAATGTCAGTCAGGGCCGAGTGGAAAAAGTGTTCCTGATTCTCATTAGGGCTGTATAGGGACCCAACCATAAACGTGAGGCCCCCTATCCTAAATCGATAAGCTAGCAGCCTCCCCTTCTGTTCTGTGCATTTGTGTAGGACCTCCCCCTTAAAGTGCCGTGCCACTAGAATCGCTACCCCTGCAGTCTTGTTATTTCCAGAAGAAAAGAATTGAGTCGAGAATTTGTAGGAGCGGAGTCGGTGGCAGTCGCGGGTTAGCAGATGAGTTTCTTGCAATAAGCAAATGTCTGGCTGGGCGTTTTCTAGGTGCGGCAGTATTGCGCGCCGTTTTACTGGGTTATTTAAGCCCCTGACATTAAGGGTCAAAACCTTAAAGGTTTTAGGTGGCATGTAAGATAGTGGGGTCTACAACGCTATTTCCCCGCCCTGGTGGTAGTTGGTGTGGAGTTGTATCCCAGGGATGTGAGACCTGTAGAGAGCACTGGACGACCCACCCTGGTTCCTCCCTTCGGGCCTTCCCCCCACCCTAACCCCATCCCCAACCCAACCGGCCTTCCCATCCCAACCTCCTCAAACCCCTTACCCCAACATCAACCAACTCCCCCCCAACCCCCTCGCCCTCCCACCAGTCCCCCCAAAACAACCCCGCAAAACACTACTCATAGTCTCGGGCCTATTGGAACAAAGTTCAGGTCCGTAGAGTGTCAATGTGGAGGATAACGTGGCAGCGGACGACTCAGCGGCTACCCCGCCCTTCCCCCCGGACAAAGCTATAGCATGAAGGCATACCCCTTTGATAATAACACCTTACAGTTTGGCCGCCGTGTTGTCAACCACCTCCTGTACCGCCGCCTCTCGCTCCTGAGCGGCCATGATGGGGTCACGTTTCGGAAGAGACCTAGGGGACCGCCGTCTTCGTACAGTCTGCCATTCGTCGCTGGGGCATCGTGTGGGCCCGTCCTGAGACCGACGTGGGGAGGCCTCTCCAGAACCAGCTTCCTCCGGCAAGTCAATGTCTAGCAACGCACATGTGTCTCAGAGTGATCTGAGTTGGTGTAGTGTCCCCTTCCACTTGAAAATAAGGCGAAACGGGTGACCCCAGGAGTATGGCACTCCATTGTCCCTTAGGAAGTTTGTAGCAACTCTGAAGGCCTTCCGTTTGCGCAGGGTAATGGCGGAGAGATCTTGGAAGAGGGCCACAGGGTCTCCCCGGAAATGGATAGGTTGTTTCAATCGGGCCTTCAGTGAAAAATCGGGGAGGAAAGCCAGTATGTCCGGAGGGGGGGCCGGTGCGCGCCGCGCCAAGCCGACCCAATGTGCCCGGTCAATACGAATTTCAAACTCACCGGGTTCTCCAAGGATCTCCCGGAACAGCTCCTGCAGGTAGGTGACAATGCTGTTCCCCTCTGACTTCAACGGAACCCCCCGGACCCGTATGTTGTTCCTCCGGGAGCGGTTCTCAAGATCCTCCGAATGCGCTTGAAGGTCCACCTGTTGCTCCTAGAGACGGAGGATCTCCTGTTGCAGCCATTCTACCTCCATGCTGCGGGTCTGGTCCACTTCCTCCACCGCTGCCACGCGCTCTCCCAGGCCATCTACGTCTCGGCGGAGCTCTCGCTGCTCCCCCGCCAGTTCCTGTTTCAGGGCCTGAAAGTCGTCCCTCAGGGTGTTGAAGAGGGAGGCAAGAAAGGCCTTCATGATGGGAGCAGCCTCGTCATCCTGGCCTGGGGTGCTGATAGGCATCTTAGGGGATGATGGCACCTGGGCCTTCTCTCCTTTTGGAGCGTTTTTGTGGAGCATATCGACAATGTTGCGGGATCCTTTGCGCCCCGTGTTGGCCATGTCACCGGTGTTCTGTTAGCGCTTAATGTCCGGGGGAGGCTCTCCGGGAGGCTGTGGGTAGCACCACGGCGATATCGGGGACAGGACTCGCTAGGCCCGCGGGCTCACGTCGATATCCGGGAACTTGCTGTGTCTGAGTCACTGGAGTGTCTTTGGGTATTTCAACCCGTTCGGGAGGGCTGAGAGTCGGCCAGCGCAGATCCAGGTTCGCTGTGCCCTCGTGATATCAGTGAGCGGGTGTCCCCATGTCCGCGCCAAAGTCTAGGGTGCAGGTTTGCGGGGGCTCCCTACTTGGGTTAGCCGTGCTCCTCCTGTGTAAATCAGCCACTCCTGCAGCCGGCAAGCTGGGATGGGTGCTGGGCCCGAGGGGGCTGCTGCCATTATGTTGTGTCCTCAGTGGTGCTCCGTTCTCCCCCGGGGGCCCCCAGCGTGAGGGTCGACCATCGGGGGGCCAGCCGTGGGAAAGAGTCTAACGGGCTCTGAATCCGGCCCGGATTTGGGCCCCAGCGTAAGCAGCGGCAGCTGGATGTCCCTCGGGGCGGGCCACCGGTGGGTAGGCAGTGATCACCCCGGTGTAGATATGGTGTGGTGGCCCCCCCACTTGGCGGCGCAGTTGTAGGCGGCCGCCGGTGCACCTTCGCAGTAGGCCTGAAGCCCGGGCCTCGATTTTCAGGGTTTCACCCGAACGGCCGAGCAAGCCGGGGGCGCGTGCTCCTCACCTGCCGGTCCAGGGGTCAGTCACCCAGCATATAGTGCACAGGGCCATCCAGGCACCGGTGCGCAGCAACCCCGTCAGTCCTGGACCCCCGGTCGGCAGCCGGGGCCTCCCCTGGACCGAGGTCCGGATCTCCGTCTCCGCCGCCGTCTACCTCGTTCGCTTCTGCGCAGGCCGATTCTCCAGGCGGCGGGACCAGCCGCTACACACCAGGCCGGGGGATCCGATGTCTTTCAGGAGAGCCCGCGCCCACACCGGGCGAAGGAGCTGTAGCTCGGCGTCTTCCTCCTCGAGAACTAGGCCCAAGCCGGGGGCTCGAGTGTCTCAGTAGCCTGCCCGGCCGCCACCGGGCGCCGCTGCGATCTGTCTCGGCCGTACCCCGGTCACGGGAAGCCTGGGCCGTCTATCTGCCGTTCCGAGGGTGGCGGCAGCCGTATGTGACCTGCCGCTTGTGCTGTACTGGACCACAGGGGTGTAGAAGTCACTCCAGGCTCCGAGCACACGTGGCCGCCATGTCGCCGTCTCACCCTGGCAAGAGCTCCCGCTGTACGCCCCACAGCTCCGGCGGGCGGCGCAGCTCAGATCATCGAGTGAAGAGCACCGGGGCAAGGTACCGTACCTTTTGGCCGTGAAATACGTGATTTAAGGGGTAGTGCACTCTATTAGAAGGGCGATATGGGGTTCAGGGCCGGGGAGCCTCGCTTGACACGTCTGGTCAGGCCGCCATCTTAGCCACGCCCCCCATTAGATCTTTTTAAACACAATGTTGAGGTGTGGGCTCCATTGTTACTAAATGTATTTAGAGCGGTTGTGGTCGGGCGTATTCCCACTACATGGCAAGAGGTGGTAGTGGTACCGATTTTTAAAAAAGGAGATAAAAGTGACCCGTGCTGTTACAGGCCAATATCGCTGATAGATGCCTCCTGTAAGTTGATGGGAAGAGTGATACTGGCCCGTCTCGAAACCTGGGCGGAATCATCTGGTATCATCGTGGATTCGCAGTATGGGTTTAGGCGAGGTAAAGGGACTACAGAGCAGTGCCTAAATATCGCACTAATTATGGGTAAGTACATGAAGGCCAAGGGTGGCTGTATTCACCTGGCCTTCATGGACTTATCCAGTGCCTTTGACACTGTATGTAGAGACAAATTATGGCGGATGATGGAGGTTATGGGGTTTGAGGAAGCGCTGGTTACCCTGCTTCGTAGATTACAAGCTGCCACCACCGTGATCCGGGTGGTGAGAAGACAAAATCTATTCCATCTACTGAAGGTGTTCGCCAGGGTTGTATCCTGGCGCCCTTTTTGTTTTTGGTTTACACAAACGGTTTGGAAAGTTTTTTATTGGAAAATTGTTCAGATTTCCCGAAAGTAAAGGGTAAACAGGTACCTATGTTATCTTATGCAGATGACACCGTGTTAATGACCCTTACTGCAAATAGCATGCAAACCTGTTTGAATGTTTTTAATGATTTTGTGCAAGAGTTAGATCTTAGGGTTAATTTCACAAAGTCTTTTGATATGCTTTGTGGCCCTAAGGGGGCAAAAACTTGTAGGTACGTGGTAAATAATCTCACCATTGAAAAAGTTGATAATTTTAATTATCTGGGAAATTTATTCAATATAAGCCTGAGCTGGGATCCTTTAATATCAGCCCGTGTTCAAAAGGCTACCCAATCGATAGAGGCCCTCTTTCGTTTTTCTAGCAAATTGGGCCAAAAACCGATTGCGAATTAAAAACCTTGTACAAAACTAAATGTCTGCCTGTTACAACGTATGGGGCGGGGGTATGAGGGACAAGTGATGGAAAATAAGTTTATAAAGCGTCTTTTATCAGTCCCATCCGGTTCCTCTAATATCTTTTGTCATACCGAGATGGGTCTGGAATTTGTAAGTGACATTATACATGTCTCCCCTCTGCTCCTATGGGGCAAAATTTGCCAATCTGATGATCTGCAACTTACAAAAGAAATTTTAAAAGACTGCATTAAACTTGACAATGCCATGCAGAGTCCATGGCTGGTATATGTAAGGGGAACTTTGCATAAAATTGGTTTGGGACACATATACGAAAGCCCCGAATCTGTTGTGAGGGGTATAAAACCAATAATTAAAAATGCCTACCGTACCACCTTGGGTATGTTAAGAAATAATGATTATACATCATATAAAGGGGGCAAACTACAACAGCAGTTTTATCTGTCCTTTACGATGCATACCCAATGGGGTTTTTATTTAACAAGATTTAGTTTAAACACCTTGCATTTCCTTTTTGCTTTCCCGAAACAGGGGGGGGGTGGTGTGAGAGGCTACCCCCTTGCAATAATAAGGTTTCGCAAAGCACTCTGCGTCTTATTCTTTTTTGTACGTTGTATAAAGACCCCAGTAATCGTTATATCAAGCCTGTGTTACTGAATGCTGGACCCTGTAACTACAAGGAGGGATACGAGCATTTACTGTCATTATCTACCCCAGCTATATGTAGTGCTGTGCTTAGCTTTATTAGGCTGGCGCTTACTATCAGAAGACGATATTGATTAGCACTAATGGAATCTATATGTGCCCATTTGTTATAGTTGTGGTAGACTAATTGTCTTCCAAAGTATAAGCACTTTGCACTTTTACTCAAATGAATTGTACAAGTTATATGATTATACATTATGTAAATATGGATGTTACAGTAATTGTATTGTATGATATTTTCTTTTAAATTATATTGTGTAATTTTGTTTTAAATTGTATACTTTTATGATTCTGTTTTTCTGGAATCGAAATAAAGTTTATTGAATCGAAATCGACTCACACACCCACTCACATACATACAAAACCACTCACATGCCCACTCACAGACCCACACAGCCTGTCACACATGCACTCACAAACCTACCACACACTCAGACACCCACTCACACACCCACTAAACCTTTCACACACCCACTCACACACCTAAACAGCCACTCACACACCTATTCACAGACCCACACTGCCACTTACACACCCACTCACACACCCACCACACACCCACACACATACTTACACACCCACACACCTACTCACACACCCACTCACACACCTGTACATTCACTTACACCCAGTCAGAGCCCCAGACACTACTTACCCACCTTGTCACACCTTGTCACACACCCACACAGTCACCCACACACCCAGAAACCACTCACACACTGATTTACCACACTGATTTATACACTCATATGGCCTATCACCCACCCACTTACAGAAACACTCACACATCTACTCACAGACCCAAACAGGCACTCACACACATACTTACCTACCAGTGTACATACTTTTACAGCCAGTCACACACCTACTCACAGAGCCATAAACCACTTACACACCCACCCACTCACATTCTCACCACACAACCACTCAAACACCCAATCACACACCCATGCAGCCACTCACACACCCACTGAGAGACCCAGGACACCCCTCACACACCTACTCAGACACCCATATAGCCACTCATGTACCCAGTTATAGATTTACACAAGCACTAACACACCCACTCACTCACATACCCACCTCACACACATACACACCCACAAAACTACTCACACCCCCTCACACACTCACACAGCCACTTAAAGACCTAAGAAAACCACTCACACAACCACCTACAGACCCACACAGCCACTAATATATGCACTCATAGACCCACAAAACCACTCATTCAACCACTCATAGACATACATAGCCTCTCATACTTATGCCCCCCTTCCCCACAAAATGTGCTGGGCCCTGGGGATAAAGTGCAAGGGGCAAAAAATGACATGGGGAGGGGGCTGCATGCCACCCTCCCCATTAAATATTGTGTAAAGCCCAGGGTCCCCAGGCCTGAAAATGGCCTGGAAAGGAGAGCCATGTAACCCTGAAATATATTGCCTGGCCCCGGGGGATGGGATCCCTGGGGTCAAAAGCAGTCCAGGTAAGAGAATGCCCCTTTCCCCTAACAAATGCACCAGGCTCTGGGGGATGGGGTTCCTTGGGTCAAATGAGGCCGGGGAGGGGTGCCCAAAGGTTAACTGCCTTTTGAGGGTTGAGCACAGGGCCTGGCCTCTTGCCAGACTCTGCGGTCAGCTCCCAGTGATTGGGATAATGTACATTTATTATTAAATATTACGTTTGTTAAACAATCCTAAACATTCACTGAAAAAAAACAAATGTTACAGGGACGTTGTAGTTAGAAAATGGCATTAAAAAGCCACAGCTATTCACTGAAGAAACAAAGGTTACAAAGACGTTATAGTTCCGAAACAGAATTAAAAAAACCAGGGATGTTATAGTTCAGATTTTACACACATAAAACCAATGACATTTAACAGGTAGAGTTATAATTTATATAAAAACTATAACTCGGGCAAAAAGTTAACTATACCTTGTGGAAATTCTATTTTGTAACTATAACATCCTTGTAACCTTTGTTTTTTTCAGTAAAATTCTATTTTTTTTTAATGCTATGTCCTAACTATAATGTTCCAGTATCCTTCGTTTTTTTCAGTGACCTTTATGGAAAGTGATATTGCAAAAACTTCTGAACCGAATTACACCAAATTTGGGAGAACTCTAGATCTTGGTCCAGAAAGTGTGCTTTTAGTGATAAAACCAAGTTTATGGTCTTGCATAAACACAAAGCAGCCAAGGGTAGGGTTGTCATGAACAATGAGTTATTAAAACAAACAGATGTATTTACTTACCTTGGGATAATTTTAGGCGGGAAGCTAGATTGGAAACCCCAGATAGACCATCAGGTACTCAAACATCGCCAACTGGCAGGAGCCCTGTTAAATGAGTATAGGCTCTCTCAAACTAAACGAGTTGGTCCTGCGTTAAATATCTATAACACCAAGGTCATGACCTCTACTTTATATGGAGCAGAATTATGGGGATTTGAAAATTTGGCTCTGCTATCCCTGGCTCAGAATAAATTTGTGAGGGGCCTCATAGGCCTTGCTCAAAACACTCCATGACAACCTTGTATATCGATCTGGGGTATAACTCACTCGCAGATGTTGCAAGATTTAGACCCCTGGCATTTTGGCGAAGATTGAGGTCTATCCCAGTATTGTCGCACTATGCCAAAGTGCTTATAGATGTAGGAGAAGCAGACACGTCCCATAAGATCATTTGGCTAGCCAGGAAAAAGTATTCCCTGGAGGGAATGGGTATGAGTAATTTGTGGGAAGATCCGGTTAGGAACCAGTTTCTGCCCAAAACCCACCCAAAAATTCAAGGAGATATATTGGGATAGGGTTAGAGTGAACAATGCACGAACATCCAAGAACTCAACAATATCTTCCTTGAACACAAGATTGAACCCACTTATGAAAAATTCCAGGATTACATAACCAAGTCCAGTGATAGGAAACTTTATCAGTTCAGGGTTGGCACCCTTCCTGTCAAATTCTTTACTAAAAATTGGCACAATGTGTCTGACAGCAAATGTCCATATTGCCACGATCTGGATGAAACAGTTCCACACATACTGTTTGTATGCCCCGCCTACAAATCTCCACAGAGCAAATGGCTAAATTTGCTTAAATATGGGTACTAGGTCAAGTGCAACCGTATTATGAATACTGAAAACCAACATACAGGAACCTCTTATGATTGCATTAGCAAAATTCCTAGGATGGACGTGGAGAATACGATCTGCTTTTATTAGCTAAAAAAATAAAGTAAAGCGATTGATGGCAGTGATTATTTTTAAAAGAACATATTCTAAGATGAATTCTTGTTGTTATGTACATAATTGAATGATTGGCTTATGTATATTTATGTAAATATTTTATGTTTTACCTGATTTTAGCATTTGTATCATATAAAAATTAACTACTTTTTAGGGTCTGTACAGTATGTTAGGGGTTTTATATCCTATTTTCAGACAAATATATGATAGCGGTCACGTTCTGACTCTGATGTTAATATTTATAAGATTGCTAGAGTGTAACTAGTTGGTAACGAACAATGTATACACTATGTTACTGTACATGTAATGTGTCTTTTATGATCATTTGATTGAAATAAAGACTTACAAAGATATATATATATAAATATATATATATATCACACTCCAAGATTCCTTCCTCCCAGCCGGGAAGAATAATTTAGCAGCACTCACGGGAGTCAGATATTCCAGCTCAATTTTAATAGCGCTTCACAGACGCGCTATTAAGATGCAAAGCTTGTGCTTTAGCAAGAAGGTACTGACCTATAACATCCCAGGACTTGAAGATTGTAGAACAATCAATAAATTCATCACGTGTCAAACAACACATGTAGTGTACTGTTTAGTATGTCCTTGTAAACTTAAATACATAGGCAGTACTATACACAGTGTCAAAGTGAGAATTTTGGAACATTTGCGTGCCATTACCAATAGAGACAGCACTTTGCTGTTTAACATAACAGCAATAGAGATCTACTCCAATAATTTGGACTGGACCATTTTCCACTCCATGTGAGAGGGGGTGATAGAGTGCTCAAACTGAGAAGATTGGAATCCAGATTCATAATCGATCTACAAACCAAAAGTCCTATGGGCCTAAATAGCAGTGAGAAATTAACAGTACACCTAGGGATCTAGGTAATGAATGAGAGTCCATCTACTGCACCGTGTAGAGAATTTGACAGACAGTTTAGAATTAGCCAATATATGGCTTTATCACCTAGAGTAGGACACGGCGGCTCCCTATACAGGAATCGCCATTTGCCGATCCACGGCGATATTTGACAAACGTAATGTGCAATCTTAATCGCTTTTGACATTTTAATGATGTACATTATGTTAATATTTATAGATATTGTAAATATTCTCACTGTACAGTACCATATAGACACGGTATTTGTAAATAATGTATTATACTTATTGAATTTTGCACGTTACAAGATGGTGGACGTTAATTCTGGCTTCGCGCTAGTCCTACGTTGTTTGATACTGCCTGACAATAATGTTTAAAATGGCGCCTCAATTTACATTTTGTAAATACACTGAAGAAGGGAAACCCCGAAAAGCGCATGTGTAGCGCTAATAAAATTGAGCTGGAATATCTGACTCCCGTGAGTGCTGCTACATTATTCTTCCCGGATGGGAGAAAGGAATCTTAGAGCGTGATATTTACACGGAGCACCACTGTGTTGAGCGGCACCTGCCTACAAAGTGATCTGTTTTTGAATGGTGCAACAGGAGCAACAATATATATACATATATATATATATATATATATATATATATATATATATATATATATATATATGAAACAAACGCCATTCTTTTTCACAGTCGAAGAGAATAACGAGAGTGAGCCCAGATTTAGTGCTGATATTTTCGGTGATTTATTCAAATATTCCACCAGCCATCCGCCTGGATATATATATATTCAGGTTCACAAACGTAGCAGCGCTACGGTCCTGCACTCCCCTCGAGAAACTGCACAAACGATTCAATATCAAGTGCGCTTTTCCAGATTCATTTATTTATATCAATGCAGCATCGTGATGAAAACAAGGAAAACAGCCCAACGCGTTTCGGCGAAGAAAACTCGCCTTGGATTTATGTAGATATTCATTTAGTGCGTCATTAAGGGCATAATATAACTCACTTGAGGAACTATGACTACTATTATGATTATTGTTTTGAATGGCAGATGATTAAAACTGTGATTCAGCTTTGAATGTAGAAGAAACCCACATGGTATGGATTTTAGAATACGCTATTAGTGCGTTATTAAGGGTATAATATAACTCACTTGAGGAAGTATGACTATTATTGTTATTATTTGTTTTGAATGACAGATGATTAAAACTGTGATTAACAGTGGTTGAATGCAGAAGAGGCCCACATGGGCTGTATTTCAGAACTCAAAATCTAAGATTTAATTTAAATTTGAGTATTTTCAATATTGATGTATAAGGCAAAATTATTTATGTTTAAATGGAAACGCATAAGGCATATATTTACTTATTGTGGACAATCTGAATTATGAGAGACACTCCATTCCAAGATGGCCGCGAGATTCGAAGTAATGAGTCTGTTGTTGATTTTTACTACACTCAATCACGTGAAACTTTATTTATTGTTTGCTCACTGTTTTTGAAACTAACCGTGACCAAGGCGAGTTTTCTTCGCCGAAACGCGTTGGGCTGTTTTCCTTGTTTTCATCACGATGCTGCATTGATATAAATAAATGAATCTGGAAAAGCGCACTTGATATTGAATCGTTTGTGCAGTTTCTCGAGGGGAGTGCAGGACCGTAGCGCTGCTACGTTTGTGAACCTGAATATTCGAACAGGGTTACCTTTGCCCCTGACCTGCACCGCTGTCTTGGTGTCCCGGCGTTGCGAAGGGTGTGGACCTGAATATATATGTATATATATATATATATATATATATATATATATATATATATATATATATATATATATATATATATATATATATATATATATATATATATATATATATATATATAATCACCCCATTCCGTTGCGATGACCAGCAGCAACAGACGCGTTTCGGCAAACTTCCTTCTTCGGTGTTGATGACACACCGGAAAAAGCACAATTGCAAATAAACAAGGACACATATTCATACAGTGCATTTTGTGATTGCACTTCTTACATTGCAATCTCATGTTCAATTGAGGTGACTAGAATCACGATATATTATAGATCTACTCCTGAAATTTCCGAGAGGCCTGAACAGTGGAGAGAAGTTAGCCGTACACATAGGCTCTTAAACCTGAATTGTTCTGGAACAATTATGGCTGTGATTTAGGGCCGGGAACCCATATAATTGATGTTGGAACTGTAATAGTAATGTGTTTTCCTAAACATTAGAGAAAGTAGAAAAAAATGACCATAACGCACGACTCAATTGAACATGAGATTGCAATGTAAGAAGTGCATGTAGGAGAGTTACACAAGGAAGGGACATTTGCCGATCCACGGCGAGATTGAGTACACATACCACGTCATACAGTGCATGGCAAAACCGATAACCGGTTGATGTAATTTGTTATGAATTGTAGACAAAAGTGAGCTATACAATCACAAAATGCACTGTATGAATATGTGTTCCTGTTTATTTACAATTGTGTTTTTTAAATATGAGAACAATCATGGTACGCATGAATGACATCATGCAAGATATGAGCTGCATATGTAATGCTGGTTTATATGAAACTTTAAAATGGCGCTGACGTGAGAGCGAGAGTGCTGGTCCCTTCTTTGTTACAATGCACGAATGCAATGTCTTTAAAACATGGCCTTTTCCGGTGTGTCATAAACACCGAAGAAGGCAGTTTGCTGAAACGCGTTTGTTGCTGCTGGTCATCGAGGAATAACGTGTTTTTTTAACGCCCCCGAGAGTGCGGATTTTTCTTTTGCAAGCAAAGGAACAGAACGATAATACATTGCGGAGTCCACTGCCACATATCTGCACCCCGCCCAAGAGTGCTTCGTTGAAAAGTGGAGTCGGAGCGTATATATATATATATATATATATATATATATATATATATATATATAGACGCTCCAAAACCACCAGCCAGTTGTGCACTCACGAGCGGGTGCTATCTACGCGGGGTTGTACCCGCTTCACAATACAAGCTCCCAAAGTCCTTTCTAAACACGGCAATGAAATCCGCCAGGAAAGAAGAAAGCACTCTCATGAGGGGGAGGTTTCGAACTATAGTTTATTGAAACCTTCAGGCACAAGCAAGACGTGTTTCGGCACTTAGCCTTTATCTATTGCATCGCGGAATGCACTGCGGCCATTGTTTTTAAAAGTTACTTCTGCTGTCAACGTCCTTAGTGTCACAAACATAGAAAAGGGACACGTACATCGGCCAAGTCCCGCCATCTTTAAACATGCAAATACAAACAGCACTCGGAACTGAAATCAACCGAGTGCAATGCATAATGTTCAATCATTTAACATCACTTCACTTAAAGGATGAAAAATTAATCATGTAACCCTGAATGGGCTCTGGTATCTTCGCAACAATCAAAGCGAACGTGCAACAATCTCGCCCATGGATGGGCACATCAGATCCACAAATGACGATAAGACACAACTCATAAATCATTAAATAACAATCAAAATACACATAAATACATTAGATCAGAAACAACACATCATTATCGTTAAGCAATTCATTATATCAGATATCATAGAGCAAGGAAACAGTCTATATTAGCCCAAGTGTGCTGCTAATTCTTCATGTGTGTTCAATCCATGCGGTATTTTGCTTTGGAGATCTATAATATAACGAGACTCCAAGCGTCTCAACTTTTGTAGGCGATCCCCCCCCCTAGGGTGTAGAGGTATGCAATCCAGACAAAAATAGGACAATAGGTCCCTATTGTGCCCATGAACTTTGTTAAAATGTCTGGCGACAGGGTACGCCTCATCAATATTATTGATCGCTCGCATATTTTCTAATATGCGAAGTTTGACGGGATTGATAGTACTGCCAATATATCACAGTCCACAGGGACATACTAAACAGTAAATCACATATGGTGTGGTGCAGGTTATGAATTTGTTTATCCTTCTAGGTTTCTGAATGCCTGGTATTTTATAACTTAGAGTACATTTACTCATTTTGCAGGCCTTGCAACGACCACAAGGATAGAAACCATTTAATGGTTGTAATGGTTTAGGTTTAATTCCTTCTGTGGTGTGATGACTATGTACCAAATGATCTTTTAAAGCTCTAGCTTTACAAAATGTGATTTGCGGATTAGTCGGCAAATCATCTTTGATACTATTATCAGTGAGTAGGATACTCCAATGTTTCCGTAGTATCCTTCTCAACTCGACCGCATGATCAGAGAACGTGGTTATGAGTCTAAAACTCGTGTTCTCTGAAATGGTCTTAGCTTTAGATTTTAATAAATCCTCTCGCTTTAAGTTATTTACTCTGTCTAAGGCTTGTTTCAACACCTCCTCACTGTAACCACGGGTCCTGAAACGATCCAAACTTCGTTTGGCTGACTTCTGAAACTCTCTAATATCGGAGTTATTCCTTTTAAGTCTCAATAACTCGCCAAATGGAATGTTATTAAACAATTGTCTGGGATGGTTACTCGTGGCATATAGGGTGGAATTACCTGCGGTCGTTTTACGAAATAATTTCGTCTGTAATTGTCCCTCTTTGCTATAAACAGTTAAATCCAAATAGTTCACACTTGATACGCTAATTTCTCCACTGAACCTTAAATTCACCTCATTCTCATTCAACATATCCATATAGATTTTGGCCTCTTCAATTGATCCCTCAAAAATAATGAAGAGATCATCTATTTATCGATGCCATGCTTTAATTTTCTTATACCACATACTGTCAGTGTCAGCCCAGGCCACTTGCTCCTCCCACCAGCCCACGAATAAATTTGCGAAGCTGGGGGAAGAGCAGGAACCCATTGCCACCCCCAACAGTTGCCTGTACAATTGGCCATTAAATATAAAGATGTTATTATGGAGACTGAACGTAAGGAACTCAATCAGCATTTTATTGTGCTCATAAAACCTGACCGGTCTAGTTTCCAAAAAACTTTAAACAGCTCTCAGGCCATCATTGTGGGCTATGCTGGTGTATAAACTGGTGATGTCTAATACCATCATGCAAAAACCATCCTGCCACATGACATTACTCATACAGTTCAAAAAATGTGTGGTGTCTTTGAGGTAAGATTTTAGTGAGGTTACATGTGGAGAGAAAAAGGAATCGATGTAGACAGATAGATGTTCTGTGAGTCACCCTTGAGAAGCCACAATGGGTCTCCCTGGTGGAAAGTTTTTATCTTTATGCACCTTCGGCAGGTGATAAAATGTTGGAGTGACTGGATTCAAGCATTTTAAATAAAGAAATTCATCCGTATTCAACATGTCTTTTTTGTACCATCCGGTGATCATCTCATGAAAATCTGTGATACTTTGTTGATAGTCTTGATTAGTGACCTTGGCATAACATGAGGCTTCATTTAATTGGCGAGAAGCTTCCATCTCATAATATTCTTTAGTCATTAACACAATGTTCCCCCCTTTATCTGAGGGTTTGCACACTAGGGAGGAATCATCGCATAGTTTCTTTAATGCCAACTGTTTGGTCATGAAAACGTTTTTAGATCTGGCTTTGTATTGTATATCATGTCTCAGTCGTAAAAGGTCTTTTATTACTGTATCTGCGAAAGTATCAATAGCATCAATGCCAGAAGGAGGTATAAATCCTGACGCAGGCTTAAAAGTACTTAATCCTCCTTTTTGTTGAATCTCCATCTCAGCCAGCAGTTGTGTAGATCTAAGTTCAGTGTCATTGCCTTCATTAATTTCTAATCTTAATTCTTCCATGGTTTTAACTCCGCCCAAGTCTTTGCAAGCAAATAAGTTTGTAATGTTGCTCTCACCCACGGGTGTGGGTTTCACAGAAATAGGTTTAGGTCTAAGTTTGAAAAATTTGTGCAACTTCAGCTTTCTTGTAAATTTAAAAAGGTCGATTCTAGTTTGAGTGAATTCGAAACTCTTTTGAGGGCAAAAAGAAAGACCTAGTTTTAATATGGATTCTTCTTCTTGAGACAAAGTTTTCGTCATCAAATTGATGATAGTCAGATTGTCTTCGGCAATCAATTTCTCTTGTTGTAGGTAGGCTGCATGCCCATGCGGAGGTTCCCTCCTCCTCGGTGATCGCGGACTGACTCAAGTCCGTCCGCGATAATAATGGGCCCCTTAGTTAGGGGCAAAAATAATGGCATCCTGTCCCCCTAGTAATTGAGAAGAGGACTATAAGGCATATTTAATGTGATGAAGCGGAGAACCTAAAAAATAGAGAGCAGTAGGCAATCTCTCTCTTCAGTCTACTATTCACTTTTGTAACCCTAGGGACGAGTCTGCCTCTAGATGTAGTCCATCATCCCACACTATTACGCTCATCAGCCACCCAGTATACTAGAACCAAAGGTTGAATTAAAGTTATAGTTAGGAATTGCAATGAAGTTACATTACATTTAAAAAAGTCCCTAGAAATTCACCAAAAAATAGCAAGTTAAAGTGACGTTATAGTTAGATGAACATTTCAGTGACAAAGTAACGTTTTAATCTAAAAAAACACAGAAATTCACTAGTTACAATTAATTCAGGTAATTATAACTTGTGCCCTCACCATGCACTGCTAATTACCCCGGATAATACACCCCTCATGATGTTCTATAACATCACTGATAACATCGCTACAACACCTGAAATTACTTCTTTGATTACAAAACTGCATGGTGGGGGCACAAGGTTTTGATAAGTTTAAAATGCTACTCTGCCACTGAAACTTTTACCTAACTACAACGGAAGTTTGACCTTTGTTTTGTTTTCTTCAGTATATATATTTATATATATATATATATATATACATACACACACACACATATATATATATATCGACGTTCTATGGTTTTGACCGAGTGAAATCTGAGCTTAACTACAATGTCCCAGTAACCTTTGGGTTTTTTAGTGAGTTCCTAAGTTTTTTTTAAATGTTGTTTCCTAACTATAACGTCCCTGTAATCTCTGGATTCTTTAAGTGAATTCCTAAGGTTTTAAAATTTTTATTTCCTAACTTTAACATGTAACCTTTGAGAGTAAGTGTGTTAGTGAGTGCATGAGTGTCTCAGTACGTCTGTGAAAGGGTGCATTAGTCTCTGAGTAGGTGTGTGAGTCTCTGAATGGGTCTAGTTGTGGCTGTGTGAGTGGCTATATAGGTCTGTGAGTTGGCAGTTATCCACAATCAAGGCCTTGTGACCAAAAGTTCTATGATGCACATCATAAGGGGGATATCTTAGAAATCACTTTCCTCACAAGTCATAATACCCCTAACATGGACGTGTGAGGAAAGTGATTTCTAAGATACCCCCTTATGATTTAAATCATAGAACATTTGGTCACATGACCTTGATTGAGGCTAAGCGCCCCCCCCCGGTATGACAGGCACTGACAACATGTCGCTTCCACCTGAGAGACAAAATGTGTATTTACATTTGATCTGATATGGAATTTGCAGGACTAAGGTCAGGAGCAGTAGCACACATTTTTTGGATTAATTTAGTGTGTGACAACACTGTTTATGAGACCAGTGGTCATTACCAACTCAGGCTGAGTTATTTTGTTGCTTTCTATATTATGATGAATTAATTCTTTCATTGTTACAATAATGACTGTCCCCTTGCCTCTTGAGGGTCCCTAGGGCCAATAGCCCTCTTGTTACCTCCAGTAAGCCCCACACAGCTGGAGTGCTGAGAGGTGGTCAAACACCACACCTTCTTTTTACACCACTCTGCAAACGCACCTCCTGGTGCACTGTTGCTTGGAGGACGAAGTCCACTTTGGTCCTGAGGTCCTCATGACACCAGGGGACCTCATCGACCCACCAGCAGTACACCAAGAGTTGCGCTTTCAGAGTGGTGTAAAAAGGGTCGTGGCCTCTAACCACCTCTCAGCAATCCCACTGTGTAGGGATTTCTGGAGGTAACAGGTGGGCTAGTTGGCCCTTAGGACCCTCAGCATTGAAGGGGACTTCATCCCTCAACCAAGAGTGCACCAGGAGGCGCTTTTGGAGAGTAATGGAGAAAAAGGGCGGGGCCTCCGGTGAGTTATCTGCTTCCTTTTTTATTTTAAGACGAGGGCTCTGTAGCCCCCCATCCTATGACTATTTTGGGCCCTGGGGACTCCATCCCCTAAGGCCCGAGCCATTTTTGATTTTTTAAAATAAAATAAAAAGGGATGGGCAGCACGCCCCCGAGGCTCAATTCAGCCCCTGGGGATCCTATCCCATGGGGTTAGGCCTTTCTTCATATTTCTTTTTTTAAAGGGAGGGCTGTGCAGCTCCCTCTGCCCAAAAGCCGTTCTGCTTAGTTTCATGGAAGCGAGAGCATTTTCAATGCTCTTGCTTCCATGAAGCAAAGCATTGTTTGCTATTGTTATTCTATGCTATTGCTATGGCTTGGCGGGAGCACTGCTCCCGCCAAGCCATAGCAAATTGCAATGTCCTGGGGGTGGGTACACCGGCACATTGCTGAAGCAGGCCCTGGGGGGATGGTGGTCCCCAGGGCCATTTACGGTTATGAGATGGGGGCCCCCTCTCTTCTTTTCTTTTGCCTTGGGGCAGTGGTGGTTCCTCGGGCTGGGGCTCCACAACAGAACCCCGAATTTACTTCATTTGTGATCAATCCATTGAAGACAGCCCCAGGGAGGTAGTGGCCCCCCACTTTTGATAAATATAGCCCAGGGAGGTGGGGGTCCCTGGGGCTGCGTGGGAGGGGATAGGCGCCCGACTTAAAATATAAATAAAGCCCGGGAGGTGTCGGACCCAGGGGCTGAGGGGGCCTGCGTGGCTCCTATATTTAATTAATATAGACCCGGGAGGTGGTAGTCCCCAGGGCTGTGGAGGCCCACATTGGCCCCCGCTTGTACTTTGATGCCTGCCCCTGGGACCTAGCCCACCCGAGGACTTAAAGAAAAGAAAGCTCGGAAGCCTGTTCTTCGTTTTAAAAAGAAATTTGGAGGGATTCATGGGCACAATGCGACTGCCTCTGAAATTGTTTTAAAAAAATGCTTTTTTTGGCCCTGGCGTTCCCTGTGGGACCCCCTGAGCAGGCCTAGGGGGTAAGGATGCTTCTACCCTGCCCCCTTTTCTTGTTCTTAACCCAATTTTAGCTTTTTTCTTGTGACTCGGTTCAACTGTTTGGAACTGTTGGCAGCCAATCATATCGCTTTGTGTCGATATATTGATATCTGAGAAATGTTTACATTTCTCAGCAACTACTGAACAGATATACCCCATTTAACATAAAGAATGCTTTCTGGACCAAGAGCTACCTTTTTGCCAAATTTGGTGTAATTCCATTCAGTTCGGGCTGTAGCTCTGTCTAAAGTTTTCTATAGAAAATAACCGGGAGAAAACACGTTTTGGGGTGTAGTGTAGCTCCTATTTTCCCAATAGGCTCTGCGCATTGGAATAGTACCTACAGCAGTAAAGGCCTAGGCCAGACGTTAACTAGGTCTACTACTGTCGATACTAGACTTAATTTTTGGGTTTGCCAGCTAAGCTCAGAGTTCGCTAGAAACTTTCTCGAATGTTCAAGGAAGGATTAACTTCCCTGATTAGACAAGAAGGGATTTAGTTTCTGACAACCATAGAACATGACAACTTTGCTCTCCCCTAATCAAGAGTCAATCTCAAGAGTCGTGTGAGCACAAGGCAATTATTTTACTCAGTCAGTACGTGCATTCTTAGTCTCATCAGAATGTAGAGAAAAGGAAGAGACGGGCGTGTTCAATAAAAGATGTTATTTATTGATCAGTCTCTTTTCTCGTACAAGAGAAATGGATCGATATTATTGCGATACTTATAGTTAAGTAAAGTGCATACATTAGAAGCAATAGTATAAAATAATACTGTAAAAACATTGATATGGTTTCTGAGCCATATGATGTTTAAAATGATTAAAATATATTTACATACACATATACATTTGACTAAACGTACTCAACTGGTGTTTCTAAATACGCCTACCCCGTGTACCTGACCTAAGTCTAATACGTGGGCGGGAATAGAAAGTTACAGTTTAAGTTAAGTTTGTTTTTGCCAAGTGAATAACTAAAGAATTCTCTAGGAGGGGTTATTCAGTTCTGTACCTGGAATTTAGGATGAATGAGGAATGGTATCTCTTTCTCTGCTCTCGATATTCCAGGCTGCCTGCGAGGGCTGCCCAGAAGCGCCGGTGCTGGGTCTCTCGGCTTGAGATAGCAGCGCGTCTCTCAGCGCGTCAGGAAGGCGGGGCTGCTGCCTGCGGGGTCTGCTTCTGCTCTCTGCTTCGGCAAGTATGGCTGCTCCGTCTTGTCACCACGCGTGTGTTTTGCATAGGGCAAGGTCGGCAATATTTATACCTTAAAGGTGCCGGGATTGACGTAAGGATGGACATAGGTACGTCAATAAAGATGTCATACGACTTGCTCGTTAGCACATTCTTTACTAAAGTTCTCTGTGAAATCAAAACAATGGCCGCACGGATTATCCAGGTTGTCATAGGTTTGATTTGTTATGAGAACGTCGTATGCCTTATCAGGGGCTGGAGGAATATCACTTGTCTAATTAGATCTCAAGCATTATGACCTAATCAGATAACACGTTCCTGTGCCGTAGTGTGACTGCGTCAGATAACGGTATCTGCATCATGGGGGATTTCTTGCCTCATGGGCTGACTGTTAGTTAACTAGCTAGTAAGTTTAACCAGAATAGGGTCAGGAATAGGGGGATCGATTCAGAACCTATAGAAATACACGACACCCACTCCACGCTAACTATGGTCATATCTACTAATCTATGCATAGTATAACATAGTACAACATACTATAGAGTATAGTGTATACCTTACCACCCCAAAATACATAAATGCATTTTGAAATTTTCAAATATACTGGAAAATTGCAGTCATATATATTGTATGCACTTAAGCTATGAATTAAATGCAAAAGTAAACACGCATTGTTATGCATTATTGCTTGTTGGTATATGAGAAATACACATGAAATGGCTCTTAATATGGCTATACAGAAAAAAGGTCGAAACCATTTCATCACATAAAATATATTGTGAACATACCAGTGGGCAGCTAAAGTCTATATAAAGTCTATAAAGTATCTAAAAAAATAGAAATCTTAGTTCTCTAGGAATAGTTTCTTACTTTAAGCAGAAGATCAGTGTCCCGGGAAAAAATATATAGAAAAATATTTTAGGGGCTTGCTGAAAAAAGTTGCTGTCCGTGAACTGGATTGTAATTGTTCATGTGACTTTATTTTTAAAGTTGAAGGCCGAATTCAGGGAACGCCGTGTGCGAGTTTACTCAAAAGTCTCTATTTCTGTTCCGGAGAGAACACCATATCATTCAGGCTTTCGAAAAAACTGTCAACAGCTTCATGGGAAAGTTCCTCTAAGTCGGAAATAGGGGTAACCATGCATTCGTGCGCATGATTGTCTCCATTGACATTCTGATTTGCATTGCTGACAGAAGGTCGTACCTGTTCGATGCTGCTTTCATCTTGAACTTCACTACTCTTCAATCGCAGTGGTGAAGATTCCAGGAATGCCGTCATCAGAATTGGCAGCCTTTGAGGGCAGCACAGTGCGTGAACCTTGGTAGGAACCAACAGTGTATCTGCATCCACCGGCGCATCCGATTGTAGCGTCAGACAGGTGTCTAACACGCATTCTTCTCCGCATAGCAGACACCTTAGTACAGGTAAAACACACCTTTGCCACATTGGTCGAAATGATAGAAACCAAGTCATGTTTAGGTCTCTAAGCCGGGAGAGTCCCAGGATTTTTGATATCCGGTCCCGGTATCCAATGGCTAGGATCGTATCTTCCATTGTCGTGAGATTTTGTTCTGTGACATGGGTTGCCATAACGAAAAATAAGGACCAGGAATAGGATTCCTGCAATTAGTCCTAGGATCAGGGGAAGTCCGCCAAAAATCGAATGGACGAAATCTGGAAAAATACCCAGTATGGCTTTGAATGGTGTTAATGCCATCGAAAATACTGTCTTAAATACCTTTGAGACCCCAGTGGTATCAGAAATATTTAAGATTTCGCTCAGGATTTCCGCGAAATGTACGGGGGAATTGGTTGATAATAATGTATGTATCTCTGCAGTCGTCCTTGCGACTTGTAGATCATACGTTTCTTTAGATGACGTGAGCCTTGTAGGCGTCTGAAGAAGCACTGTTTTCATTCTGCTTAAAGTGTCTATTCGAATAGAAGTAATTTTCAGACCGGGCCATGCCCTTGCCTCCCTGTCTGGAAAGGAGCTGGGGAACAAAGAACGTCCACAGCACTTGACCTTCGCCGTCGTAGTGACGAGATAAGGAGTCCCGGGCATAAGACTACAGCATCTGCGGTCTACAATAAGAATGTAACTCCCATTATAGAGTCTTTGAAAGAATGGTTCTATTTCAGTTGCAGGTGCGCCTTGCTGGTGACATGAAAGGTTGTATGAATTCCCTTCACAGGCTCCGTGTAAACTAATACCGTTACACAGAAGCGTGCCGCTTAGTGACATAGCACAATTGTTGCCACTAAGAAACACTTTCTGTCCTTTGTTACTGACACATGCATGTGAATAGGGCAGGTTCCAAGTTGTTTTAAGGTACCCCTTTCCCAATTTCTCGTACATGCCAGCCTGTATATATTTTTGGCAGTATTGAAACCTGAAGGTTGAGATTGGAATATTTATGATTCCGTGGATTATCCATTCACTGACAGGTCGTTCTGACATTGTCATTGGTAATCTTTCTAGTTTTTCAATGCTCAAGATTGTATAATCAGCACCCTTCTGCGCCATACCGATTTGTCTATCAGTAAGGTTAAAGATTTGGAATAGTGACGTAGTGTTGATTAAACGCCAAGGCACGTAGCCTGAACGCAGATTTTGTAACGTCCAGCCAAGCTGTACAATAGAACGCAATTGTGACTGACCATGTTGTAATAACAGTAAGTCTTGCGATAATATATCGATTGCTGAAGACACAATGCTGTCCAATGAAAAAATTCTGGAGGACAGAGTCATTAACCCATTGTCCACTACAGAAAGTGATTTTTCCAAATTAATACGGTCAATTTCCCGTATTCTTTCTGCTGTCTCAATTTGAGTAACCTTCCAGGCCTCATTGTATGCTGCATATACAGAGGCTGCTATGAAACGCTTATGACGCTGTTTGCGTGGTCCCAGTATGAAATCACGCAAGTCAGCACCATCAGTAAGTAAAGTTAGGTGTTGCTTAATTTCAGGCAGTGTGGAAGTTTGTAGCCATTGAAGGCATAATTTGCCCACGCTGTAGGTTGTTATTATCCCTGGGTGATGTCTTTGGGGATATCTAGGGTCTGGCCTGTTCATTTTGAAACCCTGTGTTTTATTCAGGAATCTATCTTGACAGTTATTTGTATCTGTGGGCCAGATCAACCATTGTTTCCAATCAGGATGTGTTCTGTTTTGGTTAAGTATATGGTTTATGTCTATATCAGAGTTATTGCTGAACATTGTTGGCTTTGGAATAGACAGGTTATTTAAATCTTTGATTTTTGCTAGGCCAAGACAGGTGGTTTGTTGAACGGTGTCATTTAAAAATATCATTTGTTCTGGGATCATGCAGGCTCTAAACAAAGCTTCTAAACCCTGTACTTGCCATTCTTTTGTACCCCAAACACTTTTCAAATCAACATTTTTGTCCCAATAATCAAATCCAAAGGTATTCATTTTTTTAAAGAAAGAATCTGAATATATCAATTTTGTGTTGGTTATCATGGTTTTCATCCCTGTCTTGTTTGACAATTTGTAATAAAATGTTTCAGCATTAGTTATGTTAAAACCTGAAAAATATGAATATTTGTCATAAACGGTTCTAGAGCTCCCTTTTGGAGGTGTAGCACAATGTTCCCATTGATTATAACTTAAAACATTTCTAGGTTGTGCAGATTTATGCACGAAATGGTTACCATAATGGTTATAGCAGTACATGCTGTCATAATTTGTAGAACCCTGCAAATAATCATGTTTTGTAAATTTAGCAGACATTACTAAGTCAGACATCATATTGTTAATACTTTCAAAGTCCCAATCATCAGCAAATGAGTTTGGTTTTGCAAAGTCACTCAAAGAGATCTTAATTTGGTGTGGATATTTCAGGATCTCGACCGGACCATAAATTTCATAGTCAGTGTTGTCCCAGGCTACCCCACCAGGTATTGGAATTGCTGTGAAGTTGGCTGAAGAAAGTTCTGAAGAAAGTTCTCGTTTCTCGACGTGTGAAGATGTGTGTGGTTTGAGGACCAAGTTGATGTTCTGACTTGCTGTGTCCATTTTAGCATATTTTCCCTCAATGAAGCGTCCCAAGGTAAATACCATGATGAGCCAAAGTATGAGGATAAATACACCAAAACCCACCCAAAATTCAATCCATGGAGAGATCAGATATGTTTCTTTTAGTTGTTTCAAAAGTTCCTTCGCTTTGTCTTTAAAGGATTTTGATGATGGCTGTGTCTTTTGTTCGCTGAAACCGTCGGAGGAATCATCGAAGTTGATGAAGTAACCGGATGCAGTTCTGTCAATTGTTCCAATTGGTTCAGGATTTTTGTTTCTTGCATTTTCACTTGGTACTTCTGTATAGATTGGTGTGTCTCTGCTAAATGTCTTTATTTGGGTTTTCAGAGGTCTTAGTTCTATTGCATTGTTGCATAGTCCTTGTTGTTCTTCTGTAGGCGTTTCGAATGTGATGAGCCTCTTTGATAGGACCTCTGTACTGGTAGCAAACCTTGGTGTTCTGCTACTTATTGGGAGTCCACTTGGCCTACCGTTGGTTATCGGCCACATGTTGTGGTTTTACCAGGTCGATGGATACAACTCGGTTCTCCTTTTTTCCAGCAAGTGGCGGTAGTACAACTGATCTTGTCCCGTTGACAGACAATACAGGAACTGCTTTTCTGTAAGAAGGCCCAAATTCCTTCTTTACCGCGATCTTCTCCCTGACTAGATCCCCGACTTTTGGAATCCAGACAGGTCTTGCTGGGACAGGTGGTGAATCTTCAGTGGTCGTTGGCTGTTCTTTCAACTGTATGTTGCTCAGGTCTTTTCTTGTTTTGTTTAAGTCCTGCAAAATAGCCAAACGGTCTTTGACATCAAAGCTTTTTTCTGTTACCACTGAAGTCTGACTATCAAGGTCAGAGATCAACATCCTAGTTCCGAATAATAATTCGTACGGACTGAATCCCTTCAGAGAATTTCTTGGCAAGTTATTTAGACTACGTTGGACACTTATTAGATGTTTGACCCACCCAGCTCCCGAACCTAATATCCTTTCTATTATAGATTGCTTTCTGTCTTGGTTTTTTCTTTACACCATCCCATACCCTCAGGAAGGAAGTGAGAAGATTCCCGCTGGGCTGTGCTCATTTGGCCATTCTTTCCCCCCCCCAGGCTGGATTGCCTGAGAAAAAGAAAAAATTGGTCGAACGTAGCATGCTCTTAGCGTATATGCCATTTAGACTCGCAAATCTTGTATAACAGTCCGGACGTCAGCCGAGTGCTGTGGATCTACATTATAAGTGGGAACTAGCCTGTATATGTTAATCGCAAGCCATTCTTTTTACTGGTAATATTATCTGCCTTGATACGACGAGGTATTAAACTGCTTCTCTCCCCACTGCGATCTCTGTTGCAGTTTGGGCAGTTTTTTACAAACATGGTGTAGTGCAGGCTCATGCCTGGCCACCAGTACCGTGATTGTAATTCTTCCAGAGAATCTTTTAATTTAAGGTGTCTGAGACCCTCGCCCATGTGTGCGTCTGCGATTAACAAGTTTCTCCTGTCCATGTTTGGAATCACTCTATCCCCCACTCCAGGGATTCGAGCAAAAGGAATGGAGTTTGCATCTATGATGTATGTGTAATTGAGTGGATAGTTGATCGGTAACGCCGAGCAGTCGCCTTTTGATGACGTTTTTACTGCCAGCAATGTTTCGCCGTCAATGTATTTTAATGTACGCTTTTTCCGATCTACGGGAGCCGGTTTACTGGCTGCCGCTGCGGCTGTTTCAGCCAATGAATTCCCTACAACGTGAACGCCATCACGCTGGTGACTCAGTGAGTGTGTCACGTGAGTCTTTGGTAGTTCTTTTTTCAAAAGAGCTACCTGTTCCCAGAGCAGTCTCTGCTTTATTGGTGCATCCGTGTCATCTTTGTAATCGTTCTGAATCCAGGTCTGCAAATCCTTGTTATATGCTTTGACGCAGAAATATGAATCTGACACTATAAGTGTCGGGAATTCGCGATCCGCATTATCTAGCGCCATTTTCAAAGCTAATATTTCAGTTTGTAGTTCTGAATTAGTTTCTACTGAGTGTGATTTTGTTAATAGAGGTCTTAGTTTACCTCCGTGCCACACTTCTTTTGTAATCTCACATGTGGGATTGTATGCATGTTCTCCCCAAACGGAGGGTTGAGCATGTCCGTCTGTATAGATTACACAGGCGTAGTGTCGTAGAGGCAGAATGTCGATTGGCAGAGGATACGTTTTTTCATATTTTAGATTTTTTAATTCTTCTAGTTCTGGATCAAAGAAGTAATATACTTTGTCCGTTGTGATTGAATTTACCCATTGTAACCATTCTGGATCCAATGTTGTTGTTGGTAAATTACACTGTGTTGTTAATGCCTCAAAGGCTGATTCTGCTGTTCTGACTGTGATATGTCTACCGTCAGCTATGTCTTTTTCTCTAGCTATTGCGGTTTGAACTACTTGAACAATTTTTCCTTTGTTGTTGAATCTCTGTTCAGCTTTTGTGTACAAATGTGATTTGAATGCAATTGGTACCTTATCTCCTTCATTAGAAGTCAGGTATGTGAATCCGCATCTCCCTGGGATGACTCGGATCACAAGGTTGCGTGTATTATCACGGGTTTCTAATTTTGTTTTAATTAGCATGTCTGTTTGTAAGGATCTCAAAATTTCTGTGTGTGCTTGAGTCCAACTGGATTTTTTAAAGTCTGGTTTAATTAGATCATAAAGGGGTTTGACCCTTTCTGCGTAATTTGCAATATATGTTCTTCCGAAATTTAGGAAGCCTAGAATTGACTGTAGGTTTTTTAGTGTTTTAGGAGCTTGGATTACGGCACATTTCTCTAGGAAATTGTCTGCCAGGCTTTTGCCTTCACTTGATAACTCATATCCTAAGAATAGGACCGTCAGATGGGCAATTCTGGACTTTTTGAAGTTGAATTTGTAACCCTCTGCAGCGAAACCAAGTATTATGGTGTTCACTCTTTTCAAGTGAGTCTCCAAGTCATCATCTGTTAAGTAAATGTCATCGACATAAGATAATGCTTCATCATCATATAGTTGTAGTAATTCTGTTACTCTCGCTGAGAATACCCCCGGGCTGTTCTTGTACCCCTGGGCTAACCGACAGAATTGTTTTTGAGTGCCATTTACTGAGAATGCAGTTAAATATCTGCTCTCTGGTGCTATGTTTTGACAAAAGAATCCGTTGGAGATGTCCAAGGTTGTTTTGTATTTTTTGCGCACTATGTTATTCATTAGTGCAGCACTGTGTGAGTTTTGCACTGCAAAAGTTTTGCAACATGTGTTAAGGTGTCGGTAATCCAAAACTAGACGGTACGAATTGTCTGGTTTGGAGACCGGAAACAAAGGATTGTTCATTTGTGAGGTGCAAGTTTCAATCACCCCCTGGTATTCTAGCTGATCTAGTATTTCATTTACTTGTTTTTTAGCTTCTTGCTTAATTGGGTACTGCCTTTGTGCAGTAGGTTGTGATTTTAACTGGATTTTGTGAGGAGGAGAATTCTCATCCCATCCTACATGATTTTTATATAAAGCAGGTGCTAAGGCCACTGCCCACTTTCTAGCAAGTGTATATTTTTTATGAATCGGTATTTGATTCGAGAAGGCAGGCATAATTACTTCTTCGCCATGAGGGCACTCCCTGACAAACTCTGGTGGCCAGTCTTTTTCAGCTAGAAGGATGTCATAGCCTTTGGATAGGTTATCCCAAAATAGTCCCCTTATTTTCCTAGTCTTATCTCCCTCTATACGTAATGTTATCTCGTATATTTTGTGGGGCTTGCTAACTCTGGTATCTGCAGTTTCCACTTGAAGGTATTCATTCGTGTCCACTGTCTCCAGATGATCCATAAGGACTTTGCGAGCTATGCTCACCTCTGCTGCGCTGTCTAGCATTGTCTGAGCCCATTCTCCGTTTTTCAGTTGTGTCCTCAGTATTCTCGGCATTGTTAACTACCTTGATACTGGCTACCTTCTTTTTTGGAAATTGTGATTTCTTTTTCAGTTGAGCAGGTTCCTTGTCTTTGGACTTGGCGTGCTCTTCTGATCGTCCTCTTCTTTCCGATTTCTGCGAGGAATTCTGAAAAGATTGAGAGGGACGTGTATCAATGTCTTGATATCTATCAGGTTTTTTAATATTATCCCTATTTCTAAGGTTATATCTATTCCCAGAGGGTTCACTCTGAGGTGACCTTTGTCTCGGGTTTGGAGATTTCTCTCTTCGCCTAGGAGACCTTCCTCTGGACTGGAATTTCTTTTCTTTTGGATTGGATTGTTTGTTTCCATCCCAGTTCTTTTTTGGTGAATTATTATTATTATTAAAAAACATTTTTTCTGGACTTGTAGTCAGTTGCGGTTTTACTGGTATTCCACCTAGACTATCTCTGCCTAGTTCTTCATAGGATTTTTCTATGATTCTGGCAATTTCAGCTGGTTGGTCTGCTATATCTGTCTCTTTTAACCTCTGGCGGATCGCCACGTTTGCTGCTTCACCCTTTATGTTGGCTAGTAATATAGCCGAGACCTGCTTGAAGTCTTTTAGTAATTTTATACCAAGAGTTAAAGCAGGTTCTGGACCATATTCATCTTGAATTTGTTTTAGCACATCTGGTATTACCGAAATGGATGGAACACCGTGCGTTTTTGTGTAGATGGAAGCAAAGACTGTACCCCAAGTGTCACAGTCCTCAATGTGTGGTGCGATTCCCATTGGGAGACATATAGTCAGAATCCTGTGTTTTTCCAGCGGGGTGGTGTCAGGAAACACCGCCTCTATTTGGGTAATTTTCTGTGCCAACCAGAATGGTATCTGTTCCCGTTTAGCTGGAACTTTACCTAGGCAGGATTGGATGTTCTGTGGTGTAATTTTATTTGTGTTCCCCTGGTGAGGGGTCAGCTGTGGAAGTTTAATCGCTGGCTGAATTGTTGAAGTCCGCATTACATACTGAACTAATTGTCTGTGAATTTTTAGTAGTTGTTTTAGCTGTATTAACAGCTCTGCTGCAGGCATTCTTTCGATGTCTGGATATGGTGTGTATCCGGCTAAGACCGGCCACGTTGCTCCTGGTCTTCCTAAAGGACCGAGCCTTGTAATGTGATTATTATGTTTTAGGGCGCCATCAAATAAGAGCAAATGCTCTTGGAATTTGAGTGGTACTTCCACCTCCTCGAAAGGAGTGTACTCATTAGGAGGTTCCTCTACTTTGTAATAGTGGAAGTACTTTGTTACAGCATTTGCTGCTGGAAAATGTATCCATGTATAGTATACCTCTGTCTGCCGATATTCGTGTGCCTCGATTACGAATATGACTGTGCCACCTCTAGGTGTCAGTCCATTTTCTATAAGTTTTAAGGTTATAGATCTCCTTTTAATGACCGGAATGAGTATTATATCCGCGTCTGCTGCTTGCATGGTAGCATCAGCATCTGCTATTTCAGTAGCTAATCTAATTGCCTCTCTTTCTCCATCACTGTCTCCCATTTTACTGACAGGATGGTATTATTTTTATTTGCAGATCAGGTTTCTTATGGAAACAGAGATTAGATGCACAATATTCTGGAACTGTTTTATCCTTCAACGTTGACTAGACCAAAAACCATACATAGGAGTTCCCTCCTGCGAGGTTTTGGAGGATATAATAACCTTTCACCCACTCCAGACGTCTTTGGAGTATTTGGAAAAAGGGGTCTGAGTGAGAAAGCACGACTGAGTTACTCTAAATGTCTTACGTTAGTTTTATCGCCCTTTCCAAACACGTTGGGCGCCATGTAGTGTAGCTCCTATTTTCCCAATAGGCTCTGCGCATTGGAATAGTACCTACAGCAGTAAAGGCCTAGGCCAGACGTTAACTAGGTCTACTACTGTCGATACTAGACTTAATTTTTGGGTTTGCCAGCTAAGCTCAGAGTTCGCTAGAAACTTTCTCGAATGTTCAAGGAAGGATTAACTTCCCTGATTAGACAAGAAGGGATTTAGTTTCTGACAACCATAGAACATGACAACTTTGCTCTCCCCTAATCAAGAGTCAATCTCAAGAGTCGTGTGAGCACAAGGCAATTATTTTACTCAGTCAGTACGTGCATTCTTAGTCTCATCAGAATGTAGAGAAAAGGAAGAGACGGGCGTGTTCAATAAAAGATGTTATTTATTGATCAGTCTCTTTTCTCGTACAAGAGAAATGGATCGATATTATTGCGATACTTATAGTTAAGTAAAGTGCATACATTAGAAGCAATAGTATAAAATAATACTGTAAAAACATTGATATGGTTTCTGAGCCATATGATGTTTAAAATGATTAAAATATATTTACATACACATATACATTTGACTAAACGTACTCAACTGGTGTTTCTAAATACGCCTACCCCGTGTACCTGACCTAAGTCTAATACGTGGGCGGGAATAGAAAGTTACAGTTTAAGTTAAGTTTGTTTTTGCCAAGTGAATAACTAAAGAATTCTCTAGGAGGGGTTATTCAGTTCTGTACCTGGAATTTAGGATGAATGAGGAATGGTATCTCTTTCTCTGCTCTCGATATTCCAGGCTGCCTGCGAGGGCTGCCCAGAAGCGCCGGTGCTGGGTCTCTCGGCTTGAGATAGCAGCGCGTCTCTCAGCGCGTCAGGAAGGCGGGGCTGCTGCCTGCGGGGTCTGCTTCTGCTCTCTGCTTCGGCAAGTATGGCTGCTCCGTCTTGTCACCACGCGTGTGTTTTGCATAGGGCAAGGTCGGCAATATTTATACCTTAAAGGTGCCGGGATTGACGTAAGGATGGACATAGGTACGTCAATAAAGATGTCATACGACTTGCTCGTTAGCACATTCTTTACTAAAGTTCTCTGTGAAATCAAAACAATGGCCGCACGGATTATCCAGGTTGTCATAGGTTTGATTTGTTATGAGAACGTCGTATGCCTTATCAGGGGCTGGAGGAATATCGCTTGTCTAATTAGATCTCAAGCGTTATGACCTAATCAGATAACACGTTCCTGTGCCGTAGTGTGACTGCGTCAGATAACGGTATCTGCATCATGGGGGATTTCTTGCCTCATGGGCTGACTGTTAGTTAACTAGCTAGTAAGTTTAACCAGAATAGGGTCAGGAATAGGGGGATCGATTCAGAACCGATAGAAATACACGACAGGGGCCCCCCTTTTTCTCGGCCCCCGCTTGATGTATCCCCAAAAATTTCAACACAGGAGTTGACCTGACTGCAGCATTATTTTTGAAAATTTTGCGAAGATTCGTCAAACGGTGCAAAAGATATTAGCAAAAGAAAAAACACTTTTTTGAATAGAAACAAGGTCCTAACTGTAACTACCTAATGGCAGCCGCCATGTGATCAAGGCACTCCGGGGCTGAAACGTGTAATGGATGTCTGCTACTAATGGAAAATTAAGGAAATTTGCAAGCACTCATTTGGTGGTCCATACTTTGTGGAGAATCTGCAAACGTTGGGTGGAGAGGGCAGGATATATATTTCAACACAATCCTTCTAGTCAGATGACAAATGGGTCGTACTCCTGGAGTTTTTGCAATTTTTGTTTTATTTTCTTACATCCTCATTTGCATGGCTATAGGCGAGACGATCAACGCGTTTCGGTATCTACATATACCTTGCTCACGATCAACTGACCACTTGTCACCGCCTAATACGTATATTCAAACAGTCATTACATCACTTCCTGTTTGGTGATACAAGCGCCCTATTGCATTCTGAGAGAAGTCGTTTTTTATATGTTATACATGTATTTTAAACATTTGTGACTGTGCTTGCAATGGAATAAGTATTCAGACTAAATTAATGCCATAAACTCGGAGTATGTGCCAGAGGAAAAATCAATAACGAATGAACATCAAGTGGTGAATCTATCCAAGAGACCAATATCAGAAACTGAAACAATGCTATTGAAAAAAGGCATACATTGCTGTCCAACAAAAAGAATGGATTTAGCTCAAGTGAGGATAGATTTATACCTATACATCCGGAAAATAAAATAGGCAAAGTTCTTCGAGGAAAATCAAGGAAGACCTAAAAACACAAAAGAAAAAGAACCTGCATCTTCTTTGTTGGTCAGGGATACAGAAGATTTCATGACACTATTGAATTTAAATGCGGGAGAAGGTGAAGAGATCCCCCTACAAATTGCATGCACACAGGAAGGTGCGGGCTTAAGAGGCAAAACATCTAAATCAAAATTTTACCCACAGCTAGCCTTAGGCAACAAAATAGACTTATTTAAAGAAGCCGTAATGCAAGATCTTTACAAGTTGCAAGGCTCAAAATACAAAGATAATCTAACCAAGTCAGAAAGGGAAGCATTGACATAATTAACAACAGACAATCAGATAGAAATTAAAGGGGCCGACAAAGGCGGAAATATAGTGATAATGGAACAAACTGCATACATCATGGAGGCACACCGCCATCTAAGAGACACCAAATACTACGAAAAACGAAAAACGAATCCAACAGTAGAAATCAAAGAAATGTTGGATGAAAAACTCTCAGAATGGATGGCCAAGGATCTTATTGATGAGGAGTAACGGAAGTACTTAACAGTAACTCACCCAGTAAAAGCTACACTTTATTTTCTCCCAAAATTAATAGAAGAACAAAAGATGCCAACAGGAAGACCAATTTTGTTGGCAAAGGGCTCGCTTCTGGAACCGGGGGCAAATTACATTGGCCACTTTTTAAATCCATATGTAACAAAACTCAACTCCTACATACAGGACACTAGTGACCTCCTAAGGTTATTGCAAAATACACCATGGCAAGACTCGTACCAGCTAGTAACAATGTATGTCATATCCCTTTACACCAACATAGGGAATGACATGGGTTTGTATGCATGCCATTTCTTCTTACAAGAGAGAAACATACAATTTGGTGACCATAATCAAATGCTTTTGGATATGATCTCAATCTGCCTTGCAAAAAATATCTTTCTATTTGGTGACGAAGTATATTGCCAAAACAATGGGACAGCATTGGGATTTTCCTTTAGTCTCAGTTAAGCCTTTTGGCAATCGGATGGTGGGAGAAGGAAGTGGCGTGGAACACTAAAAATTATCATGCATTTTGAATAAAATCATCCATTGGACACGATTCATTGATGATTTACTCATCACCTGGGATGGCAGTATGGAAGAATTCCCGGAATACTTCGAAACTATCAACAACAGCACTACAAATTTTAAATTCAGTTTTGAAATAAACAAAGAGCGAATAGCTTTCTTGGATATAGAGATTTATATAAAGGAAAAACAGATACACACAATGTTGCACTGAAAAAGTACAGCAACAAATACCACCCTGGAAGCAACGAGGTTCCATCAACAGTCACTTATCTCCAGCATCCCATATGGGTAATTTCTCAGAATCCGAAGAATATGCAGTCAGGAAGCAGAATGGGAAAAGCATAGTGCTGCAACTTCCGAACGATTCCAACGAAGAAAATACAACACAGGCATAATTAAAAAATGTTGGGAGCGAACAAATGAGAAAACAAGAGAGGAATGTTTGGTCCAAAAGCAGAAAGAACTAAAAATTGATCCAGAACCGATCAGATTGATAACGGACTATTCACATGAAAGTAATGAAATTGCCAAAATGTGAAGACGCAATTGGAAAATCTTACAGTTAGACAGTACTGTGAACAAAATAGTGGGACAACATCCAACGATAACTTACAGGAGAGCTAAGAACTTAGACGATCACCTTGGTTGATCTTGGTAGGCTGCTTTAGTACAGCTGTGTTCTGGGCTGCTAATAGAGTCTAAGACTTTGGGGGTCTAAATCCAATAGGCGGGGTAGCTAATCAACCAATGGACGTCAAGTATGTTACTGCTCGTCAATAAAACATGGATAGTAAGTCCTATACATAAATACAATTACTGTAGGGTGGTAAGTGGGTAGGGATAGTTTACCTGTAATAGGAACATAGAAGAAGGGCTAGGTGTGACACTGCCAGCCTTGAACAGATAACTGGGCGGCCATCTTACAATGATGACTTGTGCAACTTGTCAGCTGGGTGCTTTTAAACCTATCATTTAACAACATAAGGGCATAACAGCAAAAAAAATCATGTACTCCTATATAAGTCTGATCCTGTTCCTGACAGCGACCCCAAGACAGCAGCTACTACAGCAAGGCAATGCACATTTGTTCCTCAACTGCGCTGCAGCATCCTGAAAAATATATGCAATAAGGAATGTTCCATTCAGGTAGCACCTGACACCTGAGAAAAATATTTATAAGGTCGGTGGTGCTGTATTAATCAACTTCCTGCAAGCCCCAGCACCCGTAGTGGTCAAAACAGCTGTGCCTAAGGCAGAAGCTGTAGAATAAACAAAGATGGCGAGTTAAACTGTGGGAAAATTACAGCTTCAAAGTTGAAAGATATTTCATGAGACAGTGGTCCCAAACATCAATTGAGATTTAAAAACAACGATAAATATAGACCAAAGTTGAAATCTATAATCAAAGTCCAGCCGGACAGATTTAATAATCAGTACAATCAGATGTGGCAAAATATTAAACAATTTCTAAGTGGGACACAAGCCTGTGTCCAACTACCACATACATACTAACATAGAGAAGCACAAACAATTACAAGGCAAGACAAAGTCTGTGAATTGATCAAAATTAAAACAGACAGTTATTACTTGAGTACACTTTCTGTGATTTCACAATAAAAAGGTGTTTCAATCATCAAGTCTAAGCTGTCGACAACGTTTCGATCCTTTATAATTGCAGGACCATCATCAGGACATATCAATACATGCCTTTACTATATATATATAAGTTGCCATACATAATAGGTGACACCAAGACATACATAAAGGGAACACCACAATACAAACAAGGAGATAAAAAAGAAGAAAAATTCACAAATTAGTACATTTTTCTAGTATTATTTGTAAATATAGTTCAAAAAAGAGACACTGCAAACTGAAGTATATACAGCTCAGAATTTACAACTAAGCAGAGACCCATATAGTAGAGCTATGTGACGAGAACTTGTTCAGTATATTGAAATAAGGGTGGAATGTGAAATAAGGGTGAAGAAAGAACCTTCACCACTGTATCAAAATAAGGGATTTGCTTCTATGGTAGAGCACATGATGATTTAAACCTTCAAACGTTGCTAATTGGAGAAACCATCAAGCATGACATACCTCCAATAATGTTAGATTCTTCTATTGGTATTTAAAACGGTAAGCTGCCAGATTGAATCTAAAAAACATGAAATAAAAAATGTGGGGTCATGGAGAGATGTTATCGATACCAGTACCCAGCTGAAATAGGGGAGAGGCAGAGATTGCTTACCAATAATGAGTTCCAAAAGATTAAAACAGGATTGTCGGCACTTAAGGTTACTTTCGATGTGCACTCCTATGGAACAAAACAAGGAAGTGCTCAGAATGTACGTGGTGAAAGTAAAGATACTTAGAGCAACATACATCACACAAAGCCATCTTACCGATGAACAAGTGTAAGCATGCCCAATTGGGGGGTCGTGAAGACGAATGTAGGCAACGCCCAAGCAATCGCTCAGAATAGTATTCGGTCAGTCCCTACAAAACAGACCGAAAAAATACTTAATTTGTGCGAAGAATCTGTCTGAATAATCAAAAATCTGCTTCCCGTTATATTTAATGAAATCAAAAAAACGTCTTACCGGAATGATAATGTGAGAAGCCCGTAATAGGGGGTCCAATACCAAAATAAGGTATGTGATCGAGAAATTACTCGGTGTGTTTGGGGCGAGGGGAAGTTGTCTATAGACCCGCCACAGGTCACATGATCAGGATTACGTGAGGCACATTCGTAAAAGGATTCGATTACCAAAATGAGTGCCATCTTGAAAGGGATAGTCACTGGCATCTAAACAATAAGTACTAGCATCTCGAGAGTGCCAAATCCTGCATGGTTCCGTAAAAAGCTATGTGACGATATGATACTGTTAAGAAAGAAAAAATTTAAAATAAAATAATTAATTAAGCCAAAATATACAGTCGCCTAAGAGCAAAACAATTAATGCAGCATGATTTTACCGGCACTAACCACACAACTGGTGTCACCCAGATTATGAGTGTGAGTACCCGTATTTAATAGTCGAGAATAAAGAGCATGTTAGGAAGAGATACTGCGGCCATTTTGGAATGGTCAAAATTCACGGCGAACCAACCTGATTTGCCTATTAGCAATACAGCTCACCAGATGCCTCGAACACTTCCAATAATTATTCCAAAGCAAAGCAAATCAATATTATGACTGGTAAATAAATGGAAATCAATTGAACTGCCATACATTCAATTTTCACATTTTAAAATCATTAACATCAAAAGGCTACTGTTGTACTAGACAATTTTTGCACTCGATATAGAATGTTTAATATAATAGACCTTATTTTTACATTTGCAAAATTGCAACATCACAATTTGATTCTGAGCTACTATTTCAAATACATTTCACACAACAGAACTACCATTTCAAATACATTTCACACAACAGAACTACCAATATGGTAAGGTCATAGAGCAGGCTAGACCAGAGATGTATGTCAGAGATTAAAATTCGGAGCCCAGTAAGCATTCAGAGTCCAGTAGATATTAGAGTAATGAGGTCCAATCCTCTAAACGGTTCAAACCAGTGTGGATACTTTTGGTCCTCAAAATCCATTTTAGTTCCTCTTTATTGAGTAGGACACCAATGTCACCTCCTCTTTGAGGGCTTTTTACTGCATCAATGACTGTCCATTTTAGTTCCAATTCACTGTGATTTTTCTCAGAGAAATGGTCCACCAAAGGTGCGTTAGGTGTCTTGCACCGGATCCGACTCTTATGTTACCCAATACGTAGACGGACTTTTTGTGTAGTTTGTCCTATATATATTAAATCACATGGACAAAAAATGGCATAGATAACATTAGAGCTGTTACAATTTGTAAAATGTTGCCTATGGAAAACCAACTGTTCAAACAAAAAATCCTTTCCTTCTATTGTGCTTTCACAGACAATACATGAACCACAATTTGCATGGCCTGTTAATCGTGGCAGGCCCCATATGTCCTCCAATGTATTCCCAATTTTGGCTGTTGGCAAAGCCGCCCTCACTAGATGCTCTTTGATATTTTTTGATTTTTTGAAAGCAAATAGTGGGCGCTCTAAGTTGAGTGCACCTACATTGAGTTTGTGCCAGTGCTTACTCAAACTTTTTTTCAAAGCGTTTGAAATTGGAGAAAAGGTCGTAACGCATACAATGCGGTTCTGTGTAGCCTTCTCCTTTGGTTCAAGAAATGTTTCTCGTGGGCAATACCAAGCCCTCTTTAGAGATTGTCGGATGAGTTTCCTAGGATAACCTCTCACTAACAGTTTGTTAGACAGAGTACTAGCTTCTCTAAAATAATCCTCTTTTTGGAAACAATTTCTTCTCAACCGAAGGAATTGGGAAAATGGTAGCGAATCCCGCAAAGCCCTAGGATGATTACTCTGGTAACTGAGCAGAGTGTTTCGCTCAGTGGGCTTTCTATAAAGACTTGTAATAAGTCTTCCTTCGCTGTGAAAAATCTTTAGATTCAAGAAAGATATTTATTGTGTATTAGTGGATAGGGTGAACTGCAGACCATTGAAGTTATTATTTAGCCAGTGAAGGAACTGTGCTAAGAGGTCCATAGATTCACCCCAGATCAAGAAGATGTCATCTATGTATCTCCTCCACAGCGCAATAGCACTGTGGAAGGGATTCACAGAAGACAGGATCCGATGGCATTCCAGATGGTCCATATATAGGATAACTAGGTTAGGGGCAAAAATTGCTCCCATAGATGTCCCTCTAACTTGGCCATAGAATTGGTCTTCAAACATAAAAAAGTTTTTTGTGAGGCAAATCTCTAATAATTGCAAAATAAACAGTGTGGGTACTGCATGGGGCGTGGTCTGGAATCCAAAACTTTTTCCATAACCAAAAGGGAGTCCCTCTGGGGAATGTTAGTGTATAAGGATTCCACATCTAAGGTACAAAGTACCTCAGATGTGGGGTCATAGGGATGATCTTCGATCAAATTGATCATGCCCATACTGTCCCGTATGTAACACTGGGTATTTGGAACGAATTCCTTTATAAAGTTGTCCACATAGTGACCTAAGGGCTCCAGAACCGAGCCACAACCGGAAACTGTAGGTCTTCCGGGAGGGTTTTCAGCATTTTTATGGACTTTTGGCAATGTATATATTACGGGTGTCCTTGGAGATTTAATGTTCAGAAACTGGAACTCTTTGTTAGTAAGGAATCCACAGTCAAGAGCCTCTGTCGTCACTTTGTTTATCATTTCTTGGATCTCTTTGGTAGGATTATTAGGAAGCCTACAGTAGTGTGCCTGGTTGTCCAATTGTCGCAGGATCTCCTCACGGTATTTATTTTTATCTTGCAAGACAATACCGCCTCCTTTATCGGCTGGCTTAACAATCAAAAGATTGTTGTTTTTAAGATCTGCCAGGGCCTGTTTTTCTGCCAGTGAGATGTTATAAGGCACAAATATTTTACTGTGCTCACTTTTGGCTCTAAAAAAGGTGTTCTACGTGGGGTATTTTGTCCTTCACTGTTATCCGAGTTATCAGAGGATTCCGCTGAACTAACAGAAAAACCTACAATGTTTCTTTTTTTATTAAATCGTCCCCACGGGCGTTAATTCTGAGGGCCCGTATAAGATCTACTAGAATAGAAATCCTTAGCGAGGTATGGATAAGCTCGCTCAAGTGAGAATTGTTGAATATCTTTCTTCACTTTGATGGTTTTTTTGTTTTGTTCGATTCTGTTGCATTCATCAACAGTCTTCTGGACCTCCTCTAGAAGTTTCTTTATATCAGTAGGGAACTTGTTCTTTTATTTGTTTTTCTAAATCCTGAATCTCTGCAACAACTTTATTAAGTTCCTCGGTGGCAATATCTATTCCAAGCGCTAGCCAGTGCCTGGAACAGGTAGTGCTGATGTAACTAAACCCAGTGGTATACTTGGGATTATCAGTGAAAACCCCAGGTATATTGCGTACCAGTAATCCTTGTGGTATAATTTTTGCACGCAAGTATTCAGTGAGTAATTTTATCTATGTTCTAATCTCACCAATTTCTTCTCGCATTTTTCTAATTGTTCACCTAGTGTAGTGTGACAGAACAGCCCAAACGGGGAAGAGGCAAACAACCACAACGTTGGCCAAATCCCCCTGGAGAACGGTTCACCCGCAGGCAGCATTACCAATGGTAAATGAGATCTCCCCCTCCAATATGACCAATATTGGGATTGATATTCCTGATACTACTTTGTTACCTATTTTTAATTTGACTCAACATTGTCTGACTCCTTCTGAATTTTCTATTCTTAATAAAGGACTCTCATTTGTCCCCACGATTCGTCCAAATTTTTTAGAAGTTCAGACTGAACTTCTATGGTTTTTTAGAAAGATTAGGCTTCACAGCTTCTTTCTACTGAATCCTTCTACCCCTCCATTTTCTAACACCCCATTTAGGCCACAATCAATATTCTCGCGCACAGGAAATATGATACCGGGTGAAATTATTACTTTAGAGAAATTGGTTTTAAAGGACTTGGCCAAAATTGAGCACAGTAAAACATTTGTGCCTTATAACATCTCACTGGCAGAAAAACAGGCCCTGGCAGATCTTAAAAACAACAATCTTTTGATTGTTAAGCCAGCCGATAAAGGAGGCGGTGTTGTCTTGCAAGATAAAAATAAATACCGTGAGGAGATCCTGCGACAATTGGACAACCAGGCACACTACTGTAGGCTTCCTAATAATCCTACCAAAGAGATCCAAGAAATGATAAACAAAGTGACGACAGAGGCTCTTGACTGTGGATTCCTTACTAACAAAGAGTTCCAGTTTCTGAATATTAAATCTCCAAGGACCCCGGTAATATATACATTACCAAAAGTCCATAAAAATGCTGAAAACACTCCCGGAAGACCTATAGTTTCCGGTTGTGGCTCGGTTCTGGAGCCCTTAGGTCACTATGTGGACTACTTTATAAAGGAATTCGTTCCAAATACCCAGTGTTACATACGGGACAGTATGGGCATGATCAATTTGATCGAAGATCATCCCTATGACACCACATCTGAGGTACTTTGTACCTTAGATGTGGAATCCTTATACACTAACATTCCCCAGAGGGACTCCCTTTTGGTTATGGAAAAAGTTTTGGATTCCAGACCACGGCCCCATGCAGTACCCACACTGTTTATTTTGCAATTATTAGAGATTTGCCTCACAAAAAACTTTTTTATGTTTGAAGACCAATTCTATGGCCAAGTTAGAGGGACATCTATGGGAGCAATTTTTGCCCCTAACCTAGCTATCCTATATATGGATCATCTGGAATGCCATCGGATCCTGTCTTCTGTGAATCCCTTCCACTGTGGAGGAGATACATAGATGACATCTTCTTGGTCGGGGGTGAATCTATGGACCTCTTAGCACAGTTACTTCACTGGCTAAATAATAACTCCAATGGTCTGTAGTTCACCCTATTCACTAATACACAATAAATATCTTTCTTGGATCTAAAGATTTTTCACAGCGAAGGAAGACTTATTACAAGTCTTTATAGAAAGCCCACTGAGCGAAACACTCTGCTCAGTTACCAGAGTAATCATCCTAGGGCTTTGCGGGATTCGCTACCATTTTCCCAATTCCTTCGGTTGAGAAGAAATTGTTTCCAAAAAGAGGATTATTTTAGAGAAGCTAGTACTCTGTCTAACAAACTGTTAGTGAGAGGTTATCCTAGGAAACTCATCCGACAATCTCTAAAGAGGGCTTGGTATTGCCCACAAGAAACATTGCTTGAACCAAAGGAGAAGGCTACACAGAACCGCATTATATGCGTTACGACCTTTTCTCCAATTTCAAACGCTTTGAAAAAAAGTGTGAGTAAGCACTGGCACACACTCAATGTAGGTGCACTCAACTTAGAGCGCCCACTATTTGCTTTCAAAAAATCAAAAAATATCAAAGAGCATCTAGTGAGGGCGGCTTTGCCAACAGCCAAAATTGGGAATACATTGGAGGACATATGGGGCCTGCCACGATTAACAGGCCATGCAAAGTGTGGTTCATGTATTGTCTGTGAAAGCACAATAGAAGGAAAGGATTTTTTGTTTGAACAGTTGGTTTTCCATAGGCAACATTTTACAAATTGTAACAGCTCTAATGTTATCTATGCCATTTTTTGTCCATGTGATTTAATATATATATAGGACAAACTACACAAAAAGTCCGTCTACGTATTGGGCAACATAAGAGTCGGATCCGGTGCAAGACACCTAACGCACCTTTGGTGGACCATTTCTCTGAGAAAAATCACAGTGAATTGGAACTAAAATGGACAGTCATTGATGCAGTAAAAAGCCCTCAAAGAGGAGGTGACATTGGTGTCCTACTCAATAAAGAGGAACTAAAATGGATTTTGAGGACCAAAAGTATCCACACTGGTTTGAACCGTTTAGAGGATTGGACCTCATTACTCTAATATCTACTGGACTCTGAATGCTTACTGGACTCTGAATTTTAATCTCTGACATACATCTCTGGTCTAGCCTGCTCTATGACCTTACCATATTGGTAGTTCTGTTGTGTGAAATGTATTTGAAATAGTAGCTCAGAATCAAATTGTGATGTTGCAATTTTGCAAATGTAAAAATAAGGTCTATTATATTACACATTCTATATCGAGTGCAAAAATTGTCTAGTACAACAGTAGCCTTTTGATGTTAATGATTTTAAAATGTGAAAATTGAATGTATGGCAGTTCAATTGATTTCCATTTATTTACCAGTCATAATATTGATTTGCTTTGCTTTGAAATAATTATTGGAAGTGTTCGAGGCATCTGGTGAGCTGTATTGCTAATAGGCAAATCAGGTTGGTTCGCCGTGAGTTTTGACCATTCCAAAATGGCCACCGTATCTCTTCCTAACATGCTCTTTATTCTCGACTATTAAATACGGGTACTCACACTCATAATCTGGGTGACACCAGTTGTGTGGTTAGTGCCGGTAACATCATGCCGCATTAATTGTTTTGCTCTTAGGCGACTGTATATTTTGGCTTAATTAATTATTTTATTTTCATTTTTTCTTTCTTAACAGTATCATATCGTCACATAGCTTTTTACGGAACCATGCAGGATTTGGCACTCTCGAGATGCTAGTACATATTGTTTAGATGCCAGTGACTATCCCTTTCAAGATGGCATTCATTTTGGTAATCGAATCCTTTTACGAATGTGCCTCACGTAATCCTGATCATGTGACCTGTGGCGGGTCTATAGACAACTTCCCCTCGCCCCAAACACACCAAGTAATTTCTCGATCACATACTTTATTTTGGTATTGGACCCCCTATTACGGGCTTCTCACATTATCATTCCGGTAAGACGTTTTTTTGATTTCATTAAATATAACGGGAAGCAGATTTTTGATTATTCAGACAGATTCTTCGCACAAATTAAGTATTTTTTCGGTCTGTTTTGTAGGGACTGACCAAATACTATTCTGAGCGATTGCTTGGGCGTTGCCTACATTCGTCTTCACAACCCCCCAATTGGGCATGCTTACACTTGTTCATCGGTAAGATGGCTTTGTGTGATGTATGTTGCTCTAAGTATCTTTACTTGTCACTACGTACATTCTGAGCACTTCCTTGTTTTGTTCCATAGGAGTGCACATCGAAAGTAACCTTAAGTGCCGACAATCCTGTTTTAATCTTTTGGAACTCATTATTGGTAAGCAATCTCTGCCTCTCCCCTATTTCAGCTGGGTACTGGTATCGATAACATCTCTCCATGACCCCACATTTTTGATTTCATGTTTTTTAGATTCAATCTGGCAGCTTACCGTTTTAAATACCAATAGAAGAATCTAACATTATTGGAGGTATGTCATGCTTGATGGTTTCTCCAATTAGCAACGTTTGAGGGTTTAAATCATCATGTGCTCTACCATAGAAGCAAATCCCTTATTTTGATACAGTGGTGAAGGTTCTTTCTTCACCCTTATTTCACATTCCACCCTTATTTCAATATACTGAACAAGTTCTCGTCACATAGCTCTACTATATGGGTCTCTGCTTAGTTGTAAATTCTGAGCTGTATATACTTCAGTTTGCAGTGTCTCTTTTTTGAACTATATTTACAAATAATACTAGAAAAATGTACTAATTTGTGAATTTTTCTTCTTCTTTTTATCTCCTTGTTTGTATTGTGGTGTTCCCTTTATGTATGTCTTGGTGTCACCTATTATGTATGGCAACTTATATATATATAGTAAAGGTATGTATTGATATGTCCTGATGATGGTCCTGCATTTATAAAGGATCGAAACGTCGTCGACAGCTTACACTTGATGATTGAAACACCTTTTTATTGTGAAATCACAGAAAGTGTACTCAAGTAATAACTGTCTGTTTTAATTTTGATCAATTCACAGACTTTGTCTTGCCTTGTAATTGTTTGTGCTTCTCTATGTTAGTATGTATGTGGTAGTTGGACACAGGCTTGTGTCCCACTTGGAAATTGTTTAATATTTTGCCACATCTGATTGTACTGATTATTAAATCTGTCCGGCTGGACTTTGATTATAGATTTCAACTTTGGTCTATATTTATCGTTGTTTTTAAATCTCAATTGATGTTTGGGACCACTGTCTCATGAAATATTGTATACCCCCAAGGTCCCAAACCAATTGCTACTTTGGGTTTCCCTTGTTCTATATAGCTCAAAGTTGAAAGAGGCATGCTTTCGTATAGCGGAGGGGCGGCCACAAGGAAAACAAGATCTGAGGCAATGCTAAAGTAATGTGGTGCGATGCGTGAGGGACAGGGAGGGGGTCAGCAAGCAAAGGAGTGGGAGGTGTGGCCGCAATGATAACAACCCAAAAGAGAAATTATCACTTCGCTGCATATGTTTTGCTGTTGTTGGAAAACTCTGCATGTGTCGCAACACTTTGCAGGTTCCTTAATGAAAAGGAAACCTGTATTGCCTACAATACCTGGCAGCAAACCTGCTTAGCCTGTTAAGAAGGGGGAGCGATGTTAAAACAAGCATTTCCAATGTACCCAAGACCTATTGCATTGCAAATGGTTGGCAAAACAGGAGGGAGAGTGGGGGGGAGAAGGAACAGAGAAAGGGAGGACGGGGATAGGGAGCAGGGTATAAAGCATGGAAAACTGGAGGGAGGGCGGGGAGGGGAAAAGATACTCCTGCTGCGGGCTCCGGCTCCAGCTGCTCCCAGGCCTCAGGCTTTGGACTTTCAGAGGAACCGCACCCCCACAATAAAGGAAATAGTACATACCTATGTAACAACCAAGTAAAGGGGCCAGTAACCATGGGAGGCCACAAATGATAAAAACCACAAATGATGACATGGTTGTACTAAGGTGGGACTAACAAGCCTCATAATGAATCAGAAGACAGCATTTACAAAGGGCAAACACACACGCCAATAAAAAATAAGGGTGGGGGAGTGGGCGGAGCTTCTTTCCATACTGAATTACCACAGCTCTTTGCAGAGCAGTGCTTGTGTCCGCGTTATTTGTTTGGTGTGAATGCATAATAGAGCATGCACTTTCCTACAAAAGTATGCAACCAAGGGGCTGTGTCACCACAGCATTTTTTTTTAACCTTTGCACTATGCTACACAGCATTTTGCTCATGCTGTACACCATGGCTAGAAGGCAATAGTAAAGCCGATAGGTTCCTTATTGGCTTTGCCGATGCTTGTTTAGCACTGGTGTGATCACACTGAGAAGATGACAATTTTATTTTTTATGATGATGACGGCAGTACAAAACCTTTGTGGCTTTTAAATATTAATGTACTTACTATTCCACCAGGATGTTTTGGCTTTGAACTATATGACGCCTTTTCTATTTTCTGCTTGTAAACAACTTCTGCTTCTTTGAGCCTGTTAATAAAAAAAGAAAGTGGTGATAGCCGTATGAGGCAGCTGGATATTTTGCACTACCAAATGTAAAACCAACAAGTAGCAGGAATTAAATAAAAATTCCTAAGGAGAGAAAAAAATAACAAACATGCATTGTATTAACAAGCAAAAACAAAGCTAACAGTTCTGACTTTTCTTACATGTGAAAGTGCTTCAATTATTGCCAAGTGTGTATGTGTGTGTGGTTGTCTGGATTGGTAAGTGAGTGAATGCAAACTGAGTCAAGTTTTCAGAGAATGACTGATGATACAAAACATTTCCTCCTCTCGACACTGCTTGGTTTGTGAGGGCATGTCCTATTCAGACATTTGATCTTCCCAACCCAATTAAGTTTCTTCAGCAGGTGGCATTCATGTCTGCCCTGACACTCTCAAAACAGGTGCCCATGGTGCCCAGTCTCTTTTTCCAGGTCAATTATTTGTTGTTGTTGTTGTATTGCTTTATTTCGATATAAAAACATATCATAAAAGCATTGCATTACATCAATTTGGTAAAAACATTTAAACAGTAGATAATAAAAAAACCTTCAGAATCAATTAAGCAATGCACAAATATAAAAACCTATGAATCAACAGTGGCATTAAGAGAATGGATAGTTAGCCAGGTCATAAAGTCTTTTACAGGCAAGAGCCACTTTACTGAATCAATAGTTTCTTTGCAGTTCTGATTCGCCAGGCCCAGCCCAAGAATTTTGCCATACAACAGGCAATGAAGGGTCGGGCATCTGAGCGTAGTATACGTAGGGCTTCCAAGTGTGATCTAGTACCCAAGCTCCTACATAGTGGCTTCAGCCATCTCGACCTGGGGGCCGCATACGCATAACACTCAAACAGCAGATGGGCAATGGACTCAACCCTTAGGTCACAGAAGGGGCAAAAAGGTATGGTTTGCAATGGTGGTTTCCAGGTGGAAGTTAACAGCCCTAGTGGAAGAACTCCCACCCTAAATTTGAAGTACAATGATCTGTCTCCTGGGTTATGGATTAAGTCCAGGTAGGATTCTCTATATGGAAGCTCCTTAAATGAAAGAAACTGGACAACAGATTTACAATGCTTCGGATTGGACATTCTCGCATTAGCCACCCATAACCAATAAGCCTTCTTCAGCATTTGCTTAGAGGGTGCTGTTCTGTTAACCCAAGCATCTCCTAGACCCAATTTGTGGAGAAGCCGCTTAACCTCCCTGAACCAGGTTACCTTATGCCAGCCCGATAAGGATAGTAGTTCTCTTAGGGCATCGGCATAGCTGCACAGTTCTGGAACATTCCATATCCTAGACCACAATAAAAGGGGACGTAGCCTAGCTTGTTCGCCAATTGGGCGAGTACCTGCGTCAAGCAAGAGGGGGAGTGTAGGGGTACTGTGGGGTAACTTCATAAGATCTTTGTGGAAGTTATTTTAGAGGTAGGTTAAGGTGTCAACTCTCTGTACACCCCACAGTTCCGCGCCATACAAAGCTGCACTCACCACCCTTGCCCTGTAGATGTCTAATAGTGCCCCAATGGGTTTAAGAGATGAGGCGCGTTGTTCTTTAAGCAGGGCCCCTGCAACCCTCTTATGGGTCAGAAACACCTTTTGATGGTGTGCCTTCCAACTCATGGTGTCGCAGAGTCGAATACCCAGGTAGTCAAACTCTTTAACTCTTTCAAGTGGGACAGAGTCCAGAGTAGGGGGGACAACAGATTTCCTGGGAGGGTTAAGGACAAGGAATTTGGTCTTGCTTATATTTATAGACAGGCCCTTGATGTCACAGAAGGCCTTAAAACTAGAGAGCAACTTTTGAATGCCTGCTGGTGATTTTGAGATTAGAAGGGTGTCATCCGCAAATAGGAGCGTCGGTATTTTCCTACCGGCCAGGGAAGGTGCATCAGATGGTTGTTGAAGGAGATGCTCCACCACTCCGTTCACGTATAGAGAGAACAGAGTGGGGGCAAGCACGCAGCCCTGGCGGACGCCCCTATCTACAGGGATACGAGATGTTTTTTCCCCCTGGAGACCCCATCTGATCTGGGCAAAGTTGCTTTCATGGAACTTAATAAGCAAGGTCAACAAATAGGGGGGTATACCCAACCCATCCAGAGCATTCCACAATTGGGCTCGCGGGACCAGGTCGAAGGCAGTTCGCAAGTCTATGAAGACTAAATACAAGCTGCCCCCACCCAGTACAACCACTTTCCAATATAACATTAAGAAGCGGAATGTCTGCTCGATGGTACCTGTCCCTGTTCTAAAACCTGCCTGGAAATCTGACAGAACCTGGTTTTCTTCCACCCACTGCAAAATCCTACCCAATACCACTTTGCCCGCAACCTTTTGGGTTGAGTCAAGCAGGCTAATTGGGCGATAATTGGCTGGGTCGTCCCGACAGCCTTTCTTAAAAATAGGGACGACCTCAGCGCCCCGCCAGGAATCAGGAAGAGAGCCTCCCAGAACAGCCGCATTCAAGGTGTGGCAGGGTATACTCAGACATGAGTCCCTTTCTCACTGCTCCATCAGGATTCAAGCAAGCCGGGCCGAAGAGGCTGAAATGCCAGAAACCGGTCCCCGGTAGCTTGTCTCCTTTCTGGTGAAGAATTGGCTTGGTAGTTTGGTCTGCCCTGTTCCCATGATGCACTGGGCCAGGGACAGACTAATTTGCATATAGCCAGGTTCTGAGCTGGGATGGGGCAGTGAGATAAATAACGGTGATGGATCAAGCCCTGATCTTTGGACTGGGTAAGAGTGGTCTGCTTAATTCAGACACTCTGTTCATCACCACCCCCTTTTCTGAATCGTTTTTGGCCACTATAGGTGTGGCAGGGTATACTCAGACATGAGTCCCTTTCTCACTGCTCCATCAGGATTCAAGCAAGCCGGGCCGAAGAGGCTGAAATGCCAGAAACCGGTCCCCGGTAGCTTGTCTCCTTTCTGGTGAAGAATTGGCTTGGTAGTTTGGTCTGCCCTGTTCCCATGATGCACTGGGCCAGGGACAGACTAGTTTGCATATAGCCAGGTTCTGAGCTGGGATGGGGCAGTGAGATAAATAACGGTGATGGATCAAGCCCTGATCTTTGGACTGGGTAAGAGTGGTCTGCTTAATTCAGACACTCTGTTCATCACCACCCCCTTTTCTGAATCATTCAAGAGTGAGGCGATTAATCTGCTCCATAATGATGGATTTTTCTTCAACAAATCACCCGGAATTCCATCTGGGCCTGCAGCCTTGTTGATTACAATACACCCAATTGCCCTTTCGACTTCCTTGCTACTGAAGGGACAGTCATTGATTGTAGTAATGACTGGGGATCTGACCAAAAAACCCAAGCTTGGTTGAGGTACACCTAATGAGACAGAGTAGAGTTTGGAAAAGTGGGCAAACCAAACATCACCAGGAATGTTACAGGTAAGTTGGAGATCGAGAGGCTTATTCCTGGCTCTCAATAGATCCCAGAACCCCTTGGAATCTTTCATAGTGCTCGCCTCCATTAACTCCCTCCAAAAACTGCAATCATGGGCCTCCTTGGCCATGGTCACAGTTTTTTTATAGAAATGTCTCGCAAGTCTGATATTGCCCGGGTCCTTGGACTTCACTGCGGAAATAAGTTCCCCCTTGGCAGCCCGACATTCAGAGGAATACCACTTGTCTCTTGCCTTAGAAGCACCTTTCACTACAACCCTCGCACTGGTTTGGGGAATGATAAACAGTTCGCTTAATGCAGCAATAGTTTCTATGAATGTCGTTAAAACAGCTGCACTAGTAATACCTGGAGCATCGAGACGTAGTCCCACCGCTGTCATTATGGTCCCTGCTTGTGCCATCCTTTCCTCATCCACTGCTGCTTTAGCCCATTTCAAGCGCCTGCCACAGTTTGAGGGAACAACTTCGTGGGATGTTTTCCACGAATAGGTAGTCTTAGCTGGCTTCCTAACATGCCAAGGCGGGATGAGGATTAGGGATAGAGGGTTGTGGTCACTATCGCAAGATGCTATGACTTCCATGTCTTGCAGAAATGGCCAAAGGTTGTAATTCAACATAGTATAGTCTATTCTGGAGCTGTGTCCCGTTCTGTTATAGGTGTGCGCACCCATAGAGTCTGATTTGGATCGGCCATTGGTTGGTCTCAGATCATGTTCCATGCAGAGTGCATTGATGTCAATTGCAGTCTGCGTCCATTTTCGGATCGGGTCTAGGTTCAAAGTAGGGACGCCTCTCCTTGTATCCTCATCCCAAGAGTCCAGAATATCCTCCCTAGCCAGTGGCTCAAAACAACAATTGAAGTCGCCTGCAAGGAGCACATAGGAGTCAGAACTGCAAGCGACTAATTCACTATTTAATCCTGTGGAGGATAGCGATGATGCCCCACCCCTAGCCCCCCTTAGGTAGAGATTAAAAACCTCTAGCTTCCTTCCCCCTTGGCAGCGTATAGTTATCCTCTGAAGGTCTGGAGAATGAGTGGACTTTTGGCTTACACTTGCACCTAGTGCGATGCTAACCCATATTAAAAGGCCGCCAGACGGGCGACCTTTGCATCCATGTTGTTGGGAAGCTGGGACAAAGTAGGTTGTAAATCCCACTCTGTGCCTGGGTTCAAGGCACCAGGTTTCTTGCAAAAGGCAGATGTTATAGGAGTCCAAGAAAATATTCCATTCAGGGATGTCAAAGTTGCGGGCAAGCCCTGCCACATTCCAGCTTAAAATCTTTAACAGAGGTTCGCCTAGGATAGTCAGCCTTGATGGATTAACAACTGCAATCGAGTTAGGCGCAAGAGCAGCCGCCCCTGCAGCCGCTCTATTTAGCCTTTGCAGTGGCTCAATCTGCTGTTGGTTAGGAGCCCTTATAACACCGGTCGGGTTCCCATCTAATGGAGCATTCTGGATGGGTAACAAGGGAATCGTAAGAGGTGGGACCAGTGAGTGCACTGCATCATGAGATTCTGGGGAGGTTAAGGTGTTTAATGTGTTTGATCCCTCCTCTACAGGCAGAGCATATGGCATTTCTTCCAGGGCTGGGTGGCTAACGAGAGTAGGATCAGTCAACAAGGAAAGGGAATCAATGGTCCCTAAGGTCAGGGGTGGAGAGGCCTTTTCCACTGTTTCAAGGGTAGGTTGCCTTAGAAGTCAGTCTACCTCCTCGAGACCACCAAACCTATTCGAGGTTGGAAGGCCATTCCAGCATGTAGAGAGATCTTGGTAATTAATAGGATTGCTCCTCCATGCATGATGCTGAACCAAAGACCAGTCATCTTCCCGTATAAGTTTGGGGCGTGGTGGATAGAAGAAAGACAGAGGCCTAGGTATGACACGGGAACCTTCACCGGTGGGCCAAGAGCAGATGTGGTGTGCCGTATGTGGGTCCTCAAAGGTCACCACTATACAATCCCCGGCAGTGGTTTTCCTTGTGGGGCCCACCCAGGGGACACGGCGCACCATCAGAACTCTGCTCTTCCGACCGTTGGGAATTGGGCGGTTCACATTGAGACAGTGCATTATCTTATTCTTCAGAGACCAGTGGTTCTCGTAATGACCATTTCCAATCTGGGGGACGCCCGTCAATACAGCCACATAGTCGTTGGCCTCTGGAGGAAGATCAATGTAGCCCCCTCTAAAATTATTCTTAACAGGAGGGCCCTGGGGCTGTTGGCGAGGAGCTTCACTGAGAAGAGGTCTAAGAAAAAGACCTACGGTAGAATTTGATGGTGGTTGAGGGGAGGGACGCTTAGGAACCTTAGGTTTGTGAGCAGTGGTAATTTGATTCACACCCATGGTCCGTGGTTTGGGAACTGGGCGTACAGGAGCTGGTACTGGAAGAGGAACGTGTGGGGCTTGTGGTATTGGGTCATCTACAGCAAAGCCCTGATTTTCTAGACTTCTCAAGCCAAGAGTGGCCAAGGCAATAATGCTTTTTTCCATCTCTAGCAAGTTGTTTTCGATACATGAGAGTCTAAAAGCAAGGGGAGAAAGAAGTTTCTTAAGAGTTTCCCAAACTAAACCTATGAATTCCCCATCCTTCCCTTCCAGACCCTCATCATGTAAGCCCTCATCCTCTGCAGTTATAGTAGTAAGGTCAGAGGCTGTCCCCTCATTGGCTCCCACTCGCTGCGACTGATACCTGGGGGTAGACCCTCCTATTACAATGGGTGCCGGTACACAGACCAGATTCGGCTGTTGGACCACCGCAATTTTGGCCTTCTTACGGGAGTAAGCAGACCGGGAATTACGTTTCCTTTTGGGTAGTTTTCTATTAGTATTAGTGCTCTTGGATGTGTTAAAAATTACTGGGGTGGGGAAATTAGAGCTAACATCCTGCTTACCCTTGTGTGTATTTAGAGTTACCGGTGTGGGGGAATTAGGACTAGCATCCTGCATAGGGGTCACCGCAGGCAAGTTCAGTTCGACTGTCTGGGAAAAAGGCTCTGGGGCTGGGGAAAGGAGTTGTGGAATCGGGATCTGATGGACATCTACCTGCGCGACTAGACAATTGGGGATAGCCGGGCGCTCCGGGGTGACCACAGTAGCTATGTGGCCCAGAGAGGATTTTTTGGAGACTGCAATGACCTGTGATAATCTTCTGGCGGCAGCCAATTCCAAAGAGACACGAGTCTGAAGTTTGGAAATTTCTTGGTCGATGGCTAGATTGGTGCGAGTAATGAAGTCATCCATGGGGCCACTAATTGATGGGCCACCCTTGAAGGCCTTACTTCGAGTTAACCTGGTGCACATAGTTGGACAGCAGCAGCAACCAGGGTAAAACCTCCTAGCCTAGCACTACAAAAAGAAAGGTTAGGTGGTTCACCTGTATGAACCCAATTAGTCAGTGACGGTAAATGGGCGAAAGAGGGTGGGCCAGTCCAGTCCTCTCTGACCTCGAACGGCCTCAAACGGCCCGCTCTTAGCCCGGTCTTTGCCCCGGGCTGCGTCCCCTGCTGCGGGAGTTTGGTGATGTGATATGGGCGTTGCAATAGGCGGGGGGCGGGCCAGCAGGGAGAGCGGACCGGATGCTCTTTCCCGGTCTCGCAGGGACTCCTGGATATCCGAGTCCCCGCACGCTCGCAGCCCCGCCGAGCTTCTCACCCTAAGCCGCCTTGAAAGCCCTCACCGTCAGCTGGCGCTTGCAACAGCGCGACGCGGCACCCGCGGAGCGGGTGCGGCGAGAGGTGGGTGTGAGGTCTGCTGGGTCCGCTACACACACACCGCCGAGTTGAAAGTGCCTCCGTGCCAGTAAAATCAGGTATCCCAGGGAGGGAAGGTAGAAAGTGCCTTTAAAGTCCTGCAATAGGCGGGGGGCAGGCCAGCAGGGAGAGCGGACCGGATGCTCTTTCCCGGTCTCGCAGGGACTCCTGGATATCCGAGTCCCCGCACGCTCGCAGCCCCGCCGAGCTTCTCACCCTAAGCCGCCTTGAAAGCCCTCACCGTCAGCTGGCGCTTGCAACAGCGCGACGCGGCACCCGCGGAGCGGGTGCGGCGAGAGGTGGGTGTGAGGTCTGCTGGGTCCGCTACACACACACCGCCGAGTTGAAAGTGCCTCCGTGCCAGTAAAATCAGGTATCCCGGGGAGGGAAGGTAGAAAGTGCCTTTAAAGTCCTGCAATAGGCGGGGGGCGGGCCAGCAGGGAGAGCGGACCGGATGCTCTTTCCCGGTCTCGCAGGGACTCCTGGATATCCGAGTCCCCGCACGCTTGCAGCCCCGCCAAGCTTCTCACCCTAAGCCGCCTTGAAAGCCCTCACCGTCAGCTGGCGCTTGCAACAGCGCGACGCGGCACCCGCGGAGCGGGTGCGGCGAGAGGTGGGTGTGAGGTCTGCTGGGTCCGCTACACACACACCGCCGAGTTGAAAGTGCCTCCGTGCCAGTAAAATCAGGTATCCCGGGGAGGGAAGGTAGAAAGTGCCTTTAAAGTCCTGCAATAGGCGGGGGCGGGCCAGCAGGGAGAGCGGACCGGATGCTCTTTCCCGGTCTCGCAGGGACTCCTGGATATCCGAGTCCCCGCACGCTCGCAGCCCCGCCGAGCTTCTCACCCTAAGCCGCCTTGAAAGCCCTCACCGTCAGCTGGCGCTTGCAACAGCGCGACACGGCACCCGCGGAGCGGGTGCGGCGAGAGGTGGGTGTGAGGTCTGCTGGGTCCGCTACACACACACCGCCGAGTTGAAAGTGCCTCCGTGCCAGTAAAATCAGGTATCCCAGGGAGGGAAGGTAGAAAGTGCCTTTAAAGTCCTGCAATAGGCGGGGGGCGGGCCAGCATGGAGAGCGGACAGGATGCTCTTTCCCGGTCTCGCAGGGACTCCTGGATATCCGAGTCCCCGCACGCTCGCAGCCCCGCCGAGCTTCTCACCCTAAGCCGCCTTGAAAGCCCTCACCGTCAGCTGGCGCTTGCAACAGCGCGACGCCGAGAGGTGGGTGTGAGGTCTGCTGGGTCCGCTACACACACACTGCCGAGTTGAAAGTGCCTCCGTGCCAGTAAAATCAGGTATCCCAGGGAGGGAAGGTAGAAAGTGCCTTTAAAGTCCTGCAATAGGCGGGGGGCGGGCCAGCAGGGAGGGCGGACCGGATGCTCTTTCCCGGTCTCGCAGGGACTCCTGGATATCCGAGTCCCCGCACACTCGCAGCCCCGCCGAGCTTCTCACCCTAAGCCGCCTTGAAAGCCCTCACCGTCAGCTGGCGCTTGCAACAGCGCGACGCGGCACCCGCGGAGCGGGTGCGGCGAGAGGTGGGTGTGAGGTCTGCTGGGTCCGCTACACACACACCGCCGAGTTGAAAGTGCCTCCGTGCCGGTAAAATCAGGTCAATTATGCTTTCCCCAGGACACTAGCACTCCATTCCCATGTGCTAGGCTTACTACCTGGTACCCCGCTCTCTCTTCTGGAGGAGGTTTTACCTCCAGCGGACACCTGTCTTTCCTTCCCTGGATAAGAGTGTTCCTTTATGGATACCCTCAGCAACTTTCAGCAATATAAAAAACTGGTATCGCTGACCACCAATAACCGCAGAGTCTTAATTATCTGTATGTAGTGCAAGTGAGTAGCCAGAAAATTGCAATACCTCCCACTTTGAAGCAAAGCTCTTATGGCACCAAGCAAGTAAAGTAAGTCATTGTGACCATCAACAGAAGGGCTCTATTGTCCCTTCCATCCAAGTATTTTCCCAGATATCCTTTCACCTTTCCATCTACCATTTCTCCATTGCATTCTGTCAACTATTCATTCTTTCATCCATTATTTAGTCTTTCACCATTCTGTCCATCCATCTGTCCACTCATCCATATCCAAACCTTTCCATCCATCTCCAAACTATCCATTCAAGCACCCTTTCAGCCATCCATCCCTGCATTCTCCCTTTCACTCATCCATCCACTGTTTTGCTCATCCTCCTACCCAATCAATCCATCCATTCACTCATCTATCTACCATTCCTTCCACCCATCCACACATCCATCCATTTTCTCTCTCATTTATCCATCCTTTCACACACTCATCTATCTACCCATTCACCCATCCAGTCATTCACCCTTTCACTCTTCCATCCATCTAAGCTCAGTTGTTTCATTCATTCATGCCTATTTTCACTCATCCATCCTTGCTCCCATCCTTTCACTCCATCATCTATCATCCACCCTTTCGCTCATCCATTCATCCACCCGTTCACTCTCATTCACCCACCTTTTCTTTGTAATTATGAGCCTTTGTCTGCTGAGTTGTAGACAGATGAGACCCACCCCTATTGTAGCTGCTAAAATGGGGGGTTCACAATGCCCCTGTACAAACCTATCCATCCATCTTTAAACCTATCTATCCACCCTTTCCTTCACCCATTCTACCAGCCATACGTTTACTGCATCTATCCATCCTTTCATACTTCCATCTTCCCTTTCACTCAGTCATTCACCCCCTTTCACTCAGCCATCCATCATTTCACTCAGCTATCCTCCATCCATCCACTCATCGATCCTTACATCCATCCTTTCAATTATTCATACAGCCATTCACCCTTTCACTCACCCATCCATGTATTCTTTCACTAACATCCATCCATCCACTCATTTACCCACCCTTTCATGCTAATTATAATCCTTTGACAGCCGAGCCGCAGTCAGAAGAGGACCATCAAGAACTCCACCAGAGTGTGTCTCTGCCTGGTTGTGGATTGATTGGATTTGAAAGCAATAGGATCAGGGGAATATCTTGACCCAGGGGTGGAGGTGAGGCAGCAACAGGTGACCTGCATCTGGAGTGTAGGGGAGGAGTAGAGGCCTGGGTTGCTGCTATAAAACAATTGTCCCATCTCCTGCTGAGTGACTGGGACTCCAGACCCCCCCCCCCCAATCAAAGAAAGAAGGTGTCACATGCAGGGAGGCACCCAGCACTCAGTGTCCCCCTGAAACGAAAGACTTCAGAGCCATTGGGGGGGGGGTATAACTATGAGATCTGAAGCCCCTGAACTTTGGAGAATGGCTTGATCAAGATTGGACAAGACTGGAGCTACTTTGTGGTCAAGAGGAACGTTTGCCAAGGAAGAAACAACTGAAGAAACTGAAGGAAAGGACTGACCTTTGCTGTGTGTTATGGGGCTGGCCTGCAGTTTGCTGTTTAAACCAAGGAAAGGCTAAAGGTACTTTGCTGTGTCCCCCTGCTTGAAAGGACTTTGCTGTGCTGTGTCCTGAAGTAACTTATCCTCAAGGGCCCGTGGTGAGCTGACTTCCTGTTGTGTAAACACAGGAACACAAACGTTTCCAAGAGAGTCTCAGTGACGCTGTCTGCATGTGCTTTGTGCAGCCTGAGACCCTCGTAAGCAGTGCCCTGTGATCGTGGGCACCTGGAGTCCAAGCGAGAATCACCGATGCAGTGTGCATGTGCTTTTTGCAGCCTGAACTCTTTGTGAGGTTTGTGCAGTTTTGTGTGCACCGGAATGCAAGTGAGTTTCAACTACGCTTTGTGCGTGTGCTTTGTGCATCGTGAGACCTTCATGAGGATTGCCTTGTTATTGTGCACACCCGGAATCCAAGTGAGTCTCAACGACGCTGTGTGCGTGTGCTTTGAGCAGCGTGAGACCTTCATGAGGATTGCATTATTATCGTGCACCCAGAGTCCAAATGAATCTCATCGACGCTGTGTGCATGTGCTTTGTGCAGCGTGAGACCTTCGAGAGGATTGCCTTGTTAAAATGCACCCAGAGTTAAAGTGAGTCTCAGTGAAGCTGTGCGCGTGTTCTTCGTGCAGCCTGAGACCTTCGTGTGGAGTGCCCGGTGATCGTGCACCCAAAGTTTAAGGGAGTCTCAGCAATGCTGTGTGCATATGCCCCGTGGCAGGCTGAGATCTTCGTAGCAGTAGCGGGCCAGACCGGCAGCCCCGGAGAAGCTGAGCCGCCGGCCCGAGCCCGCTGTTTCCAATTCACAAAGTTTGCATCGGAGGCCCAAGTCGCTGGACGAGGAGAGGAGAGTGAATACGCGCCCCCAGGTATTGTATGTCGACGCCTGTGGCGGGGTGCGGGCTCAGAGGAAGATGCTCTCGGCCTCTCTCTCATTCTGGCAGCCCGAGCCTCAGCTTCGGCTCATATCACGGCCCGTATTGCCAAGGGACTGGCAGTACCGGGGCCGAAGTGCGGAGCTGCACTTTTTCTTTACACAATACCTGTGTTGGGGGCAACTGTTGAATGAGGCTGACTGCAAGTCAGAAGGAGTGGCGGAGAGACTCCCTACAGCTCCGCGATCGGTGCTAGAGTGTATTAGGCATTATCTTATTTCTGCATAACGGAGTACCTGATTGTCGGATTACACATTGCATCATTTCTGCATAATGGAGTACCTGATTAGTGTATTACGCATTATATTATCCCTGCATTACGAACTACCTGATTAGTGTATGACGCATGGCATTATTTCTGCATAATGAACTACCTGATTGTCGTATTGCATGGTTTCTGTATAACGAACTACCTGATTAGCGTATTACGCATTGCATTATTCCTGCATAACAAACTACCTGATTAATGTATTACGCATTGCCTTATTTCTGCATAACGACGTACCTGGTGGTTGTATTACGCATTGCATTATTTTTACATTGCAACGTGCGGATGGTTGTATTACGCATTGCATTGTTTTTAGATAGCAAAGTGCCGGATTATTGCATTATGCATTGCATTATTGTTACATTGCTAAAGGGCCTAATTCTAGCATTACGAACTGCATAACATGGTATTAGGATTACAGTGGAATATTTAGACATGCTTATTGATATTGTCAGAACTTACAAAGGCTCGCTGGCCTAACAACCAGCCAGGAGAAATATTACCCATACTCATATGTTGGATTTATATCATGTGGTCTTATCGTATCTTTTTACATAATATTTATACTCATTTTTATAAAACTCGTGTTTAGTCTATTTGGGGATGTCATCATTGGGTTGCTGTGAGCGTGGTTGCAAATACTTTACACATTTGCCTTGAAGATAAGCCTGACTGCTCCTGCCAAGCTACCAAGGGGGTCAGCGAGGGCTATATCAGAAGGTGACCTTACTTTCCCAGATGTGGAAATGCGGGTTCCTATTTGTCCGAAGGTACCTACCTCAGTCAACCAGGGATCCCGGGTCTAACATTTGTTGGTCAGCGATGTTGGATTTGAATGTGTATTAGCTAATTCACTCACAGTGATTGGTGTACATCACAAGTTTAGCGCAGACCATGACACAACCACATATTGTGTTCTTGATTTGTTGGTTTTATTTTTGAGCAACCTTTAAGCCACACATCATATCTCAGAGGAGCCAGGTAGCCAGTGAGGCTGCAGAATTAGAGTTCGACATTGAGGCATTGCTTACGTACAAAGTTGATCAAATGAGGCAATTCTACAGAGCTTTGGGATGTCCCATGAAAAGTAGCGCCAAGAAGGAGGAACTGCAAATGGCCAGGAGGGCCTGGTGGCAAGCCAAAGGGGCTCAGGAGGCGGGTGATGTTGAGGTTGATGAGGATGACCCAGGGAATGGATTTGGTCCACAGGATTGGCCAGTGGAGGGACCAGCTTCTGGGGCTGGTAGTAGCCAGTTTTTCCCCAGAGGAGCTGGAGGAAAACCAAAGGGTCAGAGACCATGAGTTGGAGGTTTTAAAACTTAAAACTCAAGCAGAGGAGAAGAAGCTGCTCATTGAAAGTGAACAGCGAGCAGAGGAGAGCAGGAAAGCTCTCGCCTTGGAAGCAAATAAGATTCTCTTAGCTCATGAGTTAAACATGAGGCAACTGGACATTAAGGTTAAAAACGCAGAATCCAGTCCAGTTTGAATGGTGGCAGCATACAGCCAGTGCCAAGTGTGGATGAGTACAAGCGTGCACTGGATGAGTGGGTGTTGGTGAGCATTGCAAATTATTTGAAGAGGTTGCTCAACCTTACCCCTAGGGAGCCTAGACCCAGTAATAGTTTTCCAGGATTGCGCCAAACCATGTTAGGGTGCAAGCACTTTGATTCCCGGGAGCTGGTGGGACCACATGGCCCCCGCCCCCAAAACTAAAAAAAAAAAAAAGGCTGCCCAGGCCCCGGGTATGGGTTCCATGGGACCATAATTGGCCTCTGGGGACTGCCACGCAGCCCCCTCCTAACAATTTTTATAAAAAAAACAAAGAAGGCTGCCAGGCACTGGCAACTTGCCGGAGGCCCAGTCCCCTCCCTGCAGCACTCTGCAAATGTTCCCCCTGGCGTTTTCAAAGTTGGGGAATTAAGTCCCCGTGAATACTGAGGGTCCATTTGAGATGTCATCAGTGATGTCATCAGCGATGTCACTGACCATGTCATGAATGATTTAATATGTGACATCATCAGCAGTGGATTGCGGGCGCGTGAGTTATAGTCAATCAATCAATCAATCAAGGCATTTATAGAGCGCACTACTCACCCGGAGGGTCTCAAGGCGCTTGGGTGGGGGGTGGGGGGGTGGGGTGCCGCTACTGCTCGAACAGCCAGGTCTTGAGCTTCTTCCTGAAGGAGAGGTGGTCTTGGGTCAGGCGAAGGTCGGTCGGGAGGGTGTTCCAGGTCTTGGCGGCCAGGTAGGAGAAGGACCTTCCTCCTGTTGTCGCTCTTCGGATGCGGGGGACGGCGGCGAGGGCGTGGTTGGTCGATCGGAGGTGGCGTTTGGGAGCGTAGAAGTTGAGGCGGTTGTTGAGGTAGCTCGGGCCATGGTCGTGTAGGGCTTTGTGTGCGTGGGTGAGGAGACGGAAGGTGATTCTCTTGTTGACGGGGAGCCAGTGCAGGTCTCTCAGATGTCCGGAGATGTGGCTGCGTCGGGGGATGTCGAGGATGAGTCTGGCTGAGGCGTTCTGGATCCGCTGGAGTCTCTTCTGGAGCTTGGCGGTGGTTCCGGCGTAGAGGGCGTTGCCGTAGTCCAGTCGGCTGGTGACGAGGGCCTGGGTGACCGTCTTCCTGGTCTCGGTGGGGATCCACCAGAAGATCTTCCGTAGCATGCGCAGGATGTTGAAACAGGACGCGGAGATGGCGTTGACTTGTCTGGTCATGGAGAGGGAGGAGTCCAGGATGAAGCCCAGGTTGCGTGCGTGGTCTGTCGGTTTGGGTGCGGTGCCCAGGGCGGGGGGCCACCAGGAGTCGTCCCAGGCGGAGGGCGAGGAGCCTAGGATGAGGACTTCCGTCTTGTCTGAGTTCAGTTTCAGGCGGCTGGTCATCATCCACTCGGCTACGTCTTTCATCCCTTCGTGGAGGTTGGTTCTGGCGGCGGCGGGGTCGTTGGTCAGGGAGAGGATCAGCTGGGTGTCGTTGGCGTAGGAGATGATGTTGAGGTTGTGTTGGCGTGCGATGCCCGCAAGGGGGCTCATGTAGACGTTGAAGAGGGTGGGGCTGAGCGAGGAGCCCTGAGGAACGCCGCAGATGACTTCCGTGGCTGCAGATCTGAACGGTGGCAGGCGTACTCTCTGTGTCCTTCCAGCGAGGAAGGAGATGATCCACTCCAGAGCCTTTTCCTGGATTCCGATGTTGCTGAGGCGCTGCACTAGGGTGCGGTGGCAAACAGTGTCGAACGCCGCGGAGAGGTCTAGGAGGATGAGGGCTGCTGTTTCGCCGTTGTCCAGCAGGGCTCGGATGTCATCGGTGGCAGCGATGAGGGCGGTCTCGGTGCTGTGGTTGGCTCGGAAGCCAGACTGTGAGGGGTCGAGGGATCCATTCGTCTCGAGGAAGGCGGCCAGCTGCTTGTTGACGGTCTTCTCGATGACTTTGCCTGGAAACGGGAGGAGCGAGATGGGGCGGTAATTCTTGAGTTCGGTGGGGTCCGCTGTTGGTTTCTTTAGTAGAGCGCTGATATCGGCGTGCTTCCAGCTCTCAGGGAAGGTGGCGGTGTCGAAGGAGGTGTTGATGATGTCCCGCAGGTGGGGTGCGATGATAGCGTCGGCCTTGTTGAAGACGTGGTGAGGGCAGGGGTCTGTCGGAGATCCGGAGTGGATAGAGTTCATCGTGCAGATGGTGTCTTCTGTGTTGATCTGGGTCCAGGCGCTGAGGGTGGTGGTGGGGGGCGTTGGTGCGGTCGTGGGGAGCGTTGTTTGTGGGCTGAAGCTGTTGTGTATGTCAGCGATCTTGTTGTGGAAGTAGGAGGCGAGGGAGTTGCAGAGGTCTTGCGGCGGGGTGATGTCGTTGGTTCCGGCGTTGGGGTTGGAGAGCTCTTTCACGATGTTGAAGAGTTCCTTGCAGTTGTGTGCGTTGTTGTCCAGCCGGTCCTTGAATGCTGATTTCTTGGTGGCGTGGATCAGTTGATGGTGCTTCCGGGTGGCGAGCTTGAGGGTGGTCATGTTGTCCGGTGTTGGCTCCCTTCTCCAGGCTTTCTCGAGGGCTCGGCAGTTCTTCTTGGAGCTCTTGAGTTCGTCGGTGAACCATGGGGCCTTCTTGCTGCCGGGTCCGCTAGGCGGGGTCCTCAGTGGGGCGAGGTCGTCTGCGCAGTTGCTGATCCACTTCGTGAGGTTGTCGGCGGCCTGGCTGGGGTTCGCTGAGCTGGCGGGAGGGTGTTGGCTCAAGGAAGTGGCGAGCTGGTTTGCTGTGATCTTGTTCCAGTTTCTTCGAGCAACCTGTTGCTGGTGGTGGTGGATCGTGGATCTTCTGAAGGTGAAGTGGACGCAGCTGTGGTCCGTCCAGTGGAGTCCGGTGGCGTGGCTGAAGACGATGTCCTTGCTGGAAGAGAAGACAGCGTCGAGTGTGTGTCCGGCGAGGTGGGTGGGGGTGGTCACCAGCTGCTTGAGTCCGAGGATGGCGAGGTTGTCAAGCAGGGTGGTGGTGTTGCGGTCGTTGTTGTTCTCCAGGTGGAAGTTGATGTCCCCCAGGAGGATGAAGTCAGCGGAGGGGAGGGCGTGCGGGCTGATGAAGTCGGCGATGTCTTCGCTGAATTGTGTGCGTGGTCCCGGGGGTCGGTAGATGAGGGTGCCTCTGAGGGTGGTTTTGGGGTCCGTGTGGATCTGGAAGTGCAGGTGTTCGGCGGTTGTCAGGGTGTCGTCGGTGTTGGTCACGATGCGGATGGTGTCTCTGTAGATGATGGCGATGCCTCCTCCAGTCTGGTTGCCGCGGTCTCTTCGGGTGATCTTGTAGCCCTCTGGGATGGCGATGGCGATGTCGGGCGCTGAGGAGTCGTTCATCCAGGTTTCCGTGAGGAAGGCGACGTCAGGAGCTGTGGTGTCGAGGAGGTTCCAGAGTTCGATGGCGTGTCTGTGGATGGAGCGGGTGTTGAGTAGGATGCACTTGAGGTGGTTGCTGCTGGTGTTCGGCTTGGCGGGCGCTGGTGCGGGGCAGGTCCGGATGCAGGTGAACTTGCAGGCGTGGCAGCTGAAGGGTCCGTGGGTTCGTCTCGGGGTGGCTCGGTGGTATCCCCGGATTCGGCCGGTGTTGAGTGCGTTGAGGGTGGCGTCGTCGTACGTCCGGCGGGGGCCAGGGGTCTTGGCCCTGGGCGCGGTCCAGGCGCGGACGGGCGCAGACGGGCTTACCTTTGGCGCACCTTCGGCGCTCAGTCGGTGCTCCTGCTGCGCGCGTCCGCTGCGCGGTCGCTCTGGGGGCGTCATAAAAAGGGAGCCGGTCGGGAGGGTCTGCGGGAGGGCGGGAGCGGGAGCCAATCGGCTGGCGGGGGGCGGGGCCGCGGGCTAGGGCGGCGGGAAAATCTGGCACGGCCTCGGCGGGCCTCGGGTGGCGGGAGGCTGGTGGGCTCGGCGGCCCTCGGGTGGCTGGAGGCTGGAGTGCTCGGCGGCCCTCGGTGGCTGGGGCTGAGCAGGCAGGCACAGGAGCGTGGGGGTGACCAGGCCAGGAGGCGCAGTGGTCAACTAACTATAACGGGGGAATTTCAATGGTTTTGTAAGAGTGAAATGTCCAACTAACTATAACACCCCTGAAACCTGTGTTTTTTTCAGTGAATTTCTGAGGTTTTGTAAATGCTAATTCCTAACTATAACATGTCTGAAACCTATGGTTTTTTCAGTGAATTTCAAAGGTTTTTTAAATGCTAATTCCTAACTATAACATGTCTGAAACCAATTTTTTTCAGTGAATTTCAAAGGTTTTTTAAATGCTAATTCTTAATTATAACATGTCTGAAACCTATGGGTTTTTCAGTGAATTTTAAAGGTTTTGAAAATGAATTTTTTAAAATTTATTATTCTTATATTTATTTTTTTGATATTGATTTACTATTTTTTTTAAACTATTTATTTTTAGATATTTTATTTTTTAAATGACATTACATTGTGTGGCTCACCCTTCTTTTTATTATTTTGGGCCCTGGACCCCATCCCCTAGAGCCTGACCCGCAAATCTAAATGTATTCATTTTTTTTAATAGGAATGGGATTCCTATGGAAGGAAATGCAAGTTACTTGTAAGTATGCTTGGAACTACTTTTCATAGTCAATGCTGGGCTAAAAGATGCAGCACTGGTTCCGCTCCTGATAACAAATGAATACATCGGAATTCGTTGTTTGGATGACTTAAGGTGAATATTTTAAAGTTCGAAATCTGCACACTTAAAACAAATTGCAACTGAAATCAGTCAATGTCAGCCTATGAAAGGAAATTCACTTAGCAGGTAAATAGTGTTATTATTACTTTTTCTTACTCAGGGGTGGATCCTGGATCCAGCACTGCTGCATCACCTCTAAACAGTTGAAAGAATGCAAATTACCAAAGACGCGCGGAAGCCCACGTCTCTTTATTTTTTTAATATCGCTAGAATGCGCGGATCATACATGCACCCCGTGATTTTACCAACAAAAAACAATAATTGGGGTTTGTGGAACCACCTGAGCAGACCTAGAGGGTCAGGGTGTGTCTACCCTCCCCCTTTTCACTTTTTAAACTCACATTTCACAGGCTTCTTCACCCTCCCTTCGACCGAGGCATAAAATGGCTGCCAACAGTTTCAAGTTTCGAATGTTGACAAGCACTTGACAGCCAATTAGCATTCAGCGTGTTATTGGAAGGCTGCACTTATGCTACGATGACAATAAGTGGAGTATCCGTATTCAATATTTTTATGGAAAGGGGGCCACATAGCCCCCCTCCCGTGGTCAATTCCGAGCACCGAGGTCGCCACCTCCCGGGACATGGCTAATTATATATTATTATTTTATGGAGGAGGGCTGCATAGCCCCCCTACTGAAGCCACTTCAAGGCCCCGGGGACCCCATTTCCGGGGATGGCTTTTTTAAAAATGTATTATGACCGTCACCGCTGGGGACCGTGCGAGGGTCTTCAATTCCCCCACTGTCCCACATCCGAAGTCCATCTGTGTATGTACTACCTAGGAGTTGCCTTCACTTTGCGCATGCACGTTTGTGGTAGTGCATGCGTGTTAATATTAGTTATGCGCACAATACGTCCCACCGCCTGGGTATATACCCCTAATGTATTTCATTTCATTTGCGCATGCTCAATTACAACATGCCCAATGACAGCTCTCACACCCAGTGACATCATGCTCAACCAATCATCCTTCTGCAAAGTATTTATAACCTGCCAACCTTCTCGAACTTTTCCTATTCCGCAGTCACAGCCATTGATAGTGTTCATATCCACTTCTTCGTAGGTGAGCACTTTTTTTAAGAATAATTAAATTAATTAATGTGAATGATCTTTAAATACCGCGTAAATACAAATTTTAGTTCAATTTGACAATGTTGTTTATAAGCACGCTTTCCTACTTTTGACTTTGTAACTTTTGTTTCTGAGCAAATCACTTAATCCTGCCGTCTTCAATTTTGTAAGTAGTGCCTCACATGCTGCTTCCTCCCCATGCAGTGAACATGTAATCGATTGGCCAATGTTGCATTTTAGCACGCTCTCCATGTTTTTTAATAACGTTAAACTTGATTTCTTATCCTTTGTTCTGTGCAAATCAGTTAATCCTGTCACTTTTCTTTAATTTGCCAAGTGCCACGTGGCCCTTCCCACATCAGTGTGCTACCTACTGTTCAAGTTAATGCGATGTAGTTGTTCTCGTGAAAGTAGTGCATAACATGCCCCATGCATTGCAAAAGTAATGTTTTTCGGCAATTCTGTATTTTAGTACAGTTTCCAGGTCTTACACCTCCAATATCTTCCCTTGGTAGGCGATGTTTCTAGGCAAATCACTTAATCCTGCCGCCTTTAATTTTGTCGAATTTTAGCATGCTCTCCATGTTTTTTTAATAACGTTACTCTTGATTTGCTATCCTTTGTTCGGTGCAAATCACTTAATCCTGCCACGTTTCTTTAATTTGCCAAGCGCCACGTGGCCGTTCCCGCAACAGTGTGCTAAGTGCTGTTCAACTTAATGCAATGTAGTTTTTCTCATGTATGTAGTGCGCCACGAGCCCCATGCATTGCAAAAGTAATGTTTTCGGCAATGCTGTATTTTAGCATGTTTTCCAGCTCTTATACCTCCAATATCTTACCTTGGTAGGCGATGTTTCTAGGCAAATCACTTAATCCTGCCGCCTTCAATTTTTGAAAGTAGTGCGCCACTTGCTACTTCCTCCCCATGCACTGCACATGTAATCAATTAGCCAATGTTGTATTTTACCTCGCTCTCCAATTTTTTAAATAACATTAAACTTGATTTGTCCCCTGTTCCATCTCATTATACAGATATCTCACCCATGGGATGTAGTGGTCGCCACAAGCTGTTTATTCCTGCCCATGCACTATACAAGATGGTAGTCAACCACTCGACATACGAGATCCACTGAGCGCTCTCCATATGCTATCAGCCGAAAATTGCAATGGACCTAATGGAGTGATTAGGTTTGACTTTAACATTTCATGATTAAAAAGCATTCTGAAATAACCAATTGTGTATTTTATGTGTTTGCAGACAGATAACTGTGCTGTTCTCATGTTTTGGTAGAATTAGTGGGCCTTCTGGTAGTAAGAAAGCAAATAAAAACATGACCTCGCAATTTATTTGCCAAATATGTGATTTGAAATTGAAAATGTGTGTTATAATTTTTCCTGCTTCTATAAATATTTTTTATAAAATGTAAATCCCCATTGTGATAGTCTTATAGACTTTTGTTTCTGAAACCCATATGTTTCTCATTTAAATGCTTGTTACATGTTTTCAGCCTGCACTTGAGATACAAAGTGAAAATGTTGTTTTGAATTTTTTTTATTTGAAGACGTGTCTTACAATTTTTCTTGATGTTTATTTCTCATTTCTAGATCATGGAAGACCAAAAAGGGTTCTATCAGATCAAGGCCAGGACTTTGTAAATAAAGTGAGTGACCAATCCTGGCCTAACATTTGTATAATGCGGTGCTATTTCCTATTTTGCTTGCCAAATATAACCTCTGATAATTGCTTTTCATCCCCAATCCTATTGAGAACAAATGTTTTTATGTACATTTAAATTAATCTTGGACATATGTACAACATATACATTTTTAACTCTTTTTTTCAGTTTGCAGAATGTTTGTTGCCGAGGTTGAAGAAAACTATATCCTCCTGTTCCAGCTGATTACACCGATGTCTCAAATATGGCATTTACTAGTTGTCCAAAGCCATGAAGATTCACAAATTTTTAACGGACAACGTTAAGGTAAATACTCTCAATATGGGTAGTCGACAAAGTTAAAAAGTAACAGATATAAGTACTTGGGTTTTTGGTGTCAGATAATGTCCAATTCACACTTCTACGAACGAGGCTGATGCAGGGTGGATCTCTGTATAACTAATGGATGATTAGGTATTAGGATGGCCTACAAAGCTCCCAACCTTCTTACTTTTTTTCTTAAAGGGTTCCAAATTGGGGACGTATATTAGTCTGTGCAGTAGAGGTTGACGGTGTTGCTCCACTGGTACTTGGGCCTTCTCATGAAACAGAAGGAGCCTCTCTCAATATCCTTAACTCTTCCCTTCCAAAGTTGACCAGATTCTTAGTCTGCAAGTCCTTCCACATACTTGCAGTTCCACACCAGTACTCTTTATTAGGGTATCCTCTTGAAAGCAGTCTTGCATATCCGGCAAGAAACCTACGGAGTTCAAGTTGTGAACTCTGTTGGCCACAGTGTTTACACAAGGTAAGCAGAGTGGCCTAGATATACAATACCTCCAATTAAATGCATTAGAAATAAAAGAGCTTATTTACAAACCCCTTGCGCCACTTTTGCATCACTTTCAACATGAGAAAAAGAACACAAAAGTGGCACAAGAGTTTTCTAAATAAGCCCTAAAAAATATTGTCCTGCATAATGACTTCCTCTCTCACCTAATTCTGTTTCATCTGTGAATCATTTTAAAGACCTGTTCATCTGTAATATAAATATGACGCAGTAGGCACTTCTATACAAACACTGTTTGAAGGCAAGCTTATGAGATAAGTGAAATCAGGTACACTGCACACATTAAAAATATTGAAAATATCGTCAAGTGTTACTTTGACTTGCAATTAATTTTAAACACTAATTTTCTTTTTTGTTTTGCTGATTAAATACAGTACTTCTATTGGACTCCATATACGTTGTTTGTTATATTGTTATGTTAAAGTTATGGTTCTAGTTATTTATTGTATTGGTATTATTTAGTTATATTTCCAGTTATTTATCTATAGATATAAAAACGAATGTATGTCTGTCTGTCTGTCTGTATGTTTGTCCTTTATGCATTACTACACTATTCATCCGATCGCCATGAAACTTTGGGAAGTTGTTGAGTACACTCCCCTGAAGGTTTCTGGCATAAATCTTTTATAAATATCGGCCCCCCCAGGGCCCTCATAATCTTTCGAATACTGATGGGCGCACCAGACGGAAAAACAACAAATCGTGTATCCACAAGCACTTGAATAAATAGAATTAAAACACCATTCATCCGATTGCCATGAAACTTTGGGAAGTTGTTGAGTACACTCCCGCGAAGGTTTCTGGCATATTTGTTTTTAAAATATCGCCGCCCCAGGGCCCTCATAATCTTTCGAATACTGATGTACGCACAAGACGAAAAAACTAAAAATCGTGTATCCACAAGCACTCGAATAAATAAATAGAATTAAAACAGCATTCATCCGATTGCCAGGAAACTTTGGGAAGTTGTTGAGTACACTCCCGTGAAGGTTCTAGCATATTTAATTTTTAAATATCGCCCCCCCCAGGGCCCTCATAATCTTTCGAATACTGATGCACGCACAAGACGAAAAAACAAAAAATTGTGTATCCACAAGCACTCGAATAAATAAATAGAATTAAAACAGCATTCATCCGATCGCCAGGAAACTTTGGGAAGTTGTTGAGTACACTCCCGAGAAAGTTTCTGGCATAAATTTTTTGTAAATATCAGACCCCCAGGGCCCTCATAATCTTTCAAATACTTATGTACGCACGGAAAAACAAAAACTCGTGTATCCATAAGAACTCGAATAAATAAATAGAATTAAAACGACATTTTGAAATGTTTTCCATATTAAAATGAATAAGTTTCAATAAAAATGACACAATGTAAATTGAATGTTATCATAACGAGTTTCCTTGAATTTCCTTTCTTCGGAGATCGCAGCAACGCGCGACGGGTAAGCTAGGTGTTTTAATAACAGTTAATTAAAAAATACATGCGTCTTTTTTTCGTGGGGTGTAGCAGTCCATAATAGAAATGATATTTATAATTTGAAGTATAATTCTGAGGCTAGCTCTTCACCAGATCTTTACCAGAGTGTATAGCTACAACTTACGGTTCCAATTCAAAAGAATAAAAAGTAAAACGCCATTAGCAACATGGTGAACTTATAACCTCTGTGCTCACGTAAGTGTTCCATGAACATTTACTATAGTAACAGGCAGAAAGCCGTTTGGGGTTAGGGTTAAAAGTTACTGGCTGTACAGAAACCGTTATATTTACCCTGGATCCTCTACATGACAGAAAGGAAAGCAAAGTAAAACAAAACACTGTGTACCAGATTTACAACCCCCTTGCACCACTTTCGCATCCAACCCCCCAACAAAATTACAAGTATGTGGGCCTCAACGACTCCCCTCAAGCTCCGGGAATCACCACCCCCGGGAATTTCTGTATTATGGGAGGTAGACTGCATGGCCCTCCGCCTGGTGCTCTCGAGAGCCCTGGAAACTACTATGACCGGCTCCTGCCGTGTCCCGGGGTGCCTACCCCCGCTATACTGCTGTTTGCTTTGATAGAGCGGGACACTCACGACTCCTGCCCTCCCATAGCAAATATAGTTTGCATTTTGAAAGACAGAGCAGTAAAATCTATTCTCACTTTCAAAATCCACAGCAGATTGCATTTCCATATACAAATTAGCATTTACCCATGCAAAAAAGCAACACTGGCTCCCGAAGAACGCAAAGGTTCATCACACAATGTTGCTAAAAAGTGTGCTCCACTTCTCAATATACTACCTTATCCTTCGTAATGTTATCTTCAATCACGTTCTGATAACCAATAAGAATCATGCTTTTAAAAAACAGAAACATGCACCCTAGTTTTCTGTGTAGAATGTTGTCAAACAACCAATCATTTATTTTCTGTTTTAATTTCACTTTTTCCCCAAACTCCCTTTGCCTATTCTAACATATGCCAAAGGCAGAAATGGAACTACTCCAATCTATTTTGTCCACAGATTGAGAAAACTAGGAAAAAATGTGAATGAATCTGTTTCTACTTTTCTCAGAGACTATAGAATGGTGTCCATATACCACAAAAATCTGCGTTTCAATATGCATGGCATCTATAGGAGAGATGCTGTACATTATACAGATGAAGGGAACAAAGTCTTTCTCATGAACTTTAGCCTCTGCATCGGTACTTACTTGAAAGTACTAAAATCTCTCAATAAACACAAGGGCTCTTTTTAGAGCCACCCAACATCTATACACATAAGCTTGATGTATATCTAAAAAATACATGATTCTTTTTTTTCGGTGGCAAATTGCGCGGATCCTACGAGCATCCCGTGACTTTGAAAAAAAAAGAAAAATACTATCTTACTTTTTTGTCAATACGGGTCCTTATGTGACCCCCTGAGCAGGATTAGGGAGTCAGGGTGTGTCTACCCTGCCCCGTTTTCACACGTTGCACACATTTTAATGACATCCTCAGCCTCGCTTCTACCAAGGCACCAAATGGCTGCCAACAGTTCCTGATTTCAAATGTTTACAACCGCTTGACAGCCAATTAGAATTGAGCGCTTGATCGGGACGGTGCGCTTATCTTACGAGGCCAATCCTCGCCCAATCCGCGGATCCTCCGCGCCCATAGATATATAAATGACTTTAACCATAATTTTCAAAGAAACCACTGAACAAATTGACACCAAATATGCGAAAGGCACAATTCAGAACTGAGGACTACCTCTCTGCCAAATTTGGTATAATTCCGTTCAGTCGTTCGAGCTGTGGCCGTAGCTAAAGGTCCTATGGGAAATTGCATGGGGAAAACACGTTTTGGAACCCCCCTTTTTTCTCAAGCCCCTGCTTCACCAATCACCCCAAACTTTCAGGGAAGGAGCGGAACTGAGCTGGCCAAAAGTTTGGAAAATTTCAAGAATCGATCATCAATCGACGCCAAAGTTATTGCCAATAGAATGTTGCGTTTTTCCTATGGATAATAGGTCCTAACTATAACTACCTACTGGCGACCGCCAGTAGGTAATACACAAACACACACAAACATATATAGTTGTGCAGTCAGGGGGCTCAGTGAGACGACATATTCCTGCAGGCAGCGCAGGATATCAGCAGAGGGTTTCACTAAATCCTGAAGTCCGCGTAACCACTTGGCCGCCCGATCCTGAGTTACAACTGCATTCTGGGACTTGCAGTCATTTCGATACTCCAGGAACTTCACAGGTGATACTTATCACCGTTTAGGGCGGAGCGAACATTCTCTATTTCATTTGGGGCAAGACACACCAATGTGATTACACCTCTGTTTCCTGTTACATTCTGGGCGCTGAAGAGGCCACTGTGGCCGAAATGCATACTCCCTTTGCTGCACAACTTGGGAATAAAGACTCTCTGGTTTGTTCCTCTACTGTGGCCTTTGCCTTTCATTTTTGGAGGGGTTTTTGGATGTTTCATGCATCGTCAGCCAGCGGCGTGCTACAGGGGCCCCTGCACACAAGACGGCTTGGTCTTGACTGGCGTTGGTGTTTCGGCATCTACTCTTCGTATTTCAAGATTTTGAAAAAGACCCGAGCCCACCATTCCATCCAGGCGGAAATGAAGCGGTGCCGGAGTCATTGTACTCCGTCCTGGGCGAGATGCACTGTCATTCTTACCCCCGTTAAACAGACTCCTGGTTGTGATGGTAGTGCAGTCAGGGGGCTCAGTGAGACGACATATTCCTGCAGGCAGCGCAGGATATCAGCAGAGGGTTTCACTAAATCCTGAAGTCCGCGTAACCACTTGGCCGCCCGATCCTGAGTTACAACTGCATTCTGGGACTTGCAGTCATTTCGATACTCCAGGAACTTCACAGGTGATACTTATCACCGTTTAGGGCGGAGCGAACATTCTCTATTTCATTTGGGGCAAGACACACCAATGTGATTACACCTCTGTTTCCTGTTACATTCTGGGCGCTGAAGAGGCCACTGTGGCTGAAATGCATACGCCCTTTGCTGCACAACTTGGGAATAAAGACTCTCCGGTTTGTTCCTCTACTGTGGCCTCTGCCTTTCATTTTTGGAGGGGTTTTTGGATGTTTCATGCATCGTCAGCCAGCGGCGTGCTACAGGGGCCCCTGCACACAAGACGGCTTGGTCTTGACTGGCGTTGGTGTTTCGGCATCTACTCTTCGTATTTCAAGATTTTGAAAAAGACCAGAGCCCACCATTCCATCCAGGCGGAAATGAAGCGGTGCCGGAGTCATTGTACTCCGTCCTGGGCGAGATGCACTGTCATTCTTGCCCCCGTTAAACAGACTCCTGGTTGTGATGGTAGTGCAGTCAGGGGGCTCAGTGAGATGACATATTCCTGCAGGCAGCGCAGGATATCAGCAGAGGGTTTCACTAAATCCTGAAGTCCGCGTAACCACTTTGCCGCCCGATCCTGAGTTACAACTGCATTCTGGGACTTGCAGTCATTTCGATACTCCAGGAACTTCACAGGTGATACTTATCACCGTTTAGGGCGGAGCGAACATTCTCTATTTCATTTGGGGCAAGACACACCAATGTGATTACACCTCTGTTTCCTGTTACATTCTGGGCGCTGAAGAGGCCACTGTGGCCGAAATGCATACGCCCTTTGCTGCACAACTTGGGAATAAAGACTCTCCGGTTTGTTCCTCTACTGTGGCCTCTGCCTTTCCTTTTTGGAGGGGTTTTTGGATATATATATATATAAATATATATATATTTTTTTTGCTGCTCCAGATTCCACCTCCTCCGTGCACTCCCGTGCGGTTGCTATTCGCGGGTGATGTGCCTGCAACAATAACTGCTCCAATCTCTGTGTATCCGCTCACACACAAAGAAAGCACTCACGGTGGCGAGTCCAAAGATTTTATTCGGGACTCACAGTATTCAGACGCGTTCCGGCTGACGCTTTTATTGATGGTAACATGGCGCGCCTGAAACAGCCGTTTTCTATGTCTATTACAGTTTGCATCAACACTGAGAAGAGAACGCCGCCACTATTGGCGGACATCTTATAATGTGCAACAAACTTTGATATACATTTTTCAGCACAATTCATCCAAAGCGTCGTTAGAATTACATGAAATCACAGCCCATTGTTTTCTGAATGTGATTAAGCCCACAGATGTGCTTATACACCGCTCATAATACATTTAACGCAAAATTGCGCATTTTATCATAGATATAGCCCTGAATGGGCCCTCAACACGACAAAGTTAATCTCCGTGTACTGCAAGGGAAGCAAGCAAGAGCTGTATGAAGAGGCATAACGTCTTAAGGTAGGAGACTGCCCACATGAGACTTGTAGCTTTCAGCAGTGCGAGGTGGCTGATATCCAAATGGTTTTGGAGATTCCGGTATAAGCATTACAAGCTACTATGTATAGTGATGTGGATCGCGATGAGGCGGCCTTAGAAGTCTTAAAAATGAAACCGTCATCGGGAGCAGTGGCCTCCCGGGAATGCAATTTAAAACCTACGACCATGACAAACCAGTTTGTGGCCCTAGAAAGGCTATATGAACCTGTGAATATAAACCATTCCGGCTTATCAGAATCCTGACCCTCAGTTGCTGCAGAAATGGTCCGAGCATACTGCCAATTCTTGTAAGGGTATGCTAATAATTCTGATTGAATTTTCTTGGAGTGATCACGCTAAGGCTCGCAAAGCAATTGAGGAGTTGGAACAAGACATTGGGTTAAATAATGAAAAAGAGAAACAAGAAGAACTGAGGAAGAATATGGAAAAGCGCTTTAAGAGTTATGAGAGCAAGTTTAAATCATGTAAACAAGAAAGGTTTGAGCGTGACGAACGTGACTATGCGTCAGGCAGGATACCGACATTTGCCAAGCAATTTGATGCGTGGAGGGTCTCCGGACAAAATCGGCACCGCAAGTGGTGGTACAACCAGAGACCTCAGAATCAGAGGCAACCACACCAGAGCAGTCCGAGGATGAGAATGGATCCTCGGAGGCAACAGGAAACAAGCCAGAATTTTTTCACGACAAATTCCAGGTTATCCGGCAATCATGGCAGTGGAATACGCGGGGCAAACCACCAGAGACAAAAAGCGGAGGAAGACAGGAAGAGGAGGACAATGGCGCAAAAGGGCACGGGTCACCCATGGTGACAAGGAGCAAGAAGAAAGTCAACAGACGGCGCTAAATCAATCACCATCCAACAACCTCACCATCATCAATTTGACCTCACGAGTCTTGACTAAGACAGAGGAAGAAGTGCTAAAGCTGGGTCTTACATTCTGTCCTCAAAAGACACTGGAATACACACAAACGTGAATCGACTTATTTTATCAAAGATATTTTTATAAATTTTTTGAAAACAACTCATGGCACTGTCCGCCCATGTTCCCACACAGGGGCGACCAGATCAAAAGCCTACAGGAAAAACAAGCTAAGAAGGAGCCCAAAGATCTAGGTGCACGAATCCCGGTCCCCATGTACAGATCCAATGACAGGTTACAGCCTCAAAGGGTAACAGGCGCGCCAGTAAATCTCTCTCAGCATCAATGTCAGTAGCAGTGTACTGGGCTCCTACGGGCCTGGGGGAGAGCTTGTGCGCAAGTGGGTCCATCAGTGGGTAGAGGCTATTGCTCTTAAATGATTAGGGATCGCCCCCTTGGGCTCAAAAGGGAAAAAGGAGAAAAGGAACCATTGATAGCAACCATGAGATAAAACAGTGGAACTGAACTCCCTCCAAACCCCCCACCCCACTATCCTCCTTCCCCCCCCCGGTGGTGGCGTTATCCCTGATTGGTGTCGCAAAAGTAGGAGTACTTAGAGTTGAAAGAGATGCAAAGCACGAACTGTGGGGGGACATACCGCTGAGGGCAATCCACGAGACAGGAAGGCGACCAACGGACCCCACCTAAATTCAAAGTTCTTGAAGTCCTCCCGGAAGATGTCCGACATACGCTCCATACTGAGCAGCCTCCAGAGGCGGGAATGCCACAGGGATATCGCCGGCGCTTCTTTTTTCTTCCAAGCCGCCGCGATGGTGATTTTAGCTGCCCCTATACAGAGCCACATGATTCTCTTGTCCGCCCTGGCTTGGTGTTCTACCATAGGGTCTCGGATCCCCAAAAGAGTCTCAGCCATGGAGGTCGGTATGGGGTACCCCAGTAAGTCCTTCACCTGCGCTAGTATTTCTTCCCAAAAGGGCCTAATAGAGGGACAGTCCCACCAAATGTGTTGAAAGTCGCCCAGGAGACCACACCCTCGCCAACACCCATCCGATGTCCCTGGGAAGATTCGAGCCAATTTAGAGGGGTACAGATACCAATCAGTCATCGTCTTGAAGTGTGCTTCCCGCAAATCTGCAGATTGATTACATTTGAAAATATCGGACCATAGGTGTGACCACTCCTCGTCAGTAATGTCCCGTTGGGCCAACCCCTCCCACAGTGTCATGTATCGCGGCCGAGGGGACGCTGTTGAGGATAGCAGGAGCTTATAAAGGAAGGAAATGGCACCTTTCATGCTGGAAGATTTAACTAGGAAGGATTCAAATGTGGTGAGGGATCGAGTCGCCCCTTCCCGTATCTGGGGACCCAGGGCCCAGTGTAGCATCTGAGTGTGGTGGAAGCATTCAGAATCTCCTACCCCATAGTCTGTCTTGCAATTGTCAAATGTGAGGGGGTCATAATTGTGGAACAGGTGGGTCAAGGCCAGACAACCACCCTCCCTCCAGGTGTCAAATGGCCCGTCTTGGAGTGCAGGGAGAAAGCCGGGTTGAAATGGATAGGGGTAAAGGGCGAAGGAAAGGAAGACCAGCCTTCCAGTGTCGCCACAGAGTCCCAAACTGTCAAAGTGGTATGTGTCGGGGTACTAAGGTAGGCGTTCTTGGGTCTGTCCTGCTTCGCACGCCAGATAAGGTCCTAGATCGTCCTACCCGCCACACTACGGTCCATATGGAGCCAGTGCTTCTCGGATTCCTTCTGGGACTATTCAACAAGAATTCTAAGTTGGGCTGCCCTATAATAAAGTTGCATGTCAGGAAGGCCAGCTCCACCCTCCTTCTGGGGACGTCGAAGCACGTGGAAAGGGAGACGCGCCCGCCCTCCCTGCCAAATATAGCGCAGGATCATTGTCTTCACCCTACTAAAGAAATCTCTGTCCATCGCTATGGGAAGTGACTGGAACAAGTATAACAATCTGGGAAGGAGGGTCATCTTTACGGCGTGATACGCCCTAACCAAGAGAGGAAAAGTGGCTTCCATCTCGTGAGCTCCGCTTGGATGCGGGTCAGAATTGGAGGGAAGTTGGCCTTGTACAGTTGCTCCACCTTTGGCGTAAGCTGCACTCCCAGGTATTGAAGCGAGTAGGCCGCCCATGCTAGGGGTGACAATGTTTTGAGGTGACAGGCCTCCATCGGGGAGAGAGTAATATTGAGTATGTAGGATTTAGTCAGATTGACTTTGAAGCCGGCCACCTTTTAGAAGCGGCTCAGTACTGACTGCAGGTGCGGGAGAGACGTTCCTGGATTGGAGAGGGACAAGAGGACGTCATCCGCGAAGAGTGATATTTTATGGGATTCGCCTGTGAATGGTAGGCCCTCAATTTCTGGGTGTTCTCTGACGGCGATAGCCAAAGGTTCTATACTAAGGGCAAACAGTAAGGGGGATAGGGGACACCCCTGCCTAGTACCTCGGGAGTGATAGAAGGGAGGAGACTGGACGCCATTCACCGAGACTCTAGAACTCGGGAGGTTATAGTTGGCTTGAAGCATTAGTATAAATTTGGGGGAGAGGCCAAAAGCCCGAAGGGTGGCCATAAGAAACTTCCAATCAACACAATCAAAGGCCTTTTCCGCATCGAGCCCGACAAGGATGGGATTATAAATTTGTTAGCTTTCTCAATTAGATGAATGATGCGTCGGGTGTTGTCGTGTGTTTGCCGTCCCGCTATGAAGCCTGATTGATCCGGGTGGATAATGAGTGGCATAAGGCCATGTAGTCCTGTTGCTAGGATCGAAGAGTAAAGCTTGGTGTCAATGTTTAAAAGAGCGATAGGCCTGTAGGAGGCACAAAGTGTGGGGTCTTTCCCCGCCTCAGGGATCACCGATATCACCGCTTGAGTCATAGAAATCGCCGCGTCCCCATCGGAGGCCATTCGGTTGAACAGCCGAACCAAGTGGTGACCGAGGTCGGCTGCAAAAGTTTTATAAAAAAGTGCAGTGTATCCATCGGTGCCCGGTGCTTTGTGGGGTTTCAAAGCTTTGATAGCGGAGAGCACCTCTTCTAGTGTGATCGGGGCTGTCAATTCATCATTCCAGGCCGGGGAGACCTGTGGAATAGGTAGGTGTCGAAGAAAGGCTCGCTGAGCGTCAGCGTCTAAAACGTCTGCAGAGTACAGCGCTGTGTAAAAGTCCCCGAACAGATTAGCTTTGTCTTCGTCCCTGTGGGAGAGCACCCCCGAGGGGTCTTGGATACCACCAATGTACTCCCGCTCTCGTTTGTCGCGCAGTTGCCGCGCTAGGTGTTTCCTTTTTTATTGCCTTGAGTGTAGGACAGATTCCTTAATTTAAGGAGAGTGAATTCAGCTCGGTTATTATAAATAGCCCGCAGCTTGCCTCTGATGGCTGTGAGGCTGCGAAGCGTTTGTCTGGTGGGTGTAAGTTTGTGGGCCTGTTTGGCAGACTCCAGTTCCTCCTCCAACAGTTCCCTATCCTTTGCCCTTTGCTTATTTAAGGCGGAGTTAAGCGCAATGCTTTTGCCCCGAAGCACCGCCTTAAGGGCGTCCCAATTATTATATTCAGAGGTGTCCTCCGGTTTATTTTGTTCATAAAAGTCTCTTATAGCCTCCCGTAGTAGGCTACACGATTCCTTATCCCGGGCTAGGGAGGCTGGGAAATACCACCTGGCTGGTGAGAGGGCATTGCCAAGCCAGGTCATGCAGATTGAGTACAAGCCGTGATCAGATACGGAGATGGGGAATATCTTAGCCTCCCTTAGCCCGCCCTGTAGAGACTGGCTGGCGAAGATGTAATCCAACCTAGAGTAGGAGTGGTGTACGTGGGAGAAAAAGGAGTAGTCTTTGGTGTGTGGATTGAGGGTGCGCCATGTATCCAACAGGCCCATGTCTTGAATTGCCCCTGAGTGTCAGGATGGAAGGAGCCCAGGCCAGAGCAGTTAGTGTGCGTGCTGTCAAGGGAGGAGTGCCAAACCAAGTTGAAATCCCCTAGTAGAAATAGAGGGCCCTCAGCAAAGTCCGTCACCTTACCCAAGAGTGTGTGTAGGAAGTCTTTCTGCCCGCTGTTGGGGGCGTAAAGCATCACAAAGGTGCACAGCTTCCCCTTCAGCCGCCCCTTGACCATCAGCTATCGACCGTCTTTGTCATTTAGGATGCCCAGGGGTTGAAAGTGAGTGGGAGAACGAAATAGGAGTGCCACCCCCTTGTGCTTGGAAGGAGCGGAAGACTTATAAATAAGCGGGTACAATTTATGTTTCAGGCGGAAGTCCTCAGTTTTCATTAGATGAGTTTCTTGAAGCGCTAGTATGTCTATATGGTAGTCTAGGATGTACTTCCAAACTTTCTGCCTCTTCTGGGGGGAGTTGAGCCCCCTAACATTCCAAGTACCTATTGTAACAGGCATTGCAACTTGTAACCCAGGGTATCTGTATGAAGTTGGGCACTCAGGCCCTCAGGCATACATCTCATGTCGTGACTTTCCCCACCATTCCCCGGGGGCCGACCATCTGGTGTCATGTCCGTCCACCCCCCTCGTGTTACAGTGAAAGGCTCTGCGACTTCCCAGCCAGTCCATCGTCCCCCCATCGGTCTGCCCATGCAAAGCAACCAGCACAGGTAAAAGTGGGCTGCCACCACCGGTTACCCCCCCTCCTCCCCTGAACTAGAAGACCCCCCTCGGCCCCCCCAACTCCCACACCCACCCCGCAGTCCTCCCCTGAACAGTCTCCTGTAGCTTTTCCCACCCACACCCCAACTGGAAAACTTCCATTGTGAACCGTAGTCTCTGGCCTATCCATACAGCGTGTAGGTCCGTAGAGAGTCATCTTGGTGGGAACGTGGCAGCGGCAACCCTTCTGGCCCCAGCCCCTCCCCCTCCATATTGCAAAGTGCGGAGGGAACGCCCCTCATTCCGTTATTCAGGATGAGTCTGTGGTATCGTCGGCCACCGCCTGGACGGCAGCTGCTTGCTCCTGGGCAATTGTCGCCGTTTCCGGTTTAAGGTGTCCCCTCGATCGGCGACGCTGCCGAACTCGTTGCCATCCCTCCCTGGAACGTTGCATGGGTCCTCCCTGCGCACCAGGCGGTGAGTTTCCCTCCATCTCGTCGTCTTCCGGGGGGTCGAGCTTCAATAGGGTACAGGTGTCACTGAGCGAACGGAGATGGTGCAATTTCCCTTGCCATTTGAAAATGATTCTGAACGGGTGGCCCCAAGAGTAGGGTACCTCGTTTCCGCGGAGGAACTCCGTGACCCTCTTGAAAGCTCGCCGTTTCTGCAACGTGATGGCCGAAAAGTCCTGGAATAAGGCGATTTAATCACCCCTGAATTGCAGAGGTTGCTTCTGGCGCGCCATTTGGAGGATCCGTTCCTTCAGGGGGAAGTCCGGGAGATATGCAAGAATGTCTGGTGGTGGGGCCGGCGCACGTCGCGCTAGGCCCACTCTATGCGCTCGGTCGATGCGGATGGGAAAGTCCGGCGGTTCTCCAAGAATGTCTCTGAAGAGGTCCTGCAGATAACTGGCAACGCTATTCCCTTCTGCTTTCACCGGGACATTCCGGACTCGGATGTTGTTCCTTCGGGAACGATTCTCGAGGTCCTCCGCATGGGCCTGAAGGTCCACTTGTTGTTCCTGTAGGCGAAGCACCTCTTGTTGAAGATGAACCAGCTCTTCACTGCGGGCATGGCCCGTGTCCTCCACTGCGGCAACCCACTCGCCCAGTCCATCAAGGTCTCTACGGAGCTCCCTCTGCTCCCCTGCTATGTCCTGTTTTAACGCTTGGAAGTCATCCCGTAGGGTGTTAAAGAGGGATTCCAGGAAGGCCCTCGTCATAGGTGCCTCTTCCTTCTCCTGCTGGGGTTCAGGAACGGTAGCTGTCGGCGAGGGGGGCGCCTGAGTTTTCCCACCCTTGGGGGTGGCTTTCGTCAGCATATCGGTGATTGTGCGATTGTTTCTGCGGCCTGCGTTCGCCATTCCGCCTTTTTGGTGCCGGGGCCCCTCGCTGTCCGCTGGAATCCAGACCCCGACGTTTCCCAATCCTATCGTGTAGGCTACTCGGAGCTTCCGGTAGACCTGTGTAGATGCCTCGGCAGGCGTACTCCGTCAGAGCTGGCGGGCTAGGTGGTGGCCAGGCCGCCGTCTCTGCAATCCCTCCCTGGAGTGCATCCGGAGTCCTGGATCCCTCCTAAACGGTCGTGTCGTGGGGTTTGGATCTGTGCGGGCCAGGCCGTATTTCCCCTAGGCCGTGCCCGAGCGCTTCTTCCACAGGCCTCGGACACGATACCGATGCCCCTCCGCGTACCTTCCCTGGCAGAGCGCGTGCGCGCCTAGGCCCACCTGCGTTTACTGTATCCAGCCCATTCCCGGGCGCGAGGTTAAGGGCTGGACCCTCCCAGTGTTTCGTGTCCGGTAACCGGGTAATGTCACTCAAGGCCTGTAGACAGCTCCGCCTGGCAGCCCCTCGGGGGCACAGTGACGCTGGTGCTTCAGGAATGTTCCGCCCCCACCTCGCCCGTGCAGATGTCTTTATTAATTCCAGTCCCTGGCCTACCTGCCTCGGCAGCAAGGGGCAACACAGTGCGGCGCGTCCCCCTTCAGAGGATCAGTCCCGTGAGGGTCGGGGCAACAGCTGAAGCCTCCTTTGTGGCTTGTTCCCGCACGTGTAGCAGGGCTTGTCTATCCCCTCGTAGTGTCAAACTGCTCTCCGGTCATATGGGCCTAGCTCCGGGGGCTCGATGATGCCCCCTGAGTCACCAGCTCTCGCCCTCCAGCGCCCCTTCTCACCTCAATGCTTGCAGGTGCTACAGCTCCGGATCGTGGGGGTGCCGAGGGCACTCCGCCGTAGGCCGCAGGTTCCCCGCCTTTAATGCTCCTCTGGAAGCTCCGCCGCCTCTCCTGCTGGAGTGCTGTCCCACACCTTGGCCAGCCCCCGTCAAGTAGAGGGCATCCACTGTCAGGTGCACCGCTCCGTATTCCTCCGGGGCGCCCGAGTAGTCGATGGGACTCTCCGCCGGTGCCAGCAGTGAGTCTTTGCAGGCTGGGAAAGCCGGGATCTCGAGTTTCGCGACTGCCGGCCGGCTCTCTCTGATTCCGCCGGCCGGGTTGCAAGAGCCACAGGTGGTGCCTTGGGTCTCCCTTCCTCCAACCGGGCCCCGGCAGATGGTGTCTCTCCACTAGCACCCAGGACTCCTCGCGACTCCTCTCCTCCTCGGATTGCGCAGCAGCCTGGCGCGCACTGCTCCGTAGGCCCAGAAGCCGGGGCCTCGGGTTTTGCGACTGCCGGCCGGTTCTCCTCCACTCCGCCGGCCGATGCGTCGCGGCCGCAGGCGGTGCTTTACACCCTCACCCGATGATCGTGCCCGGGCGGCAAGAGTCCATCGGTCGGCTCCCAAGGCTCCGGGCTGGTCTCCGTGTCTCCCTATCCTCCGCTGGGTATTGGAGCGAAGCTGTCGCGTACTGCGGGCGGCTGCCCGTCTAGAGAACGCGGCCGCCGGCCCTTCGCCCTCCAGGACCCTCCGGGGGCCGTGCAGGTCCGTCAGGCACGTCGATGGTCAGGACCACTGCAGTGAACGCCCAGTGACCCTCAGCTGCAGGTTTTTGGGGGGATACCGCTATATTGGAAGGCTGCTATTAGGGATCAGGGCAGGGAGCCACAGAGACCCGCGTCCGTTCAGGTCGCCATCTTGGCCACGCCCCCCGAATCGACTTATTTAAGTTCACCAGGAACCTGAAGCTGCATAAGTTCTTTAAATTACGACCTAAGAAACCATACATGAGAGGAGAAAATGAGTATCAACTGGACACAGACATCCTAGTGGGACAGGATATACCGGCTATACGAGCTCTAGAAGATCTGAGGAAGGAAATTGATGGCCCAACGGAGGAAGAAGACCTGGCTGGGTTTCTGGGCATAGAACAGAGAAATGTGATCACACCGTTCATGCCAGTATCCACTTTTATGGAACCGAAGGAGTTAGGTCCTTAGCGGGACTGAGGGGGGAGCTGGACCATATAAACTATTAAACAACAAAGAAATGCCACCACCCTCGTATCTTAGTGAAAAAGAATCTATCTAATAGAGTCCAAGTACAACTTCATGAAACTTGGTACGGTACTTTTATTTATACCAGTTGTTCTTATTTTCAAATTGTTTTTGGAGAAAATTTTCATTAGCAAACAAAGGGAAATACACAATTAAACAATTATACAGTATTTACAATTCTGACAACAACACACTAAATCAAAACAATATCACAGTAACACAAGACATTTAGGGCCGGATGTAGGTAGCCGAATACCGGTCGGAAACGGCCGAAATCGGCCGTTACCGACCGGTATCTGGAGATCGGCATGTAGGTGACAGAAAATAGGCCGAATCGGTAAATTTCCCGATTCGGTAAAGTTACCGATCGGTAAAGTTACCGATCGGTAACGGTACCGATCGGTACATTTACCGATCGGTAAAGTTACCGATCGGTAAAGTTACAGATCGGTAAAGTTACCGATCGGTAACGTTACCGATCGGTAAAATACCGATTCGGTAATTAAGAATAGGTAAAATTGAAGTTTGAGATGTAGGGAGGCTCTGAAATACAGATTTTGGGCCAAAATCGGTATTTAAGAGTCTGTATTTACCATGGATTCAAATCAGGTGTTAACCAGGTACAGCCTATAAAAAAGGACCCAAAATGCAATTCTGTTTGCAAAATGGCTGCATTCTATGTAATTGCAAGACGGCTACGGCTACAGGAGGAAGGAGAGAGGGAATGGCTGAGACAGGAGCAGGTCTACAGGCAGAGGGTGACCCTGTTCATGCTCACAGAGGAAGAGATTGTGCAAAGGTACAGGTTGGCTCCAGACACCATCATGGAGCTCATCAGGGACCTCAAACCCCTGTTGGAGCACCCCACCCCAAGGGCACATGCAATACCAGCACATGTTCAGGTGCTGTGCAGCATCCACCTGCTGGCGTCAGGGAGCTACCAGAGCGTGGTTGCTGTGGCGGGAGGGGTGACCCAGAGCAGCCTCTCAAGGTTTTTTCACAGATTCCTTGACGCCATGTTGCACAGGATGGACCATTACATTTCTTTCCCATCCACCCATGCAGAACTGGTTCAAACCAAATCGGACTTCTACCAGATGGCAGGATTTCCCCATATCATCGGATGCATTGATGGCACACACATCCCCATTTGTCCCCCTGCTGCCACAGAATACATTTACCGCAATAGGAAATCAACCCACACCATCAACGTGCAGGTGATTTGCAATGCTAAGCACTACATCACAGACCTCGTAGCTAAATTCCCGGGAAGTACCCATGATTCATATATATTTCAGAACAGTGGCATCTATGACCGGCTGACTGCAGGGGAATTTGGTGAAGGCTACCTCCTAGGTAAGACACAGTGTGCAACACCTATTAGACCTATTGCAATTAGCAGTACATGTATGCATGTGAGTAAATTATTCCCTTTTCTTTCCAGGAGACAGTGCATATGCCCTTCGCTCATTCATACTAACCCCCTACCTCAACCCCTCAACACCCAGCCAAAGGAGGTACAACCGGGCACACAAGCGCACACGCAATGTTGTTGAGAGAACATTTGGAATATGGAAGAGCAGGTTTAGATGCCTGCACAAGAGTGGAGGTGCAAGGCAGTATACCCCCATCACATGCTGTAAGATCATTGCTGCCTGTGCCATGTTGCACAATCTGGCTGTCAAGAAGGGGACTGAGGTGGAGTTAAGTGACTATGAGGATCACGACGACGACAATGCTGTGCCTGAAAGACAACCTGCAGGAGTGTCAACACCAAGTGATGGCAGATTAAGACGTGAGGAGATTACACGCAACTATTTCTAAGTAAGTGAAGACACTGAGCTATAGTCAAAGCACAAGCTTCTGTTTATTTAGGTTTCATAAACAGATGGTAAAGTAAAAAAGAGCACCAGTAAGCATTTGACATCAATGCTCACAGTGAGCAAACACACTCAGACAGGTCTTGAACCCACCCACCATAGTTGCATATTGTCACTAGGCTTGTTTAAATGGCACAAATGTGCAAATTTAACTTTAACAACTAAAGAAACAAATGTCCACAGGCAGTAGGCCATAGTAACAAATGTTCATTTTCGGCCACGCTTTGCACTGCCAGGTGTTTGTGGCTCAGCCTGTACACTGGGCGTTTGGCCTGTAGCCTCACCCTGTCGCCTGCTGCTCCTCCTTGGCTCACCACCATGTGGGCTAGCTGTGCTGCTCCTACTGGTGCTAGGTTCACTGTCCGGCACGTCAAGAGCAGAACTTCGTGCACTTTGTGCATTGAGTAGGGCCTCCAGCGCACCAGTCATTCCAGCTATGCCCCTTGTTAACTGGTTGGTATTATTAGTCAGGACTTCCTGGCTATTGATGCTACGCCTGCATAGCAGGGATGTGGCTGTTGCCAGGCGGTGTAAGGATTTCTCTGCTCTCTGTGCTCGCTGCTTGTCCCTGTGCCTTGCAGCAATTTCAGAGTCAAGTTTAGTGCACAGTTGCTGTATGCCTGTTGCCATGCACTTGTTCACCTCCACAAGCTCTTGTATGCCCTTGCCAATGTCCTGAATGTTATTGTTCATGTTTCGCATTTGTCTCTGACAGGCCATGATGCCCTTGCCCTGCATCCTCTGGATCTTGACCATCGATCCCTCCAGGCCTTGGAAGATACTGGACCCCTCCCCACGTGCACCTGCACCCCTTCCTTGGACTGTGCGCCTTCTAGTGGTAGGTGGTACAGGCTCTGTGCCGGGCTGCAGTGTGGCAGTGATGTCAGCCTCAGACAAGTCATGTGACTCTACACCCACCATTTCCTCAGCACCTATATCCATTTGCAGCAGTGGGGAAACAACATGCCTCCTGCTAGGGTGTGCAACAGGTGTTACCAATTCCATGGATGCAGGCATTTCTGGTGATGACACCAATAGTGGTGACTGTGAGGGAATTGGGGATCCATGCATTTCCTCACTGATGTCTGTTGCTTGGGAGGGTGGCTGCCCACTCGGAACCCCTGTGTCCTGGGATGCACTGGGCCCTGGATCCTGACTGTCATCCCTCTGGGGTGCCGTGCCTTCTGCCTCCTCGGACTGCCTTCTAGATGTGTGACCTGTGGACATATGGGCACATATCAGCTAGGTGCTAATGTGTCACAGCCACTACAATTAAACATATCAATTTGCACTTTGAACATGCTGCCTGCCCTTCATTTTGTCTGCAAACATTTAAATTACTTGTTGGTAACAGTGCTATGTCACATGTTCTTTCAAATACTGACTACATGTACCATGATGCTTTGCTACAGTTTTGCACACACACCATGGGACTGGGGTGACTGAGCTGCAAGGGGTGAGGGATGGATGGGGGTGGGAGGGGGATTGCTGTGCATGCATCTTACCTTTTGTTTTTGCAGATTTAGCCGAGCTGTCCACTTCTCCCAGTCCATGGACACTTTCAGTCTCCAGGGTTGTGGCTACCAGCTCCTCAAGCTCGGTGAGTGGGGGTGCTGTGTTCTTTCCTCCACCTGTTTTCTGTGACTGTTTGTGGCGATCAGCCAATTTCTTCTTTGTGAGGCTCCTTAGGTCATAGAACCTCTTCTTTAAGTCTTCTGTCACTCTGGTGGTCACTCCCACAGCATTCACTTTATCTAGGATGTCCAGCCATGTTTTCCTTTTTGTGGATTCTGGCACAGTGAGGGACAGTTTTCCAAACAGTCTGTGGTGTACCTTCACCACCTCCTCAACAAGCACCTGTAATTCAGTGCTACTGAACTTAAGTTTCCTTTTCCTTTCTGCTTGCTCACTTTCCCTGCTGCTTTCCATTTTAAAGTGTTCTCAATTCACGAGCTCTGCCTGCTGCTGCTGCTGCTCCCAGTCTCTCTGCTCCAACTGCCTTTCCAGAACCTTCTAATTAGTTGCAGCTGCCTGTGTGCACACTTCCTGCCAGGAAGGGGGAGGGTGGTTGCACCTGATTGGCTGTTTGTGTTGAGTTTCACTTTTGGTTGCTGGCCGACGCGGGTAATACCGATCGGTATTTACCGATCGGTATTTACCGATCGGTAATTACCGATCTGTATTTACCGATCGGTATTTCCAATGCTTTCCTATGGGACTTTTGCCCCATAGGAATGCATTGCCCATACCGATCGGTAATTACCGATCGGTAATTACAGATTTTATATTTACCAATTCTTATTTACCGATTGTTACCGAATCGGTAATTGGAACATCTGGATGTTCCTACATACCCCCCCTTCTTATTTACCGATTCTTATTTACCGATTCGGTAAATATCGGTAATTAAGGATCGGTAAATATTTTTTACCTACATCCGGCCCTATATATACAATATACATCTTCATCATTGTTTTGAAAATGAATTCATGAATTGAACAAACAAAGCGATGTGAAAACAAGAGCAAGAACACAAGTACAGCGTCTTCCAATTAATCATTCAATGATATAACTTGCTCTTGTGGGTATGCCGACGCGTTTCAGGTTCGAGTATCAACTTTTCAAACCCTCATCAGGGCTTTGTTATTCGTCTGTGTGGGACACAAAAATAATAACGTTTTGTTGAAAGCCTCTACACCTCAATGGAATGCCTCCTTTTGTGTGTTAGAATTCTAAAGAGAAATACCTGTGTTTTTCAGGCAGGGCATCTTTTCATCTATAACTCTTTGAGACGTGGCTTCAAGCTTTTTATTTCTAAAGTGAACAAAGCGTGAATTGTGTCACAAACTTCTCTTTAGCTACTAGGAACAGTGTAACAAATATTTCTGCGCCTTATTTACCTCGCTGCACAGCGTCTGATGCCTTGTGGAGGGGGGAGATAGTGGTCACATGGCCGGCCTAATCGGAAAGAAAAAAGCAATCGGTATGCTGTTTATTTCACTAATAAAAAAATGTTGCGATTCCGTTTGCCTCATACCTTGAAATAGCTTGTTCAAGTTCTACAAAGGGTGTTTCTCCCAAACTTATCAACAGTATCCTCTATGGGGAATTACTACGTATAAAAAGAAATAACAGCAGAGAGATGTATTTCCAAAAATATGCAGGAGAGTGTATTGGGAGATTTCACACCAGAGGATATGGAGAACAGACATTGGAAGGGGCATTGAAAAGAGTCAATCTAATACCTAGAGAAAAACTTCTAGAGGAGAAAGTGAAAAAGAAAGATAACAAAGGTGGTTTTCAGATGATAACCACCTTCTCACAAGACTCAGAGAAACTACGGACCATTTTCCGAAGACATTGGAGCCTATTGAAAATGGATCCGATCATTGGAATGGATATTCCAAATCGACCGCTGCTGACATTTCGGAAAGCAAGGGCCCTCCGAGACACTCTAACAAGCAGTTTCATGAAAAAAGGTACAGTTAAGATGTTTTATAAGGAAATTAAGGGGTTCTATCCCTGCGGGAAATGTAAGTCCTGCGCAGGTAGTAAAAGAGTTCTGACTTACCAGGCACCAGGGGTTAAAAAAAACTGAATGCATTGGCAAATTTGCTACATGCAGTACCCCTTATACAGTGTATTCTCTTGTATGACCTTGCGGGCTCAATTATATTTGGAGCACTATCCATCAGACCAAGATACATGTCCTGGAGCATGCAAGGGCGATTAGAAATGGAGACATAACGTACCCGGTTGCACGCCATTTTAAAGCACATAATGGTGACATATCCCTTCTAACCTTTTTGCCTTAGATCAAGAGGGGGGGATGGGGTGAGCAGTCTGAGAAGACTAGAATCCAGGTACATTATTGATCTTCAAACTAAAGTACCTCACGGCCTGAATTCCCATGAGGAACTTTCTGTACATTTGGGAGAGTAACTGCGTAATTCCATGGCCATGGTAGTAGAAGCAATCTGCATTAGGATTCGTTCTTTGTAACGTGATGACATTTTGTTATTTTTAAATGGTAAATTGGAGCAATGTGGTGGGTAGAAATATGATTCAGTAGATTATGTAATATGAAGGGTACACTGAGGGGAGATTGTGAGAAAAGAAAAATATTAAATTGTCATGTTGAGGGCCCATTCAGGGCTATATCTATGATAAAATGCGCAATTGTGCGTTAATTGTATTATGAGCGGTGTATAAGCCCATCTGTGGGCTTAATCACATTCAGAAAACAATGGGCTGTGATTTCATGTAATTCTAACCAAGTTTTTGATGAATTGTGCTGATAAATTTATATCAAAGTTTGTTGCACATTACAAGATGTCCGCCGATAGTGGCGGTGTTGTCTCTTCTCAGTGTTGATGCAAACTGTAATAGACATAAAAAACTGCCGTTTCAGGCGCGCCATGTTACCATCGATACAAGCGTCAGCCGAAAAGCGTCTGGATAGCGTGAGTCCCGAATAAAATCTTTGTACTCTCCACAGTGAGTGCTTTCTTTGTGTGTAAGCGGTTACACAGAGATTGGAGCAGTTTATATATATATATATATATATATATATATATATATATATATATATATATACACACACACACACACACACACACACACACACACAAACACACACACACAAATATATATATATATATATATATATATATATATATATATATATATATATATTCACTGGAAAAAACAATGGATACAGGGATGTTAGAGACCAAGAGTGAATATGACAAAGAGGCATTCCATCAGTTGAACAACAGAGAACATTATGAAAGACTAAAAGGGGATGAAGTAAAAAGTATGCAACATGAATACCATAAACTTTTGTTGAAATTGAAATCGGCAAAACTACTCGCTGAACCTGAATATAAATATCTGAAAACGGACTTTCCAATAATACCATCTATATACTTTATCCCAAAAGTTCATAAGGACAGAAGCAACCCCCCTGGCAGACCTTAGATCTCGGCCAGGGGAAGTCTACTGGAAAGAACGTCCATATACATTGATTACTTTCTCCAAAGCCATGTGAAGGGACTGGACTCCTACGTCAAGGACACGGGGGATTTTTTGTCCAAACTTGCCAACATACAGGTACGAGAGGGGGATTGGCTAATAGCCCTCGACGTTACTTCTCTCTACACTAGTATTCGCCATGTAGATGGCATTGTAGCAATACAATATTATTTAGAGAGAAGGGAACCTGAGTTTTATGAACACAATATAATGTTGATTCAAATGCTCCAATTCTGCCTTGAACACAATGTTTTCATGTTCAGTAATTTACTGTACAGGTAACTGCAGGGAGTGGCTATGGGGGGCAGTTTCTCCCCAAGCTTCGCATGTTTGCACATGGGAGCTTGGGAGGAACTGGTCCTCCATACACATTTTCAGCAAGAAATGAAGAATCATGTCATCAGTTGGCATAGATTCATTGATGATCTATTTGTGGTGTGGAGGGGGAGCAGGGAGGAGGCTCTGGGATTCATAGATCGTCTCAACGATAACAATCTCAATATACACTTCACAGGGGAGGTAAGTCAGCAACAGGTCCCCTTTTTGGACACCTTAGTGTATATACAAAATAACAAGTTGGAAACGAAATTGTACCGCAAGCGAACAGCTGGCAATACAACACTCCATGCTGGTAGTTCACACCCCCGCCACCTGATCATGAGTATACCATACGGTGAAATGCTGCGACTCCGTAGACTGTGCAGTACTGAGAGTGATTTAATGGAAGCACAAAATGCCAGCGCCGCTAGATTCCGGGAGCGAGGCTACTCACAGAAAGTCATTGATTAAGCAATTCACAAAACAAGAAATCTAGATCGCCAGGACCTGCTAGTAAAATATAGCCCTCCCACTAGTACAACAACTAGTGTAGCAGTTACAGGATCCGCACTCAATCCCCAATTAGGAACCTTCAGAATTATCACGGGCTTCTCATCTCAGCACAGGGAGGTGAGAAGGATTATTACCAAAAGTTGGCCCATAGTACTGAAGGACAGCATAATAGGGCAAAAACTGCCTAAACAGGCCTTAATAACATACAGCAGGGCACCCAATATGAGGGACAGATTGGTGGAGACAGGACCTGAAGTTCTAACGAAAACAGCATGGTATCACACTAGAGGAGGCTTTCACAAGTGTAAGACATGCAAGGCCTGCACACATGGGATGGACCGTACGAGTTATCAAGACGGGTTTGGTAACAGGGAGCACAAAATTACTAAAACTCTAACATGTAAAACAGAGTTTGCTGTATATATCTTAGAGTGTTCCTGCCCACTACAATATGTGGGCAGTACCAAGCTTCCTGTCCATAAGAGAATCCTGCAGCATTTGAGGGCTATAACATCACAGGATAATACTTATCCTGTGGCGCGTCATTTCAGGACCCACCACAACAGTAACAATAAAGACCTCAAGTACTATGTGGTGGATTCCATTTTACCTAGCAGGAGAAGAGGCGACAGAGAGGCCAACCTCAGAAAGCTTGAGACAAGATACATCCTACAGCTCAACAGTAAACAGCCTAATGGGTTAAATGTGACTGAAGACCTCTATACTTGTCTGCATTAGATAGACTAGTATACCAGATACGAATAAACAAAGTAGAATCCACTCAGAGTGGTGGTGATCCCTAACGTGATGGGGAACACACAGTGTTGTTTAAATGCCCCTCACACACCAACAGGCCCCTTGGTGTCATGCTTCATCATCGGGGCCTTCGCACCCCTCTACGGGATGCGGCGTGCTACGACTCGCGGGTACGCAGGAGCACTTGGAAGGGAACTATGTGAGGGGGTGTGTTGCTAAAGTGTGAGTGAGGTGAGGTGAAAAAATGTGAATGGTTAAAAAATACCTGGCACGTGGGTGAAACAATTTTATTAAATCCCCGGCTGGTATTATTAAAAAAGAAGTGCAAGGCGTGGTTGTGAGAATACGAATTAGGGTATTACAACCACTGTAAAAAGTGTCAACATGTTTCGGAGCTCAGAGGCTCCTTCTTCAGGACAAGGATAGCACTTACCCTCCCCTTACTCACATGTAAATGTAAAAGTGTAAAAAATAATTACAACAATGTGTAATATACCTAACAATGTTATATATGTAGGCGAGTGTCGTTGCGCCCAATTGGCGATGAAAACTTAAAGTTCTCAAATATAAGACCTCATGAGCCTGTGCGTGTTATTGGGGGATCCTTCCTTTCTGTTCAGAAAATGACGGTTACTGCAATGACTAATCGCCTGCCTTCCCTCAACGCGGCTCCGATGAAGTGCCGCGTTGAGGGAAGGCAGGCGATTAGTCATTGCAGTAACCGTCATTTTCTGAACAGAAAGGAAGGATCCCCCAATAACACGCACAGGCTCATGAGGTCTTATATTTGAGAACTTTAAGTTTTCATCGCCAATTGGGCGCAACGACACTCACCTACATATATAACATTGTTAGGTATATTACACATTGTTGTAATTATTTTTTATACTTTTACATTTACATGTGAGTAAGGGGAGGGTAAGTGCTATCCTTGTCCTGAAGAAGGAGCCTCTGAGCTCCGAAACATGTTGACACTTTTTACAGTGGTTGTAATACCCTAATTCGTATTCTCACAACCACGCCTTGCACTTCTTTTTTAATAATACCAGCCGGGGATTTAATAAAATTGTTTCACCCACGTGCCAGGTATTTTTTAACCATTCACATTTTTTCACCTCACCTCACTCACACTTTAGCAACACACCCCCTCACATAGTTCACTTCCAAGTGCTCCTGCGTACCCGCGAGTCGTAGCACGCCGCATCCCGTAGAGGGGTGCGAAGGCCCCGATGATGAAGCATGACACCAAGGGGCCTGTTGGTGTGTGAGGGGCATTTAAACAACACTGTGTGTTCCCCATCACGTTAGGGATCACCACCACTCTGAGTGGATTCTACTTTGTTTATTCATAAAACTAGGGAGGCTGAATCCACTGACTCTCTCTCTCCCTCCTCTTGTTAAATTCTTTAGTATACCAGATACACCATAGTGAGGTGATCTATGATAACATCTAGGTTAGGATCCAAGTGTCAGTTTGGTTTTTATCTTATTTATTTGTTAACATTTGATATTGATTAATCAATTATTGTAAGATGTGTTTTTTAATACAAATGAGAGTATATTAAGGGCCCGATGTAGGTGGCCATTACCGTTCGGTAACGGCCGAATTCGGCCGTTACCGACCGGTAAATGGGACATTGAGATGTAGGGGCTATATTTTACAGAATCGGTAAATTTACCGAATCGGTAAATTTACCGATTCTGTAAAATACCGAATCGGTAATTTTTCCGATTCGGAAAATTCCTGATGTAGGTAGCACTGTTTCCAGTGCTACATGCCTTTTAGATTCGGTATTTTACCACCCAATCCAATTGGGTGGTGAAATACCGAATCCAGGTGTGCATGCACATCTGTGCATGCACACCTGTGCCATATGACACACAGACATGCCCTTAGGGCATGTCTGTGTGCCACATGGCACACATGCCTGTAATTGGGGTGCCAGAGGGTGTCAAAGTGACACCCCCTGCACCCTTGCAAAATTCGGTATTTACCAAATCGGTAAATACCGATTCGGTATTCCACATTGATTCCTATGGGCTTCAAGGCCCATAGGAATCAATGGGGGATACCGATTTGGTATTTACAGAATCGGTAAATACCGAATCTTACAGATTCGGTATTTTACCGAATCAGAATTACCTACATTTCCCCCCCTCTAATTTACCACTTCTTAAATACCGAATCGGTATGATTCGGTATTTTAGAAGTGGTAAATTAGATTTACCTACATCGGACCCTTAGTCTTTATTATTGGCCGGCAATAAATGACACTTGATAAAAAATGCTTTCGGTCAAATATTTATGGAATTAACAGGAACTTTGTTCTGTTTGTTCAACAGTATCTATAATACGCAGGAAAGAAAAAATGAAACTCAGATGTTTACGAGGTGGATCCTCTAAAGTATTAATCAATTAGACCTACTAATCAATAATGTGAGCAAGGACTTTGGACCTATGAGACATAAGGGCTATCTGTAACTTATAAGAACTAAAATTGAATTAAGCCTACTACAATGTACAACCGTAATATTTTGATCTATTTAGGGATGATATCTGTGGCCCCCCCCTTTTCATGATTAACAATTAACTAAGGGGGTAAATTGTCCAGTGTTTTTTAAGCTATGGCACTCATACATGGAATGTTATTACTATTTTGAAGATGTTTTTAACTGGGTGCATACAAAATTAAGTCTGCTAAACATAGCAATCATTGATCGTGTGAATGTAATACAGACATGAGATGGTCTTCTTTTCTATTATACGGACTGGGCTCAGTCAAGTATTTTAGAAATGTGGTTTTAAGGAGTATATATGTGATTATTTTTTGCACAATGCACTCTTCATCACGGTATTGCACTAATATAAGTATACATATGCACTATGTGCTGGAGGCTCTGTATAATTTAGGTAAAAGGATTGTTATAGAGATATAATGAGTAGCTAAACCAAAATGAAAGCTAAGACATACATATGGAGTCACTATATATTGTGTAAGCATTTATCATGGTATTTGTTATTATTGCTTTTAAAATGGCAGGCATTTTTTACGAATGGACATCATGCTTTACTTTAAACATATGTATTTAACTCATGATTGAAATGTTTTGTACCGAAGAATTTCAAATGAAATGTATTAGACATTGTAACAATACTGGGTCTGCTTTCTATCTCTATTGGAAAGAGTCCAATAACAGCACAGCACTTGCACTTTAAATAAATCACTCTCACTAATGTTTGCTGTCATGTGAGCAAGGCACCTGTGTGCCGAAACGTTATGAAGCCGACAAGCGAATAAAAGATAACTGAGCACCGCAAATCTGGTCCGTGCATTGTATTCCTGGCGCATGCTGTGGCAAGCCGTAATCACGCTGGAAAACTTTGGTTTGGAATATATATATATATATTATATGTATATATATCTATATATATCTATATATATATATATATATATATATATATATATATATATACACACACACACACACACACACACAAATATATATATATATATTCACTGGAAAAAACAATGGATACAGGGATGTTAGAGTTAGAAAACAACATTAAAAAAACTCAGAAATTCACTGAAAAAACAAAGGTTACAGAGACGTTACAGTTAGGAAATAGAATTTAAAAAAAACTTAGATATTCACTGAATAAAACAAAGGTTACAGGGAAATTATAGTTAGACTCAGATTTCACTCCTACAAAACCAGTGAAATGGAGCAGTTATAGTTAGCTGAGCCCCGCAAATTAATGCTTATGATCTCACGTAATATACCACTCAGTGACATCAGCAGTGACAATGTTAATGTTGTCACTGAAATTCACTGAACTATAACAATTCCTTTGGTTAGGGGTGGACTCCTCAGGGCCTCTGATGGCTGGGAAAGGTGGGCCACATGGGGCACGTCCCCTTATTAAAGGATTTAGACCTCAGAGTTGGGCTCAATTGGACCTAAGATGGCTGGGGGAGGGGATGTCCGTGATATTGTATTGGCCCTGGGAGGGTTCCCCAGGGCCTGTAAAGGCTAGGGGTGGGGTACCGCCATTTGTTTTTTATGATCCACAGGTGTTATTGCAGATTTCCTTTCATTTGTGGCCCCCGGGAATACCTCTGGTGGGAAACAACCTTTACAACGCAACTTTTACAACGCACTACCATTACAACGCATTCATTACAGCGCAACATACCTTACAACGCATGCCATCACAACGCAACCATTACCATGCATGACACTACAACGCATACAATTACAACTCATGTCAATTCAAGGCATACCATTACAATGCATACCATTACAACGCATACCATGTTATGTTATTTTATGTTATTGTTTTTTGTTGTGCGCACAGCTACTCCAGCTAAGGAGCGTCCTGGCGCATTTGACAGGAAGGAACATAAAAAGGAACATAACACAACTGGAAAAAGCGGAATACTAGAAGGGACCACTCTAAATGAAAAGCACATCAAGACAAGCTAAGAAAACTAAAAAGGGCAACTTGAACAGAAAAGTTTTCAAGGCTTTCCGGAAAGCCATAAGATCCTCCAGCAGGCGAACTTCCACCGGAAGAGAGTTCCAGGCTGATGCCGCTTTTACACTGAAGGAGCGTCCCCCCATACGACAGAGCCTGTATCTAGGGACTACAGCAAAGGCCTGGCCTTGGGAGCGAAGGGTGCGAGTGGGGACATAAAAAGAAAGAAAGCGGGACATGATTTCAGGGCCTATGCCTCTCAGAATCTTGAAGGTCAAACAAAGGACCTTGAAGAGAATACGCTTCCTCACTGGAAGCCAGTGTAAGGAGCGAAGGACACTCGCCACCGAGCAAAATCTAGGCAGGCCGACAATCGCTCTGGCCGCAGCATTTTGTACCCGTTGCAGGCGAGTGAGCTCAGCCTGGTTAGCCCCAGCCAGAAGAGAACTAGCGTAATCCAGGCGGGAGATAACAGTGGCCTGGATTACTAGCTGTCTGGTTGGGGAATCGAAGTATTTGAGGACAGGTCTTAAGCCTCTCAACAGACCAAAGCAGCAGGCAGCTGTTTTTTTAGTGTGTCCTACGAAGGTAAGACCAGCGTCTAACCAGACTCCCAGGTTTTTCAGCTCCGACACCGGAGTCGGGGTTAAACCCAGCTCTGGTGGCCACCATTGGTCACCCCATAGTTCCACTCCCCTTCCGACAATCATAACCTCTGTCTTAGTGGCATTGAGCTGGAGACAGTTCCCCGTCAACCAGCTAGCCACCGCCTTCAGTCCATCCTGAAACCTGGGGGCATCTAATTCCGCATCCCAGCTGAGAGTAACCGCAAGCTGTGTGTCGTCGGCATATGAGACCAGAGTTAGGCCCCACTGCCTGGCGACATCAGCCAGCGGTCTCACGTACAGATTAAACAACGTGGGGCTCAGCGAGGATCCCTGCGGAACCCCCATGGCCAGTGGCTGGAAATTGGACTTGAAGGGAGGAATGGCAACACAGAAGGAACGATTGCCGAGGAAGGAGCGGAACCACTGCAGGGCCTGGCCGCCGACACCAATCTCCTCGAGCCGATGCAGGAGGATACTGTGAGAGACTGTATCGAAGGCGGCGCTGAGGTCTAACAATATCAGCGCCGCCGTCTGACCAGCATCCAACACCGCACGGAGATGTTCCACCATCACAAGAAGAGCGGTCTCCGTGCTGTGCCTAGCACGGAAGCCGTTTTGTATGGGATCAAGGACATTGGTTCGGGCGAGATATTCTGAAAGGGCCAAGTTGACATGGGCCTCTGTTATCTTCGCCGGCCAGGGCAGCAGCGAGATGGGACGGTAGCTTTCAGGCTTAGACGGGTCCAAGGAAGGCTTCTTGATGATAGGGGACACCACCGCCTGCCTCCACTTAGTTGGAACCACCCCCGACTCCAAGGAGAGGTTGACTAGGGAACACACAACAGAGCGTCCCATAAAGGCCTGATCTCTAAAAAGAGCCGGTCTTACTGGATCAGATGGAGAGCCAGATTTAACTCGCAAAGCAAGTTTGTCAAACCCCTCCGGAGAAAGAGGGGGAAAGGAGAGCAGGGTGGTATGATGTAACGTCCCATTAGAACTTCCCAGATCGATCCCTGTGCTAGGGAATGCCCGATAAATTGCTTGGACTTTTCCCAGAAAATACGAAGCAAGGGATTCACAGTGGGAGATGGAACTCACAACCACAGAGGGAGTCCGCTTCGCCACAAGATCTTTCACGGCCTTAAAGATGGTCTTCGACGGGTTTGAGCTATTGCGAATTTCTGCAGCATAATATGCAGCTCGGGCTCGACAAATAGCCCGGTGATAGGTCTTGACGGAAATAGCATACGCAGCTTTTAAATCAGCCCCATACGTCTTCCGCCATGCTCTTTCCGCCCGTCTACAGACTCCCTTCAAGGCACGTAAGGCACTGTCGTACCAGAGACTCGACTCTCTAGTACTGATTTTACTCGATATGATGGGAATCAGAGTGTCGAGAGCCCTGGTAATCCAAGAGCAAAAGAGGTCGTAACCCTCTTCCGCGCCTTTCAGTGGGCCCAGCGGGTCTTCCACTAGAAGACGATGAAAGTCTTCTAGCTTGAGTTTGTTCCAAAGCCTCCTAGGTACCCGTCTCGCCGAAGGGATGGAGGGGGTCATAGGGATAGGACACTGAATAGTCACCAGGGAATGGTCGGTCCAAGCTAACGGAGAAATAGATGTAATTTTAGTCTCCGGCAGATTGGTAAAGAAGGGGTCAAGAATATGTCCCCCTATATGGGTAGGCTGAGAAACCAGCTGGAAGAGCTGACAGGCCTCTAAGTCAGCGGAAATGCTGCGTACCGTCAAGTTGGAAGGGGTGTCGAAATGTAGGTTCAGATCACCCAAGATGGAATAGTTGGCACAACCTGTAACCAGTGTGCCAACAGCATCGGGGAAAGAATCTCTGAACACAACATCGCTACCCGGCGGACGATACACCACCATCCCAGAGAGCGTAAACTCATGGCTGACTGAGATCTTATAAGAGGCACTTTCACACCCGGCAATGTTAAGGCCACTCCACACGCAGGTAAAACACGACCTAACTATAAGAGCTATACCACCACCTCTGGAGGATCTATTCAGAGTAAACATCGAATAGTCTGGGGGGCATGCAAGATTGGAGATAGCTACATCCGCATCCTGAAGCCAGGTTTCAGTAATGGCCAAAACATCCGGGGCTTCATCCTCCTTTAGATCGTAGATGTTTTGATGGTGTTTCAAAGCCGATCTAACATTCAGATTTAAGACCCGCAAAAAGGGCGGGGAGCCCTTAAGGCGATGGGCAGCCAAAGAGGCCTTCCGGAGAATAGACCCCGGTGATTCAAGCGCCCAACCATCGCAGCGGCACCGATACGGGCCACAAAGCGGATGAACAGGTGGGAGATTACACCTATGATTAACCTGGCCGATGGAGTATAAGCTCTCTCTAGAATAGGTCAGCATGACGGCACACAGAAAGATGACAAGCCTGCCAGAGCCCAGCTACCCGCAGCGTCCCGCACGGCCTTAGCGCAGACGGGCGCAGACGGGCGCAGACGGGCAGGCCTCTGGCACGACTGCGGCTAAGCGAGGGCGCTCCCGCTGCGCGTTACCGCTGCGCTAAGCAGGGAGCTTTAAATAGGCGTCCCACCTATGCTACAGCGCACTGGAGCGCTCGCTAAAAGATGGCACCCAAACTCCTACCCCACTCCAAGATGTCTGCCACAGAATGAGCCCACCCCGAGAACCGAGAACCGGACCCGCTCGAGCAGCGGTGGATACCAATTAGAGTGCAAGGTAAGGGGCAATTTTAAAAACCCAATGCAGTCAACAGAACACAAATACCAAATATACAAAATAAGATTTTAAAACGCTATTCAGCGAGAAAGCGCGAAGCACTAGGTAGCAACGATGTCCTTGTCAGGCCGAACCCTGAGGCAGCTCGCCTTAAATAGGCGTCCCACCTATGCTACAGCGCACTAGAGCGCTCGCTAAAAGATGGCGCCCAAACTCCTACCCCACTCCAAGATGTCTGCCACAGAATGAGCCCACCCCGAGAACCGAGAACCGGACCCGCTCGAGCAGCGGTGGATACCAATTAGAGTGCAAGGTAAGGGGCAATTTTAAAAACCCAATGCAGTCAACATAACACAAATACCAAATATACAAAATAAGATTTTAAAACGCTATTCAGCGAGAAAGCGCGAAGCGCTAGGTAGCAACGATGTTCCTTGTCCTTGTCCATTACAACACATAGTACCCCTACACTATCCAACACTTACCCTACTGTTACACCCCCTGGAGTTAGAATAGTAATTTTTACCCCTACACTATCCAACACTTACCATACTGATGCACCCCCCTGGAGTTAGAATAGTGATTTTTATCCCTACACTATACAATACTTACCATACATGCAATGTAAAGGTATGTGTTGTAATGGTATGCGTTGTAAAGGTAGTATGTGTTGTAATGGAATGCATTGTAAAGGTAGTTTTTAAAAATTCGTTGTAATGGCATGCGTTGTAATGGAATGCGTTGTAATGGATGGTGCGTTGTAAAAAATGCATTGTAAAGGTATGCGTTGTAAAAGTATGCATTCTAACGTCATACATCCCCTCTGGGTCTGCCCCAGGGACCCCAGGCATCATGGTATCCCTACCTTGTCCCGTTATATAATGTATTAACAAGTTCAGGACAGGGGACTAAGTCTCAAAGTCCTGTAATGGCTACCAGCAACATTTTTCTCAAGTTGCTAGCAGGCCAAGCAGAGTGCTCGCACCTGCTGAAGCGAGATGGCCCAAGGGAAATAAAGCTCCCTGCGCCAATCGGAATGATCTATTTTTAAGTTGGCACTTTCACAAGAGTCTCTTAAGACTCTCGCGTACCCGACCGTCCAGATATAAAATTATTTTTTAACCTTAATTTCTCAAAAACTACTGAACAGATTAAAACCAAATAGTAAAAAGCACTATGTGGAAAAGAAGATCCAACAGTCAAAGACCTGGGGTCTCAGCTCTTCTCATAAAACTTCCAATTACAGCTGATGTTACATTGAAGAATAATACAGTAAAAAATGGAAATGTGATAAACAAGCCCAGGTCCCAAAGTGACCAAATAAAAAAAAGAAAATCAAACCTAAGAAAACTAGCTATATCAACAAGAATTTGATTTATACAAATATTAGGAAAGGAACAAAGACAAAAAAAATAAACCTATTTATCAGCACAATAATGTAACCAATTTTAGCCATTACAAATCATAGTACCAGAGGATATTTAACTGGTGGGTTTACTGAAGACCATAGAAGGTAGAAAGATTATTAAGGTGGTCTTTTTCCATCAAATTCCTAATAACATTTAGGAAGTCAGAGAGAAGCGATCTGTTGGTCTGGTTGAATATTATTCAAAATTTTTAAGGGATTTGCGGATTTGTCTGAACCTTTAAGAGCTTTACTGCGGAAAGGAAATAAGTTTGTGTGGGAACATTGGCAAGAACAATCTTTCCAGCAAATCAAGATTGACATTTGTAATGCTAGAATTTTGGCTTCTTTTGATCCTGGGTGTAAATCATATTTGACTATGGATGATAGTCTGACAGGAATCGGTGCTGTCTTTTTGCAAGTGCAGCGTGGTGTTGAGAAGACCATTGCATTTGCGTCCAGGACTCTTACTCAGGCTGAAAGGAATTATTCAGTCATAGAGCGGGAAGCAATGTAAAGCCTGCGTAGGGTTTGGGGGATGGCAGGGAAATGGCGCTCAATCCGTTTCATCTGCTTGAAGAGACGAGCCACGCCATGACCTTCTATCCATAAGGTCCTGGCCACACAGATAGACCCTTCTGTGTTTCTCAACTTATCCGTTCATCCTGCACTTTTATATGTTTTTACCCGTCGACCGGGTCGGAATTATCATCGGTTCTTAGCTCCCGCATTTCACAGTTTTCAGCCCTGAAGAGTCACAGGTATCCTCCTGTTGACGAAACACGTGTCGGCTGGCAATATATGTTCATGAAGATAATGTTCACATATACAACGTGCTTATCACACAACCGGTGTCATCTTGTGTTTTCTGCAAATTGCTCTGTACTATTACTGTTTATCCTTACACGTGTGCACAGTACCTGTTTGTATAGAGCTGGAAGCACTTGCTGCGGCTAGGAGTGTTGAGCATTTTAGAGTGTATTTGTGGGGAGTGAAATTCGTGTTGAGAACCGATCACAAACCATTGTTGAAGATTTTATCGGCGGGTGGAGTAGGGAAAGGTTCTGCTAGACTTGCCAGATTTGCAGCTAGATTGGAAGAATATCTTTATGACATTGTTTTTATCCAAGGCTGGAAAAATGTGCAGGCCGATTGTTTATCTCGAATGTCAGTGAATTGGGAGAATGTGGATGAAAACTTGGAAAAATTGGACACTGAGGAGGCTGTAGCTTCGGTAGGAGATGTTTGTGAGTATGCACTGGGAGCGATTTCCAAAGCTCAGTTGATGAATGAGATGCAAAAGGATTCCATTTTGAAATAAGTTGTACTATTAATAAGGAAGGGTGCCTCCAGGGAGAGTATGGTGTCTATTCCTGTCAGACCATTTTGGAAACTGTTAGACGAATTGTGTAGCTATGAGAGGAGACCGTTTTGTACCACCTTTTGGTTTGAGAGTACATATCTTCAAATTGGCACATGAAGGTCATCTTGGTCAGGGCATGACCATTAGAAGAATTAAACAAGAGTTTTGGTGGCCAGGGATGGATGATCGAATTAAAAGCTGGGTGGAAGATTGTAATTGTTGCAAAGAGAGTGAGAAAAGATTGAAAATTGGTATTCAGAGTAGTATGGGTCTTATCACTGATCCAGGGAAACCTTAGTTCAGCATTTGTTTAGATTTTATTGGTCCTCTTTCTGGATTACTTGTGGACATGGGTTTTGCTGCCGTTGTAATAGATGTACACTTGAGATGGCTTTGTGTTGAATTCTTGAAAGATATTACAACTAGGTCTACCATAGAGGTATTAGAAAAGCTCTTTTTGCAAGAAGGTGTTCCTCATATGATCTTAACCCATAATGGCACTTAATTGACCTTTAACAAGATTAGATGTTTTTTTGAAAAGTGTGGTGTTAAACATTTTTGCACTTCATTGTATAATCCAATGGCCAATGGTATGGTGGAAAGGTCGAATAGACTTATTAAAGGTACCATCCAATTGGCATTAGCTAATAACTTGTCCTCTAAACGTTTAATTGAGGAAATGATTTGGTATTATTGCACTACCGTTCACAGTGTCACTCAAAAGTCTCCTTTTCAGCTGATGCGTGCACGTTCTCCAGGTTCAAGGTTAGTTTCAGCTTGGTTAAAGGATTTGGTATATTCAGGCGGTGAGAGTTTTCCAGAAGTTGTTTCTGGTAAAATTGCTGTTGGTGATTGGGTTAAGGTGAAGTCTGGCAGAATTAAAGCTGGGTTGCACAAATTCAAGGGTCCTTTCCGTGTTGTCAGTGTGAGCAAGATTTTTGTGATTATTGAAGGAGGTGAGAGGTGGAATCTACGGAGTGTAGCCTTGTGTCAGAAAAGAGGATGTTATGTTAAACAAACTTACATGGAAGATGAATGTACTGGTGCCATGTTTATGACTGACTCTTCGTTTAAAGAGAATTGTGCTCAACAGTCCACGGGGGTCTCTTCTCATACATTGCAAAGTGAGGATATTGGCGGTGATGAGAATGTCAGTATGGAGCATAGGATCCGTAGGCCGCCTATGTATCTTAAAGATTATGTTACCTTTTAAAATTTTGTTTTTTTTGTTTGTTTGTTTTATTTTGTTTGTTTGACAAAGTTCACTAAGGAGGAGGATGTGTTATGATGTATGCTTACCTGTCATTGCATTCCATGCATGCAGATACAATTCTATGTTCTCTGTTGTCCGAATGTTAGGCTGACAACACTCGACAGTGGGCAGTTGCACTGGACTGTCGAAGTGGTCGGATGCCAGGTTGTGCATTACAATTAAACTTATATTATTCAACTCTGCCTCAAGACTGGTTTCTCATCGAAGCAACACAACAGGAACCAAGGAAGTGAGAAGAAAGGCAGGGACTGGAAAAGGTAAATACAGAAGGAGGGGCTTCAAGGGTATACTGGAATATAGTTGGATCAGTAGTCAAAAAAATAAAGTAGAACTGAAGGCTGTGCTGGAGCAAGACAAGAATTTAGCAAAAGCTCAAAAGCCAAGGTAGCACTGCAGGCAGTGCTAGTTCAGGAACAAGGGAAACTGCTGTAGCTCAGGAACAAGGAATACTAAGGCTCAAGAGTCAAGGTAGCGCTGCAGCAGTGCTAATCCAGGAACAAGGGAAACAGCAGCTGGTCAGGAACAAGTAATAACTAAAGCTCAGGAAACACTGGAAACAAGGGTATAAAAAGCTCAGGAAACACTGGAAACAAGAATATCAAAAGCTCAGGAAACACTGAAAACAAGGATATCAAAAGCTTATGAAACACTGGAAACAAGGGTATCAAAACCTCAGGAAACAAGGATCGGTCTCACCGGTATACAGCTACAATGACCAACACTGGACTGAAGGGAGCTGGGGCTTAAAAGAGTTCACAGTAATCACATGCATCAGGTGTGAGCAGGCTAGCAGCAGCCAGCCACAGGTGAGCTGAATTTCTCCACCCATCCTTGGCTTGTACGGGTGGAGATGAAGCAGTGAGCAGGGAATTCTAGGTAATGGAGTTTCAGGCATGAGCAGGATGGCTTCCACAAAACATGGCATGGATTGGGAATGGGTGTCAATTTCCAAATAGTGTCCAAATGTCTGGAACTCAGTATGTACATGAAGGGGAGCTTATTAGAGCACTGTAGAGTCCCACAGTACAGCCCCCTGGTGGTGGACACGAGAACGCAGGGAGCAAGTCTTGACAGTGTATTGGGGAGCTATCCTGAGACTGTGTTGGTACCCTAGGAAAGCCACAGGGCCTTTACCTTGAAAGTAAAACATCACCCTATCTCTCTGGAGGGTTTATATTGATGATTCTGGGAGAGGTTCTCCAGTATTTAAAGTTTGCCTGCCAATAGGGCTTTAGCTTTAAGGCTTCTGAAAGTGGGGACTCTTGGTGGTGGTTCCTAAGATCGCTTTGTAGCATGTGAAAAAAGTACAAAAACAAATTCATGCAGTTTATTGAAAATGTAAATGCTTTGCTGAAAATGACAAGGTTATAAGTAAATAATTACATGTATTACTGATGGTCATTAAAATTTATTTTTTGACAGTGAATAAGTACATGTCCTAAGAATGTCCTTGCAAAATGATACCATCCTTAGTGATTTTAATGGTATTGCATTGGTTTATTATGACATATTTCTGCTTTTTATTAATGTGGTGACCCCTGAAAAAGCCAGTAGTCCTACCTTTTGATAACTACACCCCATTGTATAGTTTATAGTGTATGCAAGGATATTGTGATTATAGGGTTCAGGGCTAACGTGGGGGGAGAACTGTTAGGAGGGTGTAACCATAAGTATGTTCACCTGTCATCAAGTATATATTTGTAAATTAATGACTAGTATTGAGCAGTGTGTGTAATAAATAGTTTTTTCTTTTTTTATAAGTAAAAGAACTGACAAAACAATGATTTAATAGGTGTTGTGTATTGCATGCTGGAGGACTGGGGTGCTAGCCTACATCACCTCCCCTGAGTAGGCCACAGCAGGGGTACCTGATTTCCAGTAGACAGAAGGTTATGGACTTATAAGGTGTACAGGTTACACTTTCTTTACAAGCCCAATGACAGTAAAACAGAATTGTAGGCAAAAAGTGCCCTGCGTGTTTTTTCAATTGCCTCTTCTTGGATTTCTCTGTTACTCCACTGTTAACAGCAATTGAATGGAAAATCATACCAAAACTATTACTTGTTACATAGTATTTAAGGTGTACTACTGGAGGACAATATTAAAGTTTTGCAAATTTAAGGCTTAAATTTGAACAAAGGCCTTGAGATCCCTTAAGTTGGAATGCTTCATGTTTTAGGGTTAGAAATTGGCCTATGTTCATGGGCCGTAATTTATAAATAAAAAGGGTATTCCTCTTACATGGCAATTACCCTGTGAGTGGCAAATTGCATTCAAATTGTTTTTGGGAATGTATCAAACAAGATAATACATTTTCCAGGTCACTGTTATAGTGCTTGAAGAGGCGTATACATTTCTTTCCTAGTATTCATGAGATAACTACCACTAACAGAAGAACATTGCTAAAAAAACTAAGGTTAATAAAGTCAGTTGACCTACCTTACCTGTGGTTAAACCCATACATTTTTATGACAAAATATTATTTTGGCCCCACTGAGTGCATTTGTGACCTCGATTTGTTCCTTCACGGATGAGAAATGCTATTTTGAGATGGCAAGTAAGTGTTTTTGTGGTTGAGGTAAAAGCTAACAATAGTTTTTATATGTGTAATTTGATTTGCAAGTTTTCTAATGAAAATGTGTTCTTTAATTGTATTTGGTTGTTAGACTTGCTATGCAGATATGTATGTCCGGTGTTCCATTAGATAAGTCAAAGCTCTTGAACTCTTAGGCAACATGAGTACTATAGATACTGCATTGCTTTAGAGAAATATTTATGCAAGATAAAAAAAGATGAACCAAAGTATCTTTACTTTTTCTGTCTTGATTGACTTAAATCTTTACTGTCACTTTCTTTGGTATTGAGGGCATGTCACATGAAAACAACACCACTTTAATAATAATCATAATATTAATGGATGTACGTGCCATTTGTATAATGGAAACTGAGTCAAAAAGCAGCAAAAAGCTGTACAGGGTCAAAGGCAAGCATACAGTCAAGGAGAGGCAACTGGATTCTGGATACAAAAGTCTACTGTTTCTGCATCATGATGGTGAGTTCCTTAAAGATGTGTGTCTTCAACTCTTTCCTATATATGAGCTGTGTAAATAATAATAATATTAAAATATAGCCCGACTCGATCCATTAAATTGTACATCCTCTGGACACTAGGGAGACCATTTACTCTAGTGCTGACAGACTCATTGCTAAAATAGAACCTGTGCTGCTGAATTGTAATGATTTGAGCTGTGGAACCTTGTTAAGAGACCCTACTGAAAAGAAAGGAGTTGACTAGCAGTAGGAAGATCTACACACAGCATAGCTGACTGAAGTCCCTGCTTGGAAATTGGATCATAAAACTGTGAAGGCAAAAGATCCCTGCAGCCCAGTTAGCCAAAAGACAAAACAAAGATCAAGACCACAGACAAACATTACCTGGGATGTGAATCTGTAGAGATGCTTTGCTGTGTTATCACTGGTGTGTGTGCAACATCCCTGGGTCTAATGGTGCCTAAGATCCTGATTTAGTGTTTGGTTGGCGGGTACAATGTTATAAACGTGATAGATATCCAGTTTGCCTTAACACAAGTGCATTATATCCTATGGCACTTATAATAAGGCAGATAGGATATACAGAGTACCTGTCCATCAAACTCTAAATCAGGCCCTAGTTCTGCCCTTTCTGGACCCACAGATGACTGGAGGTTTGAAACCTTCACTCCAATTGTGTTGGGTCTGGTGCAGTTGGCTGGAGCTGCCATCCTGATTTCAGGACCGTTTGAACCTACGCTATGGGCCTGAAGTGTCCAGGCACATCATCATTTTAGGTTATGGATAATGCCTAACCATAAAGTCCAAATTCCACTTAGAATTGGATGAAGCGGATCATCTGTTTCATGAGTGCTCTTGTTATTGGACTTTTCTTAAGCTGAGGATCTGTCTCAAATGCTAATGACCTTGACCGCATGGGAATATCCCAGGACTGACACAGAACCTTTGGTACTGGCAGCCTGAGTGGGGTGTATCTATTTGGGGTGCGAATACAAACAGTTGATGCTCCCTAAAACAGGAAGCTTTGATCGCTCTTTATTTTTAACTAGGATTCATAAATTGTGACTACAAAATTGTGAATTCAAGACTCAATAATTAGCCACAAAATAATGAAACAGATTCATTAGGAAGACAATACAACTACTAATGATTGTGTCAGTTGTAACAGAGTGGATAAGTCATAAATTATATCACATCTGGGCCGAATATAATGTAGATTATGACTCATAATCTACATTATATTCGGCCCAGATGTGATATAATTTCACTAATAGGCACACCCTTTTTGTGATATATTGTTCACTTGCATATGCTTGAATCCATTCAGACAAACTCACGCAAATAGCTTGATAATCATTGTTTGCTATTTCTTAGCAATTATTAGCTTAGCAAGGATTAATGCATAAAACAAAAACAGGTTATTTGTTGGGCTAAGCACTACCGTGCCCCAATTTGGTCTGCAATAAAGAAATTCAACAAACATATTAATTCTATTTGCTGTGCCCATATTAGTTTCCGTCCACCCCGCCTTCGATTTGGTTATTTTGTCGGGGTATAAAAATAATCAATAATTGGTTTAAACTGCTTTGATTGGTACTTAGTTGCAGTTGGAATTATATGCTTCCCGGCTATAGAACGTATATTGACATAACTACTCTGGTAGTTTACTGGGACCATTTCTCAGTCCACTCACTCAAGTCGTCTTGCACTCCTTCAATGTAAAATGAATACCATTCCAAAATGGTCAGAGAAGTAGAACCACATAATATGTAGGACTCTCTAGGGATATCAAATTGTGAGAAAATAATCTTTGTTTAAAAGTATGTAATAAAACTAATTTCGGAAACCCAAATCGACACACTTGGATGTACGTCATTACGATGCACACTTTTACAACGCGTTCCTTTACAACGCGGTTGTAACAACGACTTGCGTTGGGGGGGCGCAAATGAAAAAATTTTAATTTACTATTCCAACACCAGTCCCCGTGGATAGTAGGGAAGGTGTTGGGATAGTAAATTAAATGATTTACTATCCTTGAGCGCCCCCCAGCGCAATTCGTTGTAACAACTTTCGTTGTTATGACCGCGTCGTAATTGAACGGCGTTGTAAAAATTGCGTCGTAAACGTCGCATACCTCCATCAATGCACACTGAGGTTAAAAAATTAAATCTGAGTTTGGTTAGGCCCAACGAGGCATTAGAAACGGCAGATGTCAATATCTGCATGGCTAGTGTTCCATTTCTTTTTTTATCCGAAATGAACCTGGGTATAGAACCATCTAGCCGCTTATAAAAATATTCTGGTACATAAATTGTGAGGAACAAATTTGGGAAGAGTAATCATTTTGATTAAATTTACTCACTCAACTAGTGAAAAAGGCAGATGTTTCAACTATTTCAGTCGCTTGACACAGTCAACTAGTTTCTTCTCATAGTTAATTAAAAAAACTCTTGAAGTTGTGGGTTCAAATGAGATACCCAGATGTTTGGGACCACTGACCACTTTATTGTTCAGATTATAATTCTTTATCTGGACCCCCTCCTGGTAGCTATACATGACTCATCAATTTTGAGCCCATACCCAGAGAGCTCTCAAAAGTCAGTTGGGAGGGCTGTGTTCTCAAGAGGGTGTGACTCGCCTTAGAGTCAGAACAGGATAGATAGATATATATATAGATAGATAGATAGATAGATAGAGGAGCAGAGGAGCAGAGGGAGAAAGGAGGCAGAGAGGGAGAGACGTAAGAGCTGCTTAGAGTTTAACACATTGTATGAGCATAATATGAGCAGCTGTGAGAGGAATTGGGTCAGAGGTCCAGGTACTATAGCTGCACACAATCAGGCTATTTGATGCACCACCCCAAGCAGGTAGCTATATACCTTTAAGGGGAGAAACTGAAGAATAGGGAAGACAGGGTGATGGAAGACACCAAAAGCTTTCGAAATCTAGACCCCTAACCTCCACTTGGTGAGAAGTAACTTCTGGGTTGACATGTACACTTTTGTGGTACTTTAAGTGGCTGCAGCCCAAAAACCCATCTCACCATGTGCTCCTCGCCGGGCAATGGGCTTCGTAGGTGCGTTCATGTTCCGCTCTTGTTACATTTCGCACCCGCCATTTGTATCCTGCAGCTTTGTTTAATAATCCCTTTCTGATCCCTTGCTTCCCACTCTTCTAGTTCCACATACCTTACATTAAAAACCTATATTATTGGTCTGGGCCTTGGCTCCTTTCTGCTGTGTTTTCCTTTTGTAGCTGCTGTCAGTATCCCATGATCCTGTTGTACTGGAAAGTCTCTTGCTTTATACCGGTAAGGAGCCTTTCAATTGTATTAATAATGCTTCCTCTAAATGTTGGTACCTTAGTAATTTCGTATAGCACATTTACCTAGATGACTTTTCTTCCATTGAAGGGAAGTTCTGTACTCCATGAAAGAGATGCTTGAGACCATACTAGTACCAGAGAACACTATTTTTCTCTCTCCATACCCTAACCCCCATTGTCCCCTCACTTCTTCTTCCAGTAGCAGTTGAGTCTCCTGCCAGGTTAAGCAGTCTTGGAGGATGTAGATGAACTCATCAGATTCACTGACTGTCATCTTGAAATCTGACAGTTTGTCTGACTTAACTTATGATTTGGGGTTGATGGAAAAGAATTGCCATAAGGCAATATATCAGATGAAACTTTACCTCTTAAAATTGTTATACAAATGAGCCGTCCATCTTGAAAAGATCAGATTCTCAGCAGCGGCCGGTGCAGGTAAGCATGGTGAGGCGAGGCAGCGGGTATGTCGACAGACGACAGAATAAAATATATTTAATTTGCCCTATTCCTTTGTCTGTTGACATCCCACCCGCTCCGCCCCACTGCCCGACTGCGCTTACTTGCACTGGCCACTGCAGAGTCTATATCATTAATGCTCCTACGTTTCCCCTATGTTAGGTACTAACTGGTGCAGATGGCATAATCCTACTACTGATTGGAGAGAGTTAAAGATCACCTCTATTCTGATTAGTCTGCAAGACCCAATTCGAAAATTTTGAAAAGGTGCAACATTTGACTTGCTTTCCTCTGCACACCAAGGAACAGCCCAGTGTTGAAGAAAGTGAGGAAGACCAACAGATGCTGTAGTTACCGCCATTATATGAAGATGTTGCATATGTATTTAATAAAAACAGAGCTGACACTATACCATCACAATGATAATTTGACTTTGTTGTAGACTTCCTGAGGCACGGAGTCTTGACTGTTGAATGTATCCCCATAAAGTATAAAAAGACGGGGTGCTAAAATAATATTTTTAAGAAAACCTGGAGATTGGTTTTATTAGCCACTGCACCTTCTTTAGCAGGAACATTGATTTTCTTCATTCGAAAGCTAAATGGTAATTTCCCTCTCTGTATTGAATACAGAGAATTGAACAACATCACCAACCATAATCAATACACTCTCCCCTTCATATCAGTGTTGCTAGATCAGATAAAAACTGCCACCATTGTTTTCAAAGAGGAAAAGGCTACAACAAGGTGAGAGTCAGAGAGGGGGATGAGTGGAAGACTGCTTTTTGCACGAGGGTTTCCAAATATGCATGCAAGGTATTAGCATTGATAAATCCAAGGTTCAATCAGTTCAAGAATGTCCCTGCCCCTCTTCTGTGAAGGAGCTTAATGTTTCATCAGATTTACCAACTTCTACCTCAGTTTCTTCCAGAATGATTGTACCAACATGCTACCTATCACCAAGTTACTCAATAAAGTTGAACCTTCTCAATGGAGAGAGGATGAAGAAGCAATTGAGATACTAAAGAAAACCTTCACTTCAGCACCAATACTCTACCATCCCAACACTAAACTTCCTTTATCATTGGGACCGATGCTTAATGCTTTGTGATGGGAGCTCAACGGTCTCAAAGTAATCCAGAGAATGAGGAACTGCATACAGTGATGGTATGGACAGATAACAAAGGCCTCCTGTATTTGAAGTCCATGAAATGTGTGATTGCTCCTCAGGTGGACAAGGCCCACTATGTGGACTCTCTCCTCCCTTTTTCAATATGAGCTTAACTATCCACAAGGACATTGGCATGGAAAAGATAAATACTTGTTTTATAACTCAGTCTTCATCTCCTCCTAACACCCTGTCTGTTACTGGCAGCTCAATACCATGCATCATCTTTGTGACCCAAGTTCAACAAGCACAACAAGAAACATGATTGATTTGTACTTGGGGTGGAGACTGTGCAATGAGGATTCTCATTGCGGAGATTCTGCCTTGAGAGCGGAGACTCCCCCACGACTACAGGGCCTCCGCCATGAGTTAACAAGCCCTTTGTGAATCAGGGCCTGAGTGCTCATTGAGATTGGTGGTAAATCTCCAGCAGATACTCTCAATTCTATAGAGTCTGATTAGTCCCTTTTCTGTCTGTAATAGAATCATTCTTTGTCCTTTTGTTGGCTTGGTAGCATTTTTATTTGAATAGATCTTCATTATGTTCCTGATTTTCCTACAGTGTTTCTACTGGTTGGTTAGAATGAACCACTGCGGGTGTCAATACCATATGGGTGACAGGATGAAAAGAATGGTGATGAAGATTCTATTGCCTTTAGGCTAAAGCACATCATAATACACCAGTTAAAGATCCTCAGTCTTAGCAACCTTTCCCCTGTGTCGACTCACTGAGGACCCCACACCTCATTGCAGCCTTCAAAGTCACTGGTGGTGGGAACAGAATTTACCTTGTACAATCCAGTGTTATCCAACAGTATCCAGACTGGAGGCCGCCAGCTGACTGTAGACAAGCTTATGACACCCCATACTACACTTCTGACCTGTGCATTCTCACTTCTCCCCCTGGACTCACCAGCAGCTTCGGCTGCGTGTAGTTCTCTGGTTAAGAGTTGATCTACACCAAGAGCTGCGCACGCCAGAGACAAGGGATGCAAGGGTTGTCTGAGTTGATTTTCAGTCGAACGCTGGCTGCGGCCAAATGAGCAACTCGGCACCAGTCACTTGCGCTTGTCAGCACTCCTAGCTCCCCCGACACAGGCTCACTTTCCTCTCCGCAACTGTGTTCTGTGTCTGGCAGCATTCAGTGATCAGCAGCATCCTCCACCGTGTCTGCCTGAAAGGGCGTGGGCATTGGTCAGAGTTCCTTGTCACAGTTGTGGGTATTCTCAAATACTCTCCAACCTCCTTCCACCCTAGTAATCCATCAGAAATGTACTCCTGCCTTAGACAACAGTCAATTCTTTTCAATGGTAGGAGGGTTGAGGAAAAACTACCAAAATTAGTGAGGGGCAATTATTAAAATGTTATCTAGCATTTCTTTGATTGCTATTTATCTGAACTCTTATAGTATAATGAGTTTAGTTTAAATAGCTTTCAGCACACCAACAATCAATTGATTACACTACAGTCTGGTTACACATCATGGTACTCAGAAACAACAGTTATCTCAAGGATATATGCATTTAAATAAAGTTCATAATATATGCAATTTACAGAACATTTGGCAAAGTGATAGAGGATCCAAGTAAGAGTGAGGAAAAAAGCCAGTCAGCTATGAGTGAAACAGGTATCAATAAATCAGGATTTATAAAGGCTAATCACCTGATAGGGTGTCCAGGCGCTTGCAGGTTCAAAGGCTTATTCAAACAGCCAAGTCTTGAAGGCCATTTGGAATTTCAGAAGTGAGGTGATGGTCCGGAGTTGGGTGGGGGGGCTGTTCCAGGTCTTTGCTGCATTGTGGGAAAAGCAGCCTCCTCCACTTTTGTTTTGGTATATGCGGGGAGTAAGGGCAAGTGAGAGGGAGTCAGAGTGTAGTCTTCTCAATGGTTGGTGAAAGTTTAGATGATGGTTAATGTAGGCTGATCCTTGGCTGTGTAGAGCCTTGCGTGTGAGGGTCAACAGCTTGAATTGGAATCTATTCACTACAGGGAGCCAGTAGAGCTGCCTGAGGTGGGGTGTGATGTGGGTTCTTCTGGGACGGCAGGGGATAAATCTAGCTGCAGCCTTCTGCATGGTCTGAAGTCTCTGTAGGAGGTGTGTGGCGATTCCTACATAGCGGGCGTTGCCGTTGTCCAGTCGGCTGGTGATGAGGGTCTGTGTCACCCTGCGTCTCATGTGTAAGGGTAGCCACTTGAAGATCGTATGTAGCAAGCACAGAGTGAGGAAGCAGAAGGAGGAGATGCGATGATCTGTGAATTCATGGTGAGCTTGTTGTCAATGATGATTCCGAAGTTTCTGGCGTGGTCGTAGGGAGTGGGTGCAGGTCCCAGGTCCTATGGCCACCATGAGTCATTCCAAGTGTTGCTGCTGTTACCGAAGATCAGTACTTCCGTCTAGTTTGTGTTCAACTGCAGGCAGATGTTCTCCATTCAGTTGGTGAAGCTTGTCATGCATCTGTGGAAGTTGGTTCTGGTGTGGTAGGGACGTTAGTGACTGAGAGGACGATTTGGGTGTCATCTGCATAGGACATTATGTTGAGACCGTGGGATTTGATGATGTTGGGCCAGTGGAGTCATATATGCGTGGAAGAGGAAGGGGGCTGGCGGATGAGTCCTATTGGACACTGCAAGTTCTCTCCTTGGGTTCGAAGGTGAAAAGTGTGAGGTGAATCCTCTGGGTTCTTCTAGTGAGGAAGGAGGTGATCCGTCTGAACGCTTGCCCTTGGATGCCGATATGGTGGAGTCTTTCGATTAGCATGTGGTGGGATACAGTGTCGAAGGCTGCCAAGAAGTGGAGGAGGAGTAGAGCTGCTGTGTCTCCTATGTCGAGGAGGGTTCAGATGTCGTTGGTGGCTGCGATCAGGGTGGTTTCAGTGCTGTGAATGCTGTGGAAGTCATATTTCGGAGGTATGATTGACCTGGTTCCGCTCCGGGTGTGTTATGAGTTGCTTTTTGATGATCTTTTCCAGTACCTTTACTGGGACTAGGAGCAGGGAGATTGGCAGGTAGTGTCATAAAAGAAAATAAAGTCTGATGTTTCGGTCGTCTAATGCAATTTATTCACAAAGACCAGAATCATATGAGAAGAAACAATGTGAGCAGGAACCAGAAAGCAAATAATGGATTTGAGTCCTGAGAGTGGAAAACAAAGGATCTCACCAGAAGAATCGATTGTGGTGTCAGTAGTGTTCTAATGGTGTCAAACTGTCACATTACTTTCTATTTAGAGTGCAATATACAGGAGCATGCAGAAAGAGGAGGAGTGATGAAAATCACTGCAAAGCGCTGAATGCCAAATAGGTGTCACGCCAATAAGCCAAGACAGTGTGTAGAGCGACAGCTGCCAAATGTAAACGTCCTTCCTGCAGTTCTCCTGTATTAAAAGTACTGGAGTGGGACTCTCTTTATTCAGTGCAAAAAGCTTGGGTGCAGTTGCACTTTAATACTTGACAATTATTCAAAGCCATCAATAGAGTAACCACCAGTGCAGACCTTCTCTTCGTTAGGCTGGTGGAGAAAGTCTTTGGCCCACTGTCTCGGTAGACAGGATGCCACAGGAACCAGGTTAGATGTGAAAACCTTGGCACAGAACACTGACCAAAGAGTAACACCAAATCACCAGTTTCCTTGTCCCAGTCTGAAACGGAGAAAACCTGTAAAGGCTTACAATAGCTGGGAACATTGAAGTGGCATCACCAGTGTCCAGTGATGCCATCCAATCATTAAGGCAAGCTAGGAATGGCCCCTGCTTGCACCAACATATTACCTGATTGCATTTAGAAGAACTTGTTGACAAAGTGCCGGATGAAGGTGAAGCACACTCCCCTGTTCTTCTTCATCACAAAAAAAGAACCAGGAGTAATACCCTGGTTCCTGTTGTGTGCATGAACAAGCTCACGTGCATCTTAGATTGCACCTCTGCTTCCACTTCACAAAGAAGTGCTCTGGGTTTCTCTCAGCAATAAAGGCCTGTGGTGATAGTCTCCCTGTCTCAAGGTTTTGCAGGAAATACCCCTAGCTTGGTTGAGGAGAGACTGTTTTCGGCCCATTAACCCACAATACCTGATCCTGGTTGAACTAATGATACTACAAACCTCATCTTTTTAATTGAGAGTCAATAAGCCCTGACCCTATCTTAAGCAGGCTGAGACTCCATTTTCTCTATTTTTGCAGAATCATTGACATGTCTGTCTTTGACGCAGATGCTGTCTGTCCTTACCGTTCCAAGAAACTGTGAAAATGACAAGGCACTCAGACAGTTACATTGATAAGAACACCTGATGTGCATCAGTCTAGGACAAGTGCTTTATTTTCTCTATTTCAAGGCAAGACCCTCCTTCCATTCCACTACACTTTCCCTTCCTTGTATGGAATGGTGGAAACTTGCTGTGATTATTAATATGTGTTTTGCTTACCAGGACGTTGCTCAGATTTAAACCTAAATGATCCAATGCAGGAAAATGTATTTTGCAAGCAGGAAGATTTATGGTCCAGTCCTTGCTACTCTTCATTTAAATGCCATTTAATTACTGAACAAGGTATGCATATGAAGCAGTAGAAAATATTTAGACAATTAAATAGCAAGAGTAATTCTAGGCTAGTTTAACTTGTGACAGAATTGTTTGTTCCTACCGTATATCACTCGGGCATGTTGAGAAATCCAACGCCACTAATATCATTTATTTAAAAGAGCTGCTAGTTTTTGCGATACATTTACTGCCCGGCACCACGCCCTGGTAGGAGCACACCACACTTTAGTTTTATCAATAGTTCATCAAACTGTGATAGTCTTTAAATCAAAACAACACATCAACTAGGAATAGAGATGTTAGATATTTTTGTAGTTTTTTTTCACTATTAGTTTCATATCAAGGCCAATAAAATACTGTGGTTGATGTTTTGTTTCAAATTCATCATGATATTGACAAAAAGGTCCACAGTCAGCATAAATATATTTACAAAATCCACTGCAATTAAAAAAGAGAACATTATAAGAACTCATCATATAATTTTCTGTGGATGGGGCGGGGGGAGTATTTTAGAGTTCTGTTTCTTGAAAATTGTGTGCTTACCTTTCTTGCATGATTGTCCTGTATTCCTTTTTCCAGAAATCCTTAAAGTCTGTGACAAATTCATCCCAGAGACTGAAGAATGCATGTGTTGAGACTTCTTTCTCTCCCATTTTTGGCTTCATGTAGAAATAGGTTGCAGTTTCCAAGAAACTGTCAATGGTTAATATAAAAATAAATTAGCCTGTGCCATATCAACAAACCTTATACAGTATAAATCCGTAATGAATGCATTTCCACAGAAGGTGCATTAATTGACAATATTCTAAGAGTTTTAACATCCCTTGTTAGGCACATCAATGACATGTAGCCATTGAACTGGTGGCAGTCCTTCTCTTCAAGTTTCAAGATCTCCCTATATTACTACTAGGTCACCTGCCACATTCGAATCGAACAGCGTCAGCCAAGACAGCCTTTTGATGAGACAGAATGTAAAAAGGCAAAGTGTGTAAAAAGCACAGGTGTATAGTTCTCCTATTTCTTTTATCAATATTTCCAGATATTTTCAAGTGTTTGAGGAAACATAACAAATGTACGACATATTGTGAGCACATTTGAACATATTCTCACCTGCATTGTTTAAATTAACATCAAAATATAATTCTGCAGTGCAAAAACAAACTTCCATATTAGGTGATTTTTTGGGAAAATGAAGTATCTGAAAGCTCAGTGAGCTTTTTCCCTGAACACTGGGTCCATCAATGTATTTTCCTTCCTGAGACCTGCAGGCCTGGAAGTGGCAGTCCTGGGGAATGACATCTAGTGATGGTTGCCCCGTTCTAAGTAGGGTGCGGCAACTGTGTCCTGTCATCTGAAAGCTCTGGGTGTGCATTGAGAGGTTTCTGATAGCATTGCCAGCTGTTGCTCTGTCACTGGAAAACTTGCTGTTTCCCCACGTTTAAATGGGGTGAAGGACCAATTAGTTTGGTGGATGAATGTCCACCTTGTTTTAGAAGATGCTCTGCCTCTACCATTAACTAAATGACCATCTTTGAGACTACTGTAGTCCAGGAACCCTCCAGCAGCCTTTCAGTGCAGCTGGAGCACACTTCTGACTTCTAAAAGGATCTCTAAATACACTCTAGAAAAAAATGGCTTACAGATATTAAGGGGCACATTAGGATGGCGGGCGGGCTTTGCCCACCCGCCACCCTATCGGAAAACAGGACCGCCCGCCTTAAGGGCGGGGGGTCCCGGGAGTGCCATTAGGATGTGCCAGCCACAGTGGCGGGCACATCCTGTATTTTCAGCATTGTGGCGGGCGGTGCTCTCTGCACCGCCCGCCACAATGCTGAAAATGCATTGCAGCATTTGCATGATAAAAGCGGCAGGCACCGCGCGGTGCCTGCCGCTTTCATTATGCAAATGCAGGGGGGTACCATAGGTACCCCCCGTGTGCACCCCCTACTGTGCTTCACTCTGGGGGCCCGCAGGGGGCCCCCAGAGTGAAGTCCGCCTGCCTTTCCGTGGCGGCATTGCCGCCACGGAAAGGCATTGAAAAATGCCCATGCTAATATGGCTGGCGGTGTCTGATTGCCTCCCCGCTACACTGGCGGAGGCAATCCGCCCGCCATCCTAATGTGCCCCTAAGTCTGCATGTGGTTCGCTCAGTAAGAAGAACAGGTCCCTAAAATACCTTTACATTAAGGTGGATATCAGGTATATCACATAAGTATGTGTGTTTTTCCTCCTACCCTCCAGCATGATATAATAATGCTTCTAGAAAGTGTGCGCGCCAGCCCTTTCATATGTTGATTGGACAGGCTTTTAAAAAGTTCATATGCACAGAGTGTGGTTTATCGCCTTGACAAAACCCTCAGAGAAGGGTGAAATACTTGTGTTATTGTTTTGGGTGAGGGACTGTACATTTTGTTTTTAACCATGGTTATTTTGGATCTACACCAAGAGGATTAGCATATTTGTGGCAGGGGACAACCATCACATTTATCCTTGATTGGTGTGGTTTTTTGATGTGTCAGTCTAATGCAGCTCTATATTCTAAATTGTGCCTTCTTTAAGGAGAATGGTGATTCTCCAAATAGAGTGCCTGGATAATCTGAATTTCACTTAAGGCACTATTAAGCATTATGCATTAAATCCTTTAATGCTACTCCTGCAGTACTTTAAAGAACACATGTTATGTTATGTTATGTTAACGGAACTTATATCGCGCACAGCTGCTCCAGCAAAGAAGCGTCCTGGCGCGTGACAAGGTAACCAATACAACACAACTAAGAAGGCAGCAGACTAAACAAGCATTGAAAATGCAATAGGTCTCGCAATAGAAGAGTTTGACATTTTTCGTTTTGCAAATGGATGAGTGGCGTTGCGTGGATGAGTCGCGTTGCGTGGATGAGTGGCGTTGCGTGGATGAGTGGCGTTGCGTGGATGAGTGGCGTTGCGTGGATGAGTGGCGTTGCGTGGATGAGTGGCGTTGCGTGGATGAGTGGCGTGTGTGAGTGGCGTGTGTGAGTGGCGTTGCGTGTGTGAGTGGCGTTGCGTGTGTGAGTGGCGTTGCGTGTGTGAGTGGCGTTGCGTGTGTGAGTGGCATTGCGTGTGTGAGTGGCGTTCCGTGTGTGAGTGGCGTTGCGTGTGTGAGTGGCATTGCGTGTGTGAGTGGCGTTGCGTGTGTGAGTGGCGTTGCGTGTGTGAGTGGCGTTGCGTGTGTGAGTGGCGTTGCGTGTGTGAGTGGCGTTGCGTGTGTGAGTGGCGTTGCGTGGATGAGTGGGGTTGGAATGCAATAGGTCTCGCATTAGAAAAGTTGTAGTTATTGGTCTTGTAAATGACATATTTAATTTATTTTTTCGTTGATAAAATTGCTAAATTGATGGCTTTGTCATTTACAATCCCAATAGTTATAACTTTCGCGAATGTGACACCGATAGCATTTGGAATGCAACATGTTTTGTATTTACGTGACTTATATGGCAGCTCTCGTCGTTATGCTACATCTCTAGAGAGCAGGAGAGTGCAGCAGGGGAGAGAAGCACAGCAATGCAATATGGCAGCTTGAGTCAAATGTGCATGTGGTTTCTCCCTACGGTTAATCTCACTCGCATTTAAAAGTACGGACCAGTCTGTTCTTTGTGCACCACATTAAAGATCAAATGTGAGCCCCACAAGAATGTACTTTAACAGTGAAGAACATGCCCTCCTCCTGTTATACCGGGCCCAGAGAACGCAAACTCTAACACTATGACCCTCGCAAAGTTGATACGCAGGAGTAGCCAGTGTTCAACAGTAGCTTAATATAATGCCACAGCATGTGATAGCATGTAAGGCCACTGAACGCGATAACATAAGGGCCCTGGTAGAAGTTTTCTGTTGAATTGAAAGTACTTTTTAACAACAGATGGGCCCTGCGCGCCCATAAAAGTTGCCCTAAAAGCATGGCGGCGAAAGAGCGCACACTGCAGTCGTACGACCGTCCCCCCTGGCAAAGTTGTTAACTGCTCGGTTAAGTGCGTGTAAACATTGTGACAGCGGCTTAATGTAAGCCTACTGTAGACAATAACATTACATCCTAGTTTAAGCTAATTTCAACAGTTTTAATGGTAACCCCGTCCCACCTCGCAAAGTTGTTCAGTGCTCTGTTACATATACATTGTAAGCGTAAATGGAAGCCAGGAACGCAAGGTCTGTTAAGTGCGTGTAAACATCGTGACAGCGCCTTTATGTAAGCCTCCTGTACACAATAACATTACATCCCAGTTTAAAGCGAATTCCAACAAAAGCACGGCGGTGAAGGAGCGCACACTGTAGTCGTAACACTGTCCCCCCTCGCAAAATTAATACGCAGGAGTAGGCACTGTTGATCAGTAGCTTAATATAATGCTACAGCACGTGATAACATGTAAGGCCCCTGAACGCAATTACATTACAGCCCTGGTAAAAGTTTTCTGTTGCACTTAAAGCATTTTTTAATAACAGATGGGCCCTGCGCGCCCAGAAAAGTTGCCCTGAAAGCATGGCTGCGAAGAAGCGCACACTGAAGTTGTAACCTCGTTCCTCCTCACAAAGTTGGGGAGATGTGTTGTGGCTGCCTGCTGTTCATATGGCATCGCTGCTGTGGTTCCTCTGAAGCTTTGTCACAGCAACTTGTTAATTTATGTTAGTTAGAGCGCCCCAGGCCGTGACTGCATCTGTGGTAAACTTTGGCGTTAGGTGAACTTAATTTTATTGCAAGTGGGGGAAATGTGCTGCCTATGACTGCAGGAAATGTAAAGGAACTGGGTCGTAATTTTAAAGGCAGGACGCTTAGTATATTTATAATGGTGGTAAAGGGAGAGAAAAAGAGGGTAGAAAACAGAGATGGTGCCTAAAAGCAATGTGTAAGAGGATGAAAACTGTGCATACCGTTCGTGGTTTAGTTGGACGGCGGGAGAGAAAGGACCGGGCGTGTGAGAAGCAACGGTGCTTAACAGAACACGAGGAATTGCTGTGTCACATGCTTGTCCAGCCTAGGCTGCATGGAGGAGTATATACAATAAGGATCGGGGTGTGCCTAAAGAGGTAAGGCACAAGCGGAAAATATAGGTTAATGTAAGCCTACTGTAGACAATAACATTACATCCTAGTTTAAGCTAATTTCAACAGTTTTAATGGTAACCCCGTCCCACCTCGCAAAGTTGTTCAGTGCTCTGTTACATATACATAGTAAGCGTAAATGGATGCCAGGAACGCAAGGTCTGTTAAGTGCGTGTAAACATCGTGACAGCGCCTTTATGTAAGCCTCCTGTACACAATAACATTACATCCCAGTTTAAAGCGAATTCCAACAAAAGCACGGCGGTGAAGGAGCGCACACTGTAGTCGTAACACTGTCCCCCCTCGCAAAATTAATACGCAGGAGTAGGCACTGTTGATCAGTAGCTTAATATAATGCTACAGCACGTGATAACATGTAAGGCCCCTGAACGCAATTACATTACGGCCCTGGTAGAAGTTTTCTGTTGCACTTAAAGCATTTTTTAATAACAGATGGGCCCTGCGCGCCCAGAAAAGTTGCCCTGAAAGCATGGCTGCGAAGAAGCGCACACTGAAGTTGTAACCTCGTTCCTCCTCACAAAGTTGGGGAGATGTGTTGTGGCTGCCTGCTGTTCATATGGCATCGCTGCTGTGGTTCCTCTGAAGCTTTGTCACAGCAACTTGTTAATTTATGTTAGTTAGAGCGCCCCAGGCCGTGACTGCATCTGTGGTAAACTTTGGCGTTAGGTGAACTTAATTTTATTGCAAGTGGGGGAAATGTGCTGCCTATGACTGCAGGAAATGTAAAGGAACTGGGTCGTAATTTTAAAGGCAGGACGCTTAGTATATTTATAATGGTGGTAAAGGGAGAGAAAAAGAGGGTAGAAAACAGAGATGGTGCCTAAAAGCAATGTGTAAGAGGATGAAAACTGTGCATACCGTTCGTGGTTTCGTTGGACGGCGGGAGAGAAAGGACCGGGCGTGTGAGAAGCAACGGTGCTTAACAGAACACGAGGAATTGCTGTGTCACATGCTTGTCCAGCCTAGGCTGCATGGAGGAGTATATACAATAAGGATCGGGGTGTGCCTAAAGAGGTAAGGCACAAGCGGAAAATATAGGTTCAATAGGCCAGGGCAAGGAAGAGTGAGAACCGCGGGCCAGATCGGTCAAGCGTGAGAGGACAAGGACGGAATGGTTGCCGGCTTGAAAGTAGATAAACAAGCTTCTGTGATCTGCGACACGGCGGGCAGGGGAGGGGGCGGAGCGGGGAGAGGGGAGAGGTGCGACACGGCAGGCAGGGGAGGAGAGTAGGAGGAGGAGGGGGGAGGAGAGTAGGGGAGGCACGGCCTAGCGGCCGTGCGCTTGAAAGTAGATAAACAAGCTTCTGTGATCTGCGACACGGCGGGCAGGGGAGGGGGCGGAGCGGGGAGAGGGTGTGAAAACAGCAGGGGCATGGAGTGCGGCTGAGGGAACTGATGTGCACGCGCTTTTAAGCTCAATGCACATGCGCATTGAGCTTAAAAGTCACGGGCACTGCAAGGAATCGCCACGATTCCTTGCAAGTTAGTTAAAGAGTGGTTAAGCCCCAATAGTCTCGCAAGCTCGATGCGCATGCGCATCGACAGGCGAGACCTAAAAAGCCAACAAGCTTAAGGGAATAAAAAGGTCTTAATGGCCCTACGAAATGAAAGGAGATCATCCAGCACACGTATCTTTAAAGGTAAAGAGTTCCATGACATCATAAATCCCTCATCAATCCAGAACTAGAACCATCTCTCAAATAAATAGTCCCTTCATGGAATCCTCTTCCCATTTTAATTTGAAACTTGTTCTTCATCTATTCCATTCTCACAATCCTTTTATTGCAAAACATCTTCCTCTGCAAAAGCCTTTAATGCACAAAGCTGTCCTACTGACTGCCTTCTAAAACAGAAAACAAATCTGTATAAATCGTTTCCCAAACAAATTAATTTAAGTCATTCACAGTAAAAACCTTTTATAATCTATAATTCCACTTTTTTAAATGTTACTTATACCAAAAACAGGGTGCGGTTGGTGTGATAATGCTAGCCTCCATGTCTTTAAAAAAATCCAGGTTCTCTAGGTACTCTATTTGGAGAATCGCCATTTCTTTGCAGGACCAGAGGCTATCTTTATGCATGTTGGTAACCATGTAAGACCACATTTGCCACATGTTCCATCGGCTTACAATAATGTTTCACGAAAACAGCAGCATTCTACCAATCAGCCACTTTCATAATGTCCTCCAATCTACCATATTTCCAAAAGACATGACTTGCTATTGCACCTATCATTGAATGAGTTTTAAAGTTTTGTAAATCAGCACCTGCTTATTACATAGTCCACTTCACCCATCTTGCAATAGTAGGTGTAATCACTTCCTTGTGTGACTTTACAAAAGAAATCAACAATTGATCCACTCCATCTAGACGGTACTCTTCCACTCTATACTCATATTCTTTTATATAGTCTACTACACACAGTTTCTTACATGCAACAAATGTTGGATAATAAATTGTTTCCGACATAGGCTTAGTCCTTTTTGTAATATTGAAAGTTCCTCCAAAGGGAATTCTAAACTTGGATTTTTACCTCCAAGGCTTTCACTTCCTAAGCTCTGTGACATGAACAAGACTGCTAATTTGATAGTGAACCTCTTCAACTCTAACTAGGTCAAGCGTTTAAAAATAATAAAACCAAATTGACATCCCATAGAACTTCACATCTTGGTTTAAATGGCCTTCTTAACCTTATACTTTTCAGTACCTTGCAAATCAACACATTCCTCCCTAAACTTCTACCATCCACCTGGCTGTGTCCAGCAGACACTGCTAATCTATAACAATGTATAGTCCTATAACTGAGCCCTTTCTCAAACAGTTCCACTAGAAAATGAACCTCTCCTACAATAGGTGCCGCCACGGAATCCAAACCCCTTTACAAACACCAATATACCCATATCTTCCAAATTGCCTTATATCTTCAACATGTACCTGGAGCTGAAGAAACCTCAAGTAATTCTTCTATCTTTCCCAAAAGTCCAGACACATCTGCAGATTTCCTGAAATGTTTCAGACAAGAAGGTTAAACACCCCTGTTTGATTTAGAGGACGTGCCTCTCCATCATCACCTCTTAAAAGACCCTCTTGTGCTAAAAGATAAAATGCTATTCCGCAAACAAGTTCCAACAACATTGAAAACCAAGTCTGAGAAACCCAGAATGGGGTTACCAACACCAACAGCCATCTCTCTCACCTCAGTTTCTGCAGAGCTCTCTGGATCATGGCAAATGGGGGAAATGAATAAGCATAAATTAAGCATCCTTGAGCTCCAACTTTACCAACCAATTGTTCTTCAGCCACATGTCCCTTAGCAGAAGGATACCATACATCTTAAAGTGTCTGTACACCCGAAACTTGTTTACCTCACTTAAGTTGCCTCCACCCATTGTCCCTTTTTCTGAAATAGGAAGAAGGTAATCACAAAGACGTTGTTCTCTTTGTTTACTTTCACAACTGCACCTTTCTCTAACATATTCCCCATTTTTTTTCTTTACCACAATTTGTTTGTCTGAGTTCAATACCAATTCTCTTGAGGTTCGACGTATTGAAAAGGAATCTCTTGTAAACTCTATTTTGAAACCCTGTATCATCCCTTATACTTATGGATTCTGAGTAATTTTCTTGCATTGTTTTGAAAAGCACTTTAGTCGATCACCTACTTTTCCTTGGAAAGAAGAAACCACTGTACTCACCTTGGAAACCAGTTGGTCCCTGACCACGGGACTTACCTCCTCCTCCAAATTGAGAATGACCCCTTTGTGGGTAGAAAGAGGCTCCTGCGCCAATCTGGTACCTTTTGCTAAAACCTTTATGCCAGAAACTACTATATTTGGACCTTTGGAATCCACAGCCAGCAGAAATCCCTTTCTGCTGGACCAGCCAAAAGCACTCCCCCTAAAAACTCTGCAGGTATTATGCTACACCTTGTTCAAGGCAGTGAAGGTTGCCACATATTTCCCCAAACTCTTAACCATATCTTTGCCAAACAATAATCTTTTCGGATTCTCACTAGCTTCCTTTGTTGAAAAATCACTCAATTTGGGATTGATTTTCATTAGCACCACCTTTCTTCTTTATGCATTTAGGCCCACATTCATTTTTCACATAAAAACAAGAGCTCTCTGGCTCCAACCTGTCAGTAAGTTTAGGTCCAAAGGAAGACTCTTAATATGAGCTTCCTCAATCATATCAATAATCCGAGATAACGGACCAACTGCATCCAGGAGACGGTCCTGACACTGCTTTAAGGACCTATCAAGTCCTATCCTGTGAACCCTGCCCATTTTGAACAAAAAGGTGATCATTTTGGCATCCAAACTATAGGTGAGACAAACTTTGTCATCAATCATTGGCCTTGAACATTCCATCTTCAGCACATTTTTCACCTCTTTCTCAAGAGGATTATGTATCCACTTTTTTAAATAAAATTACCCACATGTGCCAGAGGCCACCTGTTGGAAACGGGATCCCTGGCTGGCTAGGGCATTCGCCAAAGTCAGTCAGAGACCACCACACCCAAGTCAGGGCAAGGGAGTTACACGCCAAGATAACCCCAACTCACCCTCTAGGTAACGTGGCGCGAGCAGCAAGGCTAAACTTGGAGGCGATGTAAGTTAAGTATTTGCGCACGAACCCCAGCAACAACAACTAAAGGCCCACCACAAAGGAAAACTCCACACAAGGTTATATAAAAATAGCCTTTGTATTATAATAAATATACATCAGATAAAACACACATCTTGTTACACTGTGCCAACAGGCACGGGCGGAATTTACAAGGGATATTGCACAGGACAGGGCCACTTGGACCACTGTCAGGGGTATCAGCACTTTTAGAACTTTGTAGAAATAAAAATCACTGTAGCACACAAAATGAAAATAGAGCACACAACCAGTAATCACTGGTAACAGGACCTCACTAGCACCACCTGTACTAGGGAGAAAAACAACCACCTACATGTCACAATACCTGTAGGGGTGTAAAGACAAAACACATGATGCATTAACATTCAGAGGTGTAGCAATAACATTGCGCAAAACTTAGATCAGTCACCACCTGTGACAGTCCCTGTGTCCCAATGTCAGGGCCTAAACGTAGCAGTTGCCCACAAAGTGCTGGGCAACTGGTGCAGGGAAAGTTAGGGCAACGTTGGAGCCTCTCTGGGCTCAAGAACCACCACTGTGACACTGTGGGGCCTCTCTGGGTTCCTGGAAAACGAGGGAATGGCACCCTCAGAGCCTCTCTGGGCTCGCAGACAACGGACTCTGCCTCACTGGGCAGGGGGGGTCCCTCACGGGGGACCCTGGCACAACTGGAGAGCCTCTCTGGCTCGTAAATCACCAATTGCCCCCAGAGCCTTGTGGCTCTAAACCCCTATGGCCGTCGGTGGAGTCCCCTCTCTAGGGACTCAGGAAGACAAATGGCAGCCAGAGCCTCTCTGGGCTCTAACATAAGTGGGGCTGTGAGCCTCTCTGGCTCGGGTTGGAGTCCCCCTCTTGGGGACTCGAATTGCCCAGAAATGCCCCCTTTCGCTGGAGTCCCTCTCGGGGGATACTGGCCGCCTAGAGCCTCTCAGGCTCTCAACAACTACAGGCGCGAGGTCGCGCTACGGGGGAGGGGCGGACACCGACAATGTGTCCCGACGCCCCTCTCCCTTCTCTGCCACTCACCGGGTGTCTTCGCCGCAGCGCGGGACTCCTCTCCCCTCGGGGACGGCGGGGCTCTTTCCTCTGGGGCTCCGGGGCTCTCCTCTCCACTCGGGGAGCCTCGGGGACCCGGCCGGCAGCTTCTCTGCTGCGAGGGGCGGGACTTCCGGGTTGCCTGTCTCGGGCCGCGCTGCAATTGGTCAGCCGGCCCAGTGCTTCCGGGTCGCCGCGGGCAGCGCGGCGGCTCGCTTCTTAGGCAGGCAGGCGGGCTCCCATGATCCGAGGAGTGGGCTCCCTCGTGGATCAACAACAACGGGCACAACAAAGCGGCAATGAGCGGGGTGGCACCCGCGCCGCCAAAGCAAATATAAAGCGAGGTAGGCACTCGCTAGGCACCGCAATTTCGGGCTGATGCCGGGTGGGCACCGGCTGGCTCTCAAAGCGCTAGCAGCGCTAGCCTCTAAGAAAAGGCGCTCCCAAGCGCCACCGGGCCAAATAAAGCGCTCTCAAGCGCTAGGCAGGGGATTTCAGCGCTCCCCAGCGCTGAAGGGCAGAGAGCAGCGCTCTCAGGCTGCAGGCAAGGAATCCTCAGTGCTCCCCAGCACTGGAGGACAGGACAAGGCTCCAGCAGGGGCTGGAGGCAGGCAGGGGGGCAAGGCTGGGCCAGAGCCAGCACACTGGGTCTCCAGGCAGGGAGACACCCCAAGTGGCGGTCCTCCTGGCCCCAGCAGCAGCAACAGCCCCCTCTGGCAGGATCCAAAAGCAGAACAACCTCAGTGGGGACACAGCCCCATTTTTATACAGTATTTCCCTTTGTCTGAGGTGCAGGGTGGGGGGAAAACCAGTTTCAGCTGGCTTTGGAGCACTCTTGATGGCCCAACCACCCATTTCTTTCACTGGGGAGGCTAGGGTCGTTAGACACACCACAGGGGGGCAGAGCCAGCATTGTGTGGGGAAAACCCAGCCCATCCAGGACACAGGTACACTCCTCCCACACATCACTCATGCTAATCTCCCACTCACCACCGGGCAGACCGATCCAGACTTCCTGGAGCCTGGCATGCCAGCCAGCTCCAGCCAATCACTCTCCAGCACCCTCACAGCACACGCACATCAATGTCCAGAAGTAGCACTTCCCTTCTAGACACATACATGCCGCAGACACCATCTCGCAGCATTCACTCTCACGAGTTTACACATACTAAACTCGAGCCTGCACTCCCCACGCATCAGGAACTACCAGGGACACACACATTGCCCATGCATTCCTATGGGAGGGCCGGCCAGCCATACTACATGCACGCACTTTCACTCTGGGACCCAGGGAAAAGTGCGCAGAGACCCAAAAATCACTGACACAGGGTCACACATAAGGCAAAAAGTTCAGGGGTGAACCAGCCCCGCGGGCCAAGTCCAACACAACCCCCTTCCAGCCAAAACGCAGGGGAGAACAATCACCACCGTGATGGACTTCCCTGCTTGGGGCGATAGAACACGGACGCAGGCCCGCCACTGCCGGGACACCCTCCTGTTCAATGCCACGGTGAACCCCTAGGGTTCCTTCAAAAGCTACTGTAAGGACCAGCTGGGCTACCCCACTGGTACTCCTCAGCTGTCCGCGGCCAGGACCAGGCCCTAGGCCACCCAGGTGCCACTGGTTCCTGCCTACTCACGAAGTGGGGGGTAGTAACCCCAGGCCCATAGTAGCCATTTTCCACTCCTCCTGTCTGCAAGACAGGGCTAGACTGCCACTGGTTCTCCAGCCTAGGGTCTACAACCTCAGGTGGACCAGGAGTCTCAGGGAAGGCTTTCCTCCCCTTACCTCTTCTTTTAGGGTTCCTCCTCCCCGTGCGAGGGGGACACCTAGAACACCATTCCAACCCAGGGTTTAACCCCTCAGGTTGCACCGGGGTCAGAGATGGGCTCTCCCACCCTCTGCACCCCCTTCCAGAGGTCTGCCTTCTCCCACCTGGAGAAGTTCCTCTGCAAGAAGAACCGGTCAGGACACTGGTTACAGTCGTCCTACCCTTCAGGTCAGGCTGACCCTGAACCTGGCCATCCAACCTCCGGTCTAAAACCTTTGGTGGAACAACTGCCTGGCACTCCAGGACTTCTGGGGACTCACACACAATCCCCCTGAGGCTAACAAATGACACATCTGTTGTGTGACTGTCTGTCTGGTGCAGATCACCCGCCCTCTGTCCACCTGACAGTGCGTGATGATCCCCCAGACCAGAAGTGGCACCACCCGGGTCCCTCCAAGAAGATCTAGCCCAACTGGCTAGTCTCTGGTCCACTGGTACATCCACTGGGAAACTCATCCCCCAATCACTCCTCACGCTGGACTCCTGTACCCTCCCTACCGGAGCGGTACTGCCAGCCTCTAGAACCATAGGAGCTCTGGTTACAGACGCTCCAGGTCCTCTACTCACTAGGAGATCTTCCTCAAATGGGCTAACAGGACAGCCTAGGTCCCCAACCTGGTGTTCCCTCAAGAAACCACCCAGGTTCTGAGACAGGGCTTCGGGCCTCTGGGGGCTCCACTGAGCCAGGTAGTCAGCCCCTACACCCTTCTCACTATCCTGGGACCTAGCTGGGCTACACTGAGCCTCTTCCCCCACGCTGGGCTGGAAGATCCCTGACCCACTACTTTCGGAGTCACTCCCTAATGACTCAAAGGAACCTCTGGCCTTCTCCCAGCGGTCTGCTTCATCTGCAAGCTCACATGCCTCAGACAATCCACACCCCAACAGGTGTTGGCGCAACCCTGGTGAACAACAACTGAGCAACTGCTCTCTGAGAAACATATCGAACAATATGTCCCAATCACATTTCGTGGGCTCCCGTACCCAATCACACAGGGCTCCACAACAGTCATCCTCAAAGTCTACCCAAGACTGGTGAGACGGTTTCCTAAGGTTCCTAAACCTCAACCTATTCTCCTCCTCTGGGGAAACAGGAACCATACTCTGGGAACTGGGAATTTCTAGACTGGAATCTAAAGAGCTGCCACCACTGGACTCAACCCTCCCTGGGGGATCCAGAAAATTATGACTGCGGTCAGGGGATAACCTACCCTCTAGGCCTATCTTCTCCCTGGCCAAGGCCCTCTCAGCCTCTGCAGTCCGCTCATTCACACCCAGCTGCGCCATCTCTCTGGCATACTCTAACCTGAGCTTCTCCATGGCCAGCTGGTGCTCCCTCTCTTCTTTCCTATCCAACCACTCCTCTGGGGACAGGGAAAGGGATGGGGTGCTACATCTGACACTGGACCCAGCAAGGGACTCCCTATCTTGGGGAGTACTCGCTCTCTGCTGGCACCCATCCACTGTCAAACTCACTCTCCACATCAGACTCTTCAGGGCTCCCCTCAGACCCACCACCCTCATGGTGTGCGGCCCGGGCCCTCTCTCTCTCACTGTGCTCACGCTCCCAGTCACTCTTCTGCCACAGGATCAGGTTATCCCTAAGCTTGGACTGGGTGTCTGACTCACTCACTGGGATGTCTCTCTCCTTACATAACCGTACCAACTCATGCACACTGTACTTAAACAGGCCACAGAGGTTAAAAGGAGATTCCATCTTGACAGGATGCTCACAGACACGTGCAACACACGGGACCTAGCAATCTGAAGTAAAAGTACACAATCCCAAAACTTCCACACTCTCCTTAAAAAAGAACTCACTCATGCGTCCAGGGAAACACACCATTCATCCACACACACCCTCCCCTCGGATCGGTAAGGCAGCTTCTACCACCCCTGACTTCTCAACCTGACCAAAAGCGACACAGGTACCAAACTCTGGAAGCAGGGCGGGGGACAAATGCACTGAACACAATTATAAAATGACACTCTTCAGGAGAAGAAACAATGGAATTTCACCAAACACAATAATCCCCAAAATGTGGTTATCTAACAATGTAGAGCTTTGAAGTGCGGCCAGCCGCTACTGTGGTACAACGCAAACACAAATCCTTATCCTCACCGCTTGCCGCCAATGTTGGAAACGGGATCCCTGGCTGGCCAGGGCTTTCGCCAAAGTCAGTCAGAGACCACCACATCCAAGTCAGGGCAAGGGAGTTACACGCCAAGATAACCCCTACTCACCCTCTAGGTAACGTGGCGCGAGCAGCAAGGCTAAACTTGGAGGCGATGTAAGTTAAGTATTTGCGCACGCACCCCAGCAACAACAACTAAAGGCCCACCACAAAGGAAAACTCCACACAAGGTTATATAAAAATAGCCTTTGTATTATAATAAATATACATCAGATAAAACACACATCTTGTTACACTGTGCCAACAGGCACGGGCGGAATTTACAAGGGATATTGCACAGGACAGGGCCACTTGGACCACTGTCAGGGGTATCAGCACTTTTAGAACTTTGTAGAAATAAAAATCACTGTAGCACACAATATGAAAATAGAGCACACAACCAGTAATCACTGGTAACAGGACCTCACTAGCACCACCTGTACTAGGGAGAAAAACAACCACCTACATGTCACAATACCTGTAGGGGTGTAAAGACAAAACACATGATGCATTAACATTCAGAGGTGTAGCAATAACATTGCGCAAAACTTAGATCAGTCACCACCTGTGACAGTCCCTGTGTCCCAATGTCAGGGCCTAAATGTAGCAGTTGCCCACAAAGTGCTGGGCAACTGGTGCAGGGAAAGTTAGGGCAACGTTGGAGCCTCTCTGGGCTCAGGAACCACCACTGTGGCACTGTGGGGCCTCTCTGGGCTCCTGGAAAACGAGGGAATGGCACCCTCAGAGCCTCTCTGGGCTCGCAGACAACGGACTCTGCCTCACTGGGCAGGGGGGGTCCCTCACGGGGGACCCTGGCACAACTGGAGAGCCTCTCTGGCTCGTAAATCACCAATTGCCCCCAGAGCCTTGTGGCTCTAAACCACTATGGCCGTCGGTGGAGTCCCCTCTCTAGGGACTCAGGAAGACAAATGGCAGCCAGAGCCTCTCTGGGCTCTAACATAAGTGGGGCTGTGAGCCTCTCTGGCTCGGGTTGGAGTCCCCCTCTTGGGGACTCGAATTGCCCAGAAATGCCCCCTTTCGCTGGAGTCCCTCTCGGGGGATACTGGCCGCCTAGAGCCTCTCAGGCTCTCAACAACTACAGGCGCGAGGTCGCGCTACGGGGGAGGGGCGGACACCGACAATGTGTCCCGACGCCCCTCTCCCTTCTCTGCCACTCACCGGGTGTCTTCGCCGCAGCGCGGGACTCCTCTCCCCTCGGGGACGGCGGGGCTCTTTCCTCTGGGGCTCCGGGGCTCTCCTCTCCACTCGGGGAGCCTCGGGGACCCGGCCGGCCGCTTCTCTGCTGCGAGGGGCGGGACTTCCGGGTTGCCTGTCTCGGGCCGCGCTGCAATTGGTCAGCCGGCCCAGTGCTTCCGGGTCGCCGCGGGCAGCGCGGCGGCTCGCTTCTTAGGCAGGCAGGCGGGCTCCCATGATCCGAGGAGTGGGCTCCCTCGTGGATCAACAACAACGGGCACAACAAAGCGGCAATGAGCGGGGTGGCACCCGCGCCGCCAAAGCAAATATAAAGCGAGGTAGGCACTCGCTAGGCACCGCAATTTCGGGCTGATGCCGGGTGGGCACCGGCTGGCTCTCAAAGCGCTAGCAGCGCTAGCCTCTAAGAAAAGGCGCTCCCAAGCGCCACCGGGCCAAATAAAGCGCTCTCAAGCGCTAGGCAGGGGCATTTCAGCGCTTCCCAGCGCTGAAGGGCAGAGAGCAGCGCTCTCAGGCTGCAGGCAAGGAATCCTCAGTGCTCCCCAGCACTGGAGGACAGGACAAGGCTCCAGCAGGGGCTGGAGGTAGGCAGGGGGGCAAGGCTGGGCCAGAGCCAGCACACTGGGTCTCCAGGCAGGGAGACACCCCAAGTGGCGGTCCTCCTGGCCCCAGCAGCAGCAACAGCCCCCTCTGGCAGGATCCAAAAGCAGAACAACCTCAGTGGGGACACAGCCCCATTTTTATACAGTATTTCCCTTTGTCTGAGGTGCAGGGTTGGGGGAAAACCAGTTTCAGCTGGCTTTGGAGCACTCTTGATGGCCCAACCACCCATTTCTTTCACTGGGGAGGCTAGGGTCATTAGACACACCACAGGGGGGCGGAGCCAGCATTGTGTGGGGAAAACCCAGCCCATCCAGGACACAGGTACACTCCTCCCACACATCACTCATGCTAATCTCCCACTCACCACCGGGCAGACCATCCAGACTTCCTGGAGCCTGGCATGCCAGCCAGCTCCAGCCAATCACTCTCCAGCACCCTCACAGCACACGCACATCAATGTCCAGAAGTAGCACTTCCCTTCTAGACACATACATGCCGCAGACACCATCTCGCAGCATTCACTCTCACGAGTTTACACATACTAAACTCGAGCCTGCACTCCCCACGCATCAGGAACTACCAGGGACACACACATTCCCCATGCATTCCTATGGGAGGGCAGGCCAGCCATACTACATGCACGCACTTTCACTCTGGGACCCAGGGAAAAGTGCGCAGAGACCCAAAAATCACTGACACAGGGTCACACATAAGGCAAAAAGTTCAGGGGTGAACCAGCCCCGCGGGCCAAGTCCAACACCACCATTCCGCACTCCTCTGGTGCTTAATACTAAGGGGCAAAAACATATCTTCCACTAAGGGGTTCCTTATAACATACTTTGATGTACAGGGAGCCACCTCCTTTCCATCAAGACCCTCATTCTCATCATCATCCCGATGAAGGTCTAGCACATACTTCTAAAACTCATCGTCCCCTTTAACAATTTCTGAAAACTCATTCTCTTGAGTCTCATAATCCTGTGTGCAGACAAGGACACCACTCTCTTGTGTGCTGCATAGGAAACCTTTCTTGACTGACTTTGTGTCGTAAGGGACACTCCTCTCTGTAAAGGTGCTCTGACCTACCACTCCTCTTATGGAATTATCTCCCTTTTTTGGTTTTCCTTTTTTTTTTTTATTGACAATACATTTTATTGAAATTTTACAACAAACGGGGAGGACCCCGGGCAAATAGAAATCATGCGAGACACGAATTTCAAAGCACAGAAACTGCTGATGTGAGTAGCATTTGAGGAGCAGTGTTGCATTGAACCAATTACCCCCACCTCCCGCCACCCCCCTCCCGGGCACCGCATTACCCACTAAAAATATTGTAATAGCATAAAAGCATATGAGCATATCTCCAAAGCGGTCCATCCGCTTCTGCAAGAGAGGATGCACTAAATAGTAAGTCTGTCTATCGGGTCTTAATCTACTGATGGTGATAGTATGGAGAGGTCTATGCCACGATAGGCAGCCCACGCCTTCCATATCTTCCCATGCTTCTGCGTGCAACCCCGGGCTTGAAACACCGCTACTTCAGCCGACATACACCTGTCTAAAGCGGATTTCCAGGCCCCCACCCCCGGGGGGAAGAGGACTTCCACTGTTGCGCTATGTCCCGCTTGGCCAAAGTGAGTCCCAAAAATAACAAATGTCGTTTGTATATGTTCCCCCCAATGTCGTCCGTACTATGGAGAAGAGTCAGTCGAGGGTCTGCAGGAAGGTCCCATCCCAGCACCTGCGACCAACAATGTTGTAGGGCCGTGCATCCCCAGACAGTGTGCAAAAAAGTGCAGTCAGCAGATTGGCATCTAAGGCATGTAGGGGACAGGATAGCTCCCATCTTCCAGAGTTGGAGACGGGTGTAGTACACCCGGTGTAGGTACTTAAACTGGATTAAATGGTACCTAGAGGATACCGCGGAACCTCTGGGGCTGGGGAGGTCCTCAGTCCAGTCGTCATCTGAAAGGGTCGGCATATCTGCCTCCCACGCCGCTTTCGTCCGGTGCAGGTTTGTCTTAGAATGTGTGGTCAATGTCTGGTAGAGTTGGCGAATTTTATGTTCTCCTAGGTCCCCCATCAACAGCCTACCCTCCAACGGGTGGAATTCTGGCAGTTTCGTAAGGTCTTTGATCAGGGGAGACAGGGCGTGGTGAAGCTGAAGGTATTTGTGGAATTGAGACTTGTGTAGGTCAAACTCCTCTTGCAAGGATTTAAGTGTGGGCCCATGCATTACATCACCCAGAGTTGAAATTCCTATATCATCCCATCTGCGGAACCCGGGCAGGGTCGCGACCGACCGAAGGTATGTGCCCCGCCAGAGGGGGGTCTCGCACGTCAGCATGCCTCACCAACCCAGGGACCTAGAGGAGCTCCTCCATATCTGTATCACTGTGCGGCAGGCCGGGGGAAGGGCCCCCACAGTAGAGTTACTTTACAGGAGATCGAGCAGAGGATGTACCTCGAAAAAAATTCTCTCCACCGCGTAAGCCGGGTCGTTATGTGAGTTATACCACCAGTCGTTAATGACGAGCAGCTGGGATGCCCAGTAGTAGGACCGCACATCTGCCGCTGCAATGCCCCCACAGTATGTAGACTGGACACAGGTTGCCAGAGCCACCTGAACTGCCCCGCCACCCCAGAGTAAGCTATTTAGAAGCGCGTTCACTTGGCGGAACCACAACGCCGGGATTGGATATGGGTAGTTTTGCAGTCTATATAGCAACCGTGGCAGGGACACCATTTTAAAAATCGCGGACCTGCCATATAGGGACAGGGAAAGATGGGACCATACCGTTGTCTCATCCCGAACCACCGTAAGCAGAGGTGCAATGTTAAGCGACCACGCCACCATAGGGCATCTGATAATGTGGACTCCAAGATATCTAAACCCCTCCTTTGCTATGACCAGCTGCGAGGCCCAGTCCTGACTACCCTGATCGCCACATATAGGAAAGAGCGTTGACTTGGATGGGTTAGCGTGGAGCCCCGACGTCTCACCAAACACCCGTAGAATTTGTAATACTCTCGGGCCGGTGACCCACGGATCCGAGAAAAAGAAAAGCACGGTATCCACATATAGTGCAATTTTGTCTGAACACTCCGGGGACCAAACCAGGCCCCTATAAGTCACGTCCATGCGCACCCACGCCGCGAGCGGCTCGATCGCCAAGGCAAAAAGGAGCGGGGAAAGGGGGCATCCCTGCCGCATTCCCCTTCGAATATGGAAGGGGTCCGAACGATACCTGGCCACGCGCACAGAGGCCGTCAGGTCCGTGTAGTAGAGTAGTTTAACATAAGCTCTGAAGCGGGGTCCTGAATTCACAGCCTCTAATAATTTAAAGGGATACGTCCAGCCTAGGGAATCAAAAGCCTTATCAATATCGGCTAGGAGGACCGCTGCGGGGCGTTCCAACTGGTGGGCTTCGGCTACTGCATTAGGTACCGGTCGTATGTTATGTTTGGTGGAGCGTAGCGGGATAAAACCCGACTGGTCCGGATGGACGAGGTCCAGAATACAAGTGCGGAGACGATCCGCCAACACCTTCGCCAACAACTTCGGCTCAAAGTTCAACAGAGATATGGGGCAATACGAGCCCGGGTCTTCCGGTGGGCGACCCGGTTTAAGGAAAACAACAATTTCCGCATGACGCCAGTCCGGGGGGCAAGATCTGCTGCTCGAGCGCCTGATGTAAAGCGCTGAGAAGGTGGGGCCCAGAGGTCCCCATGTGGGGGCGCAGGAAGTTGCTAGGGAACCCATTGGGACCGGGTGCGCGGCCCGGATGAATATTGGTGAGAGCGGCTTGGAGTTCATCTAGCGAGATGGGCTTGTCAAGGGCATCCTGTTGCTCGTCTGATAGACGCTTCGGAGGAATAGCTACTAGAAAGGCATCAATGAGTGGATCCGCGAGCTCCTCCCGGGCGCTGTACAATGCAGCATAAAAATCGACGAAAACCTGCACAACTGCCTCCGGGGAGGAACACAAGACACCCGAAGATGACCGCAGGACTGGGACCTGTGTTGGGGAAGACCGCGCTTGGCATAGCTTGTGGAGCATCTGACTGGATTTATCTCCCCACAGATATATCCGGTATTGGGTCGCCAACCAAGCCTCCTAAGCAGAGTGTGTAAGTAACTGGTGCAGCTGCTGCTGAACCTAGAGCAGATTGCGGCAGGCAGCCACGTCGGTCCCCTTTACCACTGAGTCCTGGAGGACACGCTGGCGCTCCCCCAAATCAAGGACATGCACCAGCCGGCACCTCTTTTCACCTGTGCGATAGCTAATGTCAACTCCATGTAACGTGGGCTTGAAAGCTTCCCATAGTGTAATCTGGGATGGAACTGATCCCACATTCGTGGCAAAATAGTCCACCGTAGAACGATACAGTGCTTCTTGATACTGGGGATCGCGGAGTAACCAAGGTGACATGCGCCAGCGATAGGAAGGGCGACCGGTCTGCAGGCGGAGCTTGAGCTGGGTAGGCGAATGGTTGGATAAACCTCGCGGGAGGATGGATGTGCTGACGACCTTGTGTGTGTAGCTATGTGGAAGAAACATGTAGTCCAGCCACGACAGTGTGGGGTGCACTGAAGACGCATATGTAAAGCCTGCGTCATCGGGATGAAAGGCCCGCCATGTATCAGTCCAACCTAAAGCATGTGTCAGGATACTAAGTCTGGGGGGTGGAGCATAGATGCGCCCCATAGTTATCTGCTCCCCAGCCAAAGAACCAGACACAACCGTGAACCGGCCGCCAGGGTCTAACCACTATTGAGTGACCTGGAAGGGGACTCTGCGATGGACCAGTATGGCCATACCCCGTGCCCCCCTAGAAAACCCAGAGTGTTAGACCTGATTGTAGCCAAACCTTGGAGAGACCCGGGGCCTTATTGCCTAATAAATGGGTCTCTTGTAGGAACAAGACATCAGCCGAGTGGTGCTTAGCTTGAGTCAGTACCGCCCCCTCTTGACCTTGTTGAGCAGGCCCACACATTCCAGGAAAAGATATTCAGGTCCCCCAGAGGAGTGTCCCTAGCTGTGAATGTCATGAGCCCTGGGGGGAACATAGTGTGGATGACCAGTGGAGCATAGGAGATGATGCGGTGCAACTAACAAACAATATAACAACAGAACTAACTGCCTAATTCCCCTCCCCAACCCTCCCACCATCCCGCCCCCCAATACTTCCTGGAACTCGGAGTACCTGTCGCGGCAGAATCCCGTCCTGGCCCTCCAACGGGAATGCCCTGGCGGATCCTCCGACGGATCCTCCTACCCAACCCCACATATTAACCTAAAACAAGAAGGCGGGTCATGTGTACTCCGCGACGATGACGAAAAGGGGTCCCCTAGGCACAAGGTCAGGAGTCTCAGTGTGCCGCTCCTGCCAACGCAGGAGGAACCTAAGGCACCCACAGTCACAAAGCCCTATTATACCTCACTCCGCCGCTTTGGGAATGTTCTGAGAGCGCCAGTTGGAGCGGGAACGGTGTCGCCGGTGGGAGGCACCCCCACCCTGTCGACCGCTCCGGTGGGAGCTCGGGGAAGAGTCGGAGTCCAAGGGCGGCGGAGTGTGTGGTTTCACATGCTGGCGCTCATCAGTCCAAGCGAAAACCTCCTACGGGGTGTCGAAGAAGTAGGATTTGGAGTTGTAAAGTACCTTCATTCGGGCCGGAAACAAAAGAGCATAAGAAAGGTTTAAGTCGCGTAGGCGCCGCTCTGCGGCTACAAAGGACTGACGCTGTTGCTGAACAATCCGAGTGTAGTCGGGAAAGGCCATGATGGGGTGAGACTCGAAGACCATCTGTTCTTTATGCGTCCTGGCGAAGCGTAGTATGGCATCGCGGTCGTCGAAGTTAAGTAGACGAGCTATGACCGCACACGGGCGATCACCAGGCGGAGGCTTTTTAGCCAGGGCATGGTGCGCCCTCTCGACCATGAAGCAGGATGAAAGGTCCTCCGCGGGCAGCAACGCCTGAAGCCAGGTGGAAAGGAAACAGCCAATCAAGGGCCCCTCGCAGCCCTCCGGAAAGCCAACCAGGTGGATATTGCTGCGGCGGGCCCTCCCTTCCGCGTCCTCGGCCCGGGCCGTGTGCTCTTTGGAGACCATGACCAACTTATGCAACTGCCTCCCCCAAAACCTGGGCTCTGCCCCCCGACCGGCGGCAGGTGAGCACACCGTAGCAGGGAATGAGGCGCCCTGGCACAGCTCAACCAGGGCGCGCGGCTTCCGTCCAGCCGCCACCGCCCCGCAGTACATCAATAGCGGCCAGCAAGCGAGCGCGCCTGCAGCTGGAGCGGGCCTCACGGGACTCCACACGAAATACCGGCCCGCTCCCAGCACAATCGCCGTCTCCGCGACTCACAGCGGCACCGGCAGGGACCAGGATCAATGGCAGATTAAGTCTCTGGCGGGAGCGAACAGCGGAGCTCTACAGAGACGCGTCCGCCATGTTCGGCTCCCAAACCACGCCCCCTTTCCTTTTATTTTTACCCCTCTTCTCTCCACAATCAGAACCACCTTCTGATAAAGACCAATACTCACTGTCTGAACCTTTTTTATTTTTTCTACTCTCCATTACCTTATCAACAGTCTCCTGAATACAGGATTTAAGCTCATGTTGAATTACCCTCTTTATAATCTCCTCATTGTCTCCCTTCGTGAATTTCTAGTGTTTTTCCCTTCGCAGTCATATTACTGACCAATCCTTCTACAAAATTATGGCAAAACATTGGAAAATATCCCCACATTTTTTTCCCTCAATATCTATCCAAAGTAACTCCTGACCTGACTTTCACCACAAAGCCCTCTTTCAACCTCCGAACTGACACTGTAACTATCACTGAACAGATTGTGTCTCAGTTAGGTTAAATGCAGCAACATAACGTTTATTTATTTATTTATGCGTTTTTATATAGCGCGGACTTTACCCAAAGGCGTCAGAGCGCTTCACGATAGGAACAGTAATGATACATGAGGAGAAAATTACAAGTGAGCAAATTACAAAAGCAAACGTTAAGTTACATGAGGCAAAAGTGACAATTGTGAGCCAACAAAATACATGAGGTAGCAAACGGTGCAATACAGGAGGAAAAAGTGACATGTGTGCAGGTTACAAGAGAAAACAAAGTACAATTAGAGGTTTAATACTGCAATATATGGCAGACACTCAAGCACAAGAAGAAACGTTATGTAGGCAATGGTGGCACTTGTGCAAGTATCGAAAGCAAACAAAAAACAAGAGGTAGCAAACAGTGTGTTACAAGAGAAAAGTGGCGTGTGCATGTTACGAAAGAGTACCAAACAGAAGTACAAGGATAATACTGCAATAAATGGCAAACACTCCAACCACAAGAACACACTGGGAAGGCACTTCCATAGTCATGGAGAATAGGATTTCCTATAATGGAGGCTCTTCCTTCAGATAATAGAGAGGGCGTGAAGTAAATTTGGAGGTGTCTTTGGAGGAGGAGAGCTTTGATGTCCGTTTTGAAGGCCTGGGAGGAGGTGGTGGTCCGGAGCTGAGGCGGAAGTGAGTTCCAGATTCTCACTGCGTTTTCTGAAAAGGATTGGGCCATCGATCTTTCCTTCTTGAAAGTGGGAGGTTCAAGCAGTACATTTTACGCATTACGTGATGGTCTAGAGCCTCCAGAGAGTTTGAGTTTATTCGCCAGGCAGCGAGGAGAGGAGGAGTGCAAGGCTTTGTGGGTGATACAGGCAGTCTTGTAGATAGCTCTAGCCTCGATGGGAAGCCAGCGGAGGGTGGATAACATCGGTGTGATGTGGTCGCTTCTTTTGGCCCCATAAATGAAACGAGCTGCTGAATGGAGAACAGATTTAAAGGGGGACAAGTGGAATTTGGGGAGGCCAGTAAGAAGAGAATTGCAGTAGTCCAGTCTAGAGAGAACCAGCGATTGCACCAGGGTTTTAAGGTCTTGCTCCGGGAAAAGGTGACGAATTCCCTAAAGAAGGCACAGTTGGTATTGAGCAGACTTTGCAATGGAATTGATGTGGGAGATTAGATTGAGTTTTTTGTCGAGCATGACTCCACGGGATTTTGCGCTGTCGACAATGATGGGTTTATTGTTAAGCAGATTCATCTGATCCATCCATGATTGAACCGGGGGAGGAGAGAGTGAGGAGGAGAGGAGGAGGAATTCAGTTTTGGAGGGATTCAGAATCAGTTGATGAGTTGACATCCAGTTTTGAATGGAGTCGAGAGTAGAGCTTAGGATGGCGAGATCGTGAGTGGAGGCAACCTTGAGGTAGATTTGAGTGTCATCTGCATAGAGATGATAGTGGATCCCCGATTTACTTAGGAGATTTCCCAGTGGTTCTAAATAGAGATTGAACAATGTGGGTGCAAGTATAGAGCCTTGGGGAACACCTTGACCTACCACCAAAGGAGATGAAAGACTGTTCGCTGTTTTGATCATTTGGGATCTATCAGAGAGGAAGGAAGCAAACCATTTAAGCACAGTGCCCTCCATGCCCATTCTCTGTTGCAGAGTGTTGAGGAGAGTGTTATGATTGACAGTGTCAAAGGCTGCAGAAAGGTCAAGGAGAATTAGAAGACAGGACCCCCCCCGAATTGAGCATCCTCAGCGCGTCATCAACCACTTGCAGTAGGGCTGTTTCAGTGCTGCAGTTTTGGATGAAGCCGGACTAACAATTATCAAGAAGATCATTGTCCTTGATATGACAAGAGAGTTGTTTCGCTACACATCTCTCTGTGATCTTCGCAAGAAAGGGTAGGTTAGTGATAGGGCAGAAGTTGTTGAGGTCATTCGCATCAGCCGTGGGTTTTTTAAGCAGAGGGATGACCTGCCCGTTTTGGAGGAGACAGGAAGGGAGCCTTGACAGAGGGAGAAGTTGACCAGAGTGGTCCAATAGGAAAGAGAATGGGTATAGAAGTCAATGGCAATGGCACTGGGGATGGGGTCCAGAGAATGGTTGGAGGGCTTTGTTTCGAGGATGCAATTGAGAAGGGCATCTTCAGAGATGGGGGTCAAAGTTCTGCCAAATGGCTAAGGATTTGCGCTCCTCTGGAGCGGTGGGATGAGCGACCTGAACCACAAGGGATTTTACTTTTTCGTCAAAGAATATAGCCAAATCCGCTGCTTTCTTTGTAGAATCCCCCAACTTGGAGGTTGGGGGAGAGCAGTTAGGAATTTTGATGAGATCGAATTGTTTTTTGGGTCTATTTTTGGCTGAGTCAAGGAGAGTTCTGAAGTGCGACGCTTTCCCAAGAAAGATGTGCTTGTGGTACTTGGATCTTGCTGAACGAAGCATGGCCAAATTATCAATGGAGGGCGCTTGCCTCCATTGTTTCTCCAGGAATCTTAGCTGCTTCCTTTCTTCATAGAGGGATTTGTTGAACCAAGGTTCTGAGAGAGTGGGCATTATCGTTTTGCTTTAGAGAGGAACGATGTTATTGATTTCGACTGCAAGGACTATGAGGCACGGGGAGGTGAATTCGTCAACATCTAGTTTCGGGTCAGGCCTTGGAAGTCATAAAAAAGCTGATTCACATAGGGAACCGACATAAATATTTTTAGCATCGCGGAACCAGGAGGTATCCCTCTTAGGTTGGCCAAGAGTTATAAAGTGTGATAGGTGAAGAGAGAATGGGATGAGGAGGTAGTCAGACCAGTCTACATGAATAGGGGTAGTGATAGAGAGCATGCCTGCTTTAGAAATAACAAGGTCCAGGATTGAGCCCTTAGAGTGTGTTGATTCTGTGCAGTGTTAGATAAGATCGTTTGCAGAGAGGAAGGTGGCCAGCGAGTTCGCAGAAGATTCTTGCGGTAAGCCCCAGTGGAGATTGAAGTCACCCACGAAAGTCTGATTGTCACTTTGCGAGAATTGGTCGCTGATGAAGTCAGTGAGTTCCTCCAAAAACGAAGGGCCACTACAAGGCAGGCGGTAAATGACATGGAATCTGAGGGGTGAGCGGTGGTGCAATTGAAGCTCAAGAGAAAGGCATTCAAAAGTGTGGAAGGAGCTGATAGGAGAAGCCTTAAGTTGAAGGGAGTTTCTAAAGATGACTGCAACACCTCCCCCAACATTGTCAATTCTGTCATTCCTAAATATAGAATAGCCTGTGGGTAATAGGAGATCAAACATAGAGTGGGAGGTATCGTTGAACCAGGTCTCTCTGAGGAAGAGCATGTCAATATTGTGATGGGTGATGGTATCGGAGATTTCAAGTTTGTGTTTTACTGCAGATCTGCAGTTGTGGAGCAGACAGCGCATCTCTGTCAATACTGTATTGGTGACGGGGGCACTTGGGCTCTGAAGGGTGATCGGGATCTTGTACTTATACGGGGGTGCTCGGTAGGGGGTTTAGGTGGATGCTTGGTTCTGACAGAGGAGATAGTCGGAATAGTGTAGATAGTAGAGTTACTAGGAGATGCAGGTTGAAGAAGGGTGGCGTTCAAGGGCTTGTGAGAGTTAACAACGTTTGCAGACGACAGGTTGAGCTTGGCTATGTGGGGTGAGGGGTCGCTGTGCATCTCGTGGGAAGGTGAGGGTACTTTTAACATGTACTTTTAATGTTGGGACTAACCCAATCTAAAATGCCGGCCAAATCTTCTGTGAGCTAGACTCACGCATCCGCCAATACCTTTCCTTTACTTATATGCTGCTCACACTTGTGCTTAAAACGTGCGAGGTGCAGTGTGTCAAAACCAGCAACCGGCCCGTTTAGAGCCCAGCATACCACCTTTAAAGTGCAAGAAAACACGCGCTCACCTACGGAGGTCCTCCTTTGCTGTCCCATGCACCAGCCTTTCCAAGGTAGGCTCCGCTTATCAAATCAAGTGATATTGCTAAACTGTCATGTGCGCACGCTACGATAGGGAAAATAACACTTCAATGCGGCCTTCAAATGAAATCTGTAAACTTTAACTAACTGGGACCAAAAAACACTAAAAGCACTGCAACCATCCTATATATAAAAGTATAACTCCATATAACAAACATCACCTTGAATTCCCGTTTCCATAAATCGGAAAGTTATACACAACTAAGAATTTCAAAAACCTCAATAACAACAATAACACTTAAGAATCAAACACTGTATAATATGTATTATTCCAAATACCAATATATCAGTCTTGCATCCATACAAGTAAAACAGGAGCAGCAATTTAAAGAGGAAGAAGATTTCGTAAAGGGAGTATTTATATGAGAGATGGCTCTAGTTCTGGATTGGTAGGGAATTTATGATGTAATGTGGTCTTTAAAGTGCTGCATGAGTAGCATTAAAGGATGTAATGCATAATGATAGCCTCCAAACTGTTACAAAAAAATCAGATGAACGTATCTTCACTGAATGCATGTCTTACTGTAAACATTAATCTTACCTTGCATGTACTTCTGCCAAACAATTTTCTGCTGCTTCTTGATCAATTTTTGCTGCACAGAAATAAACATAATTTACGCTGTCAATGCACATAAATTCAAATGTACACATAAAGGAAATATACTGATATGCTAATTATGTATCAATCCGCCTTAACACAGAGACAATACATACTCGTTTTGGCCCCGAAAAAGCGGGGTCACCTGCCAAATATAAATCGCTGTATTTAAATCAGTGTAAGTATACTATAAGAGCAGATTCATTGGATAACAAGTTAATTTTTATGACACATTGTATCTCTAAGTTTTTTTGATATTGAATAACCTTGTGTTATAGTGGAACCCTCCCTGGAATTGTACTATTTATTTAATCTGTGACCAGTGGGGTTTTTCTTGTTTCTCTCAGATGGAGTTTAGAAGGGAATCTTGTTAGCTGGAATCTTAGCACGGGGACATGCCGTTGGAGTAGCCATTGCGCTATATAATTTTCAATACACGGCCACCTTAGCTGACTCAAAACCCCATATCTGTATTGTATACTGCTATGCCATGGTGGATTACTACAGTGGCTTAAAATGAGGCTATTAGTATCATACTGAATGGATTGGTGAACCGTTTCTCGTGGCCGGCATGATTCTCAGAGGGAAAGGCAAACCAGGCGAGGTGGTATTAAAACCCTGCCTGCCAGCATTTATATCTCACACATTATGCCGGCAGACATGAACCGCTTTGGAGCGAGGGAGTCGACACAGCGCTTTGAGCTAAATTAGTTTTGCCGAGTATGAACTGATTCTCCACTATCCCTTGAACAATTAAACCTTGCAATTGATTATTCACTCACCATGCTTCACATGTGGGAACCGATGCCATAATTTGTTGGAACCCGGGGTGCCACACTCCATTAATAAGTCGGTTGTCCAAACGGGGCTTGAATCATACCTGCTACCTCCTGAGAATTGCCCCATTCTAGGCCCCCGTCCTGAGGAAGATCTGCATGGCTGAGTTTGAAGTTTCCCTATTTTGCCGTTAAGCCGGATCGAAACGTCGATGCCACCCACCACCTAACCTGGACCATTTATTCCCTACCATCCCCCTTCCAACTAAAGGAGATATATCCCTTGGATTTCTGAAAATTATGTGAACTAAAGTGTGCATATTTGCATTGTGTTTGGACAGGTTACCTAGATTGTTTATTTGTTATCAGTCCCATGTAGAGTTTTGTATTTTATATGCCCCTTGATTTCCTTTTGGGAATTTCTTCCCTTTTGAATTTCCTTTCAACTCTTTCAACTCTCAAGCGCCCTCATTGCACGTTTTATTTGGAGCAACTCTTTCTTCTTATTTCTGCCCTACTAGGTTTTAAAACCTAGTTTTTATAAACAAAATAAATACATATTACTTTGAAGTAATTGTCCTTTGCACATCATGTATTCTCAAATGATAATGGTTGCATATAACCGTGAGCTGATTATTATAAGCTCAAAATGTTGAGTGGTTAATGTTTAAAAATTATTTTTCTTTGAGATATTGGTCTAGGACCACTGTTTTTTGTATCATAATATTAGACAAGCAAATCAATATTAAATTACCATTAGCAAGTTGGATGAGCAACTATGATCCAACCTTCGGATGGCATGTTCAGATAACTATATAATTATGATATACTTAGATTTGATCAACCAGACAACAATGGAGGTGGGGTATGAATAATGCACAGATCACAACTAGAGCTATACATATGTAATTCAGTTAGGGTAAGTGCGAATCGACACATGGTGAAAAGGCAAAATTAATTTGTGACCGAAACATGGTCTGCATGCTAATTTACCAAAAAAATACTAAGGAAGTACATATATCAAAGCCTCGTCAGGGTGGAACGCATTGCCTCGCCACTTGCGACTGGAACCCTCACACGCCATCTTCCGAAAAAAACTTAAGACTTTCTTATTCCCCAAATAATCGTCCGGTCCCCCCCCTCCTTTTGGATATCGCACTTCTACAGCGCGGGGATGCCTCCGGGTCACCAGGCGCTTTACAAATTTATAAATAAATAAATAAATAAATTTACGAGCATACATTTCTGGAAACAATGCTTCATCTTATGATGGCTACTGGCTAGCTAATATACATCAGTTCTAGGAAATTTTAACTTTTGGTTTGATTAAGGAGAGGATCGCATAACAACTAATGTATGGAGGACTAGGCAAGAGATTAGGTTATCTCAAACTGTAAGTACTCCACTCCCCCAAAAAGGATACATATTGAATTGGATCCTAATTCATATTATTGATATACAAAGTCTCCAAACAATGGAGGGTAGGAATGTTTAAATCACTTATAAGTCTCTATCAGATAGTATATCTCTCCAGGAAGCCTGATAATGCCAATAATTTAATCAAGGAGTTACTCAAATCATGGAAACTCTTGATAGATTGCACACCATATCATGCAGAGGAAAACGACACAGGACTGTTGGACATAAATCTAAAATTAACGCACACCATTACAAAAAAGATATAATATCAATAATGTGACCAACTAAGCTTTGTGACACTGTCTAGTACAGGAAGCAACGGCAGACAGGTTGTTGTCTAAAAAAACGTTTAAATTGTAAAAAAAAAAAGGCATGGGCAGAATTTAAATGACACTAGTGAACTTTGCGTAATTTCAGGAATGTTGCATGACGCTTGGTATGTCATACACTTACAAAGCTGTTTGAGGCAAAATTACTCTGCAGGAGCGTGGGAGTAATGTGAACAACTAGGATGTGAGCAGTTGTTGTTTGCAGCAATTGTGTTTCTTGTGCTATTTTTTTTTTTACAGTGAAATGAGTCCTCACAACAAAAACTGGCATGAAGACGCATTTATTTCCAAAATATAGCATTAAATGAAGGATTTGCATTTTGTGTAATTATCCTGAAATTCTATGCAATTACGCAAAAGCAATTGACACAAATGTCGCACACCCCTAAAAACGTTAGCTTAATAAAAACCTTTCCTCTCACAATCCTAGCAATTTCCAATGTTTTAAAGAGTATATCAAAGTAATATCCCTGAATATTACAAAAAAAGGTAATTGGTATCTCAGATATTTACGACAACGGAATTCCGAGGGAATCAAATAAGTCAGGGATAACCCCTCTCGTTAAAAAAAAAAAAAAAACTTTGTAAATGCAATCCACAAAGCTACATGTCTATCAAAAACATACATATCTTCAGCTCATGCCTAATTTAGCATGCATGCGGCATCGCTTGCAAAGGACTATGGTAACTACAAGGGGCTTGGAGACTGCCTAATGCTTACCATTTGTTGGCTTCATTGTCACTCTTATTTGCTACCTACTAATTGACCAGCGCATGCTGGTTTCACTTCCTTTTCTTTCATGTGGAGCATGGACCAAGTAGTGATTGCTTCATTTTGATTAGATTTCTTCTACTGCTTTGCTGTAATAGAGGTACTATTTTTATTTATTCTTCCCCTGAAGTTCCTCATTTTTTAGTAGCTTTTTTTGCTTCTTCCCTTCCACTCCTGTTGAATGTGAGGCTTCTTCCCTCCCCCTGCCTTGTTCATGTGGTTTCTAGGTTGTCATTTTTCTTCTTCCCTCCCACCCTTTTGTTGTCTGTGTTGCTTTTCCCTCATACTTCCTACCCTCCTGTTGTCTGTGTTACCCCATTGCCATAAGAGAAATACAGCGCTATGATGTGGCCAGAGTTGGTTATGTTATTGCGTTCGTCATCCGTGTTGCGGCTTCTGTCCCACTTCCTGTTATCTGTGTTACTTCTTCCCTCACACCTCCCGCCCTACTGTTATCTATGTTGATTTTCCCTGCCAGTTTCCACAATCCCACTGTCTGTTTGCTTCTTCCCCTACCACCTCTCACTTTCCTGTTGTCCGTATTGCGTATTCCCTCCCATCTACCATCCTCCCATTGTCTGTGTTATCCCCCCACCCACCATAAGAAAAATAATCACTATGAGGATGCCCATGATGGGCACATCATTGCACCTGTATTTTCTTATCCCTCCGCCAGAAGTTCATGTTGCCTCTTCTCTCCCAGTTCAAATCCTCAAGTTGTCTGTGTTGCTTCTTCCCTGCCACTTCCTACCATTTTGATGTCTGTGTTGCATTCCCCCTCCCACCTTCCCATTGTCTGTGTTGCCCATATCAATCATAAGAAAAAAAGTGCTAACATGTGTCCAGCTGTGCTTTTTTTTTATCTCCCACTGCCTGTTGCTATTTCCCTCACTTTTATTGTCCCTCCAAGCCTCCCTACTGGTGTACATGTTGTCAGCTCTAACCTGCCACAATGAAACAAAAGATATGACACAGCCAGCACTGGCCATGCCATAGTGCTTTTCTTCTAACTTTTAGCCTTGCTGCACGGTGGTCCCGCTGCTTTACATGGTTAAAAGACATTGTCAAAGTCAATAGCTCACGCATAGGTGAGACCTTTGTCAATGGCTGGTACTAAAGGTCCTGGAGAAGGCTGCAACTCTTCATGTTCAATCTTATATTGAGGACAACACCACTATAAGAGATACTGTATTTTGTTAGGTATACCGTGGGAGTGGGACCCTTTAAAGTCGGTCAGTCTCTTGATGCTTCTGATGATGATACACATGCGTACACAACCATAGGAGCACAGTCAAACACACAAACCAGTAAGCTGTAAAAAACATACACAAGCGCCAGGGCAAACTGTTTGCTCAGAAGCCCACATCCAGAGCTATTGAATATTGGTGTGACGAATACCAAGGCTAAGTAGACTTGAATCCACCTCAGCCTGCACGAGACACTATTTGCCCCATCTCATCTCAATCTTGTGGGTTCCTTTTTCATCCTGGCTTTCACTCTGTCACAGTGCTTCTGTATTTCTCTTCCTCCCCCTTTCCCCCTTGTGAGAGTTTCCCTGTCTTGCTCTGAGCCAAAGTCTTGTTGGGAACAAGGGCTGGTTCCCAACAATAAGTGGCTGTGGGTCCCACATGCACACAATGAATGCGATTTGACTCAGATCTCAGAATGATGCCTCTTGCTCAGTCCTGCACATTGTCAGCATGAGCTGTGTTAAAGAGCCTCTGAGAAGCAAGCATGTGTTCAGACTGTGGACTTATGGCGAACGAACAGCAGCACCAAAGGTGTAACACACAGTGCAGCTTAATAAACATGTTGAAATGTAGTTATCCAAATGGAGAGGACAGTACAGTTTTCCCAAGCTCTTATCCCCTAACCCTTTTCCAAACAAATTGGTATCAATTGGCTTCCCCCTTAAGAAGGAACTAGAAACGGACTGCACCTATAATGTTTGCTAACAAGAGTGGGCTTCAGAAAAGCAAAGTTTCTTTTTTAGGTGTGGCATTAGCCAAGAAATTTTAAATTATACTGACATATGTGTAATATACTTACTTATAGGGACTTTCAGCCACCTCTCTTCATCCATTGCTCTGTTGTTGTGTCATTCACATTTTGCTTATGTACACTACACCATATAGCATGACACAGTAGGTCAGCCTACTTAAGACACTTGTTAACTTCACTTTAAGTGACTGCAATTTGTTCTCTCAGACAAAGCACAACCGCAGATAAGCTAGATCCATTCAGTGCCAGAGTTATTGTTTTTAATTTGATTACTTTAGTGATGCCTTTGTTTTTAGAGCCTGGTGTGATAACAGGATGCTTCTGATGCACATTATCAGATACCCTCTCATGCCAATGCTGTTGTAAATTCCTTTTGCAATGTTTTGGTTTTCTGGCTCTTGCTGCTTCACAGCATACTAGATTGTATCCATTTGGAACTGTCCTGTTTTAAGCAATTCTCTTTTTACTTTTTTCTTTTTCTCCTTCTTTTGTTCCTTCTTTCTCGTTCATTTTTTCCTTCCTTTTTCTTTTATCGCTTCCCTTCTCTCTTTCCTTCTCCCTTTATCACTTCCCTTCACTATTTCTCTCTCTCTCTTTATCTCTTTTCTTCTTTCTTTTTCTTTTCCTTTTCTTTTTCCTTTTCGTTGTTCCTTCTTTTCTTTCTTCTTTCTTTCTCTTTTTCTCTCTTTCTTTCTCTTTCCTTTTTCCTGCCTGCTTTCTTTCTTTCTTTCTTTCTTTATTGCTTTCTTTCTTTCTTTCTTTTTCAAAGGCTAGAGGCTTGCAGGCAGAGCCATACTGATTGACTGTTTAAGTATTTCGCTTTCGTGATAGGGAGTAATGTAGTACTGTGTATATTTTTGTGAGACCATAAACTTTTTTGCATGTACCAAATTCTTTTTTTAGATTGATCGGTCCAGGCATATCATTCCCAAACAATAAGGTTTTGCAAAAACCATGACAAAATGAAAAAAGAATTGCAAGAAGGCTGGTGCCAAATGCAGCCCAATTGGCTTTGCCTATGCTTGTTTACAATTAGCCATGAACACTGGATTTTATGTTTCTTCACTGGACCTTGTCTAATCAATGTGGAGTGACAGGGTCCGGAAATCAGGAAGTGCCCGAAGGGCTGGTCTGGCAGGTCACTGTGTGGGCATTTTTTCAGCTGTTTGTAGATCTGTTTTATGGCTTGGCCAGCCGGTTCTGCTGTTGATTTCCCAGATATTAAAACAAAATTTGCATGAAGCAAGCTCAAATAAATGCAGTCTTCCTCATCTTTCAAAACACTTATACAGCTGCCCTTTGTACTGCTGACAGACGCCTGTAGCTCAGCAATTAGGATGTTGGGGGGGTTAGACATTGCAGTCTACCGATAAGTGGTCTGACTTAAGTTTGCGGTGGGCCACAAGTAAGTTAGGGGCAGTATTGTGGCTAGTTTCAGTTAAGCAGCAAGGAGACCAAAATGTCCGCCCTTCTAATTTGTTCTTCACATGCTCTAAATTAAAAGTTCTTCCTGTGCCTGCGCTTTTTCCAGCCTGCCTTGCCCAAGCTTAACCTTGAGCCAGCCCTCAGTTACAATTTTCCAATAGGAAGCTCAGGCTGGTTCTGGCAGGCGTGAACATGACTGCACCAGGATGTGCCAGCCAGAAGACATATAAGGCAGCCACCCAGAAGGATTTTTTTGGTCTCGCCTACGCAGTTCGCATGCGTTGCATAGGAGGACCTTTAGCAGTCGCTCTGCTCGTTTTGGAAGCACATACTCGTGCTTGTGGCGGCATTCAACTTGCGGGAGCGAGCAAGGGGCGTGACACAAGCATAAGAAGGTGCTTCCAAAAAGAGCAGGCTGCGAGTGCATGCACGCCCACCACTCCTGGGCCAGCAAACACACGATTGCAGTGCCAGCAGTGTGTTTTGCTTTCACTGTGACAAGCACACGTGTGCTTTGTAATTGTTTTAACATGTACCCCAAGGACTTAATCATGTTTAATACATTTTTGTTTTCCATGTATTTCTTGTTTATTTTTGTGGGGTGTAGCTATTGTATTAGAACGCTGAACCATGTTGGGCTCTAGGTTTTTGACCCAAGTAATGGATATAATTAAGCGCCTTTTTAAACTCCTATTCTCCCCTGCTGTACTATACATCCCCAAGAGTTTGTTTGCCCTTGCTATTCCCCAGTTCATGGATGTTTAAAGAAGGCACCGTTCTTGTTCTGAAATGGCTTGCATCCAAAAAGGGTGTGTAGCTTTAAATCTGATGATCTCTCCTTAGCAGACCCTTGCCTTCGGATGCCGAAGTGCAAGTCTTTTCAGCATTCCAGGTATTTAAAGATGTAGCCTCGACCTCTGTCCCTGTTTCCCACCTTTGGTTCTAACTTAGTAATTCTTTGCACCATGTCCACCCCCTGCTTGTTCAATGTGTTCTTACCGTGCGTCTGTGCTGACTTCGTTTTTTTACTACCATTCCGTCTTCAGTTTTCCCGCAGTCGCAGGTGTTTCAGGATTGTTTTTACATCCTTGATTAACTGTTTTCGCTTCTAAAGATATTTCCACCCCTTTGCGCTAAAGTGGGTTTTTAAAAATTAAAAGACAATTTCTGTCTTTTAGTTCATATTGTAACGCACCGTGAAGTGCTGGGTCTTGCCTTATGTTAGCCCTCCCCTATATAGCTGACAAGTCCCTAGCCCATGTTGTGAGGTTTAACCCTTAAAGCCAATTAGATCCGTGCCTCGCACAGCTCCTGTGGCGTGTAGCACTTAGTGGTGTATGCGTGATTGGGGGAGAAGGGAGACTTCAGAGGGTCCCACCACTGGCCACGTGATGCGGCTCCACCCCAGAAAAGAGCTGACCTCGCCCACCCCATCCATTCCCCTCATCTGTACCTCACAAAACTCTGTTTGGAGAGATTTCTCTCTAAGGAATCGAGCCGATCCTGCCGGAACCCAACTCTACATCACAAAGATTCTGGTCTATCCCTCCATGCGGGTGTCTCCCCGGGGAATCCGTCGTCCCCTATATGCATTAACTTGCTGAGGAATTTAGTCCTTTATGCTCGGGGTTTCATCTCTGGTTCTCTAATCACCACACTGCTTCTGTGTGTAGTAGCCCTTTGCAGAGTTGACAGAAGCCCCAGAATCTGCACCATGACCGGCGGTGAAACACGTACACATTGTACTGGGGTAGCTATCAGCGGACGGATGCTCGCTGGTTTGCAACCTCGGAAATGGACCTCCTGAAAGGGATCCTAGCTACCAATGATGTCTTGCTGTGTGTCCTCGGCATATATGGCTGTTCATGTATTGGGAATTGTCCTGTAAATGGATACCTTTATCGCCTGGCGGGCATTGGTTTGAATCGAGTAGTCTGCGATAGCAGCCCACTACCGTGCTTCCTCGGAGGTTGTACGGTTTATATGCAGAACACTTATACCAGACTGAAAGTGGAGGGGTGGGGCTACGTTGGCTCCATGTGGACGATTTATAATCCTAAACGTTGCAGCTTGTGTAGCCCACACATCACGTGCATGAATTGGCTTTTCTTTTGCCACCAGGGCTCTCCGCCCTCCCAAAACCGACCATCAGGTTGATTTAACCCCCACCCACCTATCCCCTTGCTATCTTTTCAGATTGCTTCCAGCCCATCCCCCCTGCCCAGGGCCTTTAAACCCAAAAGTTGAGCATTCAAAAGAATTCCATGAAGGAGGAGCCCCAGGCTGGGAGGGTCCAGCAGTGGAGACTGAAGATAGGGGCTGGGAGGAGTAGGAACTTTGTGTCAGCAGCGAGCACCAGGCAGTGTCACGTATTTTGTTAGAAAAGGTATCTTTAGAAAATATTTTTTCTCCCACCTTGTTAAGGTTACGAAATACAAATTAAATAGCGAAAGTACTTTTACCGTTTTAACCAGGCTTATGTTTGAGTGGGACTTTGGACAACTGTTGAACGGGTTTTGGCACTTTTCAGACCGCTCTAATTTTGGCAGATGGTGACTTTAAATTGCACCTAAAAAGAATGGCACTACTGTAGCGCCCCTCTTCCCCACCCCCAGGCTTCTCCTGTAGTAACAACCCATTAATTGAAAGGTCTATGGTCTGTCATTTGACCTCTGGATTCAAAGGATCGCTTTTAAAAACCTGCGTTAACCTAGCTGGTATTTAATTTGCCCTTCAGTATCTGTTACTCCGCCACATGCTTCAACTGATTTTTGCAGCGCCCCGACGCCCCCTGGTGGTCCTTGTTTATAGATATTGTAATAGGTGCATTGGGGTCGAATGAGGTAAATAAGAGTCGGAGCACACGCTTTCCTTCAACACGCCCTCTCGCGGTTTGTTCGTGTGCTGATCCTTTTATGTAGAAAATGCTGCTCACGTGCGAATGTTAACACCTAGAGGCTGCTTTTCAAAACCATAGGCGCTATAGATGTTTCCAGCCAGGAGCAGTCTTGCTTTTATTCGAGACCCTTTGATTTGACTTCCTTTTCCACTAACACATAGTTGTTTATTTGCCGTTCAGTCCACCATCGGCTGCATCACCAGCAGCGTTTCATTTAAAAGATGGGTTCTGCTCCAACTGGCCCCATGTTAAAGCACTGTACACAGAGTGCATACAACCTGGTGCTCATGCTGAAAGAGGCAACTGTCGCTTTCCATGTGGGCAATCAAAGTGACGCTCTTGGCAACCTCATGAATGGACTGGGGTAAGAGCAGCATAGAAGAGCCAAATAAGTATTCAGACCGCTTACAATACAATACAAGAACATCCACTTACAATACATGAGTACAACTGCTCTAAGATGCTAACAAATTAATGAACATGTTGCAAAGTTATAACAAGCATTTCAATAGCCAATAGGTCTCGCTTTTGGAACCTTATAAGTATTTAGTTATGCAGCACAATATCCTTGGTGCAACAACATCAACTGTTGCATGGCTACACACTTATATGGTCCCAAAGGTGAGACCTATTGGCTATGCCAATGCTTGTTACAATTATCAGGCAAACCATTCACAGCAGAAAAATTCTGTAGTCCGTCCCAGTCCTTTAAGACAAGCGCTGGTGCTGAGCACTGGAAACCACTGGCACAAATTATTCACTGACATAAAAAACACACACACAAAATGTACAGCACAGGCAAATGTAACACTCGCTTCAAATGTGCCTATAAAGACATCTGCAAGTTTTCCACATTGATGCAGCACAGGAAGTAGAATTTGATGTGTATACTTCCCTCAACCCGGTCAATAGAATTGTGAACCTAACACAATGCATATTTCAGCCATACAAACACCCCCACCCACGCATAAAGGAACTGCACAAGCTGGAGCTATTCCAGCTTTTCTCGTACACAAAAAGTAGAAGAGAAGACAGCTGCAATTCAGATTTTCCTCACTCAAGCTGCAGAAACAGGTACATCACATGCAACATCTTTGCATATTACACACACACACGTAAACACACCCACATGGACATGGATGTAGAGTCAGTGAGCCATGAATATGGCTGCAGAGAGACACAAACTGGGTACACTAGATTTGGTGAAAAAAAGAACACTATGTCAAAGATACTTTAACGGAGGCCCTGGGACAAGTGGACATAGACTGTGGGGCAAGCAGAGGTAAAAAAAAAACCTTGGTCAGAGAGAAACACAGACACTGTCATAGAGAGACACTGTAGTGGACATCAGGACATAGGGACTGTGGCACAAGGACAGTGAAACACAGACACTGAATTAGGGTACATAGACACTAGGACATAAATACACTGGGGCACACACACTCCGATAGGTCAGACAGTCTTTAACACAAGAAGGCCAAGCCATCTCAGAAACTGCACTTTACAAAGGCTGTATGAGATAACATATTTCAATGTTGGATTCCATTGCAGGAATAATGAAGGTTCACCCATAGACCTAAAAGAGTACTTTGAAAGTAAATTGCTTATAGAGACAGACCTATTAAACTCAGAGTCTCTGTTGCAGTAAAAGGTGACTGTTTGCTAAGCTTGTCTCAAAAGAAGCTGCCAGTGTGCAAATGCAGGCCAATGAGCTAATGGTGCAGGATTTAGGCCTTACAAAAGAATTGAAGAAGTGTTGTATTGTCTACACGGGTACTTCCATGAAATCAAACTAAAAAAGATGCCAAACTTGTTATATGTAAGGTTATGAACATACCAATTACTATAAAGGGAAAACTCAAACTAGAGATAAAAAAATACTAGATTTGCATGTCATAGAAGCATTGAGGTCACACATTGTTTGGGTCCTATTGTTGTGGTGAGCAAACAAGAAGGAGCAATTCACCCCTGCATTGATTTGAGAAGTCTGAATAGAAATGTCATTGAGGGCAAGCATTCTTTACCAATAATTACTGAAATGATTTCTGAACTTAAGTATACCTGAGTATTCAGTAAACTTTATTTGACATTGGTATAACATCAAATCAAATTACATCCTGATTCTCATGATCTCACAGTATTTGTAAAACTGTTTGGTACATTTAGGTTCATAACAATGCCTTCATGCGGAATTACTGAAGTATCCTTCTTTCACAGAGTTATGGATTGGGTTGGAAGGTGTTCAATAATTCCAAGATAATTTGTTGGTTTTTCGGAAGGGTGTGAATCAACATAATACAATAATGAGAGTGGTGCTGGATATATTGCAAAGGAATGGTTTAACATTAACACCCATGAAATGTTCTTTTGGGAAATCTGGAATTGAATATTTGGGTCACTGGGTAACTCAAGAAGGTGTAAAGCCAAAGGAGAATCTTTTGAATAGTGAAGTAGAGCTAAGAGGTCCCTGAAATAAAGTACAGTTCATGTCATAGCTGGGCATGGCTGAGGTCTACAGCAGATTCATCAAGGATTTTTTAAGCAAATCATTCAATACAAGACGGTTGTCATAAAAAGATTTTGTATATGATTGGAATGAGGAGTGCAAATGTGTGTTTGTTGGGGTAAAAATGAAATACTGAGTGTGCCGTGTTTACAAGCTTTTGACTGTGACAAGTATTGCGGCATTAGAACAGATTCAAGTGAAATAGGTTTGCGAGCCATTCCAATGAAAGAAGGTAAACTTTAACTTTTGCATCAAGAGCTCTAAGAGATATTGAGACGAAATTCTCAGTGGCGGAAATGGAAGCTCATAGTGTATCTTGGGCTATAAAGAGATTCAAACAGTTCCTGTGTGGAAGGAGATCTGAAGTGGAATCAGACCATAAGACTTTAAGGGAGATTTCCAACAAAAAAGGTATAGATAATGTACTGAACAGTATCTTTACAAAAATATGATTTTATTGTTCAATATTTGCCAGGCATAAAACATGTTAGTGCCAATGGTCTAGGCATAATGGGTAATGTCAAATCTGTTGCGGTGGAAGAAGATGACTAGTGGAATAATGTTAAGACTGGTGAAATTAATGCTCAGGAGAAATGGTTTGCTTAAAGTATCTATTGATGGTGTTTTAAGGAATTTTTCTGACTAAGCAAGAAATGATTGCCAGAAAAAACACATTACCGAAACGGTACTTTAGGCATCAACCCCTTGGTAGCTTGACACAGAAAAGTCAAGCTTATCTCCAGAGGCAATGTGTAAAGCATATGTGCAACACACTCACACAGAAACACAATGAATACACCACAAAAGAGACTCCACATAAGGTTTATAAAACAATATAGTATAATGTGCAAAAAACAGACCAAAATGACATAATCATTAAAAAAACTGGTAATGCTATGCCAATTTTTTTTTTTTTTACTTTTATTTATTAAGATTTTGCAATTTATAGAAGTACAACTTAATGCCCATCAAGAGACAAGGTCTCAAATAATCTCAGATTGCTGCATCAGAAAAACAAATTAAATCAAAACAAAAAAACATGGTACAGATTACTTCCTAAGAAACACAATTTAGTCATTTCAGTCATACATCTTGTTTAGACAGGTCACAGATTATCATCCAAGTGTTTGATATATATCACATGCATAATCCCTATAGCAGAGATGATATTATAAACTAGGTATTCTAAGATATGTCCAGGTTCACAGAGATTCCCCCAATAGGAGTCTCTTTTCAAACCTGGAGCAGCTCCTATTTTCATGTATCCATTACTCGCCCTCTAAATCAATATGTTACATCAGCGCTGTCAAAGGGAAACATATGCTTATACATCACACCCCCATTTTGTATGAACAGTATCATAAGTCAATACCTGTGCAGAGGTTTCTAGCCAATCTATAGGGGATGCGCCTGCAAGAAAGCCTTTAGAGGTTGCCAGATGTCTTTCTGGTGTGAAGCCAGTGGCTGCAGCGTGGCATATATTTCACTTGTGGTGTCACAATATATCAGTTCACGGATCCAGGCCTTCACAGTTAGGGTCTGCGCACTACCCTAATGTAGGGAGACTTACAGTTTTGCAAAAAGTAAGGCAATTGCAGGAAATTGTCACACTCCTTTCTGTAGAGGCTTAATGTACACCAGCTATGCCATCAGTGCCATAGACTGTAGTGTGTGTTCAATCATCAGGAATAATTGTCGGAAGACCTCCCCCAATATTCTAGAATGAGGCCAAAATTCCAGGCTAGATTTGAAAAGCCCAACTGATCTGCAGCACATCTGGTATATGCATGAGAAGTTTTGGGATCCATTTTGGCTAGAAGGTACGGTATGTATGCCCGATGCAAATATTTAAAATGTAGCAGTTTATGATAGTGGAAGCCTACGTCCTGGTCCCAAGGCTTGGCGTGCTTTACCTCCTGCCGCTGGGTGGAGAACCAGGGGTGAATGGTATAAACGTGATACCAAATGTGCCCCATCTGATGTTGTGATAATTAATGTAAGCAGTGGAAAATGTGGTGGCTCAGCTGTTGCAGTTCGGAGTGCTCCCTTTAATGAGCATCACACCCTGTGTAGGAGGAATGTATCCATGTATGTCACATCTCTTTTCGAAGTGAGATCTTCTACAGTTCGTAGGTGCAAATTATTTAAAAAGTCGCCATTGGTGCACAGTCTGTATCGGGCTAGAGTGTGTTTAGTGAGAGTGTCTGTTGTGGGGGGTAACCAGAGCTTATCAGCTAATGGTATATGTGGGGAGTATAGGAGCTCTGCCTGTAGGCATCGCCATAGCTTCAACCAGGCCCAACAAGCGGTAGGCAATGTCTGAATATCAGCAGGTTTCCGTGGTAGTCCCTTAGGTAGTGATGGAGCAAGGTTTCACATATAAAGTGACTTGCTCGTACTCAACCCTCTCGATAATAATATTAATGTACTAACTAACATGTTTTGTCTCATTAATATTGCATTACACGACATATGAGGCATCTAGAGGAAGCCTGCCAATGTGCTTTTACTAATTATAATCCGCTTGCACTAAAATGGCTGCTGCTACGCAGGATTTCTACTGCGCATGCGCCTGTCATGCTCACGTGATATGCTTGGTGGGAAAACTTCTGCTTTTGCGCAATAGAACTAAGATGGCCGTTATGTGTCCTAACGTGCAAGAAGCTTGCATCGCTGCTTTGCTAAGCTGTTTGTTTTCGCTTAATATTTAATGCAATAGTATAAAATATAATAATGGGAATAAGGTAGAAAGAAGTGGTATACAGTGCATTCATTTATTCTGTGTCTCTAAAACTGTTTCTTTTCTATTTTTACATGTTATAAAACAGGCTTAAATGTTTTTCTGAACTCCATCTTTGGAGAAACTGCGCATGCGCAACAAGTCTTGAAGCCACAGAAGCTGGAGCCTTGAATCTAAGCCAAGACGGACATGGAAGGCGGAGAAGAGTGAACTCCTTGCCTTGCCAGAGGAAGCTGAATTGATTGAAATGTTTAAAATGATTATTGATACATTTCACTACCAGGCGGAATAAAAGAACATGGGTAGATATAGTTATGGGAGGGAACGACTTAAATACATGATTGACAAGTTGCTTCAAGAAAAATATGGTGTAATGGCTACTCCTCGTTTTTGTCCCAAAAAATTGTGGGATTCACACATTTGCAACACTTGGGGGTGGTACACTGACCTGAAATATAGTATAACTAGGGTAGGCTTAGTTAGCTAGATTATCCGACTTGTCCGAATAGCTGACCTGTCACTGACCCAACGCACTCAATAGGTGATCCACAGCAGAGTTGCTGGCGGAGCACTCTGTCAGAAGATTCGATAACCCAATCGGGGTTATGGGAAGGAGATCGATGACCCAATCGGGGTTCGACTGTTAGCTGCAGAGAGGGTTTACAGTGCTGGCGTTTTGAACTTTAGCTGTGGTGCAAGTCTTAGCCTGTGGTGGTCCTGTCCTGATTCAATTTGGTCCGTATCCTGTCCTGGTTCTGAATCTGGCTTGTACCTGTTCTTTTCTGCTGACACCTGTACTTTGGAATTCTATTTCTTGTCTCAGCCTATGACCAGGGTTGGTCATCACACCATTCTAGGTAACTATTAAGTGTGGGTTTGTCATTGTACTGTTTTCCCTTTCTCTTACCCACCCTCTGTTTAAATGCTTAACGACATTTTTCTCACCAAATCATTTTTTTGCAAATGCTTATGTTTTAAAATCTGCATTAGTTTAAAACAAGAATGAGAAATTAATTTAAGTTCATGTTTATAACTTTCAAACATTTTCTTAGATAAAGATTTTAAACTTTTCCCGGGTTTGTGGTTATTCATGAAATGCTAAATATTATTATTGCTATCTATTTTCTATTTTCTCTCTAACTCCCTTGATCCTTTAGGACTATAGGTATTGGATTGGTAAGATAAATGGTATAAAAATCCAAATTGTAAAAATTTCCCAATTGATTGAGTGTAGGTTTACCTGTTTAATGTATACATAGATATATGGGCCCAGGTGAGTATGTTGAGCAGGTGAGCCCACGCTCTATCAGTAGTATAGCTGAAAGTGAGTTTGGGTATACCTGGTAATATTCTGGCTTTAGATATTGAAGATGGATGTCCATGTGATACCAATAATATGTGAAGTGGATTTGTGCGAATAGATAATATAAATAGAAATCAGGGACCACAAATCCTCCTTGGTGATATGGCATGATTAAAGAATTCCACCCTATGTGCAGATGCTTGCCTGCCAATATAAGTCAGATGAGTAAAGCCCGTAGTGTATCAAAAATCGTTGTGGTGAGTGCAATGGGAATTTTTTTAAAAGAGATATAAAAAACGTGGAAGTACCACCATTTTTATGATGGCAATTCTGCCAGTTATAGAAAGAGAAAGTTTGATTCATAGTTCAACTTGCATTGTAAGATTGTCTATTGCTGGCCCGTAGTTGAGGGGGACTGCCTCGGATGCATTACAATGCAAATAAATGCCTAGATATTTAGGGGGTCAATAGACCACCGCAATGGGAAGTCAATGTTGAATTGGGTGATGGCCGGAGTCAGCGGGAATACCTCTGATTTGGTCCAGTTGATGGTTAGATCTGAGTAGATTCCAGATTGTGCCACCTCGTGCAATAGTGGTCATAGGTTAGTACTTGGGTCTCGTACAAAGAGCATCACATCATAGAATGAAGTCACAAGTGGACCTATGTGGAACCTCAGCCCGCGGTGAATATGTCTCTCCTGGATGTAACGCGCTAGGGGGTCCATAGCTATAATAAATAGCAAAGGCGAAAGGGCGCAGCCCTGTCTAGTGCCACGTGTGAGAATGAATTTGGGGGTTATCTTGCCATTCAGTTTAAGGCGAGCAGCAGGGGCGGCATACAGAAGTCAAATTAGATTGGTGAAGCAAACAGGGATCCCCAATTTCTGTAACACCGCATATAGAATTAAGAATTCCAGTGACATACATCATAAAATCAGGGCAATAAATGGAGCAGGTTATGAAGAGACACATGAATCAACAATAATGTGCATATAATGCCATCCTGAAAGAATACTCATTATCCTGATACTGTAGTGATTGAAATGAGTTACATTAGGACACCAGGGCATGAAATTCAGTGGTTGGGTTATGGTAGAAAAAACAGGAATCCCCATACTTCAATGCAGCACATAAATCACTGAATATCACCATACAAAACAGAAAGCACAGCGCGTCTGCGCCCTGACTGAGCTTTATGAGGTAATTAGGCTTTAAACAGAGGGCACAGCAGCTCCTGCGTGCCTATTATAGTGACTACGGTAATTAAAGAAGTCTTCCTCAGTGAACAAGCAGGTGCCTCTGTCGAGGCCCCTCCGTACCTGCCCTTCTATTCTAGATGGGGCGGTAATGCTCAGGGACCATGAGAAACAGCACAGCAATGTGTATCGATGGGAATCCGAGGTCTGTATGGGGGTTCGAAATGCGGTCTTATGGGGGCGGGACAACGGTGGAGACAGCGCAGCCCCGCTTTCACCAATACTTGCAAATGCGGGCCGTAGTCATTGTTAGGCCTGTCTCAGAATGCATACAGCAAAGCAGCAGTACATTCAGCTGATCCCTTTTGAAGGTAGGAATGGCTCACCCTCTTTTAAGTTCCAGCACAAGCCCTTCAGGTGCTTGGGACCAGAGCAGGCACAAGGAAAAAAAAGTATGATGCAGCGGAATAGATCCAACAAACTTAATTCTCAACCTAACAGATATCTAAATTATTCCATCGGAAAAAGTACACTTTTTAGAGAAACCAATCATTTTATTTGTAAAGGCACTCACACTGGTTTTTTAGATCAGATGCATATCGCTCCACATCCGTTTTTATATATATATATACACACACATATATGTTTTTAGAAGCACATCAATTGCGAACATTTACATCAAATACGTTAATAAAAACACAAATAATGATACAAACAAAATCGATACATTTCTATCTCGCAATATGGAGTCCTTGCTGCCCTAATATTTGTGTGGCTGCGGGTGACCGATTATTCCGCAAACAACTATAAATCGCAGCCAATCAAGAAAGACAACTCTCTCATCAACACTTGCCAGGGGACACACATATTTCAACCCTATGTCTATTATAGGCTAGTGTTATAAGTTTTCTTTATAAATACAAATCACAATAATATGGGCTTCTTTTCAATGTGAAGTCGACGCGTTTCAGCCCATTTAATCTGGGTCTCATCAGGACTAGGGACTTAAGGACACTTCGCCGGTACCGCTGTTTTAATATGGGCACGGACACCTCTGGGCTACACCCCAACTGCTTTTACACCGACAATATGATGTCGGATAGCCGAGCTCCTTTGTCCTTTTTTTCTATGTGGTCCTTGGACTAAATAATCTGATACTCCTCGCCCATGGCTGTCAATGTTACGGGAGAATCTAATGTCAGGATTCTAAGTTACCAGGTCCTCTCCAAGAGTATGCTGATGGCGCCAAGCAGAATTGGGTCAGCACACACACGCTGCTGATGCCGGATGGAGAGTTCTCGCAAGAGGAGCCAGAGCACTGCTCCTCTGGCCTCGGCCAGTCTCAGAACTCCTTAGGAAAGTTCCTGGGGCACCCCTCTCCCAGTGAATGGGGCAGAGCTAGTGGGAACACACAAGCACTGCAGTGGTTCAGTGAAAGGTGGAGTGCTCAACATACATTATCCATCGGTCTAGGGAGTGATCCACACACACTGTAGTGAGGAGTGGGAGCAACCACATAGTTGCAGTTCACAATGCTTACCATGCACTGAGCTTTGATGAGGTAAGAAGGTGTAGATAGCGGTCGCCATGCATTGGTTTCTTGGGAAACACTGGGGGCACTAAAGCAGGGAGGCCATCACAATGAGTCAGCGAGCTATGTGGCGACTTATCCTGGCAGCCGAGCAGGGCTGAGTGAACCCCACAGTTAGGGAACAACTGGCAGTAGGGCAAATAGCAAAAAAGCAATCCAGTACTTCCTTTCGGCCACCCAGCATGTAGCAGGTAGCAGGGCAACAGCAAAAGAGCAGTCAAGATGAGTCCATCATGGGGTCACAGCCCCTGCACTTATACTCAAAATGTCTTTGATGTAGAGCTGACTTCAAAAGAAAGAAACCTTATGTGTGCACATCACTTTCTTTCAATCCCAGCTCTGACTCAAGATGTACAGTAGGGGGTAAATCAGCCTTTTTGTGTGAGGGCAGGACACAGCCTCTACATATGTAAGTGCACCTGTCTCCCTCTCTCCCAGCCCAGAAAGACTATCACTATGCACATGGATGCAGATGCCTCTCTTGTCACACCCACCCCTTCCTGGGTTATGGCTGTCTGGAAAGTATGCACAAAGTGTAGCTGTCAACCAGGCGCAGTTGTGGATTGGTGTCAGGCTGCAAAGCACACAGGGCCGAATTATATGTCTGGCAGTCCTGGCTTGGCAGTTCGGGCTGGACTGTTCCCATGAGGCACAGGGTCAAGATTGATTTGCATATGGCCAGGTCTAAACTGGGGTGCCATGGTGAGCAAAAAAAGGATGGATTTAACCCGGATCTCATGACTGGGGGTGAACGTTTTGATTTGTTCTGCATTCCATCCATCAACTGTGTGTATTTTGCTTTCTCTCCCTTAGTGTGCCGGGTATGCCCAGATGTGGGTCCCGGGCTCACTCTGCCACTGGATTCAAGCTAACCTTGCTGATGAGGGGTCCTAGGATGCTTGTTTCCGGTCCAGGGAGGACCTGGCTTGGCAGATCGGGCTGCACTGTTTCCATGAGGCAGATGTGCATATGGCCAGGTCTAAACTGGGGTGGCATGGTGAGCAAAAGAATGAAGGATTTAACCCAGATCACTTGACTGGGGGTGAATGTTTTGATTTGTTTTGCATTACGTCCATCAACTGCATGTCTTTCACTTTCTAATAGTGGCATTTCTAAAATAGCAATACAAAATCCACCTACACCAGTAAGCATGATTTATCACCACCATTCTAAGCATACCAAACATGGCAGCGCTACTCCTTTCAGATCAGGAATTACCACCTAAACAAATATATGGGAATCCCAAGCCTAGCCTATGAGAGGAGTAGGCCTCAGAGTAGTGAGAGAGAAAATAGTGTGTTTGTCACTACCAGGGCATGCCACACAATAAGGGCACTTGTCCTACCTTTTACTTACACAGCACCCTTTCCATCTGGCTACTTAGGGCCTATCTTAGGGGTGACCTGTATGTAGTAAAAGGGGAGTTTAAGGCTTGGAAAGTAGTTTTAAATGTCAAGTCAATGTGGCAGTATGCTGCACACGCAGGCACTGCAATGGCAGGTCTGAGACAGATGTGTAAGGCTACTTCTGTGGGTGGCAAATCTGTGCTGCAGGCCCACTACACACATCCAATTTACAGGCCCTGGGTATATGGGATACCACTTCACAAGGGCCTTACAAGTAAATTAAATATGCCAAACGTATGTAAACCAATCATAGCATGTTTTAGGGGTGAGAGAACATACACTTTATAACTGATTAGCAGTGGTAAAATGCCCTGAGTCCTAAAGCCAACAAAAAAAGATAATAAAATTAGGATGAAGAAGGCTAAAAGTTTGGGGATAACCCAGCAAAAAGGGCCAGGTCCAACACCTCCTTACTCTTTTAGATTGAAATTGATGGAAGTAGCATATGAGGGTCATTTAGGTTGCACTAAAACTACTTGGTGGTCAAGAGATAAGGAAGTGTGTACAATGTCAACTGAGTGACAAATTAAGGAAATCTCGTTTGCCTCCAGTGATGTTTATCGAACTGCCTCAACAACGGAGAGATGAAATACGTTTAGGCAGTATACGTCCTATACAAGAAGGTATGCATTTGAGTTAATTGGTTGTACTTATGCATCTGTTTTCAAAATGGCTGGAGTTTGAAATTGTCATGATATCCCTACTGGCAGATTAATACAACTTTTAGATCAAATATGTTTCCAGAGAAGGCTCCCCAAAAAGGGCATTAACGGATAATGGTGTGCAACTTGTCTTAAAAGAAATTGAGAGATATTTGGAGGACAGTGATATTGAATATATAAAGTCCTCATTGTACCATCTGGAAGAAATGTGGCAATTGAGAAGTTTAATCATGTGTTTAACGAATGCATTCAGATAGCGAAAATCAATAATCTAAACTGTATGAAATAGCTAGGAAAGTGTGAATATACTGGATGTCTTCACATACTAGTACAGAGAGATCCCCTTTTGAGCTTTTTAGGGGGGGGGGGGGGGGGACGGAATACCAAATGCCTCTTAGTTGGATGGTTTGGAATAAAAGGGCCTGTGATGGCTACCCTAAGGGTGATTGGTGTGAAAAAAAGACAGAGCAATGCATAGAAACGAAGAATCTCATGACAGAAGTAAAGCAGTGGGGTGGAATCCGGTACACATTGAAGATTATGTAGTGATCAAAGTTCCCGTGGGAATTACTCCATTTCCCAAGTTCAAATGTCATTTGAAAGAGTTTGAGATATACAGCAGGTCAGTGAAAACACCAGATGCAAGGGTCTCAAACTTACATCAAATAAGTAGATTCAAAGATGCAATGTGAATAAAACTAATAATAGTATGCAGAAATGTAAACCTGGAAATTTCAAAACAATAATTGTGATGGATAATATGGTGATGTTCATCTTAGTTCTTTTCTGTATGTAGGCAACCTTTCTAGGTAAATTATTGCTGTCTTCTATATTTGACTATTCATTCGTTGATGTTGTTTTGTAAGAGGAAAGACATGAAGTAAGTAATTCCAAGGTCCTAGAATTTGAAATACTGTGATTGGAATGAATTGTTTGTACTGGCCAATGACCAGTTGCAATCGGATTTTAGATATGGGAAGATGGCATTCTTTAGCCTAGAAATTTCATCTAATAAATGTAATCTTACCTCACATTTCTTGTGCCTGCTGTGTCCCGCCCCTGGACTCCACAGTGTTGTTGTTAACTAAATTAATGGTACTCATTTCATCCACCTCAGAACGATGTAATCCTCAGTTGATACTGCCTGGACTCAAGCAAGTGACAAGCAGTTTACATGGATCTCTGCACACTCTCTTTCCTCATAGCTACATTGTTGTTAACTAAATGAATGGTACTTATTCAGCCACCTTAGGATAATGTAATCCTGAGATGATCTGCCTAGATTTAGGGCATTGTACACAGACTTCTGTAATGGGTGCTCACTTCAATGAACTACCTAAGCGGTATTATTAACATTTTTGACACAAGATGTCCATTGTTGTTTAGTATTTAAAATGTATGAAGCCACCAGAAGTGTTTTTCAAACAATACTAATCACGTTTATAAACACTTCTTATGACATGCTACCTCCAGTGTTCCAAAGATAGTGCAGATGGGCCAAGTGACTTCAATGTTTCCATGTTTTTAAAGTTTTAAGGAAAAATGACAGTCGTAAGTCCCCCTATACATTAAATATTTCATGTATACTGTGGTTATATTAAGATTCTATTGGACTAAGCAAGCTATTTTACGAAAATTATCTGCAAAGCTACTAATTATCACACATTTCACGTAAATATACTTTATAAAATTCCTTCATAAACTGAGGCTAATAAAATCTCAAGACCCCAACAATTCTGAATTCTGTTTATTCATTGGCTGGGTGCAGTGTCTATTGAAATGGTAGGAGAGGGAAACTGAGAGTCAATGGCCCCGATTTTCGCAAAAGGCATGAAACGCCGCAGCTAAAAATGTTGCGCTGCATTGTGTGACAGGGAGGGAGCAGGAGAGCGTCATATCTACACAGATATGGCTCTCTCCTCCCCATCTCCGTAGAGCCAGTGCCGAATTCAGCTGCCTAGTGCCAGGCACACACCTTAGTGCCCTAGTGCCAGGATGCGTACCTGAGTCTTCCATAGGTTTTATATAGGAAGGAAACTGCTCCTATACAAAATACTACGGCTAGGCACACTTTAAAACTTTTTTTACTTTGTATGTGCGCTGCTCATTTCAGCATGCATGTGAAGTCGGCAAAGAAAGGAGAAATAAAAACATTTCTCCTCTTAACACCTGCTTTGTAATGGAGTTAACGTTTGGTGCTAAACCCTGTCTTCTATTGTTTTTGGTAGGGTTTTGCTTCAAAAGGCATGGGTGGTAGCAAGGCAACGCCCATGTACCACCCATGTAACGCCACCTTGTCGCTAAGTAACGCAAAGCCGTGCTTTGCGCTGCTTTGCATTATTTTCAGGGTACTTTCCAGTGAAAAATACGTTTTGCACTGGAAAGGTATTTAGGAAAAAAACATTTTGTGACCACCGCAAAATGTTTGTAAATCTTCCTCAAAAGCTTGCTGTTTTGTGGAACATCCGACCTAAGCAGAGCGGTCATACCGCATTGCTCGCTCTCTGGGGCATCTAGCTTGATTTTCAAGCACTTTTAACAATCCTTCGTTTTTGTATTTATTTTTATTTTTAATTTCGTTTTCCCTTGTTTTTAATTGCTGCTCCTCATACCTGCATCCTAATTGTAAAACCACCGCGTTTTGCGGGTCCTGGGTCATTTAGTTGCTGCCCCTCGGCAGTTGGGAAGTTCGGCGGCCATATTGGGTGAGGGGAAGGACGCCGGGCGTGCAGTACACGCTCTAGCGCCAAAGGAAGCTCAACCTCCTCTTAAGGAAGGTAAGAGCAGGGCTCGGTCTTGCTGTTTTGTGGAACATCCGACCTAAGCAGAGCGGTTATACCGCATTGCTCGCTCTCTGGGGCATGTAGCTTGATTTTCAAGCACTTTTAACAATCCTTCGTTTTTGTATTTATTTTTATTGTTAATTTCGTTTTCCCTTGTTTTTATTTGCTGCTCCTCATACCTGCATCCTAATTGTAAAACCACCGCGTTTTGCGGGTCCTGGGTCATTTAGTTGCTGCCCCTCGGCAGTTGGGAAGTTCGGCGGCCATATTGGGTGAGGGGAAGGACGCCGGGCGTGCAGTACACGCTCTAGCGCCAAAGGAAGCTCGACCTCCTCTTAAGGAAGGTAAGAGCAGGGCTCGGTCTTGCTGTTTTGTGGAACATCCGACCTAAGCAGAGCGGTTATACCGCATTGCTCGCTCTCTGGGGCATCTAGCTTGATTTTCAAGCACTTTTAACAATCCTTCGTTTTTGTATTTATTTTTATTTTTAATTTCGTTTTCCCTTGTTTTTAATTGCTGCTCCTCATACCTGCATCCTAATTGTAAAACCACCGCGTTTTGCGGGTCCTGGGTCATTTAGTTGCTGCCCCTCGGCAGTTGGGAAGTTCGGCGGCCATATTGGGTTAGGGGAAGGACGCCAGGCGTGCAGTACACGCTCTAGCGCCTAAGGAAGCTCGACCTCCTCTTAAGGAAGGTAAGAGCAGGGCTTGGTCTTGCTGTTTTGTGGAACATCCGACCTAAGCCGAGCGGTCATACCGCATTGCTTGCTCTCTGGGGCATCTAGCTTGATTTTCAAGCACTTTTAACAATCCTTCGTTTTTGTATTTATTTTTATTTTTAATTTCGTTTTCCCTTGTTTTTAATTGCTGCTCCTCATACCTGCATCCTAATTGTAAAACCATCGCGTTTTGCGGGTCCTGGGTCATTTAGTTGCTGCCCCTCGGCAGTTGGGAAGTTCGGCGGCCATATTGGGTTAGGGGAAGGACGCCGGGCGTGCAGTACACGCTCTAGCGCCTAAGGAAGCTCGACCTCCTCTTAAGGAAGGTAAGAGCAGGGCTTGGTCTTGCTGTTTTGTGGAACATCCGACCTAAGCCGAGCGGTCATACCGCATTGCTTGCTCTCTGGGGCATCTAGCTTGATTTTCAACCACTTTTAACAATCGTTCGTTTTTGTATTTATTTTTATTTTTAATTTCGTTTTCCCTTGTTTTTAATTGCTGCTCCTCATACCTGCATCCTAATTGTAAAACCACCGCGTTTTGCGGGTCCTGGGTCATTTAGTTGCTGCCCCTCGGTAGTTGGGAAGTTCGGCGGCCATATTGGGTGAGGGGAAGGACGCCGGGCGTGCAGTACACGCTCTAGCGCCTAAGGAAGCGCGACCTCCTCTTAAGGAAGGTAAGAGCAGGGCTCGGTCTTGCTGTTTTGTGGAACATCCGACCTAAGCAGAGCGGTTATACCGCATTGCTCGCTCTCTGGGGCATCTAGCTTGATTTTCAAGCACTTTTAACAATCCTTCGTTTTTGTATTTATTTTTATTTTTAATTTCGTTTTCCCTTGTTTTTAATTGCTGCTCCATATACCTGCATCCTAATTGTAAAACCACCGCGTTTTGCGGGTCCTGGGTCATTTAGTTGCTGCCCCTCGGCAGTTGGGAAGTTCGGCGGCCATATTGGGTTAGGGGAAGGACGCCAGGCATGCAGTACACGTTCTAGCGCCTAAGGAACCTCGACCTCCTCTTAAGGAAGGTAAGAGCAGGGCTTGGTCTTGCTGTTTTGTGGAACATCCGACCTAAGCCGAGCGGTCATACCGCATTGCTTGCTCTCTGGGGCATCTAGCTTGATTTTCAAGCACTTTTAACAATCCTTCGTTTTTGTATTTATTTTTATTTTTAATTTCGTTTTCCCTTGTTTTTAATTGCTGCTCCTCATACCTGCATCCTAATTGTAAAACCACTGCGTTTTGCGGGTCCTGGGTCATTTAGTTGCTGCCCCTCGGCAGTTGGGAAGTTCGGTGGCCATATTGGGTGAGGGGAAGGACGCCGGGCGTGCAGTACACGCTCTAGCGCCTAAGGAAGCTCGACCTCCTCTTAAGGAAGGTAAGAGCAGGGCATGGTCTTGCTGTTTTGTGGAACATCCGACCTAAGCAGAGCGGTCATACCGCATTGCTCGCTCTCTGGGGCATCAAGCTTGATTTTCAAGCACTTTTAACAATCCTTCGTTTTTGTATTTATTTTTATTTTTAATTTCGTTTTCCCTTGTTTTTAATTGCTGCTCCTCATACCTGCATCCTAATTGTAAAACCACCGCGTTTTGCGGGTCCTGGGTCATTTAGTTGCTGCCCCTCGGCAGTTGGGAAGTTCGGCGGCCATATTGGGTGAGGGGAAGGACGCTGGGCGTGCAGTACACGCTCTAGCGCCTAAGGAAGCTCGACCTCCTCTTAAGGAAGGTAAGAGCAGGGCTCGCTCTTGCTGTTTTGTGGAACATTCGACCTAAGCAGAGCGGTCATACCGCATTGCTCGCTCTCTGGGGCATCTAGCTTGATTTTCAAGCACTTTTAACAATCCTTCGTCTTTGTATTTATTTTTATTTTTAATTTCGTTTTCCCTTGTTTTTAATTGCTGCTCCTCATACCTGCATCCTAATTGTAAAACCACCGCGTTTTGCGGGTCCTGGGTCATTTAGTTGCTGCCCCTCGGTAGTTGGGAAGTTCGGCGGCCATATTGGGTGAGGGGAAGGACGTCGGGCGTGCAGTACACGCTCTAGCGCCTAAGGAAGCTCGACCTCCTCTTAAGGAAGGTAAGAGCAGGGCTCGGTCTTGCTGTTTTGTGGAACATCCGACCTAAGCAGAGCGGTTATACCACATTGCTCGCTCTCTGGGGCATGTATAGCTTGATTTTCAAGCACTTTTAACAATCCTTCGTTTTTGTATTTATTTTTATTGTTAATTTCGTTTTCCCTTGTTTTTAATTGCTGCTCCTCATACCTGCATCCTAATTGTAAAACCACCGCGTTTTGCGGGTCCTGGGTCATTTAGTTGCTGCCCCTCGGCAGTTGGGAAGTTCGGCGGCCATATTGGGTGAGGGGAAGGACGCCGGGCGTGCAGTACACGCTCTAGCGCCAAAGGAAGCTCGACCTCCTCTTAAGGAAGGTAAGAGCAGGGCTCGGTCTTGCTGTTTTGTGGAACATCCGACCTAAGCAGAGCGGTTATACCGCATTGCTCGCTCTCTGGGGCATCTAGCTTGATTTTCAAGCACTTTTAACAATCCTTCGTTTTTGTATTTATTTTTATTTTTAATTTCGTTTTCCCTTGTTTTTAATTGCTGCTCCTCATACCTGCATCCTAATTGTAAAACCACCGCGTTTTGCGGGTCCTGGGTCATTTAGTTGCTGCCCCTCGGCAGTTGGGAAGTTCGGCGGCCATATTGGGTTAGGGGAAGGACGCCGGGCGTGCAGTACACGCTCTAGCGCCTAAGGAAGCTTGACCTCCTCTTAAGGAAGGTAAGAGCAGGGCTTGGTCTTGCTGTTTTGTGGAACATCCGACCTAAGCCGAGCGGTCATACCGCATTGCTTGCTCTCTGGGGCATCTAGCTTGATTTTCAAGCACTTTTAACAATCCTTCGTTTTTGTATTTATTTTTATTTTTAATTTCGTTTTCCCTTGTTTTTAATTGCTGCTCCTCATACCTGCATCCTAATTGTAAAACCACCGCGTTTTGCGGGTCCTGGGTCATTTAGTTGCTGCCCCTCGGCAGTTGGGAAGTTCGGCGGCCATATTGGGTTAGGGGAAGGACGCCGGGCGTGCAGTACACGCTCTAGCGCCTAAGGAAGCTCGACCTCCTCTTAAGGAAGGTAAGAGCAGGGCTTGGTCTTGCTGTTTTGTGGAACATCCGACCTAAGCAGAGCGGTCATACCGCATTGCTCGCTCTCTGGGGCATCAAGCTTGATTTTCAAGCACTTTTAACAATCCTTCGTTTTTGTATTTATTTTTATTTTTAATTTCGTTTTCCCTTGTTTTTAATTGCTGCTCCTCATACCTGCATCCTAATTGTAAAACCACCGCGTTTTGCGGGTCCTGGGTCATTTAGTTGCTGCCCCTCGGCAGTTGGGAAGTTCGGCGGCCATATTGGGTGAGGGGAAGGACGCCGGGCGTGCAGTACACGCTCTAGCGCCTAAGGAAGCTCGACCTCCTCTTAAGGAAGGTAAGAGCAGGGCTCGCTCTTGCTGTTTTGTGGAACATTCGACCTAAGCAGAGCGGTCATACCGCATTGCTCGCTCTCTGGGGCATCTAGCTTGATTTTCAAGCACTTTTAACAATCCTTCGTTTTTGTATTTATTTTTATTTTTAATTTTGTTTTCCCTTGTTTTTAATTGCTGCTCCTCATACCTGCATCCTAATTGTAAAACCACCGCGTTTTGCGGGTCCTGGGTCATTTAGTTGCTGCCCCTCGGCAGTTGGGAAGTTCGGTGGCCATATTGGGTGAGGGGAAGGACGCCGGGCGTGCAGTACACGCTCTAGCGCCTAAGGAAGCTCGACCTCCTCTTAAGGAAGTCATGCTGACGCGCAGCGGTCACGCGCTGCATGAATGCCGGATCACCGCCCGAGTCACGCCAGAGTCCAGCCCGTCTGCGCCCGTCAACGTCCCGGAGGCGAGCGGAGCAGCGGGCGGGGCCCTCTCACCTGGACTGTCCCATCCTACTGTCAGTAGGACTACCTATACGTCATTTGAGTTATGGGCTCTGCGAAACTCTCGATGCGGTTGCCATACAGTCTTCCCGGGCCGATATAAGGGTAAGAGACGCTGCCCTGGTTGCGACTGGGTACCAGACTATGCCCCGGTCACTCTGCCGAGCAGGGAGGCGGACAGTGTGAGGCATCTTTGTCTGCTTCTTAACACTAGATCTGCACGCAGGCATGCGCAGGATATTCACGATCTGCTGGCCGCTGAAAAGCCGCTGTGCCTGATGCTGACTGAGACCTGGTTTGAGGACTCGTCTAATCCTGACATAGCCATAGCAATTCCCCCCGATTATAATATCTATAGACAAGACAGACTGGAGGGGAGGGGCGGGGGTGTTGCACTTGTGGTGAAGAAGTCCGCCACTTGCACTATCATTCCTATGGATACCATCTCAGGATCTGAAGCCCTCGCTTTTTCTATAGCGCTGTCGCCGCATCAATCCCTTAAGGGGCTCCTAGTGTATAGGCCCCCTGGATTGGCAGGCTCCTTTTTTGATGAGCTTCAGTCGGCCATCTCTGTGCTGGCTCTAAGAGCGGAGCATTGCATCTTGGCGGGAGATTTTAACTTCCATATGGATGAGGGCCTGGACCCGGATGTGATCAAGTTGATGGAGATTACGGCCCCCCTTGGCCTTGCTCCTTATCTTTTTGGGCCAACGCATGTAAGGGGTCATACCTTAGATCAGGTTTTCTCCACGTCCCCCATCGAGGTCATGTCACTTCTGCCGGTGCTCTGGTCGGACCATAGCCTGGTGACATTTTTTGTACTAGGTACCAGTAAGCCATCTAGTACCGCTCCTAGACAGCGTGGGCGAGTCTCCAAGGCCCTTCATCGTGTGACTCCAGCAATGCTGGCTCAGGCATCCTGTGATCATCCCTGCCCTTGTTCGGGTGACCTGGAGAGGGATGTAGAGGCCTTGCAGGTGTGGCTCACGGAGAGGCTGAACGATCTGGCTCCCGTGATGGCCCCCCGAGCAACATCAAAACGGGTCTCTGCCCCCTGGTTCACCGAAGCACTGTCGGCCTCTCGTAGGCAGTGTAAGGTGGCGGAAAGAGCCTGGCGCTCCCAGTATGATCCAGCGGCCAGGCTTGCTTATAGGATCGCGGTTAAGGCCTATCATCGTGACATCCTACTGGAGAAAAAGGGCTACTATGCAAGAAGGATAGAGACGGCCTCTAACTCCTGCAAGGAGATTTTTACAATTGTTAGGGAATTCACAACCGCACAAACTAATTCTACTCAGGCCGCCCCACTGGACTCTTGGGTCTCGGCTCTCGCGGATTTTTTTACCACCAAGATCACACTGATCCAGGACTCTTTTCCCCTGAGGGTCTTTGAAGTTCCTTGGAGCTCTGAAGATGGGTCAGGTTCGCGGCCTTTTGTGGGCCCAGTCTTGGCGGCTTTTCCACCTCTTTTGATCTCTTCATCGTTGGCATTTATGGCTAACCTTAAGTCGGGGTCGCCTCTTGACCCATGTCCGGCCAAATTCCTTGCAAAAATGGCCGATGTTATAAACCCACTGGCGAACCCGCTCCTGAATCTCTCCTTGAGTCGAGGGGTGGTTCCGCAGGCTTGGAAACAGGCGATGGTCATTCCCCTTCTCAAGAAGCCTGGTCTTGACCCGGAGGCTTTGGCCAATTATAGGCCAATCTCTCTTCTCCCGGCGCTGGCGAAGATTCTCGAGAAGCATGTTCATACGGTGCTTTCCAATTTCCTGGAATCTTACAGTCTCCTGCACCCCACTCAATCTGGCTTCCGCCCCAATCTAAGCACCGAGACGGCGCTCTTGGAGGTGTCTGAGGCTATTAAAGAGGTGCGGGATTCGGGAGGCAAAGCCATGCTTGTTATGCTGGACTTGTCGGCAGCCTTTGATACCGTCCCCCACGAGGGTCTCCTCATCAGACTCCATGAGATCGGTCTGAGGGGGACGGAGTTCAGCTGGTTTAGATCATTTTTGGCCGATCGCCGACAAACGGTCTGGGCCCCACCTAGCTCTGCCATGATGCCGCCTTTGGGAGTCGGAGTTCCACAGGGTTCTGTGTTGAGCCCGATGCTTTTCAACATCTTTATGACCCCTCTTGCGGCACTGGCGGAGTCTTATGGGGCCCAGATCGTATCCTATGCTGACGATACTCAGCTCCTTTTTACGTGCAGGAAAGGAGAAGAGTTTGATGGAGAGAGTATCCGTGAGTGCCTTGGGGCTGTTTTCGAATGGTTCCAGCTGAACAGCCTCAAATGCAACTCAGATAAATCTGAGGTACTCTTCTTCGGCTGTCCTCACGATCCGGACTGGGAGGAATGGTGGCCGGTTAACATGTTTCCTCCAGCACATTCGTCCTAGCTGGCTAAGAATCTGGGAATTAAGATGGATAATGGCCTGGCGCTAAGGTCTCAGATTCTTGGTCTCTCGGGAACTTGTTTTGGCCTGCTTAGGATGCTGCGTAAGTTTTTCCCTTTACTTTCAGTAGATCACAGGAAGTTAACGGGGCAGGCCTTAATTGGCTCAAGATTGGACTATTCCAACGTCCTGTATCTTGGCCTACCGGACTACCTTTTGCAGCGGCTCCAGGTGGTCCAGAACTCGGCTGCGTGGGCCATTTTTGGCCTTTACAGGTGCGCCAGAGTTTCGGGACTCCTGCAGTCGCTCCATTGCCTGCCTGTCCGAAAACGGATTGTGTTCAAGGCTTTGACCCTGGCGCACAAGGCTCTCTATGCGTCGGGGGCAAAATATCTCCAGAAGAGGTTGGTTTTTTACCATCCGACCCGTTCTTTGAGGTCTGAATCTCTGTTTCTGGCGGTGGTCCCTCGAGTAAAAAAGGCTCGCATAGGGGGCCGCTCCTTTGGGCTGTTGGCATCGCAGATGTGGAACACGCTCCCTTTGTCACTTCGCAGCACCTCTAATCTACTGATTTTTAGGAAAGGCCTTAAAACCTGGCTTTTTGCCCAGTAGTCTGCTTTTGTTCTTGTCTCTCCTTGCTTCAATGTGTTGTGTTACTCTGTGATGGTTGTATTAAAAGCGCCGGGACACTCCATGGAGTAGCCGTGCGCTATAAAAGACAAAAGTTAACATAACATAACATAACATAACATAACAAGTCTTAAAATGACCATGCTCAGATCATCTTGATAGTCAGTTTATATTCTTGTTCTTGGCGCTACCACACCATTCTAAATGCCCATTGTTTTGCACAAGGATTTGTTTTCTACATTTGTTTCATTTGGAGGGATCATGGTATTAAATACATCTTTGTACCTACTGTATACTGTCCTGCATTTGTTATGTAACATTTCATCGCTTCGGCTCTATGTAGGTCGGTATATAATGTATTCTAGGCACATCTAAGGTGATATTTGAGTACTAGACCCTCTCTATTCTGAAATACCTAAACCATCATTTATCACACCTTTTCAGTTTGTAAGCATGAACATTATGTAAATTGCACATGCAGTGTTGTTACCATTTACAAAGCTAATTAGCAAAGCAGAGGTGTTATGTACGTGTGCATGTGTGCAAATGATTTGCGAATTATGCACTCAAGTCTCCGACATGAATGTTTGAAAGAAGGCATACCAAGTTGCGTATCAGGGGCCAGATTTTCAGCCATAACATTTTGTGAGTCGCAAATTGCAACGTTTTGCGAGTCACAATTTGCGAATCTCAAAATGGAATGTACAGCAGTGTCTCAGACACTGTTTGCTATTTCCAATGGGATTGCAAACGACCTGCCTCATTAATATTCATGAGGTAGGTTGCAATTTGCAACTCAATGGGGAATGGCCAGCACTCACAAGGAGGGTGGCCTGCTTGGGTCAGCAGACGACCATGTCTGTGACTTTTTTTTAAATAAAACATTTTTTTTTTTAAATGCATCACTGCCTGCTCCTTAAAAATATTTTTGCTGATAGTCACGAGGAAGTAGGTGGTAAGCTGCGAGTGTTTTGCAACTGTAATTGCGGTTTCAAAACAATCAGTGGAGAGGAGTTGGCCTAACCGCTAGGGCGGTCAACCTCAAATCAGGGGAACTGGGTTCGAGTCTGGGCAAGGACGCCAACATCTTGTGATTCTGGGCAAATCACTTAATCTCCCCTTGCCTAACAAAAAAAATTAATATGTCCTCATGTAACCCAACTGGTGCTTGTGAAAGTGTCCTGATACCTTTAGGTCAAGTTTGCGCTATATAAAACTCAGTAAAAAAAAAAAATCATACATAGAAGTGCATTTTGCTATTTGGAAGGGATGGCCTTGGCACACCCCTTACTATTAGCGAGTCGCAAACCCTATTTTGCGAGTCGGTAATAGATTACCGACTCACAAAATAGGCTTTGTGCATTGCACAGACCTATTTAGTGGTCATAAACGGGCCGATTTCCCGTTTTCGACTGCTAAAAAAGGTCGTACATCTGACCCCAGGTGTGGTATGCAGTGTGAAACAGGTGAACTCATACAAGAGCAAAAATGCAGGGTTTCAAATGCATTCATTACGTTTATTTGAGTATCTTATTTACACATAGAGGAACCTGGTGAGGGTTGTAGATAGTGCAGTAGAGTTTACCGATCGATGCAGGATTCACAGAAAATGTTCAAGAAATTGTGGCATGTATGGGAATTTAATCTGATAAAAAGCGCTTTCAAACCAAAGAAAAATAAATTATGAATGTGTAGCTTTGAACCTTAGAAATGCAAATTCACCAAGACCAGAATTGCAGATTCACACACTTGCAGACACACAAAAAAAACTATCACCTGCAACATGCGTGCAGCTAGGAGAGCATGTTTAGAGGACTATATGTGGACATGTACGCGTTTACGAATAAACCATGTGTACAGGCAGCAATTGCATATTGGATTTTACAACACTTTCTGATGAATCACGCTCTTTCTATTATTCTGAAAAGGATTCATTTGCTACCACTAAGTCTTTTTAATTCGTTATGGGCAATCATGGCTTCATTGTTCCGTAAACATACAAGGTGCAAGGAAAAGCAATCAGCTTTGTACTTTACCTTGCTCTATAAACTCCTCCATGTGTTGTTTAAAAGGCTGAAGGTGCTCCTCCACAGATAAACGGTAAACTTTCTCTGCTTCCATCTCACATGCTGCAATTCAAACAAAGATATATTATATATTCGAGTATTAAAAAGGTTTTTGCCTTTTATAGTGCTTTATGTCCCACATTTGTTTCCTGTGTAAAAGGCTCCCTCTAGCCGCTTTGAGCTGACGAGTTCGTGGAGAGGCACCTGCGTGCCTGGAGAGGTACTGTGACCCGAGAAGATTTTGGCAGCCTGCTCAGCAACCTCGAATATTTTCATGCCTAATCTCCACTGATGACAGATAATAATCCAGAAACACGTGTTTAGAGATGGCCAGCATTGATCTGCACCAACCTGGTGAAACACTCGAAAGAACTTTTGTGCAAGTACACACGCTTGATGAACTGCATCCACCATAATGCTTAGGGGCGAACACGCTGGGAGTTGAAGCAGTGTGATCCCACATTTGTTTCCTGCTTTATATACTTAATTAAGTACATAAATTAACTTAATAAATTAATAAAGTGGAAAGGTGTGGTGCAGCGGCCAGGGCAGCTGACTTCGAAGCACAGCGTTTACTGTTCGATCCCCGGCTCCGGCGGCAGCTCAGCTCAGCACCATGTGATTCTGGGCAATAGCTCACTTAATTTCCACGACGGCCCCCAGCGCCTTGAGATCCATATGGGTGAGTAGTTCGCACTTTACAAATACGGATTTACATTTACTTAATCACAAAACCAACTAATTCTCAATATATATGAATAACTAGGGCCAGACAGGCCTTTAATGCCACTGAGCATTTCCCTGGTGGGCTGGACCCCTTCAAGGCCTGTTTTGAAAGCCCAGAGCGGCCCCTGATGCTCTGTAACTTTCCCCAACAATAATTGGAGCAGGCACAGGGAAACTTCATGAGATAGAGAGGTAGGTAGGGAGGGAGGAGGCAGAGAGAAAGTGATCAGAGTGGGATAAGGGAGAGAGGAGAGCATGAGAAAGAATGGATGGCTGGATGGAAAGACATAGATTGAGCGGAGATGAAAGGAGGAGGAGGGGTTGGTTTGAATACCTTTGCTAAAGCTGCATTTGGTTCCCTATCCGGCTCTGTGAATACCATAACATTCTAGTGAGTACCGCAAGTTTCAGAAAAGCTGATTATCATCAAGATCGCCCTACTCTGCTGTTTTTTTAAGTTCCGGCCTTTTGTTTTTTCCTGAGTGGAATCAACAAACTGTATGGCTTGAGGTCTTCAGGAGCCCAAAGATTCTCTGAATGCTGAGGTTGACAAATCTCAAGGACCTTAAGTTTTGTCTTCTGACAGAGGAAAGCCAGGATGCCTGGTGTTCATTTTAGATGTAATTGGGCCTATTTATAAACTGCATTTATAGTATGTAAAGTAGTACTACAGTCTTACTACTCACTTTCTACAAAATGCTATTCACAAATCCACAGCTGGAGACCTCAGCCTCTACCTCTCCTATTGTTTCTCGGCTGAGATCTCTGCAAAGGTGACTCAGGATTTTTTGCGTTTATGGTTGGGTAGCGTAAAAGTGTAGCATGGGTTTTTAGAGTTCTGGGAAAGGTGTTGCGAATGGGTAGTATTGGTTTTCTTTGGGTTCAGTATTGGGTAGCAATAATAGGAAGTAAGTGTTTTTAGGTTCAGTGAAAGGTAGCATTTAGGCATAATAAGGAGTTTTTAGGGTTTAAGCAAAGGTAGAGTTAAGGGGTAGCGAGGGCTTTTAGGGCTCAGGAAAGGGTAGTGTTAAGGAGTAGTAGGAGATTTTTAGGGCTCAGGAAAAAGTAGCATTTCAGGTTTTTAAGCGGCTGACAGGGCTCAGGCATTGGTAGCGTTAAGGGGTAGTAGATAGGAGACTTTAGGTTTCACACAATGGTTATGTTATGGGATACACATTTTTGTAGGGTTCAGTGAGGAATAGTGTTAAGGGGACGTTCGGAGTTTTAGGGTTCAGGAATGGGAAGCATTAAGGTGTACAAAAGGGTTATTACAGTAAGATAAATTAAAAATTGCATGTAATAAAAATGAAATTTTTTGAATTGCCATAGCTTGTAATGGAGATACACCATTATAAGCCTCGACAATGTCAGCTCTACTTTAAAATTATCATTTTAAAAGTCGACTTTATTACAGGTATCTTTTATCACCTTGTTTTTCAGTTTTTTCAGCCTTTGGGACAGAGTGGCAGGGAGGGCTAGGTGTAGGGGATTTGCACAGTCAATTTGGGACAAGATAATAGCTCTAATAAATAGAGCTTTTATTGTATAATTAGGAAGGGGAAAGCATTTCTTCCCATCTTAAATTGGGAATTCCAGATTTCCACCACAGCTGTCATATGGGGTGCCATAGATTGCTGCTGAGCAAAACATACGTCCAAGTACTTTTCTACTGAAGAAATTACATAATACAGGATTACAACCTCAAGAACAATAGCGTTGAGTTGGTGTGCTCCAGGTTATGGTATAATTCATAATAGCTATCATGAAAGGTTTGTGGGCTAATAGTGTTAAACCTTCTTGCCATTTTATAGAGAATCTTTGTTTATGTTGTTATAGTAGCTGAACATCAATGATGACCATGGAATGGTGGAAACAACTTAAAATTCACAATTACATCCCAAAGAGGGGCAGATCCTAATAGCTTGTCCTTCATCTCTTTTCTTAAAAGTTACATTGTATTTAAAAATTAAACTGCATTAATAAACAAGAAACATCATATCACATATTACAAGCTCTGATGATGAGTATATTTCATGATAAATTCTACTACTCAATAAAAAAAATTGCATACACCACAACTAAATATATTTGCTGTTACCTCCTGACCAATGAATAAAATATTTTTCAACAATAAGTATATTATAGACGCTAGTTATGTGCATGTAAACGTTCAGCATCCTTAAGTGCAATCCTACCTGCCCCTTCAACTTCTTCAGAATACAATGCACAAAATGATTTGTTGTGTGAACACACATACACAATCCTACTTTAGCCATATTTTAGGTCTCATTCGAGATATTAGCTGACTGAGAGAGCTTAAGTTACCAATACTTTAAAAAGCACATAGATATAAGAAGTAGTGCAGAGGGAGTGGACCTTTGTGGCAGTCCTCTTCAGCCACAGACTCTGCTATAGTTTTCAAGGTTTCTCATTGGGTGGTTGCACTGTCCTTCAAGCTGACAGCACTTTATAGAAGTTTACACTGTTCCATGACTGTTCAGAATATGCTTTGGTGAAAGCTTAAAGCTTCAAGTAATCTCTCTCGTCCTGTCTCCCAGGCCACTTGCTTCTTTTCGCCACATCTACCGCACTCCACCATACTCCCCCATTCATCTAACTTTCAGCATTCTCTCCTCTGTCTTTGCTACTCTCACACCATCACTCTTGCTCCATGTTACCTGACCATTCCCCAGCATAGCACCCCTTGTCATCTTCATCTTATCCTGCCCTCCCGCCAACATCCGCCATCTTGCACCCCGCCATCATCGCTTCTACCCCTGTTCTTTCACTGCCATTGCTTTCCACTCTATGGCCATCGTCCTCGCCCCTCACAGTCATCTGAAATCCTGTCCTGCCCCTTGCCATCACCGCTTCTTACAACGTTCATCCCTGGTGCTTCCTGCTCCATTGTCGTATTCTTTGCCCCCTCGCCATCATTTTCATCTTGCTCATGCTCGTGCCATCATTGTTTCTTGGGTTTTTTATTCAACGCCATTGTTCCCTGTTCTGTCGCCATCACTCTCATCCACTGACTGACAATATTTCTTTCCCATTCATACCCCACCATCTCTTCGCATTCCATTATCTTCTTTCCCACACCTTTGATCTCATCGTGCCCTGCCGTCATCACTTCTTCCATGATCATTCCCTTCCATTGGTTCTTGCTTTTCTCCCTTGCTTTCATTCCTTTCATTCGCTGTCCATATCTGGCCCCAATGCCTTAGCCATATCACTTGGCATACACATCCACCATTGCTCTTCAGGCCTGCTAATCTCAGCATGCTTTCTTCAACCTAGTGCCTATAGCTTAATTTATTGTAAAAAAAAAACAGAGAATTGTTCTTTTTGTAGCAGGCAACTAGTTTATACATATAGATGTCATTTATATTGAAGCCACACTGTCTTATGATCTGTTGTGGTCAAAATGAAAGCACAAGTTGTCGCCGCTTGTATTCTTTCCGAGATCGAAAATTGTAAAAATCTTTACTATGGGCCTAATTTTCCCTTAATCCGTTACAGAATTAAAAAAAAAAAATTGTTGTGAGAGTAGCTTTACGTCGTCACCTACGCACAAACATTGGCTCCTGGTAGAACAAATATTTGTGTTCAAGATTTTGTGTCTTATGCATATCATTTTCTACGCACAGAGAAATCTTCTCCTGCATTATGCTTTACATTACATAATCCGAGGAGCAATCTACGTAATAACAATCAATTGCTATCTGCCACACCTTGGATCAGGAGGTTTGTGGATGTGCTCTTGATCTCTACTTTAGAATACTCTTCCCCTGGGGATTAAACCCATCATACACCAACTATGTTTTAGGAAGGCACTAAAACCTTTTTATTCTGGAAATGGGTCTAGCCTCTTCTGTTATACTTAGCCATATGATGAAACCATAAAAAGTAGATATGAGTTAGGGGCGCCTAGGTTTGGCTATAGAAAAAGGACAGTGTTAGCAGCTGCGATGGTGTGGTGTCTAGAAGACATCCTAGAGAGATAGCTGTAGTGTTGCTGCCGTTGGGGCATACCATGGCCGCACACGCCCCCTCCCCACTGCATCTATGTTGTTTACCCCTCAAGCGTAAGGGGTCTGTTGGTTTAGTCCAGCGTAGCGTGGACACGCAGGCTGATGAATAAAAGGCCCAGGGAGCTGGGCGTGGCTAAGTTAGTTACCGCCACTAAGAGTAACTACAGTGTCCTGTGTCCTACTTCTTTAGACCAAGGCCAGGACACCACACTGGCGACGAGGTGGTCTACGATCCACCCCACAGCGCTACAGCGTGCCCCCCGGCACCACCGCGACCCAGGTGTGCCCAGCTGCGCCTCGCCGTGCAAAGCTGCACGTGGCGTCTCACCGAGGACCCGGCGCTCCACTCACCGATGCAGGTCTGAGCCTCCGGCTGCCTCCCGAGTCGCTGTCTCCCTGGTCGCCACCGTCAGGTACCTCCGTGTGCCCCCCACTGCTCCGCTCTCCCTCTGACCCTGGCTGCACCGCTCTACCCGGTCCCGGACCCCAGTCAGCCGATCGGCTCCTCCGCGCATGCGCAGTGTGTTCACGCTCCACACTCCTGGCGCGCAACGCGGCCGCTCGACTGTTCCTCACGCTTCTCGCGTGAGCGCGGACCCTGCTAAATCTCACGCATCTCGCGGATGAACGCCTAAGGACACTCCTGCCTGCTGGCTTCCACCCCCAGGTGTTTTCAGCCACCCCTGGTGCCCCGTGAGGCATCCCCTGTCACCTGTTCGTCGGTGCCTCTTCCACCATGGCCACCGTGCCGCATCTGGAACCTTTCGCAGTCACCGGAAGCCCCCCCCTCTCAAGCTGCCAAGCGGAAAAAGTGGGTTGAGCGGCTTGAGAATTATTTCGTCGCTGCCAATATTGCGGTGGGGCGTCAACGCGCGATGCTCTTGCACCTCGGAGGTGAAGCCATCCACGATATTTCCAAGGACGTCACTGAAGGTGCCCCGCCCCACACGTATGCGACCCTGCGAGACGCCATCACGAGGTACTTTGAGCCATTCACTAGTGCTGACTACGAACGTTTTCTTCTGCGCCAGGCCCGCCAACTCCCTGAGGAGTCCGTGGATGTATTCTATGCTCGGCTCAAGAAATTAGCCAGCACGTGCACTCTCCCGGTTGCGGCCGATGAGATTCGCGACCAATTTATACAAGGTTGTACCTCCCTGAAGCTGCGAGAGAGGGTACTTGAGACGGACGCAATGCCCATGCGCGTCATCCTAGCCCTGGGGCGGTCCAAGGAACTTTCCAAGGCACGTGCCGCCCACATGGAACCGACTCCTACAACGACCATCAAAACGGAGCCGGTGTGTGCCGTCAGGTCGCATCCCACAGACAGCCGAGCGAGACACCCAAGGAAAGGGCGGCCAAAAACGACAAGCCAATCCGCCCTCGACCAAGCCTGCATGTGGTGCGGAGGTGCTACCCCCCACAAAGGCGCCTGCCCGGCCCATGGTAAAATCTGCAGCGCGTGTGGTAAGGCGAATCATTTTGCAAGTGTCTGCCTATCATCCCAGCGGAAGAAGCAGAGTGGCCCGCCCAGGAGAGTACGGCAGGTGGCGCCCGCACAAGACACATCGAACAGCAGCGACATGGACGACGACGAGGTGGACGCCAAGACAGTCCACGTGGTACGAATGCTCCACGCCTTAGCGGCCGTGTCGGCAACCGAGCCAATGTGCACTGTCCAGGTGCATGGCCAAGCAGTCAGAGCCCTCATCGACACCGGCGCCACGATAAACCTCATGGCTGCCAGCGTTTACCAATGCCTCGAAGATGCCCCCACGCTGCACCCCACGAGAGTACAAGTGTTTGCCTACGGAACCAGGAGGCCGTTGCGCCTGTGCGGAGTGTTCCAAACGACAGTAGCCCACGACTCATTGCAGCTGCCAACAAAGATCTACGTGTCCCAAGAAGGATCAGGTTTCCTCCTTGGATGCAAGACAGCACGGGAACTCGGACTCATACACTTTGCCCTGACAGTGCAAGCCCAAGGTCTGGACCATCTGGTCACCGAACACTCCTCGCTGTTCGAAGGCATTGGATGCCTACGTGGCCCCCCCGTCCGCCTCCACATTGACCAGTCGGTAGCCCCTGTAGCCCTCAGACACAGACGGATCGCTTTTCACCTCCGACCAAAAGTTGAAGCTGAGCTGAGGATGCTTGAACACGCGGGCATCATCGAACGGGTGACTGGCCCCACGCCGTGGGTGTCCCCCATCGTAGTGGCCAAAAAGCCGAAACAACCCGAAGCTGTGAGGATATGTGTGGACATGCGCCTCCCCAACCTGGCGATTAAAAGGGAACGTCACCTGACACCGACCATTGACGACATCATCGGAGAGCTGGCGGGGTCAAAGTGGTTCTCCAAGATGGACCTGAGATCGGGGTACCATCAGATTCCCCTCCATCCAGACTCCCGCCCGATAACAACTTTCTCCACCCACGCAGGCCTGTGGAGGTACACAAGACTTCATTTCGGCATCTCGAGTGCAGCAGAGGTGTTTCAGAACATTATTCACAATGTCCTCCAGGGCCTCGATGGGGTGCTCAACGTGAGCGACGACATCCTGGTACACGCTCCAACACTGGAAGATCACATAGCTCGCCTTCAAGCAGTGTTCAACAGGCTAAGAGAGAGAGGGCTAACACTCCACAAGGACAAATGTGAGTTCCTTCGCAGAGACATCAGTTTCTTTGGATATAGGTTCTCCGACCATGGAGTTTGCCCCGACCCGGACAAGGTCAAGGACATCCACGACGCTCCACCCCCCACATCGGTGACAGCCGTCCAAAGCTTCTTAGGAATGGTGACGTACTGTGGGCGTTTCATACAAGATCTGTCAGAGCTGACAGGGCCACTCCGCGACCTCACGAAGTCAAATGCCGCCTGGATGTGGGGCCCGGAACTGCAGGAGTCATTCACGAAAACCAAAGCAGCCCTATCAGCTGACACGACCCTGGCCTACTTCAACCCACAAAATGATTCACAATTGCTGGTGGATGCCAGCCCCACTGGCCTCGGAGCAGTCCTTTCGCAGAGACAAGCATGCGGTGAGTGGGCCCCCGTAGCGTACGCCAGCCGCACGCTGACACCAACCGAACAACGATATTCGCAAATCGAGCGGGAAGCGATTGCCATCCTATGGGGGTGCCGCCATTTCCATATCTACCTCTATGGACATCCTTTCTCAGTGGTCACCGATCACAAGCCCCTCATACCGTTGTTCCAAGGTTCGTCCTCTCGCCCACCACCAAGGATCGAGAAATGGGTACTGCAACTGCAAGAGTTCCACTTCACCGTAGAATACCAACCAGGCACGCGGAACCCAGCGGACTACCTATCAAGACACGCCCGCCCAGTCACCGATGCGGAAGCCGCGGAAGCAGCCGCCACGGAAGAGTATGTCCGGCTCATCGTCGAACGGTCAAAGCCGCGTCCAATGTCCCTGGAAGAAGTTGCGAATGCCACGAAAGACGATGACTGCCTCCAGATCGCGATCCATGCCATTGAGTCCGGCGACTGGAAGGCCCTGCAGTGCCCCGCATCATTTCGCACTCTGGACGCCCAAGCCATCCTGAAAGCCCTGTACCAAGTCAGACATGAACTGTCCGTCTCAGCAGAAGGATGCCTCCTGAGAGGCCCGCGCCTTGTATTGCCCAGCAGCCTCACCCAGCATGCTGCTCGGCTGGCTCACGGATCGCACCAAGGGATCGTCAAGTCTAAAAGTAGACTCCGAAGCAAGCTGTGGTTCCCTGGACTTGACAGAGCCGTTGAGGAAGTTGTTCATACCTGCCCGACATGCCTAGCGACGAGCCTACCAAACCCTCCAGCCCCGATCATCACCGAAGAAGGGCCAACATCCCCGTGGGTACGGGTGAGTGCAGACTTTGGCAGCCTTCCCGGAGGCAAGTACATGCTGGTTGTAGTGGACGACTTCTCCCGTTACCCCGAAGTAGAAGTTGTGACATCTACTGCAGCGTCGGAAGTGATCCCAAAGTTCGAGAAGATTATCGCCACCCACGGGATCATGCAAGAGGTCCGCACAGACAACGGTCCCCCGTTCAATGGTAGCGAGTTTACAGAATACCTACAAAGCCATGGAGTCAAACACAAACGGATAACACCAAGATGGCCGCAAGCCAACGGAGAGGTCGAAAGACTAATGAGAACTCTGAACAAGACAATCCAGATCACGGTCGCTGACGGCCAATGTCTGGAGCTGGCCATCTACCAATTCCTCCTAGAGTATCGCCAGACCCCGCACTGCACTACTGGAGTCGCCCCAAACAGGCTCTCCTTCAACCGGGCCGTTGCAGACACCATCCCACACCACCCCCTGTGGGAGTTGGCCCCCAACCTCAGCAACCGATCTATGGAACAACGCGCCAAGAGCAACCAAGCAGCGTCCAGAAGACGGAGAGCCGCAGACAGCCCCATTCAGGTCGGAGACGTAGTTCTCGTAAAAGACCGCCACCCCGGCGGGAAATTTCGCCTGCCCTTCGAGTTGGATCCCTGGAAGGTCACCGAGGTCAATGGGACAATGGTCACAGCGGTCAGGCATGGGGAAGTGGTCACAAGAAACATTTCGTTTTTCAAACAAGTGCCCGGAAGGAGAGAAGACCCGGAACCAGAGGATCAGCACCGGTACTCACCGCGCGGACCATCAGGACCATCAGGACCGATCGAGACAAGCACCACAACACACTCGACAAATGACCTCGCCCCAAGCGATACCCCGCTAGAGGAACCTACTGAGGCCCCCAGCACCGCTGGACCTGGAGAAGCTGAAGAACCCCCACCAGCCACGGCGGAAAGTGGCAGCCAAGCGAAATACAACTTGCGTCAGTGCCCCAAGCCTTCCCAGAGATACCGAGACTTTGTGGCCCAGTGCTGGCGATGAAACGACCCCGAAGCTGACCCCGCCGAGAAAACAAGTAAGACTGTTTTAGTTTGTAACTGATGTTACTGTTGTTTGGGAGAATTCAAAGACTGCACCAGAGACTATTCAGTTGGACTCTGTCGAACAAATAGAGCTACGGTCACAGCACCTCCGCTGACCATTAGAGACTTTTGTTATACCACTGTGTTCTTCCAGTTTTGTTTTATCCCTAGGTAAAGGAGGAATGTAGTGTTGCTGCCGTTGGGGCGTACCATGGCAGCACACGCCCCCTCCCCACTGCATCTATGTTGTTTACCCCTCAAGCGTAAGGGGTCTGTTGGTTTAGTCCAGCGTAGCGTGGACACGCAGGCTGATGAATAAAAGGCCCAGGGAGCTGGGCGTGGCTAAGTTAGTTACCGCCACTAAGAGTAACTACAGTGTCCTGTGTCCTACTTCTTTAGACCAAGGCCAGGACACCACAATAGCCACTTGCCTAGGAGTGCACATTGGCATTTCTACAACTATTGCTATATATCTTCTGATTACTTAATGCACCCCAAGGGCACAGAGCCACAAATGCCTATAATTTGCAGCAGGAAATGGGACATTTTGTGACAAATCCTTAAACTTGATAATCACCCCATTTTTGTATCGGCATCACCACTGTCCGCTTGGCCCAATTAGTAAACCATGTACACTAAGCTCATTCCTATAACTTAGAAGGTCATTTAGAGTTTGCCATGAGAGGAAAGCCACAGTAAATTGGAGGTTCTCCCCCTTGCCGAAGTTGTGCCCATCCCCCTCATGTACATGTATGGGAGCCACCACGTTTCTTGGGTGGAGCCTTAGAACTCTGTCCTGAAAAAAAGTGTTTGCTGATGAACGTTATGCCACAGGATGTCCATAAGGCTTCAGAAGACCTATCCTATTCAGGGAGGGCCTTCTGTAACTCTTTTTACCTGTCTGCAACCACCATGAAAGACACGTCAATCTGGAACGGGAATAAAAAATAATGACTCCCACAAGGAGGGAGAAAAACTCCCATCTCATCAGGGCCATTTTTGTATTTTGCAGAAATTAACCCCGGCTCTGGAGGTTTGTTACTGCAAACCAAATTAAAATAAAAGGTCGTCTCCCAACATTAGCAGCTATTTTGACCTTGTTGCAGGGAAATTTAAATATGGTCTTTTACTGGGAGGCGGTTGCACAGTCTCCCCAGTCACGGTGAACCTAGCAGGCCGCTTGCAAGCTCTAAATGAACCTATTGGAGACTCTGCTCTGAGTAAGGCAATGTATTTTCCTAGTCAAAGACTCTCCGGAGGCTTATTAACCAAACAAAGCTAAATCAACAAAATGTAAAATCCTCAAATGATTTCAACACAGCAAACATTGTATACCCATATTAGGTGCAGAGGAAATAAATTCTCCACAGCGAAAACATTTTCCTCGTGGAAAAAACAAGTAGGCAATGCAAACAGACTTTTGGTAAGAATTTCCATGAGCTTAGTTGTACGCTATAAATAATAGTGCATGTGTACCTCACAACCATTGTGAGTAATCCTGGAAAGATATATCTGGCTCAGCTTTCCCAAGAATTCAAAAATCCTCACACACACATAAGTGCATCCCTAAAAGTGTAGATGTTTGAATTTCTTTGTTACTTGTGCCTTGAGAAACTGTGCACAGTGAGCAGTGGAGGCTAGAGGAAAGCAAGCCCTATGCCAAATTGCATCATGCGAACCAACTAACAAGCTCAATCCTCCCACACCCACGCCACAAAAGGGGTGGAGATATTTTGAAACCTATAGCCTGATCTAGAGGTTGGCAGAATGACCAAAAGTCTATTTGCATTGGATACCTGTTTTTTTTACTTGAGGAAAATGTTTTCCCTGTGGAGAATTTATTACCACAGTTCCGGGGGAGTTTCTCTTCCATGTCATACTCTGAAAAGAGATTTACTACTATCCATAACAGGAGGGACTCTAAGCATTTCTAGGGTGGGAATGAGCAGAGTAAAGGCGAATACACACAAACTCAGAAGTGTGTGGGTGTGCACTGCCCCCAGGTCCCTTTTGTCTTCGTCCCATTCATGACAAAGTGCGTTTAATAAAAATGCAGAAATCCTGTTCAGATGTACTCATTATGATTTCCAGGCAGAGACGCTTCTTTTAGTTAGCAAGTGCCTTGTGCAACTTCAGATCTATGCTTGTCAGACACACCAGTTGTCACCTGTTTCGCTTCGTATAAATTATAGGGAGAGCAAATCGATAAAATGCAGACAATACCTTGCATTTTTATGCTTTGGGCACACGATTGCTTAAAGGTCTAGAGTTTGCCTGGAAAGTTAGGATCAAATTTGAATGAAAACAGCAGGAGATAGCTGCTGAGCTCTGCTTCTAGCAAAACTACATTTTCCAAGATCATGAAAGAGCACAATTGAATTTAAGCAAAACGCAGTGTGAGTTCTTTTCAACATGTCGTGTACCTGAGGTCAGCAGCAAAACTACCTTAAAAAGTATTGAAGAAATGTTTTTGACTGAATAACAGGGTTAGTTTTGTTGTAGGTGAGTGTTTCTGTAAGGTTTGCACTTCTGCTGACAAGGCTGCAACCTGTTCTGTTCATTACGCACTTTGTCATGAATGGGACGAGGATAACGGGACCCAGAGTAACGAAGATTACTGGTAAGTAATAGAGCATTACCTTTCAAGACTTTCGGAGTTAGAAATACCCACTCCCTACTGTGTTTCACCAAAATATAATTTCAAAAATATCGTGAAACACAAATATTCTGTCAATAATGTTGTGGTGTTAAAAATATTGTGGCAATGAATGTAAAAGGTAAGCATATATATTTGTTTAGGTAATTCATATAATTTGTTTTTAGAATTGTTGTAGATAATATTGTGTTTTTACATTAATCTGTTGTTTTATTTTTTTGTAAACTATGGTTATTCTAAGTGCATGTCATTTTTGAGAATAGTTTTTTTGATTTGGTTACATAGTTAAAGACTTTATAACATTTTATTTGAATATTTATATTGATTGGTTGGTTGTTGAGATTATAGGGGATCATGGAGGGAGTTTCTTTTTAAATATTTAGTTTTAAATGTTTCTATTTTGATTTTCAATTATGTAATTCATTTTATTTGTATATTATTTAATAGATACTTGTAATTAACATGGTCATTGATCATTGTAATTGTGAAATGACAAATTAGACAAGTGATGTTAATTAATTAATTGGTTTTAATTATGGTATGTCAGTTGATTGGAATAGAGTCTGATTCTTTTTATTTCCAAGAAATACATTCTTACAGAAAAAGTGCACATTACCCAATTCCTTGACATAGTACAATAACAAATATCACAAAATCACCATTAAATAGCATTTAATTAAATCAATACAGACAACACATGACATCGACCTAAAACAAGTATAAAATGGTATATAAAATAAAATATCTTCTCACTAAAACTCATTTAGCGATCTGCAGCCCATTTACCCACTCGTATCAAAATGTTTGAAAGTGCATCAATTTAACAAACAACATGCAAGACTCATTTTGTCAGTTTGAGAAACAAAAGAGCATAGTACAGGCCAACACAGAGTAAACCGGCAAAGAGACAATCCATATTAAACATTTCTTTTGACAGGGCATCATAGAACAATTAGCCCTGCTGGAGCATAAATATAAAATCTCAGTTTTTAAGAAGTAAAGTGTATTGTGCAAGGCCACATTTATCACAATTATCAAGGTTTAATCAGTCTGGCCTCACTAACAGACCCAATTATCCCATTTCATGGCCACTGTCCTAACCAGCACATCCTCCTAATTTGATCTACAGCTACCTAATAGTTCAAGAAACATACCTGCGATCCAATATGGAATAACAACGCCAGTCTAGGACAGCTCGGGAGGGGAAATCCTGGCATGTGATGACACAATTTTGCACAAATATTGGCTGATGGAAATTGCTACATCCTTGTATCTCAAACCACATACCAGGTTTAGACACATTTCTCTTCACCATATCCCCCATTTGATTTTAAATAGGATGTAGGATCTTCTTCCTTTTCACTAAAAAGAGTACACAGTCCACAAGTAGGTGGCTCACTGAGTATTTTTTACCCCGCTTACATAGACACTGACCACGGATCTTGCCTATTTTCTATTTCAGCCTTGGAATCTGCCATCCCGGGTCAATTCCTACCCTCAGGTGCATGATCTCATTTACCAGAATCCTTTCTGAAATTATGTATGATAGGGGAAAAGGTCAGGCCCTGCTGAGAAATTAGGAAGGGCACAACAGATCTCTTGTTCCTCAAATACTGAATGTCCTCACTCCAGCTAGTTTCTTCAGCACAGCGCCTAAGAGGGCTCTTTATTTGACTGATTTGTTTTCCTTTGTGCCCTTCATAGTGCATATCGGGAACCCCTAAGTGCTCCGACATTACCGTCACTGGATTCCTCTTACAAGGGAAGATTGACATTACCTCAAGGAGAACTAACAGTGATAATTTATCATAACAGAAGCAATTTTTAATCAAAAAAAATAATTTCAGTGCTCGTAGGTCTGACAGAGTACTCCAGGCAACAGTTCCTAACTCCCTCCTTATAGCTTGAACCATTGCATTTTTTGGTAAATAAAGGAGTGATTTCAAAATGCTACATTCTAACCTTGCCCATATGCAGGGTTTCATATTGCCAGTGTGTCCACTCCATATAGGGCCTGGGTCATTAATTTACTCTGTAAGACTTTACTTAGTGACTCAAATGTATGGTTGCAGTGCTTGCTGTCAATCTGTTTCAAGCCATTCACTTCAGTTGTCAATCTAAGCCTCTTGACAATCCTCCAAATGGCCAGATGTTTGTATCAACATAAATCATTTGAGAAAATCATCCCAAAATACTTATATTCTCGCACATGCTCCAACCGTGCATTGCCTAAAAAACTGCTGAATCTCCTTTTTTCTTTTTGTGAAGAACAAGGTCTTTTCAATGCTGATCATTAATTTATTTTTGAGGCAATAATTCCCAAAGATAACAGATGAAAGACCACCTGGACCACCAGCCCTAAAGTCTTTCATATTGCAGATTATTTCAGACAATACCACTGCAGTGTGGGAGTTAGCAATAGCCTCTCTATCAACTTGAGAGCTACGCAGGGACACTGACAGATTTTTAGAGTTTCCACTGCTATAGAACCAATAAATAACGGTGTACTAATTAGGCCTGGGTGGTAAATTCCGTTCCGCTCGCGGAATTTGCGGAATTTTGCGTTCCGTGGAGAACGCGAGATTGCCCAAAATCCTGTGTTCTGCAGGTTCGAGGAAAAAAGCATCGCGAACAAGCAATTCCGCGTGTTCGCGTAATTTCTGCATTTTCGCTGAGATTTTTTTATCGTTTCGCGAAACTTTGCATTGCGAGACTATGCAAATTCCGCCCACCCCTAGTACTAATACTCTTTGCTTTTATGTGCCTCAAGGGAAGGTAGATGGTTAGGTAAAGGTAATCGAATTCACCAGCCATCAAAAGTGCTTAGTATTCTTCTCTATAATGGTAGGTAACATTATCTCATAATTTAATTTCTAAAACAATTTTTTTTTGGGGCACATAGGTTGTGATATGCAATTTTTTAAGCCTCCAAGGATTCTCTTAGCTCAGTTGTTGGGCTCTTGCTTTAAAATATTTTGTTATGAAGTCCCACAGGGATGATGGTAACCCTACAACCAACCTGGTTGACTTCTGTCTCTGCTTCCAGATCTACTTTCTTTGTGTCACTTAAGGGAGGGCAACAGGGGTTTCTGTAGTTAGTGTACTTGGTGACAACTCTAGTACAGGCTCTGTTGCAGGTTCTGCAGACCCTTCCTGCGCATCTTGACTTGACCCAAAAATTGGAATAACAGGTGACCCCCCTGAATGGCCGAGGAGACACAATGATTGCAGTTGCAAGTGAAGCCTGAATAGAGCTAGGTGCAGGAACACTTGGGGAATCTACATTTACCCATTCCACAATGTCATGGACTGTCGCTGCCATGATGTCTGTACCATCACTCGAGGGTTTATGAAACATCTGCACCCCCAACTATTTCTCTCTGCCAATCTGTCTTTCTCAAACCCCCTATATCAGGAGCATCTGATGGCCCTCAAATGGAATCCTTAGAAATATCTAAAACAGGAGCGGTAGTCCTGGAAGATTTTGTGCAGGGGCACCTGCACTGACAGCCTCTTTGATCACACATTTCTCACCTTTGCGGTGTTTAGCACCGTCAGTCCCAACTGCCCTACCTCTTGGTCCCAGAAGATGTTCCTAAATAGTAGGGTTTAATAGATTTTAGTCATGAGATTGTAATAGTGTTATTATATTTGTAGTATTATTTATTAAATTATTGTCTATTGTTAAATATTTTAAAATATTATTGTTATTTGTTATTGTAGGTGTTGGAATTTTGGAGTAGTGTGTTGAAAAGAGTTATAAATATATATAATTTTAATGTTTTTAATTGGTAAATATTGTATATTCTTAATTATTTATGCATTTGTGTCATTTTGTAGTCTACTTTTATAATTTTTTAATGTTGTAAAATTATATATTTTTAAATATTTGTTGAAATATATTTCATTTTCAAATGTTTAAGTATACATATTGTTTTAATCTGGGGGGAAAAGTGAATTTTGGTTTTTCAATCTTCAACAATTTCCCTACTGTTGCTTAGCTTGGAGTGAGAATAGCAATCAGACCCTTCCAACGTCCAACAATTTCCCTACTGTTGCTTACATTGGAGTGGGACAACTAAATCTGACTCCTCCAACAATGTCCCTACATTTGGTCAAGTTGGAGTGGTAATAGTAAATCTGACCACTCCAAAGTCTGACACTTTTCCTACTGTTGTTTAAGTTGGAGGGAGAATAGTAAATCTGAGTCTTTTCAAAGTCCAACACTTTCCCTAGTCTTGCTCAGGTTCAATTGGGAATAGTAAATCTGACACCTCCAAAACCCAACACTTTCCCTACTGGTGCCCATGTTAAAGTGTGAATAGTAAATTGAACCCCTTTAAAGTCCAACACTACCCTGAGGTTGTTATGCTGGAGTGGGAATGGTAAAACTGACCTTCCAAAGTACAACACGTTCCCTGCTGTTGCTCAGGTTGGAGTGGGAAAAGTCCATCCGTTTTCTCATCCCTGCTTACTTTGAAGTGCAATAAGAAAATCTAACACCTAAAAGTATAATTTTTTAGGTGACTGTTTTGTTTTCAGTTTTTTAAAGATTTATTTTTTGTGATATCATTTTAAAAGGTTTTTTAATTATGTATTTTCAAGGGAATATTATCTTTTATATTTGTATAATTTTATTGCATATATTGTTGTTATATTTGCTTAATAGTGGTATTATTTATTGTTAATTATTAGAAATATGTTTATTTTTTATTAAAGCTTATATTATAATTTTATATATTACATTTATCATTTTTTAATTTCATTTCAAGTGTATATTCTTTTATGGTTGTAAGTCATTACTTTTTTCGGATATTATGACTTTTTTAACATGTATTTATTTAATAGTAAATATATAAAGTGAATAACATTCACATTTTGAAATAATTACCTATTTTGCGGTGATACTTTGTTCTTCTATATTTTTGTAGTTAATATTCTGTCCTTCACTTACAAAGTAGAGACGATATTTGTGTCCTCGATATTTTTGCCTCCAATATTTCGTCATACAGCCCTCCCACCAAAGAAGGTAGATTTAGTTCCATGAAAAATTACACAATACTAAGGTAACAGTACATGTTTTAAAACAGATTTCTAGGAGTAAATACACATTTTGTGAATACAGAATGCAAATTTGTGTCCATAAATCAAGCCATTTTTATAAGTAAGTTAAACTAATGCAAACGGCTTTGTGAATTGGGTTAAATGTTTAATTGGTTCTCCTTGTTCCTCATGTCACCTCATCAAAGGAGAAAGTTTAATGAGAGCGGGCTCAGTTCCGTTCCTAAGTCCTTTATCATGCATCTGAGGAAGGTGTTGTTACACATGCTATTCGTTATCTAGTGAGACCTGCAGGTAAAATAGTTTAAATACCTATCAATTATTATGAGAATAATAATGAGCATTTAGGACAGCATCCAAGAAGGTCCATCAATAAAAAACTGTGTATTTTTTTTAATTTCTATTTATAAAAAACTAAATGCCTCTGCATTTTTACTCAAAAATATTTTACCTACCTTGAATTAAGTGAACAATGGTTATCACATGCCAGTTGCAGGTTTTCAAACTACTCAAGAGAAATCAGTGCTTTAGAGCTACAACTCTTCCTATAGGTTGAAGGATTGGGACATTTAAAAAACCCATCTAACATAGAACCACAATTATTCAAAGTGAAATTACATTGCAGAAAACCTGCCAAAATGCAATTTCAAAACGACTTTAGGAAGCACAGTGAAAATGAGATAGAATTTATCATACATCAACATATGCATGTACAACAAAACCTTCATTGTTTGCACCTTTCAGATCTTTCCTTAATTTCCGGAGATCCTTTTGGAAATCTTCAAACTTCATCTGTGAGACATGGAAGAGGTCCTGTGGTTCTGGCAGTGGAAAAAGGGGTTGTTCCTTCCCAGCGTTCTGCCAAGGCTGTAAAATAGAATGCAAAATGCCTTCAAAACAATGTGCTTTTTTTAACTGCTTTGTATTGTGTGGTCTCAAATAAGTGAAAATATCTATTTTGAAATGGGAGAAAGAAGGAGCAATAGAAAAATACGATAACAATGACAAGAGAAAGTAGGGATAAAAAAAGAAAAATCAAGTACGAGATAAGGAGACACGAAGTGTAGGATGGTGGAAGTGGCTTGTGGTAGCGTGAAGACTAGACAGCCTTGGTTTTCGGTGATCCAAGGCATTTGGTAGTGACAAACATGGGCTCCTAAGGATAACTCTGGGCCCTTGCAATTTTTTAAAATGTATTTCTTAATTTATACAAATTAAGTACTGGTTAAGATAAACTATTGCAAAAAGCAATAAAATATGATCTAAAAATACTGTTGATTTGTACTTGTCAAGGAAGCATGTTTACCAGGCCATCCTATACTGATAGTACTAAATCACAAAAGGTACTGTCAGCGGCATTGAAAAATATCAGTATTTTTCTTAGACAAAATAGTTTGCTTGCTGAGCACCTTGGGAAATAGCCTGGAGTCTTGCTCAGCTCCAGGGCCTCTAGCCCAAAACCAGACGAGATTTCATGTGGGTTATACATACTACTCATGCTCTGAAGAGATTTTTATCATGCTTTACATGATGTTGGTGCACGATCTCCATGGCAAACAGTTTTCAAAGTTAGGCTCATGCACGGGCTCTTAGAGTTGAGTCATCTGTTCTCCCTGTTAATTTGTTGGCTTGCCCACGTCTTATATAACGTGCATGAAACCCTTGAACTAGCTTTTGACAAGATAGCACAGAAGGCATAGTGTTGATTCTCCTTCCCATTACAGGAATTCTAGCCAACATGTTTTTTTTCGTCAATTTTATAAAAACTGACAAGAAGAAACATGCGTCCTCCCTCCTTTATTTTGGAAATGCCCCCCGGACCTGGCCCACCGGGGGGTGATTACTAATGAAGGTTGGGAACCTGCTCTTCATTTTATTTTTTACTTTTCATCAGGAGCCGCAAATCCAATGTGGCTCCCACTGACAATGACAATTAAAGAAAAAAATGCTTTTTTGGCCCTGGAGGGTCCCTGCGGGAAACCCCCAAGAGGCCTCGGGGGTCAGGGTATTTTTACCCAACACCATTATTTCCCCTTTTTTTCTGAGACTCAACTCAAGCTGAGTCCCAAGATGGCTGCCACCACTTCCTGATTTGAAGTGTTGGCAGCGAATCCGATCTCAGCACAAGGTTAGAGATCCTCCGCGTCCCTATATATACTATTGGAAATTTCTTTGAATAGCCTTGCAACTACTGAACAGATTTACACCAAATCATAAAAAGGCACTTCCCTGGAGCAACACCTACATTCCTGCCATATTTGGTGTAATTCTGTTCAGACATTCAGGCTGTAGCTACGTCTGAAGTTCCTGTGGAAAGTAACATGGCGACCACCCATTTTGCTCAGCCCCCGCTTGACGGATCACCCCAAAATGTTTAAGAGAACAGCTGAAGAAAGGGCTAATCAAACAACGCCAGAGTTATTGGTAAATGAAAAAATATTCTTTCCTATGGAAACTTGGCCCTAACTATAATATGTATATCTCAAAATTTACAAAACTAGTATATAACTCAATTCAGCTGCTGTCTGGAAACTTTTGGGTGAGCCATCAAGCGGGGGCCAAGAAAAGGGGGTGTCCCAAAACACGTTTCCCCAAGCATTTTCCCATCAGGATTTTGAACATGACTACAGCCAGAAACGCTAAATGGAACTACACCAAAACTGGCAGAAGGCTAGCTCTTGGTCCAGGAAGAGCACTTTTTGTAATATGGTGTAAATTCGTTATGTAGTTTTGGAGTTATTAAAGAAAAAAGATTTATGAAATGTTGGTAAATTTCTAAGGCTTTTAAAATAATTTTTCCTAACTTTAATGTCCCTATAACCTTTGGTTTAAAAAAAAAGAATATATATATATATATATATATATAAATATATATATATATTCAGCTCCGAAAATCCCCCTCCCCCGCCAAGGAAGGAAGTGGCCGCACTCGCGTGGAGGTTCTCAAATAATATTTATTGCACAAACAACAGGACGCATTTCGGCAGACGTGCCTTTTTCCCCTGTGTCAACCTGATTTACAAGAGTTGCCGCCATTTAAAGCTAACAAACAATTAGTTACACATTTTTTTCTCTGTATGTTCATTGACATGAAAGACGGACAACAATATCATTGTAACTTTGGCGGCCATTTTAAAGTGGTTGCCTTAATGCTCAAAAAAAGGTGGAAAACCATTATACTGATTATAAATTATTACCCAGCCATGATTTGGAGTCATATATCATGTCATCCATGAAGAACCAAATAAACAATTGAGCCCTATATGGGCAGCACCGCTAAATTCATAAAATATCAACAAAATTGAGCCCTGTATGGGCATGAATCATGATGTGTATAATTCATTCAAATTTCCAAAAAGAATTAATAATTCAATAAATCAATTATCTCATTTCTATATAGATATTACAGCATTCCTATTCATCAAGAACATGGAAATATTTACATCAGTACTGGCAGAAAAGGTATATATATGTCATATGATACATCTATGAAACAGAATGTTGTTATCCAAGATGTATTGAAAATTCTTCTTCAGAATTAGGACCAAATGGAATGACAGTATATAAGTCAATAATATACCTTGATTCAAGCCTGCGCAGTTTTTGCAAACTATCACCACCTCGATCACTCACTGGGATATGGTCAATACAGTAAAATTTTAACAATGTTAGGACACTATTATGAACTTCAGAAAAATGTCTCGCCACCGGATAAGTGGGGTCTCTATTTTCAATAGCCGGAGCATGCTCAAGAATTCTCTTTTTGGCAGGGTGTTTGGTGCTGCCAACATAAATTTTCATGCAAGGACAAACTAAACAATAGACACAGAAAGGTGTAGTACAAGTTAAGAAAAATCTTATCTTCTTGGTAACCTTTGTATCTGGCAATTGCAATGTTTGAACCTTTGTGCTGTTCTTGCATGCCTTGCATTTTGAGCATGGAAAGAAGCCTGTCATGGTATCTAATCTACGAACAAAGGAAATAGCTTGATAATGGCTCTTAACTAAGTGATCTTTTAGCGATCTACTGCGCCGGAAAGTTATCTGTGGTTGTTCCGGTAGATCTTTACGCATCACCAGATCTGACTTAAGAATATGCCAGTTCCGGTTAAGTATCTTTCTCAGTCCCTCTGCTTCCCCGGAAAATGTAGTAATAAATCTACTCGATTTTGCATCTTTCTCTGTAGGTTGTCTACGTTCTTTCAAAAGACTATTGCGTGAAATTTTCTTTACTTTTTCCAAAGTCTGATTTAGTAGACCACTCTTGTATCCCCTGACCTTAAAGCAATCAATAGCATCTTGTGCTGCTTGTTCAAAATCTTTGTCATCTGAACAATTTCGCTTGATGCGAAGTAGCTCCCCATATGGGATACTTTTCTTCAAAGATGTCTGATGACTACTACTTGCCTCAAGTGTCGAATTACCAGCTGTCGATTTTCTAAACAGCTTCGTACAGATTTTATCATCTTTGATAAAGACTTGAAGGTGTACAAAGGATACCATGGTTTGACTCATATGCCCACTGAAGTGGAGGTTCAAGGAGTTATTGTTAAGTAGATCAAGGTATAAATCTGCCTGTGATTTAGGACCCTTCCATAAGATAAACAGATCATCGATATACCGATGCCATGCTACAGTGCAGTTTACATATTCATTAAAGGGTTCCGCCCAGGCTACCTGCTTCTCCCACCAGCCTACGAATAAATTCGCGTAGCTGGGGGAGAAGCAGGTGCCCATCGCGGTCCCCCTTATTTGCCGGTAATATTGCTTATCGAAAAGGAAAATGTTATTACAGAGAACAAATTCTACAAATTCCAACAACATTTCATTATGTTCAGAATATTCGAGGGATCTTCCTTTAAGAAAATACCGCACTGCTTGTATGCCCTTTTGATGATCAATGACAGTATATAAGCTGGTTATATCCAATGTGATCATCCACATATCAGTTTCCCGAGGTATATCAATAATGTTCTTGATGAAATCAGTAGAGTCTCTAATGTATGAGGGCAATGTTTTGACAAAATCTGCAAGAAAAAAGTCAATGTATTGGGACATAGAGTCTGTTAGGCAGTCAATAGAGGAGACAATTGGTCTGCCGGGTGGTCGTTTAATGCCTTTATGCACTTTTGGTAAGTGATAAAATGTCGATGTTACAGGACAAAGGCAAACCAAAAATGTATGTTCCTTGTCATTAATCATGCTTCTTCCTGCCCATTTCGTGAGCAGCTTATGATATTAATCAATGCTTGTGATGTAATCATCTCTGCTAATTTTTTGATAGCAGTTACCATCAGACAATTGACGCATCGCCTCCTTTGTATAGTATTCTCTTGTCATCACAACCACGTTGCCACCCTTGTCAGAGAGTTTGAATATTAGCTGGGAATTATCCTGTAATTCTTTTAAGGCTTTTTGTTCTCCATATATATATATATATATATATATATATATATATATATATATATATATATATATATATATATATATATAGAGAGAGAGAGAGAGAGTGAGAGAGAGAGAGAGAGAGAGAGAGAGGGAGACAGAGATTGCAGAGCCTGATCGGGGAGTTAAATCGTGCATTTATTTATCAAGTGAAAGTGGCTGCAACCTTATGTCCTCTTATCCTTACACATTTCGGCCCTTAGGCCTTGGTCACAGGTGAGTACAACTGCAATCATGGGAGAGTGCTTTAGTCTATATACCCACGTGGTTGATACCATCGTTTTACAGATCCCAAGATGCATGTTGTGTGAATGTCCATACATACGGTGCCATGGTAATCCTGCTATGTAGCATCTGAATCACCACACTATGAATTACACTATTATCAAAGCATCTATTCAAATAAAGTGCCCACATGCATGTAGATTTAAAATAGGAAAAATAACTCGTCACACTAAAGATCTGGAATTGTCCAAGAGAGGTTGTTACCTCTCCCTTTGACTTTTCTCCCCCAGTATCCAGAAATTCCTAGCAAATCCATTTAATCTGGTACGGGGGCAAGGGGGTCATGCACTGAAAATATGCCACAATATCGCAGCAAAAACTCCTTCAAGGGGGGCCCCCAACCCTGCAGGGTGGCTTCTGCTTTGAACAGGAATGGAGATCCTGTTATACATACATACATATATATATATATATATATATATATATATATATATATATATATATATATATATATATATATATATCATCAGTGATGTAATTTCACATGTCATCAGTGATGTCACTGACCATGTCATGAGAGATGTAATATATGAGGCCATTAGCTTAGGTAACTATAACTGCTGAATTTCAATGGTTTTGTACCAGTGAAATGTAATCCTAACTATAATGTCCCTGTAACCTTTTTTTTTCTTCTGTGGAATTCAGTGTTTTTTTAAAAATTCCATTTCTTAACTATAACATGCCTGTAACCTTTGGTATTTTAAGTGCATTAAAAAAAAATAATAATGTTGTTTCCTAACTATAAAATCCCTGTAACTTTTGTTTTCTTAAGATAATTTCTAGGGTTTACATTTTTTTATTTCCTAAATGTAACCACTAATGTTTGACATTGCGTGTGAGAGTGAATGCATGAGTGTCTCAGTAAGTCTATGAGTGGGAGAGTCTCTGCATGGGTCTGTGAGTCAGTGTGAGAGTATCTGAGTGGATATGTGAGTGGGTGTGTGAGTATCTGAGTGCTCTCTGTAACGCCCTTTACTGCTCTTTCTTTGTTCACTTTCTGCCTTTTTCTGCTCACTTCTGACCTTTATTTTACCTCTTTCTGCTTGTTGCTGACCTTAATTCTGCCTCTTTCTGCTAGTTTCTCACCTTTATTTTATTTTGCCTCTTTCTGCTTGTTTTTCACCTTTATCAGATCTTTATCAGACTTTGATCAGACCTTTATTTTCCCTCTCTCTGCTTGTTGCTGACCTTTATTTTGCCTACTTCTCCTCGTTTCCCACCTTTATTTAGTACTTTTCTGCTCGTTTCTGATCTCTATGTTGCTTCTTTCAGCTCATTACTGACCTTTGCTATGCCTCTTCCTGCTCATTTCTGCTTTCTATTTTTTCACTTTCTTCTTGTTTCAGACCTTTATTTTGCCACTTCCTGCTTTTTTCTGATGTTTAGTTGGCCGTCTTTCTGCTTGTTGCTGACTTTTAGTTTAACTCTTTCTGGTTGCTGCTAACCATTATTCTGCTCCTTTCTCACCTTTATTTTGCCTCTTTTTGCTTGTTGCTGACCTTTATTCTGCCTCTTTCGGCTCCCTTCTGACCTTTATTCTGCCCCTTTCTGCTTGTTTCTCACCTGTCTTATGCCTCTTTCTGCCTGTTGTTGACCTTTATTCTGCCTCTTTCTGTTTGTTTCTCACCTTTATCACATCTTTATAAGACTTTGATCAGGCCATTATTTTCCCTCTCTCTGCTTGTTGCTAACCTTTATTTTGCCTACTTCTTCTCGTTTCCCACCTTTATTTAGTCCTTGTCTGCTCATTCCTGATCTCTTTGTTGCCTCTTTCTGCTCATTACTGACCTTTACTATGCCTCTTTCTGCTCATTTCTGCTTTCTATTTTTCTCTTTCCTCTTGTTTCTGACCTTTATTTTGCCTCTTTCTGCTTGTTTCTGACGTTTAGTTGGCCTCTTTCTGCTTGCTGCTGACCTTTATTCTGCTCATTTCTCACCTTTACTTTGCCTCCTTCTACTCATTGCTGACGTTTCGTTTGCCTCTTTCTGCTCATTTCTCACCTTTATTTAGCCTCTTTCTGCTTGTTGCTGACCTTTATTCTGCCTCTTTCTGCTCCCTTCTCACCTTTATTCTGCCCCTTTCTGCTTGTTCCTCACCTGTCTTATGCTTCTTTCTGCCCATTGTTGACTTTTATTCTGCCTCTTTCTGCTGCTCGCTTCTCACCTTTATCTTGCCTCTTTCTGCTTGTTGCTGACCTTAATTCTGCCTCTTTCTGCTCATTTCTCACCCTTATCTTGCCTCTTTCTGCTTGTTACTGACCTTTTTTCTGCCTCTTTCTGCTCCTTGCTGACTTTAATTTTACCTATTTCAGCTCGTTTCCCACCTTTGTGTTGTCTCTTTCTGCTCCTTGCTGACTTTTATTCTGCCTCTTTCTGCTCCCTTCTGACCTTTATTCTGCCCCTTTCTGTTTCTCACCTTTATCTTGCCTCTTTCTGCTTGTTGCTGATCTTTATTCTGCCTCTTCATTGCTCATTTCTCACCTTTATCTTGCCTCTTTCTGCTTCTTGCTCATCTTTTTTTCTGCCTCTTTCTGCTTGTTTCGTACTTATAGTTTTCCTCTTTTGGCTAGTTTCTGACCTTTATTCTGCCTCTTGCTGCTCGTTTTTTACCTCTATTTTGCCTCTTTGTGCTCGTTTTACATATTTTTTGTCTCTTTCTACTCATTCCTCACCTTTTTTTGCCTCTTTCTGCTCGTTTCCTTTATTTTGAGTATTTCTGCTTATTTCTAACCTTTCTTCTGCTCTTGCTGCTCGTTTTTGACCTCTATTCTGCCTCTTTCAGCTTGTTTCTGACCTTTATTTTGCCTCTTTCTGCTTGTAGCTGACCTTTATTTTGCATCTTTCTGCTCGTTTCTGACCTTTATTCTGCCTCTTTCTGCTCGTTTCTCACCTTTGTTTTGCCTCTTTCTGCTCGTTGCTGACTTTTAATCTGCTTCTTTCTGCTCAATTCTTACTTTTATTCTGCCGTTTTCTGCTCATTGCTCACCTTTATCTTGCCTCTTTCTACTCATTGCTGACCTTTATTCTGTTTCTTTCTGCTTGTTTCTTAACTTTGTTCTGCCTCTTTTTGTTTGTTTCTCATCTTTATCTTGCCTCTTTCTGCTCGTTGCTGACCTTTATTCTGCCTCTTTCTGCTCTACTAAAGGCCAGTTATTCTGTCTGTTTGTTCTCGGTTCTCACCTTTATTTTGCCTCTTTCACCTCTTTCACCCCATGGTCCCAGCCGGCTCCCCACGTCCTGCGTGACACAGCATTGCTCTCGCAGAAAGGGAGCTGCTAAACATGCAGCTCCCTGTCTATGAGAGCAATTGTTTTGTCTGTTTCCTTGCCTGCTTGACAGCAATGCAATGCTCCGGCAAAGTCAGAGCAAACAGCTATGTCACAGATGTTTCAAGGGCCATTATTGACTCCAGGAGGCTTTCACTTTCATGAGACGGTCCCAGGCAGGTGGTGGTCTTCGGGGCTGAAAATGACACAGGAGGGAGGCCACATGGCCGACACCTTCTTTAAATAAAAAGAAAGTCACAGGGAGATGGTAGTCCCCAGGGCTCAGGGAGGTCCATGTGGTCCCCATGCATTTTATTTTAAGCCCCAGGGAGGTGGTGGTCCCTGGGGCTCGTGGGGGTCTGCGAGTCCCCTCCATGCATTTAATATGTATCCCCCAGGAGGTGGTGTTCCCAGGGGCATGGTGCAGTCAGAGCAGCCCCGCCTCTTGATAAAGTTAGCCCCAAGGATGTGGTGGTCCCTGGGCTTCATTTGACCCAAAGGAGGGGGCCTCGTGCACCCCCTCTTTTGTTTAAAAAAAAATGCCCCTGCGACCTGGATCACACAGGGGCCCCATTTCAAAACAAGTTTGGGGGCCTATGCCTGTTTTTACGTTTCATCTGCACAGGTCTTGCGCTATGCTTGTGAAACCTTTTGTATTAGATATATCTTAAAAGGAGTTTACATCCCGCCCCCTTGCTTTCATTGCGTTTCATTGGTTCCTGTGCTTGGCATTTACTTTTCCTCCGTTTCTATTGGATGTAGCACAGTGTTTTCGGATTCTTTATGTTGTACCTCTCCTGTGTTTCTCTTAAAATCTGTAAATCCATATTTGTAAAGCTCAAACTACTCACCCTTACGGGTCTCAAGGCAGTGGGGGCCGTTGTGGAATTTAAGTGAGCTATTGCCCAGAGTCACCACACCTTGTCAAAGTACTGCTTCCATCCTCTTTTCTGGAACTATTTGTAAAGGTTTTTACCTCTACAGCACCCATTTAGAGTATCCATTTACAGTGTCTGGCTACACGCATTTCAAGCTCCCAAGCAGCCCCCCTCTCATACAAACTGCATGTGCTCTTCTCTTATTTTTAGCTTCATTGCCCTGATAGCCTGACTTTAATATGGCCTTCTCTCAGGACTTTGCCTTGTTTGTTTAAAATCCTCCTATGCTGAGGGTTCAGCGCACAAGGGGTCCCGAAATTCTAACTGGATTATATTTGACCTCCTCCCATTTCATGAAATGTCATTAGTGCTTTCCGCGTGACTCACATACTGAATTACGGGCTGGCGTACCTAACTGTTCTTGATTGTCCTGGGCTGGGCCTTGTGCCCGACTATGGCTGTGGATCAGAGACTTATGGTTAGTCTCATCCATTGATGCAAAAGAACAACAACAGTAGTACCGGGCTGGCACTCATGGGCAGAGTTGATGAAACTCGAGTGTAAGTATCTGAGTGACTGCGCAATATCTCCCATTCACAGACATCCTACTCTTCACTCAGAATAGACTCTGGACTCTCTTCTTGAAGTGGCAGTAAGATCTGCTGCACAACAAGCGGGGGCGGGCTGGCTGGCTGGGAGTGTGATACCAGGGTGTTTGAGTCTCAAAGTAAGCAGAGTTAACACTGCTTGTTTTATCTACCTTTATATTTTGGTGTACTTTCACTTTGCATGGCCTTGTTTCTTAGTGGCAGTGTATGTTTTCAATTATATATTCTTGTATGCCTTACTCTCGATTTATTGATGACTCGTGAGTAATGTGCTTGCGTCAGCCGCGTAGCTAGGGAAGGGCGGGGGGGGCGGTCCGCCCCAGGCGGCACCTTTTTTGAGGTGGCACCTTTTCTGAGGCAGCCGCGGCCGCAAGGGCCGGCACTGACTGTCTGGACACAGACTGGAGGCCGAGGCGAGGCCCGTTGCGACTCTGTGACTGTATGGCGGGCGGCGGCGCATTACATATCAATATCATCATCACTTCACTTGTTACCAAATGCCATGATCATCTGAAGAAGTAAACACTGAGCACAGAGAAGTTCTTATGGGCATTATAAATAAATACTTATACTGTAAACTTGCTGTCGGTCGGGTTCGACTTCGAAATTAAATTCAGCATTGTGATGACTGTTGTTGCCCCAATGCCCCCCCTCCTCCCAGCCTCGCTCACACACACACTAGTCTTCCAGGGCCGTCAATCCAGTGGTAGTGTGCGCTGCGTGCGCTAGCGCAACCAATGATGGCCCTGTAAGGACATTTTTGGCCAGCCCTCGCTGCACCGTAGCAGTGTGACGCGTTACGCGATCACCGTCCGCCCCGTGCCCCCTATGCTCGCCCCTCGTCGCTCGTCGTGTCGAGGAGTCGGAGGAGTGCGTCACTACTGTGGAGACCATTCTATTCTTCTGACTTCTTGCATCTTGCCTGCAGCCTGCATACGGCAAGGGGCAGCGGCACGCACGCAACACCTATAAAATAATTCAGGTGAGGAAAGATTAAGAATAAAGAACCTGGTCTGACCGTGACCGTCCGTGACCGTCCAATTACTGTACACAATCATTGCACTGTGCACGATGGCACGCACCAACAAGTGTTACCCACCCAGACTCGTTTTCACTCTGCCGTTAGTTAGGATCTATGCACTCAGCACTTCTAATTCTAATACCGGCCGGCCATTCTGCATGAGTTTGCTCAATTAGAGATGTGAGTTAATAGCGAGCACTCCGCCTTAAGGCTATATTTGAGTAAGGGTTGGGTTGGTGGCTCCTGGTAACTTCAAGGGCAGCATTAGTCTTGTTGGATCAGCGGCATCAATCTTGTTGCAGCAAAACGATGTTGAGATGTTTCAAAGTTGAGAGGTTACCTGTGATGTGTAAATGCCAGGGGTTCAGTCTTTTGTGCAGTGGAAAATTAAATTAATAGAAACCTAAATTCATTGTGAACAAAAACACTGTACAAATTCCGTGTGGTACTCCTGCGTGGGGTGTAAGAGGATGCCCTCAGCTATTTTATGTGAGAAGTAAAATTAGCATTGTCTGGAGCAAGTACTATTCTGGGTGGGTGAACTAAGACAGAGTTATTCCTCGACTGAGCTGGCATGTTATGCAGGGGTGATATAATTAGGCGTGGACTGTTTTTGGCAGTTTCAAGTTGACATGTTACTGCTGAATTCCCAATTTCCCCTTGGACAACCTGCAAGTCTGGTGACTCGTGACTGTGGGGCTTCTGGCAGTAGAGGGACACCGAGCTCAGCTTTTATTCTAATCCAGCTGAACAGGAAAACCACCTTTTGAAGTCTAAGCGCTTAGCGTGTGCGTGGGGGCCCGGGCGCGCTGTGGAGAGTGCGTCTGGCGCGCTGGCAGAGAGCAGAGCGAGTGGATAGCACCTCAAGGCGCGCAGAGTCCTCCAGTGCCTGCTGCTCCACAACACCAACCGTTTTAAGGCTGGGGATTGCCATTCAAACCTCCCAGCGTGAGTCACCAGAGGGGACCTTGGCATAAATAAGGGGAGGGCGCACAATGAAAGAGCAAGTTAGTACCTCGTCAGGAGTAGTAAGCGCTATATAAATGCAGCTTCAAATCAATCAATGTCAAATGCTAGGTTTCATCGTCACGGAAAAGCACAAACAGAATACACTGGTTATGACGAGTTAGAGAGCGTCAGCGTTTGCTAACATAAGGGCTCGAAGTGCCTGAGTGATAGATACATCTGCTTCCTGTAACCTGCTGCACAGCTTTTCTGTGTGTCCTGTCTTATGGTAACACACACAGCAGCATCACACACTCTCATGGTTATAGTAGATTTAGATTAACTATCACAAGAGCTTGAATACTCTTGTGATAGTTAAGAGATAGTTAGGGAGAGAACCAATGGCCTGTTAGTTACTTTAGTTTTAGAGAGGGGTGATACAGAAATAATTTTGCAACAACCCCTATATACGAACACTGTGAAGTATGTGATACTTTTCTACTTGTGTATGTACATGTGCTGCCAGTATTGATACCCTGGGATGGTTTGTAATTTGACCTGTTTTCATCCTTCCTCAGTTGTGCAGTGTTGGACCGTTCCTTCACCGGGTGGCAGTGTGATGCTGGGGCTCAGTGGTGGACTTTCCTGGAAGTTAGTGGAGTGGTGGGGTAGGTGTGTGGTACTCTGAGCTGGGAGTCAGGTGGCAGTGTAACACAGGGATAGTGTGATTGCCAGAGGAGAAGTGGTTGTAATGTGAGGGGGTGCTACTGCTTGTGATATGGGATTATGTAGTGGAGTGATGGGGAATCGTAGTTTGGTATTGTCTCTCAGGTGGTATTGCTATGGTATTGGTGATAGCGCTGTGGTGGAATAGAGGAAGGTGGTATTGTTATACCAGTTTTAATGCAGTCGGGGTTAGCAGGGCATTTATTTTGCGATGCTGTAATATGGTTGGTTTATATTGTTGGAGAAATGTAGTGCTTGGCTTACTTGTGAATTGCATTTGCATTGGTGTGGTAGTGAATAGTGTTGTGGTGCTGGAAGGTGCTAACGTGGTAGTGCTGAGGTGGTTGTGTGTTGATTGGGGAGTGTCTAGGGCTGAGGTGGGGTTGCCAGCGTGGTGGTGTGGGAGATTATTGAGATGATATAGTGGTAAAGTGATGCAGAGATATTTTAACCCCTTGGACGCTCATGACGAGCTCAGCTCGTCATGGAGTGCCCATTCATTTCAATGGAAATTACATTGAAGTGCAGCAAGAAGCTTAGCATCCAAGTGATGGCGGTCCAATGGGGCGTTAGTGTGTTGTTGGTGGGTAGCAGAGTGTTGATTGTTGGTGGTAGTCTGTCTTTTGTTTTGTTTTTTTGACCCTTCGGGATCAAGTTCGCGCTATATAAAACTTTATAAATATATAAATGTAACTTGCATGATCGAGGTAACTGTTAGCAGCAATACTACGTATCTCTCCTCGGAGACTCGGACATCTTTCAAGTGCTCACCGTCCTTTTTCCCCTGCACCCCCCCCCCCCCCCCCCCCCCCCCCAAGGGGCGGCAATCCGAGGGGTAGCCCCGGGCGCACAAGCTCTAGCTAAGCCCCTGGCTTGCGTGCTCATTAAACCCTGTGATATCTGATGATGGAAACCATCTTAACAAAGGACTTTAATAAAATGAATTAATAAGATAGAGTTTAGAGTTTTAGTGCATTTTTTAAAATATAGTGGCATAATCATAGTTTCACTTCGTACATGCAATCTTAAAATTTGGAAACCATTTGCTAATCGCGCATACTTTGTGAGTCGGATTTATAAAATATACATTTTCTTTCACAATCACATGCCGCTTTATTTTTGTATCCTTCATGTTTCCTGCACAACACGAGGGGGCTGGCTGGCTGGCTAGGAGTGTGATACCAGGCTGTTTGAATCTCAAGGGAAGCAGAGTGCTGCTGTCCTGCAATACCAGGAGCAATTAAAACACAGGAGTCTTTTGTAAAAGGGTTCACACACTAAACAAGCCAGTCAGGAGGTTAATCAGCTGACTTAGATTTTTTCCACCCAAAGAAAAAATAAATTGAAAAACACCCAGCTGTGCTAGACGTGTTACTCACGTTGAAAAACAGAAGCTCAGAGTAGGCCTGGATATGAACATTTGGAAAACATTAGTTAAATATACCCTTTATATTGAGCATTCACTGCACACTGGGGACAGGTCACTACTTGCTTTGCACATGCTACATGTCCGAGTTCTGCAGCGGCTGCCTTCTGTGTGTTAGGCTTGTACACGATTAAGACATGTCACATGTAGAAATTTTCAAAATGAAAACATTCAGTATTAAAGTGGTTTGGGAATGCATGCTTGGAAATCCAACGATGAAAACAGATAATGTGCTGCATGTATGAAGCAAAATGCCTTGCACTGGCATTGGACCCCAGTCCAATGCAGCGCAATGAAGTGTACCCATGCCCGAATGTTTTCCAGGAAGGAACTTAAATCTGTTGCTAGTCTTGTACATTTAGATGAACCCCTTTCAAAATAGTATTCTGAGATGCTACATTCACCCCAGTCGCGCAATACCAGGAACAATTAAAACATAGGAGTCTTTTATAAAACTGATAATTGTGTTTTCAAAAATGAAGAAAAAGTTTATTTTCCAACAATTTTAAATCACCTGTTTAAGTTCAAATTTCAAATTTTAGTGGCATGGGCACATCGGACTCACCCTAATAATGTTTGACTTCTGGTACTAAGGCCTGCTGTTAACTATACCAAACCTGGCAGCCACAGCAGTCAGTCTTCAGACTCAAGCCAGCTCGGCCCGTTCGTAGAGCTCTGCACCATGAGTTTGAAGTGCTTCTCAACTCTTAACCATCAGTTCATGGCCCCTGATTACGAGTACAGTGTGCGGGCTTCTCTTTGACTGACTGGTCACATACAGCTCCATTGTTGCTTGGACGAGCCAGTCTAGTCCCCAAGAGCCAGCCTTACTCTGTGTTTATGATGCTGTGATATTAGCTCGGACAACTCAGAGCCTTAAGCGGCTACTGCAGTCCTTTGTCACAGTTATGTCAAACTTGGAGATAGATATTAAGTACGGTAAGTCCCATTTTATGGCATGCGGTGGTAAGAAATTTAATCTGAGACCTATTCATTGTTACAGTAATATTCTGTTAGTGGTGAATAGTTTCCTGTAACTAGGAGTACATTTCAATTAATCTGGAACCGGGTATAACACTATCTCTACTAGACGTCTTAAATACATTCAGATGATGGGTGCTCTTTTGAATCTTATAACCTTGGTAAGGAGAAAGCCAATAGCACCTCTTCTGGCAATTTATAACATGTAGTGCATCCCAGTGGCCACTTACGGCACTGGTGTGTGGTAGTATTCAAAGGCAGTTTGCCTTTAGACAGAAGAAAATCGCTTGGGCTGTAGGGCATTATCTCAACCACCCTGCTATCCGTATTTAGTGTGCCACATCAATCGCCATGCATTGAGGCACTTTCACCCTGCACTCAGACACTTAGCAACTGCCAACCTTCATTCATGCACCACTTACCCTGCACAGAGAGCACTCACACCATTCTCCCTGCACTCATACACTGCTCCCACACCTCTTATTATAAATCCCATAGGCGAATCCTAACACATTTACCAATGCTTTTTTTTATTATTTATGCCACAAATATCACAAATTCGTGGCAAATTTTCTTCTAAACAAAATGCTTTTTTGGCCTGGTGGGGTCCCTCTGGGGCCCCATGACTCAGTTTAGGGGTGAGGATATTCCTACCCTGCCCCCTTTTCTTTTCTTTTAAGTATGTTTTGGGGACTCAGCTTCAGCCGAGTCTTAAGATGGCTGCCAACAATTCCTGGTTGAAGTGTTGGCAGCCAATCAGAGCCATCTTCTCCACAAGCAACTACATCTCCATAAGCCACACCTCCAAGCTACATTGAACGACCACCACTGCGTCCACTTCCCCTTCGCCAAACCTGTCGTGTTGCCATGCCTGACTACAGAGAGACAGATCAGGCAAGCAGGAAGCGGAAGCGGCTGGGACAGGAAAGGGAGGAGAAATCTAGTCCGTGAGCCAGTAACCGCCTGGCAGGGAATAAAGAAGGACACCCTTGAATGAGCTCTGAGTCCTGTGTTTTATTTGGGCGGGCTGCGGTGCGACAATGGTGACGAGGATGGGATACATTTACCCCACAAACAACGTTGCACAGCCCAGCTGAGGATACGGCCCCAACGACAAGCCAGCAGCTCCAAAGAAAGAGAGCGAAAGCGAACCGACACCTGAGACTGCCAAAACACCCTGCCCTGGCTCGACGACGTCGCGCTGCCATCCAGGAGCGTGAAGCGAGTGAAGCGCTTGCATAGCCCCGCACTGAGGAAAGAGCTCGCGCAACAGAAGACGCGAGGAGCCCTGCGGAGCGGCGTCGCGGTGGGCACGAACGCCCCATTCCCTCCCATGACCAAAAGAAACACGAGGGTGAGTCCCGCTGAACAAGCGACCGCCGAACAAGCAAAGCGTGGCAAATGCTTCTGGCGAGAGCGCATTTCATGCGGCGCTTGTTTGTGGCAGCTCCTCTGTTTTAATCTACCTGTTTTGTCCATTTGCGTTATTATTTTTTTTCACTTACCCCCTGGTTTTAATCGCCTGGCTTCTCATACTCCCACCTCTGTCCTCTCACTCGCACTGTAATCGTGGAAGCACCGCGCTTTGCGGGTCCCTTGCCCTGACTTGTGGCGGACATCTTGGGTGAGTGGGGCAGCGCGTGTGTAAGTCCTTCCTCTACCTCGGTAGGAAAGTATTTAGGTAGGCAGCTTTTGGCTGCACGCCCTATTCTGGCGAGAGCGCATTTCACGCGGCGCTTGTTTGTGGCAGCTCCTCTGTTTTAATCTACCTGTTTTGTCCATTTGCGTTATTATTTTTTTTCACTTACCCCCTGGTTTTAATCGCCTGGCTTCTCATACTCCCACCTCTGTCCTCTCACTCGCACTGTAATCGTGGAAGCACCGCGCTTTGCGGGTCCCTTGCCCTGACTTGTGGCGGACATCTTGGGTGAGTGGGGCAGCGCGTGTGTAAGTCCTTCCTCTACCTCGGTAGGAAAGTATTTAGGTAGCCATGCTGACGCGCAGCGGGTACGCGCTGCGGGGACGCCGAACTGACGCCGGAGTTACGTCAGAGTTCAGCCCGTCTGTGCCCGTCCGGGCCCAGATGGGCTTAGGGCTGGTCCCTATGCCAGATCCGTTGGAGTCACCACGTATGTGTATCAGGTATGGGAGGGAAGAACTCATGTCATACCGGACTCTCCACCCGACTCTTTGTAAATTTGCCCAGGAAGGACCGCCACCGTTTCTGTCGTGTAGGGCTTGCAGTGTGGGTCAGAAGACGATCTCCGCTAAATCAGCGCTCTCCATCGCGCTGTTGAATTGTCGGTCGTTACCTAGCCACGCTATTGAGATTAATTCCCTCATATTGGACCACGAGCTGGATGTGTTATTTCTAACCGAGACTTGGATCTCCTCCAGCTCGGGTCCCGATATAGTTAGAGCACTCCCCCCTGGCTTTCTTATTTCGCATCAGGACAGGCCTGTAGGGAGGGGAGGAGGAGTTGCCATCCTCTATAGGGACTCATTAGTCTGTAAGGTCCAGGAGGGAGGGGTGAGCGATTGTGAGAGCTATCAGTTCTCCCTTTGCCTATCCCCTACCGCATCTATGGCGGGTTTGCTTATCTATCGCCCCCCGGGCGCCCTGGGAAATTTTCTCAATTCTTTTTTGGAAACCACTGCTCTTCTTGCCTCTTCCACGGGTAACTTCGTTACGTTAGGCGACTTTAACATCCACTTGGGCGACCCTCTCAATTCCCTGGGAGTAGATCTGCTAGGTGACCTCAAAGTGTTTGGGATTCACCTGGCCAACTCGGGTGCTACTCATGAGAAAGGCCACTTGCTGGACCCTATACTCTCCAACTCGGAGGGCCTTAGAGCATTTCCATCGTTGGCTCTACCCTGGACAGACCACTTCTTGGTGCCTGCCCAGTGGCAGTTTGATATCTCAGCTGCGCCGGCCCCCAGGGCTCATGTCTTGGACAGAGCCTGGTCTAGGCTCCCAGTGAACACATGGGCGGCATATTTGGAGGCGTCACGACCTCCCCCTGGGCCTAATCCGCTTGTGGCGGATGAGAACCTTAATACCTGGTTCACCAACTCTTTGGATGCTCTCCTTCCCAAAAAAAACAACTTACTAAGGGTAGGAGAGTAGGATCTGCACCCTGGTATACACCCGAACTGAGAACGTTAAGGAAGGGCTGCAAGAGGCTGGAGCGGTCCTGGAGGAAAGATTGGAGCGAAACGAGCCGTAGAGAATATCGGGCGGCTCTTAGTATCTACAAGTCTGCTATTCGGGTAGCTAAAACTGAATTCTTTACGGAGAGAATTGGCTCTGCGGCCAACTCCTCGAAAGAATCATTTAGGGTCATTAAAGAACTTTTGAAAGCTCCCGAACCTCAGGTTACTCACGAGGACCCACGTGAGAAATGCTCAGAGCTGGCCACTTTCTTTAAAACCAAAATTGACAACATCCTTGCTTCCCTTCCCCGGCTAACCGAGGATGTCTCCTCGGTTGACAGTCCAGGGCCTCAGTCTAGGGTGCGACCTGTGGAGTTGGACTCTCTTGGTCCGGTCACTGTGGAAGAAGTTCTCACAGTTTTAACATCTATGAAAAGTGGCTCTCCGAAAGACCCTGCTCCCATGAAATACCTGAAGCAGGTAGCCCATACCATCGGCGGGCCTGTGACGGACCTTATAAATCTGTCTCTTGCCCAAGGAGTAGTACCCCCTAGCTGGAAGGGAGCGGTTGTGAAGGCTCTTTTAAAGAAGCCTAACTTGGATCCAGTCGACCTTGCCAATTTTAGGCCTATTTCCCTGCTCCCCGGCCTCAGCAAGGTGGCCGAGAAGCTGGTGAATAGTCGCCTTTCAGGCTTCCTGGAGTCTAACTCCCTTCTGGGTAATTCTCAAACTGGGTTCCGTCCCGGTCAGGGGACCGATACCGCCTTGCTGGCAGTCGTGGAGAATGCAAGGAGCATTTTGGACTCAGGGGGATCAGTGGCAGTGATCCTCCTGGACCTCAGTGCTGCCTTTGACACCGTAGACCATCAGTTGCTTCTCCGACGGCTGTCAGGGGTGGGGGTCTCCGGGATGGCCCTCAAGTGGTTCGTCTCCTTTTTGGAAGGCCGGTCATTTGAGGTATGGGAAGGCCCCGAGAAATCATCCTCAGTACCTCTCCAGTGCGGTGTGCCACAGGGCTCTTCGTTGAGCCCTACCTTATTTAACATTTATATGGCCCCTCTGGAGAGTGTGGTACTGCCTCTGGGTATTAAGATCATCAGCTATGCTGATGATACCCAGCTGGTAGTAGGCCTCCCACAAGTGACTCACCATCCCGACCGGTTGCACACATGCCTGGAGAAGATCTTTATATGGATGTGTATCTCAGCCCTCAAGCTTAACGGCTCTAAGACGGAACTGATGCTGCTGAGGAATTCTTCGCCTTCTTTATCTCCTAGCAGCTGGCCCAGTTGTTTGGGACCTGTGCCCACCCCCAAGCAGGAGATCAAAAGCCTCGGGGTCTGGCTCGAGCAGGACCTTTCCTTTAAAACACACGCGAAAAAGATCTCAGGCGTGTGTTTTGGCCTGCTCCATTCAGCCCGGAAGATCTTACCTCTCCTTCCAGCAGCCTCTAGGAGGTTACTCATTCAGGGGCTTATCATCTCGCGGTTGGACTTTAGTAATGCCCTATTTTTGGGTGCCCCGGAAGGTACACTAAATAAACTGCAGCAAGTGCAGAATGCGGCCGCCAGGCTCCTGACGGATCTCCCTAGGCGTCAGTCTGCTCGCCCCGCACTAAAGACGTTACATTGGCTCCCCGTCAGAGAGAGGGTCAAGTTTAAGGCACTTTGCATAGCCCACAAACTTCTACAGGGGAAAGGGCCACCTATCCTTGAGGATATGGTCCAATCGTATAAGGCCCCCCGCTCTCTCCGCTCTGACCACCAACACCTGCTGCAGGTCACGAGGGTGAGGAAAGAAAGAACTGGCGGAAGAAGATTTTCCATAAGGGTGGCCACCCTGTGGAATTCCCTCCCTCTGTACTTGCGCTCGGAAGCAAGTTTTTTACGGTTTCGTAAACTCTTGAAAACTTTTTTGTTTCCTGCCTGATTTCTTGTGCTGGTGTGACGTTGCTCTGCTCTGGATGAGCGCGGGGATGCCTAATGGTAACCAGGCGCTATATTAAAATTCGTAATAATAGAGATTGCCGGGGCCAAGGAGACGACGTCTCACGCGGTGGCCATCTTTAAGTCAGGCGCCAGTCCCTTACAAAACCCACGTTTTAACCACGGCGGCCATCTTAGAGTCAGGCACAACCACTCCAAACCATAAAACCAAGTGGAAAAGAGCGGGAACACCACTACCCACCTCAGCTAGAAGCAAAATAAAGACAATAAAGAGAACAAACACTACAAACAACTGCCGAAGAGTGCAGAGACAGCATGTCTGACACCGACGTTCAGAGCACCTCCACAAGCGGAGGCGCACCAGCGCAGTCCAGTACAACGATGATGCCTCAAGCAGCGCCCGTAGGAGCACCCTTCATGCGACAACCACAGCCGCTGGTGCTGACGCCCGGCAACACCATGGGGCCCGCCTGGAAGACCTGGAGCGAGGACTTCGAAGATTACATGGAAGGGTCCCTGGTACAAGACTCAAAACGTAAGCTGGTTGCACTGCGAAATCTAGCAGGCCAGGAAATAGCACAAATAATCAAAGAAATGCCCGACGATGCCACTGCCACTTATGACGAAGTGAAGGCTGCCCTTGATAGGCGATTTCTACACAAGCGCAACATAGACTATGAACGCTATGTGTTCAACCTAGCCTCTCAAGAGAAAGGAGAGTGCATGGGCGACTTCATCACACGCATCAAGAGAATGACGCGCCATTGCGATTTCGAAAACTTCAAAACGGAAGACGCACTGCGGCTCCACATCATTGATGGCTGCCGCTCAGAATCACTACGCAGACGCCTCCTAAAGAAATCATACACCTTAGAACAGATTGAAGAACTCACAAGGATCAACGATCAAGCAGAAGATCATGCCAAGCGAATAGAAACTCACAAGCCCGATCACAAAGAGCATGCCCTCCGAGTACAGACACGCAAAACCACCCGACCTGTGCTGAGCACGCATAGAACAAGCAAGCACCACCACGGTTCCCGGAAAACGTCACCCAGACGAGAATCGCGGCACACAAAATCCACCAGATCTGCACCTGCGTGCTACCGATGTGGCCAAGACTATCCACACTCGGGACAATGCCCAGCCATCGGCCAGCGGTGCCACCGCTGCGGGAAGGACAACCACTTTGAGGTTGCATGTCAAGCAAGACAATCTTCACGTCAGTCTCCCGCCCCACGATCTGACACCCGACATCACGCACGTGCTGTGACGAGAAGAGAGAGTCACTCATCCAGCTCCTCGGGATCAAGCGCCCACTCAACACGCTCTCACCAACGGCGAATCAGATCCACAAGCACGCCCTGCCCTCGACATCACACCACGAGATCACGTCGAGCTCACCGATCCTCATCCAGCGGCTCATCGTCACACACGACAGTGTCACAAGACAGTGACGAGTACATTTGTATGGTGGCTGACCCGGACCGGCTAAAACGATACCCCAAGCTAGACATTATGATAGGGGATCACCCAGCAAAGTTCGTCCTGGACTCGGGAGCCTCGCTAAATTACATCTGTGCGCTAGAGTACTACAACATGAAAACCCGACCCAAACTGGAGCCAGAGGCAGTCCGCATATTCACCTGGATGTCCCGGAAACCCTTACCATGTCTAGGTCGGTTCCACACCACGCTGACCTTCAAAGATAGGAAAATTCCAGCATATGTCCATGTAGTGGAAGGACCTGACGTTGCCGACTGCCTGCTCAGTTTGCCAACAGCTGAAAGACTGAAACTGGTGGAGCTGTTGTACATGACTGAAGACGCCCCTAAAATCGTGGCGAAATTCCCAAAACTCTTCAAAGGCTTGGGCAAGTTGAATCACTTCAAAGTGAAGCTCCACATCAATGAAAGTGTCACACCTGTTGCCCAGCATCACAGGAAAGTGCCCTTTCATCTACAACAAGCCGTTGATGACGAGCTACAAGACCTCTTACAAACAGACATCATAGAACGCACATCTGGACCCACCCCATGGGTATCCCCGTCGTGGTGGTCCCAAAGAAAGGACAAGACAACAAAGTCAGACTATGCGTGGACATGCGAGCGCCCAACACCGCTATTGAGCGAGAGCGCCACCCAGGGCCACACATAAGTGATATGATCACGAAACTAAATGGTGCTACAATATTCTCAAACCTTGACCTGAATAAAGGGTACCACCAATTAGAGCTCCATGAACAATCAAGGTACATTACAACATTTACCACGCATCAAGGTCTATTCCGCTACAAACGCCTAAACTTCGGCATTTCATCAGCCGCCGAAATCTTCCAGGAAACCATCCGAAGAATTATTCAAGGGATTCCAAACTCATTTAACTACAGTGACGACCAACTAGTCTTCGGCAAGGATCAGGTTGAGCACGACACTGCCCTGGACAGGGTATGCCACGCATTACTGAAGGCAAACCTGACGCTAAATGCCACCAAGTGCGAGTTCCACAAAAACACCCTCAAATTCTATGGACACACTTTCTCAAGTGAAGGGATGACGCCAGACCCTGACAAGGTAGCCGCGCTTGCTGACACTCCGACGCCCCGAGACGTGAGTGATCTCCGCTCTTTCCTTGGAATGGCGAGCTACTGCGCGCGCTATATTCGTGACTACGCCACCATCAGCTACCCACTTCGAGAACTAACACGTCAAGGTCAACCCTTTGAGTGGTCACAAGCATGTGAACAAGCCTTCACGGAAATCAAACAAGCTGTCGGCTCAGCCATCAACCTTGCCTACTTTGACACGAACAAGAGAACAGAGATCACTGTCGACGCCAGCCCGGTGGGCCTAGGCGCCATTCTAGCTCAGTATCGTGAACACTCTGACCAGCGCCATATCATCGCATACGCCAGCCGCAGCCTCACGGATACGGAGAAAGCATACTCCCAGCCGGAGAAAGAGAGCCTGGCCGTAGTATGGGCGTGTGAGCACTTTCACCTATTCGTGTATGGGAAACACTTCACCATCATCACTGACCACCAAGCCCTACTCACCATATTTGGCAATCCCAACGCCAAGATGCCACCTCGCATTGAGCGGTGGGGTTTGCGACTCCAAGACTACATATACACGATTGTTCACAAACCGGGCAAGGCCGAGAACCCAGCGGACTATATGTCCCGACACCCACTACCGAGTGTCACGACTGCACAATCACTAGCAGACGACTACTTTCACTTCGTCATCGATGCTGCGTGCCCTCTTACAGTCCCCCTGGAGGCTATCCAAGAAGCACCCGCCTCAGACCCACTCATTCAAGCAGTCATGACCCACGTACGCGCCAACTCCTGGCGACATGCCAAGACCACAACGCCTGGTTCGGAAATACACCTCGGTGACCTCACGGCGTTTCAACGCGTTCATGATGAACTTTCCATCAGTGACAATGGCCTTCTCCTGAGAGGGGGGAGGATTGTGATCCTGCACAAATTACGCCAAGGAATTGTCAACCTAGCCCACGAAGGCCACAGAGGCATGAACGCCACAAAGAAGACCTTGAGAGAACGAGTCTGGTTCCCCTCTCTTGACCTAATGGTAGAGACAACTCTAAAGGACTGCATGACCTGCCAACTAGTTAGTCGCGAAGAACCCCCAGCCCCACTTCAAATGTCCGAACTTCCAGACGGAGTGTGGCAGCAAATCGCAGTTGACTTCTTTGGACCACTGCAATCAGGACAATACATCATGTTTGCCATGGATGAGTATTCAAGATTTCCTGATACCATCTACCAGAGCAACAGCCGTCATTCCCATACTGGATGACATCTTCACAGCGTGGGGCGTCCCTTCAAGAGTCAAGTCCGACAACGGACCCCCGTTCAACGGCCATGAGTTCGCAGACTTCGCGAAGCATCTCGATTTTAAACATCAGAAAATCACTCCCCTATGGCCACAAGCCAACGGCATGGTGGAGCGATTCATGGGGACGCTAAAGAGGGCAATCCAGCAAGCGGAACTAACACGCAGAGACGTCCAGCAAACCTTGAACGAAGTACTGAGGGCATACCGGACCACTCCCCACAACACCACGAATCAGTGCCCAGCCACAATAATGCTGGGAAGAACACCCAGAACACGATTACCCACGACAAGCACAACATCTCAACCACGGACCATCACTGTTGACCACGACACGCTGGTTGATATTGACAGAAAGAAGAAGCAGAAGATGAAGACGTACGCAGACCGGCACCGACACGCCAAAGATGCCGACATCCGAGAAGGAGACTGGGTCATAGTACGAGGTGACCGACGAACAAAAGCAGACAGCCGATACCTGAACATTCACTTACAGGTCCACAAGAGGAAAGGAACAATGATCACAGCCAAAGCTGATCACAAGCAAATAACGAGGAACATATCACACTTCAAGAGATACACTCCCGCGAACGGGCGAGAAACGTCCTCAGGTCAAACTTCAAGTGACCCCGCCAGTCAAAGCGATAGCAACGATGCCCACTACCATCAATCTCCAAGAACAACCAGTGGCCCTGATCGACGCAGCCAAACGCCAGACTGAGAGGCTCGCCCCAGACGTCAGGTGAGGAGACCCCGGCGACTCGTCGAAGAAATGTAGCAACATTCTTTTGTACAAAAGGGGGAGATGTCGTGTTGCCATGCCTGACTACAGAGAGACAGATCAGGCAAGCAGGAAGCGGAAGCGGCTGGGACAGGAAAGGGAGGAGAAATCTAGTCTGTGAGCCAGTAACCGCCTGGCAGGGAATAAAGAAGGACACCCTTGAATGAGCTCTGAGTCCTGTGTTTTATTTGGGCGGGCTGCGGTGCGACAAAACCCACTGTACATCACTACGCCCACCACCATTCCTCGCATAAGCTGGAACAAAGTCACCGAAGATCAGCCCTCCAAGAATCCAGGCGCACTTGCAAGGCTCGAGAAAAAATGGAGGGGCAACAAGATCTTGGCAGACCACGCAGCCTTCAAAACCGCCTTCACCACACGCCACCACCTCATCAGAACAACAAAGAAAACAGATATACAGGAACACAACAATGCCACGGCACACAAAAGCAAAACACTCTTCACCATGGTCAAAGAATTCACCAAACCCAGCACGGAGACAGCAGACATTCCCCCCTCTCAAAACCTCTACGACAATCTCATCACATTCTTCCACTGCAAGATCAAGGAGATCTACAACAGCTTCGCAAGCCAAGATCCACCCACCCCACCCATAACCACCGCTCCCAATCACTTCTGCCCCAACAAACTCTGCCCAACTGGACTACCCTCACCTCTGACACCCTCAGGATCACGAAAAGCAATCACTCTGGCATATATGCTATATGCAAACCAGTCTTGACCCTGTGCCTCATGTGAAGTTAGCCTGGCTGATGAGGGGTATTACCCTGAAACTGGTCCCAAGATGCTTCTTTCTGGTACAGGGAAGACCTGGCTTGGCCGTTTGGGCTGGACTGTCCCCCTAAGGCACAGGGTCAAGACTGATTTGCATAAAGCTGGGTCGGAACTGGGGTGGCGAAGTGAGCTAAAGAACAATAATGGATTTAACCCAGATCTTTTGACTGGGGGTGAGTGTCTGAAATGTTTCAGCGCTCCGTCCATCATCTCTTTGTGATTGCTTTGTTCGCCCTAAGTTGGCAGGGTATGCCAAGACCTGGGTCCCTTGCTCACTTTGCCACTGGATTCAAGCTAGCATAGCTGATGAGGATTGATATCCAGAAACCTGTTCCTGGATGCTTTTTTCCAGTCTAGGAAAGACCTGGCTTGACAGTTCGGGCTGGACGGTTCCCATGAGGCACATGGTCAAGACTGAATTGCATAAAGCTGGGTCTGAACTGGGGTGGTGAAGTGAACTAAAGAACAATGATGGATTCAACCCAGATCTGTGACTGGGGCGGAGTGCCTGAAAAGTTTCAGCTCTCTCTCCAGCATCTCTTTGTGTTTGCTTTGTTTGCCCTAAGTTGGGACTGTGTGCTCAGACGTGGATCCCTTGCTCACTTTGTTACTGGATTCAAGCTAGCCTGACTAATGAGGGGAGTTAGCCCGAAACCGGTTCCAGGATGCTTGTTTCCAGTGCAGGGAAGACCTGGCTTGGCAGTTGGGGCTGGACTGTTCCTATGAGGCACAGGTTCAAGCCAGATTTGCATAAAGCTGGGTCTGAAGTTGGGTGGTGAAGTGAGCTAAAGAACGATGATGGAATCAACCCAGTTCTGTGACTGGGGGTTAGTGTCTGAAAGGTTTCAGTGCTCCATTCATCATCTAATTGTGTTTGCTTTGCGTGCCCTACTTGCCCTAAATTGGTAGGGTGTGCCAGGACATGGGTCCCTTGCTCACTTTGCCACTGGATTCAAACTAGCCTAGCTGATGAGGGTTGATACCCCAAAACCGGTCCCCGAAACTTGCTTCCAGTCCAGGAAGTCCTGGCTTGTCAGTTTGGGCTAGACTGTTCCCATAAGGCGCAGGGTCAAGACTGATTTGCATAAAGCTGGGACTGAACTGGGGTGACGAAATGAGCTAAACAACGATGATACATTCAACCCAGATCTGTGACTGGGGGTTGTCTGAAAAGTTTCAGCACTCCGTCCATAATCTCTTTGTGTTTGCTTTGTCCACCACGCTGGCATCCATGACAAAGCCCTAGAATGGATCCGCTCCTTCCTCACCGGCTGAACACAGAGTCAGACTTACACCGTTCTACTCAGAACTGACAGAGATAAGCTGCAGTGTGCCCAAGGGATCCTCCCTGAACCCCACCTTCTTCAACATATACATGGCCCTGCTTACAGCTATCATCCGAAGCCAGGGACTAATCATACTCTCCTACGCTGACAACACCCAGCTGATTCTCTCCCTCACAGATGAACCCACAGACACCAAGAGCAACTTCCACAACAGGATTAAGGCGGTCGCCAACTGGATGAAGGACACTTCCCTCAAGCTCGACTCAGGCAAGACTGAAGTCCTCATTCTGGGCTCCACCACCTCTGTTTGGAATGACTCCTGGTGGCCTGCAACCCTGCACACCCACGGACCACACAATTAACCTCGGCATCATCCTGGACTCCTCGATCTCAATGAACAGCCAAATCAACCGTGTCTTGTCCTCCTGCTTCCACACGCTCCATCTGCTTCAGAAGATGTTCAAGTGGATCCCCACTGAGTCTAGGAAAATGGTCACCCATGCACTCGTTAGCAGCAGACTGGACAACTGCAACACAGTCTATGCCAGTACCACCAAAAAGCTCCTAAAGAAATTACAGAACATCCAGAACGCCTCCGCTAGACTCATCCTGAACATACCCTGCTGCAGCCACATCACCAGTCACCTTAGAGACCTCCACTGGCTTCCATTTAACAAAATAATTACCTTCATGCTCCTCAAGCACGCCTACAAAGCCATCCACAACACCGGACCTGCATACCTCAACCACCGCCTCTCCTTGCACACATTCACCAAACATCTCTGCTCCATCCAACTGGCCCAGGACTCCATCCCATGGATCCGGAAAACCATGGCTGGAGGAAGATCCTTCTCCTACCTCACTGCAAAGACCTGAAATTCCCGGCCTCTACATCTCAGGCAATCACCATCTCTGTCTCAATTCACGAAGGACCTCAAGAACAGGCTCTTTGACTGAACCGCAGATCCCCCCCCTAGCATCTTGAGACCATAATAGGTGAGTAGTCGTGCTTTACAAGAACCTTTATTGGTTGAGACAAACCTATTGGCTCTGTCAAGGGGTCACCATATGAAAATATAAGTCAAGCCTATTGGCTTCCTCAAGGAGTCGCCACATTAAAAACCCAAATAACCACATGCTAAGATTCACCATTGTCGTATCCTCATAATCAATAACCATGTTTAAATTCAGGGTTAGCCAGGCATTGTTAATAAAGCATTTGAAATCAACATAATGGGGTCGATTCGGATCCGTTAAAAATCACCGTCCGTACGACTCGCATCCGGAGCCGTTTCCGTACGACTCGTATGGACGCCGTACGACCGGACGATTACGATCCCGATCGGGCTACCCGGACGCGATTCGTACGGTCCACGTCAGGTAAGGGCGATTCGTACGGAAAAGCGCACGATCACCTACACACCGTGCGCCGCGAACACCCCATGATCGCAGGGGTATGGCGCGTACCCCTGCGATCATGGGGTGTATGCGCGGTACCCCTGCGATCATGGGGGGTATGTGCCGTACACCCAGCGTGCATGGGGTACGGCACGTACCTCATGTACGCTGGGTGTACGGCACTACCCCCCATGATCGCAGGGGTAAGCGCCGTACCCCTGCGATCATGGGGTGTACGCGCCGTACCCGGGGGGGGGCCATTCCGTACCTGTTTCGGGGCGAACTCTGACTGTACGACAGTTTCCAGCTCCCGTAGAAAAAGGGTCGTACGGAGCGTACACAACACGGATCGTACTTGCCGGGTCGCAAAAAGCAGCCACGAACCGTATAAACGTCGTGTACAGCGGCTTCCGAGGGCGATTCGTACGGGAATTTCATTCGTACGGTCCCTGGTACGATTCATACGGATAGCTGCATCGGGTGTGGATCATACTACGTCATTCGTACGGGGACGGTTACGAGTACGATTCGGACGGAAAAAAATGCTCCGTACGACGATTCGGAGCGCTTTTTACGGGATCAGAATCGATGTGAATGTGTGCCTTAGTTTTTATATACATTCTAGCCGCATGAAATACCACCATAGCACCAACCACTAGAGGTTACTGCACTCCCAGCTTGTAGAAGTTTAAGGCTTAGGAGTGCTTTAAAAATATTGATGAAGATCCTGGGGGGTCATAGATTCTAAGACCCCAGAAACGTATGGGCAACTTATCAATCTTTTAGGGAGCGCTGCTGCACTCCCTGCAACCCCCTCAAAAACGTAAAATTCATGTTGGCTGTGGCCCAGCCCTCATGGGGCCACTGCTAGAAGGACAAATGTATGCAAACAAGCCAAGCAGGGCATTATGGGAAGCAGTGAATATTTTATGAGCAGCTCTCCTGATGCATTAGGGAGAGCCACTTTCCTTTTGCTTTCAGTTATTTTTCTTTGGTTGGGAGCAGCTGGTCCAACCCGGACACCTCAAGATCTCCTTTGGGTGGGGCAGTGCAGGGAGCCCAATCCTGGGCTACCCAGCCAACTTCCCACCAAGCTGGCGCCTTTGACTGCAGGTGCTGGAGCTGGCAGCTAGTTTTCAGCAGTGACTGCCTCATTCTCCCCAACATGTGCACATGGAGCAGGGACGTGGTGTCCCCAGACACTCCTTTTCATAATCTGTCTCTTCAATGGGGTTCCTGGGCCTCACAAAGCTCTGGGGAGGGGGCTCCATGCCTGCCCACTCCCAAAACATAAATAATTGTTGAGCGTGCGCTGTCCCCTGGGCCCTCCCTCACCGCGGAAGTATTTCAAAGTCTTGTAGCAAAGCCCCACACCTGTTCGTTTGAGAAGAAGGGATCACATTCAGACTTTTTAAACACTAAACACAGGCCAATTTTGAAGATCTTCTCCTGGTGGTAAGCTGAAGCCACCAGGAGCATCTTGAGCAGGCGTACTGACCTCTAAAGCAGCACACTTTGCAGGGAGCTGGTTCCACTGGCACCCGTTTTGCTCCTTGTTTTTACTTCTGGTGCTCCTCCTGCTGTGAACAGACATTCAGATCTTTACCCCTCTGGTCCTTAGGAGTGTAAGGGAACCAGCCTCACTGGTTCTGGAGAGACCAACTGATTCTGGGGTCAGCTGAAGGCAGAGTCCTTAATCAATTAGGGCATCAGGCACATCTTTACATGGTGTTGTGGCAGTCCAGTTCCAGTGTTTAACTCTTTTTCTCTCTCTTGTGCAAGACATTTTAATTGAGGGTGGAAAGTTCTAGATGCCAGGCACCCCTAGCCAATCCTAGGGTGCCACATCACCCATCCACCCTTTTCCTAACTCTCCACATGATGGGACAATCCTAGATGGTGCAATCAAGTTGTCTCTGCTCACATCTCCTTTGGGACCTCACCTCCACCCTAGCTGACATCACTGCCAGGAACTTTCCATCAAAACCTCAGAGTGCAGCCCCCTTCTGGGTTGGATCCAGTGGCAGGGCATCCTCCTTTCTTCAGTGGACTTGGGCTATCCCAACCCTACTACAAGGTGACAATTAATTAACAGATGCACATTTCCTTCCCCACCCCATCTTCCTCAGGAGCTGAGTGAAGGTTGTTAATTCATTCTTCTGTGCAAGGAGGCCTCAGTTTTGTCTGTTGAGAAGCAGAGTAATTTGACAAAAGGCCTGGAATCTGATCCTGAGCTGAGTCAGAGAAATATGACAATTCTGTACAACCCATAAATGGTACATGCAGGTACTTGGGACATGAGTTTTCAATATTGGCACATATGTTTCACCCCAGGCTGATGCCCTACTGGATTTTTTAGGCCTAAGAAAAGCAAAACTGCACTTTAAGGCAGATTTCTCCCTATGTGTATACTTCAGTGATACTGCAGATAAACCCTACTGACCTTACCTATTGGTGCCTACTAATATTATAAGGTATATCCATGGTCAGCATCTAACCTTAGAGTGCCTTTTGGGCTAGGCTACAAGTGTGCAGTTACTGGGCTGCCCACAATGGTGGTCTCACACACAAAGCTCGCACATGTGTGCACATGTGTTGATGTGTAACCAGCCAAGTGCCCCTTACCCTAGCTGTGCCGCAGCAGCCATATCTTAAAAGGCAGAAGCTGTCAGTAAACAGATGCAGTCCATTTAACATATGATTACTGTGGGTGAGACACAAGTAGTGAGACTCACCCACAGTAAAAAGTCCAAAATCTGGTCGATCCAAAAGCAAGAAATATGGGCGACTAAATAGGCGGAACCCATCTACAACACCTACACATCCACAGATCTCCAAGTTCAAGTTTTGTGAAGCCAAAGAATTTCACCATCTTGAAAATGGCCTCCTGTCACAAGACATTTTGAGCCTGTTTCCAGCAAGGAACTACTGAACAAGTGGGGTTTCCCTGGCAACTTTTACCCCATTGGTTAGAAGTACCCAGGAGTCAAACCACCCACTAGTTGTTGCCAACCATAAATACGGCACCCCAAAGCGCAACATTAGGAGTCTCTCTGGACCTGCACAAGATGAGAAGAGGACTGGACCTGCTGTTTATGACATGAGCCCTGAAGAACTGGACTCCTCGCTCTTGTACCTAAGAGAAAAAAGTGGGCTTGTGGTTCCATGGCATTGGATTGAATGCCAGCTTCGTTCCATTCAAGGTACCTATCACCTCTTAAAAAATGACTTTTTTGTGTTTGGACTCAGAACAATTTCAGCAGGAAATCTCCAAAGATCCAGAATTCCAGCGGGCTCAACCCGTTTCAAGAATCCGGCTTTTGGTATTTCCACAGAGGCAACTACAATTTCAGCAGCGTCCCACTCAGGAAGGATTTTGCTTCTGAAAAACTGCCAAAGCCCCTTTCTACATTGGGACTTAGAAAACATTTTAACGTTTTTCTTTAAAAATGTCTATTTCTGAAGTGAGACCTTTTGTCTCTAAAGACAAAGGAATAAATAAGGAGTACATGCACCAATTTGATTTATTGGATCTATTTAGTGACGGACCAGGCTGTGCGGCTTATAGGGGAGCGTAATGGGTCCCCGTGTGTTGTTGTTTACTTGCGAGCGCAATTGGACGGAGCGCGGATTCAGTATCGCACGCCAGAACGAGTCTGAAACTGTTGAATGGACACTTAAAAATGTGCGTATCACAAAAAGCAGGAGTACCATGGAGTGCATCTCACAACCCCAAAACTATTTTGTATGAACCTTACCGTCCTTTTGGTGAGATTACACCCACAAACGATGGATAAACAGTGAAGCACAAAGAAGGAACTTTTTTCGAATGATTAAGCATCATCTACAAAGGAGAATGTATTTCCATATAGAAACGACAAAAATACACAGCAATCAGAGGCGCATGATTGAATTGGGGTAGCATGTCAATTGGAAGAGCATATCATTAATTTAAATAGCAAAAACGGCAACATATAAAGGACCTAGCGTATTTAGGCAGACCACAATGTAGATATAGTCAGTATGTACAGGTATATACACGAGCACATCATTTTCATAAATATCTGGGTTAAGGAAGGTATGCAATCGTTCCATTTTGATCAGTTTTTTAGCATACAGCATGCTGGTAAACGTAGTCTCTTCAAGTTTTGTTCAGGCTGTTAAAACTAATTGGCAACACCGATGTTGCTCACACCTAGCCAACGTACCGTGAAATTTGCAAGGAGAGGGTGGAGCTATATATGATGGCGGGAAGCAATAAGCAGTTGATATGACCGGTCTCTCATGTGAAGTGCTGCGGCACTCGTTGAAACGATAAATGAATGGTAAACTGAGTAAGCTGAGGCTTCCGATCTTTGTTTTAAACCCACACATATTACGGTAAGCGCTATTAAAATAAACGCTAGATCATTGCATGAAAATAGCCGGTGAGACATTGGGCTTTGATTATACCTAAGGACTGGGAGTTCGTTAAAGAATGACATGATGTGTTCGTATAACATTAGGACTGTTTATACCTATGATTAGAGACAAAACTGAACAAGTATAAGTCAGCTAGGTTGGTAAAATAGTAGCTGGTGCAAACAACGTTAGAAAATTATTTATAGGTTGTAACGCAATAAGTATGCTATGTATGTAAGAAGTTATGTTAACACCGTAGACTAATGGCGATCTGTTAATGATTTTTCATAGATACCCCCGACGAAGGGAAATCTTTCCCGAAATGCATTGGGTGCATTTTTAATAAAGTCGCTATATGTGGAACGACCTCCTGTTTGTGAAGTTTTTTTGAACATGGTCAAGAATGGATAAAATAAATCGACAAACAATTAAAAAACGTTGACAAAATATGAAGAAAAAAGACAAAGGAATAAATAAGGAGTACATGCACCAATTTGATTTATTGGATCTATTTAGTGACGGACCAGGCTGTGCTGCTTATAGGGGAGTGTAATGGGTCCCCGTGTGTTGTTGTTTACTTGCGAGCGCAATTGGACGGAGCGCGGATTCAGTATCGCACGCCAGAACGAGTTTGAAACTGTTAAATGGACACCTAAAAATTTGCGTATCACAAAAAGCAGGAGTACCATGGAGTGCATCTCACAACCTCAAAACTATTTTGTATGAACCTTACCGTCCTTTTGGTGAGATTGCACCCACAAACGATGGATAAACAGTGAAGCACAAAGAAGGAACTTTTTTTGAATAATTAAGCATCATCTACACAGGAGAATGTATTTCCATATAGAAACGACAAAAATACACAGCAATCAGAGGCGGATGATTGAATTGGGGTAGCATGTCAATTGGAAGAGCATATCATTAATTTAAATAGCAAAAACGGCAACATATAAAGGACCTAGCGTATTTAGGCAGACCACAATGTAGATATAGTCAGTATGTACAGGTATATACACGAGCACATCATTTTCATAAATATCTGGGTTAAAGAAGGTATGCAATCGTTCTATTTTGATCAGTTTTTTAACATACAGCATGCTGGTAAACGTAGTCTCTTCAAGTTTTGTTCAGGCTGTTAAAACTAATTGGCAACACCGGTGTTGCTCACACCTAGCCAACGTACCGTGAAATTTGTAAGGAGTGGGTGGAGCTATATATGATGGCGGGAAGCAATAAGCAGTTGATATGACCGGTCTCTCATGGGAAGTGCTGCGGCACTCGTTGAAACGATAAAGGAATGGTAAACTGAGTAAGCTGAGGCTTCCAATCTTTGTTTTAAACCCACACATATTACGGTAAGCGCTATTAAAATAAACGCTAGATCATTGCATGAAAATAGCCGGTGAGACATTGGGCTTTGATTATACCTAAGGACTGGGAGTTCGTTAAAGAATTACATGATGTGTTCGTATAACATTAGGACTGTTTATACCTATGATTAGAGTCAGAACTGAACAAGTATAAGTCAGCTAGGTTGGTTAAATAGTAGCTGGTGCAAACAACGTTAGAAAACTATTTATAGGTTGTAACGCAATAAGTATGCTATGTATGTAAGAAGTTATGTTAACACCATAGACTAATGGCGATCTGTTAATGATTTTTCATAGATACCCCCGACGAAGGGATATCTTTCCCGAAATGCATTGGGTGCATTTTTAAAAAAGTTGCTATATGTGGAAAGACCTCCTGTTTGTGAAGTTTTTTTGAACATGGTCAAGAATGGATCAAATAAATCGACAAACAATTGAAAAACGTTGACAAAATATGAAGAAAAAAGACAAAGGAATAAATAAGGAGTACATGCACCAATTTGATTTATTGGATCTATTTAGTGACGGACCAGGCTGTGCGGCTTATAGGGGAGCTTAATGGGTCCCCGTGTGTTGTTGTTTACTTGCGAGCGCAATTGGACGGAGCGCGGATTCAGTATCGCACTCCAGAACGAGTCTGAAACTGTTGAATGGACACTCAAAAATTTGCGTATCACAAAAAGCAGGAGTACCATGGAGTGCATCTCACAACCCCAAAACTTCTTTCCCTTTTTGTGTCATTCCCCATTTGGTGGTTCTACATAGCTTAAAAATATTAAAGGGACGTTAAACATGCTCAGCCCCTGCCACATTTCGTGCAGATCCATCAAAAGGTGCCAAATTTATTATTAAATCAATACGATTTTAGCACCCCTTTCCCATCCTCCATGGGATGTTCAAAATAAACTAACACACCTGCACTGAATATCATTGGATAACTAACTTCTGAACTTGACACAGATTGAGCAAACAGTGCCAGAGGTATGTTAGAGTTATTTTTTATTGACCACCTCCTTTAACTATGCCTCCTTAATGATTTGATGCAATGATTTGACGCAAAATGTGGCATACCAATAGAAAGGAAACCCTTCCTAGATTCTGCCACGTTTTGTGCACATTCGTCACATTTTACTCGACTTATTGGCAAATTAACACTTTTCTGCCCCCTCCCACCTCATTTATAGACATGCAACAATTTGAAAATGCCTATAGTAATCTGAAAATATTAAGGGTCTGCCAAATTCCAGGCAAGTATGTCAGATGCTGCCAAAGTTATAAGCAAACTAAGAGATTTTTTTTTACTAAGGGATACAAAAGTGTTAACCCTTTAAATCCCGCCCGGCACCTTTCTGTAAGTAAGAATATCTCAAAAACTACACAAAAGATTGACACCAAATTTTAAAAAGCACACTTTCTGAATAAAGTTTTACTCTCATGCAAGTTTGGTGTAAATCAGTTCGACGAGTTTTGTATCTATCTTTCGGCATATGACCTAAAATGGGAAATGATACACTTTTCCACCCCCTTAATGTTTTTTCCATTGACAGCTCATCACAAAACGTACCTATCTGAGTTAGTTAAATAGCACGTTTGGTGCATATCCCCTCATAGAGCCAAAGTTATATTCAATTCAAAACATGCCTTATACTATATATATATATATATATATATATATATAAATATTTTCACTGAAAAAAAACATAGGTTTCAGGCCTTATATAGTTAGGAATTAGCATTTAAAAAACCATTGAAATTGCTCCTATATTGTTAGTGGGACTAACTATATTTCGCGCACCCGCAATCCACTGCTGATGATGTCACATATTACATCATTCATGACATGGTCAGTGACATCACTGATGACATCACTGATGACATCTCAAATGACATCACTGATGACATCACTGATGACAACTCAATTGACATCACTATTTTCAATTGCCAGCGCGTTTCAAGTCCTAAAGACTCTTCTTCCTGGGCAGCATACAGATGCAACAGAGACTTGTTTCTCTATTCACAGTCCACCTTTTATTTCTTAATCGGCCCCTCAATGAGCCTCGCTTTGATATTCACTAGCGCTTTGCATTAAGGGATAAGTAGTCCCAGAAACAAGTAAACATTTCCATTGCATTCGTGTTCATTAAGTTCATTAATTCCTTATAGTAAGGTCCTACTACTTATCATTTCATGGTCGTCTTTACCTTATTTTGGAAACCCTTTCTGTTCATGTCACAATATGTCACTATTTCCGTAGCTTCCATTTTTCTCACTGGGGACACTTCTCACTGTGTATAAATTCATCGTTTCTGTCATTGTTTATTGTGTTATATATATATATATATATATATATATATATATATATATATTTCAGAAACTCGTCCGACGTTTTCATTTGCGCGGAAAGAGAAGAGCAGACCCAATTATCGTGCAGATTATTCTTATTTAGCAATCACCATGTCGCCATTATGCGTTTCGGCCGTCCAATGGTCTTGATCACATGTCAGTGCCTTGGTGTGAAGATTCCCTTTTTAAAGTGCCTGTGCAGTGTTTGGCAGCAATGGACAAAGACAACGTACATCACTGTTTTCTTAATATATGCTTAAATGCATTTGTCACAGATATAATATCTATTCATTACAGTACTAGGATAAAACAATATTAATTTCATCATGGCTAAAATCCAGATTTTTGTGTTAAAATATTTATAAAAATACATAAAATCCAGTTTTACCACATTCGTTTACATCCTAGCAATAATTCTGTCCATTGTTCTGCTATTTTCGTACTAAAGTGACTAGTGCAAAACATACCATCCCGCCCTATGTGCAAGTCGAAATAATATTTATATTTGCAAAATTGTGCAAAATCAGTGCAAATGTTGTATATCAAGCAGCATGAAAGTATTGGCTAATGCCGTTTTCCTATTTTGAGGTACAATACCTTGTCATGATCAGTGCAAGTTATAGAGTTAAGACATTATGCGTTTATCAAAAGCCTACATTAATAGATAGCTATCTGTTATAAATGGTTGATACCCACAAATGAGGATATATAGTATATAAATATTATATAAAATCATTTAAACCCAATAAAATCAGCTAAAAACAATTATCGCAATTAAAAACTCCTATTAAAGGGATTCCTTCCTGATTACTGAATATGATGGAATAATATGTAATAAGACTGCCCTGTTATCCACCTAAAATATGAATATAAGCTACAGTTAAATCATAATTATGCATGAGGTCAAATATATACAGGTATAGACTACAGTATATCTAAGTAATGAAATACAATTTCTGACAATGTGGCAAAACGGATATTCAATTGTTGTTTCAATGTTAATATCTTCCTGTGGATGTCTAGAGATAAGTGTACATATCCTCCTTTAGTACTCCAGGGTGCTTCGTATCCACTTCAAGGATATACCTTGTTTCTAAGCGCCTAAGTTTAGCCTCTCTGTTGCATCCTCTCTTGTTGGGTGGCACTGCGTCTAAAAAAAGTAATTAAAATGTTTAAGACTGCTCTCATGTTTATCCTTAAAATGCCTGGCATCTGGGTAGCTTGGGTCGTTGTTTAAAATGGCACATGTGTGTTGCACTATTCTTTTATGTACCGCCAGTTTTGTGCTGCCTATATAATACAGATTGCAGCTACAAACTAGTACATATACTGCAAATTCTGTTTTGCAGGACAGGTATTGATTGATCAAATGGGTATGGTCACTAAAAGCTGTTTTATAGGACTTCATCTTTATTCCAAATTGGCAGACCTTACAGCTGGAGCATCTAAAAAAACCCTTCCTAGCTGTTAGCCAAGTGCCTGGTTCTAGATCTTCAGGACTATTTTTAACCAAGGCATTACCCATTGACGCTGTTATCGCTGGCTTTTTGGGAAGTAGTCCTCCTATGACAGAGTCTCCTAGTACTATTGGCCAGTTGCGTCTTATGATTGATCTAATCTGTCCTTCCTGTCTATAGTACGCTAGTTTGAGTCGTGTTGGCTCATTGGATGTAACCTCTATGGCTCCCTGGGATTTTGATCTATATTGTAATAAGTCTTGTCTGGCTCTACATCTTAAGTTGGATATTGCTGCATCAATTGTTCCCGATTTGTAACCTCTTTGGAGGAATCTGTTCTTGCACTACCTCTGTTTTTCCTGTGTGTCCTTTTCCTCACTACATTTCCGCCTAATTGTCAGCATCTCCCCATAGGGGATGCTGTGTATAAGGTGAGGTGGATGAGAACTAGATGCATGTAATACTGCATTGCCTGCTGTTTGTTTCCTAAAAAGAGATGTTGCTAGGTTGTTATTTGCAATGTACACTTTCACAACCAAAAATGTAATGCTCTCACAGCTGATGGAATAAGTACATTTGAGATTCAAATTGTTGACATTGATATCTGAAATAAAATCATGTGCACTCTGTTCGGAGCCGTTCCATACAATAAAAAGGTCATCTGTAAACCTTAACCATATTATTGCCTTGTCCATAAAAATGTGGGAAAATTGTTTCATGAAGGCCAGCTCCTCCCACCATCCCATCAACAAACAGGCATAACTGGGGGAGAAGATAGTCCACATTGCCCCACCTTGGAATTTGCTGATACATTTTGTTTTTGTACATAAATAGATTGTTCTCAAGACAAAATATCAACAAATAAATCAACATTTGGTTGTTTTTCGCAAATCTTATTGGTCTTGTTCAAGTTGGCACAGGTAGGTACTTGTGACAAATAGGGACCCTTGCCTCTAGTCAGGATAAGGGGATTACACTCCTAAATAACCCCTGCTCACCACCTTGGTAGCTTGGCACGAGCAGACAGGCTTATCTCAGAGGCAGTGTGTAAAGCATTTGTGACCACATACAGTAACCCAGTGACAACACTACAAATGGACACCACACAAGGTTTTATATAAAAAAAGTATATTTCATATAGATTTACCACAAGACCATACACAACATAAATACACAATACTGTTACTTTAAGATGGTAGTTTTAGCTTAGTTCAGTTCGGTTCTTCAGATTCGGCACTTTGCGTCAATGTTCTTTACGATGAGTTGTGCTTCCACAACAAGTAATGTTGCAGCGATGGAAATGCGGCAAAGTTCCGGTGCAAAGAAATAAAATATGTGAAGATCTTCCAGATGTGGCACGCTTCTCCGGGATACGAGAAGTTCTCGTTTTGATGCGTGGACTGCAGCCGCAACACCCTTGTTGAGCGATGCGACGGCAACAGCTTCAGCTGCGACACTCTTCTCCCACATTTGCGTGAAGCTTCCGCATGATGCGACAACTACAGCAGCGACATCCTTTTTCAGAAATGCGACAGCAGAAACAGTGATGATGACACACTTCTTCCTCTTTGCGAGACTCTTCTCTCGATGCGGTGCAATACAACAGCTCCAGCGGCGACACCCTTGTTCAAAAGTGCAACGGCAGGCAGCAGCGACGGTGACACTCTTCCTCTTCATTGCGAGACGCTTCTCTTGATGCAGTGCAGTGCGACAAGTCCAGCGGCGACACCCTTGTTTAGAAGTGCGATGGCAGCAGCAGCAACGGTGACACACTTCTTCTTCATTGAGTCACGCTTCCAGCTCCTTGCGACACACAGTCCCTCAGAAGGCTCAAAACAGCAGCAGGCACTTCCAAAAGAACTCTGGGGAGCTGGGGGTTGAAGTCTGTTGTCCCTGAGACTTCAGCAGGAGGCAAACTCTATTCCAAGCCCTTGGAGATCCTTCACAAGATGAAAGCAAAGTACACAAAGTTATTTCTCCTCTCTTTGGCAGTAAGGCAACCACTGCAGGCCAATCCCCTAAGCAGCACTTCAGTTTATGAAAAGTCTCTCCTCAGTTTCTTCAAGTTCCTCTCCTCAGCAGAGGTTTCTTCTTGTAATCCAAAATTGATATAATTTCAAGGGATCAGGGTCCCATTATTTATACCCCAAAATCCTTTGTTCTTTGAGGGGAGAGGGGCCTTTGCCCAGTGCAAACCAGTTCTGAACCACTCTGTTTACCAGACTTCTCCTTTCCTTTCACAGTGCAGGGCAGAAACATCAGACGCCCCAGAGGAGGCGGAGCCAGCATTGTGGAAGGCAAGTACAGCCCTGGAGCACTTTGTTGACAGGATTCCTTCTCTTCTTTCAGTGTGCAGGGCAGAGACATCAGCCGCACCCCAGGAGGTGGAGCCGGCAGTGTGGAAGGCAGGCACAGCCCTATTCAAGGTTCAGGTGCAACTCCTCCCTCGAATCTAGATGCAGATCTCTCTATTCACCACTGGGCTGACTCATCCTGTCTCTTGGAATCCCCCAGCCCTGTCACTCACAAGCTCCAGACAAGAAATACACAACCTAGCAGAGGCAGGCTTGAAAGGGTACACAAGTAAATACCAACTTCACTCAAAGATGTATTTTATCATTCTGAGTTCAGGCATACTAAACTCGAATTTCTACCATGTTCTCTGAGACAGTTAGGATTATAGAATGTAATAATTCCAACAGCCCTTTCTGGCCTATGGAGAACAGGTAGCCTTGCAATAGTGAAAAATGAAAATGGCTGTAATTCACTATTAGGACATGCCACACACATCAGGACTTGTCCTACCTTATACTTAAAATGCACCCAGCCCTTTGGCCTACCAAAGGGGTGTCTGATATGAAGAAAAGGGAAGGTTTAAGGACTGGCAAGTGGGTGCACTAGCCCAGTCAGTGTGACAGTACCAGACTGCACACAGGCTCTGCAATGGCAGACCTTAGACACATTTTACAAGGCTGCTTCTGTGGGTGGCACAACCAGTGCTGCAAGCCCACCAGCAGCATTTGGATTTACAAGCCCTGGGCACACTCAGTGCACTGTATCAGGGTCTGACAAGTAAACCAAATAGCCAAACATAGAACCACTGATTAATACATCACTTTACAATAGGGAGCACTCACACTGTGGCACTGGACAGCAGTGGCACAGTGCCCAAAGTATCTAACACCAGCAAAAATACATGAGACAACAGCAAAAATGCAAGGGAGACCCACGCCAGTGGTGCCAGGTCCAACAGGTCTGTTGGCTAGGAAGTGCTCCACTGCTTTGATTCCATCATTGTTCCTTATGCAGGTATATAGAGCAGATACATCAAGTGCTATAAGCTGATAACCATCTTGCCATTTAATCTTGTTGATTTTCCTTATAAAATCACTAGTGTCCTGCACGTATGATTTAAGGTACTTTACATGTTCTTGTAAAAAGTGAATCGATGTAAATGGACATATTCTCAAGTGGCCCATCGCAAGCCGAAATGATGGGCCTTCCTGGTGGCTTATTTATTGATTTGTCGACCTTGGGGACAAAATAGATTATTGGAATTGTGGGGTTCTCCCTTTTTCAGGTATTTAGATTCTTGTAGATTCAGAAGGCCCAGACTTTTCCATGCTAGTAATTTTTTGAAGAAAGTGTCTTGTGCATTTTTGAACTTCTGCATGGAACTTTTGCGATAGCAGTCAGTGACACTTAGCTGTTTTGCTGCCTCTTCCATATAATCTTTAAGGGGCCTTAGTACTATGTTGCCTCCTTTGTCCGCATTTCTCACAACAACCTGCTTCTCCTTGTTTAATTTATCCATCAGTTGTTGATACTTTATTTCATGAATTGTGATTTTACGTTTGTCTTATTGGCTTCCATGTGTAGTTTTTTTATTTCCCACACCACATGTTCACTGAACAGATCTAAAGAGTCACATGGCATGATGGGTATGAATTTGGATTTTTTTTTAAATCAATTTTTTTGTTTAACACATGTTGCATATATTGGAGAGAAAAAATCTTGTGTAGTTATTTCTGAGTGTTCTCCTTGGGCCGGACTTGGGGTATCTGCCATTACAGCTTCATCTCCCAGATTATAAAGATCCTTTATAACGCCCAGATCTGATACTGCTAGATTCTGCTTGTCTCCACTGGCCAATATTAGGTCTTGAGTGTCCAATTCATCATTAAACCCCTCAGGTTTGGCCTATAGTTTATGAAATTTTTTGAGTTTTAACTTCCTGATAAACTTGTAAATAACTGCTGGTGTGTTTGTGTAATCGAAGTTAGTTTTAGGGCAGCATGACAATCCCAGCGCTAGCAGCTGTTGTTCTGCTGCATCCAGATTTATTCCCGTCAAATTAATGATAGTATTGTCTGTATTGGTTGTTGGAGGGTAAATGGAAGATGTTTCTATTTGCATTTCCATTGTACCTGTCCTCTCACCGGTTTCTGATTGCCACTGCTGCCTCCTTTTTCTGGCAGCGCACCTTCGCTGCTGCCTGCTCTCTGTCCTTCGTTTTTTGCTGGTTTAGTAGTTCGTGGTCTGAGAGTTTCTCTTCGACTTCTCCTCAAGTAGTCTAATTCTTCTCCCAACCATGGTTTTGTTGCTCCCAAATTCAGTCTACCCCTTGACATTTCTGCCTCTGATTCACTCTCCAGGGCCGACGCTGATGTTGAAGTCGTGCCACTTTTTACCTCATTTCATTCTTGTGTGAACCTTGTATTTTTTGCCGTCATGTTTCTGACAGAATCTAATTTTCTGGCGAACGTAAAAATGTGTCCGTTAGCGTAATCGTCTTTATCTCTTTTAAATTTGTATATCTTCCATTGTTTTAACTTCTCTTCTTCTTTGTTAAGTCTTGTCATCATATACTCCTGGAATTTCTTCCTCTGTTGTGGCTCCCCCTGTAATTCGATTTCCTTGTTGAGGGCATCTATTTAAGCCTGGCGCTCAATGCGATCTACCTCCGCCTACTTCACCAAAATTTGGACTAGCCTGCAGGAGGAGTCGAGGTTGCACTCTGCCATCATCTGAGGATTGGGCGTGTCATAGCTGGGGGCCAACATGATCAGCAGCCCTCTGGGTATCCTGCCAAGGTCCAGGTACTTCTGGAGGGATTTTGCCTCCCACCATTTAGTTGTTTCCTGGTGCATGTATTTTTCCAGGATACAGTAGTTTTCTTTCAGGCTTTTAACTCCAGTTGTCATTTCAATGGTACTGTATTCGTTAAGCTGCTGTGGAGTGTTGTCCAAAAACATTTCCTCTGCTGCCAACTCGCGGTCTCTGAGCGCTGCGGCAGACATGGTGATTGCTATTGTGATATCTATATGTTGTTGGGCTCTCACCCCTAATTGCTATATTTAAAGCAGAGAAAGACTTTAGCATGCACCTCCCCACCTGTTATATATATTACGCTATTGCGAGTGCCTTATGTTGCTGTCCGATGGTTCCAGCAGTGGTCCCTAATGTGGCTGGGCTTGACCGAGCTTGCCGGCCTGTCCGAGATCTGCTCCTGCTGTTTTTCCCCTTCCGACTGCTTGTCACGTCCTTCTGCGTGTACACAGGGGGCTGCCGTGGATTCCTGACTCGGAACTCTTTGCTTGCACTTCCGGGCTCAAGAGACGGGTCAGGGCTGCCTGGATTAGCTACGCCGGTTATCCGATATCCCCAGAAGAAATGACCGCCAACCACGGAGCCAACTTGAGGAGAGGGGGTCCACGATGTATGCAAGCCTACTGGGGCCTTAGAATTACAAGTAGAGGCACTTACTGAAGCAGTTCAGGGGAACACAAAAAAACATCCTGGACCTGAAGACACAGAATAAATCACTCCAAATGGACATCGAGAGGCTAGAAATGCAAGCTAGGAGGAACAACTTAAGATTCCTGAAAATCCCGGAGTGTGGTGATGTTAAAACTTTTATTTGCAAACTACTCAGAGAGGGATTATTGAAGGATAGACCAGATATAGACTTGGAGCAAGAAATTCAGAGGGCACATATGGATCCCTTTAGGTTGCATCCAGACAGGAAGGCTCCCAGGAAGATCTTGGTCAATTTCCATACCTACCCGGTTAAGGAGCTGATCTTGGGAAGAGCATTAACTGACACAACACTCCAACTCAATTCTGCTAACTATCAAATCTGTTCTGATGTTGGTAGATTAACTGCTCAAAGGCAATGGGAGTTGGGTTCAAGAATGCCTGAGCTTAGGAGCTTGGGGGCGAATGTTTAGATGAAGTTCCCGGCGCTCCTGAAGGTGATCTGGAGAAATAAGCTCCACAATTTCAGCTCTCCCCAAGAAGTGGATACCTTCCTGATCCTAATGAAAGAGAACTTTCCATCTGTCCCTCATTAAGTTCATGCTCTGGAGGCGTATGCCATAGCACCTGTTCCCCCCTCTTTCTCTATAGTAGAAGAAGTAATAGGGAAATAATAGGGGAAAGGGAAAAAAAGGGAGAAACGGGGCTATTGAAAAGATTAGAGACCTGAAAGAACTATAAAAAAAAAAGAAAAAGGAAAAATTTTCTTTTTTTTAGAAAAATAAAGTTTTTGGTGAGTCTTAAGCACAATGTCCTAAATGGGTCAATGTTTTAAAGGGGTCACTTTTGTTTTCTTATTTTCTACATTGGGCTTTGTGTTTATTTTTCACTCATTAGGGGTTTGCTCTGATGCTGGCACAAGAGTAATCCTGAATAGGCGACAATGATCGCCGAAGGGAAGTATGGGGGTTCCTCAGGGGGTGGCGGGGGTCGGGCGGGGGGCAAGGGGAGGGGGAGCAGAATAAAAAAATTAGTCCAGATACAACCAAAAGTAAAAGAAAGCACACCACCAGCGTGGGTATGGAGCTTGCTTCTTTGAAAATCTTAATAAATGGCTAGTATCTTTAAAATCAAAGTAATACGTTGGAACGTGAATGGCCTTAGAGATAGGAGGAACATGTCTAGAGTGAGTGAATTCCTTTACAACTGCAAGGCCCATATTTGCTTCCTAGGAGAAACCCACTTAGAGGCTCATGAGTGTAGGCTGGGGTTCAGCAAGCTCAGATGAGTTCAGGAAGGCCTTTACTCGGAACAAAGGGGCAGCTCCAGGGGCGTGGCAATTATTATTAGAGGTAACACAGGGATAAAGGTTGAAAAGATTGAAACAGACCAATCCGGAAGATGGCTTGTGGCTACTCTCTCGATATGCCGTGCTCCCCTGGTATGTGCAGTTTATTATGGGCCGAACCAAGATAACCCAGGGGCCCTGATAAAGTTAAAGGCAAGCCTCTTGGCCACATCTGCTCCTATCATCTTGGGGGGAGATTTCAACATGGTATTTGATGAATTTTTAGATCCTACCTCTAAAGCCAAATACATTGTCCCCCGTAGATCATATTCTGAGTTGAAAACTCTTATTAAGGAATTTAGTCTCTTAGATATACAGAGAGCGAAAAACAGTTCTAAAAGAAACTTCTCCTTTTATAGCAAAAAATACAGGCATCACTCTAGAATAGATTTTTTCTTGTTGGATCAGACCAGCTTCTCAGACATAGACTCAATCTCTTATATCCCTGCTATTCTCTCAGATCATTGAGCTGTGGCATTGGTAGTCAATCTAAAGCAAAAAAAATGCCAGAGGAGGTGGACCCTAGATGCATCCCTATTATTAAAAGAGGTGGTAAAGGTAGAAGTAGCAGCACAAGCAGAAGAATCAGGACTGCCTGGATTAGCTATGCCAGTTATCCGATATCCCCAGAAGAAATGACCGCCAACTTGAGGAGAGGGGGTCCACAAATCAGGAGGTGGCCAATCCGGTAAATATTTCAGAAACTCGTTCGACGTTTTTATTTGCGCAAAAAGACTGGAGCAGACACAATTATCGTGCTGATTATTTTTATTTAGCAATCACCATGTCGCCATTACGCGTTTCGGCCGCCCAACGGCCTTGATCACATGTTAGCGCCTTGGGGTGGAGATTCCCTTTTTTAAAGTGCCTGTGCAGTGTTTAGCAGCAATGGACATAGAAAACATACATCACTGTTTTCTTAATATATCCTTATATTCATTACAGTACTAGGATAAAACAATATTAATTTCATCATTATATATATATATAATATAATGCATGTTTCCAAAGTAAGGTAAAGACGACCATGAAACGATAAGTAATAGAAGCAGCCTCCTTATGCAATCATAGCTAGCATAGTTAAATGGTTCACTTTGAAATATTGTCAAAAAGACAATATTTCAAAGCGAACCATTTAACAGCCCCTATGATTGCCTAAGGAGGCAGCTTCTACTACTTATCATTTCATGGTCGTCTTTACCTTATTTGGGAAACCCTTTCTGTTCATGTCACAATATGTCACTATTTCCGTAGCTTCCAATTTTCTCACTGGGGACACTTCTCACTGTGTATAAATTCATCGTTTCTGTCATTGTTTATTGTGTTATATATATATATATATATATATATATATATATATATATATATATATATATATATATATATATATATATATATCCTGTACACCGTTGTCTCCAAAACTCGCGCGTTCGTGCAACACAGCAAGCAGACTCCGGACACGGACCTCGAGGTGTATAAAAAGTTTTATTTGGCAGGAAGAGTCACCGACGTTTCGGCTCAGCGGAGCCTTGATCACATGACAGCGTTTACTTAGTTAGGTACACCTTTTAAAGTGAAAGCAAGTGGTTAACTGAAATCACCTGTGCAAGCTCCGTAATAAACATAGAAAACATACTTTGCATCGCGTTCAACATTATGTTGCATCAACATGTTTCTTAATAAATGTAAAATACATTTATAACCATATCATATTTACAAGGTTAACACTAGATTAAATAAATAGAATGACTAGGAAACAAGGGAGAGTATTATTGTAAAATACACCTCTCAATTGATCAACCCCGTTTTAAAAAGCCCTATTTACAAATAAATATATATATATATATAAAACCCCTAATCATTGTATATACATATTTGCAAACATAATTTTTACTTTTGCCACCTATTTCAGGAACCTCGGTAAAATAGTTCAATCCCTATAAAGTGCTATGTGCCTTCTTTTTAAAGTGCAAATTGTGCTTCAAAAAGTGCATCAATATGTGCAAAATTAGCATAGTGCAAATACGCATACTACAGAATACCAAGTTCCTGATCCAGTTCACTTATATACAGTATATGTTTACAAATAATACAATTACTCAAGAGGGGAGAAGAAATTACTTTTTTCTCCTACAATATTCCTTGCATACTGTCTTATTAGGGCTTCTAATACTTTGCGGGTAAGTTTTCATTTACAAAAGTCAAACAATTCTATGTTAAAAACATCCTGTGTAAATGCAACTAGTTTCTATGTTTTAAAAATAATTTTTTTCCCAAGTGCTAGAAAAAGTTAAAATAAATAAGGCAGGCACACAAAGGGCCTGAAACCCAAAACCCAAACTAATCAAAAAGTATAAATAAACAAACAACCAAATGGAAGAGAACCTATACGTTTCATTATAATTCAATGGTTCTTAACCTGGCTGCAAAAAACGTGCACAGTGAAAAATAATAATAATAAATGGACAAGCATTGTGTTCACATAGCAGCAATAATTCTTTCATTGATGGTTCATAAGGACTGTGACTGCTCGCAGCCCCCACGGGATCCGTCCCGGTCATCTCCCAGCCGGGTGAGTGCCCTGGACATTATCCACATGGGGGAGAGCACACAGTCCTAATATCTTGAGTCTACTCGAGCAAGCATGTGTGGAGATCTTCAGTCACATTCAACCCATGAGGCACCTTGGTATTGAGCAGGAGGATGTATTTTGTCTCAAGTTTTCTGAGTCTGGTCTCCCTGTCTCCGCCTCTTTTTGTGTTGATGACAGAGTCAATAACCCAGTATTTTAGACCACTATTATTACTTTGGTGGTGGTCCTTGAAATGGCGCGCAACAGGATACGTGCTGTCCATATTCGTAATCGCTCGCAAATGTTGCAAAATGCGTTTATGGACAGCATTCCTGGTGCTGCCCACATACTGCAGGCCACAAGGACAGCGCAAAACATATATAGCGTATTCTGTCTTGCACGTTAGTACTTGGGTTATTATATGTTCCTTCCCTGTGAATCCATCCCTATAGGTTTTGGTGTTTTCACCATGAGTACACGCTTTACAGATTTTGCAGTTATAGAACCCCTTATTCCTTTGCCACCACTCGGTTCTTGTGAAGGGATCCGGGTTGGTTTGGACTATATGGTGAGTACTACACATTGAGTAGTGCATGTTTTTTTCTCCTTTGGATATCGATGTAACCCTTGTTTATTGCGATTGTACTTATAACTACCAATATTACTGCATTAGTCCACAGGAACCACTGTTGCTATAATGTATGCAGCAGGTACAGTGACATTACTTGCCCCATAGGTATGAGAGGCTCACTGCACACAAATATACCTCTGTATTTTTTAATCTAACAAGTAGGTGGAGGGGCAATGTTCTTTGTTTGTGTTAGGGACCATGGTACCGATGCTAGCCCACAGAGAAAAATTCATCCTGCATTTAAGAACACCATACTTTAGATATGTAAATGACATGCTGTAGCCTGAAATAAACTTCTCTGCCTTCAATATGCACCATATTGCAGGAGTACAAGCCACTTATTGTAAAGTGTGCATCCTCTTGTATGGAATTATGCTGGAACACAGCTGCTCATGGGTGTGGGCAGTCCTAGGATGAGGCTCGCCTTCCAACACCATGGGATCTGTAGACACATAAGTATGTACATCGACAGCAAGGAAGAATGGCAAGCATTTTTATTTGGGGAAAAGGACTGTTAGAAAACCTTGGCTTGTTTTCCCCCACTTACCATGGCCCGGGAAATAAGTATAATGTTGAACGTGCTGTAAAAAAATCCATGCTACCGGTAACTCTCCTCAACACTATATATTAGCATGGCTTAGAATTTTCTTTTAGCCTGGGTCCTCTTCTCTATAGAGGGGCACAGGGAGGTCATATCTCACCACAGTCATGCCTTTGGCTGCCGTGTATTAACAAGAAAACAAGCCATGATGCAGTACTGAGGTGCAGGACACTGGCTGTCCTGCTTGCTTGGAAGCTTTGCTCATCGTCCCAGTGGAACCCAGGTGACTCATACTCCATTGTAGGAATTTCTTCAACCAGTGCTCCATGCCCAATAAAGGGTTGGGAGATTTTAAAGTTTGCTGTAAACTCAAGCCCTGCAAGTGGTTATACCTAAAAAGAGCAAGAAGACATGTCTCCTCCATGAGATATGCAAAAGCCAAGATTATGCAAATAGCAAACCTTTAAAAGCAGACATGATCAAGTGGGCAGCTCCATTCCTGAAGGGACCAAAATACTTTTTACTTAAACAAACAGGAGTTCCTGTCTTGAAGGTGGGGGTCAACCCCCACTGTGTAAGGAAAGTGACAAGAAAAAGGGACGTGGGGCTAGTGCTGTTTCTAAAATTACTATACATTTATATATTTTATTCTAATAGTAGCAAATATAGTAGCAAATCTTAACTTAAGTACATGTAACCAGGTGCTTAATGGCCACGATCACTAAGTTTGCAATTTAGATCTTCACGTATAAAAATATCACAGCTGGAGTGGCACACCGTTACTTTGTTTTTCCAAACCAAGCGTAATTAAGGATGAAAAACAAAGAACTATTTAATATGACAGGAGCATGCATTACACATTGCATCTAAGTCTCCAGGTCATAAATGATGGTTCTGATTCCATCTGAAAAGTTAACAATCCTAAAAGGGAGGGAGGCACGAAACATACACATACTGCTCCTCTTCACATGTGCAGACATGCACAAGAGCAAATAAGATCTCCATGGTTGTAAAACATGCTAAATGGAGAAATGTGTGTGCTTTTGTCATCAAGTGTGTGTGGAGTGCTAGCTATCACTAACTTCAATTCATGATTCTCCCTCAATCCGATATGTACAGAACAGAGATCTGTAATGGCAACCTGACCCAGAAGGAATGCAGCTAAGCTCCTCAAATAGGAATTGTTACACAGTGTATCTCCTTAGAGAATGGGACTTTAACACCCACCACCCCTTAGTTAGTCTCCTTGGAAGATCCATGATAACCAACCTGGGAATCTTGTTCAGGAGCTGAAACATCGATTTAGAACTAATTGCTAGAGAAAGTGCAATAGTCTGAATTTCTGTTCATTTTCGTAAAATCATTTCTCTTTGGCAACCACCTCAGGACAGAATCCATTTTCACATTTATGTCTTCCTTTCTGTGTTTCATTTACTTTCCATTCTTGGCGCCTATATCTACCTCAATTCATTCTCACTTTCTCTCCTCCTTGCTTCAATCCACTACCCCCATTACTCAGCGTCTTGATTCATCATTGACCATTCTGGCACCACCGTAACTAAGGGCCTAATTACGAGTTCGGCTGTCCCACTGCGGACAGCGCATTGTACCGCCTGCCAGATCAGAAGTTTTTTCTTGGTTTGGTGGACAGTTGTGCGGTGGTCTGAGAGGCTCATACATGAGCCTCACAGGCAAACCGCTGGTCTTAGACCGCCACCTGCACCTTCCTTCATGGTGTGGCATACATGCCACACCATGCAGGAAGGGGGGTGCAGGTCCAGGGGGGCACTACACATGCCCCCCTGCATGCACCCTAGGCCCTAATCTGGCTGAGGACCCTTATATAACCCCCTTTGTTGTCATTCCGCCACCCTTTTCATGACGGGTTCACCGCACTTTAGCAACTTGGAATATGCTTGCGGTGCTGGCTGCGGCACCACCAGCCTATTCCTGCTGTTGAAAGACTGCAGGCCTAATGGTATCCTTGATCCCGATGGTGCTGGGGGTCTTGTGGCGGTCCAACCACCGCAATCATACTGCTGCGGGCGGTCCTGCCGTGTGGTGGTCATCGGACCGCCACCAGGGGTACGGCGATCCTATGGAGCGCCATAGTCAAAATGAGGGCCTTCATTTTGTTACTGGTTTGCACTTGTTTAATTGTTCATCTGTTTTGTCTTCTGTCCAATTGAATATAAATTGAAGAATTACTTATTTTGTTTGATGTACAGGGCACTGATACAGCACGGCTTGAGCTATATATGAATGCATAACCAACCAACTAATTCAACACATATATAAATACCATGCATTGGTTTGACACCAAGTAGTGGTATATTGATGTGATGAATGCAATATTATTGTTATGAGATTTAATGCATGTGTTAGAGTTGGGGTATACCATATTATACGAATGTATGAGAATCGATGCATGAGGCAAGGCATGGGAATTCAGACAAATTGCAAAGCCAATGTAGGAAATTGAATTATTAGCTGAGCGGGTGAAAGCCGCACTCAAATAATATACACACAATTTCTGGGGTGAACCATAAAAGTCACTAAATAAACCTGTGCTTAACCCTCTGGTAGCTTGCCACAAAAGCAGTCAGGCCTAACTTAGAAGCAATGTGTAGAGTATTTATGCAGCACTCAAACAGTGATAAAGCGGTAATAACAATACAAGAGTACAGTTATGCATTTTTAACATTTTTGGCAAAAATTGCAACAAGAAGCACAAAGTGACACTCACTTTCTGGTTGAGCTGGATTGGATCAAAATCAAAAGTTGAGGCAGCCGAGATGGAGTGCAGGTCAGATACAGGGACGAGATTCCCTTCTAACTTAGTCCAGTTCCACATGAGGAGCCTCAGTTAGAACTGCAAGTTGGCAGGGGACTGTGAGGAGGCATTGTTTGCGTGAAGAGCTCGCCGTTGGTTGGAGCTTCGAATTGGTGGGAAATACAAGGCAGTCGTTGCTGGCACGAAGGGCACTGTATGAGTGAAGTCCAGAGTCTGTAGCTGGGAAGGTCGCATTGGCAGATGGATGCAGGTCCCGCCTTGACCTCGGTGAAGTCTGCTCGCATTTATGAAGAAACCTTGGATGGTTCTTTTTTTTACTCTATGAGCCTAAAACCTCTGGATTTTCATCTGTAGTCCAATTACTGCATCTTCTAGGTTGGAGAAGTACATTCCAACACCAGCCAAGTGTCCAGGACCTGACAGAGGGGCATCTTTTGTGATTTAGGACTAACTCAAGCAGAGGATACAGCAGGGTCCATGCCAGACTAGTTGGTGCTGGTCAGCTGGGTCAGTGGATTAACGAAAGTTCATGGGTATTTAATCCGGAGCTCTCAGAAAGGAGTACTGTGCTGAGGGGGCCCCCTGCAGCTAGGGGGCCTGCCATACCGTGGGGGCTGTGGAGGCCTGTGTTACTCCCCTTAGCTTGGGCAGTTGTAGGGAAGGCCTCTGGAAGTTTGGTGTGCCCGTGTAGCTCAAACAGAAGGTCCACCAACTAATCCTTGGAGCCACTTTTGCAATCCTGGGTTTAAAGCAAGCAGGTCCAGTCTTCCTTAGACAGCAGGGCAGTCCTTCTTCAGAATCTTCTCAAGTCCAGGAGTGTTCTGATGAGGGGTTCTGAGGGTGCCACTTTTGTACCAAGTGCAAGCCTGTGCGTGAGGGTAACAACCTGCCTTGTTTAACCCTTAGTTGATTCTGGCCAGTTCTTCCCTTTTCCCTGTGTTTAGTTTGCATATGTCTAAGGGGACAAAGAGCAAGTGGGCCCAGGCAGGAGCTGCATTTGCTAGTAACAGGTAGGTATCTTCAGAAGTCAGCAAGGGGATGGGTACAGCCTGCAGACTACCCTTTGAACTTCAGAAAGGGCTGATTCCAATCCCCGGAGTCCATCCTGCTCAGGAGAGGAACACCCTCCCTCCCACCCAAGACCCTTTTGTACCCAGTCTGGAATGAATGCATATCACACCACAGGAGGACAATTAACAGTCATGTGCCTCTGGGTACGGTACACTGGCAGAAAGGCACCTGTGGTTTAGACAGAAAAATGCCAATGTTCCAAAAGTGCCATTTCGATATTAGAAACTTAGAATTTGACTGTATCATTCAAGAGGATTTTAAATTACAATTCAAATGAGTAGAAGAAGTATTTCTCTGTCTGCTCCCAAACTAAAGTTATCACTTATTAACTCCAATAAGGTAACCCAGTTTTATTCTATGAGAGTTCTAGCTTGTTAAACGTAAAAGGACTGATGGGGTTTTTCACTGCTAGGACATGTAAACTTTGCTACACATGTCCTATATTTCAAAGGCCTTGCACCCTACCTTATGAGCCTTTAGGGCCTACCTTAGGGGTGACATGCTAGTATTAAAAAGGAAATTTAGGCCTGACAAAATGTGTATTTTACCCAGTTGAAATAGCAGTTTAAAACTAAACTACAGGCAGCAGTGGCAGGCCTGAGACATGTTTTACAGTGCTGCTTTAGTGGGAGGCACGAGTGCTGCAGCCCATATGTGGTAATTAATGTACAGGCCCTGGGTAAATGTAGTACGATATACTAGGGAATTAAAAGTAGATTGAATAACTCAATCAGGTGCATACCAATGCTACCATGTTTGGAAGGGAGAGTACAAGCACTCCACCACTCATTACCTGGAGTAAAGTGTGCATAATTGTAATGCCAACAAAGACAGGTTCAGTAAAAAATAGGATCGTGAAGGCAAAAATCTGGGGGGCTACCACCCAAAAAATGGCCATGTCCAAAAGTCAGGCTCTATTTTCTAACTGTTCAATGGCAGCCTTGCATTCCACCTACACATATTTTGGGGGTTTCTCTAATTTATCTGTAATTTCCAGGTAACATGCATCAGAACAAGAAGCTTAACATGTACATATTCTCACCAAAATGTACTGTTTAACCGCCCTTATAAAGTGAGGGGAGAATATCTATCTGTGGCTGCGTGTGAAATCATGCCACATCCCAGCATGCTCTACACACATCTCCCAGGTAAATAATGTGAACCATCCACCACCGCGCTTTCACTCCTTGTCAGAGGTGCCTTGGTGTATGAAAGGAACGTAAATCACTCGCAGAAATGGTGTTTGTATGCAGGATTCCCATAAAACAGGCCACTAAGAAGCTGCAGTAGTCAGGGACTCAAATGTTCTTTTGGGGAGCATTTGTATTAAATCTGCACACTTCAACATCTCATAAGCTCCATAACATGTAAATGTAGTAACATTACACAACCAAAAGTACGTTAGGGTTTGAATGTTTGGTTTCATTTTATACAAAGAAAACATTACATTATTAAATATATATATATGTCGATTTTGTAAAAATGTTTTGAAAAAAGACAACTACTACTGATGTGTTTGGAGACTACTTACCTCATATATATGCCGTAAATAGTATGAGACTATGTAGGACAGAAGTGTTTGACTGTTATCCTACAAAAAGAGGACAAATATCAGCAAGAAGTTTCAGAACACATGCATGCTATTTTACTATCGGCTTCAATTTTATTACATTCAAGTGACATTAATTGTGAGCGAAATGATAATGTTCCTTTAGATGCACTCACAGTTGTGTTACATACAAAACACTGATTAACATGAAAATACCACAACAATCAGTGATGATTAACACTTGACTGTAATCAATATGTGCTGGTATTCTAACTTTTTAGGACCTCTGGCTCATCCAACAGAGGTTTTGTGGTTAGCTTTAAAAACTGTAAAGCATCATATGGGATTCAACATGATCTTTCTTGCACTCCATATGCAGCTATGTATTCTCTCCCAATTAATTGTATCTTATTAGACAATTCATATAGTGTAACTGCACGTGGATTAATTAGTTTGCTTTACAATTGTATCAACTGTAGAAAGGATATAGTTTCTGAATGTATAACACTAACAATGTCTTAATATTAATGTAGGGCCAGTGCTTGAGTATGTGGGACCCATCAGCACTCATTTCTGGAGACCAGGACTTACTTTTCTTCATCGAACTATGACCCAAGAGCAGGAGAAAACAGGCATTTGCACTGCAATTGGTCTCGCCTTTGCAGCAGATTATTGTGGGTACAGCAACATTTACTGTTTCCCTCCTGGATTTCACTGTTAAAGTGGTAGGGAGGGTCATCCTGGACCGCCTTTCTGAGTGGGCAGAGGCCAGCCAGAAACTATCCGATCTCCAATATGGATTTTGCTATGGTCTTGGTACCATTGAGCAGTCCCTCAACCTCTCATTATTGATAGGCAAGTATACAAGAGCAAAAAAAGGTAGCTTATACTTGGCCTTTGTCGACCTCACCGCAGCGTTCGACTCAGTCAAACATCATAGGCTGACTCAAAGAATATTACGTTCTTAAGGCGGCTGTATAGCGGAGCTTCCGTAAGTGTCCGGTTTGGCCAGAAGGGTGAATGCACTCAAGCCTTCCCAGTTAGGAGAGGGGTCAGACAAGGTTGTGTCTTGGCCCCCTTTCTTTTCAATCTTTATATTAACGGCCTTGAAGATGAACTCCTTCTCCAGAGTAAAGATTATCCCCAGGTAGAGGGCTGCCCTATCCCCACATTATTGTATGCGGATGATGCCGTATTGATGGCACATACCCAAAACAGCCTCCAATGTGCCCTGGATAGTTTTAGTTTGTTTATGAGGGACCTAGGTCTCAAAACCAACATAGCCAAGACCTATGTGATGAGATGTAGGAAAGGGGCCCAGAGGACCTGTGAAATGTATATTTTGTGGAGAGAGGTTATCATCTATAAACAAATGTTTCCTACTTATGCGTACTTTTTAACCAGCACGATGCATGGGCGGCACCTGTATCTGCCCAAAAATTGGCATTTTCTAGATCCACAACGGTATTGTTATTGTTTGCTAAAAAATTAGGAAGAAAACCTCCCCCGGAATTTTTACATATATATAAAGCAAAATGCATGTCTATGGCAATTTACGGGGCTGGGGTGTGGGGCTTCGCAGATTCCACCCCGTTACAAACAGTCGAAATTATTTTCTTAAGGCACATTCTCTCCGTACCACCTAGTACCTCTTCTTTCATTTGCCATGATGTGTTAGTGCAACAATACATTGCGGATCTTGTAAAAATGGAGCCCATATTATTGTGGCCTAGAGTCTGGCGTAAGGACCAGACAAAGCTAAATAGGGCAATTTTAAAAGATATTCTGAAAATAGAAGGGGCACTCACAATCCTCAAATTTGTTCATGATTTTATGTACGATCTGGGACTCCCAGAATATTTCCTAAACCTTACAACTATGACGGAGATTCCAAGAAAGACCATAAAGAAACATGGCCTCCAGTTACTGGAAGCAAATAGATTGGTGGGGGAAATCTCAGAAAAAATTACAGTGAGACATCACCTGCTAATACAAACCATTCTGGGGATGGAGCCATACTTATCATTTGTACCTGGTACTTTTGATAGATTTCTTTTTACCAGGTTTAGACTGGGAATCATACATCGACTCCTGTCCTTCCCAAAGCTAAATGACTGGTCATGTGATTTAATTCTGTACCCTTGCGACAAAATCTCTGACCAATCTACCATGCATTTAGTGTTGTTTTGGAACAGAGGAAAGTTTGGATCATTCCACTTTTGAAAAACTTAGAGCTCAGACAGTGTCGCCAAGCTATGTTTGCACTCCAGCTATTAGAAAACGATTACATAGCCTGGAGAATAGCACAATTTTAAAAGCGGTGTTTTATATTAGGAAAAAAATTATTCTGGAATGCTAATGGCTGCAATTGGTTTCCATTTCTTTTTTTAGTAAATGAATTGTGTTTTATAAACTTTTGTAAAAAACTTGTAATGAAATTTGTATATAATTGCTCTGTGCTTTTATGTCTGTTTTAATTAGAAGCCGAATAAAGCTTTTCTTGAACTTGAACTTGAACTTATGCCCATCATAACAGAATCTCTGGGTCCATGAATCCCATACCATCACATGTAACCCATTCTATTCAACGGGATAAGGAGTCACAAATTCTTCCTAAAACGAACCAGTGCCCTAAGACCTTACATCTAAAAACACAAACCTTCTCCGAATCCCTACTTCTGTTCCTCAGTGGTTGTGGATATATTATTTTTTAAGAACATTGCAAGTGAAGTATCAAAACCACTCCCTCTGTGGTTCCTTCTAGCAATGTGCACGTTTATCAGAGCATTCCTCACATTTTAGGCATATTACCTTGAAATATGTCAATCCAATCATTTCAGCTAATCGTTGTTTACCAATTCAGAAGTTGAAAGGTGTACCTTAATCCCTCTTACCACAATCACCATTATACAGAATTGTTGCAGATGAGCAGTGTTAAGGTTGATGAAAAATGCAGTTATGTTTGCCAATGTACATCTACATTCAAATTCAAATACAAATAAATAACCATCCTAGCATTCAACATGGAGTGTGTACCTGAAGCATCAAATGCTGGAGACTTTCAAGGTAACCACCACAAGTAGCTTTAACTAATGAGTATATTTCAACATTTTTATTTACTTAATTTCATGCTCCAGATTAATAATTGTGTCAAACGCTGACCACACAAAGCACATACTTACTCCACTTTTCACATCCTTTAATTTTGGAAGGATATCCAAAGTGAAACCATCTGCTTGGCCCCGTGTTCGGTTTCCCCCATTCATGTAATTACCAAAAGCAAGAATCAAGGCTAGAACTTGCCTAACTGCAGGTCCATTTCTCAAATTCTGTGAAAAATTAAAAGAGAGTTACTCAAGAAAAACGTTTAGTGTACAATACATTTGCATTCCCTGTTTTTTTTTTAAATGCTTACATTCCCACATATGTATTGTGTTTTCTTTTCAAGTCTCTTCAAGGTATTTTGGCTTTTTCAATTCATCAAAAGTACAGAAAGATTCCTCAACACAGTATCTCACTCTACATTTTAAAGTTATTGCATAGCATAAACCTGAATTTCATACAATAACTTCTATTCGGGAAATATCGTTTACAACGCACGTATTACAATGCGTGTCATTACAACAAATGTTTTACAACGCAAAATCCATTACAACGCATGTCATTACTTCACATAATCCATTACAATGCATTCCCCAAAGTAACGCCCCGGGGGAGTTAGAATAGTAATTGCATTTTAATGGAATATGCGTTGTATTGACATGCTTTGTAACAACATGCGTTGTAATGGATTTTGCAATGTAAAAAATGTGTTGTAATGACACACGTTGTAACGTGTGCATTGTAAAGTGTCATATTCCTTCTATTCATGCTTTTACTCTATAAAGAACTTGATGAAGGTGAACATTCCAAAATAAGCAAATGGTGTTTGGTAGTGCAGCTCAATGGAAAATATTTATCACAGGATAGTTATTGTTTCATTTAGATTCAGTACTTTTGTAGTGTTTATTGCCTCAGACTCTAAGAATATGACACTCAAACTTTAACTGGGTTTCAAACAGGAAAGGATCTAACTCACAGAGTTGTTATCTGAATCCTTCAGTATTCTGTATGAAAATCTGTGAGTGCAGTGGAACAATATGATGGAAAACTTTCTGTAAATGATGTAGCGAATTTCCTTATTTGCAATCTAAACGCAGTTAACCGAAGAGTGCAAAACTGCAATGCTGAATAAACCACACACAAATAATGGGACAATGTGTAGTGAGTAGTCATATTTAGACATTAAAAGCACACAAACTTATGTGTTGACTTAGGTTAGCCTAACAACTGATGCCATCTTATATTTAGATTTTACACGTTAGGAATAAGAGGCCTGGTTTTCAAATTAAACTGTTGTTTTTGCACAAGATGTTTTTCTCTTTCCACTGTAGATGATGTACTTCTCTAGAAACGTTCTGTTAGCTAGTAAATAGGCATATGTTATGCATAAGTCAAGTGAAAGTGAGGTTCTCACTGGGAGGAAAGGTGATGGCAAGAAACATGATTCGTAGGAAGAACTGTCTGTACCACAAGATTTGATCAAAGTAACAAACCGAGGACAAGATTCCATAGTGCATTGTTTAGACGTGAGCAATGAAGGAGTTTACCTGCTCCCAGAGTTTGCTGGAAACTGATTGGTTGGTGGGAACGGAAAATGTAAGATTGCTATTGATGTTTGTTAGAAAAATATTAGTGTGTGTCCCTTAGATTAGTAAGAGAGAACCAATCAGAGCCCTTCCAGAGATGCTCCATTTTTTCAGGGAGCTTCCCTTTAGGTATGGAGGGCTTGCTGCGGAACATAGTAAGCAGACCTTAGAGATACCTGCTGACTTTCAGCTGAGACTACTTTCCAGCTTTTGCTAATTTCCACCTCTTGATTGTCAAGGCTTCATCCTAATAATGTTAATTCTCTCATCAGAACCCTTCATTTGGGTTTCTGAAACTGCCACATCACCTTGCCTCTTGAAGAAATTTCCCTTGATGCCTAAAGCCTCATTAATTTAGATAAAGGGTTTTCCCTTATGGAGCACACTTGCTGCATTTCTGTATTCTATTTTGTAGTCTATCTTGTTTGAAATATCGATTAATGTAGTATTTAAATCTGTAATAATGGTGACTAAACTTAATACTTACCAAATTAACAAAATTAATTTGAATTAATTTGTTACTAACACTCTTTAAACACACACCAAATCTTTTTATTGATTCTTGTGAAGCGCCAATTGGACCTGACAGTTTATGGTGTTGGATTAAAATGATTGCTTCTTTTCATCTCTCCTTTTTGACCAACAAACACCAATGATGGGGGTTATTTAATGATTATACTCAACAACTGAGAGACAAGAATTCCAGAATAAGGATTTTGAGTGCTCAAGGCACTAACTACTGAACAATGGAGATATACGAAAATAGGATGTGGTATTTTGTTTTGAACAGCAGTACACGATACTCCATGAAATGCAGAGCTTCGTACTGCAAAATACTAACAAAATTGACTATTTGCCAAAATGTCCCTAAGTAACATATGGACTAACTTTTTTGGATTAAAGAACCATACAGCTTGATCCTTTTAACAATGTTTAACATGTTCAATGTGTTTAGAATATTAGCTGTTTAATTATTTATTTTGTTTACTGTAGTTCTAAAGGGCTACTAACTGCCCCATTAAGTGACCTGAGAGCATTGAGGTGGGAGCTTGTGGGTGAGCGGAATAAGACAATGTATAGGACTGAATAAGGCCCAACCTAAAAAGCTGTCTAATAGTCCTATTGTAGGATTAACACTGATGGCAAAACCTCAGAGCTATCCTGTCTACCTCATGAAATTTCATTATAGCCTATGGCACTTATAATAAGGTATATGCAGTATCCATCATATTGTGATGGAATAATCCGTCCAGCAAACTCTAAATAATGCCCTTAGTTATGAGTAAGTCTGGCCCTTTAGAAAAGTCTATTCTTAGGAATATGGCTGGTAGGGATTGTGTATATCAGCCAATCACTACTCATGGTCAAACCTCTACCCAAATGCCAGAATGAAGATGTGTGTCTTCAGGGAACTCCTGCATTTTATGCAGTCATTTTCAAGTTTCAGGTCAGTAGGTAAAGAGCTCCATGGGCAGGAGCCCTGGTGATAAAGTGAGCGGCCTCCAAATCTTTTGTATTTGAATCAATAACTTAATTTAGGTGACCTGAGGTTTGGATGGTATGAAACAAAAAGGCTGGAGATGTATTTCGCAGTTTGGTCATGTAGAGCCATGTGAACAGTTCCAAAAGTTTTAAAGAAGGTCCTTTCTTTAACCAGGAGCCTGTGGAAAGATATGAGAGCAGGGGTAATATGACAACGACACCTCAGACCCAGAGCCATGCGAGAAGTATTCATCTTTTCTCATTGAAGATTGGCGAGGTATGGTTTGAGAAGGCCTGTGCAGAGGCCATTACAGCAATCCTGTATCAGGGCAATTTTGTGGGAGAAGTGTAAATATGGCAAAATTCCTTTCAAGTGCCATAGGTGGAAAAATGGTGACTTGCAAACTGCATTTATCTTTGAAGAGAAAGAGAGATTGCTGTTGAAGATCACTCCAAGATTACCGGCTTGGTTCAGCGGAGTTTGGGATGACACCAAAGCCTTTGGCTATGGAAGGGAGACAGAAAATCGGCTTACGGAACTAAACGGCAAGTTTTCAGGGTTTTTTTTATCCCCAAGGCACAGTAAGTTCTACTGCATCCAACATTGGATTTTGGAATGGCAATGTGAAAGTTTAGTTAAATTGACAGACGCTTCATCAATCTTTAGGAGGAGCTGGGCATCATCCACATCAGGTATGTGATCATATAGGAAGCCAAGATGGATGTCGGGGCGCTATGTAGACATCAAGTAGGATAGGAGACAAGGCAGAGCTTTGTGGTACATCACAACAGATACTGACTGTTTATGATAGGAATGGGTCCATATTTACTTTATGGTCTCAGTTGTGTTTGAATGGAGTGATCCGTACCAGCGTTCTACTGTTAATGTCAGCTGTGGTGCACAGTCTTTAAAAGACACCTCTGATCAGCCCAGCTCTCTCTGGCCACCCGCCCTCATATCAACAAGACCATAACGGGAGGAAAGTCCTTCTCCTACCTCACAGCCAAAGCCTGGAACACTCTCATACTCCACCTCCGGCAATCTCCCACATTGCCCCAGTTCAGGAAGCGGTACAAAAGGGGGTGGTGATGGACGGAGCATCTGACCCAATCAAACACTCACACCCAGTCAACAGATCAGGGTTTAATCCATCACCGTTCTTTAGCCCACTCTGCCACCCCAGTTCAGGAACAGTCCAGCCCGAACTGCCAAGCCATGCCTTCCCTGGACCGGAAACAAGCTTGGCGGAAGACGGCTGAAATGCCAGAAACCGGTCCTCGGAAGCTTGTTTCCGGTCCAGGGAAGGCATGGCTTGGCAGTTTGGGCCGGACTGTTCCCATGAGGCACAGGGTCAGACTGATTTGCATATGGCCATGTCTGAACTGGGGTGGCAGAGTGGGCTAAAGAACGGTGATGGATTAAACCCAGATCTGTTAACTGGGTGTGAGTGTTTGATTGGTTCAGATGCTCCGTCCATCACCACCCCCTTTTGTACCACTTTGGCCGCCATAAGTTGGCAGGGTATGCTCAGACGTGAGTCCCCTGCTCACTTTGCCACTGGATTCAAGCAAGCCGGGCTGAAGACGGCTGAAATGCCAGAAACCGGTCCTCGGAAGCTTGTTTCCAGTCCAGGGAAGGCATGGCTTGGCAGTTCGGGCTGGACTGTTCCCATGAGGCACAGGGTCAGACTGATTTGCATATGGCCATGTCTGAACTGGGGTGGCAGAGTGGGCTAAAGAACGGTGATGGATTAAACCCAGATCTGCTGACTGGGTGTGAGTGTTTGATTGGTTCAGAGGCTCCGTCCATCACCACCCCCTTTTGTACCAGTTCAGGAAGGACCTCAAAACCTGGCTCTTCAGATGACCCCAGCACTCAACGGAGCCGCAGCCCCTCCACCCCAGCACCCTGAGACCCTCACAGGTGAGTAGTTGCGTTTTACCATCCCTGATTGGTTTACCTATTTTTCTATGGTGTCTAATGTGCAGAGACATTGAGCAGTATCAACACACAATGATAAGCTTGATCAAGGGTCCAGCATAGATTACCCTTTATGTTTAGTTGGTTTGTTTCAATACTGATTTGGGGCCTAAATCCAGATTGAAGTTCACTGAGGAGGACATTGGTCATCAGATGGTAGGAAATGTTGTCAGAGCAAAAGTCTCTATTACCTCGGCAGCACTGCTATGGCCCAAGAAAGGTCTATATAATGGTTATGATACCAGAATCCACACTTTTTTGTCTAGGAATGGGTGTAATTATGGCATGTTTAAGTGCCTAGGTATTTCTCTCTGGCTAGGGAGTTGCTTTTGTGTGTGTAGTCTAGATTAATGAATTTCTGGTACAATTTACACCAGTGCTTAGGGGTCTACCATCTTGTGCTTACAGTTGCATGAGAATCAGTAGAATATGCATGCAACTATGTTAATTTTAAGTTACCTCCATTTCAAGGACAGAATTTGTTTCCTTCTAGAGATGCAATATTCTTACAAGTTACACGTACTTACAACTTGCAAATGTGTTCACAACTACTTCACAATCATAGAAAGCCTATAAAATGATACGCTAATGATATCTGCTAGAAGAAAAGCTTTAAATGATAAAATCCGTTATCCTCTGTGATCGATCCAGTGCAGACACAGAGGCATGTCCCAATAAATCCAACATGGAAGATTCTCCACTCCGACTAGGAACTGAACATTGTGCTCTAGTACTGGAAAAAAAGAAAACATGATGCGGCAAAATAGATCTAACAATCTTTTATATTGGAAGGACACTTAAATTAATCCTTCACCAGGAATATATATCCAAAAGATTGCGGTGGAGTACCGGGGCGAACCGCTTTATTTTGAATAGCATTGCGCTCTAGCAGCACAGTTCGAGACCAGAAGTTCCCTGCCGTCAACCAATGAATAATTTACAACAAGGGGTGGCCGAAGACGGCTGTAATGCCAGAAACCGGTCCCCGGAAGCTTGTTTCCTTCCCAGTGTAAGAATTGGCTTTTGTAGTCTGGTCTGCCCTGTTCCCATGATGCACTGGGCCAGGGACAGACTAATTTGCATACAGCCAGGTTCTGAAACTGGGATGGTGCAATGAGCTAAAAAACGGTGTTGGATCTAGCCCTGATCTCTTGACTGGGTGAGAGTATTCTGCTTAATTCAGAGACTCTGTCCCTCACCACCCCTTGTTGTAAATATTTTTGTCCACCCTAAGCGTGGAAGGGTATACTCAGACATGAGTCCCTTGCTCATTGCACCATCAGGATTCAAGCAAGCTGGGCCGAAGACGGCTGTAATGCCAGAAACCGGTCCCCGGAAGCTTGTTTCCTTCCCAGTGTAAGAATTGGCTTTTGTAGTCTGGTCTGCCCTGTTCCCATGATGCACTGGGCCAGGGACAGACTAATTTGCATACAGCCAGGTTCTGAAACTGGGATGGTGCAATGAGCTAAAAAACGGTGTTGGATCTAGCCCTGATCTCTTGACTGGGTGAGAGTATTCTGCTTAATTCAGAGACTCTGTCCCTCACCACCCCTTGTTGTAAATATTTTTGTCCACCCTAAGCGTGGAAGGGTATACTCAGACATGAGTCCCTTGCTCATTGCACCATCAGGATTCAAGCAAGCCGGGCCGAAGACGGCTGTAATGCCAGAAACCGGTCCCCGGAAGCTTGTTTCCTTCCCAGTGTAAGAATTGGCTTTTGTAGTCTGGTCTGCCCTGTTCCCATGATGCACTGGGCCAGGGACAGACTAATTTGCATACAGCCAGGTTCTGAAACTGGGATGGTGCAATGAGCTAAAAAACGGTGTTGGATCTAGCCCTGATCTCTTGACTGGGTGAGAGTATTCTGCTTAATTCAGAGACTCTGTCCCTCACCACCCCTTGTTGTAAATATGTTTGTCCACCCTAAGCGTGGAAGGGTATACTCAGACATGAGTCCCTTGCTCATTGCACCATCAGGATTCAAGCAAGCCGGGCCGAAGACGGCTGTAATGCCAGAAACCGGTCCCCGGAAGCTTGTTTCCTTCCCAGTGTAAGAATTGGCTTTTGTAGTCTGGTCTGCCCTGTTCCCATGATGCACTGGGCCAGGGACAGACTAATTTGCATACAGCCAGGTTCTGAAACTGGGATGGTGCAATGAGCTAAAAAACGGTGTTGGATCTAGCCCTGATCTCTTGACTGGGTGAGAGTATTCTGCTTAATTCAGAGACTCTGTCCCTCACCACCCCTTGTTGTAAATATTTTTGTCCACCCTAAGCGTGGAAGGGTATACTCAGACATGAGTCCCTTGCTCATTGCACCATCAGGATTCAAGCAAGCCGGGCCGAAGACGGCTGTAATGCCAGAAACCGGTCCCCGGAAGCTTGTTTCCTTCCCAGTGTAAGAATTGGCTTTTGTAGTCTGGTCTGCCCTGTTCCCATGATGCACTGGGCCAGGGACAGACTAATTTGCATACAGCCAGGTTCTGAAACTGGGATGGTGCAATGAGCTAAAAAACGGTGTTGGATCTAGCCCTGATCTCTTGACTGGGTGAGAGTATTCTGCTTAATTCAGAGACTCTGTCCCTCACCACCCCTTGTTGTAAATATTGTCAACCAATGAATAGGTGGGTGGGGCCAGGAAAGAGAGAGAGAGACCAAACACGGAGAGATGAAATGAGAGGCTGACTGGAGAAGACAGAAAAACCCAAGAGGAGGAAAAAGAGACCAACGTATTGCCAGAGGAGGTGGGGAATGCCAGAGTGGACACCACGAGAAGAGGAGACGCCGCCGGAGGAGACAGCTCAGGGAGCAACGTGCCAGAGTTCAGTGCTCCAACGAGGGAATCAGAGGCTGAGACTCCCCTTCCCAAGGCCCTGGAGGATCGTGGGTTCGCGAAAGTGCCTAGCATTCAATTCTTTTCTTTTAAGGGCTTGTGGGTGGGTTTACGGGCCACCTCACCCTGACCCACCGATATCCCCTGCACTAAGACACCGCACGGTGATAGGGCATGGTGAAAGGAGCACTATTCCCCAATGGGTACCATTAGGACAGCAGCCTGACCCTATCTTTTGCTTCTTTCATGTTCCCTCTCAAGGAGACAAGCCACAACACTGAAGAGAAAACCAGAGACGGCAAGGGACTAGTACAACCACCACTTTCTCTGCTATTTCTCTGTTTTCTTTTGGCTCCTTGTTTTGGGTTCAAGACAATCCTTGCTCTCCCTGCTCGCAGCATAGACTGCATTAAGGACTGTATAAGCAAACCCATTGGCTGTAAAACCATCTCCCAAGGGGTATTGGGAGTTTAAAAGAACGGAAAGAGGTTTAATTTAACGTCCTTACTCAGAAAACAGAAAGCTCAAGAGTCCTATATCATTCAGTAAGGGAGGGGTTTTGAGCATCTGGCATGGCCACACGATTACATCCTCCTAAAAATAAACCACCATTCCATCAGAAACCAACAGCCGTTACAACAGTATCCACTTTATGCTAGCCTGGAAGTTCCTACAGGCTGTTTGGTCACCACTTAATGTAGGTTTTCTAAAAAAAAAAAGAATGTAGTAATACATTTGTAGCTCAACTCAACCTGCGCATTCCATACATAAAAAGAAAGTGTGTTTTCGGAAGGCTAGTTGATGTAACCAAACATATCACGAAACAGTCACTCTGCTCTCCTGTCATGGTTACCACTATCACTTTAGTGGAAATTTAACACATTGAGTGTTTCACAGGAGGACTGGAACTATTGAGGAGCATATATTGAGAGCATAGGGCTGCCGCTGGGCCCTCAAAAAGACTCTCCAACTGGCTGAAGTTTATTATAGCAGGCACAGAGGTGGTCAGAGAAAGACAGAGGAAGGGGGGAGAAAAAAAGGAAAAAAGGAAGGGAACAATAGCTGAAGGGAGGGATAGATGACTAGAGCTGTCTCAAACATTTTTACCAGGGCTGCCTTTGGCTCCTAGTCCTGCTCTGACCGCTATGGTTTGCTATTTAAAACTCATGAGCATCCTTGTTAATAAAAGTGTACTTTAATGGTCCACAAAAGTAACCAGTTACTACTTCTCACGATCTTCCAAACGTAAAATATTATCAGATTTGGGGTGTAATACTATTCATTAGGATATTTGCGATTCTTCTTCATTTTATCTGCTTGACTCCCTTCAGAAGGACCACTTCAAAAAGGGGTACACCAGGACATGCAACAAAGGATAATATATTTCGCCTGTACAGCTTAAACATAGGTACAAGAGTATGTAAAAACTGCTAAAGTGCAAAAGCCTTACCTCACACACTTTTTTAATCAATTCAAGTTTGCGATTGATAGAGGGAATATTTTCTGAAAATGTTGCCCGCAAAAGGATACAGAAGACACGTTCGGAGAAGTTTGGAATAAGGGAAAGTTCATACAGGAACCTAGTGGGTACAAAGACAGTTATTTCAGGAATTATTTTAAATACTACCATAACATTCCACATTCTTTTTCTCTGACAATATATATGTTATTCTGGCAAATGATTGTTGGGTATTTTCACCAACCACAAAATAAGGATACACTCTCATAAGAAGGAGACGTTATTGTTCTCATATCTGTTGAAATATAGGGGTCCATTAGGATGTCGGGCGGTGGCACCGAATTTTTCCACCCGCAAGCAGCGGAACTCATGTCCGCCATATTAGTATGGCCACACATAGGTCAATTACCGCTGACCGCCATCCTAATGAGTCCAATAGTGTTATTATATCCATACCAAGGGAATAAATGTCTTATGGCACAAAATACAAACTATAAGAGTAATACCAGAAGTGTTGTCATAACCTTAGCTATAGAAAAATAGTGTTACTGTACATAGACCTATGAAGAATATAGATGTGTTTGAACTCATAGGTAGAGAAAATAAATATATTGTACTCATACCTAACAAACGTAAGCATATTATTGTGCAAATACCTAGAAAAACATCTTACTATACACATTCATAAATGTGCAAATACCTATAAAAATAATAGCAGATGTCATACTGAAATCACAGGTTTAGAAAATTGGGTCCGCTTATTTATCCCTACAAAAATACCACACATTATAGAAGTCATGCTCTTGGAAATATACTGCATGGGTTACAGAACCCATGAATTCACAACGATATTTTCAAATGGATCATTGAAATTCCGCAGTGTGTACTATATGGCAAATCCTCCAGTGGCAGGAATACACTTTTCTGAATGTTTAGAGCTTGACAGGGCAACACATTACCTGCTTATTTTCTAAGTTATTGCTAAGTATTTGCTGAGTATAATATTTTCTATTTGCTTTTTGTTTTAATGCAATAAGCAGTAAACTTAGCCGTGGACAATGTACATGTCACTTCAATGTGCAAGCACTATAGGCGCCATTCTGTCTATTAGCTTCCATAAAATAGAAGAAGGAATGCATTAAAATGAAAACTTATAGTACCCAAAGTAACATATTCCTCACTTTGTAATATCACAGGATGATACATTGATAAACTTGTTCCCCTTCATTTGACCTACAATTCACAATGCCCAATCTTTCTTGCCAGGTCTATTCAATTGCTCTTCTAATATTCTCCCTACCCTTTCTCACAAAGACCTATCTATCCTTCCCTGCATGCTTATTTTGCCTTACCATTGAAGTGATTTCTGTCTCCCTTGTAACCTAGCAATATCTTAACAATAGCAAAGCTCTGTGGTGTGTCAGAGGGAGTCCCTACAGTAAACCTCAATGAACAAAAAACTATTTAATAAAAAAACAAGTGTCTATCCACTGCGTGATCTACAAAGCCTTCTTAGTGCCATAGGCCTCCACTTCTGAACTCTCTGACGTGCAACTAGTCGGAGACATGATTATAAGCAGCGACAACTGACCATTTCGTCATTATGAGGAATAACGTGGGAACATTGTTAGCTAATTGTTGCATCTGTTGTGCGCTCAGCTAAGAAATTTAAAATATATAAAATGGCAAGTGCTATATGCACAGTTTAATATTTGTATGTGGTTCATTAAAGGTACTACAAATGTGATGCAACATGCCAGATGCTAGTTTTTTTTAAAAGAACTTGAACTAGGTATGGTATTAACTGCTGAATGTGCAAAGGTATTTTGCGGTCTCAAAGCCTGTGATCCACAAAAGTACAGGTTTTGTGACCACAAAGTCAATTTTTACTATTTACTAAAGCCAAATTACAGGGTTTGTGGCCACAAAGTACCTTTTTACTATATACTAAAGCCCTTCTACATATCGGAAGAGTCTTTGCGATTCAGAAAAGGTGGATTGTTATCTGTCTACTTTACAAATTAGAGGGAACTATCTGCGATTAAGAGAGGAATGTATCACAAATTTTAGATGATAGTGCGAAAAAATCCTTTGTTTCCCCAACCTCTACAACAAGAAGTTGCTAAGCCTCCTTGATTACCTTTATTTCGTATTAACATAGCTTAATATCCTTAGTAATATGTACATGATAATATATTGAAATAACATTGTACCCTCCTTTTGTTATATGCTTTGTTTAACATGAACCAGACTTTCTTTGCCTCTAAATAAGCATATCTCCCAATGTGCTTTTCGTTTCAATTACAATGTAACTATGTATCATCAATATCCTTTATTTACTTTTTTCTTTCTTTAATTGATTATCTGTACGAAGTATTGTTGATTGTTATTCTTAAATAAACTTACTTTTGGAACTTGAAAAAGAGAGGAATGTATCAATGGTTTGTGACCTCAATTGCAGTTTTAAAACCACTCATTAGATACCGACACAACAAAGGGGGTGGTATCTGATTCCTAGATGGGAAGATGTCCCTAGGGGATTCATGATGGTATCCTTGGAGGGAGCAAGTAGGGGACCAACACCTGCTCACCCCACTGTCTTCCCAAACAGGAATCTTTTTCTTGAAAGCAGCGCTGGTCCCTTTAATGGATATAGGATAATTTACAGCAAAATGTTTCACATTTGGGAATGCAAACACAGGGACTACAGTCTACTGTCCATTCCAGACCTACCCCATTTTCAGCCAATCACAGGGGGTCACAAACTGCGACCTCCCTAATTGATATTCATTAGGCAGGTCAACTTGCCATCCCTTGCAAATGTACAATTGTTTATGTGATTTATTAGTACACAATTTGCATCACAAACTGCATTCCCATTCGAAAACCAGTCGGTGTGCAACTTGCACATCCCTGGCTTGTGAATAGGAATAGTACATCCGGCATCTAACCCCTTATCCCAATTTTTTCAGTACTATGCTTCTTGCATCTACTGCATACAGAAACATTTGTTTCTGTTCTACTGAATGGTGTTTTTTTTTTTACAGAAATCATATTGTTGATTTTAATCTATTTCTTAATCGCTTATTTATATGATTCAACTTCAGTGAATTTTTAAATGCATCCCTCTCACAGGTGCCTTTTTAGCTCTGGCCTAAAGAGAACTTTCCCTGTCTGCCAGCCTCTTATAATCAACAAAATGACTACATAATAATAATATATAAACAACTGGGTGGGGAGGGCCCAAGGGGATGTTTAGAGACCTAACACTGCTACCGCCCCTAAATCAAATTATACACAAACACAGAGTAGCAGTGGGTCAATGAATAACTATCTCAAGAAATATATGTGTCTAGAACTAGTAGCGCTCACCTAGGGAGACTTAACCTCAAAACTACAAATGAATATACTATCTAAGTGTAAGGTATCTTTCCTATGTGGGAAAATACCCATCAGTTGCCGATCCTTGACGCCCTGTTCATCATCTGGGTTCTTCCATATCGGGAAGATAAGGTTTTCTTATGACCACCACTGACGACAAACCGTTGTCATTACAGTGGAACCTAGTGAACATCAACTGGTATCAGGGTGTGAATGGACAACTGTAGAGCAGTGCAAGTGAAAAGTGAAAGAGAGTGAACTGTGAAATGGACAGATAAAATTGGGTAGTAGAAAGGATGAGAATTTTATTGAGACCTTAATACTCCCAAATCATTAAAATGCGTGCGATAATAGTGATTTCAACAAATAATCACTACTACTAAAGTGTGGTCGACATGTTTCTGCAGATTTAATTGGAGCCTAAAGGTATCCTGCTGCTTTCTTCAGGACCATAATCACGACTGCTCAGTGAAAAAATGTGAAAAGAAAGAGAACTATCACCTGGGTATTCAGTAGATCTTCATTCTCCTCTTTGTTGCGATTTTCAGGTCGTCATACAAAGGAGAGGACATTCAGAACAGACACATACAAAGAAAGAGACAGACAACCATAACAGCAACCAGTCAGTTTGGTTATACTTTCCATTTAGTAATTTGCATCTATGATTGGATTTCAAAGTGCCAATCTCGTGCCTCTTAATGACACCACCACTCTTACCACCGTGTAGTGGCCACTCCTACTTACCTCATTCAGAGGAGAGTAACGCTCCACCCCACCTGGCCACAGCGCAGGTACATGGAGCCCCGCACTAGTGAGCATAAAAACAAATCGAAGACAGGAGTTACTTACACATGTCAGCCAAGCTGACTTCATTACACCACCCCAAGGCAGCAAACAGTTCGCTGGTCTACTCCCAAATTCCACTCGATAGCCCAAACTATTTGTCTGCTGTCGCTATTCCTAGGAATAATAGAGGCGTCGTATCGCTATGTAATGATGTTTGAATTACATGCGGATGCTTATTTCCATCTATATTCTTTAGACACTGTAAGCTCTTTGAGCACTGATCTTTACTTCTGGGGGTTTGTCTCAGAATCAGTTGTTTACAACCTTAATAAATCGGTTGCTTACTTCCTAATATCAGCATTCGGTAAAGTAAAAACAGGAGCTTCGTACATAAGTGTTGCACAATGGCTAAATCATGCTTATGCATACACGCCCTAGCAGCGTTTGTTTCATGTCACCGAGGAAGCTGCGTACGTTAGTACTGTGCGAGAGCTACCTCGTGCTCGTGAGTAACCATCAGACATACGGACAAAAAATGGGAACAATTACTCACGGCCAAGTAAAGAACATCGATAGGGGTTTGTAAGCACGGCCGCTTACCTTCCTGTCGCTACTCCGGACGTCCTTCTGGGCTGTCTCGGGGAGGTACCGACAGGAACAGCCAGACTGAATACATACTCTAGCCCCACCCTTGTCAGTCGCATGGGACGCGTCACGTCCGTGCGCCTCACCTTAGGAATCATGGGAAACGGCACAACTTTTATTGCCGTCATGTTTCCATTCGAAAATAAGTATTTAGCAAGCATAATATAACGCTCAATCCTGTGTGTATTTGTTGTAAAAAACAGACGGGTTTGTTACCAGACTCCAATCTAGAGAAAAACCGTGTTGTTAACAGACTAGGCATGCTGTGACATTTACTGCTCCCATTTCAGCACAAAGAGAGCGCCAATCATATATTGTAATGCTAGACGTGGCGGGGGATCTGATGTAGTCTATATGCCAAATAATCAGAGGGGAGGGATCACTTGTCCTGCGTGAACCAGGGTATGCAGGAGATCGAACAACGGTGTCTCCAAATAAAAACCCTCATGCACGTGTTGGGTAGCGTGGTAAGCGGTATATCTTGATTCTCCGCTCTTCAAACACGTGTGTGCATAATCATCGGGTTTTGTTTTTGGTATGCAGCCTCCACCAGGAGGATCTTACCCTCGGTAAAAACAGTAGTGACCCAGTGATGTGGAGGGAGTGTAGAACAATTAAAAATCCCCAGTTGTAGGAATTTTATTAGGTCTGGGTTCGGGTGGATCCCATTAGGGGAATGCTCAAGTGGCGTGCGCTCTATTGAAAATATTAAGTTCTCAGGACGCACTAGCATTCAAAATGATTTAAAATGGCCAACATGTTTCCGCCCTCTATGCCGTGAATCGGACTTTAGGGCTTTCGTCAGGACCCGTGGTGAAAGGTGAAAGTGATACTAGTTTACTATATTAATAGCAAGCAAGTGTGTAGAAAAGGGAAATTTTCAACCTGTTTCTTTTTCTCGAGGTCACGATGTACCTATAGTTCAAACATAATAAAAACATACACAAAGGGAAAACAAGGGTAAGGGAGACACATAGCGTAGTGGATTCACTACTAGACAATACAAATTGTAGCAACTTAAAATGGCAATACTTCAAAACCCCCAGTAATTGGCAGTGTCAACTCTCTCTTTCTCCAACAAGCTATTTCATGCAAAAAGTGGTTTATAGATGATGAATCATACTTATATGCGAAACGGGTGTGTAGGGTTTTGGTAATACCCCACCACTCGAATAACTATTGTGATTGAGTCAAATAAGTGGCAATCGATTACCACGTGACATGCAAAACTTGTTCATAAATATGTGCAGTTTCTACAGTCTTGAACATGATAATGGTTGCCCAGCGTCGTGAAAATCTTTCATACTGATGTGCTCTGTGCGCCAATATCGTACCTGAAATGCACATTAGTTACACCTCCTTCGGGTGTGACAAGGGCTTCGAGGGGGCTAAATAGAAAGGACAACTAAGCATTAGCGCGAGGCGGTTCTCGGTATACTTGCGGTTTTGTAGCAGAAGTGTCTCGTGATGGTACCTAACGCTCCTCTCCTCGCGCCTCGCGTTGCGCTGCTGCTGCCTCTTGGGACCCGGAAGTAACAGGACTGTGCTTCCGGGTCGTTTTTAGCGGGTCTCCGTTCATGGCAATAGAGAGGGGACTAGGCGCTTCTTCGTGTTTACAATATCACGAAGTGGAGAACGTGTTGTAGAAGCATGTGTTCATTCGTATTCCTCAAAAGATGATTCTGATGCTTCATCTTGAAGCGCGATTGATATTTCGAATATTAGGATGATATTTATAAAAAAATATAAAAATTAATTAACTTTATGAGAATGAAAATAAAATTGTATATGATGATCAGTTAAGAGGTCATACAGTGGGGTTTGTTAAATTCGATGACAAACAGTTTATTAAATTTAAGCACTAAGTTGATCACTGGTGCTTCTCACAATGCGACTTGTGGATATCTTTCGTTAGGTCTCTTGAGATACGCCGCATTTTAGGGTAAAGCCTGTAGGGAATGTGTAAGTTCTGCTGATGTTGGTTTTAGAAAACAGTTTTATTATTTCAACACGCTCAGCCACGGAATATTATCATTCAGCCCTCTTGTATCTGTCCCCAGACGGTGGACCCAGCGTTGCTCTTTTTCAAAGAGGATTCTCTCTGCATTGCTGTCCTTGGTGTCCAGAGTTTCAAGAATGACCCAGTTAAGGTCATACACTGTGTGGTTCTTCTCCAGAAAATGACTCGCCATCTTGGTTGTGGTTTTTTTACATTTGACGTTGCTCCTGTGCTCTACGATCCTTTGTTTAGCTTTCCTACATGTCATGCCAATGTAGTGCAGCTGGCAGGGGCAGGTAATCATGTACACTACATGGCTTGTATTGCAGTTAGTATGTTTGAGCATTCTCCATTTGAAATTTGGAAGTAGTTGTAACTCCTTAGTTGGTTGTGTCAAATTACAAACTGAACAAGAGCCACAGGGATAATGTCCAGTAATGGGGGGATTTCCCCATAAATTGGTTTGTTGTCCCCGTTTGGTTACAGGTGGTCTCATATGTACCAGGATGTCTTTTAAGTTCCTACATCGCCTGTTGGCGAATCTCGGTTTAGGCCAAGAAAGTGTGCCAGATGTGAGGATCCTCCAATTTTTGTTCACGATTTTTTTGACTATGTCGGTTACTGGACTGAAGGTGGTGACACAGGTAGTGAGATCCTCAGGTTCTGTTTTTGTAAAGGTCTCCAATAGGCCTTCTCTGTTTTGGTTCTGTGCTCTTTTTTTGCATTTATTAATCACTCGCCTTGGATAGTCTCGATGTTGGAGTTTGGTGCAAAGGTCTTGTGCTTGTGCCCGGTACTCGGTGTTCTTGCTGCAGTTCCTCCGCAGCCTGAGGAACTGACTATAGGGAAGATTCTCCCTCAAAGGGCGGGGATGAAAGCTCTTGAAAGAGAGGAGACTGTTCTTTGCTGTTTCTTTGAAGAAAGTGCGTGTTTGTAGATGCCCGTCTTCAGCATATATGGTAATATCCAGGAAGTCTAAGCTTCTCCTGTCCGCACTATACGTAAACTTCAAGCAGCTGTCTTTTGTGTTCAGCCATGTATGGAAATCTTTTAGATCCTCTTCGTTGCCTGCCCAGATTAGCAGGATGTCGTCAATATACCGCTTCCAAAGCAGTATATGACGGATAAAGGGATTGGTTTCTGTGTGTATATGTGTGCCTTCAAAAGTGCTCACGTATAACCCAGCTACACTCGGGGCAAATGTACTGCCCATCGAGGTCCCATGGCATTGTAAGTACAGTGTCTCTTTGTATAGAAAATGATTCTCTGTCAAGGCCATACGGCAACATTCCAAAACGAAGTGTCTAGGGGTTTTGTATGTCCAGTCCTTTTCGAAAAGAATTTGCTCTAGCATATCCAGGGTCTCTCGTTGTGGTAGGCTCGTGTAGAGACTTTCCACATCAAGTCCTACAAGCATCATGGTGTCAGGTGAATATTCAACATCTTTAAGTAAGTTCAGAAGGTCTCGCGTGTCCTTTAAGTAGGTAGGTGTACTTTGTACCAATGGTTTGAGGTAATAATCAGCAAACTGAGAGAGAGGCTCTAAAACCGACCCGATGCCTGACACTATTGGTCGTCCTGGAGGTGGTATTCGGGCCTTGTGTATTTTAGGCAATGAGTAGAAATATGGAGTTTTGGGGTTCTTTGCTACCAGAAAATCAGCTTCTTTTTTGGAAAGCCAATTGTGAGCTTCCGCCTCTTCAATCATCATTTGTATTTCACTCTGCAACCTTTTGGTGGGATCATTGGATAGTTTCTTGTAAAATTTGTCATCTGACAGGAGATCAAGACACTGCTTGTCATAACCCACTGCAGACAAGATAACTACCCCCCCTCCTTTGTCGGCTGGTTTTATTATGATTTGGCCGTCGTTTATTTAATTCATCCAGCGCTATCTGCTCCGCTCTTGTTACGTTATGAAACGGTTTTTGTTGGTTAGATGATAGTTCGTCTACTTCTCTCATAATAGCTTGCTCAAAGGTTGCGATTTCAATCGGAACTTGAGAGGGTAGTGGGCAAAAAGTGGACTTGTTCCTCAATGAGGTGTCTCCCTCTGGGATGTATTTTGGTTGGTCCTTAAAAAAGGCTTTCAGTTTGAGGGTTCGACAGAATTCGGCCAGTTCACATTTTGTTCTGAAGATGTCTGTTTTGGGGGTAGGGACGAATCCCAGGCCTTTATTAAGGACATCCTCTTGTTCCTTTGTTAGGACCTTGTCGGTCAAATTCACGATGAGGGAACAGTGTTGGCTTTTGTCACACTCCTCGTTTGGACCTGTCGGGTTTGGTCTGACCAAGTTACTCCTCGATTCTTTCCTCGTTGCTGAGGTTGGCCCCTCCCTAAAAAAGGAACCCTGGGTTGGAAGTTTTGTCCTTGTTGTTTGGGTCCTTGATGGTTCATGGGCGGGGGTCCCGGAAAGAAAGGGTTCATCCAGCCTTGAAAATGTGGGTTGAAGGGTTGGAATGGAATTCCTTGATGGTCTACCTGGAAGAAAGGAGGACGCCATGTGTTCCTGCCTCTTCGGTTATTCCTCCTGTTTTGTGGTCTTCCTCTATTATAATTGGGGAATTCATCACCACTTTGATCCGATCCATCAACTGATGACCCACTGGTTGATCCATAGTTTGATGCGTTGTCATTGAATTTGTGGTCCTTGTTACTGTAAGGATGTATACGTTCAAGGGAAAACCTCTTTAGTTCTTTTGCCAGTTTCTGTAGCTTGGTCTGAGTGAGATACTCTTGAGTGTCGTCCATCTCCTTATTGATTTCTTCAAGCCTTTTCTTATAAATGGTTACATTCACAGTGTTGTTCAGTTTTGTTTCAAGGATTTGGATTTTGACAGTGAGTTCGTCTGTTAGTCTTGATGCTGTCTTTATTATTAGGACTAAGTAGTCCCTTGTACACTTCCAGGATATGGCCGACCAGTCTTTTCTAAAGGCCAGATCTTTCAGAAAGATACGTGGGGCATTGGTAACCCAGAGGCCTCTGGGAGCTGCATTTACCCTCAAGTATTCCGTCATGATGATCCCGTGGACGGCAGTTCTTACTTGTTCTTTTTTTATCTCGGTCAATTCAGTCTGTGGTGCTTGCTAGAGTCTGAGTGAGGTCACTGTCCAAAAAGCGAGGAGGTCTCGCTAGTATTGCATCAATTTCCTCGGTTGTATAGCTTAATCCGAAGTTTTCAGCCATGGTTGGTTCGTGCCAAGGCGAAAGGCTCAATCCGGTGTGATTATCCAGAGAGTCTTGATCTTAGAATTCTCCCACAGCTGTGCGCTGCTTAGAATATACTAATCAAATGGATGGGGGAGAAGGAAAACGCTGATCCCTCAGTTTCCTTAGGTAGTTACAAATAATCAGAGGGGAGGGATCACTTGTCCTGCGTGAACCAGGGTATGCAGGAGATCGAACAACGGTGTCTCCAAATAAAAACCCTCATGCACGTGTTGGGTAGCGTGGTAAGCGGTATATCTTGATTCTCCGCTCTTCAAACACGTGTGTGCATAATCATCGGGTTTTGTTTTTGGTATGCAGCCTCCACCAGGAGGATCTTACCCTCGGTAAAAACAGTAGTGACCCAGTGATGTGGAGGGAGTGTAGAACAATTAAAAATCCCCCGGAGACCCAGTTGTAGGAATTTTATTAGGTCTGGGTTCGGGTGGATCCCATTAGGGGAATGCTCAAGTGGCGTGCGCTCTATTGAAAATATTAAGTTCTCAGGACGCACTAGCATTCAAAATGATTTAAAATGGCCAACATGTTTCAGCCCTCTATGCCGTGAATCGGACTTTAGGGCTTTCGTCAGGACCCGTGGTGAAAGGTGAAAGTGATACTAGTTTACTATATTAATAGCAAGCAAGTGTGTAGAAAAGGGAAATTTTCAACCTGTTTCTTTTTCTCGAGGTCACGATGTACCTATAGTTCAAACATAATAAAAACATACACAAAGGGAAAACAAGGGTAAGGGAGACACATAGCGCAGTGGATTCACTACTAGACAATACAAATTGTAGCAACTTAAAATGGCAATACTTCAAAACCCCCAGTAATTGGCAGTGTCAACTCTCTCTTTCTCCAACAAGCTATTTCATGCAAAAAGTGGTTTATAGATGATGAATCATACTTATATGCGAAACGGGTGTGTAGGGTTTTGGTAATACCCCACCACTCGAATAACTATTGTGGTTGAGTCAAATAAGTGGCAATCGATTACCACGTGACATGCAAAACTTGTTCATAAATATGTGCAGTTTCTACAGTCTTGAACATGATAATGGTTGCCCAGCGTCGTGAAAATCTTTCATACTGATGTGCTCTGTGCGCCAATATCGTACCTGAAATGCACATTAGTTACACCTCCTTCGGGTGTGACAAGGGCTTCGAGGGGGCTAAATAGAAAGGACAACTAAGCATTAGCGCGAGGCGGTTCTCAAGAGACCTAACGAAAGATATCCACAAGTCGCATTGTGAGAAGCACCAGTGATCAACTTAGTGCTTAAATTTAATAAACTGTTTGTCATCGAATTTAACAAACCCCACTGTATGACCTCTTAACTGATCATCATATACAATTTTATTTTCATTCTCATAAAGTTAATTAATTTTTATATTTTTTTATTTTATTTTTTCATAAATATCATCCTAATATTCGAAATATCAATCGCGCTTCAAGATGAAGCATCAGAATCATCTTTTGAGGAATACGAATGAACACATGCTTCTACAACACGTTCTCCACTTCGTGATATTGTAAACACGAAGAAGCGCCTAGTCCCCTCTCTATTGCCATGAACGGAGACCCGCTAAAAACGATCCGGAAGCACAGTCCTGTTACTTCCGGGTCCCAAGAGGCAGCAGCAGCGCAACGCGAGGCGCGAGGAGAGGAGCGTTAGGTACCATCACGAGACACTTCTGCTACAAAACCGCAAGTATACCGAGAACCGCCTCGCGCTAATGCTTAGTTGTCCTTTCTATTTAGCCCCCTCGAAGCCCTTGTCACACCCGAAGGAGGTGTAACTAATGTGCATTTCAGGTACGATATTGGCGCACAGAGCACATCAGTATGAAAGATTTTCACGACGCTGGGCAACCATTATCATGTTCAAGACTGTAGAAACTGCACATATTTATGAACAAGTTTTGCATGTCACGTGGTAATCGATTGCCACTTATTTGACTCAACCACAATAGTTATTCGAGTGGTGGGGTATTACCAAAACCCTACACACCCGTTTCGCATATAAGTATGATTCATCATCTATAAACCACTTTTTGCATGAAATAGCTTGTTGGAGAAAGAGAGAGTTGACACTGCCAATTACTGGGGGTTTTGAAGTATTGCCATTTTAAGTTGCTACAATTTGTATTGTCTAGTAGTGAATCCACTACGCTATGTGTCTCCCTTACCCTTGTTTTCCCTTTGTGTATGTTTTTATTATGTTTGAACTATAGGTACATCGTGACCTCGAGAAAAAGAAACAGGTTGAAAATTTCCCTTTTCTACACACTTGCTTGCTATTAATATAGTAAACTAGTATCACTTTCACCTTTCACCACGGGTCCTGACGAAAGCCCTAAAGTCCGATTCACAGCATAGAGGGCTGAAACATGTTGGCCCTTTTAAATCATTTTGAATGCTAGTGCGTCCTGAGAACTTAATATTTTCAATAGAGCGCACGCCACTTGAGCATTCCCCTAATGGGATCCACCCGAACCCAGACCTAATAAAATTCCTACAACTGGGTCTCCGGGGGATTTTTAATTGTTCTACACTCCCTCCACATCACTGGGTCACTACTGTTTTTACCGAGGGTAAGATCCTCCTGGTGGAGGCTGCATACCAAAAACAAAACCCGATGATTATGCACACACGTGTTTGAAGAGCGGAGAATCAAGATATACCGCTTACCACGCTACCCAACACGTGCATGAGGGTTTTTATTTGGAGACACCGTTGTTCGATCTCCTGCATACCCTGGTTCACGCAGGACAAGTGATCCCTCCCCTCTGATTATTTGTAACTACCTAAGGAAACTGAGGGATCAGCATTTTCCTTCTCCCCCATCCATTTGATTAGTATATTCTAAGCAGCGCACAGCTGTGGGAGAATTCTAAGATCAAGACTCTCTGGATAATCACACCGGATTGAGCCTTTCGCCTTGGCACGAACCAACCATGGCTGAAAACTTCGGATTAAGCTATACAACCGAGGATATTGATGCAATACTAGCGAGACCTCCTCGCTTTTTGGACAGTGACCTCACTCAGACTCTAGCAAGCACCACAGACTGGGATGAATTGACCGAGATAAAAAAAGAACAAGTAAGAACTGCCGTCCACGGGATCATCATGACGGAATACTTGAGGGTAAATGCAGCTCCCAGAGGCCTCTGGGTTACCAATGCCCCACGTATCTTTCTGAAAGATCTGGCCTTTAGAAAAGACTGGTCGGCCATATCCTGGAAGTGTACAAGGGACTACTTAGTCCTAATAATAAAGACAGCATCAAGACTAACAGACGAACTCACTGTCAAAATCCAAATCCTTGAAACAAAACTGAACAACACGGTGAATGTAACCATTTATAAGAAAAGGCTTGAAGAAATCAATAAGGAGATGGACGACACTCAAGAGTATCTCACTCAGACCAAGCTACAGAAACTGGCAAAAGAACTAAAGAGGTTTTCCCTTGAACGTATACATCCTTACAGTAACAAGGACCACAAATTCAATGACAACGCATCAAACTATGGATCAACCAGTGGGTCATCAGTTGATGGATCGGATCAAAGTGGTGATGAATTCCCCAATTATAATAGAGGAAGACCACAAAACAGGAGGAATAACCGAAGAGGCAGGAACACATGGCGTCCTCCTTTCTTCCAGGTAGACCATCAAGGAATTCCATTCCAACCCTTCAACCCACATTTTCAAGGCTGGATGAACCCTTTCTTTCCGGGACCCCCGCCCATGAACCATCAAGGACCCCAACAACAAGGACAAAACTTCCAACCCAGGGTTCCTTTTTAGGGAGGGGCCAACCTCAGCAACGAGGAAAGAATCGAGGAGTAACTTGGTCAGACCAAACCCGACAGGTCCAAACGAGGAGTGTGACAAAAGCCAACACTGTTCCCTCATCGTGAATTTGACCGACAAGGTCCTAACAAAGGAACAAGAGGATGTCCTTAATAAAGGCCTGGGAATCGTCCCTACCCCCAAAACAGACATCTTCAGAACAAAATGTGAACTGGCCGAATTCTGTCGAACCCTCAAACTGAAAGCCTTTTTTAAGGACCAACCAAAATACATCCCAGAGGGAGACACCTCATTGAGGAACAAGTCCACTTTTTGCCCACTACCCTCTCAAGTTCCGATTGAAATCGCAACCTTTGAGCAAGCTATTATGAGAGAAGTAGACGAACTATCATCTAACCAACAAAAACCGTTTCATAACGTAACAAGAGCGGAGCAGATAGCGCTGGATGAATTAAAAAACGACGGCCAAATCATAATAAAACCAGCCGACAAAGGAGGGGGGGTAGTTATCTTGTCTGCAGCGGGTTATGACAAGCAGTGTCTTGATCTCCTGTCAGATGACAAATTTTACAAGAAACTATCCAATGATCCCACCAAAAGGTTGCAGAGTGAAATACAAATGATGATTGAAGAGGCGGAAGCTCACAATTGGCTTTCCAAAAAAGAAGCTGATTTTCTGGTAGCAAAGAACCCCAAAACTCCATATTTCTACTCATTGCCTAAAATACACAAGGCCCGAATACCACCTCCAGGACGACCAATAGTGTCAGGCATCGGGTCGGTTTTAGAGCCTCTCTCTCAGTTTGCTGATTATTACCTCAAACCATTGGTACAAAGTACACCTACCTACTTAAAGGACACGCGAGACCTTCTGAACTTACTTAAAGATGTTGAATATTCACCTGACACCATGATGCTTGTAGGACTTGATGTGGAAAGTCTCTACACGAGCCTACCACAACGAGAGACCCTGGATATGCTAGAGCAAATTCTTTTCGAAAAGGACTGGACATACAAAAACCCCTAGACACTTCGTTTTGGAATGTTGCCGTATGGCCTTGACAGAGAATCATTTTCTATACAAAGAGACACTGTACTTACAATGCCATGGGACCTCGATGGGCAGTACATTTGCCCCGAGTGTAGCTGGGTTATACGTGAGCACTTTTGAAGGCACACATATACACACAGAAACCAATCCCTTTATCCGTCATATACTGCTTTGGAAGCGGTATATTGACGACATCCTGCTAATCTGGGCAGGCAACGAAGAGGATCTAAAAGATTTCCATACATGGCTGAACACAAAAGACAGCTGCTTGAAGTTTACGTATAGTGCGGACTGGAGAAGCTTAGACTTCCTGGATATTACCATATATGCTGAAGACGGGCATCTACAAACACGCACTTTCTTCAAAGAAACAGCAAAGAACAGTCTCCTCTCTTTCAAGAGCTTTCATCCCCGCCCTTTGAGGGAGAATCTTCCCTATAGTCAGTTCCTCAGGCTGCGGAGGAACTGCAGCAAGAACACCGAGTACCGGGCACAAGCACAAGACCTTTGCACCAAACTCCAACATCGAGACTATCCAAGGCGAGTGATTAATAAATGCAAAAAAAGAGCACAGAACCAAAACAGAGAAGGCCTATTGGAGACCTTTACAAAAACAGAACCTGAGGATCTCACTACCTGTGTCACCACCTTCAGTCCAGTAACCGACATAGTCAAAAAAATCGTGAACAAAAATTGGAGGATCCTCACATCTGGCACACTTTCTTGGCCTAAACCGAGATTCGCCAACAGGCGATGTAGGAACTTAAAAGACATCCTGGTACATACGAGACCACCTGTAACCAAACGGGGACAACAAACCAATTTATGGGGAAATCCCCCCATTACTGGACAATATCCCTGTGGCTCTTGTTCAGTTTGTAATTTGACACAACCAACTAAGGAGTTACAACTACTTCCAAATTTCAAATGGAGAATGCTCAAACATACTAACTGCAATACAAGCCATGTAGTGTACATGATTACCTGCCCCTGCCAGCTGCACTACATTGGCATGACATGTAGGAAAGCTAAACAAAGGATCGTAGAGCACAGGAGCAACGTCAAATGTAAAAAAACCACAACCAAGATGGCGAGTCATTTTCTGGAGAAGAACCACACAGTGGATGACCTTAACTGGGTCATCCTTGAAACTCTGGACACCAAGGACAGCAATACAGAGAGAATCCTCTTTGAAAAAGAGCAACGCTGGGTCCACCGTCTGGGGACAGATACAAGAGGGCTGAATGATAATATTCCGTGGCTGAGCGTGTTGAAATAATAAAACTGTTTTCTAAAACCAACATCAGCAGAACTTACACATTCCCTACAGGCTTTACCCTAAAATGCGGCGTATCTCAAGAGACCTAACGAAAGATATCCACAAGTCGCATTGTGAGAAGCACCAGTGATCAACTTAGTGCTTAAATTTAATAAACTGTTTGTCATCGAATTTAACAAACCCCACTGTATGACCTCTTAACTGATCATCATATACAATTTTATTTTCATTCTCATAAAGTTAATTAATTTTTATATTTTTTTATTTTATTTTTTCATAAATATCATCCTAATATTCGAAATATCAATCGCGCTTCAAGATGAAGCATCAGAATCATCTTTTGAGGAATACGAATGAACACATGCTTCTACAACACGTTCTCCACTTCGTGATATTGTAAACACGAAGAAGCGCCTAGTCCCCTCTCTATTGCCATGAACGGAGACCCGCTAAAAACGACCCGGAAGCACAGTCCTGTTACTTCCGGGTCCCAAGAGGCAGCAGCAGCGCAACGCGAGGCGCGAGGAGAGGAGCGTTAGGTACCATCACGAGACACTTCTGCTACAAAACCGCAAGTATACCGAGAACCGCCTCGCGCTAATGCTTAGTTGTCCTTTCTATTTAGCCCCCTCGAAGCCCTTGTCACACCCGAAGGAGGTGTAACTAATGTGCATTTCAGGTACGATATTGGCGCACAGAGCACATCAGTATGAAAGATTTTCACGACGCTGGGCAACCATTATCATGTTCAAGACTGTAGAAACTGCACATATTTATGAACAAGTTTTGCATGTCACGTGGTAATCGATTGCCACTTATTTGACTCAACCACAATAGTTATTCGAGTGGTGGGGTATTACCAAAACCCTACACACCCGTTTCGCATATAAGTATGATTCATCATCTATAAACCACTTTTTGCATGAAATAGCTTGTTGGAGAAAGAGAGAGTTGACACTGCCAATTACTGGGGGTTTTGAAGTATTGCCATTTTAAGTTGCTACAATTTGTATTGTCTAGTAGTGAATCCACTACGCTATGTGTCTCCCTTACCCTTGTTTTCCCTTTGTGTATGTTTTTATTATGTTTGAACTATAGGTACATCGTGACCTCGAGAAAAAGAAACAGGTTGAAAATTTCCCTTTTCTACACACTTGCTTGCTATTAATATAGTAAACTAGTATCACTTTCACCTTTTACCACGGGTCCTGACGAAAGCCCTAAAGTCCGATTCACGGCATAGAGGGCTGAAACATGTTGGCCATTTAAAATCATTTTGAATGCTAGTGCGTCCTGAGAACTTAATATTTTCAATAGAGCGCACGCCACTTGAGCATTCCCCTAATGGGATCCACCCGAACCCAGACCTAATAAAATTCCTACAACTTGGTCTCCGGGGGATTTTTAATTGTTCTACACTCCCTCCACATCACTGGGTCACTACTGTTTTTACCGAGGGTAAGATCCTCCTGGTGGAGGCTGCATACCAAAAACAAAACCCGATGATTATGCACACACGTGTTTGAAGAGCGGAGAATCAAGATATACCGCTTACCACGCTACCCAACACGTGCATGAGGGTTTTTATTTGGAGACACCGTTGTTCGATCTCCTGCATACCCTGGTTCACGCAGGACAAGTGATCCCTCCCCTCTGATTATTTGTAACTACCTAAGGAAACTGAGGGATCAGCGTTTTCCTTCTCCCCCATCCATTTGATTAGTATGTAGTCTATATGCCACCTATTCTCTCACATACCCGGTGTAGTCTAGAGAGAGAAGTAATCGACATAAAAAGAGGACTCTCCTCAATCTCTTGCCTGAACGTCTTCATTGTGCTATAATGGCCAGTAGGAATTCCAGCAGGGCATTTTTAGGGCACGTATACAAAGAAAAGTAATTAACATGAAGGAGGACTCTCCTCAAAAGTCTTGCCTGCTAGTCCTTATTATGCTATAATGGCCAGATGGAATTTTAGCAGGGCATCTTTAGAGCAGATATACAGATATCCCAATAACGAACGCAATTCTCATGATTCTCATAATGACATCCAGGGGATGTCATCGTTCAGTCCCGCTTTATCGGAATTCAGTTTGTACACCCATTTCTGCTCAATCCTGAACAGAAACTTCGTTACGTCGGATACATGGTCTGGTATCACTGGCTGCTCAATCACAGTCCACTTAATATCCGTAGGGCCATGACCAACTTCTAGAAAATGATTCGTCATCTTCGTTGCTTGTCGCTGGCATCTGATAGAGCTCTTATGCTCCGAGATGCGAATCTTTATTTTCCTTGTGGTCATCCCTACGTATCTCATGTCGCAGGGGCATGTGATCAGGTACACTAAATTAGCACTGTTGCAATTGGTGAATTTTAGCTGTAACCAGGGACGATCAGTGCCTATATTAATACTCGTGGTTTTAGAAGTTTGAGGGCACGCAGCACAGTTCCCACAAGGATGATGACCCCTCACTGCCGGCATGTCCCATAGCGTTCCCACTGTTTGGGGCATCCGTAGGGATGACCACAAGGAAAATAAAGATTCGCATCTCGGAGCATAAAGCGGGACTGAACGATGACATCCCCTGGATGTCATTATGAGAATCATGAGAATTGCGTTCGTTATTGAGATATCTGTATATCTGCTCTAAAGATGCCCTGCTAAAATCCCATCTGGCCATTATAGCATAATAAGGACTAGCAGGCAAGACTTTTGAGGAGAGTCCTCCTTCATGTTAATTACTTTTCTTTGTATACGTGCCCTAAAAATGCCCTGCTAGAATTCCTACTGGCCATTATAGCACAATGAAGACGGTCAGGCAAGAGATTGAGGAGAGTCCTCTTTTTATGTCGATTACTTCTCTCTCTAGACTACACCGGGTATGTGAGAGAATAGGTGGCATATAGACTACATCAGATCCCCCGCCACGTCTAGCATTACAATATATGATTGGCGCTCTCTTTGTGCTGAAATGGGAGCAGTAAATGTCACAGCATGCCTAGTCTGTTAACAACACGGTTTTTCTCTAGATTGGAGTCTGGTAACAAACCCGTCTGTTTTTTACAACAAATACACACAGGATTGAGCGTTATATTATGCTTGCTAAATACTTATTTTCGAATGGAAACATGACGGCAATAAAAGTTGTGCCGTGATTTACAACTACGTTTCCATGATTCCTAAGGTGAGGCGCACGGACGGGACGCGTCCCATGCGACTGACAAGGGTGGGGCTAGAGTATGTATTCGGTCTGGCTTTTCCTGTCGGTACCTCCCCGAGACAGCCCAGAAGGACGTCCGGAGTACCGACAGGAAGGTAAGCAGCCGTGTTTACAAACCCCTATCGATGTTCTTTACTTGGCCGTGAGTAATGGTTCCCATTTTTTGTCCGTATGTCTGATGGTTACTCACGAGCACGAGGTAGCTCTCGCACAGTACTAACGTACGCAGCTTCCTCGGTGACATGAAATGAACGCCGCTAGGGCGTGTATGCATAAGCATGATTTAGCCATTGTGCAACACTTATGTACGAAGCTCCTGTTTTTACTTTACCGAATGCTGATATTAGGAAGTAAGCAACCGATTTATTAAGGTTGTAAACAACTGATTCTGAGACAAACCCCCAGAAGTAAAGATCAGTGCTCAAAGAGCTTACAGTGTCTAAAGAATATAGATGGAAATAAGCATCAGCATGTAATTCAAACATCATTACATAGCGATACAACGCCTCTATTATTCCTAGGAATAGCAACAGCAGACAAATAGTTTGGGCTATCCAGTAGAATTTGGGAGTAGACCAGCGAACTGTTTGCTGCCTTGGGGTGGTGTAATGAAGTCAGCTTGGCTGACATGTGTAAGTAACTCCTGTCTTCGATTTGTTTTTATGCTCACTAGTGCGGGGCTCCATGTACCTGCGCTGTGGCCAGGTGGGGTGGAGCGTTACTCTCCTCTGAATGAGGTAAGTGAGAGTGGCCACTACACGGTGGTAAGAGTGGTGGTGTCATTAAGAGGCACGAGATTGGCACTTTGAAATCCAATCATAGATGCAAATTACTAAATGGAAAGTATAACCAAACTGACTGGTTGCTGTTATGGTTGTCTGTCTCTTTCTTTGTATGTGTCTGTTCTGAATGTCCTCTCCTTTGTATGACGACCTGGAAATCGCAACAAAGAGGAGAATGAAGATCTACTGAATACCCAGGTGATAGTTCTCTTTCTTTTCACATTTTTTCACTGAGCAGTCGTGATTATGGTCCTGAAGAAAGCAGCAGGATACCTTTAGGCTCCAATTAAATCTGCAGAAACATGTCGACCACACTTTAGTAGTAGTGATTATTTGTTGAAATCACTATTATCGCACGCATTTTAATGATTTGGGAGTATTAAGGTCTCAATAACATTCTCATCCTTTCTACTACCCAATTTTATCTGTCCATTTCACAGTTCACTCTCTTTCACTTTTCACTTGCACTGCTCTACAGTTGTCCATTCACACCCTGATACCAGTTGATGTTCACTAGGTTCCACTGTAATGACAACGGTTTGTCGTCAGTGGTGGTCATAAGAAAACCTTATCTTCCCGATATGGAAGAACCCAGATGATGAACAGGGCGTCAAGGATCGGCAACTGATGGGTATTTTCCCACATAGGAAAGATACCTTACACTTAGATAGTATATTCATTTGTAGTTTTGAGGTTAAGTCTCCCTAGGTGAGCGCTACTAGTTCTAGACACATATATTTCTTGAGATAGTTATTCATTGACCCACTGCTACTCTGTGTTTGTGTACATAATAATAATACCTACATATTTTCATAACCTATATATTCAAGCAGTTTCGGGTCAGCCCCCTTTAGTCATTTCTATGTTGAAATGGTATTCACATTCCGGATCAACCAATGGACAAAATACATGGAGCGAGGGAATGAGTTGTCCCTCTTCAGTCACTAGCTTTGTTGCTGGTGCCGTTGACATTTGGAGTGGCCGTAGCGTTTTACCGGGTGTTTCCCTGGTGGTCTGCCAGGGTGGGGGCCGGTTTTGGACCCCTGGGTGGCCGTTTTTGTTACAAGGGGCTGGTTTCATAGCATAGCTGCCATATCGGTCCCAAGACACGGACGGGAATGGGCGGAGGAAAGGCAGGACATGGGCCCGCCTTTGCCCAATTGCGTACTGTTTTTTTCTCTCTCAAAAGCACGCTACAGCCAACGGCAGCCTGCGAAAGCAAAACCACACGCACGAGCGTGTGGTTAGCTTTCTGAAGCCGGTACAAGAGGTCTCACGCTGCGGGAGCAGTATTGCACACTGCAACCAAAGGCGCGACACCTAAAAAGCAGTGATGAGATGGGAGTGGTGCACTAGGAAACCCTCTCTCCTCGTAGAGGACGGCCGAGCTATTTGCCAGGGTCGGGTTCCGTTGCTAGTCTTGCTGTGCATTTGGATCTGTAGAGTGAGTGACTTTATTTTGCTGATTTAATGTCATTCCGTTTCATATCGTCTATGGAAGAGGCATGCACTAACAGAGAAACTGGCCCACTTTGCAGACACTACACCGGCCACAGCTTAAGCTGTAGGGACATTGTAGTGTAGACCCAGCACAAGTAGGGGACCCGCTTGTAGAAGCAATATGCTGCTCGGTGCCAGAGTGACATCTGAAATGCTCCCCGTCACATCACTGCAATTATGTCTATCGTCTTATTTATAAGGTCCATGCATGAGTGGGATGCGATTAAACCCCATCAGCACCACTCCAACCTGATGCTTAGGGGGAGCTTGGAATATTTCCCAACCCTACTCACCAAGTTGTCAGCTGCGCTGTTAGCAGCACCAGTAACTCAGGACTCAGAGTTGGGCATCTCATAGCATCCCTCTGCACCACGCCGGCTTTTCATGCTTCAAGCATATATGTTACCCCCTTGGACAGCCTACTTTACGCTCCTAGTATGACCACTACACCTTTCCTTCCTAAACTAACATGCACACATATTCCAGTGTTTACACATTATGCCAGTCCAGCTACACAAGGCTGCGTCCATTCTGCGTGTGCTCATAGTTGAGCTTAGTGAAGAATCACATGATAAGGTTTAATGCACTCATGACTTTGGTGGCCTGGGCTCAGCATACACGGTTTCTAACTTGGCAGCCATCATACTTAATTTCGGTTGGGCAAAACCTCAACCTCCTCATGCAAACTTCCAATTGGCAACTCCAGCATGGTGCGTATAATCCAGAAATTTTATGAGGCAGAAAACAAGCTGAGATCTGCTTCCGTTTCAATGACCCCCAATCAATTCATAGATGAACCGCCCTCTTCTCTGCCAGCCACACCATCTGCACCTGTACTTTCTACCAATTTCAGGCTCCACTCCAGAGCTCCTTATAGGCTGCTGAGACTTTAGTGCTTGCCTCGGTCTAGAGCACAGACAGACATGGCATAGTTCAGGCGTTATTGGTTTTCTACTGTCAGAGATGTAGAAAATGTCCACTTGGTGCGTCCTTTATGTAAAACTTACCATCTTGGAATAGTAAAACAACGATACACTAGGGACAACAGCATTCCATAATTATCTCCTGGTTTAGAAGAAGTGTCCATGTGGCATGTGTCACACTACAAATGAAATTAGTGGAAATCAAGCAATTGTTAGCACTGCTGAAGAGCTGTAGTATTCTCTTAAGAAACATTAAAGAAAAAGAGAAGCAAAGAAATTAAAGTGGAACTATAAAAGGAGAAAGTGCACATATTTTCAGATGGAGGTACACCCCTTTTTACTCATCTCAAGCCTCCCACTACAGCTGTGACGACCCCAAAAAAAAATCTAAATCCTCACTCTTCTATACCTCCACTATCATTTTCAATCAAAATAACAGACTAACATGTCCACTTATCAAATTTCATATGTTACTATACTAATTTACCACTAATCCTATATGGGTTCCGAGTAGCATGCTACTCGCTGAAAAGAGCGATTCAACATCTCATTAAGGGTAGACAGCACTATATAAAATCAACCCTTTTTCCCTCCTATCCTTCTCAATTCAAATAACTGACTAATATCCACCACTCAAATTACTTTCATAGTTCACTATACTAATTCACCACTAATCCTTTACGGGTTCCGGAGTAGAGTGCTACTAGCCGAAAAAAGCGCTTCAACACCTCATTAGGGGTAGAAAGCACCATATAAATGCAACCCTTTTTCCCTCTTCTATACCTCCGCTATCCTTCTCAATCCAAATAACTGACTAATATCCACCACTCAAAATATTTTCATATTTTACTATACTAATTCACCACTAATCCTTTATGGGTTCCGGAGTAGCATGCTACTCGCAGAAAAAGCGCTTCAACGCCGTATCAGGGGTAACAAGAGCAATATATATGCAAACCTCTGTCGCTCTTCTATCCCTCTGCTACCCTTCTCAATCCAAATAACCAACTAACATATTATCCAGCACTCAAATTACTTTCATATTTCACTATACTAATTCACAACTAATCCTTTATGGGTTCTGGAGTAGCGTGCTACTCCCCTAAAAAAACGCTTCAACACCCCATAAGGGGTGACAAGCACTATATAAATGCAAACCTTTTTCCCTCTTCTATTCCTCCGCTATCCTTCTGAATCCAAATAACTGACTAACCTATCCACCACTCAAATTACTTTTATATTTCACTATACTAATTGAACACTATTCCTTCTTGGGTTCCGGATTAGTGTGCTACTCGCCAAAAAAGCGCTTCGTCAGGGGTAGTAAGTGCTTTTATAGGCTGAGTAAGTGAGTCTAGTGATAAGAGTTCATTAGAATTTAGGGTCCTATTTAGAGTTGCTATACAAGTTAAGAGCTAACTACATAACTTTATAGCACATATAGACTAGGACGGGCACATGGAAGTTGATAGAAGGTCAAATCCAGGTCTTTCTAAAAACCTTTTTCTGACTCCTGAATTCCCGACACTCCTGTCTATCAAATGTATCCACTATTCTGCCAGTATATGGAGCACGGTGCACAATTCTTTCAAGCCTCTTGCTATGCATATCTACCTTTACAATTATTAATCTTAAATCAATTGGAATTATCTCCATTTTCTGTGTCTGAGGACTGCTTCCTCTACTGTAGGCTCATTGGACTTCAGCCAGTCTCATAGATGAGTCTGCAGAGCCCATTCGTATATAATGGTGTAAGTCATCATTTGTTAATGCTGCTCATCCTGGAGTAAGTGAGCAAAGAGAGGGTAAATGTGACCCACACTTCATGGTTTCAGGGAGGGTAGGGAAAGGGATTGTTTTGCTTGGCTTTGGTGTAAGGTGGTTATGCCTGGGATATTGTTATGTTATGTTATGTTATTCGCTTTTGTATCGCGCTCGAATCACCTGGGGGCATCTCGGCGCTTTACTCTAACTCACCTCTGAGGTAGGACAGTAAGAGGACAAATTTAATACAGGAAAGCTTTTAAATGTTTCCTAAAAACGAGGTAGGAGGGAATTTCTCGTAAGGAAAGTGGGAGACTATTCCGGTATTTGGGGGCGATATAAGAGAAAGCCATGCACCCGGATCGCTGGCGTCTGATACAGGGCACAAGAAGCAGCTGCTGTGTGCAAGATCTTAAGCAGCGAGTTGGCACATATCTTTCCAATTTATTCTGGAGATATTCTGGACCCTGACCCTGAAGTGCACGGAAGGTAAGGCAGCAGATCTTAAAAAAAGGCTCTCTGCTTGATTGGAAGCCAGTGTAGATGTCTTAACAGTGGTTGTGAGGGGGTGCCAGCCGGCATATTCAGAACCAGCCTAGCAGCCGTGTTCTGAATCACCTGTAGTTTTTTCAGAGCCGTAGCTCCCACTTCCGCTAACAGGGCGTTCCCATAGTCCATGCGGCTCATCACCACGGCCTGAGTTATTGATCTGCGATGTTCTAAGGGGATGAACGGCAGGATCTTCCGTAGTAATCTCAATCTATAGTAACAAGCCCCTGATATTGCGGCTACCTGATCTTGCATGGACAAGGACTGATTTAATTTTATGCCCAAATTGTTGACACAAGGCTTCGGAATTGGAGGTGGGCCGTGTTTAGGTGGCCACCAATCTTTTGACCGGACTGCTTCGGCCTTCCCCAGAAGCATGACTACCGTCTTGCTTGGATTTAACTGTAAGCAGTTGTTGATCAACCAGTTGGAAATTGCGGAGATTCCACTAGCAAAGCGGAGTCTGTCAGCTTCTGGGACTTGGCCAATGTTAAAAAGCAGCTGGGTATCATTAGCGTACGATATAATATCAAACCCCAGTGCTTTCACCACCTTAGCCAAAGGGGCCAAATAGATATTAAAAAGCGTAGGGCGAAGGCAGGAGCCCTGGGGGACGCCCTTATCCAGTGATGTTCTTTCAGATTGGTGGGGGCCCAAAATGACCATTTGGGAGCGGTCTGCGGAAACGTTCCGGAGCCATTTATACGCCAGTCCCTGAATGCCGCATACGCTTAGCCTCTCCGCGAGCCTGGAATGGGAGATGGTATCAAAGGCCGCGGAGAGGTCAAGCAGAATCAGGATTGCTGAGCCGCCCGTATCCAATTTTGTTCTCAGAGAATCCATCACAGATAGGAGGGCCGTTTCTGTGCTGAATCCTCGGCGGAAGCCGGACTGGAATGCATCCAGAATACTATTTTCCTCCAGGTAGCTGTTCAGTTGCCTATTGACCAGGCTTTCCAATATTTTACCGAGAAGAGGAAACAAGGAGATAGGCCGGTAATTGCCCAGCTCTAACGGGTCGGCCGAAGGTTTTTTAAAATGGGGCGCACGAGGGCTTCCTTCCAAGATGTCGAATTACTCCTTCCCTAATAGATAAATTGAAGATCTTTTGTACTGAGGGGGCCAGAATGTGGGATAAGAGCGACATTATTTTGGGTGGACAAAGGTCCATAGGTGACCCTGATTTGGCAGAAGTAAGCGCCGTTTGGATTTCAAGTAGCGTAAAAGGTTCAAAGTGTTCAAGAGAACACCTGGGCCCTGTGGTGTCCCCAATTGAGTTATCTATATCCGCAAAACTAGCCAGGTTCTCTATGGAGAAGTTCGCGTGGCCATCACAGAATGTCTGATGACTTCCCCTTCATAATGCTGGCCCTGCTATATTGTAGGCTTCCTTGGCATATAGTGGAATTCCGGAATATTATGGGCGTCTCTGAAATTATTACACTAATTGCCAAGGAGCAGGCATAATGCTGGCCATGTTGGTATTCTGCCTGCTAACCCTAATAGCCACCCTGACAGGTTGTTGACTGCCTGCTCTAGTGTAAAAGTGACCCTGATATATTTTGGACATTTCTGACTTATTGTTTGTATGCCAGGCATCATGATTGGCATGTTTGGTATAATGATGGTCAACAGAGGTATAAATAAATTAGGGGCACATTACGATGCGTAACGATCGCCACCGTCGAGCTGGCGGTGGCGACCATTACACCATCGTAACGTGAAATACCCCATATCACGATGACGGTGGGTATCGCGGCGGACGGAAAGTCTGTCTGCAGCTTTTCCACCGGCAGGCAATTATTACGATTGCCTGCCGGGCGGAGCAGGGGCTCTAATATGGTGGCAGTGCCTAGCAGGCACCGCCCGCTATATTAGGATGTCGATTGTTAAAAGCCTTTCCATGGTGGTGTTGCCGCCAGGGAATGGCTGGCAGAGATTGGCTTTGGGGGCCCGTTTCGGTACCCCCCCTACATTTTGCTGCACTAAGTGGCAGGCACCGTGTGGTGCCTGCCATGTGGTGCAGTGAACTGCCAGGAATGAGATTCTGACATTGCGGTGAACAAACCAATTGAAGCAACTAGCTGTGAAAGCTGGGTTAGTCAACAGTGAATTCATAAAACAAATACCAATGCAGAACACAGGAAGTAACTTAGTGAATGCCTCAACCTGTTCATGACAAAACCTCCACATCCCCCCCCCCTGTGAACCATTATTATAAAAATATGTTACCATTTAAAAAGTTTCATATTCTTCAAAAGATAAGTGTGAAACCGTCACATTCAATAATTACCAAATGAGATCTTATCAGATATAGGTATCTCCCTTTTATACTGACTACATATAATATAAGATATTCTTACTGCTCGGGTTTATCCAGCGGCTTGACATTATCCTTATCTTTGGACGTCTTTGCATGTTTTTGAAGCTTTTCCATTTCCTCGGACTGAGCTCTCTGGAATACAAAATCAAAACAAAAAAAACACTGTTTACTAAGCCTGAAAAACACTTGAGAGATAATACACATGGCATATAAATGTTAGTGAAGAAATAATAAATAAGAGTCCTGAGGGAGGCAGATGACCTTTAAAGCAAGTTATGAATTAAGGACATAAAATACTAGCAAGCATTATAGATTTATTGAGGATGTTTTGTTCTGCTTACAATGGTGGCCTTTTCCCAATATTTACAGGTAGCACAAAATCCAATGACATTAGCACACACCTCTGGGTTACAGTTGGTGTACAAAACGAAGAAAATAAAATGTTACTCACCTATAGCTTATTCTACAGTGGGTCTTTAGGAGTCCTTCATTAGGAGTTTCCTTGACTTAGGTGGGGGAACCGGAAATACTCGGTTAAACTCTTGTTATTCCAAAATCTGGGGACTATCCTGCAGATATTTATTCCTGCTGTGGGCAGGTGGTAAATACAAGTGGACCGCCAAAGTGAGGCGGCGGGGAGTTAGGGGATGTGTTGAGCTGGGGCGGGGAAGATGTCCAAGTCAAGGAGATGCTGCGGCCTGACTAAAGGGAGCATTCTCTTCTCCACAGGTGGTGATGCTGGGTGAAGTTTGGGCTGCACCTGTACCAACAGATACTTTCTCTCTGCACTTGTGATTTTCCAATGTTAAAAAAACAAGAATCGATAAAAACTGATTCCAATGTTTCTAGGTTCATTAATCTCTGGCCTGCAAACACTAGAGCATTTGTAGTTGCAGAGAGTAGTATCCCTAAGCTTCCTGCTCTAGTCAACTTGTAGTGAGGGCCTTGGTATGGTTACACTGTATCAGGGAACTACAGACTTTGCGGTGTGTGATATTTCCCAGGTGCAGTGTTCCAGATTCATTCCATGCATGGATGGTGAATGAGGAATAATGCAGTAAAATTGCATTGTTCACCTGTTCATCTTGAGGTGTTTATGCACGCATATTTCACTTGGTATGATTGTGTACATACATGCACAGAAAATCATAAGGTACAAAAATGTACATCTGCCAATGTATTTTTTTAAACATATTTTTATTGGCATTTGAATAAAAATGATACAAACATTTATATAAGAGCAAGCGTCGATACATAATATTCAGGGTGGATCGTACCAGATGACATCTTCATACTCTTTTTCCCATCCACCATCTGTAAAGAACTAGTAGTAACATATGACGGGTTCCCAGAAGTCAACAACCATACATGTCAGGATAACAATATGGTCATACAGTTACTTTGGTCACATTGGACTTCACATTGTGTATGGCAGTAAACCTTTTCTTACGACTCTTTAGTATTGCATGCATGTACTAATGATTGGAGGCTGTAGCCCCCAAAAATGCCTGAAACAATAGCCCAGTTAGTGAAAGAAAAGAACTGTATCCATGAAACAACAAGCATTTGAAATGCAATTGGTCTCGCATTTATGTGAGTTTAAGCTATTGCCATTGTAAATGACAACATCTTTTATTTATGTTTTATAAACCAAAACCAAAATAAAAGGCATAGCCATTTACAATGACAATAGCTCAAACTCGCATAACTGCAAGACCTACTGCATTGTAAATGCCTGTTGTTTTTTGGGAGGGGTGGGGGGTTTAGCCGGGGTCAGAGTGCCCTCTTAGGTAGCTATTGGCACCAGACCCCGCCCCCTCCTCACAGTGAAGGTATTTTGTACATTGGAACATATGCAACCGAATATTACCAAGCCATAAAATGTGATGTGACCTAGAGCACCTAAACCCCTACCTGCCCAGGGTCTTGATTTCTGTGCACATTTTATCACACTGATAAAACCCGGTCCGCGCTACTTGCCTCCAGCCGCGAGGCCACCCCCCGAGATTCATTATCAGACAGTGCCTGGAGACACCACTTACAGGGCCATCCAAGAACTGGAAACAGTCCACGAAGCTCCCTTTGCAAAGTGAAGTAGGTGTTTTTATTTAGCATATGGTTTACCTCACCGCACAGGGGTTCGTCAACCTTCTTTTCAGCGAACGTGCAGCTTTTTCGTTTACGTTGGGTTCGGGTTTAGTGTTTATTCTTGCCTAAAACCTCTTCTAAGCGAGGAACGCCTGGCAGTTACATGCCACGTACAGGAGCCGCCCTCGCCGTCCTCTCTGGGGTTTGCAGGCCCACGGTATCAGACCTGAATTCAGCAAGTGTGTGGTATAGGGAGGCCTCTAAGGGCTTTGAACTGAGATTCCCCTATGCACGGGTGATGGTACCTCATCTATGTGTCCACACCTCCTGAAACAAGCTGGAAGAGAACGCAGGATCGCTCCAACATTGAAAGGGATTGGTGATTCAATGGCAGCGAGAGAAAAACCAGTAGTGCGCACGCACCACAGAGGAGCAGGGCCGTGAATCGAAAGTAGTGGTGCGTGCGCACCACAGAGGAGCGGGGGCGAGGGAGCGGGCAGCGAGGCGAACGCGTGCTAGCCGCCAATGGGAATGGGAGAAGCAAAGGCGGGACATGCGCCCGCCTTTGCTTTCAAAACCCCATACAAAAGGGATCTCGCTGCGCATGCAGTGCTGCGCACTGCAACGCAGCCACGAGTCCTAAAAACCTGAAACTAAAGTTGTCCAGAGGGTCTGAATCTGAGAAAACAGGAAGGTTTGGTGGAACTTGCTTTAAATAAAGTGGTTCCAGAGATAGCAAAAACATTTGCATCGCTGCGCTGTGGACTAATTTGATTTGATTGATCGATTTGATGTGTAGTTTTATAAAGCGCGCATATGCCCGTGGGCGTCTTAGCGCTAATCAGAGGACACGTGAGCAGTGCTAATGGAAGCATGGATTATTGTAAATTAAAAAGCCAGGTTTTTGTCAGTTTTCTAAAAGACAGCAAGGAGGTAACATTTTTAATGATCTGGGGGAGTTGATTCCAGTTCTTAGCAGCATGCAGTAAGAAGCTTCTGCCACCCCACCTCACTTGTTTGAAGCGGGGGACCTGAATTATTTTGGCTAGGGATGAGCGCAATTCTCTTGTTGGAACATACGGTTTCAGGTGTGTTCTGAGAAAGAGAGATCCAGAGCCTCGTAGCGCCTTATATGTTAGGCACAATGATTTAAATGTGATCCTTTTCGCTATGGGGAGCCAGTGTAAAGATTTCAGATGATGAGACATGCGTTCAGATCGGGGGATGTTTAGTAGCAGCCTAGCTGCTGCTGAATTTTGCAGGCGTTGCAGTTTTGCCAAATGCTGGGTCTGCATAACGACAAACAAGGCATTCCCATAGTCAAGTCTCCATAATGCTAATGTGGTAACCACGGTTTTCCTTGAATCCAAAGGGATATAGGGTATTAGTTTCCTAATCATTTTCAGTGTATACCACAACGTTGATGATAATTTATTGACTTGGGCTTCGAAAGTAAGTTTATTGTCTATCAACATCCCCAGATTTTTTACTTTCTCGACTTGCAAGGGGCAATTGCTAAGGTTGGAGGGCCACCAATTCGGAGACCAAATTTCAGTGTTACTCCCTAGTATCATGACTTACCTTTTGTCTCCGTTAAGTTTTAGACAGTTTCTTTTCATCCAGAGGCTAACCTGCTTCGTACAGTTTCTGAACCTATCAGCCGTGCCTAAAGTGTCTTTGGAAATTGTGACCACGATTTGCGTGTCATCAGCGTATGATACTGGAGGGAAACCACATTCCCTAATAACTTCAGCTTGTGGTGAGACATATAGGTTAAATAGTGTCGGGCTCAGTGAGGAACCCTGCGGGACCCCACACGGGGAGTTGAAAGGTTTGGTTTTAGCGTTCCCCGTCTCCACCGTGAAGGACCGGTCTCTAAGAAATGACGCCAACAAAGTTCTTGCATCTCTATGGACCCCCACTGCTGTCAGCCGGTCCAGGAGTGTGCCATGGTTTACCGTATCGAAGGCCGCCGAGAGATCCAACAGGATCAAGGCGGCCTTCCCTCCGGCATCCAGCACACTCCTGAGTTCTTCCACCGCCATCAGTAGTGCGGTCTCGGTACCATGTCCCTCTCGGAACCCGTACTGAGATGGGTCCAGGATGTCTGCCTCCTTAACAAACTGCACCAGTTGTTTATTCAGCAATTTTTCAAGAACCTTTGCTCCAAACGGGATCCTGGCTATAGGTCTATAGCTTCCTGGAATTAGCGGATCTAAATTGGGTTTTTTTAGTAGTGGAAAAACCGAAGTAGCTTTCCTTGGGGGTTAGGTAGACCCCAGAGATAACTATATACTCTGTGAGTTTAGTCAACTGCTCACTGAGCAGCTCAGGAAAAAGATGCAGGATTTTCGGTGGACAGGGATCCCCGATTTTGTAGACAGGACTGCCTGAAAGACCTGTTCTAGTCCTGGGGGGTAGAACTTGAACCCTGATTCTGGTGATTCATCAGCAGGAGATGTGTTCCTAGGAGAGATATTCTCTGAAGTCGCTAATTGGAAAATGTTTGCAGTGCACGACTCGTATACAGATGTCACTTTGTCGGTAAAGAATTGACCAAGGGAATTACAGAAATCCGTACTACTGGGTATATTGTTGTTAGTAGTTATCTTGGATAACTTTTTAACTGTCAAGAAGAGCTCTCTACTACAATTTTTTGACTCCTCTATCCTCTGGATAAAGAATTGGCTCTTAGCCGCAAAAAGTTATTTTTTATAGGAGTTTAGGGCTTTTTTGTATTCCCTTTTATTGTCAAGGTAATAGCTGACCCTCCGCAGCCTTTCAAGCTTCCTACAAATTCTCTTTGTCTCCCTAAGAGACTCGGAGAACCAAGGTTGTGACGCCTGTTTTTTTCTGAGACTAGATCTTTTCCTCAGTGGTGCAGTAGTTCTTATAGCTCCTGCTATCCAATTGCAGATTTGGTCGGTGGCCGTATTGCTGTCCGGCACTCACCTAGGTATCGTCGATGCCAAATGATCTTTTAATTTTTGGGGGTCTAATCTAGACCAGTCAACAAAAGATGTATCCGCAATATGAGATAATGCTGCCCCTTCAACATTATCTGATGTAATTGAGAAGATTACGGCCTTATGGTCTGACCAGGTAACAGGAAGGCAGTCCAACATTCCAATGTGTTTATTGGACGTGAAAATGCCGTCCAGTGTATGCCCTGCTTTATGGGTATCTGTAAGCACAATCTGTTCCATGGATAGGTTCATAAAGGTATCTATCAATACTGCCGTATCTGCCTTATCTCTTTTCTCCAGATGGACATTGAAATCACCCAGAATGGTGAAATCCGGGTGTTTCACACTGGCCTCTAGGAAGGGATCAAGTGACAGCGTCAGCAGGGTTTTTGCTTTCGGTGGCCTGTATAGCAGGAGCCCATTGAAGGTGTAGTTATCAGTCAACTTAATGTTAAATGATAAGGTTTCACAATCTGGGGTACTACCCAGACTACATCCCTTCACCTTTAGTTCGTTCCTGATGATAATTGCTAGCCCCCCTTTTTTTCTCTCCTGTCTGCTCTGGTAATTCCATATCCCTCTGGAATTGCTAATAATAGGTCAGTGTCTGAGGCTTCATCCGCCCAGGTTTCCGTAATGAAAACTAAATCCAATTTCTGTGAGTCTATAAGTTGTGCCGTTTCGGTGTTGTGTTTGACTAAAGAACGTGCATTCAAAAGGGCCGCTCTAAAAGATTTTTGTGATGTTTTCTGTAACCGGGTGTTTGCTGTTACAGTACTACTTTGGGAATAGGCAAATGTAAGCCCACAATTCAGACAATACTTAGTTTCTGCTAGGGGCGAATGAGGCTGGCAGCAAGGGCTGGGTCTTAATGCTAATAATTCCTTGCTGGAGTAATTTAGATCTCCTAAATCAGGGGTATTTTGAGCAGAGTTTTTGGCCCTAAGCCCGGTCCCGGCGCGGACGGGCACAGACGGGCTTGCCTTTGGCGCGCCGCCGGCGTGTCCGCTGCGCGGTCGGGGAGATGTCCTCATTTATACCCAGAAGCAACGTCAGCGGGGGTGTGTCTCTTTTTGCCCGGTCCGCCCATCACAACAAACAGCCTCAGCTGCGGTGGACCGGGGTGGAGCGGGCGGCGACCGGCGAAGGAGTGCAAGGTTTAAAATATTTAAAATTCTATCGTTTCTGTGCAAATACGCAAGTTAAAGAACAATTTCCAACAACAGTGTAAGGGTACAGCCCCCCACGCGCTACTCACTAACTCTGAACACGCGAGCAGGCTAATGACCTTATCTACTGCTGCTGAGGCCACGTCAGCGGGGGTGTGTCTCGCTCTGCCCGGTGGAGCGGGGGCGGCGACCGGCGAAGGAGTGCAAGGTTTAAAATATTTAAAATTCTATCGTTTCTGTGGACTGGGTAGGAAGGGAGGGTTCTATGACAAGTGCACCCTACAGTCTAACTGTTCACTGTTAAATAAGTATATCCCTTCAAGGGGGTTATGTAGTAACTTCATCTTGCTATGTGCCATCTCTGGTGTACACCAACTGTTAGACCTGGCTCCATTGGCGTGGGTCTCCCTTCCATTTTTGCTGTTGCCTCATGTGTTTTTGCTGGTGTTAGATGCTTTGGGCACTGTGCCACTGCTGTCCAGTGCCACAGTGTGAGTGCTCCCTATTGTAAATGAATGTATTAATTAGTGATTCCATGATTGACTATTTGGTTTACCTGTCAGACCCTAGTACAGTGCATTGAGTGTGACCAGGGCGTGTAAATCCAAATGCTGCTAGTGGGCTTGCAGCACAGGTTATGCCCGCCACAGAAGTGGCCTTGTAAAATGTGTCTACGGTCTGCCATTGCAGAGCCTGCCTGCAGTCTGGCACTGTCATGCTGACTGGGCAAGTGCACCCACTTGCCAGTCCCTAAACCTTCCCTTTTCTTCATATTAGTCACCCTGTGGCAGGCCCAAGGGCAGGGTGCATTGTAAGTATAAGGACAAGCCCTGATGTGTGTGGCATGTCCTAATAGTGAAGTACAGCCATTTTCGTTTTTCACTATTGCAAGGCTGCCTGTTCTCCATAGGCCAGAATGGGCAGTTAGAATTATTACATTTTATAATCCTAACTGACTCAGAGAACATGGTTGAAATTCAAGTTTAGTATGCCTGGACTCAAAATGATAAAATACATCTTTTAGTAAAGTGGGTTCTAACATTCTGTGTTTGCAAATACCACTTTTAGAAAGTAGGTATTTGCTTGCCTAACCTTTCAAGCCTGCCTCTGCGAGGTTGTGTATTCCTTTGTTTGGGATTTGTGAGTGACAGGGCTTCCAGGAGACAGGCTGGGGCAGCCCGTGGTGAATAGAGAGAGCTGCATCTAGATGGGAGGGAGGAGTTGCACCTGGGACCTGAATAGGGCTGGGCCTTCCATCTACAATGCCGTCTCCACCCCCTGTGGTGCGTCTCATGTCTCTGCCCTGCACACTGAAAGAAGAGAAGGAAGACTGTCAACAAAGTGCTCCCGTGCTGTACTTGCCTTCCACAATGCTGGCTCCACCTCCTGTGGGGCGTCTGATGTGCCTGCCCTGCGCTGTGAAAGAAAAGGAGAAGTCTGGTAAACAGAGTGCTTCAGAACTGGTTTGGACAAGGTACAGGCCCCCCTCCCCTCAGAGAACAAAGGATTTTGGGGTATAAATATTGGGACCCTGATCCCAAGAAATTAGATCACTTTTGGACTACAAGACGAAACCTTTGCTGAGGAGAGCGTTGTGTACTTTACTTTCAACTTGTGAAAAGATCTCCAAGGGCTTGGAAGAGAGCTTTCCCCCTGACCGAAGTCTCAGGACCAGTAGACTTCACCAGCCTCTGTGAATTGCTGCTGGAAACGCTGTTTCAGTGGCTACAGAGGCAGGGAGCTGTGACCAACTCTCACGACCAGCCCGGTGTCCTGAGGGCACCGCATCGACCAACGTCCGCCTTGAACAACGCAAGCTCTGAGCTCACCGACTCCGTCCTGACGCCGTCACCGAGCCGTTGCCTGCACCGCGACTAGTGGACACGCGACGTGCATAGCCTCTACACCGACTCGTACTGTTCTGACCGACGTGGTCACTGCTGCTGACTTCGAGCCCTGTGAACGCACCGGATTTGGGCACCGTCTCGCGCGCTTCGCGATGCGCCGCCTGACTCGCACCGCTGTCTGGACTGATCGACGCCAGCTCCCGAACTCCGGTTCTGTCACCGCACTGCAAGCTGGGAGCATGGCAACAAAGCACCGTCTCGCCCTGCAACGCACGCCTTGGATCCACCGACTCTGTCATCGGGCCGCTGCCTGCACTGCATCGAGGGACAACGCGTCCTGCAACGCTTTCCTTTCTGCACCGCGATGAACACCGGAACCGGCTCACACGTCCGTGCCGGCCGCATCAATTAAAAGGTACTGTGACTGAGTCTGTCGACATTTGAGTGGGCCCGGACCAAGGCGGTCCGCTGGATTTGTTAGACTCTGTGTTATTTCAACAACGCTGTAGCCAGACAGGGCTACCGACTCGCACAAACCTTTGATTTAAGCCTTTTTAACCAGAACTCTTAAATTCTAATAGTATTGTGGATTATTTTTGGCGTTTATTGGTCTTGTTGTAACTCTAAATAAAATATACTTATTTTTATAACTATACAACCTGTGTGGTGTCCATTTGTAGTGTTGTCACAGGATTACCGTATGTGTTCACAAATGCTTTACACACTGCCTCTGAGATAAGCCTGTCTGCTCATGCCAAGCTACCAAGGGGGTGAGCAGGGGTTATTTTAGGAGTGTACCCCCTTACCCTGACTAGAGGAGAGGGTCCCTATTTGTCACAAGTACCTACCTGTGCCAACTAGAGACCCCCAATTCTAACACCGACCAATGTATAATAATGATTTGGATAAAACTTGCATTTCCTCCTGAACTGGGACTACATCAGGACTTGTAACCTGGCCCACAGGCTTCTCTCTGTTAATAAAAAGTAGAAATGTTGCCCATGCATGTGGGAGAAATTTATCGAGATGGAAGTTTGGCCATTTCAAAAATATCCACAGCATACATGTTATTCCTTTATGGATTTCGAATTTATTTTTCCTATCCCTCAGGACATCAAAAATAAATCTGCATGAGTGAAGCTCGCCAATTAAAGAAATGTTATATGTTGTCATTTCTTTTGTTAAGGAAAAATATATATATATTTTTTCTTTCTTTTCTTTTTAAATTCCCCCCACCCCCACAAAAGCAGTGGTTACAAAGCTATAACTGATGGGGATGTATGACGTTACAACGCAGGCTATTACAACGCCTGCCTTTACAACGCGGTTTTTACATCGCAAACCTTTACAACGCATAGCGCTTAGAGGTGCTGGATAGTGGTAAGTATAATTTTCTATTCCAACTCCAGTCCCCGTGGACACTAGGGAAGGTGTTGGATAGAAAATTAAACTTATTCCCTATCCTAGAGCGCCCCCCAGCGCAATGCGTTGTAATGGTTTGCGTTGTAATGACCACGTTGTAATGGTAGTGCGTTGTAATAGTTTCGTTGTAACGGTTGTTCACCAACTGATGGAGCAAGGTTTCGTACGTAAGAAACTTGCTTGGACTCAACCCTCTCGAAATAACATGTAATGAATTAACCAACATGTTTTGTGAATACTAATAATTGCACCACACAACATTTATTTCATCTAAGGGAAGCTTTTAAATGTGCTTTACTAACAAGGGGTGAACTCTGTGCTTCCCCTACAACTGAGGTGGCCATGGATGGGGCTGGACCTTCATGTCGTACTGTATTCTGATATGTCATTTTCCTCTAACAATGTGTAACGAATATATATCTTGTTGATATTAATCTGTGATTGGAATGTCAACTCTGCATTTTTGTTTCAATAAAATATTATTTAAAAAAAAAAGTAATCTGAGTGTCTTAAAATGGCTGCTGAAAACGCGGGAACTCTTCTGCGCATGTGACTACTGCATCTACGTAGTATGACGTCCTTTGCTTTTGGTGGGAATTCTTTGCAGCTGCGCATTAGTATTCAAAATGGCTGCTTTGAACCTCACATGCTGATGCATATGGCTATACTTAACCTAAACCTCGCATTTCTTGATAATCTGCTAACGCAATAGTTCAAATAAAATAATGGGATTGGAGTAGAAATAAGTGGTATACAGTGCATTCATTTATTTTCGTATTCTAACATGTTCTTCTTTGACTTTATTATTAGCTCGTATTTGGGCCTGAAGGGTGACTGAAATCTCCATCTTGGCTGTTTGTGCGCATGTGCGTGGGACTCTGTCCAACTTCAAGCTATGACATTGAATAGCTGCCAAAATACAGTAGACCAGAAGATGCGCCTGAGAACTTTAACTCCTGACCCGGAAAGGGGACGAAGATACGAACTAAATGATATACATTGTACATGAAGTAATATGAATGTTGCTGGGAGGAATAAAGCATGGGAAAGTAAAATTAAGGGTGGGAACATAGAACAATTAGACCAAAAAAGATGACTTCACATTAGTATGGTGTGATGACCTCTCCCCATCCCACTGACCAATCGAATGACGGGAATACACAAATTTTGAAACATTGGGAGGTGGTACATACACTGGGAATAGTATAACCAAGGGAGGCTTAGTCAGTTAGATTGTCCGACTTGTCACAGACCTGTCACTAACCCAACGTTGCTGAAGGAGATTGTGGATGCCACGGAGCTCAGAGGGCTGGTCGAGCACTCTGAAAGAAGAATCGGGAGATTGCTGAAGGAGAAAAATCTGTCCATCTAGAAGGGGAACAAGAGTAGCACTACAGAGGGGTGTAACTCTGGAGTTTCACTTAGAAGAGGTTACCTGTCCTGTCCTGCATCCGTCCTGATCCATTGGCTCCTGATTAGTCGGGAGCCCTTTCTTCCCAGTCTTTCGCCAGGAGTTGGTCCTCACACCATTCTAGGTAAATATAAATCTGTGTGGTATGTCCTTGTACCGTATCCCTTTCTCACCCTTCCCCGGTATCAATGTCTACAGATTTTACTAAGTCTTTAAAGATTTTTGCTTTGATTATTATTTTTCTTTTTGAGAAGTTGGTGATTGACATGTATTGGTATTTGACTCACAAAATATTGCATAGAAAAGTTTTAAAACTCTGAGTCTGTGGTCATTCAAAGAAATAAGTGTAAATGTTTTTTTATGCCTATTATGCTAACCAACTGATCTATCAACCAGAGGAAATTAAGTACTAAGGTATTAAGGTTTGGTAAGAAAAGGTGTACAGGTAAATTATAATTCAAGTCAGATAAAATTTTGATAATTCAGCGCAGGATTGCCAGCTTATTGTATGAATGTTTATGGGCCGAGGTGAGTATGGTGTTATAGAAATAATCCAAGCTGGTAATCACGCGCCATCTTAACTACAATTGTCAAATGTACAACTGACCATATAATTCTTCTTGCATGGAGAAAAACAGAAAAGCAGAAAAAATCAATGGAGTTTGTTTAACCCAACACGACCATAATTTAAATAATTCAACATTTCCTACTACAGTTTAGCGAAGAGATGGGGGAGATAAACAAAAAAAGAAACGGAGAATGAATTTATAGATCGGGCCAACTCCATCACCGGGCCCCATATTTTCCTACATATTTTCTATGAAAAGCATTTTATACCATTACCCCCTTGTGGAAGTACGAATATTGGTGCATTTTAATCACACTTGCTATACCATTTGCCTGCATGTCCTATCTACTAATTGCTTAAGTGTAGGTTTGCAAGCATTGTAAATAACGGAGAATACAAACAAGGTTATGGCAGTGTTCGTGTTCACTTCATTGGCACTGCATTGGAAAATTCAATAACCTCTCATCCAAGGGTCAAGAATGTGAAAGGCATTGCATATTTTTTCATATTTGACACCTTCACATGCAATCTGCCTTTGGATGGAAATCACCTGTCGGTTTAGCATGCAGAGTTTTAAACCTTCATGGCCAGTTTCACAAAGCCATTTTCACACCAACATTCAACTTCGTTGTACTAATACCTCATTTAAGGAGAGCAAATGTATGATTTGCTTGCATCACACGTTAATTTATACTTATATATCGATTTACCAACACACACAATACAATACGAACATAGTATAATTCTATTTTGGATTAAATTAGCTCCCAGATATTGAGAGAAGGGTGTTCCAAGACGAGAATATTTTACAAATGTAACGAACACTCTCAAATTACTAAATGTATTGATATTCACAATCTTTACCATGGCTCCTCCCCACCCTGGATATCATTGAAGATTTACTTCTGTAAAGAAAAGTAATACAAACCTATGAAGGGTGGGAATGGTTGGGGGGGGGGCGCCGGCAAAACTGGTTGGGTGGAAGGTGTTTCCCCCAGGGAATAAATATTTTCCCCATAAAGAAATACAAATAAAGTTGGCAAGTGCAAAGGCTCTTGTGCCAAGGATTTACACATGCATATGTGTACATTATGTACATCTATACATGTTTCTATTTATGCACCTCAGTGCTTGTGGAAGGCTGCAACTGTTGCATTTTTTACTTGTGCTTTTGGAATCCTTTAAGAATTCCAAAATAATTATAAATCCACTCCAAGTGAAGGTTTTAGCGATGTGCAAAATTTGTATAATTGTCTGTGGTGTAATTAAGCACAATTATGCACACAAAATACGCAGAATTATGTAAGGATATATTTCGAGCTAATAAAAAGTGCAAAAACAAAAGATCTGCAAACAACAGACACCCACATTATGGATGTTTGCATTGTTCCTGTGCTAAAATGTTGAATTGTGCAGTAGTGAAATTCGAGTAACAAGCTTAACGCGAAATTCGCAAGATTACACCAGCGTAGTAAACATTTAGCCCAGGTCTGGTTCAAACATACACGAGTAGATTTATAATTTATTAAACGCTTTGTGAATTAGGCCTCTTGAGTTCGAATCACATTCTTCAAAGACGTTTCTAGCCTTACCTCATCACGCTGCAGGTTCCATGTGCACCTCACTGTACCAATCACAAATTAGAAATCTTACGAATGTATCATGGTGAATACTGGGTCATGGATGGGAGATCCATAGGAGGAATAGAGAGGAACATATATACTAAGTCCAACATTTATCCAAGTAACAGGTGTTTTTGTCAGGAGTTTCCTTATTTTCAACTTGTCTGAACAGACTGCAAAGGAATATTGAAAGGAGATGGAATTGTGCATAATTATGGAATACATACCGTATGTAAAGAATGTGTATTTTAGAATATATTTATGAAGGAATGGAAGTGAAGTCTTAGAACAAATCTACTTTACAAAGGTGAGAGGGGGCACCCTGGGCAAAATGAATTTCCACTTCGAACTGAAACTAGCGATTACTATCTAAAAACATCTTGTGAGCCACAGAACTGGCCAATCAATATAGCATATCTCATTTCAACCTCTCATAGGCTAAAATTCCATTACATAAAAAGACTAAACACAGATTTACTTTAAAAGTGCCTAAAAAATATACAAAATTAGTAACTTAAAAGAGAGAAAACATGCAAGACAATTACATCAGTCATTGATTTGAGCTAGTTTTTAGGAGTGCAACTTGATTAGCACCCTAGTCCTGAGTGGAGTGTGGTGCAACCTGTTTATTTATACTAAATAAATGATAGCCTGTAGTAAAACGTTTTTTGGATCTGCAGTGTGTCAATATTTTATGATCTCTGTACAATAGACGTAGAAATCTTATTTATGATTGATGTTTTATGTTGGTGTTTTTATGTATTTATATGTAGTTATTTGTTCTTTATGCAGGATTTTTATTTAATTAAAATTCGTGTGTGAGAACTATTCTTGTTGTCTTGAAGAAGGTGGTCACAGTTTGCATTATTTACCAAAACAACATACACATTGTGCTAAGTTTGAGAAACAGAAGAGCACATTAGAAAAGGAGACATTAAAACGACAGAATAATGAAGCTACCAGCAAGGCTTTTGGTAAAGAAGGTAATATGAGACAACCTACCCTTCACGAATCCTTTGCAGCACCTCCGGTGGCCCAGCTTCCAGGCACAGCGTCCGTGGCAGCTGCAGCGGTAACAGAGATACTAACGCAGACAAGGACAGAAGCAGCGGAAGTAGTGACCGCCTTACTACAGGCAGGTGGAGGATTCAGTGCACCTCGTGGAGCCGCCCCGGGGGTGTTACTATCGTTTGCAGAGCTTGGAGAGGATCGGTCAGAGCGATCAGAGCCGCCGGAGCGCCGAGATGAAAATGATGGTCGGGAAACACCGGAGCTCAATGCGGTAATACAGGATGCCGGTTTACCGGTAGGACAAAAAAGTAATGAAATCGTAGGACACCCTATTGGGGCTAATGTGGCTGGTGCTGGCGCTGGTAAGGAGAGAGGAGAGGGCGGTGATGGGCTCAACAAGGTGGACAGTGATAGTGGCGGTGCCCAGACTTGTTTGTTGGAGCAGGAGGGTCGGGTGGAGCCGATGATAGCTGAGCGGATACCCACAGAAGCAGTGCCAGATAATGTGCAGCCCGATGCACAGGCTGTACCAATGATAATATCCAACTTTGAAAATGAGAGAGACTTTGATGGGGCCCCAGTAATTGATGAGGGAGAGGTAACTCCACAGCAACTATCACAACTATCACAAAATGGTGGTTCTGATAATCAGAGGTTGGCGGCAATAGTGAGAGAGGGAGAGACAGGGACTGTTTTACAAGTTCCTATCGATCCTCTTATGAACGCAGGCTCTCCTAGTGATGACTGTTTTTATTCAGTCAATGATGAGGAGGGCAGTAATGAGAAGGAGGACTCCACTTCAGAGAGCGATATTGGGGGCTCAGACACTGAATCAGACTTGGAATCCGAACTTCTAACTTCGGATAGTGATGTTACTCACAAGGCGGCTACAAAAAGAAGAGGAAAAAGGGGAAAAACCAGATCTCGCAGTAAGTCAAGAATCAGCATGTCCCTATCGCATACAGATGTTTCCAAAAAGTTAGACTGGGATTATGCAGCAACATCTCAGCTCTATCAAGAAGGGTTAGCAGTAGTAACTCCTGGCCTGCAATCGCAATCCAATCTGTCTGCAACAACAATGGATATAGTATATACGACATTAAAACAGATGCAGGGAGAGGCTAGAGCAGAGTCTCGGAGGGCAAAACATGCTAACCAGAAGATACAGGTATCTCTACGCAAAGTTAACAAACTGTACACAGAGATGGCAGCAAGGGTAACTGAGGTAGAATCAAGAACTGAGAAATTGGAGGAAGAAGTCGGGAACTGGAACGACTTCCGGAGAGAGCAAGAGCAGATGACAAGCGATGTACACTGGAAATTGGAGGATTATGAAAATCAGACTCAGTAACTTACGGGGTCATGCCTCCCGTCCACACACCAAGTGGCCAGATCAGGTCAGTGCTGCGTTACAGGTCCAGACATGCGTTCAAACATACCAAAACCACTGTGCACAGGATACAACACATAAAGAAAATATGTGTGAGAGCAAGGAAAGCACCTCACGGACGTAACACCCGAGGGGGTTCCCGGTTTATGTATGTCCGGTTTACCCACTTCTCATCATCGGTTGCTTTCCTTGCAGGGAGGATGAAAATGTGCAGAGGAAGATGTGCACAAAACAGGATAGAGAAACAGGAAGGAAGTGTACAAATACACTACCTAGTAGGATAGAAATATGTGTTCAAAACTAGCAAGTACCTACACCCAACACCAACAAAACATAAAAATATATATAAAATAGTGTGGTTTGGCTGGCTGAATCAATTTTATTCTGGTGCTGCCAAACTGCACTGTTTAAAAAAATGGTTAAATTGATACCATTTGATGTTGTAATTGGACCAACATGTTTCATTGCCTTGTCATTGGCAATTTCATCAGGGCAAATGGTTGGGTCTCTTATTCATAATCCTCCATTTGGAAACCTGTGCACATACATACATAAAAACAACAGAACACAGCTGTGGTAAGGTGATGAACCAGTGGGAGTCTAAATATATCTCACACTCATACCCTTGGCTATTACCTTGTGCTTGCAAACACTGGGAATACCGGCGAGCATCAACTAGGACGGCGTGTCAGCTGATCACGAAACCGTCTTGGAGACTCCTCAAGGTGAGTCACCTGCATAGAGAGACATAATTCGCCCGTTTCATGTATCTCAGAGTATTCGATCTCATTCATTATTCACATGTTGCTGCTTGCGCAAACAAGTTGCCTATAATGTACCAACAAGTAGCTGTTATAAGTCGGTTTTGCAAAATCCACAACCATTGTCAGGTCGGTAAATAGTGACGCTACATAAAAATTGTGTCGCCATGTGGGTTGTTGACTCCCTCCCCCCTACAACAGTTACACGGAGCTTCCGCTCACCTTTTATACTCACTCAGTATGCGGGGAGAGCGCAAAAGCATAACCCGCTCGAGCGAAATGCCCGGGGGGTGCGCGCCTACCAGATTCGTAATTGACGCGCATGGACCGGGACGCGGAGCCAACGCTCCTCACTTTAACATACCACTGCCGAGTCCCTCCGGCGCTTCCGACGTCTCACAATCCAAACGTGGATTGGGACGCGGAAGTAGCCCGGGGGGGACTCCGCCCCTCGCGCTACCTGGCGGCCATCTTGAGTAAGGGGTGAAGTCAGAGTCAGGAATGACCTGACTTCATTCGTGTTAAATGTTAAAAGTGAGGCGACCCAATTGAAAGAATGAAGGCAACCCAATTTAAAGGACTAAATCAGAGATCTTACACTGTTTATTCTTAAAGAATAAAATTTAATAAACCGTCCAGTGGACGACTTATTGTGACCAAGCCAATCGAGTGTGCCGGTGCTGGTTACAGACGGAGCCCACCGGCAAGTAGACATTCAAGGGAAACGGGGCCATCAGGGATCAAAGCACATACTCGTGCCAGGCAGAATGCTAAAATGTCACGTTCTGACTGCCGTACAGCCACCCCATTGCATTGATGATTCATAGAGAAACAATACAAATAGCCATGCTGAGTCTAAGCTGCTGCCAGGTTGGAATATTTAAGACAAGCCTGTAATATATCTACCGCCTGCTCACTTTATTCCATTCGATAGAGTCATTAAGACCCTCTTTGTCAGCCTTCTCAGAATAAATCCAGCGTGCTTCTTTTTTGGCAAGTATTGCATCTAGGTTGTGTGTGTTACCCATCACCTTCTCTAGTACTGTCCATTGCAAATCACTGGGCCCGTGGTTTCTTTCTATGAAATGTTGGACCAGACGTGTGGTGAGTTTTCTCGCTCGGATGGTACTAAGGTGCTCCTGAATGCGCACTTTCACTTTACGTGTAGTGAGGCCTATGTAATGCAACCCGCACGTACAGGTAATCCTATAGATAACGTGTGTGGTGTTACAGTTACTGAATTTGGTCAGATACCACGTTTTGCCATTGTGTAGTTTAACTTCTTTGGTTGCAGTGGTCAGTGGACATACAGAGCAGCCACCACAGGGGTAGTGACCCGCCGGGATAGAATTGGTCTGAAGGTTACTAGTCGTCGTCCTTGTATGTACCAATTTGTCGCGCAGGTTCGCTGCCCTTTTAAATGCAAAGCGCGGGACTGGCATCTTATCATTAGGAGTGTCCAGTAGATTCCAGTTTTTCCGGATGATTTGTCTGATCTTGGTGGAAAGTGGGTCAAAAGTGGTTACCACAGGTACACAAGGTTGATTGGTTTTTACATTGCGTTCAAGAAGGGCATCACGAGGGGTGTTGAGGGCTCTTTTTCTTGCGTGTTTGATGACTCTATTGGGGTATTGTCTTTGTTTGAGTCTGTCGACCAGACCAGCGGACTGGTCTACATACGCCTCGGTGGAGGAACAGTTTCTGCGGTACCGGAGAAACGGACCCACCGGCAGATTGTCCCTCAGTGCACGCGGGTGGAACGAGTGGTAGTGAAGAAGAGAGTTTCGATCCGTGTCTTTCTGATGGACAGTGGTGGCCAACTTTGTATTCTGCACTGATATATCCACATCAAGATATACCGCTTTGCTGTTGCTGATTGACCACGTGAAGCGGAGGCTTTCATCAGCTTGATTCAACCAGTCAAGGAAAAGACGTAATCGGTCCTCTGTACCTGTCCAGATACAGAGGACGTCGTCTATGTAGCGCTTCCATTCCTGGATGTTTCTTAGGAATGGATTAGAGGGGTGGTAAATCACATTCTCCTCGAACTGGCCTACATAAATGCAGGCCAGGCTCGGAGCAAATGTAGCCCCCATAGATGTCCCAGACGTCTGTAAGTACAATTGTCCCTTGTACTCAAAAAAGTTCCTCGTGAGAGCTAGCTCTATACATTGGAGGACAAAAGACACAGGCGTGTCATAGAACCATTCCATCGCCTCCAGGGCACGAGCTGCTGCCACCAGCGTCGCGCCCTGGGGGATGCTGGTGTATAATGATTCGATATCGATCGTGACCAAGAACTGGTTCACGGGATCAAAGGTCTTATCTTTCAAGATGTTTAGGATATCTGTGGTGTCCTGCACGTATGATTTCTGAGTGATGACTGCTTCTCTGAGGAAGAAATCCGAGAATTGAGATAAGGGTTCGAGGATGGATTGTATACCAGATACGATTGGACGTCCAGGTGGGGGGCGCTGTGGCTTGTGAATTTTCGGCAAGATGTAAAATGCCGGGACGCGAGGGTTTGTATTAATAATGAAGTCCGCTTCCTTGGTGGTAACCCATTTCTTTGAGACCGCATCTGCCACTAGATTTTTGATGGTACTGGCGAGTTCCGGCGAGGGGTCACGCATAATAGGGCTGTAGTTGGTACGGACGGATAGAAGTCTGAGTACCTCCGTCTCGTAGTCAGCGGTGTTGAGCACGACCACTGCCCCGCCCTTGTCCGCTGGCTTGATGGTAATCGCAAGATTCATTTGCAATGATTTAACAGCTTGCCAATCCTCTCTGGTCATATTGTGGCCCTGATGGAAATGAGTTTGTTGTTCCAGGATCTCCACTTCATGTAGCACTCGTTGCTCGAACACCGCAACTTCAGGACCTACAGCCGAAGTTGGGGGGCAGAACATCGATGGCCGGTGTAAATTGGTGTCAAACAATGACATCGGGGTCTTCTCTTTATCATGGAAAAATTTGTGCAGTTTGATTTTCCGCATCATTTCGGATAACTCAGTTCTGCAAAGGAATGAGTCATGCTGAGGTGTAGGCACGAAGCCAAGTCCTTTGTTTAATACTCGCCTTTCGGCGGCCGTGAGTATGTAGCTAGATAAATTAACCACGATGTCATTCTCTGGAACTGTGGAAGGTGTATCTGACTCAATCATTTCTGAAATGTGCGCCCCCTGCTCCGTGTCACACTGGGTGAGAAGGTCTGCCATGTTGGTGGGGTTTTGCCCTTGCCTCTCCCTCTCTGGGCCTGGCCGCCTCTCCCCTGATGACCCCCCGAGCCCTGACCTAAAAAAGCTCGCAATAATGCTCCTAGATCGTCTTCAGGTTTGCCACCTGTAGCAAAGTTGACACGGTTGCCAGTGGAGGTGGATGGGCGATCTGATGCCTCCTCGTCTTCACTGCTGGTGTTGTCAAACTGCCAGTTACTCGGTGTGCGTCTGTATCCCTGCTGGCCCCCTCGATTGGCTTGCTGTCTCCCCCTCCTGGACTGATATTGGCCCCTTGGTTGTTCTTGTGGCCTCTCGTAATACTCGTCCTCTGTATATGGAAAAGCCCACTTGTGAGTGTGCCTTTCTAAATTCTTTTTCAAGCCAATTATTTTCTGATTAACCAAGTAGGCTTTATAATCAGCCAAATCACTCTGGATGCGGGCCAATTGGTCCTTAGCACCTAACAAGGCACTGTTGGTGTTAAGACTCTCTTCTAATTCCAAGATTTCCACCAAAAGTGCCTCACTGAGGCGTTTGGCAGTATTGATAATTAAGATGAGCCAGTCGCGCGTGCACTTGTTTGCCACGCAACTCCAATCAAATCGGAACTGTTTGTCTTCTAGGAAAATCTTAGGCTCAAGCCTAACTATGAGACTAGGCGGTGCAGCCCCAGCTCTGAGGTACTCGGTCATGAGAGCCCCATGAAGGGCTACGCGAATCTGGCGTTTCTTAAGTGTGCTCAGCTTGTCCCATTCTTCCCGTGCCGACACCTCCGCATTCAGAGGGGCGTCAGTTAGCAAGGGTGGGCCTGCAAGTATCAATGAGATCTGCTCGTCAGTAAATGCCAAGCAGTTCATATTCATGTAGAGTTCAGGAGATGCGTGATGAGCTGTTAGACTCACGTACCACTCAATATGTAGCTGTGTCTGTTTTAAAACAATTATTGGGATTAATTTAAAAAGCTATCCTCACGGCTGAGCCGCCGTACTCAATCTGTTAATCAAAAAGGGATACGAGGGGAAAAAAAGGCTATCTAGGGCAGTCCCCCACTCCACAAGTCTACAACAAGAAGCCCTCTTAGCCTGCATGTAATGAATCTCAGACTCAGTAACTTACGGGGTCATGCCTCCCGTCCACACACCAAGTGGCCAGATCAGGTCAGTGCTGCGTTACAGGTCCAGACATGCGTTCAAACATACCAAAACCACTGTGCACAGGATACAACACATAAAGAAAATATGTGTGAGAGCAAGGAAAGCACCTCACGGACGTAACACCCGAGGGGGTTCCCGGTTTATGTATGTCCGGTTTACCCACTTCTCATCATCGGTTGCTTTCCTTGCAGGGAGGATGAAAATGTGCAGAGGAAGATGTGCACAAAACAGGATAGAGAAACAGGAAGGAAGTGTACAAATACACTACCTAGTAGGATAGAAATATGTGTTCAAAACTAGCAAGTACCTACACCCAACACCAACAAAACATAAAAATATATATAAAATAGTGTGGTTTGGCTGGCTGAATCAATTTTATTCTGGTGCTGCCAAACTGCACTGTTTAAAAAAATGGTTAAAACAGTGCAGTTTGGCAGCACCAGAATAAAATTGAGTCGGGTGTTACGTCCGTGAGGTGCTTTCCTTGCTCTCACACATATTTTCTTTATGTGTTGTATCCTGTGCACAGTGGTTTTGGTATGTTTTGGTATGTTTGAACGCATGTCTGGACCTGTAACGCAGCACTGACCTGATCTGGCCACTTGGTGTGTGGACGGGAGGCATGACCCCGTAAGTTACTGAGTCTGAGATTCATTACATGCAGGCTAAGAGGGCTTCTTGTTGTAGACTTGTGGAGTGGGGGACTGCCCTAGATAGCCTTTTTTTCCCCTCGTATCCCTTTTTGATTAACAGATTGAGTACGGCGGCTCAGCCGTGAGGATAGCTTTTTAAATTAATCCCAATAATTGTTTTAAAACAGACACAGCTACATATTGAGTGGTACGTGAGTCTAACAGCTCATCACGCATCTCCTGAACTCTACATGAATATGAACTGCTTGGCATTTACTGACGAGCAGATCTCATTGATACTTGCAGGCCCACCCTTGCTAACTGACGCCCCTCTGAATGCGGAGGTGTCGGCACGGGAAGAATGGGACAAGCTGAGCACACTTAAGAAACGCCAGATTCGCGTAGCCCTTCATGGGGCTCTCATGACCGAGTACCTCAGAGCTGGGGCTGCACCGTCTAGTCTCATAGTTAGGCTTGAGCCTAAGATTTTCCTAGAAGACAAACAGTTCCGATTTGATTGGAGTTGCGTGGCAAACAAGTGCACGCGCGACTGGCTCATCTTAATTATCAATACTGCCAAACGCCTCAGTGAGGCACTTTTGGTGGAAATCTTGGAATTAGAAGAGAGTCTTAACACCAACAGTGCCTTGTTAGGTGCTAAGGACCAATTGGCCCGCATCCAGAGTGATTTGGCTGATTATAAAGCCTACTTGGTTAATCAGAAAATAATTGGCTTGAAAAAGAATTTAGAAAGGCACACTCACAAGTGGGCTTTTCCATATACAGAGGACGAGTATTACGAGAGGCCACAAGAACAACCAAGGGGCCAATATCAGTCCAGGAGGGGGAGACAGCAAGCCAATCGAGGGGGCCAGCAGGGATACAGACGCACACCGAGTAACTGGCAGTTTGACAACACCAGCAGTGAAGACGAGGAGGCATCAGATCGCCCATCCACCTCCACTGGCAACCGTGTCAACTTTGCTACAGGTGGCAAACCTGAAGACGATCTAGGAGCATTATTGCGAGCTTTTTTAGGTCAGGGCTCGGGGGGTCATCAGGGGAGAGGCGGCCAGGCCCAGAGAGGGAGAGGCAAGGGCAAAACCCCACCAACATGGCAGACCTTCTCACCCAGTGTGACACGGAGCAGGGGGCGCACATTTCAGAAATGATTGAGTCAGATACACCTTCCACAGTTCCAGAGAATGACATCGTGGTTAATTTATCTAGCTACATACTCACGGCCGCCGAAAGGCGAGTATTAAACAAAGGACTTGGCTTCGTGCCTACACCTCAGCATGACTCATTCCTTTGCAGAACTGAGTTATCCGAAATGATGCGGAAAATCAAACTGCACAAATTTTTCCATGATAAAGAGAAGACCCCGATGTCATTGTTTGACACCAATTTACACCGGCCATCGATGTTCTGCCCCCCAACTTCGGCTGTAGGTCCTCAAGTTGCGGTGTTCGAGCAACGAGTGCTACATGAAGTGGAGATCCTGGAACAACAAACTCATTTCCATCAGGGCCACAATATGACCAGAGAGGATTGGCAAGCTGTTAAATCATTGCAAATGAATCTTGCGATTACCATCAAGCCAGCGGACAAGGGCGGGGCAGTGGTCGTGCTCAACACCGCTGACTACGAGACGGAGGTACTCAGACTTCTATCCGTCCGTACCAACTACAGCCCTATTATGCGTGACCCCTCGCCGGAACTCGCCAGTACCATCAAAAATCTAGTGGCAGATGCGGTCTCAAAGAAATGGGTTACCACCAAGGAAGCGGACTTCATTATTAATACAAACCCTCGCGTCCCGGCATTTTACATCTTGCCGAAAATTCACAAGCCACAGCGCCCCCCACCTGGACGTCCAATCGTATCTGGTATACAATCCATCCTCGAACCCTTATCTCAATTCTCGGATTTCTTCCTCAGAGAAGCAGTCATCACTCAGAAATCATACGTGCAGGACACCACAGATATCCTAAACATCTTGAAAGATAAGACCTTTGATCCCGTGAACCAGTTCTTGGTCACGATCGATATCGAATCATTATACACCAGCATCCCCCAGGGCGCGACGCTGGTGGCAGCAGCTCGTGCCCTGGAGGCGATGGAATGGTTCTATGACACGCCTGTGTCTTTTGTCCTCCAATGTATAGAGCTAGCTCTCACGAGGAACTTTTTTGAGTACAAGGGACAATTGTACTTACAGACGTCTGGGACATCTATGGGGGCTACATTTGCTCCGAGCCTGGCCTGCATTTATGTAGGCCAGTTCGAGGAGAATGTGATTTACCACCCCTCTAATCCATTCCTAAGAAACATCCAGGAATGGAAGCGCTACATAGACGACGTCCTCTGTATCTGGACAGGTACAGAGGACCGATTACGTCTTTTCCTTGACTGGTTGAATCAAGCTGATGAAAGCCTCCGCTTCACGTGGTCAATCAGCAACAGCAAAGCGGTATATCTTGATGTGGATATATCAGTGCAGAATACAAAGTTGGCCACCACTGTCCATCAGAAAGACACGGATCGAAACTCTCTTCTTCACTACCACTCGTTCCACCCGCGTGCACTGAGGGACAATCTGCCGGTGGGTCCGTTTCTCCGGTACCGCAGAAACTGTTCCTCCACCGAGGCGTATGTAGACCAGTCCGCTGGTCTGGTCGACAGACTCAAACAAAGACAATACCCCAATAGAGTCATCAAACACGCAAGAAAAAGAGCCCTCAACACCCCTCGTGATGCCCTTCTTGAACGCAATGTAAAAACCAATCAACCTTGTGTACCTGTGGTAACCACTTTTGACCCACTTTCCACCAAGATCAGACAAATCATCCGGAAAAACTGGAATCTACTGGACACTCCTAATGATAAGATGCCAGTCCCGCGCTTTGCATTTAAAAGGGCAGCGAACCTGCGCGACAAATTGGTACATACAAGGACGACGACTAGTAACCTTCAGACCAATTCTATCCCGGCGGGTCACTACCCCTGTGGTGGCTGCTCTGTATGTCCACTGACCACTGCAACCAAAGAAGTTAAACTACACAATGGCAAAACGTGGTATCTGACCAAATTCAGTAACTGTAACACCACACACGTTATCTATAGGATTACCTGTACGTGCGGGTTGCATTACATAGGCCTCACTACACGTAAAGTGAAAGTGCGCATTCAGGAGCACCTTAGTACCATCCGAGCGAGAAAACTCACCACACGTCTGGTCCAACATTTCATAGAAAGAAACCACGGGCCCAGTGATTTGCAATGGACAGTACTAGAGAAGGTGATGGGTAACACACACAACCTAGATGCAATACTTGCCAAAAAAGAAGCACGCTGGATTTATTCTGAGAAGGCTGACAAAGAGGGTCTTAATGACTCTATCGAATGGAATAAAGTGAGCAGGCGGTAGATATATTACAGGCTTGTCTTAAATATTCCAACCTGGCAGCAGCTTAGACTCAGCATGGCTATTTGTATTGTTTCTCTATGAATCATCAATGCAATGGGGTGGCTGTACGGCAGTCAGAACGTGACATTTTAGCATTCTGCCTGGCACGAGTATGTGCTTTGATCCCTGATGGCCCCGTTTCCCTTGAATGTCTACTTGCCGGTGGGCTCCGTCTGTAACCAGCACCGGCACACTCGATTGGCTTGGTCACAATAAGTCGTCCACTGGACGGTTTATTAAATTTTATTCTTTAAGAATAAACAGTGTAAGATCTCTGATTTAGTCCTTTAAATTGGGTTGCCTTCATTCTTTCAATTGGGTCGCCTCACTTTTAACATTTAACACGAATGAAGTCAGGTCATTCCTGACTCTGACTTCACCCCTTACTCAAGATGGCCGCCAGGTAGCGCGAGGGGCGGAGTCCCCCCCGGGCTACTTCCGCGTCCCAATCCACGTTTGGATTGTGAGACGTCGGAAGCGCCGGAGGGACTCGGCAGTGGTATGTTAAAGTGAGGAGCGTTGGCTCCGCGTCCCGGTCCATGCGCGTCAATTACGAATCTGGTAGGCGCGCACCCCCCGGGCATTTCGCTCGAGCGGGTTATGCTTTTGCGCTCTCCCCGCATACTGAGTGAGTATAAAAGGTGAGCGGAAGCTCCGTGTAACTGTTGTAGGGGGGAGGGAGTCAACAACCCACATGGCGACACAATTTTTATGTAGCGTCACTATTTACCGACCTGACAATGGTTGTGGATTTTGCAAAACCGACTTATAACAGCTACTTGTTGGTACATTATAGGCAACTTGTTTGCGCAAGCAGCAACATGTGAATAATGAATGAGATCGAATACTCTGAGATACATGAAACGGGCGAATTATGTCTCTCTATGCAGGTGACTCACCTTGAGGAGTCTCCAAGACGGTTTCGTGATCAGCTGACACGCCGTCCTAGTTGATGCTCGCCGGTATTCCCAGTGTTTGCGAGCACAAGGTAATAGCCAAGGGTATGAGTGTGAGATATATTTAGACTCCCACTGGTTCATCACCTTACCACAGCTGTGTTCTGTTGTTTTTATGTATGTATGTGCACAGGTTTCCAAATGGAGGATTATGAATAAGAGACCCAACCATTTGCCCTGATGAAATTGCCAATGACAAGGCAATGAAACATGTTGGTCCAATTACAACATCAAATGGTATCAATTTAACCATTTTTTTAAACAGTGCAGTTTGGCAGCACCAGAATAAAATTGATTCAGCCAGCCAAACCACACTATTTTATATATATTTTTATGTTTTGTTGGTGTTGGGTGTAGGTACTTGCTAGTTTTGAACACATATTTCTATCCTACTAGGTAGTGTATTTGTACACTTCCTTCCTGTTTCTCTATCCTGTTTTGTGCACATCTTCCTCTGCACATTTTCATCCTCCCTGCAAGGAAAGCAACCGATGATGAGAAGTGGGTAAACCGGACATACATAAACCGGGAACCCCCTCGGGTGTTACGTCCGTGAGGTGCTTTCCTTGCTCTCACACATATTTTCTTTATGTGTTGTATCCTGTGCACAGTGGTTTTGGTATGTTTGAACGCATGTCTGGACCTGTAACGCAGCACTGACCTGATCTGGCCACTTGGTGTGTGGACGGGAGGCATGACCCCGTAAGTTACTGAGTCTGAGATTCATTACATGCAGGCTAAGAGGGCTTCTTGTTGTAGACTTGTGGAGTGGGGGACTGCCCTAGATAGCCTTTTTTTCCCCTCGTATCCCTTTTTGATTAACGGATTATGAAAATCGCCAGCGCCGCAACAACATAAGACTACTGGGGGTGGAGGAAGGAAGGGAAGGGCAGGATGTGCGGGCTTTTGTTATTGAATTACTTAAGGGTGGTTTTCCTGAATTAACGGGTTGGGAATGGGAAAGGGAGATACAAAGAGCGCATAGATTCCCAATGGTCCAAAGAAGGGCTCCGCCTACTGATAAACCCAGGGCCATCCTGATATTTGTAGGGAATTTCCTTTTAAGGCAGGAGATTATGGACAAAGCAAAGCCACAAGCTAAACGAACATACAATGGTATAACTTTTTTTGCCCGCCCCGACTTTTGCCATGCCACAGTGGAAAGGAGGTGGCAGATGAGGAAAATGATAGCCCCTTTTCAAGGTCTGGGCTGTGAAGCGTATCTTATGTTTCCATCTCGGTTAAAAGTAATTGATAAAGGGCAGACCAAAATATTCTTCTCCGAGATTAAAGCACAGGAGTACCTTGAGGAGATTAAGCAAAGAAAAGGAGGTACTAAGAATATGGCGGTGGCCTTAATCCGGAAAAAAAGAGTTTAATAACAACAATTCGGTTTATTTATCATAGTCTTCTTTTCCCTTTTAAATAGCGTAGGAATTGTAGGAATTGTAGAATGGCATAAAAGGGCATAAAAAAGCTGATGGTAACTAGAGCAGGAGAGCAGGGGGGGAGTGGTGACTGGTACCTGGGGCGACAGCTGTCACGCATAGGTCAGGCTTGACCTATTTGCCTGTAAGGGGGGGGGGCAAGGGAGCAGGGTGGGGGAGGGGTACAGGGCACTTGGATGGTTTCTGTTTAAATTTTTATGTACATGAAAGAACTAATGAAATATGCATAATTCAATGGATGAAAATTTCAATACAAGGAGGAGGTGATAAAATAATCTGTGGTGAAAATGGTAAACTGTTGGGACAGATAACTGATATACATTAATGGGAACACGTATAATCACTGTGAATGTTTGTGGATTAAATGATCGGGTCAAAAGACAGCGAGTCGCAATGTGGTTAAGATCTCTAAATGTGGATTTTGTGTGCCTCCATGAAACCCATATAGCTGGAGATCAGGGTTACTTGCTAGACCAGTTGGGATATCAAGTGCTAGCCTATACTAAACAGGGTGCAAGGAATAGAGGAGTGGCAATTTTGGCCAGACAGAGGTATCTTATAGTAAGAAGAAAACTTGAAGATCAATGGGGGAGATGGGTCATTATAGACTATAAAATGAATCAGGAGTGGGTAACCCTAGTGTGTGTATATGGCTCAACGGAAGATGACCCGGACATTTTTGACTTCTTGGACTTAGAATTATCCACATGGTCACCAACTATAATTTTAGCTGGAGATCTGAATATTAACGGGGCAGGTGGGCTTGGATTGCCTCCTAATATGGCTTATCAGGGTAGAAAAAGGAGAGTTTGTTGTTCATTAGGTAACCTTGTAAGGAATAATGCACTTATGGATGTGTGGGGTACAATATATCCTAATAAACAGGGGTTTACTTATTTCTCGGCTCCACATAGGGTATGTGCTAGACTTGATTATTTCTTTGTATCGAATTCACTCCAATCAAAAGTAAGAATTGAAAAGCTACCACGCATAATTTCTGATCATAATCCTCTAGTTTTAACACTAAGTCTTAGCAGTAAGAGACCGGATCGCTGTTGGACATTCGAGAGGGGCCTATTAAAGGATGAGGCATATATAGTTCATATGAAAGGTTGGTTTGCTGATTTTCTAAATATTAATAGAGGCAGTACAGAAGCCGGGAATGTATGGGATGCATTCAAGGCTGCTATACGGGGGGAGACAATAAGTTATAGTGTAGCAAGTAGGAGAAAGGATAGACAAAAGGAGGAAGAACTTATTAAAGCAGTGATAGAAGCGGAGGACGAGTTGACTAATAACGTTGTAAGGGGGGCTCCTCTTGATCAAGTACTAATAAAAATAGCTAAAGCGAAGATGGAGGCACAGGAGAGTGTTGCTAATAAAGCTGCCAAAATATATTTAGCAAATAGAGAGAGATGCTACGAGTTTAATGAATCTGTGGGACGTACTTTGGCTATACGAGCTAGGCAGAATGTCTCAATTGCTCAAGTAAGAGGGGTTCAGGATGAAGCTGGGAGAATAGTCTCAGATACAGAGGGTGTAAGAGAAGTATTCAGAAAATTCTATGCTACACTATATAATCAGGAGAACCAAACTGACACCTCTAGGATAAGGGATTACCTACATGAAGTCCCAATGATTAAGTTGCTAGAGAATGATGCAAAGGGACTAGAAGAGCCTTTGAGCTCTGATGAGATTTTTATTGCTTTGACAAGTCTGCCTTCCGGAAAGGCTGCAGGACCTGATCAGATCCCAGTAGAATTCTTTAAGACTTTTTGGGATGTTATTAAACAGGATCTTACAAATACAATGCAGCAGGCGCAGGGTGGAATATCTATCCCAAAAAGTTGGGCAGGGGCTGACATTGTGGTAATTTTGAAAAAAGGTAAACCACCTGAACAACCTGGATCGTACAGACCCATAACATTGATGAACGCAGACACAAAGATATATTCAAAGGTATTGGCTCTCAGAGTAGCAAAAGTAATTAGTAGACTTGTGAGTATCAACCAGCACGGGTTTATACCTGGGAGAGGCACTACCCACCATATACGGAAAGTCATTACCCTCCTTGATGTTGCAGAGGTAGCAGGAGACCCGATAGCGATTATGTTATTGGATGCTGAGAAAGCGTTTGATCGGGTCTCCTGGGACTTTCTATGGTTTATATTGAGGAGATTGGGCTTTGGAGAGGGAATGGTGAGAGCGATTAAGGTACTATATGAGAATCCAACTGCTCGCATTCGAGTAAATGCTGGATATACACTTCCATTCAATATAAGAAGGGGAACGCGACAGGGGTGTCCCTGTTCCCCACTTCTATTTGCTCTATATATGGACCCATATATTCGTCGCATACAACTAAATGATAATATTTCTGCAGTAGATACGTATGGAGCTCGGTGTAAAATTCTGGCCTATGCAGATGATGTTGCAATTGTGACCCCTAACCCTACCGAAGCAATGGCAATGGTTGAAATGGAAGCCCAACAATTTGGAGATGTATCAGGTTACGCCCTCAATACAAGTAAAACACAAATTATTAAAAATTGTAAAGCATATTGTCTAGATAGTCGGGTGGTGGAAAGTTGAGTTTACCTAGGGGTAACAATTACAGCGGACTTAGATAGATTAGTGGAGGTAAACATTGTACCTATAATAAGTAAAGCAAAAAAGGAATTAGATAGATTACACAATATGCATATGTCGATAGTAGGACGAACGAATATAATTAAAATTATCTTCTTGCCAAAGTTTTTATATATATTTAGGGCTATACCTCTACTATTTGAAGCGAAGTGGTTTAAAATATTGGAGCACATGATAAACCGATTTGTCTGGTCACATGGAAAGACCCGAAGGGTATTAAGATTTATGGCTTTACCTAGGGAGCGTGGTGGGTGGGCCCTCCCAGATTTAAAATTATATTATTGGGCGGCATCTCTTCAATACATGGCAGGGTTATTAGGAGGGGGAGAAAAAGAAGGACAAGATCAGTTAGGAACCCAAGCGATTTATACACTGGCTTTAGGAGAACAAGCTGAGAATCTTTTTTTGAAAATCACTGACCATAGCTATTTTAAGAGGATTAAATTTAAAACAGTCAATGCAGCACATAGAATTTGGATCTCATTTGCTAAAAAGTTTGGACTTGGAAGATATAATGCCTACACTAGGTTCAAGGGGAATCCAAATTTTCCCGATGAAATATTTACAGGGGTGTTCTTTAATGAGTGGATAAGTCGTGGGATCATGAAGATGGGTGATATTATGGGATCACAGGGAGTAATGCAATTTAGTGGCCTCCAGGCAATATATGGGATGGATGCAACAAATTTTTTTAAATATCTGCAAATAAGAAGTTTTATCACGACAAAAACTGGAGGGGTTCAGGGATTTAATTTAAATCCTATTTTGGACATTATAGAGAATGGAGCAGAGGGCACAATAAGGAGATTCTATGCTGAGCTGATAGAGCATCAACCTGATGATCTGTATAAATTTGAGAATAAGTGGGTACAGAAACTAGGGGTTGAAAAGAAGTGTTTTTACAGGTCATTAGAATTGGGCCAGAAGTTCCTCTGCTCAGCATCACTCCAATCACAACACTACAAGACTTTGTACCTATTATACTACACGCCAGCCAGAATAGCACAGTGGGGAGGTACAACAGGAATTCTATGCCCAAGATGTGACAGTGATGAAGCTGATCTTGTTCATATGCTTGCGAAGTGTACCCATTTGAAAACCACCTTCGATGAAATAGAATTATTTTTAAAAAATGCGCTGAGGATAGAAATTGTACTCACTCCTACAGTGATAATGTTTGGAATTAATCAGAATGCTAGCCAGACATCTTATGAATATTTTATATTTTTGGCTATGGCCGTTTTGAGATTATGTAGCGCTACAGCCTGGCTGGACCGCATACCACCCACATTTCACCAATGGTTAGCTAAGTTATTGAATATATATAATCTTGAAAAAGCAGTTTATACTAGGAGAGGCGTAACTAGTAAGAAAATAGGTAAGGAAATATGGGAACCTATTCAAAGATGGATAGATATAGACCCTGGATAGGAGCCGTTAAAAGGAAGGTCTCATTAATTTGAATATTTTGTTTGATTTAAGAGACCACACGTAATAGTTATGAGAATATAAGATTGTAAAAGTTATTGATTAAGTTCTTATGAAATGTATAAAGTTGGAGAAATGATTGTGAACTATATAATGTGGAACCTATATTATTTTGAATGGTAAATTTTGGTTTTGTTTGTTTAATCATTATCCTGTATGTATTTGTGTGCCCTGTACCAATATAAAAAAACGGGGGGGGAAAAACTTAATAAAAATATTATAAAAAAAAAAAAGAAAAGAGTTGTGTATTATCATGTGTTTTTAATTGATTCCGACAAAGTAGCTCAAGTCAATGACAGATGTAATTGTCGTGTACGTTTTCTCTCTTTAAAATAATGATTTTGTGTATTTGTCATGCACTTTCAAAGGAAATCTGTGTTTAGTCTTTTTATGTAATGGCATTCAAGCCTGTGAGAGGTTGAAATGATATAGATATATTGATTGATTATTTCTTTATTAAAGCTTTCAGACAAACATTTAGTAAACTTTGTAGCATTTGACTCATTCAGGATTGTGCTTGTCATGTGGGTGTCTGTATGTAGAGCTGATGTAAGATCCGTGGTTTCAAAGGGAATAATTCACAACTTGACAGACTTCTACAGAGCCCTGTCCCTTTGGATTGTGGGCCTCCTTTCATTGCATTTACCTACAGTCAGATAATATGAAGTCACCAGTGGCGGCTCCTCAAGGGAGTGCTGTGGGGTGGTGACGCAGGACGGGCTGGGGAGGGGCAGGGTGTGGGGTAGTAAACTCCGGAATGCAGCCGAAGGGAGTTGTGTATATAAATAAATAAATTAAAAGAATTACATTGCGCACCGCATCGCCGATTTTACTCCCCCCTACCCTGCCCCTCCTCGCCCTGTCTCACCACCCCGCAGCACTTCCTCGAGGAGCCGCCACTGGAAGTCACTAATAGAGACCCTATTAGCATACCTAGTTATCATTGTATACTCAAATGAAAAGGGAGAGGTCCCACAAGAGGAAGAAAAGCATGTGTCAAAGGCCCTTAAAACTTTGAACGATGTAAAAAGCTCACCATATATCATCAGGCGCAGATGGGTAATTTGTATTATTTTAGTTATAAACAGTTCTAATGTTCTGACTTCCAGTTGGTCTAACCATTTTACAGATATTTTTATGGGCAAGGCCTGGCTTTAAGGACATTGGAGTACTTCAAAAAGGATATAACTTGGGATACGTGGTTACAAGGGATGTATGACATTACAACGCATGCTTTTACCACGCATGCCTTTACAACGCGGTTTTTACAACGCATGCCTTTACAACGCATAGTGCTTTGGGGCGCTGGATAGTGAATAGTTTAATTTACTATTCCAACTCCAGTCCCCGTGGATAGTAGGGAAGGTGTTGGATAGTAAATTAAACCTATCCCCTATCCTAGAGCGCCCCCCCAGCGCAATGCGTTGTAATGGTTTGCGTTGTAAAAGTTGCATCGTAAAGGCACTGCGTGGTAAAAGTTGCGTTGTAAAGGATGTTTCCCGGTTAGAAGAGATCAGATTGTACACTACAAATGAAGCACACAGGATTATTTCCAAGTAAAATGAGATAGAGCAGATGACACGGGAGTCGTCCAAATACAATCTACACATGATTTCAGGAAAGGATCTCTGTAATCAGAGGAGGAAAATTAAACAAGAATGTTGTGTTTGTTTCTTATAATAAAATAATACTTTTAAAACTCCCCAAAAGATAAACATGTTTTGAGATTAAATGTGGTAAACCGCTGTAGAACTTTGTATCTAATTCTAAAACCCAGGGACTGTTTTTATAGAGTGGAACAGGATAAAACTTTAGTTCTGTGTGTCTCCGGTTCTTTGCTCTTTGGTATCCACCAGGGCTCTGGTGGATTAATATTGGCCTCTGCAGCTCCTCTATTCATTGAAAGGAACTAGTGACTATTGTGTCTACATATCCTGTATTGTAGTATACATCGGGTACCTTTAGTCATGTGATCCTATTAATTTAAGGCAATAAAATGAAATATCTTCTTCCACCTATATGTAAGGCATTTGGCAAATTGCATGTAGGTTTGATCTAGACGTTAGTGTATTTTTATACATTGAGTCAGGTGCGCACATTATATAACCTTCATGACATGTTCTCAAAAATTGTGAATTTGATAAGGAATATTCGTTGAGATACAGCGTTATTATTTTTCTAAGTGGCACACTATCCTTTTCTTGGCCTGTTTGTAATACGATATAACATTGTCGCAAAAAGGGCTTTACTAATACTTTTGTGACCATTTTAAGATGGCCGCCATGCTAGCAGACGCTGTACCACGTGTTTTTCACGCAGCAGCATCTCAGCGTTCAACAAATCTTTTTTATTGAGGCAGTATGGAGCGGAGAGACGAGAAGGAGACAACGCGCTCGGCCCGAAAACACACGGTGAGACGTAGAATATCTGGGCATTGGTGGTTACATGCCCGTTTTTAGAGGCAGTAGGAGCTTGTCATTTAGGGGTTGGGGGTTTGGACGGAAGCGGGATTTTACTGCGCTCCGTGTTCGTTTGTCCTGTCGTGGTTCTCCTATAATACACAGGCACTGGGAGAACGACTTTTTGCAACCTGATAGGAATGACTGACTAAGAGCTTGAGAGGCTTTTTCAGCTGCCTGAGAGTTGTTTTGGATATCATTGATATAATTTCAGTAACGATGTCTTGAACTCCCTACACTATAGATATGCGATAGTCTTGCTGGACTATTTTTTAGAACACTACATGTTTGAGCTACAATTTGAAGTTGGTACAAATTGGTAGAACTCCCTCTTTTAAATTAGACAGCACGAGGTGCTTGTCAATTGATATACAGTTTATTCATAAAGAAATGAACACTGCTGACATTTTTTGTGTGTTTGTCTTTGGTCTGTCTTCTTTGTGTTCCCAGATTGATGATTACAATCGTTGTGACTATAGAAACTCACCTCCAGAGTATCATTTTTATGCTCTGGCTCCTCGGCAGCTGGTACAAGTGAAGTGGGTTGCCTGAGGGTAAATATTAAGAATACATTATCACACACACATTTCCAAAGGGTGGCGTGCTGGGTTTTTAATATTTCTATTGTGCTTCCTTCTTGACAGTTGACAAAGAACAGAGTGTCCAACAGTGGTGTGGCAACAAGGTGTGTAGCCCTGACGAATCTGCCAAAGACACTGAGGCAGAGAAACATGTTGGCGATAGGTAATGGTATGCGAGAATAGCTACCAGCCTTTTTATTTCAACAGTGCACACCCAGTTTCTATGAATAAATGTGCGGAGAGGTGTGCCTGCTGATTTTAAGCACTTTTGTTTATCACATGCAGATTGGATCTGCTACCACGTTTTCCTACACTTTTTGGTTTGTTGCCTTGGACACACTTTTCTTTTTAACTAAATGACGACCAGTGATGATAAAGGGGCCCAGTCTGGAGATTGCGTGCCAGTTGCCCCGAGGGTGGTGTTCCCGTGAGGTGTCATTCGGGTTTTCACACATTTTTGTGTAGAACTCTGTCTGTTTTCAATCTTACTTGGTGGTTACTTGGTATTGATCAAGGTCTCAGACAGCCTTCGGCGCCCTATACGCGCCGAAGGCGTGCCAAAGGTAAGCCCGTCTACGCCCGTCCACGCCTGGACCGCGCCCAGCGCCAGACCCCCTGGCCCCCGCAGCGGCCATCCCACCCGCCGAACGTACGACGCCGCCACCCTCACTGCACTCAACACCGGCAGACTCCCCGACTGCTACTGAGCTGCCCCAGAACACACCCATGGACCCTTCTCCTGCCAATGCTGCAAGTTCTGCTGCATCAGGACCCACACTACAATCACAAACGCCAAACAGAGCTCCAACAACAACCACCTAAAATGCATCCTGCTCAACACCCGCTCGGTCCACAGACACGCCATTGAACTATGGAACCTACTCGACACCACAACTCCAGACGTCGCCTTTCTCACGGAAACCTGGATGAACGCCTCATCAGCACCCGACATCGCAATAGCCATCCCGGACGGATACAAGATCATCTGAAGGGACCACATCAACAATACAGGAGGAGGCATCGCGATCGTCCACAAGAACACCATCCGCATCTCGACCAGCTCCGACGACACCATCACAGCCACCGAACACCTCCACTTCCAGATACACACCGACCCCAAGACAACACTCAGAGGCACCCTCATTTACAGACCCCCAGGACCCCGTACACAATTCAGCGAAGACATCGCTGACCTTATCAGCCCACACGCCCTCCCCTCCGAGGACTACATTCTCCTAGGGGACCTCAACTTTCACCTGGAGAATAATAACGACAACAACACCACCACCCTACTGGACAACCTCGCCAATCTCGGACTCAAACAACTGGTGAACACCCCCACCCATTACGCCGGACACACGCTCGATCCAATCTTCTCCTCCAGCAAACACATCTCCTTTAATCACACCACGGGACTCCACTGGACTGATCACAGCTGCGTCCACTTCAGCTTCAGAAAGACCACGACCCACCACCACCCGCAACAGGTTCCTCGCAGAAGCTGGAACAAAATTACCATCGACCAGCTCACCACATCACTGAACCAAAACCCTCCCGCCAGATCCACGGACCCAAATCAAGCAGCCATCAATCTCGCACAATGGATCACCCACTGCGCTGACGAACTAGCACCCCTGAAAAAACGTCCTAACAAGCCAGGAAGCAAAAAAGCCTCCTGGTTCAACGACGACCTCAAGAACTCCAAAAAGAACTGCCGCACCCTCGAGAAAGCCTGGAGAAAAAACCCAACCACAGACAACATGACCACCCTCAAGAACGCCACCCGCAAACACCACCAGCTGGTCCGCACCACTAAGAAGTCAGCATTTAAAGGTCGACTAGACAACAACGCCCACAACAGCAAAGAACTCTTCAGTATCGTCAATGAGCTCAACAATCCCAGCGCCGGCAACAACGACATCACTCCCTCTCAAAACTTCTGCAACTCACTAGCCTCGTTCTTCCACAGCAAGATCGCAGACATACATAACAGCTTCGGCGACCAGCCCTCTCCCCCCACCACTGAACCGAAGCCCCCTACCACCACCCTCCGCGCCTGGACCCCAATTAGCACCGAAGACACCATCCGCATGATGAACTCCATCCACTCCGGATCTCCAACCGACCCATGCCCCCACCACATCTTCAACAAGGCCGACTCCGTCATCGCACCCCAACTCCGGGGCATCATCAACTGCTCCTTCAACACCGCTACCTTCCCGGAAAGCTGGAAGCATGCCGAACTCAGCGCCCTCCTGAAGAAACCTACAGCAGACCCCACCGAACTTAAGATCTACCGCCCCATCTCTCTCCTCCCATTCCCCACCAAAGTCATAGAGAAGACCGTCAACAGCCAGCTCGCCGCCTTCCTTGAGTCTAACGGCACCCTTGACCCCTCACAGTCCGGCTTCCGAGCCAACCACAGCACCGAGACCGCCCTCATCGCAGCCACAGACGACATATGGACACTGCTCGACAACGGGGAAACAGTGGCCCTCATCCTCCTGGATCTTTCCGCAGCGTTCGACACAGTATGCCACCACATCCTAGTACAACGACTCAGGAACGTCGGGCTACAAGATAAGGCATTGGACTGGATCATCTCGTTCCTCGCCGGAAGAACCCAGAGAGTCCGCCTCCCTCCTTTCAGATCAGAGGCCACCGAAGTCATCTGCGGCGTACCACAAGGATCATCACTCAGCCCCACCCTCTTCAACGTCTACATGAGCCCCCTCGCATCCATCGCACACCAACACAACCTAAACATCATCTCCTACGCTGACGACACTCAACTGATCCTCTCTCTCACCAAAGACCCAACCACCGCCAAAACAAACCTACACGAAGGGATGAAAGATGTAGCCGAATGGATGAAGAACAGCCGCCTAAAACTGAACTCTGACAAGACGGAAGTCCTCATCCTAGGATCATCCCCCTCTGCCTGGGACGACTCATGGTGGCCCCCGGCCCTAGGCATCGCACCCAAAACAACGGACCATGCTCGCAACTTGGGATTCATCCTAGACTCCTCCCTCTCGATGACCAAACAAGTCAACGCCGTCTCATCATCATGCTTCAACATCCTACGCATGCTCCGAAAGATCTTCCGATGGATCCCTACCGAAACAAGGAAGACGGTCACCCAAGCACTTGTCACCAGCCGACTAGACTACGGAAACACCCTCTACACCGGCACCACAGCCAAATTGCAGAAAAGAGTTCAACGCATTCAGAACGCCTCCGCCCGACTCATCCTGGACATACCTCGACACAACCACATATCCGAACACCTGAGAAACCTGCACTGGCTCCCTGTCAGCAAGAGAATCACATTCTGTCTCCTCACTCACGCACACAAGGCCCTCCACAACCTAGGACCCAGATATGTCAACAATCGCCTATCCTTTTACACCCCCACCCGCCAACTACGCTCGTCCAACCAAGCCCTCGCCGTGATTCCACGCATCCGAAAAGCCACCATGGGAGGAAGATCCTTCTCATACCTGGCGGCCAAGACCTGGAACTCCCTCCCCTCTCATCTCCGTCTTACCCAGAACCACCTCTCCTTCAGGAAGCAACTCAAGACCTGGCTGTTCGATCAGTAGCGAACCCCTCTCCCTTAAGCGCCTTGAGACCCTCTGGGTGAGTAGCGCGCTATACAAATCTCTGACTTTACTTGACTTGACTTGACAGCTGTTTGTTGTTTTATGCGAATGTCAAGAATTGTTGGCCAATAGGTTCTCCTTTTATTTTCTCAAATAACATTGGACGTATTGCAGTTAATACCCCCGAGGAAAAATATGGTGTATAGGGGAGTGTAACAGTGATCAGGATTACATGACTGGTCTGTTATAAAATTCACTGACATAACTTACGTCTGGAGGACAGGGTTTTTTGTTGTTGATAGTTTTTGAGTGGAGGGCAACCCTGTCCGGTTCTTTCCCTCTGAGCTCCTTTTTTGTGATAGACTCAATATTATTGTAACATATTCTGGGGGTTGATATTCAGTAGTACAACCAGTGGTTCACAAATTCCTCTTAATGTATGGTGTGGGGTATTTTATTTCTCATAATATAGGAAGATAACATTATCCTCCCCTTTAGTGGCAGTGAAATATTATGCTCATAGAGTGCAATGGCCGCACCTTCTGGCAGAGGTATTGTGATGTCACAACTCAACCGCAGGATAGCATTTTAAAATGTTGCCAGGTTTTTTAGGCTCGTCGGCTACAAGACAGTCGTAAATGGGGGCCTACAATAAGGCAGAGGGAAATATCAGTTGTTATAAGCCCTATTTTGTGTTACAGGCCCAAGTGGGAAATGAGGGCCTACAAAGTGGCAGAGGGACTCTGACTGCCAATCAGAGGGCTCCCCTGGACAAATCCAGGAAATGTTACAGACCAGCATGTTCCAAGCCCAGGCTCTTTTTCTAAATCTACTTCCTGGAAAAATCCTATAAAAGGGGAAGCCCTGGACAGTTACCTTGTCTTTCAATTTAGGCTAATTGATGAGCTAAGTTGTCTCATTTTCATTTGCTATTGCGAGTAGCTGTGTGCTTTTGGCTCTTCTTGCAAGGGGCCTCTGCATAAAGATGTCTGCCCTGTGTCCCATTTTAGTTTGAGGCAACCAAGGTGTGTGGACTAGTGACTACCGTAGGTCGAAGGCTGTTTTCTACCACATTTCAGATACTGTTGCATTTTGCCTTCTGTAGGGAATGTTCAGGTAAATGTTAAATAAATGCAGTGCAAAATTTGTAAACTTTTTTTTAAAATTTCTCTATTAATTTTCAAACAACTGGGTGAAAAGCGGCCACCCTACTGCAACAAAAAACGTGAGGCATGGAAAAGACATTAAAACAATTTCTGTTGACAGAGGCACTTGCCCACTCTCTGCAGAAATTATATGCATGAACATACACAATGTTATTCCAATGCTACTCCATAGTGCCCACCGTCCCAGGGTCCAGCCCGGTCCCATCCCTCTTTCTCTCCCTCATGGAACATATTCCTCAGCGTGCTGTCATGGTCCCCGTACCTTCCTATATATTCTGGGGCAGCCACATGCCTACTACACCATTTTGTAATAGTGCATGTATCAATCTACGTTGTCTTCCCAGGCCCTTTGCAAAGGGATTTTGCTGCATCCCCACATATGAACCACATCACGTTTGGCATCATCAAGGGGGTGTTACAGAAGAGTAAAGAGTATTGGTCCAAGGACTGCCCCCCCAGATCCCCAGGGTGATCAGCTGGGAGTCAATGCCAGTGCACAGCCTAAGACTGCGAATATCCTCCTTCCCACTCCCTCCCAGTACCTCTGAAATTTGGGGCATTCCCATATGGTATGAAGTAATGTCCATTATTCCCTGCAACCCCTCAAACACAGTTCTGAGTCTGTGCTTCCCATTCAAAACAGTTGAGTTCTGGTGAAAAAAGTCTTGTGGAGCAGTTTTAGCTGAATCAGTTGGAGTCTGGCCAGATGGTTGCTTCTCGAGAGTACCTTCAAGCTGACCCCAATCCAGTCTAACCAAATCTCTTTCCCACTGTCCTCTGAGATGATCCAATGAGGGGTTGTTTTTGTGTAGGATTTTTGAGTATAATATTAGCACAGCATGGTCTGTTAGGGGAGCCTTTAGGACTCAAAATTCTAGTGGGAATTCCTTCAGGACCTCCCTGAGCTCATCGAAATATGGCCAACAGAGATACTTCAGATGTTGGTAGTGAAGGTATTGGCCTCAAGATAGTTCATATTAGTTTTATAGTTCGGGGAACAGTATTATCTCCGGCCCCTTCCACACATCCCCACCTTGGATATGCCAATCAAGTCCCATCTTGCATGACCCTCACCTGACTTCAATCCCTTCAACTGGTCTGTCTCCCATAGCGAGGTTTCTAACATCAGCATAACCCTCCAATTAAGGACCTTGGTAGACTTGTGCAGGAACCCGAACACCACCTCTGTGAGTGTCAGCAATGGAGACATCCCCTGTCCCCGTATAAACATCAAACATATCCCTCCAGAACCACTGTATGCTTTTCAGCTTTCACTAAGTATTCCTGCTGCAAGGAGAAGATCCAGTCATTGACTATATCTACCTGGGCCGGCCAATAATAGAAGCAGAGGTTGGGGAGGGCTTTGTCTCTGTCCAACGGCCGCAGTGTGAAGGATGATGATGCTATCCTAGGTGTTCCACCATCCCAGGGCAGGCTGTGCGTGACATTTGTCGCCTCTCAAGAGAAATCCTCTGGGACCTCAAACTGAGTATTTTGTAGGATGTAAAGAAAATTTGGGAGGTATATAGTTTTGTATAGGGCCGCTCTGCCCATCAGGGAGAATGGCAACTTTTTCCACTATTCCACCTCAGTTTTATAAAATGCAAGGATTATTCCCAAGTTTTCTGATAGGAACAGTTCCTGATCTTTTGCGACACATATTCCCAGATACCTAAACCCCCTGGGCTACCACATAAGTGGGTGATGCCAAGCCCTACTTCCGAACCCCTCAGAAAGTAGGAATACAATTGACTTATGCCAGTTCATCCTCATACCTGAAAAGGAGCCAAACACTTCCAAAATCTCTAGCACCACCCGGACTGCCAGGTACAACAGGATGTCATCAGCATATAGGGATATGGCATCTTCTCAATCGGGTTCCCATCTCAAGCTATGGAATAATGCATTTGATCAAAACCAGCTAGCCAAAGGTTTAATCACGAATACAAACAGCAGGGGGGAGAGCGGGCATCCCCGTCTCTGTCTGGTGCCCATACACAGGGGGAACTTTCCCAAGATGCCCATGTTCACCTTAACCCAAGCTACTGGGTCCTTGTACAATAAATCCACGCAGGACATAAATCTTCCATCAATTCCCATTCTCCGAAGTATAGCCATAAGGCAGTGCCTTTCAAGGGAGTCAAAAGCCTTTAAGGCATCTAAGGAGAGTAGGAGAGTTGGCTCTGCAAGTTGGTCACATTGTGATAGCCAACCTGCTAGCCGGCGAAGATTGTTTCTGGTTGCCTGATAGTTCATGGAGCACTGTTGGTCTGGGGTCATTAGTGTGTCAATCACCTGTCACGGGTGATTAGCTAAGACCTATATCAAAATCCTTATTTCCAAATTAAGAAAGGAGATGGGACAGTAGGCAGTGCACTTTTCTTTGGGCTTTCCCTTTTTATGAATCATGACTATTGTCGCCCTATAGAGTAGACAACACACCCATAGGGCCCTGTTGAACATTGCCTTGTGCATGCCCATTAATTATGATTTTGCGCATTTAACCAACTTGCGGGGGGGGACCCATTGGGACCAAGGGACATTCTACTCTTCATCTGACTAATGGCCTCAGCCAACTCCTTCTAGAGACTCACTGTGGTCCCCCTGCAGCCTTGGCATTGGAATGTCACTTACAAACTACTTAAGCTACTCAGCTGCAACCCTCCCCATAACCCGTAAAGATCTTTCAGATGCGCTGAAAAGGACTGTGCTTCGTCCCGTCATCTCGCTCCACTGCTTTCACCCATCTCTGGTCTTCTTCCTTTTTGCCAGAAGATTGCCTGATTTAATGCCAACTTCATATAGTCTACCTTGCTTTGCCATGTACATCACCCTCGCCTCTTAAAGCAACAGGTGGCTCATTACCTCTCCCCCCTCAAGTATTCCTGCAAGGCCCAGATTAGGGTTGGATATGTAATTGGCCGGGCACTGTACCATCTGTCTTTTGAGCTCCCCATCTCCCTCCTTACATTTACCCGGTACATGGGCTATGAGATGGCCATGCAGGACTGTTTTGTGGGCCTCGCACACAGTGACCTCTGAGTCCACTGTCCCGACAATTTTCTTAAAGTACTGAGTTGTAGTTTCTACCACCAGACTTCTAGTATCCCAAGCAGTCAGGTCCCATTGGTCCAACCTCCACGCCCCTCTCGAACTCTGGATGACAGTTAATAGGAGTGTTCTCAGTAGTTAATGGCCAGATATGCCCCATGCAAGGATATCAGCATGCCCATAGCAACCCATCTGGTGTCATGGCATCAGAAAGTAATGAAGCCTGGACAGAGAGCGTAACTGGTTAGAGCTAAGTGTAATGTCGGATCCCTGGATGTTCCACCCACCACTGGTTTACCAACCCCATAGTGTCTAGAAAGGATGCCAAACGCATATCTCGTCTGGGTGGCACCCCAGATTGCATGATTCTATCTAGGTAACTGTGGTGGGTTAGGTTAAGTTCCACCCCTATCAACAGTATAGACTCCAGGACCTCTAACAATCATGTGGCCAGTCAATTTAACCCTCCTGCCTGCAATCCAGGGACGAAGTAGCAGGTGTCTAACATCAGGGTTGTCCCATTCCATTCTTTGAGAGGTGCACCAGCTTGCCCGCCCAGCCCCTCCCGGGCTCAGTCTGCCACAGCGTGTACCTTTTGCTCCTTCCGCTTTTTCCAGGGAGGGGTCACAAACACTCCCCGCTGGCCCCCACTTGGGCCGGGCCCTAGTTGTCAGCCTGGCATCCTACAGTCCCTAAGGGAGTCCACCATCACTTTTCCCGGCCTTCTGGGCCAAATCCAGGCCCTCAACTGGGTCGTCTCCAAGTGACACCAACTCCGTTGCTCTCCCACTCAGTGAGGGGCATCCATGATCTTGGAGGGCCGCTGTCAGCACCTGCACTCTGTGTCGGCCTTAGCCTGACCTCCACTTGGTTATCTGGCTCACCACCCTACGCCGGGGCCGCACCCGCTATTTCAGCCAACTGCCACCTCACCAGGCTGCTCACTTCCCTGGTGTCATTGCCCTCTCCAAGGCTTACCCTTGTCCCCTCTGGTCTGGTGCAACACAGGGAAGGCACCGTGATTGATGCTGCACGGGGTTGGCTGCTGGAGATTAATACTTGTGCAGCCCTTTGCCCCACCAATTTGTACAAAATTAAGTGTCAGGACCCAATTTATTTCACAGGTTACCGCTGTAGCTTGCACACCCTGCCAGTGCTGCCAAATGCTGTGTCTATCGAAGTTTTAAACGATTTGCTGATGTGCTCTTTCCTAAACTAGACAAACAGCACCACCACGTGGTTCATTGTCAGAAATAAGTACTGGGGTTGACAAATAAGTGCTGATGCTGAGCACCAGCAAACACCAGCACACTAAGCCTTGACTAAACATTAGGAATGTCATTTGTGTTTTTCTATGCCATGGATAGTTGTTTGTCAAGGCCTTTCAGCAAGCTCTTTTATCTGAAGCTTCCATCTCAGCCTAGATCTCTGTCCAGTTTTACTGATGTTTGTCTATATGTGAATTTATCTCTATTCTCTGCATTCAGTTATACAACTGCAGTGACCATCGTATAGCACAATGACAAATTACATTACAAATATTTTATGCTTGGAGATGTACATTAATATGTTTTACTCACAATTTCAAAGAGGGCCTGAATGGTCTCCAGATCAACCACAGAGTTGTCCAAGTTCAAAATAGCTGCGCAAAAAATAAATCATAACCAAGATAAGTACATTATTTGTTAAGCTAAATTTAGCTACTGCACACTAAAAACCATATTGGTGACAAAAAGACAGCAACTCAGGACACATATGACTATAGCCTAATATATAAATTCCAACTCCTTACAAGTCAGGGACAAATATTGTGTTTTAAATTATACTAGGTTGAATGCAGTGCCCGGGAAAACAGGTGGAATAAGTTGTAAATGATGGCTTTGATCTTCTACTAAAAACAAACAATTTCCAATTAACATAACCAAGACAATAAATTGTGTAACATCGCATAGGCATTTATTGGGGCATGGGGCCACTATGTTTACTAAGTCATCAAAAAACAGACCTTCCTGATGAATTGAGTCTCTACTCCAGTCTACTAAATTTTAGAAAGCCTTTGAAGTTTCACAGTGCTATGGGATCTCCCAAACCTGGATGTTCTGCAGTAGCACAGCCCCATATAAATGACATATATATAACGGACTGGAGGTAGTCACTCTGTGGTTCTAGTTAGGATTCCGAGGATAGGAATTCCTCAGATATTTCATTGGTAATCACGTTGTCAATGGTTGATGAATCTCCACAAAACTTTGCAGATCTATTCTTCTTTCTACATTGGCTGATGATGAAAAGTTTTGTTGTGATTATTTAAGGGGGTGCAAATAAAAAATGGGTTTTCCAAAACAAAGTTTTTTCCAAAACATTTTTTATAGACCTTTTAGACAGATTTAGCAGCAAAATGGCTACATGGATTAACAAGTAATTTGGCAGGAATATAGATTATGGTGTAGAAGATGTTCTTTTTGCTATGTGATCTGAAATTGTTGAGCTGTTTTTAATTAAATAGGGACAAAAATGTTTGATGTATTGGGCTGTGGTATACCGGGATACCCTCATGGTATACAGCGGTACATGGCGATGTCGAAACACATTATTATTGGTTAATCAAAGCTCTTGCAAAAATAAAAGATAGCCATATTGTTTAAAGCACACTTTCTATTTATTCTGAGTTTTTACATGAAATATTGCTTAATACTCTTTTTGTAATGCATAGGAATAAATTAGGCATTTTAGGAAAATCTGTAGAGTTAGGGGAAAGTATTTTTAGTGAGTACAAGGGTATCTATTGAATTATAAAGAAAAAATTATATATGACAAACGCCAGTCTACGAAACACCACTTCACTCTATGACACTCCACTCAATGACACATCGCTACCTGCCACTCCACTTTACGACACACCACTTTACTCAACTCTGCGACATGCCAGCCCACTCTAAGCCCATCCACTCTAAGACGTTCTACGATACACCAGTCTATGACACGCCACTCTATTATACTCAATGACACTCCACTCTATGCCACTCCACCCTACAACACTCTACTCCACTCTATGCCCCTCACTTCTATGAAACCCTACTGCAATCTATGACATGCCACTCTATGATACTCCACTCCATGACACAACACTCCACTCTATGGCATGCTACTTTGCTCCATGAAACTTCACTCCACTGAACGCATGACACACCACTCCACTCTTCAATACGCCACTCCTTTCTACACAACTCTACTCTACGCCCCTCCAGTCTAAGACACTCTATGACATGCAACTCAAGGACACATCACTCCACTCTACTGTACGCCATGCCACTCCGCTTTATGCCTCTTCAGTGTAATACACTCTATGACATGCCACTCTATAAAATGCCACTTCACTCTATGATGCACCACTCCACTCTACGCCATCCCATTCTACAACACTCAACTCCACTGTGTGCCACTCCTTTCTAAGACACTCTACGCCACTTTACAACACTCTATAACATGCCACTTCATTCCATTCTGCAACACGCCACTCCTCTATACAACACGCCACTCCACTTTACGATATGCCACTTCACTCTACATTGCTCCACTCTAAGACACTCTACAACATGCCACTCTATAACACATCACTCCACTCTACGACAAATCACTCCACTCTACGCTGCTGCACTCTATTCTACGATACGGTACTCCACTATTCTCCACTTTATGCCACTCCACTCTAACCCATGATACTTTAACCTACTAAACTCTATGTGACATCGCCCTACGCCACTCCACTCTGTGTCACTTCACTCTACTCCACTCTGACGCTTTACCGCACTCTACAACATTCTACATCCCTTCACTTTACCACACGCTATTGCACTCTAGACACTTCACTCTTCAACACTCTACTCAACTACATGCCATTCTAAACAAATTTACTCTATTTGATTCTATGGCACACTACTCCACTCTACTCTAATCTTCTAAACTCTATGACACTCTATGTTCCGACACTCTACTTTAGTCTACCTCACTCCATTCTACTCCATTCTATGACACTGTATGACACTCCACTCTATGACACATAACTCCACAACACTCTCCTCGGCTCTGCTCTAAAACACTCCATTCTACGATATTCTATTCCACTCCATTTTACAATACTCTACTTCACACTATGCCACTCAAAGGCACTACACTCAACGCTGCACTTGACAACACTCCACTTGATGACACGTCACTCTACGACACTCCACCCTATGATACTCCACTCTACGACACTCTGCTCCATTCACAATACAATCAGATATCCTTGTAGTAATCTACCATAAGGCAGATGTTTAACTTACCTAACGCTTACCATTTATCTCTATACTAATTACAGTTGTGTATTTCTGATACCTGACAACATATGAATAATATTGGCAGAAGCTATTGATCTTTTGAGATATTTGCTTAGTTCTGAAAATAACTTTTTACTTCTTTTTTTTCATGTTTTCTGAAAGTTTTTATTTTTGTACACGGTCAACATAACCAACCAAAACAATAGTTTCAACAGCAAACAGGTGGACAACTAAGGCGAAAAACCCCTAAGACTGTTGGGGAGGCACCAGTGAACCATGACAGGCTTGTGATGGATCATCCTATCCCTTGGTCTCACAACAATGACAGTAAGGCAAATGAGAAAGTATGTTGCTGTACTGCTATATTGCTCTAAAATTTGAGGGTTCTGCCTCAAAAGATGAACTCTCACTGAGGTACCAAGAGCAGGTAATGATGGAAGAAGACATGCACTGGGATTTGGTGGAGGGACAGATAGATCAGAAAAAAATGAATGTGCCACTGGTGGGACAGATGCAACAGGTGGTGGTGGTGCACCTGATGATGCGGAAGAAGGTGAGGTTTTGCAGTAGCTGAAAAAGTGGCTGAAGCAGAAGCTCTTGCTTTGCCTACTTCTATCTCCTTCTGATGCCCTGTTTCCACATGCACCAACCTTGTCGAATTAATTGCATGCTCGTTTTTTCTTATTCTGTGGTACCAAAGGAGTATTTCTTGATGTTCCCACAAGAAATAACTTTTTTGCATATGTTGCATGTAACAAGTTTGGCATGATTTTTTTCTCTCCAGGAGGCAATGTAAAGAAATACCAGACAATGGATTCTTTCAATTTCTTCCTCAGCTCTACCTTTTGTTTCTCCTCTTACATCCTATGCCCCACCTCTTCTTTCTCCTCCTGTAACAGGACAGAATCTTCTTGTTGAGACATTGCAGTTTTGCAAAACCAACAAGGTGGCTTCTGAACAGAAAATGTTCACTCTCAGACAGAGCACAACCTTCACCTTTGAAGATCTTCATTGAAATGAGGGTAAGGGGTATACACTACAGATTTCCTACAATTGACAGAGTTGAAAGACAATGAACTGCTGTTTGCCAAAATCAAACCTACCACTGTGGTATCGCTATACTATTGCTGTACCTCTATAGTTCACAAACCCAAACTTGTTTCAATATTAATACATGTGCAATTAGAAAAGATAACTAGACATAAAAACCTGATCCATATTTTAAATAATTTTACCTTTGGCGTAAAAGGTACCATGGTGCTTTTGAGGAACAGCAAGTGGAAGGTAAACAATCACACAGTTCATGCAATCGTTCATAATGAACCCTGGCCTATCTTGACATTACTGTGATACCCCCCCAAAAAACCATTTAATATCATATTAAAGTATATTATATTGTTTTAAACAACTTTTAGTTTTATTTTTTACAGAAGCATGCAAATTCAATGAAGAAACCAAAGGTTTGAGGTTAGTTATAGTTAGGTAAACTTAATTATTGACGTCAATGGAAAACCAACTTAAACTACACAAAGCTTAGGAATTCAAAAGTTATAGTTATCACTTTACAGTGTCAACTTAAAGTTACCATGTGTTTCCCCGCTCACAATCTACTATAACTCTTGCACCTTCATACACAGTGTTCCCAACTCGCAAGGCTCACAGCATTACCTATAACCCAGCCCAGTACCCTGGACTGTGATTTCATTTATGGTGTCATCTGCAATTTCATGAGTTTTGTTTTAAATACTGTAATTTAACATGCTATAAGTGATGTAATATGAAAGGATGTAATCAGTGGATGGAGAATCCGCGAGTTATAGTTAATGTATTGTGCCTAGCAAGTGGAGAACACTGTGTATGGAGATGCATGAGTTATAGCTATAGCAAGTTGTGGGTGGAGCTCAAATTATAACAGCATTTTGTTTTGTGTGCATTTTTTTTATCCTTTTACTCAGCCTCAAGCTCATCTATTGCTTTCCGCACTCCTTGTTGCTTTCCCCACCTGCTCCCTCCATTGTTTCCCCACCCCTAGTGGTCCTTAAAATAATTTGCTAAAAAGGTTTTTGGAGGGCCCGGCAGCTGCCATTTGATGCTGGACTACTCCACAATAAAGAATGGCACCAGGCCAGCTAACACATACTGGGACTGCTCAGTATACTACTAGCACACCCAATCATATTTTGGTGCAGGTATCACACCCAAATACCACTTTCAAGCTACATTCGCTATCACACCACTAACAAACAACTACTCACATCATACAGAACACAACAAACCTCCTAACAACAGAATGCAGTCTACATGAAATGCAGCAGGCCTGATGAAATGCACATTCGAGCCAGCCTACTACACCTACTACACCACCTGGGGCTTTATCCTTCATTGTTATTCACAACCTTTATGAATACTTCATATTAATAGCGGATTTTGGTAATAACCTCTGTTTTGACACTATGTTGCAGCTGAGCTCCACCGGCTGTATATGGCAGCTCTGAGCCAGGGTAAAAATCCTTTAACGGGTTCACTACGAGCATGGCTTACGGCTTGGTACGTGCTAGCAGCGAGCGGCTGCACCCAACGTGCACTCAACCGCTGGCGCCTTTATCTTGCTCATTGATTTGGCCCGATCCCCACTTTCACTCTGGGATTGGAGAAAGAAGGTTGAGGTATGTGTTAAGTGAGAAAGTACCTTTCTTGCACTGGTATGCCCCCACTTTTTTCTGAACTGCTGATGTGCTTTGACTGAGTGTGCCCTGGGTCCCTGCCAACCAGGTACCCAGGGCCTGTGTTCCTTCCCTAAAAGCTGTGTTGAAACTCAAACCCAATTGGCATCTCTGGCCACCCGTCAGCTCCTAGTAAATGGTACCCTAGGTACCCAGGGCCTGGTGACCAGAGAAGACCCCTGAGGACTGCAGCACTTATTGTGCCACCCTCAGGGGCCCTGTACCCTGACACCCACACACTGCCTTTGCAGACTGAGTGTCTAGGTACAGAGCTAAACCAAGAGTCGACATGGCACACAACCCTGTGTGCCATGCCCACAGAACCACTGCCCTGGCATACTTAAGTCACCCCTCTAGCTGGGTGGGTTATATGCGAGAGGAGTGGGCACAGGTGCATGAGCCCTGTGCCCCTACAGTACCCAGGGCCATTCCTGGGCACTGTAAGTGCAGTGATGCCATTAAGAGTATATGGTGCTGGGAGTTTGTCTTTACGAACTCCACAGCACCATAATGGCTACACTGAAGACTGACAAGTTTGGTACCAAACTTCTCAGCACATTAAACCCGCACTGATGCCAGTGTGGGATGCCCACAGAACCCACTGCCCTGGCATACTTCAGTCACCCCTCTAGCTGGGTGGGTTATATGCGAGAGGAGTGGGCACAGGTGCATGAGCCCTGTGCCCCTACAGTACCCAGGGCCATTCATGGGCACTGTAAGTGCAGTGATGACATTAAGAGTATATGGTGCTGGGAGGTTGTCATTACGAACTCCACAGCACCATAATGGCTACACTGAAGACTGACAAGTTTGGTACCAAACTTCTCAGCACATTAAACCCGCACTGATGCCAGTGTGGGATTTAATGTAAAATGCACCCGAGGGAATCTTAGAGATGCCCTCTGAAAACCTAACGTACAATCCACGTCTGGGCTGAGTTGCTGCAGAGGCTGCCACACAGCAGAAATGTTAATTGACCCCTGGGTGGAGAGCCCCCGCTCTCCTGGGCCTGAAACAATGCTTATCCTGGGCGAGGTGCTAGGTCTCTTCCCCCAGGATGGGCAGGGGGAAGCTTCAAAGGCATGTCGCCTCTGTGAGCTTCTCCAGACCATTTGCTGTACCCAGCAACTCGCCCCCACCAGTTCTGACCCCCACTCTGGCGGGAAGACTGGTGGGAAAAACTACTTTAGGAAGGGGGTGTGCCAGACTGTGCCAACCCCACCCCTCAGGTGGGGGAGACGAGGTGAAGCACGACCCCGGGCTCTGGCCAACTTGAAGATGGGGAGCCCTGCCCAATCCCAGCTAGGCTCCTGCCCCCCTCCCACGGGAGAGGAGCAGGCTAGGGGTTGCACCAACCCCAGAACAGGGACCTATTGGTCCCGGTCCTTCCCCTACCTGTAACACCCCCTAAATTCAGTATTTAGGGGCTCCCTGAACCTTCCTTCCTCAGATCCCAATACCAAAAGAAGACAGAAGATCAAGAAGAAGAAGACCCGCCGCGCAGCTGCTAACAACAGGACGACAACAACTGACTTGGCCCCAGCCCTACCGGCCTGTCGATCCCGGAACCTGCTCCCGCCTAAATCCCGGCGACTCCTGTGGACAGCAACCTTGGGACACCCAGAGGACCTGCCTGCCTTGACCCTCTTAAAGATTGGGACTCCCATCAGCAGACGCTCTGCTGCAACAACCCCCCTGTTACCAGCCAGGAAGCTCCGGACCAGCCCACTCTGCACCCGCCGAGCCAGGCCCTTGCCCGAGTGATCCAAGACCACGAGGACGTTCCCCCGGCGACTGGGACCCGAAGTCCAGTGCCCAAAGACCCTCCTCGATGAACCAGATGATGCCTGCAGACTCAGAACCAGGGGCCCCCCAACCGCAACCAGCTGAGGGTAAGCTTTTCCGACACCCAAAGACACCCCTGCACCCAGCGCCCTACAGCCCCCTGTGCCTCCCTTTGGGGTACCTACCTGTGCTCCAAGATCCCAACTTACCTCTCGACGTGCTGGTTGCCCCTGGAGAGTCTCTGCCCCGAGCCTTTGTTACCTTTTGACTTTTTCAATTGGATAACATTGAGCGCCCGACAGCTCAAAAGCACCCTGCACCCAGCCGCCCGAGTACCGCTGGCCTTGCCACCTTTGTCCTATCCTGCTTCCCCCTTTGCCCTGAGCAAGTGACCAGGAGCCCAGCTCCCACAGCCGCTAGCCAGCAGCCACCAACCGGAGGCCCCCGTCCCCCAGTGGATAACATTGGGCCTAACTACCTCTGCACCCGGCCAAAATACTCACCTGTGATTAGGAGAGGAGCCATTACTTTACCTTGTAGCCCAGTGCTGAAACGCAAAAGTAATCCCTAGCGGGTTTACTAGTAACTTGTATTTTCTCTATAGGAATCCATTGTCTGCTTTTCTATGACATTTCTCCTGTCTACTTTTGAAAACTAGATATATTCCTTAAAAATCATACGAAATACTGAAACGTAATTACTTACCTGTTTTGAGTTGAGACCCTAGTGCTGGCCCCAGGAGACCAGTACTGGATTACAAAAGTAACAAGATCGTACTTTACCTGCAACCTGAATTTTCTCCCATTGGATAACATTGCCAGATTTCTGTTGAAAAGTTTCTAAGTGTGAACTTCTAAAATAGCTTTTATTCCTGAAAAATCTCCACAATACATAAAACGTTTTTGCTAAACTGTTTCCAGCTTAGACCCCAGGACTGAACCTAGGAGCCAGTCCTGGAATTACCAAAGTAATCTACAAAGTAATCACCTGGGTTTACATAAGGGAATCCATTGAGCTCAATGCTAAATTGTGTGTAGAATTGTGTTGCCTACTGCAACCCCTGTACCTATTGTCTTTACAAAGTTTATTGCCTTTCAGCAAAGTACTCATCTGAGTCCTCTCCTATTGCGAGCAGTATATTTTTGATGCCTGTTGGTTCTAGAAATAAAACAACTGTATCTTTTGATATAAAAACAATTGGCCTGGAGTTCAGGCTTTGAGTGTGTGAAACCTTTTGCTGACTGAGTGTGTACAACAAATGCTTTAAACTGTCCTCTGGTACTGCCTTACTGCTCGACCAAGCTACCACTTTAGAGAGTAAGGTCACACCTGGCTTTAACCTCTGTTATACCTCTGGGGTTTGTGGACTCTATGCACACTGTACCTAACTCTGGTCCAGTATATATAGAGCCACTCTCACACATGTTGGTTTAGCAATCACTGTTGTATTTCTATTATTTATCGGCTCGGACGTGAGATGGCCTGCGTATCTATTACAGCCAAGCGCATGGCGGTCTCTCTTTTACATCATTGTCGTATAGTCTTGGAGATAGTTTCGTTATATTTATTGGTTAAGACCGCATTGGGAGTCACATGAACAGTTACCATTACGGCTCTCCTGGGCAACACCCTTGAGGAATTTACTGCTGTGGAGAGTTTTATCATTAAGTCACACCCGCACATCCTGTAGATCGTCACCATTGTTACGCTGGACAGGGCATTAATTAGAGGCCGAATATGACCGTACTGGTTCTGAGTTTATTCCTCTCACTAACGCACTAAATACACAGTTTCTTATGTGATTGATGGATGATCACACAATAGACCTTTTGGATTATTTCTACCGTCATACATTGTGGTGCCACATCCAGGGGCTCAGCACGATCTTACAGCTTTATCTTCTTGCTAATACGCTACTACACGGCTATCGATTTGGCGCAAATTACACATTAGACTAGTTTCATTATTTCTACTCTCACATATTGTGGGGCCATATTTAGGGGCTCAGCAGATCATATATGATCAGTGCTTTATCTTCCGGCTAATGCGCTATTACATGGCTATTAAAGTGGTAAATTACATACTAGAACAGTCTGTGTCTGTTGGACCGCCCATACCACAGCACTGTCCTCTCCTCTGTTTGATAGGTTTGCCATTTGACTGGGGGGATCTGATGACACACAGTCTCACCACAGATGTTTGTACATGTACTCTTGACCGTACTTTTTCCTGTTACTTAGTAAGTGAAGGTTTTGCTCCCGGAGAGGTATTTGATGTCTCAGTATGATCAAGTAGCTCACAATCTAATTTTCATCTTCTCTGACATAGACGCTTTTTGGTGCTCACTCACCTCGACTTCATAGCCTGAGCCCATGTGCTGTTTGCCAGATTGGGTAATTAATATCTTTCAGTATGAACATTTGCATCCTGTCATGATGGCACTCTTAATATGGAGTATTCAATTGTTTTCAGGTGCTCTTTTTGCACTGTCCTGGTGAAGACCCCACACTAAGGATTGAATCACCTTGAATTTCTAAGGAGTCGAAACGTTGACTACTACATACCATTATACAAGCTCTGGCGACTGAAATTCATTATCACTGTCCTTAAATGCTATGTGTACTTACTGGAATATTTGCCCTGTGATAGGTCGGACAGGTTTCACTATGTAAATTTTATGTATATTTGTCACATTACCTCTCCCTTATCAATTACCCTCACTCACTCACTTTGATCCAGAACCCCCTACCCTTTCTCTCCCGCACTAGAGCACCATTGTTGCAAATATAATTATGATTCTATATGTATGAACCTCTAGTAAATGAGAGGGACCCACAGACCAAAGGGGTGGGGTACCAAAAGACTATAAGTCACAGCAAGAAATCCCCTTTGGACAAACTTTCAATAGCATTCTAAGCTTTATAGACACAGCCTAAAAGCATTAATGCTTACCAACACAACATTCAGTTCAAACACTGGAGCAAACAGCGAACATGCAAAGATAATAGCAATGAAGGATTAATTAAAAAAGTATACAATTTATTTAAATTTAAAAAAATCATATATTACTAAGCAAATATTTCATTTGATACACAAATCAGCAATAATATATTGCAAACATACAGTGGGAGACAGTGATAATAAGGAAAATGATTCCTATAGCTTAGAGATAGCTGCACTAGTATAAAACACAATCACACTGCACAATTCGTAGAATATCGTAATTGGAGTGGTTATTACAAAAACTTAGTGCAGAATAACTCAAAAATTGCATCATCGCGTTTCGGTGGGCATGAAAGTAGAAAGCCAGCACCTTCTTCAGGATTAAAATTTAAGAATCCCACACACAAATTTAATATCTGAAATATAAAAACAACATATACATATAAGATACATATTTATTTGAATATTTTTTAAAAACAGTTCAAAGCTACATCCCTCCATTTCGCTAAAGGCTCCATAATCTATATCAGTTTGTTCACATACAATGGCACAGAAATGTATTTTAATAGAGGCAACATCTTTCTAGTTACAGCACATATTGTTCCAAGTAATATTATGTGCACTGCCTCTAATAGTTCTATTAATAACTGATGTGTTGACAAATGTCAACATCAACCTTCCACCCATTACTGGAGTATTGAACCACTGTGATTGTTCTTTGCTACAAATAACGTGGCATAGGCATCCAAATGAGAGCTAATTTGGTTTACCTCATATGATTCGCCAAAGGGTCCTTCACACTCTCCAAAAATAAATCACTATACCATAAATATGGTTATCTAGATGTAGGAAATGAAGGAATACACAAATTACTGATATGGATAACGCAATGATGAAGGATAGAAAGCGTGATCCTATCTTTTCGGGTGGCTACGCAATAGAGAAAATATCTTAACTAGTGTACTATCAGCACGCATCTTAAACAGGCTAGATAATCATACGTCCTGTCCATAGCAGTTCGAACTTGTCGACAATATATTCAATGGGTTGGTGATGTCTAAAATAGTAAAAATATGTGCTGTAACTAGAAAGAGGCTGCCTCTATTAAAATTAATTTCTGTGCCATTGTATGTGAACAAACTGATATAGATTATGGAGCCTTTAGCGAAATGGAGTGATGTAGCTTTGAACTGTTTTTAAAAAATATTCAAATAATTATGTATCTTATATGTGTATGTTGTTTTTATATTTCAGATTTAAATTTGTGTGTGGGATTCTTAAATTTTAATCCTGAAGAAGGTGCTGGCTTTCTACTTTCACGCCCACCGAAATGCGTCGATGCAATTTTTGAGTTATTCTGCACTAAGTTTTTGTAATAACCACTCCAATTACGATATTCTATGAATTGTGCAGTGTGATTGTGTTTTATACTAGTGCAGCTATCGCTAAGCTATAGGAATCATTTTCCTTATTATCACTGTCTCCCACTGTATGTTTGCAATATATTATTGCTGATTTGTGTATCAAATGAAATATTTGCTTAGTAATATATGATGTTTTTAAATTGAAATAAATTGTATACTTTTTAAATTATTCCTTCATTGCTATTATCTTTGCATGTTCGCTGTTTACTCTATATGTATGAACAACTGCGTTGTCTATAAGAAGTGATTAATGCTTTGAAAAGAAATCGCATTCATTGCGAATTTTACAAATTTGGTGTTGCGACTGCCACCATTTCTTTTTGTTGCTGCTGTGACCACTTTTTTATTGTACTACAACATCATTAGGCGTCACAAATGTGTGCTATACAATATATAAATAATATCAGAACCTTTTACATGGAGCCACTAACTAGAAGAATCATGCACCCGGTTGCATTTTAGTTTTGATAACGCTTTTTTCACTTTTTTATGTGTCTGTATTTAATGAACAGGGACTGGTCAAACCGCAGAAATGTTAAACGAGGTGTCAGAAATTGATCCTAAAATGCATATCTTATCAACACTAAGCTTCATATGCTTTTATGGGCACGGTCTGTTGTCATGCAAAGCATGCTTGGGCCCATTATCTGATTATTTATAAATTCTTCAAGAGTTTTCAAAATTAAGGTTTTGATTGAAGGTGGCTTAATATTCTTACTGAATGAAACTTCAAAACGATTTCTCATATACAATATCAAGTCCCTTCAAGCATTTACAGGTAAAATATTAGCAGATTTAGAGTCCTAGTAATGAATTTGACAGTAGAACAGATCAAAAGATCAAATATTTGTATATTCATGTGTGACATTGAGGTACGAGGAGTGATGGTTTACATATTAAATTTTCATTAGAAGGGGGAACATTAAAAGGAAAAATTTGTGAAATGTTATCCTAAATTTCAGACCAAAATTTAAAAAGTATTTGATACTCAAATAATATATGTTTACATGTATGTGGTTCCTTATCAAAATGCCAATAATCCACTTTGTCAAGTACTTTTGCATTACCCAGCTTAACAGGACACCAGTAATAATTATTTAAATAATTATTTAAGATGAATGAATTTGTTTGACAAATGGTAGTTGGTAACCAACTTGAAATATTATACAGGCAAACTTTCTTCTACTTTTCTTTTACGTTACGGAACCCACCTAAATTAAATAGGTTCATGGATTAGTAGATATCAATTTTTAAACATTTTAGAAGCAATGTGACCAGGGAATCTGTGTATACTGGAGAAATGGTCAACATCTGAATATTGAACACTGAGGACGTGGAATAGAGCAACTATAAACATTAAAAATAACATTAAAAAACATACCCTGTGGTATTCAAAAGGAGAAACTTGGTTTGTATATCAACAAAAGTTAATAACATATTACTTTGACAGTATCTGAAATGTAAAATATACCAGCAATAATCTATCCTTCCCAACAAGAGATAGGTGTATTCAGTTTAATCATGGAATTATACAATACGGATACTTTTTAATGGGGCATGGCTTAACATCATGGCCGCGTAGAAGTCTTTCCTTTGAGCTCATCGCGGCGGCCCGCACATTGTAAGCATCCTGATTGATTCTTGCCCCTAATAGATACCGCAATCAAAGCAGGAAACAGAGGTGATTCACGCCCGCACCAATCTCAAAAGTACGTAGATCGGGACACCAGTACAACACTGCTAAGACGCGGACTAAACCTCCGGAGGACCCGGGCGCCATCTTGGAACTGCGAAGACCTACGGGTGTGGAGCGCTGTGGAGGCCCGGGATGCAATTGGGCTGTTGAAGCGGCTGAAGGCTACGGAGCCACATTGGGGGCATGGCCGAGGAGGCGACGATCCTGCTTCCACAAGGGGACTAAGCAGAGAACCACGACAGAGGAAATTTGGTGGTCGTTCCGGTACCGCACCTGGATCCCAAGGGATAGCCTGTGATACGGGTGCTGCCGACGGTTGGAGCGGCGCCCCAAGGCATGATCACCGGACGGGAATCTGTGCCCTCAACGGGGTCGGAGCTGCAGCAATAGAGAGCACAGTGCGCACTGTGGCTTGCCTCAGACCCGGGGGGGGGGGGGGAAACTTTGGGGAAGACAGGCGACTACTGGCGGTAAGATCCAGTGACATGAAAGTGCGGCGAGAGTGACATATTGTGTGCAATGCTCGTGAGACTATCAGTGAACGCCCTACCTAATTAACTGATGAGAGCACATGACCTAAGGCAGCTAAAACGGTGAGCGAGAGACCGGAGCAGAGTCGGAAGGGGGCACTGGAGCAGACTGTGCGCTAGGCCTAGTGATTGCAGGATTCAGCTTGGGGCTCGAGTGCAGGTGGCAAGGGTGTGATTGGATATGATTTTCCTGCCCCCTGGAAAGACTGTAAGGTTGTGATCTCCAACGCAGGGGCAAACACGGAGGCCTACCGGAAAACACTGGCTGCCTCTGTACTATGGATCTGGAGACTATGCAATTTGACAAGCCATAGTGCAAACTGTCCAGAGACAACCGAGGTGCTAAGACCGAGGTCCCGGTCAAGAGGGAGACAAACCAGATCATACGGTAGCAACGGCCACAGCTGACCCTGCCGAATTTAAGTGGTACGCGTAGTAGGTACTGCCTATACTTGAATAACTACACAGGCTGGAAGCTCAGGGAAGCATGTTGAGACTTGAATCCTAATCAGGGCAACAGGGAATAAAAAGCGGAGAACGGATAGAGGAATCAATGACCCACATGGGGAAAGACAAGGCTCTCAGGGCACAGACGCATAAAATCTCTAACTAAGCACAAACACTGATACATGGACCGGAGCAAAGGGAGGACAATGTTAATGGTGATCAGACACCTGTCAGGAGGAGTGAGAAGGAACCACCCACGCTCACAGATATGATCCAGGCCACACAAACGACCAGAGATGATATGGTCACTAGAATAGATGCAGTGGCCATAGATGTCAACCTATTGAGGGTCGATTTTAGGAAAGACTCAGACAGGGTGACCACCGTCGAAAAAGACGTGGGTACGCTGCAGAACGAAATGAAGTCTCTCAGCGTCGCAGTGGTTGAACTTAAACAACAGGTCATAAAATTAGACGAGAAGGCGGAGGACCCTGAAGGGAGATCCCGAAGTGACAAATTAAGATTCACTGGATCTCCCGAAAAAGCAGATGGACCCTCATCAGAACTCTTTCTAGAGGATTGGATCACTAAAGAAATCGCCCCCAAGAAACTCTCCAAGTTTTTTACCATCGAGCACGCACACAGGGTTCTGGTACCTCCTTCCCGGCCCGGAACACTACCTAGGGCCATCATCGCAAAACTGTTTAACTTTAGAGACAGAGACTTGCTCCTATAATTGCCACTTAACAGAGGTCTGTTCCTGTTTGAGGGACACTCCATTTTGATATATCCAGATTATACTCTTATACTCAGAGAGTACAGGAACAGAGGAAATCTTACATTGTGGTTAAATGAAGATTACGTGATCTGCATTTTAAATACAGCCTCATGTTTCCTGAAAAGTTAAGAGTTGAAAATGAGGGACGCAAGTTATTTTTCCATTTAGCAGGGGACACCAGTGAGGGGTGTGTTTGAATGATGCATGGACTTATTCACGGAGTCCTCAGGAAACCAAATTGAGACAAATCTGATGCAAAAACGGAGACGGTCCAAAAGACAACACTGGTCAGACTCAACAAGGGGCCCGGGTCGGATCAAGGTTCTCCAAGATGGCACACTGCAGGCATCTGGTTCAGAGACAGTGCCAGAGTCAATAGTGATGACACAAGACCCAGAGACAGACATCGGGGAGCAAGGTAGTGGACATGAATGATGATGTCCTTAATTCTACGGGGTGGCTGCATCAATGTGTAGCAGTAACAGCAAGTACACACTGGTGTGGAATTCTGTAAACATGGTGTGGGGGGTGATAAGGGTTGTGTGAGAATCAGTACTAAGAACTCTCATTAACTTAAATGATAGGGGCACGAGCAGGCGTCTGCAGGGCAGTGACGCCCCCACCAGAGTTTGGGCCAACGAGGGACGCTTGAGAGCAATCTCGCACCTTTGATGGGTTCAGACCTCTAGCACAGCATCAGTTTCTATATAATTAACCAAATTCTCAGGCTTGGACAGAATAGCACCTGGACTGTAGGCATTTATGCTGGAGTCTAACCGGATATCCAAGGGACGAGTGTTGGGAGGTTTGGAGCGGTATGTGCTGAATTTTGCACTAGACATAATGCTAGCAGCTGAAATCACACGACTGCCAAAGGGGAGGGAAGGGGTATGGGACAGTTTATCAGTTACAGGGGTTTATACAAGGTAATGGGGGAATTATGCTTTCAGGTTATGTAACGTGAGGCTGGAGGAGGGAGATGAATGGGGAAGGAAAGATCTGAAAGAAGCGAACAAACACACTGATACTAATGGCTGCACAAACTTTGGTAATACTTACGTAACATTAGGAGTATGGCGGGTCTGGAGAAACGACGCAGAGCGCATGCTTTCTTGAAAAGATATAAAATAGCAGTAGCAGGATTGCAAGAGACGCACATATGGGGGGCACTATCGCGAGCGTATGCAAAAGATGAAGAGGACAGCTTTACGCCACTTCATATTCGGGATTCCCACGTGGGGCTATGGTGTGGGTGGCTCCCGGAGTCCCCTTGCAACACTGGAACCATGTCCTGGATCCCGGGGAGATACATAATCCTACATGAGAAATGGGAGGGTAAAGAGTTGTGTATTATTAATGTTTACGCTCCAAATGTAGATTGCCCTGATTTTTTCCCTGCTGTCATAAAAGCAGCAACACCCTACATAGGTGCAGAGATGATCCTTAGTACTGCTCGCGAGATTAATTAGAACAGAAAAGGAACAGATACCCATATTGCAACTTCAAAATAGTAACGGGCCCTATTACAAACACAAGAGGCAATCCTTAAGGAACTCGCATCACACGTGGAATCTACGTGCCCGAGTGCCCCACGAACCCACCCACAGGAGTTACAAGAATTCCTAGCTGGTATGGTACTCCCTTTATTGGAAGACTCGGATGCCGAAGCCCTTGGGCACCAGTCTCAAAAGAGGAAATCCTTGCATCAATACGGAAATAGAAACCGGAGAAATGCCCGGGGGGAGATGGGCTCCTGGCGGAGTTTTATCAGAAACATGCCCCCCTGCTGGTTGATCACCTACTAGAGGTGTTTAATGAAGCTCTCAGCCATAAGATATTACCGAACACCATGTCAGAGGCAGTAGTATCCATGCTCCTCAACCCAGATAGGGATCCCCTTTCACCGAGCTCATACAAACCGATCTCCCGCTTAAATATAGCGCTAAAATACTGAGTGGGATATTTACGTCTCGTTACCTTATATGTCCCGACTGATCCACTTAGACCGTTTGGCACATGTATGGCATGATCCAAGTTTAGGGAATGAAAATTTGGCGCTGTGCCTGTTGGACATCCAACAGGCTTTTGACTCAGTGCTGGAAAGGGTGGGAGTGGGAGGGTCCTTTTTACAATGGATGGCCAAAATATATAATAGACTGACAGCAAGGGGGCGCCTACGTGGTCAGGTCTTGGAACTTTTTGTACTACAAGGGGGTACCCAACAGGGATGCCCCTTGTCCGCGCTCCTGTGCGCCACTGCTCTGGAGCCTTTGGCAACTACCCTAAGAATGACAATGGAGAGGTGGGCGGTTCGACTGGGCGATACGCATCATGTGGTCTCTATGTATGCCGACAACAGGTTGGTATATTTGTGCCACCCTGAGGAAGCAGTACCAGTGCTCATTACAGAGTTGGAAAGGTTTGGTGCGAGATCAGGTCTGCATCTCAATCGGGGAAATCCAAATTACTCCCCATGGGGAACTTAATAGGGAAACAAGAGAATGAGATGCCAGATGTGGGAATGCAATGGGTAATAGATGGAGTAAGGTATTTGGAGATTGGATTAACGCATACAAGTAGGGCATATCTGTAAGACAATATAGGGAAGAGAGTGGAAAGGCATTAGAAAGTATGTTGCATTTTTGGATGAGCTCCCATTGTCTCTAATGGGTAAAGTAGCATTGACTAACATGGTTATTCTGCCGCATTGCTTCTACACCCTACAAAACTCTATATACAGAGTCTCTCAAAGGTATTTTTCTCAGCGTGAAAGCTTGATAGTGGATTTGATGTGGGGGCAAAAAAGGAAGAGGATAAAGTTGAGCACATTGCAGAGGGAATGGGGGCAGGGGGGTTTGGAGGTCCCGAGATTAGAACTCTATTATATGGCCGCACAACTCCAACACGCGGTGCACTGGTTTGATGAACAGGACAATTGGGAGCGTTGACTATTGGTGGGCACACATCGGGGGATTCCTCTACCGGAGCTCTTCATGCTGGGATCCAGAGTACCTCAGTCTTTCCTATATATAATAAGGCATGTTGTTTCTGTTTGGGAACTAGTAGTACAGAAGATAATCAAGAGCGCACCCTATGCCCTGGAGACACCGCTATGGGTGGTAAAACCTTTCAAATTGATAGGGCAAACAATGACCGTCAACAGGTGGAGGGAGGGGGGCTTTCAAACGATGGGGGATCTTTATATCGCTGAGCGGTTTATGACAAGAGGGGAAGCGGAGAATACATTTCAATTAGGTAGGGGGCAGTAGCTGCAATATGCAGAGATCTCTGCAATAGCCAGGGAACTATGGCCGTCCTTTCCGCAGGAGCCGCCGGTCACCACAATATTTCAGAGGATAAACACCATGGCAGGGGGACGGAGATTGGTTTCGCACTTATACAGAACACTCCGGGAAGATCTCCCCATTGATCCTCTTCCTATACATGCAAGATGGGATGATATATTGGATAGCCTCTTACAGTAACAGAATGGAAGAGAGTACATGAAGGGGTCAAACAGATAAGTTTTAACACAAGGTTCAAATAATACAATATAATGTAAGACATCAGGCATACCTGACTCCCTGGGTGCTTCACAAAATCTTCCTGGAACGTGCAGACTCTTGTCCCAGATGCAGGTATTCAGGGGCACACTTTGTCCATATGATATGGCATTGCCCCGAGTTTGCGGAATTTTGGGGAAAAGTGATAGACAACCTGCAGACTGTCACGGGAGGACAATACCAAACACTATCAAAGAGGTGGTGCTGGGGCTCCTTTCCGCACCAAAAAACAAAACACTTACTAGAAAATTCATTCAACTAGGCTTAGTATTAGCAAAAAGAAGAATAGCAATTTGGTGGTTAACTTCAGATCCCCCCATGGTTGAGAGATGGGCCAGGGATATGGAGGAGTGGGTCATCGGAGATTTAGCTCGAATGAAGAAAGTTAGGAAAGACGACAAATTTGAAGAGGATGCGAGGGCTTGGTATTTAATGATAAGAGATATAACCAAAGAAAAAGATCCCCCGGAGAGGGAGGTAGACCCATTACATCCCATTCAGGGTAGGAATGACGCCAGATAACAGCTCAGATAGGTGAGGTATATGTTAAAGAGATGGCTTTCCAGTTCCCAGTAAAACATAGCAACCCATGACCGGGGATGGGGGGGAGGAGTTTAAGGTTAATGTCATTTACAGTTGAAAACATGACAGTGACATTTGCAATCTATGTGATAAAAATGGGAAGATGAGAACAGAAGTAACCAATGTCATATGATAAGTGCAATTGTATCTTTGTCGAACGGAAATGAGCATTAATGTAATGTTTTGATATATCTATTCGGAAATGTACTGGTACCATGCAAATGTCAATAAAAATATATTAAACAAGGATACTTTCTTAATAATATAATTATGTTACAAAATACTTCATCATAGTTGGATAAGGCAGTCTTAATTGTACTTAGGATTGATGAAAAAACTTTTTTTAATGTCCATGGTTTGTAACAGAAATGGTGCAAAAATATTTTCCCAAAAACATTTGTGTGCTAAATAGAGATCCAGATTTGAAAACCAGTAGACTCTTTGTGCATCTAAAAAAGAGAAATTATGAGCTACATGAATCAAGCTATTTTGCATTCATAAACGGGCTGATTCGCAGAATCAGCCCATTAGCGGATGCTAAAATGGCTTTTTACATGAATCAAAACCAATTTAGCGATTTGGAAACCTGTTATCGAATTCTAAAATAGGTTTGCGATTCGCTATTAGGAAGGGGCGTTTTTGGGGTGTCCCGTCCTAATACCGAATCGCATCAGTTTGTAGGAATGTTTTGTGACCGAGATGAGGTAGCAAAACATTCGCATTTTACCACCTATTTCAAGTATGCGTAACCCATTTGCAAATGGGAAAGGGTCCCAGAGGGACCACTTCTCCTTTGTGAATGCATTTGTTAAGAGGAGGCAGTGGTCCAATGGACCACTGCCTACTCTTAAAAAATGAAAAGAAAACTTTACATTTTAAACAAAGATTGCTTTATTTAAAAGCAATCACAGAAATGCTGGTCTGCTGACCCCAGCAGGCCATCTTACCCATGATTTTAGCAATTCCTAGGAGGTTACAAATTGCGATCTACCTCATTAATATTAATAAAGTAGAGCGATTTGCGACCCTCTAGGAATTGCTATATGAAACTTTATGAGTTTCATACATTGTAAATTGTGATTACCTAATTGCGATTCTCAGAAATTCGCAATTAGGTATTCACAATTTACAATTTTGATACATGTAGCCCCAAATTTCTTGAAGTCAGGAAGGCCAAGTCCTCCTTCTAATTTAGAGGTTTACAATACTTTATATTTAATTCAGGGAATTTTGTATTTAAAATACATTTAGTAAAAATCCTATTTAGAATTTTAAAGAAGCTCATAGGGAAAGTATAGATATTTATGAAGATATTCACATTTTAATGGCCTCAACTGTTCCTCAACTTTACACATTCAATGAAGACTTTTTGTCAAATTTCTCTGTAATTTTAGATACTTATTGCAATTTAGGTTAACTGTTTTATTGTAATCAGAATATAAATAACACCAGATACATTCCAGGGAATATCAGTACCATGTAACACATCTGCAATATAGAATGCAATTAATTTAAAACATCATTTTTATTAATATTCAATGTACTCATGCATAACTATTAATAATATCTAGTATAACGAGTATAGTATATATTGGGTCTCTAATGAATAGCAAAACATCACCTTCAGATGCTTTAAGAACCGTATTGCTAATGATACCTTTGTTATCTATGGAATTGCAAAGGAGGCATAACAATGGTTAAATGGCTAACAAAAATAATTAACAGTATTAAAGACATCCTTGCCTTGTGCCTCCAAATAAATCAAAATACTTTTTTTAGCATCTAGAGCTAATAAAACTATTGTATACTTTATTTTATTTAACGAATTAGGAATATAACAAAGTAATCTAGCATTGTGAGATGATAACCTATCCTTCATGAAACCAGCTTGATCTGAGTGAATAATGTAATTTAGTATTAAAGAAAGTCTGGTTGCCAGAATTTTGACATACATTTGGCAATCTTGATTATTGAGAGTAATGGGACAATAATTTGGAACTAATGTATGGTCTTTACCTGGTTTAGGGAGAAAGACAATTGTTGCTTCTTTATAACAAGCTTCAACAGAAGCACCACAAGCAAAATTTTGAAATAGGTATGAGAGGACAGGGGATACCTGAGTAATGAAAAATTGATAAAACTCAGCTACCATCAAAAACAGGACATATTTTAGAATGTACAGATTTAATTGCAGTGGAAACTTCTTCAATAAACAATGAATTGAGAATATCCTTACCAGCTTGTATTGGTGATGGTAACTTGAAGTTAAGCAGAAATTAATCAATTACATTATCTGAAGCATATTGAGGTTTGCTGCATAAATTTGAATACAAGGTTTGACATTTTTTAGCAATTGCAGTGCAGACATAAGAAATTGACCATCAGCACATCTAATAGCAGGTGTCTGTTTTTGCCTTTTTTAATTTGTAAATAGTTAGAAAATGTGTGATTAGGGTTATTGCAACTAAATTGAAAATTACTTTTTTTTATTACAAATAAAAATACCTGCTCTTTTAATAAGGAGAATATTGTTTTCTTAACGAAGATTTCATAATTGTATTTTGTGTTGAATATCTTACGATAATAAAAAAAGCTTTTAAGGTTTGCTAATTTGTTGTTCTAATATATTGAATTTGGAATTGAATAATGTATTCTTGTGTGCCATTTAGAGATTCCAGCACCTTGGACATATGCTTTAAAAACATCCCAATGCATTCGGGACCTGGATTCCTGTATTTTTGGACATATCCCCACTGTGTGGAAAAAAGGTACTCAGCTCAGTTCTGCAGCTTAGACAGGTAAAGTTGAGGCCCTGTTTCGTTTAACTAAGCCTTGAAGGGCTGTAGTAGATCCTGTGCACATATTCCATCTGAATAAGGAGTAGTCTTATGAAGATCACCAAGTATCCTCAGAGCCATTTTTATCTCCAACCAATTACTCACATGCTCTCCATGCCACTAGAGTCAAGCTATCCTGACTGATGAGGGGTGAAATCCCGAAACCAGTCATAGGATGCTTGTTTCCTTTCCAGGGAAGACCTGGCTTGGCAGTTCGGGCTGGACTGTTCCCATGGGGCACAGGGTCAAGACTGATTTGCATATGGCTGAGTTCCAACTGGAATGGCATGGGGAGCAGAAAACGATGGATGAAGGCCCAGATCTCTGTATTGGGGTGAATGTATGACATTGTTCTGCATTCTGTCCATCAATTGCTCTTTTTGCATTTTTCACCCCGAGTGGGACGGGTATGCCCAGACGTGGGTCCTGTGCTCTCTTTGTCACTGAAGTCAAGCTTTGAAACTGGTCCTAGGTTGCTTGCTTCCAGTCCAGGGAGAACCTGGCTTGGCAGTTCGGGCTGGACTGTTTCCATTGGGCGCAGGGTCAAGACTGATTTACATATGGCTGATTTGCATTATCTACAGCAGTGGTCCTCAAACATTTTATTACTGCTGCCTCCCAGTGGAAAAAGAATCACTGGGACTCCCCTTCAAAAATTTTCACAATTATTCTATTAAACTGGCAATGTTTTAATGTCTAGACTTATTTATATATTGCAATTAAGTTCTGTTACCTTTTTAAAAATGCAATCAAATACATGATTGCCAAGCATACTATTCTGATCAGGCAGGCCTTACTAACGTGTAAAAGTATCTTTAGTGTGATAATTAGAAGATGGGGTTCTGAGGAGTATTTGCATTCCCTTACCTTTTGATACCTTCTCCCAGCCAGGATATAAATGCCAAAAGATGTTAGTGATGGCTCATTACAGAGCGGCTTATTGCTGCTCATTTTATTGAGCTGAAAACAAAGCAGTGTCATCAGCATAATGCTTCTTTAGGCCAGAGCCTAGCACCCCCCCTGGAATCTCTTTAGGCCCCCCTAGGGGAGCCCGCCCCCCAGTTTTAAGACCCCTGATCTACAGGGACAGCATCCTGCACCTGTCTATCATGCAGTGTTCCCAGAAGAAAAGGAATATTGGCGAGTATTGTGTGGTAAAGTCTGGATATGTCTTTGCTCCTTACAGCTGACTGTGTAACTTGTGCCCCTAGAGGATTATGGTTAAGGAGTTTGAAAAGGGTGCCTTTGTGTGTTTACAGAGCATGGTGCAATTGCAGATAGCAGTTGAATCGTGTGTGATGCATGCTCTATGTCTCCATCAGAGACAAGAAAGGTCAGATGCGTATCCCCTCCCAAATGTTTCACAGCCTGGAGAAGTCATTGAGGTCCCATGCTCTAAAGCCAGGTAATGTAATTTTGTGTTACAACCATGAGCCATCCCACAGTGGTGTTTCTGCTATCAGAACTCTACATTATTAGCTTGATGCCACTAGGCCTGTAGTGTTGTTCCTATATTCCCAATAGGCTATGTGCATTGAAATAATATATCCTATAGATTTGACGTAGGTCTTAGGTCGACTAGGTCTCTATCGAATATATTAGACTTAATTGTGAGTACCTGATAACTCAGAGGTCACTAGAAACTTTCTCAAATACACAAGAAGGGATTAGTTTCTGACAACCGCATAAACATGACAACTTTGTTTCCCCAAGAATAAAACTGATCTTCAGAGTCGTGGAAACAATAGATAGATATTTTACTCAGTCAATTGTGCATGGTTCGTTTCATCAGAGGTGCAGAGAAATAGAGAGACAGGCGTTTTCAATAAAAAGGGTTTATTGAACCGTCTTCTTTCTCAAGCTAGTAAAGTGAACTGCTACAACCATAATACTGGTAGCAAAGTATAATGCGTACAGCAAGAAGAGTATTATAAAGTAATACTGTTAAAGCATTGTATGGTTTCTAAACCATAGATAAATACATACATAAATAACAAAGCCTAAAAGTACTCAACTGGTGCTTCTAAAATAGGCCTACCCCAATGTACCAGACCTAAGTCTAGTACGTGGGAAGAAGTAAGTGAGGTGTAGCATAGGTTTAGTTTTCTTTGCCAAGAATCTATCCAAGATTTCTCTTAGGGTCTAATCAGCTCCGTACCTTGGTTTCAGAATGAAGGAGGTCTGGTTTCTCTGTCTAGGGACTCGATTTCCCAACACCCCGCGAGGGGAGCTAGGAAACACTGTAGCTGGATTCTCAGCGAGAAAAAGAACAGCTTCTCGATCAGTGCGTCAGCTGAAGGGTCGGCTTTTTTCGGCACTTGCTGTAGCAACTGTGTCGGGCATATAGATAGTCGAGCTGCTCCAAACCACCATGTGTTTGCTAGGGCAAGTGTAGGCATATTTATACCTTGAAGCTGCCTAGTTTGACAGACATAATAACGTCATGAAAGAACCCCAAGGGAATTGTAGTTCTTTGAAAACTCCATGAATTCTTGGACAAATCACTATTCAAGCAAGGGGATGTCCCTGACTGCTGAAGCCGAGTTTTCCAAGAAATCGTTGTAGCTTTTTGGAACGAGTCATGCCTTTATTTGGACTGCATGGGTTATGTCTAAATATGGTTATGATTTCTATGCCTATATAAGGGCAATGTGAATTGTACCTATATAAGTGCATGCATCAGAAAATTACGCTTGGTCCTAAAATGCTACACAACATGCCAGGGTTGTTCTGGTTGTCAGGGGGGGGATAGAAGAACGTATGCGCCCCATATACGAGGTGTAGGAGACTGTGCGGTTCTATGCACTCTAGCTCCCATACCACCACGGGGTTGTCACTGTCAGAGACTAGCCAGTCATTCAAAGAGAGTATATGGTTCAGCTAATTATAGAGTTGTATGTCTGCTAATGCCAGAGCTTCCTCAAAAGGTGAAAAGACACATTTACTATATGCTATTAGAGGTTGATTGCTGGTTCATAGGAACTTTTGCATTGTCGCTCAGAGTGTTTGGAAAAAGGTTTGCAGTCGGTCATATGGGAAGTTCAGCAGGGTATAGAGGAGTTGAGGAAGGAAGATCGTACAGACTTCTTTGCAGAGAATTCAGAGAATACAGAATATCCAGAACATGTAACCATGGAAGCTCTTGACTTGGTGGCAGTGGGTGAGCGGGCTGACAGTGCTGAGCCTGCACAGAAAGGTGACAATTTATATGAATCTGCAGGGTTACTGGCTACTTTGGTCAAGAATAGTATTGAGGTTAAGAATATAAATGGCAATGGTAAGGTTTGCATGAGTACAGTTTTAACTGAAGGGGTCTCTGCCACTGTACCTGTAGACCAAGCTTTGGATTATAATCTAAAGCAAGCTTCACAGTATTGTGAGACGGTGCATGAATCTCCCGAGGAGGAAAAGTTCTATTCGCCTAACGATGACTCTGAGTCTCCTGCCCTCACTGACTTCAATACTTCGGAAGAAACGGACTCTGAGGAGTCTTCTACCGTGCAAAAAGGCTGTTGTCGCGAGGCAGCACTCCAAAAAGGAAGAATAAGATCTAGAGGAAGTCCGGCTCAGACAGATGCGGCAGCGGCAAGAAAATTGGAGTGGGACTACACAGCTAGTAGCATGGTTTATGAGAATGATGGGTAAGCGGAATTAGGCGGTCCGGCTGCACCTCCTGGATCCTCAGTCCCACCCTCACTGGATTTAGTATATTCTACTTTAAAACAAATGGAGGGAGAAGCCAGAATGGAAAGTAGAAGATCGCTTCAAGCAACTAAAAAATTGCAGGCCTCCATCCGTAAAGTTAATAAACTCTGCACAGAAATGACCGAGAGGGTCACACATGGGGAGGACAGAACTGTGGCACTGGAAGAAGTCGATAAATTACAGGAATTTAAGGAACAGCAGGAAAAGCAGGCAATGGACATTTGCTGGAAACTTGAGGTTTGCGAGAACCGGCAACCGAGAAACAATGTTCGCTTACAGGGGGTTGCCGAAAATGCGGAAGGGGGCAATATAGTATCCTCTGTGGTGTCCTTGCTAAAGGGAGCTTTTTCAGACCTTGTCCATTGGAATTGAGTTATGGAGGTCCAACGGTCCATCAATTTCCACAGGTGCAGAGGAGGAATAATTCAACTAGGCAGGATGAGCACCTGAGAGCACTCCTGATCTATTTTGGAAATTTTCTTCTTAGACAAGCCATAATAGAGAAGGCAAGACCTGACGCCAAGAGGACTTTTGATGGGCATACTTTTTTCACACCTCCCGATTTTTGCCATGCTACAGTGGAGCGCAGATGGAGACTCCGACAGTTGATAACTGTATTTCAGGGGTTGGGCTGTGAAGCGTTCCTGCTATTTCCTGCCCACCTTAAAGTTATAACTAACGGGCAGATTCAAATGTTTCCTTCTGAAGTGAAGGCTCAAGAATTTTTTACGGAGCTGAAGGAGGCAAAAGGGGGGGGTGATGCAACCCGCTAAGCTACATGGGGCTTGATAATAGTCTAATTGAATTATTGACTAACGTTTTGGTATACAGCATCTTTACGTATTACTATTGTTGTTTTTCACAAAGCTGAGTGGGGGGGTGGCTTGGTGGTGGTGGTATGTTTGAGGCTAGAGGTAGAGAAGAGTTTGCGGTAACTTGAGATGTGAGATTGGTAGCCACACATAGGTCATGATTGACCTATTTGCCTGCATGGGTTGAAGGGGGGTTGCGGGTGTGGAGGGGCCTGGTTCTGGGGGAGTTAGGGTTTTCGGGGGGTAGGTCACAGCACAACGTATGTGGACATTTTTGGTTAAAAGTTTCAGGAAATTCAGAGTATGGTTCTTTTGCAAAAGGAAAGGGGAGGAGGTGATGGTATCTAAAAAAGGCAAGCAAAATAAATATTAAATTAATGCAGAGAGGAAACTATCTCAAATTGTTTTATGGCTTCTTTGAATCTTAAGATCATGTCAATTAATTTTTGTGGGCTTAATGATCAAGCAAAACGACAAAGGCCTGCAATAATATTGAAAACACAGTGAGCTGACATATTATGTGTACAGAAGACCCATATAGAGGGTACCAGAGCTGGGATCTTAGAACAATTAGGTTTTAGACAACTGGTGGCCACAAAGCAAGCTACTAGAACCAGAGGGGTAGCTATCCTCACCCGTAGGAAAGATATAACAGCTAAAGGAATACTGTCAGATAGATGGAAACTCTTCAGCTTTAGTTTATTTCGGCAAAAGAGAGAGGCTCAACATGAAGAAATGCTCCATAAAATCTTAGCTAGAATTGAAGAGGAGCTGGCTACAGCGGTAAAAATAGGCTTAGTCAGTAATGATATTTTTCATCGGCTTGCGTGGGCTAAGGTAGGATTTGGAGAAAGGGCTGCTGCAAAGTCCTCAGAATGCTTTTTAGCGAAAAAAGAGCAATGCCATGAATTTAGTGAGCAGGTAGGTCATACATTGGCAGTCAGAGTTCGACAAAGGTGTGCCACAAACAAGATAAGTTAGATTACAGATGAGTTTGGAAATTTAGTCACAGATCCCTCCGGGATCCAGGAAGTGTTTCGGCAATTCTATCATCGACTATACAGGGAGGAATCTCAGGATTCACAGAATTTATCTCAGGATTAACTCAATAGCATACCTTTGCAGATCATTGAAACAGAGGATAGTGAAAAGCTGGAGGTAATTCTGACGCAGGATGAGATTTATGGTGCGCTGAGAAATCTCCCTTCTGGCAAGGCCACCGGACCTTATCAGATCCCGTTGGAGTTTTATAAGGTCTTTCTGGATCAAATCGGATCTGACCTGGTTGAAACGATACACTGTGCACAATCAGGGAGTCGGTTCCCGCCTCTTGGGCAGGCGCTGATATTATAATATTTTTTTTAAAAAGTAAGACACCCCGGGAGCCTGGATCATACCGGCCAATTACGCTTATAAATAGTGATGCAAATATTTTCTCAATAGCCTTGGCGACCAGATTAAACACTATTATTGCCAAAACCATCCAACGTGACAGCATAGGTTTATACCCGGAACGCAGCAGAAGTCTCAGGGGACCCTATGGCTTTGCTGCTTTTGGACACAGAAAAAGCCTTTGATAGGGTCTCCTGGGATTATTTACGGGAGGCACTGAAATGGTTTGGAAATGGTCTGGGGTTTATTAAAGCCATTCGAGCTATGTATAATGTACCAACAGCTTGTTTAAGAATAAATGGGAAATACACTACATCCTTTGAGATCAAACGGGGCACCCGGCAGCGTTGCCCATGCTCGCCCCTGCTATTCGCCATATATATCGACCCTTTAATTCTGCTCCTAGAGGTTTGTCAGGAAATCAAGCCAATGATTTATCACGGTATTGCAACAAAAGTCCTTGCATACGCCGATGATGTCGCCTTAGTTCCTCCCAATCCATTAGCAGCAATAGTGGCAGATGAGGAGATTGCTTTAATATTTGGTAGGATCTCTGGATACGCCCTAAATAAATAGAAGACCCAGATAGTCATTAACCGGGGATTAGCCTTTCCGATTCATGCGTGACAAACTCACGGTTTATCTGGCTATTTCTATATCCTCTGATCTGAATGCGCTGGTGGCAATAAATATTGATCCTATAATCCGGAAGGCTAAGAAAGATTTTGATAAATTTCATAATTTACACTTGTCTTTGGTCGGCCGCTGTAACGTGGTTAAAATTGTATTTTTAATTAGAATTTGGAAAGCAATGGTTTGCTGCACCAGAAAGTCTGGTTAATTGATTTGTTTGGGCACATGGCAAAACAAGGAGAGCCTTCTGTTATATGACACTGCCTTCTGCAAGAGGTGGTTGGGCACTTCCAGACTTTAAATTTTATTATTGGGCTGTGGCTCTCCAATTTAGGTGGCTGCTGTTTGGTGGGCAATCAGTATATCTAAGTGCCGAGGATAGGTTGCCAGATGTTCATAGGTTATTGGAACTGCTTCATGAAATTTAGTGAGCCGAGTTATTTTAAAAGAACAAAGTTTAAAACTATGTTGGTAGCTTTTAAAATCTGTGCTGCCCTTAAGAAGAAGACGGGTTTGGACAGAATGAACTCTTATACCCAGCTGTCTGGCAATCCCACGCTCTCAGAATTTCTTTCCGATCACATTATGGCAGAATGGGCAGGGCGTGGCCATGCGAAAGTGGGGGATTTGATGGGCTCTGAGAGAATGCTCCAATTTAAGGATATCCAGGACAAATTCGGGATAAGCTCTAAGAATTTCTTTAAATATCTCCAGATTAGAAGCTTCCTGGGCAAAAAGCTCGGTGGGCTTAACAGCTTTGGTGAAAATAAAGTCATAGATGCTATAAGAAGCAGCAAGGGTTGTAATATAAAAGGAATTTATTGTGAACTTACATCACTTAAGCACGATGACTTAGAAAAGCACGGTGAAAAATGGAAATATAGGCTGGGCACTGATCTGGATAATTTACTTGAGTCTTTAGAGCCGGAGCGGACAGTGTTATGTTCTGCTGGGCTTCAGGCTCAGCATTACAAGACGATTTTTTCACTCTACTATACCCCGGCAAAGATAGCACAGTGGGGAGGACAGGTGGGAATTAGGTGTTCATGGTGCTACCTATTAAATGCATATTTAGTCCATATGTTTTCCACCTGCCCGCGGCTTGATCAATTAAAATTTTCAATTACGGCTTTCTGTGAACACACCTTGGATATTAACCCCTCCCCTGCTGGTGACGGAACCACTCCGTCATCAGCTGCGGTCACGCTGTGCTGATGACGGAGCGGTTCCATCATGGCCCGCTCGGCGCGCCTGCGCGGCGCGAATTCAGCGCCTGCGCTGGACGTTCCATTGAGCGGGCGGGGCCGTGACGGAACCGCTCCGTCATGAGCACAGCTCAACCGCGGCTGGTGACGGAGCGGTTCCGTCACCAGCATGCGGCCGCCGGGCGGCTGCCCCGCCCCCTTAGCACTGCGGCGGAATAGCCGCCGCAGTTAAGGGGTTAAAATTAAGCTAACCCCAACCCTAATGCTCCTTGGGGTTGACAACATCCAGGGGCAAGCCTCAAATTTTTGCTTTTTGTTTCTTGCTATGGCAGTTCTCCAAATATGTGTTGCTGCAGCCTGGCTTGATCAAGCAACCCAAACTTTTCAACTTTGGCTAGCTAGGTTACTAGTGATGTTTAACCTGGAGAGGGGAAGTTACGAGAGGAGGGGTAAAAGAGGAAACATTTTGGGTAAATGTATCTGGGACCCTATCTATAATTGGAAGAAATCGCAAATCCAAACTGGGTCTTGATTTTGTTGTGGTGTTTTCCCTCTGTTAATATATTTGTTTGCCAGAATGTTATCGTAAAGGATATTTGTCAGAATTCCTTCTCAATTGTGGTTAACTCTTAGCTTTCTGACTTGACTAGATTTTTTGTTTTTCTTTCCCTTCCCTCTGAGAGTTTACTCAAATTGTATGTCGGGAAAATTTTTTATTTAATTTTGAAAACCTTGGATGAAAAAACTGAAATTATTAATCCTTATACATGAATGAATTGCATATGTATGATTGATGCTGTTTATAATTAAAAAAAATTGCAATACAAATATATATATATAAAAAAGAAATTGATAAAGCTCATTGTGTGCCCTCATATCATGAACCCAATGAAACTAAACAAAGACAAGTCACATTTAAAGTCCTGCGTTATCATTACCTCATACTAATACATAAAGCATTCAAAGACATTCCAACTTTAATGGTGTAAAGGAACAAAATATATATTCAGTAAGACTTTGCAAAGGAAATGGTAAATTTGTGTAAGCAATTTTTTACCCCAGGGTCAAAGAGGCTGGTTACAAATATAGACTTTTTGATCTTCAGTCATGAGGATATGATAAAAATAAGTTTCCAAATACTTCACTTCACATGCAGATCTAGTTACTTATGGGAATCTATGTGCTCTACTCTCTATGGATACTCAACCCTTTACAAATAGTATATGATACTTTCCTGTTACTTAATCATTGTTCTTTCCTTTCTGTATGCAAGTGCCATGGTGCCGACCCTCCCTCTTGGATTATACCTTTGTTTCCCCACTGTTTCAATTAGTGTATTTTCCTCTTATGGCTTATATATGTCTTGTTTCTCTTGCATGTTTTCTTTGTCATTTTATATGGGCTACCTATTTGGTGCTTCAATGTATACGTATACTATTGTGTGACATTCCATATACTAATATAACACACCATAAGTATAGCTTATAGATATAATTTCAAAATTGCTTTCTTAAATGTTAAACGATAAAGCCACCCAGTAAAATGAAAGAATACTTTCACAAATGCAAATTACATATATGTTTTCTAGAAGAGACGCATAGATGTTAACATCTTATCATAGATGACAACAAATTGGTTTAGTACTACCATGTCTTCACAAGCACAAGGGTGCTAAATGGTGTGACTATACTTTTTCCTCTTAAATGACTTCACTTTTCTAAATCCCAAAATGATTCTGAAAGGTGTTATGTCTATGTGCAAATTCATATTGATAAATGCTCTCTTCACTTGTTTAATATTTATGCTTCTACCCAAGGTGATCCCAATTTTTGGAAGTCAATTGCTTCATAAGTAGTTAATATTGGGAATAAACCTCACATTATAGGTGGAGATTTCAAATTGATCTTAGATCCACTGCTGGATATGGGGTAGCTAATTTTCTGATTACGTCCATTCGATTCAGACAAAATAGATTGCGGACAACTCTGACCCTGAACCATGTGGTACTATGATTTATTGAACAATTATTTGGTTAAAAATCTCTTTTTTTCATTCTGGTAACATTTTAACCATTAGTAAAAACTAATTATGAACTACGTAAACTTTACACATTTCTCCCTGGCACTTAGCACTTTGTATATAGAACTGTAATAATCCTACAATTTACTAAATTTTGTAGGATTTGCACACTTTGCTATGGCTGTAAAAATGGTTGCTTTTAACTTTGATCTGCTTTGAAGATGTGTACATTGAATTCATGTTTTATCCTTGTTTTAAAAAATTTAAATATAAGTTTTAAAATTGTTTGTCTAATCACCTGTGTTTGTATGATCAAAAATGGATCTATAGCATACTTTTATGATTTTAAAATAATTTCAAAATAATCGAATAAAGTGCATTTGACTCTGACACTGCTGGATATAGTTTCTGCAGCTAAATTTCAACCTATTAAGTCATATGCTCTATTACAAGTATTTTTAGCTAGTTTTAAATAATTGATCAGTGGAGGCTTACATATCCCACTACTAAAGATTTTACTTTATTTTTCAATGCTCATTTTACATATTTACACATTGATTTACTTTCTTGAAGGAACTGCCATACGATTTCAGATTGCACAATAGTGCCCATAACTATTTTGGATCACACCTTAATTCTCTCTAACCTTAAATGAAATTCCTAAATGTGCCCCTATATGGAGAATGAATACTGATATTGTATTAGCTTTGACATCTTCGAGGTGTGTTCATGAGATTCAGATACTCAAAATCAATAAGCCCTCTTTGCACTTTGCCAAAAAGGTGTTCACATTGGGAACGAATCTGAAATTCGTGCCAAAGCTACCATCTGAATTTCACCTGAACTGATGATCCTCCAATATGTTTTTTACAGTTTGCCTTTGGTGGCAGTGAACACTCCACTATTGTTGTATACAGTTGCTTGAAATTCTACATTGAGAGGTCTAAAGAGACCAAAACCACAGTTCAGGCAAATTGACACCAGGCACGATAGACAGAATCTGAATTGAACAAATGATTGTTTAGAGGAGGAGCAGTTCTGCAACCTCTTTAGGTAAAGGTCACCCCTGATTTGAAGAGATGGACCTTACACCAAGCACAATTCTTGATCAGTTGGAAAGGAGGGATAGCAACACTATAGAATAATAAGGCCTACCTTTTGACCCTTACACTACCTATGAACCACTTGGAAGTGAATACACCATGACACAACTACTCCACAACCTCTCTTAATAAAATAATTCCAGGCCCGAATGGTACAACTGGACTGAATATCATTCATGTCAGCCCTTGACATCCACTGTGAAATTCAATATATAACACTTGCTGTGAAAAAGTCTAACCTTTGTTGTCTATAGATTCACTAGTAATTAGTCCCTTGTACAACTTGGGCAATTTATTGCAGTTCTATTTATGAGAGAGCAGCACAGTTTCACAACTAGAAATCGTCAAATTATCAAACTAGAGACAAGAAATGAGCTCCACTAAAAAGTTCACAAGCTTACCCACATATTCAACCGTGTCTCTGCTCATCAGTTTCAACAGATCCAAATCATTTTTAACAGATACTGTTATTTTAATTGTGGTTTAATAATAAACCATATAACATTTCAAGAACGATTTACAAATTAAAGCATACATAATTACTCAAGCATTTAACAATATAAAGACACTTACTAAGGATTTGAGTAATATAATTTCATGAGTATTAATAACAATATGATATCGATGATTCAGCCCTCAATTTTCTCCGAATTTTATATTTTTCAGTGCACTTGAACTGAGAAAAATAATGTGTTTTTCAAGGGTGCATGATATGACAAACTGGCACCAACCAATAAAATCAGTATATCTTACTGCCTCTTGGGATATAGCAGCAGGCGGTCATGCGGGGAATCTGACTGCAAAACATGATTCCTTTCCACTGCATCTCTGGGTAGATGTAATGGGTAAAATTGTAACTCCAGCATACATTGAAGAAAGCAGTGATGTGATAAAATGGTCTATTCATGAAATGAGACAAATCAGCAAATATTTAATTTAGGCAGAAGTCGCTAGATCAGAAAATATCTTCAAACCTCCAGTTAGCAACTGCATTGACATGTAAATGGGTCAATGTAAAATACTAACCTGAATATAATGATCGTACCTAAAGGGAATTTAAATATAGCTCTAGTCAGATGAGGTCCATCGGGTTGCATGTCTTTTTCCAAGAAAGCACCTCCAAACAGGAACTAATGTATTTTGTGTTGCTGACTACTGAAAAATGCAGATCTCGTTATGAGATCAACGTGGTCCCTGAACTTGCCTTTGAATCTACATATACTACTAGATAAAATGTGGTGGGAACCAACTTTGGCAACCAGTAAAGGAGTTCAAGATAATTACTTATTAGAGACATCTATTTTCTATGTAGCGTCAGGTAATTAAGTCACTATTGCATATCAATTTTCCCTAATCCGAGACTAATGCAACCTCAGCTTTAGCATGACTGATCATAATGGTTAACTAAGTTGTTCAGAGATGCATGGATTGACAATGCTTTTATGTTCCGTTGTAGACTTTTATTTGTAAGATCAATAATGGGTAGGACATCAGCATAGCAGAGAATGTTGTGAGAACATATGTGAGGCAAATTTAATTGGACTGGGAAAAATTCATCTTTAAGATTACTCAGATTTAAATTGACGAGGAAAAGGTGTAAAACGTACTCAATTTTTATAAGGAAATCTATTACCATTAGCTAGACCCTTGTGATAGTTACCAATGTTTTATTGATGAGTATACAAACAGCAGTAAAGAAAGTGTGCAGTGCATCCCAGCAACTTGGTACAATGTGCCATCTCTCAAACCTGTTAAATGCCTCAGAGGAAGTCGATAGATGCACATTGAGCTATTAGAGCTTTGCGCACAAAGTAGACCTGTACAAGACCATTTTGATTAAAAAAATCACGGGATTTCAAATGACAAAATAATTTTACAAAATATTAAACCCCTTTTGCAATTAAGAAACACCTAAAAATGATTAATTTGGTAGATTGTTCTGTGACCCCAAGCTACTGGCTATATTGTGATGCACCTATGGGAATATAGGTTGCATCATGAAATAAATGGCAAGGCACAAATAATCATTGTGCACAATTTGCTCACACTATTTGCTTGCATCTTTTATCTCATCTAGGCATAGATGCATCAAGCTAGAAACCGGTCGCAAAAAGGGCAGATTCTCAGAATCTGCCCCTTTGCGACCGGTATTTCTGCATTTGGGATGCATCATCCCAAATGCAAAAATCACAATTTAAGAAATCGCAAAATTGCGATTACTTAAATTGCGATTGCATGTAAGGAATCTCAAATTGAGATTACTTAAATGCTATGCATTAAAGTAACAAAATTAGCGATTTCGCTAATAGGGGGAGCAAATTACCATTAAGTTGAACTTCATGGTAATTTGCAAAAACTTTTTTTTAAAAACTAAAGTGCATTTTTCAAAGTTCCATTTTACACACAAACATGCCCTTAGGGCACGTGTGTGTGCAAGATGTACCCATATGCAGATTTCAGGGGTGCAACAGGGTGTCCTTTTGACATCCTGGCACCCATGAATTTGCAATCTCAATTTGCGACTCTCTAATTGAGAATCGCAAATTGAGAAAGTCTTCCCATTCATTCCTATGGGCCTCTAGGCCCATAGGAATGAATGGGGAGATATTCCTTAATTGTGACTCGCAATTTGCGGGTCGCAATTAAGGAATTTGAAGAATTCGCTATTTTTTTAGCGAGTTCTTCATGCATAGCCTTTTGCTATTCCTTATTAGCGAATCCTTATTTTTCGCTAATAAGGAATCGCAAAATGGATGCTTGATGAATCTGTAGGCTAGTCCCTATTGTTGATATGGTGTCATATCTTTCAAGTTTAGGAAGTAAGATGTCCAAAGAATATGCTTGTAATAATTTCAGCGTGAGGGCCTACCATTGCTAAAAGACAATATTTTAGGGATTGTACTTTATGACTGGATTAAGTTCAGTGGTTTCTAGAATCTTCCTTTAGAAAATATACATGTAACCTAGTCACTGCATTGTAGTGAACACATCCACTTCCCTTGCTCTGAATGGTCTGCAGTCGACATCCTAAATATCAGCACCATGTTGTTATTCTACAGTGTTCAAGGCCCTGAATGGGTCTCTTGGAGTTGCTAATCACTCGATAACAGAGGGTCCACGTGAGCTACCAACCACCATTATCCAACAGCACTTACTATGAACCCCACACTTCCAGCCATACTTTTTCATGGAAAGTGTACACTTACCATGTTGGATATCTTTCATGTCCAAATGAAGGCTTGACATCAATATCCCCACTGCTTGTGATCGTTTATTGCTCAGTAGCTTGACAACCTGTGCAAAGAAAGAATACATTAGTGTAAATATGAACACTATGAGGCCGATTTATTTTTCTGGCGGATGAAGCATTATCCCTGGGTCTGGCAGAGGACTTCACCTTTGCCAGGCCGAGACTACTCTGCCCACAAGATTTATAAAAGATCGCCTAACTGGCGGTCATTCAAAAAGGCATTGACAAGGACTACCATCATGCGGTTCTTGTCACTGCATTTTACTGTTTGCTACAGGGCTGCTTGAGACACAGGCCTGCAGCCAACAGTATTCTTTTCTTCTTTTCAAAAATGAAATCCCAAAATTAGTTTTTCTACTTGAAAAGAAGAAAAAGTAATGCTCCCCTCACCATGAGAGTCTTCTTCCATGGTGTGGGGAGTATTATAATGTTTTCACTGTTCCTTACCTCCAGGTTTCATTTGGTGGTGAGGAAAAGCAAATAATAACTACATGTATGGTTATCTAAATTGCCTGACTCCCCAGGGTAGTTGGAAAGGGTTAATCTGGGCAGAGGCGCAGTAGTCTCTGCCATGACTAACCCTAAGTTCCACCCGCATGTAAATGAGGCGGGTAGACCTTTATATTGTGGGAAGGAAATTCCATCACCATTGCGATGGAGTGCCTCTCTGCCAATATATTAATCAGACCGTAAATTATGTAAATTGTTCTATGTATTGGTATTAGAGATGAATGTGTATATAGCAGGGTCGACTCCTCTGCTTAGGAGGAGGAGCGTCACTCCAAGTAAAATGATAATAGCAATGTTATGTTATATTTTATTTTTGTTGTTGCGGGCTCGGTAAGGGCTGACTGAGGCTGTTGGATCAGGAAGGAGGAGTGGTTCAAGCACTTAAGTGCTCATGACGGTTTGGCTGGCACAAGAGGGCCTGCCAAACAGTCATGCGCACTTTGCCTGATCGCCACCGGGCTGTAATACACAGCCTTGGTGGAGAACATGCACATGCTCCCTGTTCCCTTCTGAGCGCCGAACCACAGTACTCAGACCAATCACAACCCTGAATGCAGTGTTGTGATCAGCTTAGGGAAGCCTGTGTGATTCCTGCTTCTTCCGGACCCTAAGTCAGAAAGTGAAGAGGAGAGATGACGAGGAGAGACGGAGGAAGAGGTAAGGGTTTTAAAAATATATTTTTACCCCTAAACCCGCCACCCCCGTTTCCTAATAGCTGCCACTGGTATATAGTCATGAAGGGACACTTAAAAGATTAGTAAAATATAGCACTCCACAGAAGCGTCCTGTGATTTATCTTGTTTTCTACTTGCAAAGGCAACTCTGGAGACAGGTTTAAGCCTAGATTTGGTTCCAAATACACTTTCCTTATGTTCTTTTGAAATGACTACACTTTTCGTTGCAATTCATGAATGGCACCCAGTGGCTCCTAAACTTGATATCAACACATATTTTCTGTCATTGCACGCTCAGGCTTTTCATTTTCTCGAGCAACGAAAAAAGGCATGCACTGTGGTTGAGGATCGCCCTTGACATAATTGCTAACAGCCATTTAAGTCCATAAAACTTGCTTTAGAACTGATATTGCTCACTCACCCGCTGTGCAAATAAACTTCCAAAATGTAGTACTTCCATTTTTTAAAACATTTCCATGCTTGATGTCTGTGTGAAGTTACTGGGTATTAGATAGGGTAGATAGTACATTGTCACCTTTGAAAATAACTCTCATAGTTATGACTGTCCATATAATCAGTAATTAACAAAGAGTAATGTTAGTAGAATTGCATTTTATTTATTTATTTTGTATTTTTATAAAGTGCGTCTCTACTTGGAAGAAGTGCCAGCATGCTGCACATCACTGTTTAATTTGTAAAAGAATGAATGCCAGCCCCCAAAGCTCTTCTCAGAAGTCCACGGCAGGCACTACTAAATGTGAGCATGCTGTTTACCAGGGCTGTGCGGTCTTCAATACATCCCCTGCCTCCTTAATTCACTATTAGACACTCTCTGCCCCTTTAGCTCAGTTTTACAAGTACCTGCTTTCTCATTTTGAAACGATTGTTAAGCCTTTCTCTTCCACCTTATTTTCCCTTTTGCCTCCCTAGCTCTCAGGAAACGGCAGATGTGGAAAAATAAGGGCTGGTCCCCAAAATTAAGAATCGGAGGTCCCGTCAGCAACCACCATCTCAAATTAAGCACTGCCGTACATATGAGAAAACTGAGATGTGGAAATTCACCGAGAACAGATACTAACAATAACAGCATAGTGAACAGAACAAGAAATATCACATACATCTATGGTCCTATGCACGGAATTGGTCATGTACCTGTTAGTTGTCAAAGGTGGGAATTTATTACAATAGGACAAAATATTTTAATAACATTATCAGAATGAGACAATCAGTCATGAGCAGTGTGGATCTACAGGGGGAGGTAATGGGCCAGAGTGAACATAAGCGGGAGGACACTTCAGGAGATCAAGTGAGGTTTTAAGAGCGGAAGATTGGAAATGAAGAGTTGGTTTGATAGAGAAAGTTAAATAGGGAAGAAAAGCTGAGGGAGGCAAACTAGGTGAGAGGGGAATTATGGAGGTCCAAGCTCAAAGGGGAGGTAAAGGAGAAGATGAGAATAGCAAGAGGGATAGAAGAAGACACAAGAAAGGTAAGACTGAGTGGACCTTAAGATAAGATGTTGTTAGTAGTCCAGGGAAGTTTATACTGGTGCATTTTTAACTTTTTGCAGACTAGGAGAATACCTTAGGTCCTTAAGAACTAATGAAGAGAGTGAATTTTCTAGCTCCAGAAATAATTAAGGCCGCTAAGTGAACAATTATTTTTAGTGGTGTTAAGGAAACTTTAGGACAGCCAGCTAGAATAGCATTACCATAGTTAATACAGACAAATACAAGGGCCTGAACTAAACTGCAAAGGGTATTTAGTTGTAAAAACGGTTTGTGTGTTTTTAGTTAGCAGAGATTGGATTTTAAGATTTTGTATTTGTGCACAATTTCTCGTGAAACACAGAGAGCTGAGAATCAATCCATATTTCTAGAAATGTAACCTGATTTAGCAGTGGAGAGAAGTAGCCAATCTATATTGAATTTGGAGCCATGCTGAATTGAGTCTGAGAACATTGTTAGACAACAATATTTGGATATTATAGAGCCTTTTTATTGAGTTAATGTATTTCATGTAATTCTGTGTTCAATCAGCATATATATGTATAACAACCCCTGCCTCCTCTATCAAGAAGCACAGAAATCCCCAATACAAATGAAACAACAGAGGTGCACAGAGAGATTCCTTTGGGATAGTGTCAGAGGAATTGGTGGCCACTCACCCAATCAGTTTTCAACGCAAACGATGTAAACCAGCTCAGAACCACTCCCTTGAGCCACATACAGGTCTCTTCAAGTTCAACGGATGAGGACAATTATTTGGATACACACTTCTCAATGGCCATTGTAGCTAGTCCCAGACCAGTAGCTAGCAAGTATTTTGGATTTATCCTGAGATCTTTTTATTAAAGGGTGTGATTTGCCCAGCTTCGATGCAACACAGGGCTATGCGTTCTTTTGGCGAGGAAGTAATTTGTTGACACCAAAATTTGCTGAAGAGTTGAAAATTGCCCTTGATAATGACGGCTGTGATTATATCATTATGGAAATGGACTGACTTTGCAGATCCTATGACCTTAAACAGGTATTCCTTAGCCTGTGAGGAGAATTTGGAAGACCAATTATCAGCCGTGGCCCGTACAGGTAAGAGCGGTGGGGCGGTTGGGCCGGTGGGAGGGATTTCGACAGATGATGACGATGGTAAATGAATAATTTATTTCCTTTTCCCTCGTCATCTTCCATCGAAATCCACCCCCCAACCGGCCGGCCCTACCACTCTTACCTGCATGGGCCGCGGCTGCCAATTATTGAACAGCAAAGATTTTGAGTTGTCTCGCAATGGCATGACTACTGTCCAGATAGAAACCCTCATTAATGCAATTTTTTTGTGAAAACATTTATTTTATTAATTTTACTTGTAGAAGGACTGGCTTTGGTGCTTATCAGAAGGAAGTTTGAAGTTAAGGTTAAAGATCTGAAGCCGTTCTTCAGTTCTCTTCTGTGATTTGTGTATCTTGGACTGAAGATTTGTTAGAGATGACAGCAAGCTCACATTTTTGCTTTGCCACTTTTAGAACAGCGAGTGTTCTTGATGTTTCATTTGATCTCCATTGCCTTCCCAAATGCTGGATCCATTTTCTTGTAGAGAAGCGTTTGTCTGAGAACCAGGGGCTGCAACTCTTGGGGTTAAGCCTTTCCTCTCTAATAGAAGTAATGTAATCAATAGCTTTCTGCACTTATGGCCACATATAGGATGATTAGGAATAGCGATTTCCTGATTGCGATTCTCTGCGATTTGCAATTTGGAAATCGCTATTCCTAATGTATGGGTTTCTTTTCAGTTTCATTAGTGATTCATAATGGGTCGCAAATATTAATGAGGTTGGTCGCAATTTGTGACCCACAATGATTTGCTGCCATCACATGGATGATATTTCAAAGAACAGTGGTCCCTAGTAGTTTAGGGATCTGGAAAGTGATAGACATACGCTCAACAGTAAGTATGACCTTTGTCCAGCCGGACAGGTTTTTTATTTTAAGTAAGTTGGGAGAAATAACACAAGGATTTTTTACACAGTGGGTACAACCAGTAACCCACAAAGGACAAGACAAAACAATGGAATTTTGGCTGAAACGAACGAGGCGGTCTGTGTACTAGTAATTCAGTGAACAGACGTAAATACATTTTACAGCACCATTGTATACATTTTTCACAATTCCTGTACATATGATGCTAGTTTGTCGACGACGTTTCGATGCCTAGACTGAGATAATTGACTGGGTGTGAGTGTTAGATTGGTTCAGATGCTCCGTCCATCACCACCCCCTCTTGTACCGCTTTTGGCCGCCATAAGTGTGGCAGGGTATGCTCAGACGTGAGTCCCTTGCTCACTTTCCCACTGGATTCAAGCAAGCCGGGCTGAAGACGGCTGGAATGCCAGAAACCGGTCCTCGGAAGCTTGTTTCCGGTCCAGGGAAGGCATGGCTTGGCAGTTCGGGCTGGACTGTTCCCATGAGGCACAGGGTCAGACTGATTTGCATATAGCCATGCCTGAACTGGGGTGGCAGAGTGGGCTAAAGAACGGTGATGGATCAAACCCAGATCTTTTGACTGGGTGTGAGTGTTAGATTGGTTCAGAAGCTCCGTCCATCACCACCCCCTTTTGTACCGCTTTTGGCCGCCATAAGTGTTGCAGGGTATGCTCAGACGTGAGTCCCTTGCTCACTTTGCCACTGGATTCAAGCAAGCCGGGCTGAAGATGGCTGGAATGCCAGAAACCGGTCCTCGGAAGCTTGTTTCCGGTCAGGGAAGGCATGGCTTTGCAGTTCGTGCTGGACTGTTCCCATGAGGCACAGGGTCAGACTGATTTGCATATAGCCATGTCTGAACTGGGGTGGCAGAGTGGGCTAAAGAACGGTGATGGATCAAACCCAGATCTTTTGACTGGGTGTGAGTGTTAGATTGGTTCAGATGCTCCGTCCATCACCACCCCCTTTTGTACCGCTTTTGGCCGCCATAAGTGTGGCAGGGTATGCTCAGACGTGAGTCCCTTGCTCACTTTGCCACTGGATTCAAGCAAGCCGGGCTGAAGACGGCTGGAATGCCAGAAACCGGTCCTCGGAAGCTTGTTTCCGGTCCAGGGAAGGCATGGCTTGGCCTTTCGGGCTGGACTATTCCCATGAGGCACAGGGTCAGACTGATTTGCATATAGCCATGTCTGAACTGGGGTGGCAGAGTGGGCTAGAGAACGGTGATGGATCAAACCCAGATCTTTTGACTGGGTGTGAGTGTTAGATTGGTTCAGATGCTCCGTCCATCACCACCCCCTTTTGTACCGCTTTTGGCCACCATAAGTGTGGCAGGGTACGCTCAGACGTGAGTCCCTTGCTCACTTTGCCACTGGATTCAAGCAAGCCGGCTGAAGACGGCTGGAATGCCAGAAACCGGTCCTCGTAAGCTTGTTTCCGGTCCAGGGAAGGCATGGCTTGGCAGTTTGGGCTGGACTGTTACCATGAGGCACAGGGTCAGACTTATTTGCATATAGCCATGTCTAAACTGGGGTGGCAGAGTGGGCTAAAGAACGGTGATGGATCAAACCCAGATCTTTTGACTGGGTGTGAGTGTTAGATTGGTTCAGATGCTCCGTCCATCACCACCCCCTTTTGTACCAATTTTGGCCGCCATAAGTGTGGCAGGGTATGCTCAGACTTGAGTCCCTTGCTCACTTTGCCACTGGATTCAAGCAAGCTGGGCTGAAGATGGCTGGAAGGCCAGAAACCGGTCCTCGGAAGCTTGTTCCCAGTCCAGGGAAGGCATGGCTTGGCAGTTCGGGCTGGACTGTTCCCATGAGGCACAGGGTCAGACTGATTTGCATATAGCGATGTCTGAACTGGGTTGGCAGAGTGGGCTAAAGAACGGTGATGGATCAAACCCAGATCTTTAGACTGGGTGTGAGTGTTACATTGGTTCAGATGCTCCATCCATCACCACCCCCTTTTGTACCGCTTTTGGCCGCCATAAGTGTGGCAGGGTATGCTCAGACGTGAGTCCCTTGCTCACTTTCCCACTGGATTCAAGCAAGCCGGGCTGAAGACGGCTGGAAGGCCAGAAACCGGTCCTCGGAAGCTTGTTTCCGGTCCAGGGAAGGCATGGCTTGGCAGTTCGGGCTGGACTGTTCCCATGAGGCACAGGGTCAGCCTGATTTGCATATAGCCATGCCTGAACTGGGGTGGCAGAGTGGGCTAAAGAACGGTGATGGATCAAACCCAGATCTTTTGACTGGGTGTGAGTGTTACATTGGTTCAGAAGCTCCGTCCATCACCACCCCCTTTTGTACCACTTTTGGTCGCCATAAGTGTTGCAGGGTATGCTCAGACGTGAGTCCCTTGCTCACTTTGCCACTGGATTCAAGCAAACCGGGCTGAAGATGGCTGGAATGCCAGAAACCGGTCCTCGGAAGCTTGGTTCCGGTCAGGGAAGGCATGGCTTGGCAGTTCGTGCTGGACTGTTCCCATGAGGCACAGGGTCAGACTGATTTGCATATAGCCATGTCTGAACTGGGGTGGCAGAGTGGGCTAAAGAACGGTGATGGATCAAACCCAGATCTTTTGACTGGGTGTGAGTGTTAGATTGGTTCAGATGCTGCGTCCATCACCACCCCCTTTTGTACCGCTTTTGGCCGCCATAAGTGTGGCAGGGTACGCTCAGACGTGAGTCCCTTGCTCACTTTGCCACTGGATTCAAGCAAGCCGGCTGAAGACCGCTGAAATGCCAGAAACCGGTCCTCGGAAGCTTGTTTCCGGTCCAGGGAAGGCATGGCTTGGCAGTTCGGGCTGGACTGTTCCCATGAGGCACAGGGTCAGACATATTCGGTGATGGATCAAACCCAGATCTTTTGACTGGGTGTGAGTGTTAGATTGGTTCAGATGCTCCGTCCATCACCACCCCCTTTTGTACCGCTTTTGGCCGCCATAAGTGTGGCAGGGTATGCTCAGACGTGAGTCCCTTGCTCACTTTGCCACTGGATTCAAGCAAGCCGGGCTGAAGACGGCTGGAAGGCCAGAAACCGGTCCTCGGAAGCTTGTTTCCGGTCCAGGGAAGGCATGGCTTGGCAGTTCGGGCTGGACTGTTCCCATGAGGCACAGGGTCAGCCTGATTTGCTTATAGCCATGCCTGAACTGGGGTGGCAGAGTGGGCTAAAGAACGGTGATGGATCAAACCCAGATCTTTTGACTGGGTGTGAGTGTTACATTGGTTCAGAAGCTTCGTCCATCACCACCCCCTTTTGTACCACTTTTGGCCGCCATAAGTGTTGCAGGGTATGCTCAGACGTGAGTCCCTTGCTCACTTTGCCACTGGATTCAAGCAAACCGGGCTGAAGATGGCTGGAATGCCAGAAACCGGTCCTCGGAAGCTTGGTTCCGGTCAGGGAAGGCATGGCTTGGCAGTTCGTGCTGGACTGTTCCCATGAGGCACAGGGTCAGACTGATTTGCATATAGCCATGTCTGAACTGGGGTGGCAGAGTGGGCTAAAGAACGGTGATGGATCAAACCCAGATCTTTTGACTGGGTGTGAGTGTTAGATTGGTTCAGATGCTGCGTCCATCACCACCCCCTTTTGTACCGCTTTTGGCCGCCATAAGTGTGGCAGGGTACGCTCAGACGTGAGTCCCTTGCTCACTTTGCCACTGGATTCAAGCAAGCCGGCTGAAGACCGCTGAAATGCCAGAAACCGGTCCTCGGAAGCTTGTTTCCGGTCCAGGGAAGGCATGGCTTGGCAGTTCGGGCTGGACTGTTCCCATGAGGCACAGGGTCAGACATATTTGCATATAGCCATGTCTAAACTGGGGTGGCAGAGTGGGCTAAAGAACGGTGATGGATCAAACCCAGATCTTTTGACTGGGTGTGAGTGTTAGATTGGTTCAGATGCTCCGTCCATCACCACCCCCTTTTGTACCGCTTTTGGCCGCCATAAGTGTGACAGGGTATGCTCAGACGTGAGTCCCTTGCTCACTTTGCCACTGGATTCAAGCAAGCCGGGCTGAAGACGGCTGGAAGGCCAGAAACCGGTCCTCGGAAGCTTGTTCCCGGTCCAGGGAAGGCATGGCTTGGCAGTTCGGGCTGGATTGTTCCCATGAGGCACAGGGTCAGACTGATTTGCATATAGCGATGTCTGAACTGGGTTGACAGAGTGGGCTAAAGAACGGTGATGGATCAAACCCAGATCTTTTGACTGGGTGTGAGTGTTAGATTGGTTCAGATGCTCCGTCCATCACCACCCCCTTTTGTACCGCTTTTGGCCGCCATAAGTGTGGCAGGGTATGCTCAGACGTGAGTCCCTTGCTCACTTTGCCACTGGATTCAAGCAAGCCGGGCTGAAGACGGCTGGAAGGCCAGAAACCGGTCCTCGGAAGCTTGTTTCCGGTCCAGGGAAGGCTTGGCAGTTCGGGCTGGATTGTTCCCATGAGGCACAGGGTCAGACTGATTTGCATATAGCGATGTCTGAACTGGGTTGACAGAGTGGGCTAAAGAACGGTGATGGATCAAACCCAGATCTTTAGACTGGGTGTGAGTGTTAGATTGGTTCAGATGCTCCGTCCATCACCACCCCCTTTTGTACCGCTTTTGGCCGCCATAAGTGTGGCAGGGTATGCTCAGACGTGAGTCCCTTGCTCACTTTCCCACTGGATTCAAGCAAGCCGGGCTGAAGACGGCTGGAATGCCAGAAACCGGTCCTCAGAAGCTTGTTTCCGGTCCAGGGAAGGCTTGGCAGTTCGGGCTAGACTGGTCCCATGAGGCACAGGGTCAGACTGATTTGCATATAGCCATGTCTGAACTGGGGTGGCAGAGTGGGCTAAAGAACGGTGTTGGATCAAACCCAGATCTTTTGACTGGGTGTGAGTGTTAGATTGGTTCAGATGCTCTGTCCATCACCACCCGCTTTTGTACCGTAGACTGAGATAATTGGCATCATCTTCAGGACAGAGAAATATATTATGTTTGTCTTGGAATTAATTGACATTTAGCCTTTTAGGACTTCACATACAATACAAAATTTGGGGAGAAGACAGGGAAGAAAGGGATAAAAAATAATAAAGGTAAATGACATGAGCTAGGCATGTATTAAAGTTGACCATCCGTGACATGAAGGTAGCAAAGTGCATTTTTAAGGTAAGCTACTAGTAATGCCAGTGTGAGCAACATCTATCACGCGATAGACTGACTTACGGTGCAGTGAAGGAACTTGTAATAAGGTGCATATGATGCAGAGAGGACGGCGCCCTTTTGTGACATAAAACGTTATAGAAAATCAGCAAGTGACATACGAGTGGGGCGATTGTGAGGGGCGGTAAAAGACTGAGGATATTATGGTCGGGGAACCTACAGATTAATAAAACACTTAATTAGGGAGCAATTAGGTCTATGGAGTCCCAGGGAGCGCGGGGTTCAGTTATAGTGCTTTGAATCCAGATGCCGTGTGGCATGATTATAACAAAGTAATGAAGGGGTAAATGATGCCTGTGGAGTTAGCCGTATCAATAAAGCGGGAAAACCAGTACATAATGCTTTAGAAGTGCCAGAAAGCGCATGGTTCAGTTATAGCGATTTGAGTCCGTACGCCGTTGGCATAGTTATGGCACAGTGATGAGGGGGTGAATGATGTCTGTGGGACCCGTCGTATTAATAAAGCTGGCAAACCAGTGCATAATACTCTGAGAGGAAAACGAAGTGATATGCATTCTAAAAACAGTATACTTTGTGGAATACAAGCGGCACAGTGGGGAGGGGGGAGTGGCAAGCGTACTTGGGGTGAGATCCCTGCGGGAAAAAACGGGAATTACCAGTTTTACTTCTAGTCCAAGCGCTTAAAAATACAGCGTTCTTCAATGGGAACCTGTGTATTTGGTCGGAGCACAGGCTCCCATTGATGTCAAAGGGAGTCTGACCGAATGGTATCCAGAACCATCATAATCGGTCAGACTCCCAGAATCCGATTCGGTTGGAAACCATTCCGAGACTGATTCGGTCGGAATGCTGATGGGGCACGGTTGCACACGTAAAGTGACTTGCTCGTATTCAGCCTTCTCGAAAATAATATTAATGTACTAACTAACATGTTTCGTTATATTAATATTACATTACACAACATATTTAGTATCTAGGGGAAGCTCGACAATGTGCTTTTACTAACTATAATCCGCTTGCATTAAAATGGCTGCTGCTACGCGGGATTTTCTACTGCGCACGTGTCTGTCACACTCATGTGACGTGCTATCTCGCTTGGTGGAAAACGTTTGCTTCTGCGCACTAGAACCAAGATCGCTGCTCTGTGTCCTAACGTGTAAGAAGCTTGCATCGCTGCTTTTGCTAAGCTGTCTGTTCTGCTTAACCTTGAATGCAATAGTTAAAATATAATAATGGAAATAGAATAGAGATAAGTAGTATACAGTGCATTCATTTATTCTGTGTCTCTAAAACTGTTTCTCTTCTATTTTTGCATGTATTGCATTTGGGCCTGAAATGTATTTCTGAACTCCATCTTTGGAGGAACTGCGCCTGTGCAAAGAAACTCAATCCACTGAAGTCACTGGCATTGAACCAGTGCCAGAAGTGACCTCCTCACCCTGCCAGAGGAAGCTGAATTGAATAAATTGTTAAAACATTGAATGTTATTGTTACATTCATTGCCGGGTGGAATAAAAGTACATGGGACGATAAAGTCATGGGAGGGAACATTTAAATACATGATTGACAAGTTACCTCATATCAATATGGTGTGATGACTTCTCCTCGTCTTCTGACCAATACATTTGCAACATTTGGGGGCTGTACATTGACCTGAAAAATAGTATAACTAGGATAGGCGTAGTTAGTTAGATTGTCCGACTTGTCCGAATAGCTGACCTTTCACTGACCCAACGCACTCAATAGGTGATCGAGAGCAGAGGTGCTGGCGGAGCACTCTGTCAGAAGATTCGATAACCCAATCGGGGTTCTGGAAAGGAGTTCGATGACCCAATCGGGGTTCGACTGTTAGCTGCAGAGAGGGTTTACAACGCTGGCGTTTGAACTTTAGCTATGGTGCTGATCTTAGTCTATGGTGGTCCTGTCCTGATCCAATTTGGTCCGTAACCTGTCCTGATTCTGATCTGTACCTGTTCTTCCTCGCTGGCACCTGCACTTTGGGATACTTATCCAATCCAATAGGAAAAAAAAAACTTTTTAACAACTGAGTATGTTCTGTAGATTACATCAACCATTGTTCGGTCAATATAGGGGAGATTACTGTGCTAAATTTTTGCGCTAAATCCCCAATTATCAAGACTATGGAACCTTCCATCTTGAAAACTCAGTGATGCAGAACATATCTCACTATTGGCCATAACATCACTTAGATTATGAATGCCAACCCAGTGATGCACTCAATATACACAATGGGATTAAACAGTACTATCTGGCAGATGCATCAAGCAAAATACCTCCCGGTACAAAAGCGAATCGGTAAAACACGCCGATACCGAACGCAAAACCTGGAAATACAATGCATCAACCCAAAACCCTTAAAAAATAAAGAATCGCTAAATACCTCCCGCGGTAAAATACCGAATCGCATAATAGTGAATCGGTAATACTGAGAAAGAAACCAGCCTCCGGAAATGCCGAATCATTAATAAAGAATCGCAACGAAATGCATGAGCAAAATAAGGAGAATCACAAACTGGAGGTAAAGTTATTGGAAGGTAGAATTTTTTTTTCCAAAAAAGGTGCAGCCAATCAGAAACCCTTCAAATATGCCTCTGGAGACCCTGTAGGTCTTCCAAAATGGCTGCCCCCTACGTGCTTGTTAGGAGGAGGAGAATCAACGCACTTGCACAGCGCAGGAGGATGATCCAGGACAGAGTCTTCAGGGTGCGCATCACATTGCTGGGCCAGACAGAGGAACAGATCTATGACAAGTACAGGCTCAACAGGGCCATGATCATGCGCCTCATTGCCGACCTTGAACCACTACTGCAGCACCAGACCCGTAGGACCAACATCCCAGCCCATGTCCAGGTCCTATGCAGCCTGCACATGCTGGCGTCAGGAAGCTTCCAGGGGGTCATAGCAGAAGCTGGAGGCGTGTCGCAAAGCGCACTATCACGCTTCTTCCACAATTTCCTAGATGCCATGCTGACATTGATACATCACCACATCACCACATCACCTTCCCCACAACCCCACAGCAGTTGAACCACACCAAACAGGAGTTCTACCAGGTGGCACAATTCCCCCATGTGATAGGGTGCGTGGACTGCACCCATGTCCCCATCTGTCCCCCCTCAGCCAACGAATACATCTACCGCAACCGGAAGTCATACCATTCCATCAACGTCCAGGTTGTGTGCAATGCCAAGCACATCATTACGGACATTGTATCACAATTCCCAGGAACCACCCACGATGCATACATATTCAGACACAGTGGCATCCACAGGCACCTGATCAACGGGGAATTTGGAGAGGGACACCTACTCGGTACATACAAATGCCTCCAAATGAACACCATCCTCACATATGTAAATGTATCCATGCAACTAACCCTTTGCTCCCCTCCCTGCAGGTGACAGCGCCTATGCCTTGTGTGAGTATCTCCTCACTCCCTACCTCAACCCTGCAACACCTCAGGAGCAGCGTTACAACGCAGCACATATCAGTACCAGGAATGTGGTAGAGCGAACCTTTGGCATCCTCAAGAGTCGCTTCCGGATACTACCCAAGACAGGAGGTGCCTTGCAGTATGACCCAGTTACCTGCTGCCAGATAATAGCAGTCTGCGCCATGCTGCACAACATTGCCACACGAAGGGGGATACCAATAGAGGTGGACGGAGAGGACGACTTACGGGCACAGCAACCCCCCCAACACCAACAGGCACACATGCCAAATACAGCTGAGGGACAAAGGAGGCAGACATACACCACAAGACATCACTTCTGAGACAGGTATGAAAGAGCCAACACAACATGTTTATGTTTGCAATTGTTTAATGCACATGAGTACCTGTCAGGTGCATATGTATGAGACGCCAACATGACGCAGAATCAAATAAACGAATGAAAACATGTCCGTTGTCATCACGGGTGTAACATGTTGCTGTATAGTTGGCCCATGGTTGCGTCACCATGGGCAGGGAGCCAATGGATCATGGCTATTTGTGCCTGCCCTGTACCCCCAGCCTCCTGTCCCGTGACTCGGCCACATCTCCGCGATGTGTTTCTGTGGCTGTGGTGCTGCGTGCACTGCGCCTCCTCTCGCTGGCCTCCGGCACAGAGACGCTGCTCACGCTTGAGGCAGCCCCTCTCCCCTCCTCCCCTCCCAAACTGCTGGCACTGAAAGTCCCAGACTGCAGATGCTCCACTGCAGTGGTCACTCTCGCCAGGGACTTTGCGACATCTCTGCAATAATGGTCCAAACCGACCTGCAGGGACACAGATCTGCGCGACAGCACAGCTGTGCTGTTGCACAGCTTAGTGATGGGTCTATTGGTGGCATTAGTACGGACCATGTTCTGCCGATGCCTACGGCGCTCGTTCTGTTGGCCTGCAATTACAGCACGTGTGAGTTCCTGCAGGCACAGTTTGATGTCTCTGTTGCCCTCAGCAACGGTTGTGGTCATCTCGCGCATTGCGTCTGTCATGGTGCCAATTTTGTTTGTCAGTTTTGCAATGTTGATGTTAATAGCACCCATGTGTCTCCCCTGCAGGTGCTGGACACGCAGCATCCGTGTCTCCACCACTCCGTATCTGTGTGCTGGATCATCTGCTCTCTCAACAGCTCAACCTAGGGGCCTGGCCCGCTGCCTGACTCGGACACGTGCTGCTGCTTGGGTGGTTGGAGCAACGACTGTCTGTCGTGGGACAATTGAGTCAGCTGGCCTCTGCTCTGACTTCATCACCTGCAGGGAGGGGACATTTGCCCTGCGGCCCTGTGTAGTTGGCCGCGGTGGTGGTGGTGGCGGTGTTGTCCGCCGTGATGGTGGTGGTGGTGTTGTCCGCCGTGGTGGTGGTGGTGGTGATGTCCGCCGTGGTGGTGGTGGCGGTGATGGTGGTGGCGGTGATGGTGGTGATGGTGCTGTTGTGGGTTCAGGTCCCTGCGGGGTCTCAACATCTGTCACCACTGGTGTCTCTGAGATGACAAGGCGTCCGCTGTCATCTGAGTCAATGGGTGATGCATCTGTATGTGAAACAGTGCATAGTTATTATTTTGCCATGATGTATCTGTGTTGCATAATTTCAACTACATAAAGGAGATTTTGCACTGACATATGGCCATGTGCAGCTGGTTTCATTTCTATTACATCAGGGGTCAGACATGCACTCATTCATGATGTGACTACAACTCCCATGATGCACTAGTCTGGTGAGGGGATATGCGTTAGGCACAGCTACATATGCACTGTGATTGGCCTGGGGGGATGGGCATAGGTGGACAACACGCTGCATATCTGCGCTGGCATGCATCTTACCTTCTCCTCCTGCTGCTGCTCCAGATGTGTCCAATTGAGTGACCCCCACAACAGCTTCTGGCTCAATTGTAGCCTCGACGAGGTCCTCAAGGGCTGTGTTTGGAGTCACGTTGGATGTTCCCCCTCCTGTGCCAGCTGCATCCCTCACCCTTTCGGCAATCCTCTCCTTTGCCCTCTTCCTGAGGTCATACCACCTCTTCTTTAAATCGTCTATGCTGCGGTGGGTGACTCCTACAGAATTGACTCTGTCTTTAATGCGCAGCCACAATTTGCGCTTTTCTGCCTCTGGAACTTTTTGGGACTGCCTCCCAAAAAGCCTGTCGTGTTTGCTGCTCACCCCCTCAATGAGCAGTTCGAGTTCCTTATCCGAAAACTTTCATTTTCTCTTCCTGGGTGCCTCCTTGTTCTGGGGTGCATCCTTCTCCACCCTGGTAGTCTGCTCTGAGTTTGTTTTGTGTTCTCACTGTCACAATCCTCAGCTCCTGTGCTTTGCCTCCTCCTCTGAGCTCCTCAGGGCACTGAATGACGCATGGGCTGTGTTGCTTCCTGGTTGTGATGTCATCAGCCTGCTTCCGATGCGACTTTTCATTTTTAGCGGATTCGCTATTACCGAAATCGCAAATACCGATTCGGTATTTGCTACTTCGGTATTTGCTAATCTTTGAATTGGTGTCTCGCAAACGTGTTTACCAGATATTTAACGAGTTTTAGTGATTCGGTATTAAATACCGAATCTGTTGATGCATCACGGTATGCGACTCCTTATTAGCGATTCCTTATTTTTCGCTAATAAGGACTCGTTTTACCGATTTTTGATGCATATACACATATGTGTCGATGATCACATCATGGAGCAAGCCATAACATGAGATAACATGTAACTGTTCGTTCAAGTAGTAAGTTGCTTGCATCCAAGGGTCTCAGATAGAGGTTCTGCAGTCTGATATCATACGGAAAAGAACAATGCTTCCTCTTGGAAGTACCTGAGTGATTTGATACTCTACAATAATAAATATCTATGCATAATACAAGAGACACTTCAATTCAGAGGCCAAAGAGTGTATGATTAAGACACTGAATACATATATTGTTATCAAACATAATTGGTAAAACATGGTGCTACAGTACAAAATAAAGATAATTGACCAGAGGTTAGTACAGTGAGTAGTTTGCAAACACAGACTGATACAAGTATAAAATGGCTCTCTGGCACACTAGGAAGAGCCTATGTGTCACTACGCTTCAATACAAGTGTGTGGTAGTCCAATTATTGGGAGAGAGGTAATCCATTTTTTTTACTAGGCCGAAGCCATCCCCAGGACCATGTCATAGACACCTATATGGTAGCAACCTTGGGGGTAAATAATGAAAGAATATTTGATCGCTACTCAAAGCCCACTTCCTAGTGCGCTACGGCGCTTAACGAGAACCCCGAGCCTGTCGGTGAAAGGACGCTATCTCTCCGAACCCAGAGCCGGCTGATGCGCTCCCGATCTCCGTTCCATATGGCGTTCAAGTTGTTGTTGTACAGACTCTATTTCCTGCTTGTGTTCTTAATTCCTGTGGTTTTTTTTGTCCTTATTTTCCTTTGTTGCATATCTGTACTTGCTGTGAAGCGCTCTGATACCCCCGGGTCCAGCTAGCGCTATACAAAACTTCAATAAATAAATAAATAAATAAATAATGATTGATATGAAGTGGTCTTGTGAAAGCATAGGGTCTCACCGGAGGACTGGGGGTTAGCCAGTCTACAATGACAAGGTGTCTCCACAAGGATTATCTCACCACTGGAACTATGAGAAACCTTAAATCCATTGGCCATCTGAAAAATCTGGAAACTTTATTTGTCCGAGTGTGACCTCTGCTCGGAAAGTACATTTCACCAGCGCCAAGAGACCCTCTATTTAGGGAGCATATTTACATTTAAAAAAAAAAGAAAAGACTGGAATAAAATATAATCCAATACGATAGAACAGAATAGAGTACAATAGGAGGCATGCAACAGTTCCTGTGGTGAAAAGACAGGGAGAGAAACTGAAAGTCTGGGTGCTGATTCTTCAAATTTCACTACGAGGAGACAGGGGCCGGAACGCACAGTCTGTTAGGCGAGATGTCATAATACCTGGAGCTGAGCGGGCCATCTACATTCCCAGCTCCTCTCTATGATTACTACACCTATGGCTGCTAATCAGTGTGAGGTAACACTAGCAGACAGTGGAAGAAGAATGGACACAGCGGAAATATGCTACTGCGCTGCCTGCACCCACACCCTGGTATCCTTGGGACAAAGATACTAGGATGACAATGTGTCCCTAACTTGTGCATCCTTGTAATGATATGGGCATGTGCATGGCTTTAAGTGAGATAGAAAAACAGGGGGTCTTTGAAAGGGGCGTGGTCGATGCAATTAAGGGCGTGGCTTAACAACACCTATTCAAAGAAATGGAGAGTCGGATAGGGAACCCGTCTCAGCACCTGTTTTTTAGAACTACCGGTGCCGAGCGGCCCCTTAAAGCCCTGAACATGTGCACTTTATATGGTAGTGTGTACTTAACTGGGGCGAATGTGAAGAACCAGGCTTGGCTTTATGATTAAATGGGAAACTCTGATAATGACATTGAAAGGTGAACACAATTATGGCATTCTCACTCCGGCATGAACTTTTCATTTAACTAGGGCTTCGTTATACTCTCTGGCAATGTGAATCTTTTGGCGCATGGTGCCTGGGCACTGTAGTCTTAGCATGTAATATGTAACTAAAATGGTCACGCTCAGCTTGCCATGGCCAAGTGGAAACACGCATGGTCTATCAGCAGAACTGTTTTTGGAGCTGTAGGCCATTACATTGAGGTTGATAATTTCAGCCTACAAAATACTGCATTCATGGTAAGTAGATGCTTGCTTTACTTAACTCCACATTTGCTTACCTAGATTTACCAAGCCATGTAGTAGGTGGGACGATTAGGATTTGCATTGTCTTCTCTTGTGATATAATACATGCAATAAAGTTACCGTGTACCGTATTTAAATGAAACAACTAGAATTATAACATTACTAGCATGCCGGAATATTTATATCACTCAATTATATATTATAAGCTCTCTAGCTTTTGGTTGCAGGCAGCAATCCTGAATAAAATATCAATTCTGATGGTATTTTCTTTTTCTGCCTCGTTGATTGTGATGGTCTATTAAATGGCACATAGACGGTGTTATGTATTGCATACCCTGAGACAGTATGTAAAACAGGTTTCAAAGAAACTGTGTTCTGTAACTGCTTTATTTGTATTGGGTACAAGATTAATTCATGGAAATATGCAAAACATGCTAATGCAGAGAACTAAGGCTCATATTTACTATGGTAGACCTTGCTACTGAAATATTTCATGAGCTCCCCTTCAGAATTGCCTATTAAACCTATATATTTATTTTATTTGTTAAACAATTCTTTATGGTACACAAGGGTACAACACATATGGTTCTAGATAATCATGTGAGCCACAAACATTGATTCACGAAAAGATGGAGACTGACGCATAAGAACAAAAGAACAAACATCACGGAACCAAAGTCATATAAAAACACATACTGCCAACAAGGGTCATGCTATGATCAAAGTATAGTGAGTTATGTTATCAGGGAAGGGAAAGGCTGGACAGGAGAAAGAAGTGCTCATGTGTATGTAAACAACCATAAGGAGAGAAAAATATAAGCTAATCTCTGTGTACCATCCTTGGGTATCAAAACCCTTCTGAACGTATGCATCATAACTCATTGAGGACGTAAACAAACTCCACAGGCCCGCGTTCCTGTACTTAAAAGCACCATACCTATATCTTAATATCACTCACACGAGGACCCTGATGGGTTCCCATGTATCCCATGAAACAAAAAAGAGCAGCATTCATCTGTTATATTATTGTTATTTGTAAGGTAAACAGTTACACGCCACCCCTGTAGGATCATATTGCACTGGATTGTTCCCATGCACATCCCTATGTCCTCAACAGTTTAATCCTATAATTGCAATGCCATTATGTCCCAAACCATCCTCTTTCGACCCGCTGGGTTTTTCTAATTATCAGTCGGGGAAATTATGTGGGACTAGATTCTGTCAAAAGAATCCGATTGTTCATTAATCCTATAAATCAATACCTCATTCTCTGCTATTATCATCATATCGCTAGGCCAGTCCTCTCTAGAAGGATCATGCGATTATCCATCTCCACATTTTGCTTTATCCATGGATTTAGCAGACCACTCTCTCCAGAACGAGGTCCAAACAGTTCTGACAGGAAAAGGAATTGTAAATAATGTTATTCGTTGAACATTAAATAATGGAAGAGCCTAAAAGCGAACGTATTCAACATCTGGGAAACTTCTCCTGACTCAAATAACACCAATCCTCGAAGATACACTCAGGAGGACAGCAGATAAGAAAGGTGCTGCTGCTGGTCACACTCTAAATCTAAAAAAAATGAAGCCACGATTGGGCCAAGATGACTACAATTGAAGGAGGTTAACTGATCAAGACAATAAAACCCTCCCCACAGCAACTGAACTCCGGCTGGGTGCTGAGATATCATGGTATATATCTAACGAATACCATTCTTGACATGTCGCATGTGTCTTTCTTTCAATGCATTTAAGGCTGTCTATTGTTCTGTTTTAGTCCTGAGGAAGACCCAACATGATATTTGTCAATAACACTTGAACCCAGGTTCGAAACATCAATGACATTAGGTTATGGCCTATGTCAGCTAAACTTGGAACTATGTTAATATTAATAATCCACATTTGTAAAGCGCACAGTCACCCGAAAGGGTCACTAGGCGCTGGGGGCCGTCGGGAAGATTAAGCAAGCTATTGCTCAGAGTCACATGGTGCTGGGCTAATCTGTCGCAGGTGCCAGGGATCGAACCGTGATCCCCAGATTCCGGAGTCAGTCGCCCTTGCCGCGGCGCCACACCTCTTCCCTATGTGATGAAGCTATAAGGATACACTGAACAAAACTCGTTTTGGACATTCTGATTATATGTGGTTCCAAGGTCACATGTCTGAGGATGTGATCACTGGTAGATTTAGATTTTCACTATGTATATGTTAATGTGTTGTACTGTTCTTTCTATTTTTTATGTTTTCTGGACAGCCATTGAAAAGAGAAATATGAAAATATATATATATATATATTCATTTTATTTTTCGGCACCTGTTCTACACCAGGCTCCACATATAATGCTAAAAATTGTACTTCCAGCGTCTAAGGTAATTACACAGATTCTTTTGCCTGCCCTTACGAACAGTGTCGTCTGATAATGCTGCTGTTGTTGCAACTCGTGTCGTTCCTACAATAACCACAACGACTTTAGTGCCTGGAATTGATACCTTTTCTGAATTGGGATCAAGTCCCCCCAACAATAGCAATTCCTGTAATGAAAGCACCAACAATAGAGATTGATAGCCCTGAGTCACAGTCATCAGACACAGACACCACTTTAAGAACGCAAGATGTGGTAAGTGTGAAGGTAGAGTTAGAAGTAGAGTAGAGTTAGAGGTAGAGGTAGAGTTAGAGGAAATCATTAAAGAAACTCTTGCATTGGGGTTTATGAATGAGTACAATGAAGAAGAACTTTTGTTTCTTTGCAAGGAAGTTGCTAAGCGTGCTTGTGTGACACATGAGGCTCTTGAGGGGGTAACCACTGAGTTTGGGACTGACCTTTCCAAAACTGCAACCCTAAGAAAAAATTGTTAGGATATTCATGAAGATGCACTTAAGAACCTTCCTTAGGTTAAAACTGCAACTAAGGGAACTAGCCTGTAACATTTAATTATGGAGCAACTCATGGAGGGCTAAAAAAACTAAGAAAGATGACACAAAGGGAAAAGGGGTCTGAGACTAGGAGTGATTCTGAGGTCAAAGCTTAGTCATTTCAGGGGCTACATCTGTGACCCGCCCATGCCGGAGATGGACGACATGTCTGAGTGAGGGGAAGGGTGGGGAGGCGGGGATAAGCGTAATGTCAACAGGAACATGTATGTTGCAACATGTATTATTAATGTGTGTAGTGTCGCCGACATTTGTTTCAGTGCGCAGTGACCAATGTAAATGCCATGTGATTTTACAATGCCCTAATTTCTTCTTTATAAAAAGTTTAAAAAAAAAGCTTACTCACTCTAGGAGGCAAATGGAGAAGCTTATGTGCATGTGCCTTGGAGTCGTAGTGATCTTTTCACATTTAAAAAGCAATTTGCAAAGTTGATAGAGAGCCCTGATTTCTGGTTCACCCAAATTGACATGTTTGTGAAGATTTCAAAGGTACTTTGGTAGGCTTTGAACACATTCTTTGATATAGTGGTCCCCAATGATTTGTGGGCTGAGTGTACAACTTAAGAGCCATTGAGGGATGTCCAAACTCATGCGCCAACTACTGGGGTCATGCAAAAGTATCAAGAGGTGGGTAACTTTATGTAAACAAGGGTTTCCCAAAGAGACTGATTGGTTGCAAATCTTGAGGACTACACAAGAGGCTAAAGAGTCAGTGCATGCCTACTGTGGCTAAAGCAGTTCTTTTCTCAGTATTGTGGTGTCGAGAACCCCAAATAAGGAAATGTCCAAGATTTCGTGTCACAGTCTGCTCTTCACCAGCAGAATGTTATTTGTTGTCAATGGAAACCTTTGGATGAAAATCTGCGATACACAAAGTATTGCAGTGATGATTTGTAAGTCAGACAAAAGAAACTTAAGTAGACGGATTCCTGAGTTTTCCATACATGGTGAATTCTGGTTACAGCACTGGCAGTGGTACTAGAATGCAGGGAGTTGGATATCAAGGCAGTGATCAGAAGATGCAAGATGGAAATAGTGTCCCCCAAGGTAGGGGGACAAGGAATGCGGGTTGATCAGAATGCGGGAATGGATATAGCTATGCTAAAAATAACAACACCATGCCATTATTGTAATCGATTGGGTCTTTGGAAGTGAAAGTACATGTTGAATCCAAACTGAATGCAATTCGATGGTCAGGGGCCAAATGTGAATGCTATGCCAGCTTCAGGCATGCAAATGTCATAGTTTCTCAATCCTAACATGCCCCGAGCCCCGATAATGTAACAAAACCTGAGTACTCAGATGCTTAATGATAATACCTGTTCCACAGTTTAACAGAACTAATTTTTCGAGGCTGAATACCTTTCAACAGTTCACATTTTTTAACACCTTTGGATATCCTGGGTCTCATTAATCCAATGACAGTGCCTGAGAGGACTGGAAGATTACTTGCTTGGTGCAGTCTTGGAGGTAGACCAGAGTGGCTTACATGTAGAAGGAGAGGTGAATGGCCACCCTGTGTCATTTTTGATTGACCCTTGTGCTACTGTTCTACTGTACAGAGTGTGGAAGTCCCGAACCTACTACTCTTGGGAAAACAAGTCAAAACTTTAGGTGTTGCTAGCAAGCAGATAGTGAATCCTGTTTCTGTCAAAGACTCTATGAAGATAGGTCCCCTTAAAGAGGACCATCAGTTTGTGATAAGTGACTATATCTTATTTAACATTTTAGGTAAGGACCTTTTGTGTAAGCTTAACTATGTGATTTACTGAGCTTTGAACACACAAAAAGAATTGAGATTTTAAATTGATCCCTCCAAACCCTGTTGTTGGGCTATACCCCTGTTGTGACAAAAGAGGACTTGCCATCAGATTTGAGGAACTCTGTGAGAGAGGAAGTCTAAGATTATTCTGGAAAAGGTGTTGAACCTGTAAAGATCACAAAAACATAAATGCTGAATTCCTTCAGCTGCCAATGTAACCTTTTACTAGAGGCAGTGGCAAGAATAACTCCTGTGATCGATTTGATGCGAAAGCATGGCATTTTAAAAGACAGTTTAGGGAGTCCCTGTATTTCCACGATCATGGGGATAATAAAGCAAAAAAGGAAGTGGCAGGTGGTGCAAGACTTCGAAAGCTTAATAATAATTTTGCTCCATGTTGTCTTACGGTATCGAATCCGGCTGTACTATTGTTCCAGATCTCTTACAACGCTAAGTGGTTCACAGTCAAAGATATTTATGAATCGTTCTTTTCCATTTCATTGCATGAAGCTAGACAGTTCCTCTTCACATTACGATTCCAGAGTGGAGTTCTGGCATGGTGGTGAGTTCCTCGAGGAAATACACAGAGCTCCTCAATCTTTAACCAGATCTTGAAACAGAATGCGGAGACCCTAATGCTGTAGTTTAACTGAGTCCTGATTCAAATCATCAATGACCTACTGGTGGCTTTGACAATGCAAGAGGCATGCAGGCAAGAAATCATAACCCTGCTGAAGCATTTGGCTAAAAATGGACATAAGATGTCCCCAACCAAACTGCAGTACTGTCGATATGAAGTCATCATTTGAGAAAGACACAAAAAAGGTGTCTCAATAGGGAATCTCTGCTATATTGCAAATGAATTCTCCCAAAACGCAGAGAGAAGCCAGGATGTACCTGGGATGGACAAGTTACTTACCTTTGGTAACACCTTATCTTGTAGAGACATGATCTAGCCACAGATTTCTTACTTTTAAACTTCCAGGAGTTAGGCTTTCACCTGAAGATTTTGATAACAGTACCCCCTGCGTGCCAAAGAGTGATGTCAGTCGACTCTGCATGATGTTGTAGGTCTCGGGTTTGTTGTCGTGGTGACATCCACATCGTCTATATAGGCACCACCCAGGCATACTGACGTCAGTACTTTTCACGACTTTCCATTCCAGAAGCGCGGAGTCATGAAGTGACTGACTACGGTGTGTTAAAAAAGAACTAGGGCCCTGAAGAGGAGGTAGCACTGGCACTAACCCAATCCGCAGTGTGGTCAGTAAGGAATCTGCGGCTAGATCATATTTCTACCAGTAACTTATCCATCTGATAGAGACATCTAGCCACAGATTCCTTACCTCTGACCAGATACCCAATAGCAATACCATCCCTGGAGGAAGGACTGCGGAAAGGTTTTAACCCAAGAAATCCTGCAAGACAGAGCAGCCAAAGAGGCCCTCTATGTGGACCTGAGAATCCAGGCAATAGTGTTTAGCAAATGTGTGCAGAGATGCCCATGTGGCCGCTTGGCAGATGTCACTAACTGTGACACCATGCTGAAGAGCCATAGTGGCTGCCTTTGCCCTGATCAAACGGGCCCTAAAGCAACAAATTTGAATGCAGAGAATGACCCAGCATGGAATGGTCCTCTTCTGAACTGCTCACCCCTTCTTTGTTCCAACGTACCATACATAAAGTTGGTCGTCTGCCGGAACTCTTTAGTGCGATCAAGGTAGAAAGATAACCCTCTTTGTGGGTCAAGATGGTGGAGACGCTCTTCTTCCTTGGAAGGATGTGGAAGTGCATAGAAGGTAGGCAGAATAACAGGTTGAGCCAGATGGAAAGGTGTTACCACCTTAGGCAGAAAAGATGCCCTAGTGCAGAGCACTACTTTCTCTATAAATACGGCCAGGTAAGAAGGCTGAGATGACAGAGCCTGCAATTCAATCACCCTCTTGTCTGAAGTTATGGCTACTAGTAAAGCTGTTTTGATAGTGAGCAGCCGAAGGGGGAAATTGTGCATAGGTTCAAATGGTGCACACATCAAAAAGATAAGAACCAAATTAAGGTACCATTGTAGCATAATACAAGGAGAAGGGGGGAACAGATGAGTAAGCCCCTTCAAAATCTCCATACAAGAGGAGGTTTAAAGAGAGAGGGCTGACCTGTTAGCGGAAGAAAAGTAGACAGGGCCTAAAGGTAGCTCTTCAGTGTGCCCAAAGCAGAGCCCAGGGAAAAATGAATAGAAGAACTTCTGATAGAGAGGCAGACAAAGGGTCAACAGATCGCTCTGTACAGTATTTACAAAATGTATACTAATAGCAGGCATATACCGCCTTTGTGGAGGGATGCCTGGCTGCGATAATAACCTCACAGACTTCGGCTGGAAGGTCGAAAGCTGTCAACTGTCACAGCTCAATCTCCACGCAAGGAGGTGGAGAGTGGACATGTTCGGGTGGAGGACCCTCCCCTGCTGCTGTGACAGAAGATTCTCCCGAAGCAGCATCCCGACCAGAGGATTGATGCTCATTTGCAGAAGCTCGGTATACCAGATTCTCCATGCCCAGTCCGGAGCCACAAGGATGACTTGGCCCAGTCACTCCTGATCTTCTTGATCACTCTGGGCAGGAGTGGTATGGGCGAAAAGGCATACAGAGGCCTGCGCTCCACTCATGATTAAAAGAGTAGCTGAGCGACCGCCATCTTGGAAACTCCAACCTGCAATACTGCTGACATTGCATGTTCACTTTGGAGGTGATTAGATCTAACCAAGGCTCTCCCCGCTGCTAAAGAGACCTTGTACGGTGGCTGTGTTTGTCTGATCTGGCATTCAGAGAAAAGGACAGATGTTGAACTACCAGGGAAATGCCCTGTTGTTCCATCCAAGTCCAGAGATGCAGGGCCTCTTGACAGAGGGTCCACGACCCCACCACCGCCCTACTTGTTGCAGTACCACATGCAGTAGTGTTGTCTGTGAACACTTGAACTAGACTTTCTTTGAGGGATGGTAAAAAGGCTTTCAATGCCAATCGAATCGCCCAAAGCTCCAACAGGTTGATATGGAGCCTGGATTCCGCCGGAGACCAGAGTCCTCAGACCTCCATCTCTCCCAGATGGCCGCCTCATCCCAGAAGGGATTCATCTGTCACTGTTGTTAGATATGGGTGGGGAAGAGAGAGGGGTCTGCCTCTGATCCAATTGTGGTTTGTGAGCCACCACCACAGGTGGTTCCCTCCGATATCTAGACTAAGTTTGTGAGATTTACCTGATGCTGTGCCCATTGGAACTTCAGGTCCCCCTGCAGAGCCCACATGTGTCATCTGGCATGGTCCACTACTAGGATGCAGGAGGCCATGAGGCCTAACAGGCTCGGAGTCATTCTCACCAAAATCCAGGATAGAGGCTGAAACATTGGTGTCATCGCCTGAATATCCTGGACTCGCTGCTCGGAAGGATAAGCCCACAACTGCAACGTGTCCAGAACTGCTCTGATGACAGGTGTGACTTCAGCACTTCAATAGTGAACCCCAGCAAATGCAGGAGGTTCGCCGTAGTGTAGAGGTACGAGACAACTGTCTGGGATGAGCCGGCCTTCAACAACCAGTCATCAAAATAGGGGAGACTGGGACCCCTGATCTCCGCAGATGGGCTATGACCACTGCCATCAACTTGGTGAACACCTGAGAGGCACTGGTGAGGCCAAAGGTGAGCATGGCAAACTGAAAGTGTTCACGGCCCACCGTAAACCACAGGTAGCGATGATGGACTGGCAGACTGGAAATGTGGAAATAGGCGTCCTGCAAGTCTAACGCTACCATCCAGTCTCTTGGGTCTAGGACAGACAGGACCTGAGCATGGGGGAGAATCTTGAACTTCTCCAATTTGGGGAAGTAGTTGAGGGCTTTGAGGTCTAGCATAGGACGAAGGCCTAGCTCCTTCTTTGGAATAATAAAATAGCAGGACTAGCAACCACAGTATTTCTGGACTGGGAAACCTATCTATATCTCCTTGTCCAAGATAGACTTGACTTGCTCGTGGAGTAAGACAAGGTGATCCTCCGTCATCTGATCGTAAGTTGGAGACATGGAGGGAGGGGTAGTCTTGAAGGGTTGGGAGTAGCCTCATCAAACTATTTGCAGCACCCACCTGTCCAAGGTGATTGCTCGCCAGGTGTGGAGGTGATGGCATATCCTGCCACCATCTGGATGTCCATAATCCAGAGGAATTGGACTAAGAAGGTTTTGTGGTGGAGGAGGGGGCTGTGGCTTGACCTGACTTTTGGCCATCCAACCGCAAAGTTGGGGTGGACCCCATCCACGCCCGCACAGTTGCTGGACGTCCGGGGGTCCTCTGGCTGGAGTAGGGTAGGCGCAGTTTGATGCTCATTTCATAGCCACGGTAGGGGTGAAAAGCAGGCACAGGCCGGGATGAAGTGGAGAGGCCCAAGGACTTGACATAGCTCACAAGTCTTTGAAGAGCTCAAGTGGTGCGTCTGCCTTGTCTCTGAAGTGACGGGAGCCATCAAAGGGCATGTCCATGAGATTAGCTTATACATTCCCCAAAAGCCAACGTCCTCAGCTAGGTGTGGTTCCTCAAGGCCAGCATTGAGGAAATCGCTCTTCCTAGTGAGTATTTTGTGTCTAAGCCACATCGTATTGCAAATTTCCCTACATCTCTCACATCCATAATAGCTTGGGCGAGGAAAGCCTGGTCCTCCTCCGAGACTCTGGGCAGCACTCGCGCAACCGTATCCCACACTAAGTAGGAGTAATGGCCCAAGAGGCATGCAATGTTTACTGATCGCAATGCCAGGCTGGTGGAAAAAAATATCTTCGTACCAAAGATGTCCATCCTTTTGGATTCCCTGTCCGGGGGTGTGGAAGGTAAAGCTCCATGTGAAGTAGAGGCTTGGACCACCAAACTCTGGGGGGTGGGGTGAGTAGAGAGGAAAGCTGGGGAGCCTGGTGCAGGGCAGTGATGCCGGGCAATGGTTCTAATCACAGGAGCTGCTGGGCTTGGGCGACATGCCCAGGAGAACTTCTGTCAAGTCCTCATTGAAAGGCAGCAAGAGTTCAGAGGAAGAGACACCAGGCTTTTGTACCTCCATCAAGACGTGAGGCTTGACTGCCACTGTAGGAAGCTTCAAGTCCAAGACCTCCACAGCCCTACGCACCACTATTGCAAATGAAGCTCCCTACTCCATAGTCACGTTTGAGGGAGGAGCATACCATAATCTGGAGAAGTGTCCAGGCCGCTGGCAGCGCCCAGGTCCTCAAACCAGTCTTGATTGGGTTACGGGATATCAAAGGGATCCTGCTGCCCCTCTCAATCCTCATACTCCATGCCTAACCCTTAAGAATAGGACAGGTTGAATGGCATGGCACCATATGTCTCTGTTGTCGCTGGTCTCAGCGTCAGTGGACGCTCGACCGGCTCCTTATTGTCTGCTAAGACTGTCTTTTTTGCACTATTTTTAATTTGAATTGTGAGAGACAATAATAAAGTTGTTTATGACAGGGTTGTAGCCCTTAGGGTCACTAGTGTGACTATAAAGAGGATACCAAGATGATGAAGCATGTCACCATCTTGGTGAGTGATGGGAATCCGGAAAAGTAGTTTTTCCACACTTTTTTCTTATTAGTTGCAGCGGTTGTCTCAGTGGTGTGTTTTTTTTCTGCAGATTTTGCTGTGTATAGGATAGTTGTGTAGAACCATGGATATTTCAGGTATATAAATACATGGATTTTACAACATGTGGTAGCTTGGCACAAAAGCAGCCATGCTTAACTCATAGTTACTGTGCAAAGAATGTACGCAGCTCACAAAGAGCAATAAGGTGAAAACACACCATGAGAAAATCCCACACCAATTTAGAAAAGAGAAAAATGTAACAAAAATCCAATCAGTAGAAGCCAGGGTTATGCAATCTCAACGTTTTAGGTAAGTATAGCTCCTAAAAGCATGAAGTACTACTCCGATCATATGGTCATGTGCGGGTCAAATACAGGGACTAGGATAGTTCTACTGAAAATGTTATCTTCTCAAAGACCGGTTCACAGGGTTCAAAATTTCAGGAGGAGTGGAACTGATGCTAGCCAAGGGTCCAGCACCTGGGGAGGCATGACTTGAGGATCAGAAACTCACACTACCAGAGGCAAGCAGGGCTCGTGCAGGTCCAGGGAGGGCCAATTGCAGGTCCATGTAGGGCCAGTTGACGCAGGTCAGCTTGGCAGTTACAGGAACTGTGGTGCTTGTGTCCTTGCATTGCAGAACAGAAGGTCAGGTAACTGACACTTGGGGTCACTCTGGTAGTACTGGGATCAATCAGCAAGGCAGACCTCAAGCAGCAGCTCAGAGGGTACAAGATACGCTTCAAGCAACAGGACAGTCCTTTAGTAGTCCTCTAGTAGCTACAGGGCAGTCTTCTGAGGTACAAAGCAGGCCTCAAGCAACAGCCCGGTTTTCTGAAGTGCAAGGCAGTCCTTCTGGGGGTCACTCAGAGGCCCAGGAGTGATCTGATAAGTGGCTCAGTAGATCCAATATATAAACCTAGTGGCACCCGTTGAAGCTGCGGGACTTCTAGTCCATCCCCACATTTGGTTCTGAAAACTTTTTTCCTTACTTTCTCTTCCCCTGCCCAGGCTCCAAGAAGGCTAGGGTGGCAAGATCTTTGTGAGTGTGCCGGAGGCAGACCTTTGAATGTAGGTGGTGCAGGGAACAGCTCCACCCCCTCTCATCCTTGCAGGATGGCCCTCTCCATGAACACCAAACCCCCTTTTCTCCCACTCTCTGGTAGGAATACACAAAGGTCAGCTGCCACTCTAATCCTAGTCATCTGACCAGATAATAGGCTGCAGTGTTTCACTACCAGAACGTGTAAAACTCACAAGTGTATTTCCAACATTTTAAATACACGTTGTATGGGCTGGGAGGACCTACCTTATATGTATAACCTTGTATGTATTACAAATGACGGTTTAGGCTTGGCAAAAGGTTTATTTTGCTAAGTCAAAATGGCAGTTTAAAACTGCACACAGGTTGTAGTGGTAGGCCTGAGACATGTTTTAAAGGTCTACTTAAACAGGTAGCACAATAAGTGCTGAAGGCTAACTAGTAGCATTTAATTTAAATCCCTGGGCACATGTAGTACCACTTTACTAGGAACTTATAAGTAAATTAAATGTGCCAATCGGGTGTGGGCCAATTCCATCATGTTTTAAGGCACACTTTAGCACTGGATAGCAGTGGTAAAGTGCACAGAGTCCTACTGCTAGCAAAATAGAATTCAGAAAAGTGGAGGGGTAAAGGCAAAACGATATTGCAGAGTAGTCAAAGTCCAACACTGTTTATTCCCTGTTTTGGGATCCCGGTTTCTCTGAATCAGATTGTGGCAGTCACTTCAAAAATGAGGTGATGAAACAAGGCAGGAGTAATGACTGGACCTTATGTATTCCTTTCGACTGGGTCTTGCTGAAGAAGCATGTGAGGAAGTTGTGCCTGGTTCCCAGTTGGTGTGGCCCCTATCAAGTCATTCTGGTCACACACACGGCTGCTAAGTGTGGAGGTCATCCAAATTGGATTCAAGGCGCGCACACCCATAGAGTGAGGCAAGCTGGAGAAGAAGTGTTGACAGGTACTACTAAGACACAAATATGGAGCTCAATACCTTCCAAGAGCTCAGATGGAGAAGAAGGGTGCAGGCAAGTGTCTCAGAATCAACTTGAGACAAGTGCATGGCCAGTGGTGAACAAGCCATGAATAGCCATAGTGATAAAGCTGAAGAAGCTATAAGAGCAGACTCCGAGCTAACAGAGGGGACAAGCAATGTGATTGGGAACAAGAGGTGGTCAAAGAGGGGAGAGAGTCAGTAGTCAGAAGACCAAAAAAAACACAGATACCCATTCAAAGGTACTCCAGTACTGAGTGGACATATTTGCTAAGAGCGCAGTTGACTGGGATTGACAAACAACAGATTGCTTTTGAGAAACCTCCATGATTAAAAGCTGCTGCATTTTGATTTTTACTAAATTGTGAATGATTTGAAGTCAATGGACATGTCTAAATGGCAAAAACCTTTAGCTGAATTTTTTCACGATCTTTAGGGTAACGTAGAGTCAGGAACTGACTTTGAAGCAGCTGAACCTGGTCTTTTTTGTGGATAAGTTTTCAGTTTTGCAGAATTTGTCTACATAAAAGACATTTGTAGACTGTTTGTTTATGTTTTTTTAGTCTTGTATTTTTCCTTGGCAATTCACGAGAAAACCATGTTCTTTCACTAAGCCAGCGCAAAGCCACGGTGTTCATAGTATCTATAGGCTCTATCACCTTTATGATATACTTATTAATAACAATGAGTGCCCATGGGAAGCTTGCTAATCCTAAAGCTAAATCTACCTCTGCCCCTGTAGGAGAGCAGCTGGCTTTGATTTAAAGTTATTGCATAGAGATAGTTCTGGTGGTATATTTACAACAAATATTTGCATAAGAATACTTGTCTGATGCATGCAAAGGATTGCTATGACTGTACACATCTGCCTGGATCAGTAGCACAGAGTATGATGTATCATCATATTCCACTCAGATATAGTATATACTGAGTATAATTTAAATCTTTTGTCTCATTAGGGTCATTTTGAATGTTATTTTTTTAATTATGATTTGGTTCTTTTGGAAGTGCCCATGTATAAACAGTTGAATCCTCACTCTAGTGCCAGTGCATGCATAATGTCTGCCACTTGTTTTGATCATAAGTGAAGATTGACATTGCCCGAGCCTACAAGCAAAATTTGACTTAAAAATTGAGTAAGGATCAAAATTACTTCATTTATGATTTAGAAGATAGAAGGGATTGTATTGCATTGAAGGCAAAGAAGGGAGGAGATTAGTCAAAGGGCATGTGAGGAAATGAAGAAGAGAAATATAAAACCCTTGGAATACAGCCGAATTTGAATCTAGATAGGGAGCAGCATGGAAAGTTATGTTTTAGGAGGAAGAAGGAAAATGGGACTCATGCTGTAGGGTTATCAACAAATGATGAGGTACTTAATTGAGTAAAGGAGTAAAGGAAAAGTATTTCCTTTGCGAGTAGAAAAATAAAACAAAGTATCTGTTGTAGGTGTAAACAGGAAACACCAAATCACACTCTGGGCAATTCCCCATGAAAATCTGAAATAACTGCCCAACATTCCTTGATCCTTAAATATCAAACCTTCAACAGTAACTTTTTGGAATGATGTAGATCACCAAGGGTCTGATTTACAAAGGTTAATTTACCAGTTTGTGTAAGTTTAAATGTTTTCAGTATTTACATAACTGCATTTTAATAGTAAGCTTACGAGTGTGGAGACTTCGCTGTTGGGACAGAGAAATGTGCATATAAAAAGATAGGAGATCAGCGGCTAGGCTCATGAAGAGCACATTATTGCAGCAGTATCATAAGACAAAAAGTCAACACTGTTAGCGAATTTCATAGGATTTCCTAAAGCACATCTATGAGAGATTCAATACCAACAATAAAATACTAGAACGATAAACGTCCCAGTGTATTGTAGCAATGTGGTTATGAATGAAAAACAAAAACAAGAGATTATACCAACCATTTACAATATTCCACTTAACTATAACCTAGCAAATTCAGGTTAGTTAAGTTGTTAATTTTCACAGACTCCAACTTGTGTTCTGTTTCTAAAAACTTTGGAACTGTGATTAACTTTATGAAGTTTGCAATTTTATTTTTAAAGAAGATATATGGAAATGTCTGCTTACCTATTGAAGGCCACTTTGAGGACAACCCTGCAAAGCGTACTTATATTATTTTCAAAACCATTTCTGTGCAGAATATTTGCTCAGTGCAAAGTTGGTTAAAGTATACAATTCTGCACCCTCATGAATTGCAAAAGTTGTAAACTTCATCCATCTTCACCAACAACATTTTAATTTCACAAACAATTAATTACATCATACATATTTTTTTTAGTGCATCGCCGCACCTTATTACCATATTCATTTAAAATGTAACCTTTATATATGCCACTGTGAAACAATAGGCCACGTGAATGTTGCATTTGAAAACAAACGGATACTTACTTGTTTAGCCTTAGTTTTAGTAATGGTGTCAGAAATTGGTTTCTTTGTCTCCTTTACTGCCGCTTTAGAAAACAAGTCTTCAAACTCATGAAAATCTACTTCTAGTTCAGCAATTTTATCCCACACAAGTGGAGCACTGGAATCCCTAGAGGTAAGCAAATAAAAATATCAGTGATATCACAGACAATTAAAAAAAAAGAATTAAGTTGAACTATACAGTAAAAATACATTTTATTTTCCAAAAAGCACAGGCCTCGATTGGGAGTGCTATGGTGTCGGATACAATAATGATTGCATTCATATAAATCTGACACCGATTTATCAATTGCAATAGTTATCGCCTATTCCAAGTAGTGGCCTCAAAAATGGGGTTTTTGGTGGTTGCTGCACCAAAATTTGCATGTACGCGTATTTACTGCCCATTTTTCCCCAGTGAATATCTGCAGGTTTGACCTGGCAAAACTTATCTGGGAGATATAGAGTTTCTCGCACCCGGTAATTAAAGTTTGCACAACTCATAATTCTGATCTGTATAGTAAGAGGATGTATAATACATGTATCAGAATTTACAGAACACTTTTAATCAACAGCTCAGAATACACAGTGAACCTTTTTTTTCATCTTAAAAACCTATGATAAACATGGTATTTTTCAAACACCATAGAGGACATTTCCTTTGGATGCCTCCCTCTTCTTTGCTGAAAAAAATACCCCGCCTTTCCCCACTCCTAACTTCAAAGTTACATTCAGAAGCTTCAAACATGATCTCAAGGGTTACATTTACTAAAGGTGGCACCGAAGCTCATGAGGTACTGGACAATAATGTGCGCAGCTCCATCAGACATTTTTAATGGTAAACAAACTTCTGTTTTGCATCATGTATGCACCCGCCCAAAATCTTAATAAACTTAATAAACTTATCCCAGGTGTGAGCTTTAAACTAGCTTACCGCTCATTGGGGGGAGGTGCACACTTTAGACAGGCTTTGCCGGCAGAGGTGCTAAAGACGCACTGATCCCTGTCTCGAAGAGAAGAATGGTAGCACTAACCACATCTCCTAGGGGAAACTCCCATCCATTGCCCAATGAAGCACCCAGCACGCTTAGCTCAGGGCCAAGCAGTAAGGGAAATAAAGTGCTCAACACAAGCTTACATTGTCAAAAGGTGAAGAACAGTCCAGTCCTTCTTCTGGTCTACACAGGAGCAGCAACTGCAGGCCGACCCACCCCCACACACATCATTGAGCAGCACTCCTCACACAGCACTCCTTCCAGACAGGCTCTTTTTTGATACACAACGGATGCATGTGAAGTCTTTGATTTCCCTGAGACATCCAATGGGAGGCAAGCACACACATGCCCATGAAGATCTTCTCAAGCAGGATATCACTGCTGGGCAAAAAGAGTAAGTCCTTTTCCTCTGCCCACAGATACAAGCAGCAACTTTAGGCCAACCCACCTCTGACACCGAAAAGGCCGCACTCTTCCCACACCTCTTCTTCTTGGCAGGGTCCTCTTGTTTGCGGAGGTGATCTAATGTCCAGGGGTGTTAGCCCCGATATTTATACTACATTTCCTCATTGTGGTCTTTGTTTCAGAGTCCCTGAGCTCAGTACAAACTATTTCTGTCCTCCCTGGTCCAGCATGATCACAGGGGGAGGAGACATCATTGTACAAAGGACATTCAAGTAAAAACTCCTCCCACCACTCTAAATGCAGAAAGTTCTATTCAGCCTGGCCACGAGTCACTCAGGAAAGGCAGGACACACCTCAACAAGCCAGCTCCTATGTTAACCTATGGGACAGACAGCCTTTCAACAGTGAAAAACCAAATGCGCAGTATTTCACTATCTGGACATGTAACACACACCATTACATGTCACAACTTTACCCTTGCCGTGAGGGCACCATGGCTCTACCTGAGGGATGCCTTACATGTAAGAAAGGGGAAGGTTTGGACCTGGCACTTGGGTACATTTGCCAGGTCGCACACAGACCCTGCAGAGGCAGGTCTGAGACACATATTCAGGGCTACTCATGTGGGTAGCCCAGCAAGTGCTGCAGGCCCATTTGAAGTATTTGATTTACAGACGCTAGGAACACACAGTGCACATTACTAGAGACCTACCAGTAAATCAAATATGAAAATCATGGATAACCAATCATAATTCCAATTTACAAGGAGAGCATATCCACATTAGAACTGATCAGCAGTGGTGAAGTGCCCATATCCTATAGCCAACAAAAACAGGGTCAGAAAAATAGAAGGCAAAAGGCAAAAAGGACCAGGTCTAACACACATGATCAATGTTTTTGATGTCTGCCTGTGCTCTTCTCTGCAGTGCTGCCCATTAGCGTGCCACAAGCTTGAAATTTGGGAAACCCAACTACCTAGGTAACTTGTCCCAGCCCCGTGCACGGTCTTAAATCCTTTAATTTCAGGAAGATAGTCTGCTATTTCAGTTTGGCAGAGTTAAACTGGTTGCAGTTTTCAGCTTTTAATTGCACCATCGCCTGTGTTGTTTGTAGCCCCATCATGCTCCACACCAGCATCCGCGTGGTTTTTCAGAATCAAAGAACCTTTACTTTTGCCTTTGGGTTAAGGAAAGCTGCTGCTGCAGACGGGCATGTTTTGTTTGGAGGCTTGCTACGCTGGGTGAGGATGAGGCATAAAATCCAGTGAGCTGATTTTGGAACTGGGAAACAAGGTTCAAGTCTCAGCATCAGCTCCACACCCTCTTATTCTGGACAAATCACTTAGGGCCCGATTCACAGAACTAACTTAAGACAAAATCCTAAACTTACTACCATTTTGGTATTCACAGAAGGCACTTACTAATTTTGGTATTCACAGAAGGCACTTACTGAATCTCCCTGTACCTGCCCATTTTTTGCAGCTTAGGCTAACATGGAAATTGGCTTAAATATTATGAATGCTTTCACTTCATCCAATGGAGTGGCAGTGTCTTTGGAATTTGTGATATTATAATACCACTTTAGCTCATAAAACACTCTCCCCCTTTCTGTGCGCTTTAGAGTCCGGTATTTTACACACACCTCCTCGATGACCTTGGTCTTTCTTTTCATTAACAGAGATTCCCATACTGTCAGGTGTCAGTCTTCCAGACAGATGCATTTAGTCAGTAGGGGCACACTGTGGTTACATGCCTTTCTCCCCGTCTGCTACTACGGCCAATTCTGTCAAGTCTAGGGCATCACATATATATTGTTTTCTTTAGATGCTTCCTTGCCTGAGCAATAAGGTTCTTGCTGCTACTCCAGCAAGTCGCGCTTTAAAGTTTTCATTTGATTATAGGCAAATTTATTCACAAATATGATATGCATTATTCCTTAAATTACATTGGCATAGGTGGCGCACGGGTGAATGTATAGGGTGAGAGTACAGCAATACTTCACGGGTTCTAATGCCAGCACTAGCAGTCACGTTTTTCGTTGGTATTACCGTTACACTGTAAGTGCATGTTTTCTTTTAGTCACATCTCTTTGGAAGCCCACACCACATGACAATGAAGATTGAGCTGGCACTTTAACCCCTTTAGAGCTTGTAAACAAACCTCCCCAGTGCTGCGCTGTCCATTATCCAGTGCTGAACTGGACGTCCAACGGTCGTGCGCAGCACTGGGGAGGTAGTGGCCGTGACGACCGTTGGCCGACGGCAGCAATTAAGGGGTTAATATATAACTTGCATACGCACATGGCTGCAAACTCCCTAGATAGAGTAAAACACACCTTGGTTTTAGAGGTGCTCTTTCCAGGATTCCTTAAGAGGACGTATGTCTTCATGGATTTAACCTGGGATTTGCATTCCGATATGTAGGGCCACATGTATCATGCATTTTACTGATCGCCACCAGCCCGATAAAAGGCATTTTGGTATGCATGAATTCCAATTTGCTACTTGGTAACATCTTACTGAATCACAATTTTGAACTGCGAATACATCCCAATTCGGTATTAGGAAAGGGGCGTGTTTAGGGTGTCCCTTACTAATACCGAATGTAGGAATGTTTTGTGACCGAAATGCAATCGCAAAACATTCACATTTTACCACCTACTTCAAGTAGCTGGTAACCTATTCGCACATGGGAAGGGGTCCCCACGGGACCCCTTGCCCTGTGTGAATTTCCTGCGCTTGAAAAATAAAAATAAAACTTTTCATTTTTCCTTTTCAAACACAACCCGTTTTCCTTTAAGGAAAATGGGCTGCATTTAAAAAAAAAATATATTACTTTATTTAAAAGCTATAACAGACATAGTGGTCAGCTGACCCCAGCAGGCCAGGATCCCTGTGATTTTAGCGATTCCTAAGGGGTTGCACATTGCGATCTGCCTCATTAATATTAATGAGCTAGGTCGATTTGCAACCTAACAGGAAACGCAAAATGTAACTCATGGAGATTCATACATTCAAATAGCTATGACCTAATTTCAATTCGCAGAGAATCACAACTAGGTAAACGCTTTTTGAAATGATGATACATTTGGACAGTAATTTCCAACCTGGTGCTCTGATGGGGCAGGTCAGACAATCTGTGACTGTTTTTTCTTTTAAACAAAAGAATATGTTAAATTAACTGGCCAACTTTTGGATGCAGGCCTCGACCCCCTCCGTGGATCACACAGGCTGTTAAATGATGAAATTCAATCTTTCTTTCAATATGCTTTGTTGATATAGTTTGAAATTGATTGTAGTTACAACTTCAGCTCATGTAATATGTTCTCATTGCAGGTTCAATGTTTCTGTCCGCTTATTATGACCAAATAGACTCCTCAGCCCTACCTGGGTTCAACTTAAGGTAGTATTTAAAAGTCACTTACTACCACGTTCCATGCATCTCAAGCAGTGTGGCTAGCAGATATAACCCTCTCATTTGTCAAGGCTGTGTAAGCCGATGATTCAAAGCTAACACCTACAACCACAAACATTTACACAGTACACCATGCATGGTACAGTATATCAAGTAGAACGTTTATTGACGGTTAAAGTAGTATTTTCAAATCCGTCCCAATGAGGACCTTTTAAAAAATAATTGAATATATTATTAGTCAGTTAAAAGAACATTGGAATTGTGTTGAGCACAAGCGATAGTCTGGGCCACTGGAATTATGTAATTCTGTGACACTGGCTTTTTTGGTCACATAGTTATGAATGTGGGACATTGTCCCTTCTCCCACACCCACAGACATTTATCACATAATCCATCATCTTCTCCCAAAAAAATGCTTCCTAGTTTAAACGGACCAAAAGTTACTACAAAGGTGGCAATATGTGTTCACACACAGTAGAAGGATCTTCGAAAAGTTTAACTGGTCAGCTTGCAGTTGCTTATTTGCGTATTTGGCTGTTAACCTAGTACTAGTGAGGTGAAACCTTTAGCATAGTGCAAAGTAGGTATCCAGTTGCGTTACACAAGGTCATATTTATTTTGTAGGCATGGGGCAGTTAAGTGCTTTGCCCAGACTCACAGGATTTTGTGCCGACGCAGAGACTTGAATCTGGTTCCCTATGTATAAACTTGGCAGTTCTGAACATAACCCACAACCTCTCTCATTGTTTCAACACTCCTTCAATCCAGTTGGCTGTGTGCCTTGCGCCGCCCCATGTTGTGTTGCTTATTTAGTACCACACTGCTGTAGGGAGGCTCATCTTTCACCAGGGTTGCAAACCACCCTTCTCTTGCTTTTCTGCTCAAACCTTCTTGCCCAGCCCTCTTTTCCATTTGAGATACCTCTCACATCCAGTCTGTAGCTATATTTTAATCCTAGTCAAACATGTCTGTGAACTTTTTTGTGTACCTAGTCCATCAGGAGACTAAGCATTCAGACTAATAACTTTCAGCATGGCTAAGAACTATTGGCAAAGCCAAAAAGCCCCAAAGGCAAGCCTATTTGGCTTTACCAGTGCTTGTTTATTTAATGGGTGCAGTATATGAGGTCTGTACCTGCCCCCTGCCCACCTTTGCACTGTCTTATACTTTTTTTCCATGATACCACCTTGAGTGCTGTAGTGCTATATGCACCCATATGTATGGAGATCATGTGATGACCGACTACCAGTGTTTTAATTGATTCTATGCGATTTAACTTACTCTGTGTTGAATGTACGACAACATTTTTTGCACATTCGCATTTTGACTTTTGATTTAATTTTGTGTCTCCTTATAGCTTCAGAGTAGGAGAGTTTCCCTTCTCCTCAGCATAGAGTAAAACAGCCTTGCCTGGAACAGAAAACATGTGGGATGTGCGTTTGAAAGCATGAGAGAGAAGTGTGTGGAATGTACTTCTTTGTCTTGGAGTGTGGTGCTGTAGGCAGTGATACACAAATGTACATTATGTTGTACATTGGGAAATGAGGATTTAACTATTAGCTTTGACTTGCTCTAACACCATCTTAAATTCTGACTCTGTCTGGCCTGGTTTCTGCACACACAAGCAGGCCCCCAGGTTACTCAAGGTCATGAAACTATTTGCGTTCCAGATTGTTTTCCTCTTTGTGGGCACTTTCTTTACCTTTGGAGATGTTTTCTACTTTCTCGAGCTTCACCAAGATAAGGGGCTGGAACATGAAGTGTGGGGCACGCAAGGAGAAGACATGAGTAATCTGGGACCCTCAGCCTTGGAAGAGTCAGGATGAAGATATTGCAGCCAGTGAGGTATTTTCTCTGATCATTGGTAGAGAGATATATGTATACGTCCTTCATGGACGTAGTAGCCACCCCGGAACACTCATAAGAAGCATCCCCTATTGAGAGCTGTTAAGGATAAAACGCAACAGGTCTCTAGACAGAGACTTTGAGATGGCAGCCGAGGCAAGCATAAAGCATTTTAGATCACGCGGCTACTCCCCAATGGTACTCCAAAATGCAAAAAAAAAGTAGTAAACGTTGACAGAAAAATACTCCTGAGAGAGAAACAGAGCAGTGAGAACAAAAGCGGTAATGGCACTATAAGACTAATCACCAACTATTCGGTGGCAGCGAATAGGATTAGAGCCATTATGCTTAGAAACTGGGGTATTCTCAAAGCAGATGCAGTCATTGGTAGAGATCTATCGGACCACCCAATGATAACCTTTAGGAAAACCAAGTCTCTAAAAGACAAATTAGTACAAAGTCATCTGTCGAGAGTAAGACCTAAAGGAGAACTACAGGCCATGCATGGGTCATACCCATGTGGGAAATGCAAGGCCTGCAGCACGAGCCAGAGAGTACTATCGTACCAAGTACCACATAAAGAAGCCAGGATTAAAATCCCCAAATTCATAACCTGCTCTACACCATTTGTTGTTTACTGTCTGAGGTGTCCATGCGGACACCGTTATGTAGGGAGCACCACCAAAGCAGTCAAACTAAGGATATTGGAACATCAACGGGCCATCGCCAATAAAGATGAAAACTATCCGATGGCTTGCGACACATCACAATAGTGACAGAACTCTCCTTAGTTTTTTCAGCTTAGATTGCATCACACAAGATTAACACATGCAATATATTAATATTAGGAAGATTGATTTATTATATAATGAATGAGGAATTTTGACCGATGGATTATTACAATAATTTCGTTTCAAAACTTTTATTCGGTTATCACATAGCAGAACCATAAAAAGTACAAGCACACAAAAAGAATATTGCAATACATATTACAATCTCAGTATTTTGATACAATTTAAAAACTATTAATCGTTTAAAAACCTTTCTAAAAATATTTCATTAAAATGCTGTACAGGAGAACAAGAAATCAAGTTAACGAAAGCTCAAACTTTACAGCGAATTTCTAAACATGATTTTAAAAAGCAGGCTACACACTTAGCAGCATATTGTGAATCTAGAAACTGCAGGCACAAGTGAGCGGGCCGGCAGGTTCTCAGGCCCATTTTACGAAGAAGGGGAATGATCCATCGCTTGCGGGGGAGCTCATATTATCTGCAGAACAAAGTTACATGCATTGAAGACTGGGATGATATTCCGTCACATGGACATTTCATTAAATCATTCGACCAGTCATGTTGGTTGGCAAAGGTGACAAGGCGGAAAAAAGAGTTAAATCGAAACCTAGTCAAAACATATTTTTCGTAGTTGGTTAGAAAAAATGTTAGGTAAGGCTGAATACCAGGCGCTGTCTGAACCGATAGAATCTGTACATTAGATGATTTAAATACTTCTAGGGAAAGACGCAGATCTCTGAGATGGATTAAACAAAGATTCTTCAGGTCTTTCCTAGTGATGTCTGACATTGTCATAGGCTCAGAGAAGTAAATAGTACAGTTCAAATCCTTGAGGAAATTGGAGACATATAGTAGCCAGGGGATTTTGCTCCAACTTGTTAGAGCTAAGCAATCGGTAATCAATGTGCGGGTTAGATGGCATTGCGTTTTGGTCCACATAGGGTGCCACAACAGGATCGGCTGGCATCTGATGTGAATATTGATGAAAGATAGAAACTGTGAACTGACTAAATGCCTGAATATTTCTTAAAAATGTCTTGGACAAATTATACAAGCAGTAGTTAAGAGTCATCATGAATTAACACATGTAATATATTAATATTAGGAAGATTGATTTATTATATAATGAATGAGGAATTTTGACCGATGGATTATTACAATAATTTCAAAACTATGCCCATTCAGGGCCACATAACCACGGTATGTGTCTACATAATTGACTTTCTCTTCTGCTTGAGAATTTTGGGTGACAATTGACAATATCTGCCTGTGTTAATTGTTTAAATTTACTGCAGTGAATTAATTGCTTTTAGTGAATGCCCATCCAGGGCGATAACACTTGCCTGTAAATATCGAATGAATTGTCTGGAAGTACACTGTACCCAAAAACGGATTTAATTTAATTTGATTTTGATCGTGTTTTCTTTGCCATTCCAAGATGGCGCTCATGATTTTGAGTTATGGTCCTTTCTTTATGTTTATATTATTGCCTGTATTTACATCCGCCTCGCCGTCGCCAGTTGTAACTGACGAAGGCAAGTTCTGAAACGGGTATTACTTTTTTGTGCAATAAACCTAATTGGGGTTTAACTTACTGAGCGTGCTGGTTTGTCGACTTTGGTCTGGCAGAGGAGCTGAGAATAAATATATATATATATATAAATATATATATATATATAGTCACAAAAGTTGCCTGCAAATGAGGGAGCCCTCTGAGATTCCGAGTAGTGCCATATTTTAATGGAGAAAAACAACGCAGGGACTGCAGACTGGTATCAGCAAAAATGGAAGTCCTTTCCGACGCGTTTCGTGCTACAATGCACTTCTTCCTGGGATGGGCTTCGCTTCAGAACGGTGTGCATGACGATTCTTTCTGGCACCTGTATTATATTTACTTAGTCCTGCCTTGTTGGGCGTGGCCACAGCATGGCCTGCTGGTTCGTGTAGTGCCAAAGTTTTCCTCACGTGAGTTGTCATGCCGCCATCCCTACTGTAATTGAAACACCAAGTGGGTTGCCGAAGATCACGCTGCTTGGCTGCGCGTTAGTAACTTTCCCCATATGCAAATCTCTCCTGTGCCTGACACGTGGTTGCCGCATCAGCAGGACTGCACGCTGTGCAGCGGGGCATACCTCGCGGCACAGGCGGTGCCGCTAATATAGTCACAAAAGTTGCCTGCAAATGAGGGAGCCCTCTGAGATTCCGAGTAGTGCCATATTTTAATGGAGAAAAACAACGCAGGGACTGCAGACTGGTATCAGCAAAAATGGAAGTTCTTTCCGACGCGTTTCGTGCTACAATGCACTTCTTCCTGGAATGGGCTTCGCTTCAGAACGGCGTGCATGACGATTCTTTCTGGAACCTGTATTATATTTACTTAGTCCTGCCTTGTTGGGCGTGGCCACAGCATGGCCTGCTGATTCATGTAGTGCCAAAGTTTTCCTCACGTGAGTTGTCATGCCGCCATCCCTACTGTAATTGAAATACCAAGTGGGTTGCCGAAGATCACGCTGCTTGGCTGCGCGTTAGTAACTTTCCCCATATGCAAATCTCTCCTGTGCCTGACACGTGGTTGCCGCATCAGCAGGACTGCACGCTGTGCAGCGGGGCATACCTCGCGGCACAGGCGGTGCCGCTAATATAGTCACAAAAGTTGCCTGCAAATGAGGGAGCCCTCTGAGATTCCGAGTAGTGCCATATTTTAATGGAGAAAAACAACGCAGGGACTGCAGACTGGTATCAGCAAAAATGGAAGTCCTTTCCGACGCGTTTCGTGCTACAATGCACTTCTTCCTGGGATGGGCTTCGCTTCAGAACGGCGTGCATGACGATTCTTTCTGGCACCTGTATTATATTTACTTAGTCCTGCCGTGTTGGGCGTGGCCACAGCATGGCCTGCTGGTTCATGTAGTGCCAAAGTTTTCCTCACGTGAGTTGTCATGCCGCCATCCCTACTGTAATTGAAACACCAAGTGGGTTGCCGAAGATCACGCTGCTTGGCTGCGCGTTAGTAACTTTCCCCATATGCAAATCTCTCCTGTGCCTGACACGTGGTTGCCGCATCAGCAGGACTGCACGCTGTGCAGCGGGGCATACCTCGCGGCACAGGCGGTGCCGCTAATATAGTCACAAAAGTTGCCTGCAAATGAGGGAGCCCTCTGAGATTCTGAGTAGTGCCACTCACCTTCGGGAGACTCCCAGTACGACGGCGTCCTCCAACTCCATCTCACGGCTCTCAACCTCTGGTGCAAATTCACAATATCTTCCTTCTCTCGCAACAGGAGCGGGCGCTCAGGGGTCACTTGAAACTTCTCACCAAAGTAATCCTTTCGACTCCGGGCGCTCAATTGTGGATGCTCTGCATAGGGGCCGGATCCTGGCACGAATACTCAATTTTCTCACAAAGGATGCGGCACACAAAGTTCTGGATTTTTCAAAAAAAATAAAAAAAAAATATATATATATATATATATATATAAGTGTAGCCGAAACGCGTAGGCCGTCCTGTATTTTGCACTTTTGCACATGGTGTTTTAAAAATAAAACTTAATGAATAACCTGTCTGCTGCGGTGCCGTGACTTTCTTGCTGGAAGGAGAGGAGGCGGAAGGAATCAAAGTCATATATATATATATATATATATCCAGCTCCAAGTTCCTGCCGTTTCTGAGAGCACTCTCAGACGGGTGCGTGATGCGGTAGCAGGATCCGCATAAGTATTCAGCTCGCAGTTTCCAAAAAAGGAGACAGTCTAAGTCAAAGAAACCACGCACTCCGGGGTAGCTCATTAAATTTTAATCTCGCAACAGACGCGTTTCGGCGCTCCGCCTTTATCAATGTTACAAACATTGATGGTTGGAGCCATGTTTTAAAACAGCGTACACGTGATCCTGGGCAACACAAACAAGGGACCAAAGATTTTTTAACTCCATATTGGATGTTGTTCATAGGTATCATCGCGGCTTTTGAACAATCACATAGCGCCAGGGTGTATAATTCCCCACAGATCTTACGCGCGCATTGCAATATTTACAAAAATACATGAAAAGAAATAGTGCAATTTCATTACTTGCAGAAAAAGAAGAGTTATTAATGCCTCTTTTATCTCTTCCTCTCGCCTATTCATGTAACTAAATTTGTAGCCGCTCTCCTCTCTTTCTTGGTCAATCCCCAAGATTGCTGCTCGTGCCGCCTCATCCTCTCTGGGCGACGGGAGCTGGCTTGCGTATTCCTCGAGTGCGAGACCTTGCAATATTTCAACAGATGTTAAATCATTCCCTTTCAAAGCATCCGTGGCAGTGGCCCTCATACCTGTTCCAGCAGGGGTCTTCATCGAAGGTCTTGTTTTAAAATATTTGTGCAATTTAATTTTCCTGACGAAATTAAACAGATCAATACGCGTTTGCGTGTATTCAAGGTGGCTTGTTGGGCAAAAGCTGAGCCCAAGGCTCAGCACTCTGTTTTCCTATGAGATCCCTAACACAGGTATAGTGAAAACAATCAATAAGTACCTTTCCTGTGGAACCCCCTACGCGGTGTATTGCCTCAAGTGTCCGTGTGGACTGATGTACATTGGGAGTACGATCAAACCCCTAAAATTACGGATCCTCGAACACATGAGGGCGATTGATAAAAATGATCAATCCTATCCTGTTGCGAGACATTTTCAGGAAAAACACTCCAGCAGCAGGCATCATTTACAATACTTTGGCATTGATTACATACCGGAGAATCCGAGAGGAGGAGACAGGCTACATGGACTTAGAAGGCTTGAGTCCCGATACATCATCGACTTAATGACTAAACAACCAAATGGGCTGAATGCGGGGGAAGAATTGGCTTCTCATATAGGTTTCTGAATTTAGTTTATGAAATGCCCCTAGTGTGTATGTGTATTCTATTGCATGAGACTGTAGGGTAATGTAATTATAATTGCCAATGACTTCTTGATTCTTTATGAATTAATCCTTATGAGAATGTCGCTTATTAGGAGACTTTGAAATTTAATTTCTACTGAAAGGTCACATATGAAGAATGGTGAATATTTGTGCAATGTTAACTCATGTATTCCTTCCTTCCTTAGGGTTATAATTTGAATTTTTAATTTAATTTAGTAATTGAAACTAGTATTTAGTGTTCGGGCATAGCTAGTGAAAATCAAGGGAGAATTGCCGATCCACGGCGGTATTAGTCTTTTATTCATCGCGAGGTTTTTGAATTAACACTTTTACCTATGAAAAAGTTGTTGTGATTCTAAAGCCGATACACGGCTAGATTTGGCATTCACATATAGGTTTAGTTACATGAATAGGCGAGAGGAAGAGATAAAAGAGGCATTAATAACTCTTCTTTTTCTGCAAGTAATGAAATTGCACTATTTCTTTTCATGTATTTTTGTAAATATTGCAATGCGCGCGTAAGATCTGTGGGGAATTATACACCCTGGCGCTATGTGATTGTTCAAAAGCCGCGATGATACCTATGAACAACATCCAATATGGAGTTAAAAAATCTTTGGTCCCTTGTTTGTGTTGCCCAGGATCACGTGTACGCTGTTTTAAAACATGGCTCCAACCATCAATGTTTGTAACATTGATAAAGGCGGAGCGCCGAAACGCGTCTGTTGCGAGATTAAAATTTAATGAGCTACCCCGGAGTGCGTGGTTTCTTTGACTTAGACTGTCTCCTTTTTTGGAAACTGCGAGCTGAATATATATATATATATATATATATATATTTATACATATATACATATATATATATATATATACATATATTCACGCTCCAAGGTTGTCCACCATGTGAGTAGCACGCGAGCAGCAGCTTTATTTATGTGTAGGTGAGGATGGGGATCCGCTTGTAGACGCCGCTCCGTAATGGATCTGCCCGACGCGTTTCGAAGCTCCATCTGCTTCTCTTCAGGGGCTTTAACGGAAGCGGTGTGCGCACCCGCTACACTTCTCCAATTATATAACTCGCCCGTCGATGGGAGGCTCCAATGAGACTTCTGGGAAGTGTAGTACGGAAAGCACACATATATATTTATCTTTATGTGTGTTTTGGTCTGTCTGCACATTCATTTATTATTTGCATGTATTTCACTTTCATTATCTGCTTATGTTCTTTTATATTGCATTTCACTTATGAATGTTCCATTTTTATTATTATCTGCTTGTATGTTATTCACTTGCATTTCACTTGTGAATGTTTCATTATTATCTGACTTGTAAGTGTTTATTATTTACATGTGTTTTACCATAATTTTCTGCTTGTGTTTTTTCCCATGCATTTGATTATTTTGTGAGTGTTTCATTATTATTTGCTTGCACATATATATAAGTATATTTACATTTGATGCTGTTTTACCTGATTCATTTGACAGCTGGGAAAGCCTTTCTGTTAGAGAGTGTTGCATTATTAAAACCCCACACTTTATTCTGAAAACTGTCTTTTGATGTGCCTTATTTTATGAGAGTGGAGTCCCCTTTCCAAGTGCTTTTTTGCTTTACCAAGTGCCTCTGCTTGGGAGTGCTGAATTTCTTTTGCTTCGGAGTGTAAAGCAAGACATGTGCCTAGCATCCGGTGCCAACAATTCCATCTGCTGTCAGCCAATTGTATAGCTTGGGCTCAAAGACAACAAACTGTATCCACAAACCCCCATTGAATAATGGGAGAAAATGCTCCTCTGGCCTTTTTTCCGAAGCTATGATCCAGGACCACAATCTGTAAACAGACTAATGGTGTAAAAATGCAACAGGCAATGGCTGTTTAACCATTTGAAGTCTGCCTAGCATCTTCTAAAAATGCAAATAGCTCAAAAACTACTGAATGTTTTTTTACCAAACCAAATAAAGGTACTGCTCTGAGCTGAGTAAAATTATAGTGTCATATTTGTAACTGTGTGTAATTCCATTCAGGGGGGTTTGTGCAGCAGACAGCAAACACTCCTAATGGGGTGAAAGTGCAACTTTTTAGATATCCCCTTTAACTTTCCCTCCGCCTCCAAATGATCCACATGAACCTTCACATTCTGGCACTTAGCCAGTTATGCTATTTGACAAGGCGTGGGGGGAAAATTCACCCTCTTCCCTAAAGGAAAGGCAGATTTAAGTAATATTCTAAAAGATTAGACCGTTGCCTTGGGCAAAGCATAGGGGATATACCCCCATGCCAAGGTGAGTGGGGAAAGTCCATCCAGTCTTAAGCAGGGTGTCCAGGAGATTGTTATAAATTATGACCCCCTGTGATGAAGGTGAGAGGATGCATACTCCTCCAACCCTTAAGCTGGGCCTGGGCAAGGTAGAGATTCTAAAAACATATACTCCACTGCTCTTGGGATAAGCACGGGAATATACTCTCATGCTCTCAGACACTTGTGCAAGGTGTGGGGGAAATGCACAAACTACCCTCACTCTTGGTCAAGTTGGGGGTAGGACAATAATATACCCCCACCTTTAGTCAAGGTCAGGGCAGTGTCTTAAATACCTAAAGCCACCACGGGGCAAATCCGTGGTTGTGTAAAAATGCCAACACCATGAGCTTTTAACTTTTCCTCTATCTTCTGAAACACTGGGCTTCATTAAAAATAAATTAGCCCCATCCTTTCCTGTCCATCCTTTCCTTTGGCATTGGCTTTGAAAGAAGTTCCAACTTTAGTGAAAATACCATGCTTTCATAGCAAAATATCAATTTAGGCCAAAACGTCCCCATTGCTGCTGGAAGGAGGAGGTAAATATACAATCCCTTTGGGCAAGGCAACTGTATGCTGATGAATATTACCCATCAACCTTGGGGAAAGTGGGGGTGGATTAAGGCCCCCAATGCTCCATTTCACTTGTGGCCAAGAAGGAGAGAATATTGTTGAGAATTCATCTCAACACTCCTACACAATCGGATAGCCCAGTAGCGGTCGGCAGTAGGTGTTTCTGTAGGGCGGTGACGTGGGCAGGGGGAGGGGCAGGATGGGGGGTAGTAATGTATGGATTACGGAGTTTTACAGGTAAGTAAACATTTAAGTAAATAAAATGAATTTCGTTGCGCGCACTGCATCATCAAATGTGATGCAGTGCGCGCAACGAAATTCGTTTTATTTTTTTTAATGTTTACTTACCTGTAAAACTCCGTAATCTGCACATTACTACCCCCCACCCTGCCCCTCCCCCTGCCCACGTCACCACCCTACAGAAACACCTACTGCCGACCGCTACTGGGATAGCTATGCATACGATCAAAACCAATTAAGATTGGAAATACTTAGACACCAATGCATATTGTCAGCCACCCACACACATAGTTTGACACCTATTCATACCCCAGATACTGATGCGCACAGAAACCCAAACAAACTGAAAGAAATCCACACACCAGTCAAAAACTATACACCATCAGAAACCCATGTACACCATTACAAGCCATCACGCATCCAATAATTCTATGAGGCATTCATTCAGGCCATCACACACTTTAATCCAGTCAGAAGCACCTACAAATCAAACATCCATGCAAATGATGGACACCCAAGGAGACATCATGGACTGTTGCAGACAAAAATAAACAAGATCAGGCACCCATACACCTAGTTTGATGCCGACTCTCTACCATATCCCCACACAACTACAAAGGGACACCCTCACCATCAAATGCCTACCCACACTATCACATACCCAAACATATACATATCATGAGATGCCACCACACACCATCAGAATCCCACACACACACTTGTATGGCAGCACACCAACCTTCAGACACCTATGTACAAACCAACAGATACTCAAGCACCCTGCATCAGAAGACTTCACTATCAGGTGCCCCCACCAAACCACCATCAAATGCTTGCGCATCTATTTAAATTCACACAGGCAAACCAACCCACATCAATTGATGTGCGGGCACACACACACACATACACATCTACTCAGAGACAAACCTTCCGGGGACCATTTGTACACCATCTGAAACAATTTCAAAGACACACATGCAATCGCCCATCCTTATATGTCATCAGGCATTCAGTCATTCTATCACAGATTAACACACATTCAGAATCTCACCTACATAATCAAGCATTCATTCACATGATCAACATCTACCTAAATATTCATGAACACAGGCATACATGAATGTATGTAGTCAGGCACCCATACTCATGGCCTGACACCCACCTTCGATCAGACACACACAACCACAACCTGACACTTACACACTGACTAGAACATGGCAACACAAATCATCACACAACCAAACATGCACACACCATCTGATGCCAACGCACACTGTCAATTGCCCCCATACACACACTCCCTTGTGACTAGATACCAGCTATCACACAGCCACATACATAACATCAGTTGCCCATACATCTACCATCAGAACTCCCATTATATGATTCTTCCACAAACCCACAATTACATGCCCACATACACCATCATATGCTCACACATTCACCTTCAAATGCAAAGCCACAAACACCAGTCAATATCCACACACGCTTACATCTTCAGATAGCCACAGGCACAACATCAGGCAAACATGCATCATCACACATCCATGCATACCACCAGATATTTAGCCATGCCATCATCCACTAATGTGCACTCAGATTATGACCTAACAATCAAAAATAGTGACACAAACTCACACTCAAAAGTCACTTATGGAATCAACCATCCATGCACATGATTGTTATCTACAACAACATCCATTCCTACAAGCAGACATGAATGTACATGGTCAAGCACCCATACACATGGTCAGACACCCATCTTCCTTCAGACACCCAGGAAACCACCATCTGAAACCAACACACTCTTCGTAACAGATTACATGTACCATTATATGCTCAAACATGCATACACCATACAATGCCAACACTCCCTATCAAACATCAACATACTACCAGATGAGCACACACCCACCATCACACACCCACATACACTCCAACCTATCCCCACACTGTTATTATCAGAAGTCCCCTTCATCAGGCAGTCCCACAAACCCACATTTGGCTAGACACCATCAGAAGCTAATGCACCTACCATCAGAAGCTCACACATACCATCATATGCACACACACACACGCACACACCTTTATACCATAAGCAAACATTGGTGCCCCCTACACATGTCCTAACACTCTCTTTCTCTCTCTCACACACTCACACTCACAAACACCATCTGAGGCCCACATACTTTAATAATATGCCCATTGTAAGAAACTTGATTATTATTTGGGGGAGGGGGGCTACCTGCCACTTTAAGGAATAATCGCAGCCCTTGTCATGGTGAACCCTCAAAGTCACTAAATTAACCTGAGAAGAAAGGGTCTTGCTCCTGGTTAAAATAATGCAATGATAATAAATATACAACTTAACAACAATAGGTTCAGTTATGTTCCAGTACATTTCAAACTTTCCTTTAATATTTAACACGTTCTCAAGCATCTTGAGTATATCATTGTTCTCCCTGTTTGTTTACAGTCATTTTTTCACTGTTCTTTCTCGCTCTTTGAGACTTTTTGGGAAGTTGATTTGCAGAACCTGTTTTTACTGCTGGCACAGTACTGCATAAGGCAAAATCAATTCATATCTAAAGTTTAAGCCACCCTGTTTTAGGTGTGTGGATTAGGCTATATCCAGCAAGAGAAATTGTCTTTGACACTTAGAATCGTAATAGGATTAGGCTTTTTGCTCTCTTTGTGAGGATCTCTTTTCTTTGTTGGAAGGAAGAAAGCTTAGCAACATGTACCTTGCATGAAACTATGAGCCCTCCCTCTTTGGACCATCCCCTTGTGCTCTGATATCCACATTTCATTCTGATAATCCAGTCCCATTGTTTCATAAACATGTCTACTCCAGAAATATCAAGATTTCGGTCCCTGAACTTCTTTATGTGAGGTTCCTGATTCAAATTTTATCCCCTTGATCTATTTTTCAAGTCGTCAATTTTTGGTGTTATTTGGTATGAGTATCTAGTGTTGTCATCTTAGTATCAAGGCATTGCAGGATTTGAAATGGAGGGTTAGCCTGATAGTTTCTTTTGATTTCATCAAATCCCTCTTTGATTATCTGCTAAAGACCTTTTTCAAATATTCCAGGCCTTTGTTTAAGACTACTATTCACGCTAAACAGAGTACATTGAGTTCCATTCCCAGCCCCACTAGGAGCCAGTGAAGGAGTTTGAGCTGGAATGACACAGGCAGTTTTTTCAATCTACTGTAAGTTTTTATCACCTTGTGATCTACCTTTTTTCAGCCCTTGAAGCCAAGTGGCAGAGAGGCCTGTATATAAGGTATTGGTACAATATATCTAGGACAAGATTATAGTACCAATCAATAAATCCAATACTGTTTACCAAGGAAGAACAGAGAATGTGTAACTGTTTTTATTGTTTTAAAGGCATGGAACAAAGCACACAGTAAAGTCAAATAGATAATTCTGCCTGGATTTGCCCATCTTAATATAGAAATTACTGCTTTTCACCACAGCTGTAATCCGAGGTACCAATATCAACAATAATGTATAGTAGTTGGAGTAGTTAGAGTAGATGGTGTGTACCATGTTAGAGTATACATTATAGTAGTCATCGTAAAAGGTTTTTGGACCAATACTTGTACACTTTCTTACCATTTTGTAGGTATAGTCCAAAATGCAGCAGCCAGGCTTCTTCTTGACATTCCTATTAGAAGCAGTGTGAAACAACACCTGCACTCACTCCTCTGGCATCCTGTGGCAGAACGGGTCAAATTCAAATCCTTAGTCATCGCCCACCGTGCTCTCCATGGCCAGGGCCCTACCTACCTGCAGAAGCGGTTCCCCTTGTATGCCCCTTTGAGACAAGTGCGCTCTACGTTTTAACTTCTGGTCCAGGTTCCCCGCTTCAAATGCCATAGGTTGGGTGGCTGCTCTCTTTGCCTGAAAGCTGCCTTGGGGTGTAACGCCCTTCCTTTTGCTTAACGGAACAACCAAGACCCCTTGGTTCTTAAGAAAAAACAGAAAACTTATCTCTTTGTCTAGTGTTAGCTTTTCTACCACTCTTGGTTCGCGCCGGGACACTCTCTGGAGTATCTGTACGAACTGCAAAATAAAATAACATAACATAACAGAAGATGAGTAAATCCAATGAGCTAGCCCTTCATTTCTTTGTTTAAAATATGAGATATCTAAACTCCATTTTGAGTTGGTAAATAAGATACTTTGTGTCTCTGAGTTTACTTATTTGTGAAGAGTACCTGTTGGTGTGAAAATCCTCGGCACAGCCTTGGGAAGATGTGCTGAGCTCGTTTAGACCACTGAAATGTTGAGAGCTCCAGTGAAGACAGTGGAGTAGCTCTGGTCTCACAATGGCCGGTATAAGTCTTCATCTATTCCAAGATTCCAATATTTACATATCTTTCAGTTTCTTCCTTTTTAATTTAGAACATTCTACCCTCAGTGGGTGAAAAGTTCTAATAGCCTTATAGCCTTCTGCCTCGACCTATAGCGGTTGTTAAGTGCCCTCTCCCTCATTGTAGGCCCTCACCTACAGCTAGGGCCTATAATTCTGGTGCAGGCCTTTAACAAAGAGTATAGCCCTCAGCAGTAGGCAATAAGGCCCTATTATCCACATGCACTCTGATCTGTTGCAGAGTCCATCTTTTCTCCCGGTATCTGTGTGTCACCTTTTGTTTCTTGAAAGCTGTTTGTCATCTTTTGCCATGGCAGCCTCATTTAATTTGAAAAAAATCCAATTTGAATGTCTTTTCTCTTGCCATCTTAGCAGGTCTGAGGGTCCATATCATGTTGCTTCTTTATTTGATACATTAACAGAACACAGTCCTTGATGATTTCTATCTCCATTTGTGTTCTTTCTGGTTACAAAATGAATAAACCAGTTGATATTTCTTTTGTCTGGTCCCCATGCATGGCTCTTGAAACTACTGTGCCTAAACACACTTTATTTATGGTCTGACAATATTCAACTCATTCATGTGACCTGTTAATATATTTTGTGTCACCATGTCAGGCTTAGCACCCCAGCTCTAGAGATTTTAGTGACTGTTGCTGCAAAAAGATACTGCATCAAGTGTGTCTTATGGTTCTTTTGGATTGGTTACCTGTACAAGTGAGCTGCTCCACATTGCGGATCCTCTTTCTTGGAATCCACAAACGAGAAGGTACTTATCCTGCCACACCACACACTCTCAGCATGTTTCCTCATGCCACGGATGGCACCATATTAATTGAAGAAGTTAACCTCCCATTTTTTTGTGACAGTCTAACTTCAGGCAATTCTCTAACAGCCATTGGTTAGTGTTCTTTTACCAGTAGCTTGAAGCCTGCACAAATCAGTTAACCCATTTGAACAATATAGGTGCATACATAGGGCAAAATGCTCTGAATTCTTTTGGACTTGCTTTTCCACACGTCATAGTGCTTACATGAGATCGTATTGAGAAGAATCCAGGATAAAATGATCTTATCTCTGTATCTTTAGCACACTAAAAAATTATTTTGGATTGTGCTTCATGGTTTAACAAATGCATGTGATTACACTGATCTAAGATTGCAATGCATTACTCTGTTCCTTCAGTCATTTAATGACATTGTACAATGGTGAAACAATGGTGAAACACAAATCTCAAGCCCGTGCAAACATTAAAAAGTTTGCAATCTATGGGGATCTTTAGGCACTTCTGCAATCTGAGAATACTCATACATATTTTAAAGTGGCATTTCAAGCCAAATTAAATTATATACTTTATTGATATGGCCATTTTCAATATGCTCAGCATTGGACTAGGGGTTTCACTGTTATTTGAGGCAGCTGTTTATTAGAACATTGCATACATGAGGAACAAATCTAGCACTGGAATAAATTCACAATATGCAAGAAAGAACCATCCCTTACTCCTCCTACCCCCCGCCATGAGTGACGATGCACTCTACTGCATCTGATGAAAGCAAGAGAGCATAAGTAATTTACGTTGTAAGTTGCTCTTATGGCCAGCTTTCAATCTTTCAGCTCTAAATACAGTAATATGTGAGTTAATGGCAATGCATTGATCATAGCTATTCATAACATAGTTTTAAAAGTGTTGTATCTATTGAACAGACAGTAAACATAACCTAACAATGTAACAACCATTTGCTGGTATAAAACAGCAGCCTCAAAAGAAGGTAGAGATGTTAAAAGGGCAGGCATCAACATCTCTTTTTTTTCTGTGTAATTGTTTAATTAAGGTCTATATTACAGAGTCACCATCCCTGTTATCTCAGAGCTGCATTCAAAATGTCTTTATAATTTCCACCATATGAAGCATGCCAAAAAGGCTTTTTTTTAGTATTTTTGAATCGATCTCTTTTTCATTGTCAATTGTGTTATGACCTGGGTGTCTGATCGTCTTGTGTATGTGATAACTTGGTATTTTGCTACGGTTTGGTGTGCTGGATCACGCCATACCTTTGGTTTGCTTTTTTTATTTTACAGTGTACAATTTCTCTAAGCACAATAAATACTTCATCTTACCGATCTAAAAGTAATAATAGTCCTAAAAACAACACAATATGTAGATTAGTGGTTAGCTAGGTCATCAATTACAGTACGCACAACATCATTGCCAGTCTAAAGTGCATAATAATCCCCTAACGTGCAAATGCATAAACCTTTGAGGTTTGACCCCAATACAACACATCACTCATCCATATCGGACAGCACCGGCCCTCATATCTCCATGCTCAATTTCCTTTTTTTGAAAACCTTTTAGTGCATATAAACCATGTTCTAAATTAAAGATGGTAAAAAACTCCGGCCCACCATAATTCAAAAGTCGGAGCATCTTTCTGAAGCCACATTGAGGCAATACATAACCTGACTATGGCTGTAGCCAAAAAGATCAAATATCGTAATTTATAAGCCAGCTGGTCACATCTATCACCCTCCACTATACCCAACAACATGTGTGTAGCGGACAATCTTGCTGGACCCTCCATAATTTCCTCTAAAAATTTCTCTAGGTGCTCCCAAAAATTACTCAGGTGCCTACATGAGCATAAAATGTGCACAATGTCAGCGTCCTCCATTCCACAGTGAAAACATCTTCCGTCATTTGCCCCACCCCATTTTAACAACCTGGCTGGTGTATAATAGAGGTTAAACACGGTCTTATAGTGTTGTCCCCGAAGATTAGCAGACATCAATAACCTCCCCGCCAGCTCGATAGAGTATTCCACCCGGGTGCCTTGACATCCGAATCTGTTGCCCCACTTAGTGTTGTGTGTATCTAAATCCCCACCCTTGGTGTCTAATAATAAATTGTATAAAATGCCAAAACGTGCGTTTTTCTTTACAGCGTCAACTAAAGGGTTTAATTCAACTTTCCATTGGTTTTGCATAAATAATCATGAATTTGTAGATATTTAAAAAATTCAGATCTGGGAAGGCAGTATTTCTCGTCTAGCATCTCGAAGGACATCAAACCCCCGTTAGCCTATAGATCACCAATATATTGAATACCTTTAATCCGCCATCTATCAATGGTCCTATCCCAGAATATAGGGGGCAAAAGTGCTGTAGCTGTGAACGGGGTATACTGGTAGACCCTCTCAAATCTTTAGCATTTTCACACAGCTTTCCACACCCTATAAGCGGCATTTAAAACCTTAAACATGTTTTTCTTTTTTGTAGCTTGGCTCCTGGCTAACGAATAACAGTTTTTTTGCATCGCTGCCCAAGAGCATTTGATATATGGAGGGAGCCTCGGCAATGCTAAATGGCTCTACACCTGTTAATAATATATAATAATAATATATTCATATGTTGCATATGTTGCAGTATACATCCTGAACCCATAGAAACCTAGCACATATTGACTGAAGTGCTGTAAGTTGGACACAGGAGATTTCTAGCGGAACATATTTTAAAAAAATAAAACCTTGGGTAATGTTAGCATTTTAAGAACATTGCATCGTCTCACGAGTGAGAGGTGTAAACATTCACACCGGTCTAATTGCTTTCGTACAGAATCTAAAAATATTGCCCCAGTTGACCTCCACCAGTGCCTTTAAACATGTCCTTATTATGACCCCCATGTATGATACTTCACTCAGAATCCGATGATCGTCATAGCCGGCTTGATTTAAACACAAAATTTGTGTCTTCGAAACATTACGTTTATATCCTGGAGCTGCTCCAAACTCAAGCGCCACCTGCTCTATCTTAGGCATGGCCATCATAGGATTTGGAGTGACCACTGCCACATTGTCCGCATATGTGAACACCCGATAGTGCTCTTGTCTCCAAATTACCGACTCTATCCCTGCACTTTGGTCTAACATTATTAAAAAAGGGTTGATATATAATGAAAACAGCAAGGGGGAGCAGGGGCACACCTGCCTTGTACCCCGTGTAATGTGTACCAGATCTGATTCAAGGCCCATTATGCAGATTTTAGCTGTCGGTGCCTGATATAAAACTTGGATGGCTGAGATGAAGCTTTGTTTAAAATTTTCTCGTAGTAGTACTGTCCATAAAAATGTCCACACGACCCGATCAAATGCTTTTTCAGCGTCTAATAATATCAGGCTACATTTGCTGCCTGAGGCATCAACATCTCAATGTAATAGATTCCTCATACAGAAATTAAAAGAAATCCCCCAAATCACAGCATACATTCATAAAATTCTAACATTACATAAGAGTATACAGGCTGACTCCCTTGACTTACTGGAATGACCTTCCCGTTCACCTCAAAACAACCTTCAGTTTGTGTCTTTGAGGAAGTACTAAGCAAACAGTACCCACATAAAGTAATATAAAGTTACTGGTTGCTTTCTTTCAGTAGTGTGCACCTATAATAATTGCTGCATTTTGCTCTGACCTGCCTGGATTTCCGTGCTACCAGCCTACTTCTTGCGGAACCCGCTCCGCGGGTCCCGCTGCGTTTGGAGTGTTGCCTGCTGACTTTGCAAAGGGGACATCGAGGGAAGTACATTTGCCGGGGCTGCGAGCGAGTGCGCGCGCTCAACTGGGACTGCATATCCCAGGAGCGCCCGCCTGCCTGACCAGCTACACCTGGGCCGCTCTCCCCGACCCCTCCCCCCTTTCACCGAGCCCTTATTAACTGCTCTCACAGAATTGGTGAGTGGGACGCCTTGCTGCATTTTGCTCTGACCTGCCTGGATTTCCGTGCTACCAGCCTACTTCTTGCGGAACCCGCTCCGCGGGTCCCGCTGCGTTTGGAGTGTTGCCTGCTGACTTTGCAAAGGGGACATCGAGGGAAGTACATTTGCCGGGGCTGCGAGCGAGTGCGCGCGCTCAACTGGGACTGCATATCCCAGGAGCGCCCGCCTGCCTGACCAGCTACACCTGGGCCGCTCTCCCCGACCCCTCCCCCCTTTCACCGAGCCCTTATTAACTGCTCTCACAGAATTGGTGAGTGGGACGCCTTGCTGCATTTTGCTCTGACCTGCCTGGATTTCCGTGCTACCAGCCTACTTCTTGCGGAACCCGCTCCGCGGGTCCCGCTGCGTTTGGAGTGTTGCCTGCTGACTTTGCAAAGGGGACATCGAGGGAAGTACATTTGCCGGGGCTGCGAGCGAGTGCGCGCGCTCAACTGGGACTGCATATCCCAGGAGCGCCCGCCTGCCTGACCAGCTACACCTGGGCCGCTCTCCCCGACCCCTCCCCCCTTTCACCGAGCCCTTATTAACTGCTCTCACAGAATTGGTGAGTGGGACGCCTTGCTGCATTTTGCTCTGACCTGCCTGGATTTCCGTGCTACCAGCCTACTTCTTGCGGAACCCGCTCCGCGGGTCCCGCTGCGTTTGGAGTGTTGCCTGCTGACTTTGCAAAGGGGACATCGAGGGAAGTACATTTGCCGGGGCTGCGAGCGAGTGCGCGCGCTCAACTGGGACTGCATATCCCAGGAGCGCCCGCCTGCCTGACCAGCTACACCTGGGCCGCTCTCCCCGACCCCTCCCACCATTCCACCTACTTGTGCTCATATTCCATATAACGCTCCTTGCATCCCCGCTGCGCGGGAGCGCGCGGGAGCGCCGGGAGAAGCCCGGGACAAGGGCGGGACCGTCTGTGGCCGTCCGGGGCCGCAGGAGGCCGGGCGGGGCCACCCCCTTAAGATCTACAGACTCGTGTTTGGATATAATTTATTTGCCCAGTGTTCACCAGGATCATCTAGTCACTTGAGGATAGCAGGGGGGTGTGCACTATGGCGAATACCTTAAATACCTCTGCCTTACAGACCTCCATGGGTGAGGCTGATACGGCGGTCATGGGGCCCCTAGACTCGTATTTTAAACGTCTGCCCCAAGATATCGATAGGGAGATTGCTCTGGCGGAAAGACGCGCCGGGCGAAGGCTATCGATCGAGCTGATGAAAAATCCCCTTGAAAAACACATAGGACAAAGTTTCCCTGCATTGGTCACCCCGCTATCTTCTACAGTACTGCCACTTACACAAGATACACTGTATGATATATCTGTATCTAATGAGCCACTGGGTACCTCTCCTGTAGACACAGTGGTTACCACCTTATCATCAGAGCATTTAAATGGTTCTAATATAGCACCAAGAGGGCAAAACGCTATACCAAAAGCAGGTGTTCAAGCACATGCTATCAAGCCCAAAACATGCTCAAAGAGGAAGAGGGCCACAACTATAAAAAAATCCTTAGTCCCAAATCCAGCAAGGAAGGTCAGGAAGCTGGCCATTAAAACACCCATAATTCATGTCCCAGCCGAAATTCCTAGTGGGGTAATAATGGGGGAGGAATTGGTTGGCCTATTAGACGCAGAAAACCCAATGATTCCGGCATCACCAGCAATAGAAATAAACCCCATTACCATAGCAGTCCCTGGGCAAATGAGGCTTCATCCGGAATATCTATTGGATCTGGAAAAACTAATACGCTCCCTCATAAATCCCCTTGAGACTAGACTTGAGAAGTTAGCAAAACAATTAGATCATCTTGAGCAGGCTAGCTTAGATAACTTTTTTTCAGTAAAATCACTAATTAAGTCCCATAATAAATTGGGAGAGAATGGGCCAAAAAATAAGCTAGCCGAGCAGGATTTAGGTGTCATGGTGGCTGAATTGACTCCCCCAATAGTGAGTGGGGCACCTACTCAGCAGAAACAGGGACAGAACAAAAAAAATATAGCAGTACCCCTACCTCCTGTAAATAATAGTTGCTCTGGGCGAACTAACACCAGCTGTATTAGCGCAACGGCCAAAAGTACTAAGGATGGCATTAAAAACTGTGCCCCTGTGGCTAATAAAAATAGTTCACTTTTACCAACTACTATGGACCGTGACCAGGGTACACTAATAGACACAGATAAAAATCTAGGTAAGAATGTTGATGGATTAAATGGGCCGCCTGTCTCTCAGATAGTAAACAGGGGCGGTTATGTAAGGAATGGTAACCCCACAGCCGGTGGAAATAATGCTAGTATGGCTGTGGGAAATAGTGCTCCCTCGAGTCTTGCTGCCCCAGAACGCTGCCTACCAAAATCATATGTTAACAAACCTTTAAATCGGATTCCCCCGGTTCAACTTACCCCTGATTCTTATCCATATGTGGCCATTCTTACCAACGTCCCACCCCTACCGGATGGTCAAAGGGAAACATATGATATGTTAAAAAATAAAGCCATGCATTGGCTGCGGGTCAATAGACCCCTGCCAGGAGATGTGGACGGCCTGATCATTGGGGTTAGAAGGGTCAATTGGATTGGGAACACTCTGAAAAAGCAGGGGGGTGAGTGTATTATAATTAACTTCCAAGACCCAAGGGTAGTAGGGTTAATCACGAAACCTGGATGGAATATTAGCATTGGTGGGATTGGCGTTGTGGATTTGACTTTTTTCTATCCTAGATCTGTGTCATCTTATCCGGGGGGGAATGAGTCACTGAGAACTAGTCGGCCTCCTTGGGTAGAGGCCAGCTCTTTCCCTGCCCCCTTCTCGCGTTCACATGATGGTTATAACCAGGTATATAACTTTGATGGTGGAGCAGGGTACATGAGATGGGGATGCTGACGGAATCCAGTTGAACTCTTTGACTCAGTTGTCCAAATGGACAGGGAAATTGTTGTGGAGTCAACTTTGTTACCTAAGGGGGATGCAATCTGTAATTTAGTAGAAGGGGTCCCAGATAGGGATTGTGGAAGTATGAGGGAGGGCAATAGGGTTTGCCAGGACGATTGGGGGGGTGATCCTGGTCCGCATTTCTGTTTTGGTACAAATGACGTCAATGTGGCCAAATGTGTAAATATTGCTATGGGAGAGGGCGGTGACTGTGAGATCTTGACTAATTCACCGGTCATGGTAGTTACCGAAAGGGGGACAGGCAAAGACGATACTACGGGGAGGTTTTTTTCATGGAACATAGCAGGTTTGGCCTCCAGATTGTTGTCTCAAGATTGGTTAGATTTTGTTAATGGGTTTGAAATGTGCCTATTTCAGGAAACATGGGCTTGTGATCCAATCTACCTGCCAGGTTATTTAAATTTTTGTATACCAGCAACTCGGGGTCCTAGGGGCAGGCCTGCGGGAGGCTTAACAGCCTGGGTCAAGCAGAATTCCCAAGTTAAAATAAAAGTTATTGATCTAGGCTGTAAGGATATACAATTACTGAGGTTTACACTAGGACAGGGCGGTGTGATAGATATCTATAACATTTATGCTAGGGGGATAAGTGCTGGGAATTCCCCCACCCTCGATGTTCTATCAACCTCCCTTGAATCCAACTCTCTTGGTAATAGAGTGGTTGTGGCAGGTGACCTGAATAGGACTTTCGAGCCTTTGGAAAATACTGAACATCCTATAGGCCAAGAGGAGGATGCTTTATGGGGCGTACCAACCCTAAACCTACCACCAGTGAAGCGCTGGACCAAGGATGTACTTTTGTTGAATTCGTTATGTCTGGAATATGGCTTGAGGGCCCTTAATGGCAGGACAAAAAGTGACCTAGGAGGAAATTGCTCATTCGACAATGGGCATAGTAAGAGTAGGATCGACTATGTCATTTGTAGTCTGGAGCTATGGTGTGGCCTGGGTGATATGGAGATAGTGGCGAGAATAGAAAGTGATCACAACCCACTCAGTGTTACCCACTCATGGTGGAGGGCTGCGCCTGTCCACCTAGTGTCAGGTAGCGAAATTGTACCTGTTATAGCAAACGATTTAAGAAGGGTGAAATGGCCAAATGTGTTGGCCAATTTAGCCACTATAGAGCACATTAATCTGGAGGTGGATAATGCTATTACAGCCATGGAATCAGTATACCCTGTAATACCGGGTTCCTCTTTAATAGCAGACATCCACGACGCATTCTTTCTTTTGATAAGACCGTATTTTATCAAATCTGTTAAGGCAAATAGAAATCCACCTATCAAACTGGCAAGGTGGTTTAACAAGCAGTGCAGGGCAACTAGATTGGAGTTGGGCAGGGCAATCAAAAGCAGGGATAAGGCTTTGATTAGCACTGCTAGGAAACAATATAAGGAGAATATTCGCAAGGCTAAGAAGCTGTGGGACGAGGAATATTGGGAGGAGTTACTTGAGGCCTCTGGACAAAAAGACTCAAGACTCTTTTGGAAAATTATGAAATGGGGCAGAGGTGGTACGCCAAACAACCCCGATAATAATGTTAACGAAGCTTCATGGGTTGAGTATTTCCAACCCCAGTATGCGGAGAATAGGGATATAATGGACATTGAACCAATCCCTGTGGTATTTTCCAAGGGAGACCTATTCTCAACTAAAGATGCAGAACTCGTAATTTCATTACTGCGGGGGGGAAAGCTCCAGGGCTGGATGGAATTCCCTCAGACATTTTCAAGCATGATAAGGTTCGGTGGGCAAAATATGCGACTGTGCTCGGAAATGCCCTTGCAAAAGGGGCAAAAATCCCGGATGTCTGGAAGGGGGCAATTATAATTCCGATCTTTAAGAAAGGCGATCGGTCGCTACCGGCAAATTATAGACCCATAAGTTTGCTGGCCACTATCCAGAAAGTGGTGGGTAAGATGGTGGTCGACAAACTTATGTCCTGGGTAGATGAAAACAATGCCTTATCCCCCTACCAGGCAGGATTTAGACGTGCAACCAGCACGGTCGACCAAATCTTTCGCTTCACTATGCTACGGTGGGGGACTGTACTCCTTGGTGAAGGCAGCCTTTATGTAGCATTTGTAGATCTGAGGGCTGCCTTCGATCTGGTGCCCAGGAGCAAGCTGTGGGGTGTTTTGAGCAACATAGGGGTTCCACTCGAACTACTCACATTAATAATGCGTCTCCACGAAAGCAACTTCGCTAAAGTCCAGTGGGGAAGGAACGGGGAATCTTCCATCAATTTCCCCGTTGAGCGGGGGGTACGTCAGGGTTGTGCCATGGCACCCCTGCTGTTCTCCTTGTTCATCAATGGTATTGTCGATAGGATGTTGGATGCGAGGGTCGACGCACCTTCGCTGGCGGGCATCAGGGTTCCGATCCTGATGTTCGCCGACGATACCCTGATTGTGTCCAAAACCCCGGTAGGACTCCAGCGAGCCTTGAATATATTCGATATGTTTTGTAAGGAACGGGGTCTTGAAGTCAATGTAAACAAAACTAAGCTGATGGTCTTTGGGCAAAAGCGTCAAGTCCAACCTAGGGTATCTCTGAACAGTATTAGACTAGAGGTAGTAAATGTTTTTACTTACCTAGGGGTGGAGATATCAAGTAAACTTGGTTGGACAAGACATATCGAGAAGGCGGTTTTGAAACATCAGCAGATTTCGGGAGCGCTTCGAGTGGAACAAGCAAAATCTAAAACCAGGCCCATTAAACCTGTTCTCATGGTATACGACGCCAAAGCCTTGGGCGCAGCCCTTTACGGAGCTGAAGTCTGGGGCTTTGAGAGGTTTGATACGCTCCAAAGATCTGAGAACAGGTTTTTGAGAGGGATAACTAGTCTTCCCCAAAGTACCCCGCTAATACCACTAGGCCTGGATTTAGGAAGAAGATCGCTCAGTGATCGTGCCCGCTTAAGGCCTATCCTTTACTGGAGACGGTTGTGGACGACCCCAGAAATTAGACACTATGCCGAGGGGTTTTCTGCCCTAGTTAAATCAGATGTTTTCCATAAAATTACATGGCTAAAAAAGCTCAGGGACGTTCTTGCCGAGCTCGGCCTATCCAAACTGTGGGAAAATCCCTCTGGGGAAGTATTCCCTAGCAAAACAACTATAAAAGCTATATATTGGGATCACATTGACCAGAAGTTTTGGAGGAGTGCGACCCCAGAATCTATGGGGGGTAGGTTTATGGAAATTAAAACAAGACCTGCACTAGAACTGTATTGGGACACCTTAACGGTTCCACTAGACAGGAAATTATTTTTCCAGCTAAGGGCAGGTTCACTCCCCCTGAGGTCATTGACGTCTAACTGGGGATCCAATAGTAGTTCGCGTTGCCCGACATGTGGCGCCCCCAATGAAAGTATAGCACATTTTCTATTCCTGTGTGAGGCCTATGTAAATCCAAGAAAACTGTGGCTGGCACCTGTTTGCAGGAACCTTGGTGTCTTAAGTGGTGTCGAGGGGCTGAGAATTATTTGTTCCTCGACCGAATTGCCTATAGTAATAGGAACGGCAAAATACCTGGGGTGGGCCTGGTCCATAAGGCGGAGGTTCCTATCTCCGAATAGGCTTTGAATCTCGTTTTTTTGCTTATATGTTCGTATGAATTGCACTGCTAAATATTTTGAGGGAGATAATTATGAATTTTAGTTATAATATGTTGCTAAATGCACGTAACAAGTTTTGATTGTTTAACTTTGGTTATGGTCCACATTGTGGGCGATTCTGCTTTTTAACTTGCATTTAGCTCATGTACCTTATGAGAAAGCTTATATTAACTTTTTGGTGAATATTTTATGTGTCTATACTGTGTATTTTAATCTAGAAATCAAGTGTTAATGTATGTTTAGAGTTTTTTAAATGTGCAATTTTATATGTGTGTGCTTTTATGAGTGTATAACTCGAATAAAGCTTTTTCATCAAAAAGATTAGCTATTAAACTGTTGTCCAAGTGAACACTGGATCATTTGATTCTCTGACAGCCCTTGCAACCTGGTACACCACAAATCACATCAGAACATGGAGTTTGACACTATACCAAGTGCTCTAATGAGTATGTAGCATATAGCTGCAATTTACAAATTGTTTTTGAATCATGAAAACAATGGACGAGAAGCGATATATTCACTGCAAATTGCAACTTCAAATCAGTACATTTTGATGCAGTCAGTGAAGCTTGTCTTCTGACATTTTTCACAGATACAACAGTGACTGTGGCTTTGTGTGTTACAAATCCTATTGTTTGCCTTAAATCAAGGATAGAACACCAACAACAGGACAACAACCTATTGTGGTTAAATCATTATATTCACTGAAAAGATGATATGATAAGGTTATCTTAAATCTTGCATTTCTAAGGGATACATAGTTAAAGGGAATACGCCATTGTTGTGTGGACTAATGTTTGAGCTAACACTGTTCCTGCTGGCCGCAGAAACACCTGGTTTCATATATAAACTTGGCCGAGGGGGTACGTTAGGAGAGTACATCTAACATGCTTAGGCAACACTCTTGGTCTTTGTTCCTAGATGTGTGGTGCCTGGGTTCTGGGAGAAATTAAATTTTGGTTCCTGCCTATTATTCCTTTTGCTGGATGCTGGCTCTTGGTTCCTGATTTTTTACTTGAGGCTTTAACAGAGGGTCTATTGAACTTTATGGTTTGAATCTGATCATTGATTTACAACATTTGCCCGTTACATCCAGAGGCAGGTGGACCTAAAAATGAAAACTAGAGGTGGAACAGTGCAACAGTCCCAGCCGCGGCTATCCCCCCAGCCCCTACCCTTACACCTCAACACCCTAAATTCCCTAGTCAGAGCCTTACAGTGCACTACGTCTTAACTATATCCTCCATCAGGTGAATACCCCACTGGGCCCCCAGGGATGGTATTGTACAATGTGGACTGGTCCTATGGCATCAAGTGGGTGTGACAGGGGATGTGAGTCGCAGTACCCTTAAATAATCGGGGCTTGTTAGTTCCTTATATTCTTGTGCGAGGAAAGTGATACCCCATGTTTTTCAAATTGTGCCTTCAGTGTGGCTGAGATCTTTTTCATTCCTAATAGGTGCCAAAGGCGGTAAATACAAGCCCCATATTCTGAGGCTGCCCCTTTGTCTCTGTGGGCAAGGATGGCCTGTTTGGTGGCACAAAGAGTCAGGGCGGTCGTCCGCCCTCTGTGTGAGTGTAGGGGGAATGTGATATTGTTGGGTAGCCCAGGATGGTATATGCTGGAAATGGAGGGATATCAGAATGGAATATTTTGTTAATGCTATGTAGGACCATCGACCAGTATTGTTTGAGTGTTGGGGCAGTGCACAATAGGTGGAGGAGTGTGCCGGGTGCGCCACACCCTCTCCAGCAGCTCAAAGATCAACCTGGGAAGCGGAAATAAATTTGGGCTAGGGTATAGCACCGATATTGACCGTTCTTAACAACAGACTCCTTGCCTGCAGCGCTAGATGCTGTTGTGCAGTGTGTGCAATGGAAGATCTCCCCAACTCTTTATCTGTAAGGGTGTGCCCCAGTTTTGCCTCCCCCCTCTCTTGTGCTGCCATGGGAGCACTGGCATTGCCTTCTGTAGGAGTTTGTATAAGTCAGAGAACAGGTGTTCTATCATCAGTTTTGATGAGAAGTTATTTCTCAAAGCTTTCCCATACTGCGGGTTGGGTCACCCAGTGTTGGATTTGCAAGAAGCATAGGCGTTCCATCTCTAGTAGACCGTAACCCTCCCACAATTGCTCAAAGGCCTGAATCCCATCGTGATCAAAAAAGTCCTTGATGTGTTTACAGTTTGCTAGGTGCCATGATTGGAATTCGGTGTTGTCTCTGACTGATATGAATCTACGGTTCCCTATGACTGGGAACATTTGGAAAGGCATAGTGATTAACTCCAAGGGGAGCGCTACTGAGTCCCAGGCGGCCATCATAGCCCACAATATCGGGGGGCTATATATGCCCACAGTCTGTGTTTCTTAGGGAGCCATGGGATCTTCCACATATGAATGCTGGCTACAGACTGGATGCATGAAGCACCAGTGTTTCTCAAACACCGTGCAATGCCATTCCACAAAATAACTGAGCTGGGAGGCTAAATAATAATACTTGAGCCAGAGCATTCCCAGTACCCCTGCCTCCTATGAGACATATTATTGTAGTTTGAGGGTCAATGCTTTCTTCCCTTTCCAGACAAAGCTCTCCATCATATTTTGTAGGGCTGGTAGTATGCCCCTGGTAGCTGTAAAGTGTTAAACACGACAAGGGAAACCCAAAAGGAATAACACTAGGGTCCTTGGGCAGTAGTTTATTTCACAGAACAGAGGACCCTAGTAATTTAGGATCAGCGAAAAGATAGACATACTCTAAATAGTTTATATTTCCTTTGTCCAGCCGGACAGGAAATTTATTTCACTTGAATATTCAAGTGAAATAAATTTCCTGTCCGGCTGGACAAAGGACATATAAACTATTTTGAGTATGTCTATCTTTTCGCTGATCCTAAGTAACTAGGGTCCTCTGTCCTGGAAGCTGTAAAGGCAGGGTTTGCATCTGGTATAATATTAACAACAGGGCCATTACACATCCAGAATAAAAGAGACCCCTGTCCGCCAGTTCTGCAAGTTTCTGTGGGTTGTTTTGAGGAGTTCTGAATAGTTATGTTTGGCTGTACATTCTGTTGTGAGGTAATGCTTAGGTATGTGACAGACCATTGTAGCCAAGTGAGGGGGCATGCTTCAAGCAAGGTGTCTCACAGGTCTGTGGGCACGTTGATCCCAGGTTTCTGTAATTTGTGGGCATTTACTTTGAACCCAGAACCAGTCCAAAAACCTCTAGCTCTCTCAAAAGGGTGGGGAGTATGGGCTTAGGGTTACTGCACATCAGAAGGATGTTGCCCATGTGAAGGGCAATTTTCTGTTCTGTTTTACCAAGGGTTATCCCGGAAAACAGTTTGCTGCAGCGGATGATCTCTGCAAGGTACTCCACATAGAGAGCAAAAAGGAGTGGGGCTATAAATACATATATACACACAAAATGTATATTCAGAACTATCAAACTACATATAATGCATAATAAATAAAACCTAAATTAGCATTTATCAGAGAAGGACATAACTAATACAAATAATTAAACTAAAACTAAACCAACAAATCAAATGAAACTATTAACAACCTTAACCTATGAAATCATTACAAACAATGAAATCAACAATATGAAAGGCACACTGATTGTATCAATGAAATTCTTAAAAATGACAAACACTGCAAGACGAGGAAACTCTGCTGAACAGACCCTTAAAGGAGAAATATATAAATCTCGCGACAACCAAGTAAAACTTATATTTAAACTAAAACTTACTTGTAAATAAATTTAAATTTGTAAAACAGCAAATAATTAAGAAAACACTCCTCAACTTCTATCTCTTTACACATACTTCCTAAAAGAAAACACCACAGCTTCAAAAAAGATAAACTGCCAGACAAAAACAACTATCACAAACTAGCAAAAAGTATAACAAACTAAGAACACAGAAATTATAACAAAATATAAATTCACCTCAATAGCGAGTAAAATAAACCTAAAGACCTCAAACTCTACAAATAAATAAACGTTTAAAATGAAACTGTAGCTTTTGTTTTGTCCAGCGGAAAAGAAAGCACCCGCGCCAGATTAGAACACTCCCAAAAGAAAAGATGCAAAACAGAATGAAACATTTAAAAAGAAAATACATATAAGTATAAAAAATAGAAATAATTGCATAATTTAAATTTAAATAACAAACGTATAAACTTAAAAACATTGTATATATTTATACTATTAAACTACTGTCAGATACAATGCCAGAGAGAGCCAAATACATAACATCTCAAAAAGGAAAGCAGAAATGAAGTCACATGGGCAACACCTACAACGAAGAAAGTGCATCAACAGAAAATGTAAATTGGAAATGTACCAAATATTGTTCTAATGATTGCTATGGGAGGGCCACAAGAAAATATGATGTTGTAAATGTTTAATTGCACAAACACTCCTCCTTCCGCTAGAAGGTACCAAGACATGGAAATACCTGAAGATTTAACAATGAAATATAATGAGGAACCTTTCTTTTTATATGACATCCTAAATACTGATAAACCAATCCTAATTTCTCTACAGAAGAAAACTTACTAAAACGAAGACATTGTCAACCATGGATGATGGATGGGTACTTCAAAATGTGTATCAAATCTTTCACTCAGATATACACCATACATGGTGAATATCAAAACACAAATATCCCTTATTTATATGCACTGCTAGCAAATAAATAAAGCAGCACATACTACAAATTCTTAGACCACTTTATACGTAAAACAAAATAAATACTACTCAAAAAAATAAAAATAGACATTAAGCTCGCCATGATTCAAGCCATTTAAAAAATGTACTCCCACACAGCCATACAAGGCTGTAATTCACATTTCAATCAAAGCTTATGGAGACACTTTCAACAATCTGCATTACGTGTAGAATAGTCTACAAACAACCAACATGCCGGTAAAATAAAAACAATGATAGCGCTAGCCCATGTCCTTGTCGCAAAGGTAGCTAACCACTACAGTTTACTAATAGAAAGCCCTTCCTACCAACAAATTGAATACAAAATATGCCATCTAATGGATTATTTTGAAGACACTTGAGTTGGCAGACTGCCTTGCTATGGACACAGACACCAACCCAATTTTCAAATACTATGGTGGAATGTCTATAACAGCACCTTGGCACAGCAAGCCAAAACAAATCACATAGTGGAAGGATGGAACAATGCTTTCCAATCCACACTAGTCAAAACCCAACCTACAGTCTATACATTTATAGAAGTGTTACAAAAGAGCAAAGCTACCAACCACTACAAATGGAGCAATCTGTTAGCCAAAATGCACCTAAACCTAGCAAACAAACCAAAAGAATGTACAAAATGCTACAATTTAAAGTCAAACTCTTCATAAAAGGCAAAGGAATAGAATACTGAGAAATAATAGCCAAACGTATATTATAAAATAAATAGTAACGTACAAAAGTTCCAAAAATCGGTCACTAAATCTAAAACAGTGATACTCAAAGTACGGCCTGGGGAACGCATGCAGCCCTCGGGACCTTTACATACGGCCCCTGTTCAACAGCAGCACTGGGCTGCAGTTAACTCGACTCAGCACTATCATTAAAACAATGTTAAATACACAGGCAAGCCCTTATTTATGGATTAATTTAAGTTAAAGGGAGGAAGTAACTATGTTGTCCTGCACCACTTAACCTTAGCAACACCTTAATTTTCAAAGCCATCGTGCAGCAAAAGTGCAAAAATATGATAAGGTTTCTCCAAAAGTTCAATTTTCACTTCAAAAGTTTGATTAACCTACAGACCCATTTCACCTTGGTATATATGATTATTTCAGTGCGTCGAGAAGTATTTCTTTTAAGTGATACTTTTATAATATGAATTTAGAAACATACATTCTTCCCCCACACTGACAACAATTAAACTAAGAGGTAAGTCAGTTGTTTTGTGCACTTTTAGGGTGGGCTCCTATTATACATGAACAACACCACAGTTTATTAAATTAAACAAGCAAAGTCATGTATTTTGAGATCCTCCTATATTCGATAATATAACAAAAAGGAGGGAAAGTGAAATAAAACAAAAGTCGGGAAGCTGGATTAATCCCAGGTTTTCTGGTTTCACGTTGTGTAATTCAGTTACTAGATGTATATGCTTCACTTCCACTAAACCCACCTTACCATGCGCCCTCCAAACCCAACCCCCTCGCGCTCGGGTCACTAACCTGGTGCCATCGATGCAGCCCTCGGTCACATCAGAGACCAATCTTTGCGGCCCTTGGGAAAGTTTGCGAGTAATTAGTAAAGAAAGGGAACTCGCACAACCAAGTAATCTCAGGTAGTCCAGAGTGATTGTTGTAGTGTGCTACTGGAGTGAAACACTGCCTGGCCTTGCAGTGCAAAATCCAAGGAACTAATACGGGGTCCTCTCAACCCGGAGAGGGCAACTCCGAGCACAACTTTAGGAGACCGACAGGTCTTTTAGTTTAAATCAAAAAGTTCATCAAGAGGTATATAAAGGAACAATATTCCAAATGTTCACATTGAGTTTTGTTTGCGAGTACCCATGATCTAAACCAACATCACAAAGTAGCAAGCTCTGTATGGACAAGCGGGCTACCTGTCACCAAGGTGGCCAAGTTGCTGATGAAACAAGCTAGGTTGATATCTGCAGACCTGGATGCACAAGCAGTGAAAAGATTGGAGCATGGTGGCTGGGCCTCATTGCTCTATGACCCAGGGTCCCTACCATCCTACTTGTCCCTACCCCTTAACCTCACCATGAAATGTCAGTTAATGTATCTGGGCTTTGCTTTAGTCCTGCTGAACGCCTATTGGTCTGGGCAGACAAACCTAGAGGAGAAAGACAGGCAATGCTACCTCTATGTCAATGGAGAGGAATCACTGTCCCATTGGCAGTGTATTTGTGAGGAGCTGATCCGGCTAAGGAGGTACTGGCTACGACCAATGTGGTGCATTTTGTACATTTGGACCAGCCAAGGAGCCATAGCTGTGTTTGAGAGGGGAATCAGTACAATAGTGTGCTTGCTTTGTGAAGTTCACCAAGGCTGCGGTATCCCTGCTGCCTGCTGACAATTATAAGAGACTGGGTCCGGGCAGAAGCTCTTGTAGTTTATAATGCCCAGACTCTCGTAGAAGAGATATCTGTCTTATTGACTCCCCTTAGCACAACATGCTAACTAAAGCAGGGCGAAAACAGCACACCAACTACCATTTGAAATGCTTGATCTTAACCTATTATTGTTTTTTTTTAAAACTTTTATTAATGAATTACTCATGTTCACTATTATATTTATACTGCAGATGTTTGTTAACGCTAAGGGCTTTTTGCAATGATTTTAAGTAATTGTGCAATAAATAAATCAAATAAATCATAAATCATATATATAAGATTTTTGTCTATCTTGGCGTTTATTTCGTGGACGTTATACAAAGGAAAATAGATGGATTGGGATCACAAATTAACAAGTCTTTGGCTGATCGCTTTGGGTAGTTGTGTTCTTCTTATGATGGCCGTCTTCTTCTCTATTTCTGCTTTCTTTTAGGTGTGCCTTCTGAGGTTGGTCATCTCATGTTGCTCCAAAAAGAAAACATTGAAAGGACGGTGAGTAAAATGTGGAGGGATTTACTGAAAAGGAAAAGGAACCATCACAACAGCCCTGGAGGAAGAGTATTTGACTATCTCTTAAGGTGGGAAAAAGAAGAAAAAGACAAACAAATGGTCTATTCCTCTTTTCCCTCCCTCCTTTCTAACTACCCTTCTTTTTCTATTTGAAGAGGATGGAATAATGCTTAGGAAGAACAAGTGGATAGGCAGGACTTGTCCCCAACACTGCCTTCAAAATATGCCCTCTCGAACAGGATTCTTTATGCACTTCTAATATTTGTTTCGATGGTTACTCGTCCTTTGCTCTTCCTTCCCCCTTCTTATCTTTCTTCACACACAAAAAAAAATAACAACAAAAGAAGATGCAAGCTGATTCGGCAGGGCAGTTGAAGGATGACATCAGTGAAACCTTAGAACATGCAGTACTAAGTCTTTGCTTTTCACCCGCATGACCTTTCTGTTATGCCTCTAAACCGTTCCATCAATTACCTCCCCCTTCCCTCTTGTTCCTGCAGTTTCCCATCCCTGCACCCACACGTACCATGCAAGCCACAACTCCCCTGAGTTGCGGCGGGGAGTCCGGCTTCCCAGGGTGACCACCACTCCTCGCTCCAGATCTTTAGGGTGTTGTCGTCTTCTGGGAGTGGTATTGTTTTTCCTTCCTCTCTCTCAGCTCCTTCGGCAATCTTCTCCGCTCCAGTCAGGCTCGTCTTTCCATCGTCGGAATCCTTGCTGCTTTCTTCTGGGTGCCACACTATTCCTTCTTCGTCCGGTCCCTTTGTCAATCACTGGCTTCCGTCTCCCTGCAGTGATTGGTTCTCTGGGTTCTCGCGTCACTGACTCCATGTGGTCTCCTTTAACGCTGTTTTCCTCTTCTTTGTTGCAGGGAAGGAGTTACTGGTGCCATCCATCCAATTTGTCGGGCTGGAGTGAGAAAGGTAGGTGAAGAGTGTTCGGTGTTATAGGGCTCTGTTTATGTAGGGGTGACAGGGTGGCTGCGGGGAGGGCGAGCAGGGAATCGCCTGCCTCACAATACACATATATATATATTACCTACTGGCAGTCGCCAGTAGGTATATATAGTTAGGATTTTTTTGAATAGGGATTTCTGAAAATTCTATGTTGAATAACTTTGGCCTTGATGGACGGAATTGGCTGAAATTTTCAGGAAAATGGCACATTTTGTTTCTGAGCGTCCCCTGAAAGTTTGGGGGGGTTTCGTCAAGCAGGGGCCGAGAAAAAAGGGGGGTCCCAAAACGTGTTTTTAACATTGAGTTTTCCATAGGGCGGTTGGACTCACTTTTAGCTCGAACGGCTGAATGGATTTCTATGAAACTTGGCAAAATTGTAGAGACTGTTTGCCCGATGTGCTTTTGCTAGGTCTCAAGATATGCGCTCCAGTGGATTTTGAGAAACTAACGTTCAAAAAAATATATATATCTGTGACAGCGTCCCGGTTAGCGCCCCGGTTCGCGTACCAGACGCGTAACGGAACTTCGCGAGGAGAAGCGGATTGGCTCTCCGGTGACTGTCAACATTCTAAACAGTACGGAGCGGCCGCCATCTTGTCTCTCGGTAGGATCGAGAGACAAGAGGTGGAAATAAACGAAGGGGGAAATATATGAAAGGGGGCAAGGTAGACCCCTCCTGACCCCCTAGGATTGATGTGGGGGCTATTAAAGGGCCCCGCGGGGCAACAAAATAAAAAATAATTCGATTTTTCGCGGTGGAAGCGCTACCCGGTACGCGAACCGGGTAGCTCACCGGTAGCGTAACGGGAGTCCGCCATCTTGTGTTTCGGACGAATTTAGTCACAAGATGGAGGATAAACAATGTTGGGAATGGGTATAAGGGGGCACGGGAGACATATCCTGACCCCCTAGGTTTTCTGAGGGTGGCTGAGGAGGCCCATATATGTAACGCGCACCGGGTAGCGTTCCGGAAAGCGTAACAAGGGGAAAACCAGGGGAAATATTAAAATAATATTTTAGAGTGCTTTGAGGTAGGGTAGCTCTGAATAGAGCTGTTGTGTTGTGTGGGTGATGTAAATACCAACATGTAGGTACCAATGAAGAGTCTAAAATTCAATGGACACCGTCTCCTCTGTAGATATTTTGTATGTTCTAATATGGGTTATTTAAATGTAAATGTGTGGAAAAGCACTTCATGCTTTAAAGCAATTGTATTTTTGAACTGATTGTTCTTTCCTCTTAGTCCTCCTCTTTGTTTTTTTTCCCCACACTCTTCTTCAGCATGATAGTTGATAAATTCGTTCCCTCAAAAAATTTATATACATAAACAAATTATATTAAATACATATAAAATATATTTTTCCTTTAAAAGAAGAATACATTTTACAGCTTTTGATATTTGCTATTAAAAAACCATTGAAATTCACTGAAAAAAACATAGGTTATAGACCATATATAGTTAGGAATTAGCATTTACAAAACCTTGAAAATTCACTGAAAAAACCATAGGTTATAGACCATATATAGTTAGGAATTAGCATTTACAAAACCTTATTTTACTCACACAAAACCATTGAAATTCGCATATATAGTTAGTTGCACTAACTATATATCTCGCACCCGCAATCCACTGCTGATCATGTCACATATTACATCATTCATGACATGGTCAGTAACATCACTGATGACATCACTGATGACATCTCAAATGACATCACTGATGACATCACTGATGACAACATCCAGTGACTGTATGTTTCTGTAAAGTTAAAATATATCTTACATATTGAAGAATGAGTGGATGTATAAGTGTCTAGATGAAGGATTTAGTAGGTGCATGACTGACTGTATGAGTGAGTGATTAAATGTGTCTCACTGAGTGCATGGGTTAGTGACTAAACTGTCTTAATTTGTGCATCATTATGTCTGTTGTTCTGTAAACTGCTGCATGTGTTGATCAGTAGCTATATGAGTAACTATATGGGTTATTGATTGGTTGCCCAAGTATTTGTATGGGAGACTGAGTGTGTGTGTGGGTGGCTGTGAGGTGTATGACTCTGTGCATAGATGTGTGAGCAGTTGATTCACTAGATGTATGGGTTCAAAAGTGCATGTGGAAACAGATGTATGGGTGGTTGACTGTGTGCATGAGTGTATTGGTGAGTGAATGGATATCTCAGTGCTACATGTCAAAGTAAGTACATATGTAAAACACAGTACATGTGCGAGTTGACATATATAAATAACTGTGCATAAGAGCCAGTGAATGTGTGAGTGGATGTATGGATCATTGTGAACTTGTATCAGGGATTGTATTAGAGAGTAAATATGTGTTAGTATATGTTTGAATAAGTAAGGTGTGTATAACTGTATAGTTGAGGAAATGGAGGTGTGATTGATTCTTTGCATGACTGACTAGGTGTGTGAGTAACTCCATGGATGAGTGACAGTCTGTGAGTGTCTGTTTACACTGAGTGTATCTAAGGTTATATTAGAGTCTGAAGAGGTTCATCGTATTATCACATGAATGATGTCATCAGTGATGTGATCAGTAATGTCAAATGAGATGTCATCAGTGATGTCATCAGTGATGTCATTTGAGATGTCATCAGTGATGTCATCAGTGATGTCATCAGTGATGTCATTTGAGATGTCATCAGTGATGTCATCAGTGATGTCATTTGAGATGTCATCAGTGATGTCATCAGTGATGACATCAGTGATGTCATCAGTGATGTCATTTGAGATGTCATCAGTGATGTCATTTGAGATGTCATCAGTGATGTCATCAGTGATGTCACTGACCATGTCATGAATGATGTAATATGTGACATGATCAGCAGTGGATTGCGGGTGCGCGATATATAGTTAGTGCAACTAACTATATATGGGAATTTCAATGGTTTTGTGTGAGTAAAATAAGGTTTTGTAAATGCTAATTCCTAACTATATATGGTCTATAACCTATGGGTTTTTCAGTGAATATATATATATATATTCACTGAAAAAACCATATTAAAATATTGAAACTAATATATATATATATTCACTGAAAAAACCATAGGTTATAGACCATATATAGTTAGGAATTAGCATTTACAAAACCTTATTTTACTCACACAAAACCATTGAAATTCCCATATATAGTTAGTTGCACTAACTATATATCGCGCACCCGCAATCCACTGCTGATCATGTCACATATTACATCATTCATGACATGGTCAGTGACATCACTAATGACATCACTGATGACATCTCAAATGACATCACTGATGACATCACTGATGACATCTCAAATGACATCACTGATGACATCACTGATGACATCATCCAGTGACTGTGTGTTTCTGTAAAGTTTAAATATGTTTTACATATTGAAGAATGAGTAGATGTAGAAGTGTCTGGATGAAGGATTTAGTAGGTGCGTGACTGACTGTATGAGTGAGTGATTAAATGTGTCTCACTGAATGCATGGGTTAGTGACTAAACTGTCTTAATTTGTGCATCATTATGTCTGTTGTTCTGTAAACTGCTGCATGTGTTGATCAGTAGCTATATGAGTAACTATATGGGTTATTGATTGATTGTCCAAGTATATGTATGGGAGACTGAGTGTGTGTGGCTGGCTGGCTGGGAGATGTGTGACTCTGTGCAGATCAATGTGTTCTTGTATCAATGATTGTATAAGAGAGTAAGTATGTGTTAGTATATGTTTGAAAATGTAAGGTACTCTATGTTTAACTGTATAGATTAGAAAATGGAAGTGTGATTGATTCTTTACAGGACTGACTAGGTGTGTGAGTAACTCCATGGATGAGTGGCAGAGTGTGAGTGTCTGTATAGGTGTATGAGTGCATATGATAGTGTTGTAAAGATGAGTGATTGTATGTATGAATGATTGTATGGGTGAATGAGTGAATGTGTGTGTAGACGTAGGAATCAGTGAGTGCGTATGTAGTAACTAGTATTGGTGTGTCAATGGTTTAAAAAATTATATTCTGTATTTAACACTGGGTGTAACAGAGGTTATATTAAAGTGTGAGGAGATGCATTGTATTGTCACATGAATGATATCATCAGTGATGTGACCATTGATGTCAAATGAGATGTCATCAGTGATGTCATTTGAGATGTCATCAGTGATGTCATCAGTGATGTCATTTGAGATGTTATCAGTGATGTCATTTGAGATGTCATCAGTGATGTCATTTGAGATGTCATCAGTGATGTCATCAGTGATGTCATTTGAGATGTCATCAGTGATGTCATCAGTGATGTCACTGACCATGTCATGAATGATGTAATATGTGACATCATCAGCAGTGGATTGCGGGTGCGCGATATATAGTTAGTGCAACTAACTATATATGGAATTTCAATGGTTTTGTGTGAGTAAAATAAGGTTTTGTAAATGCTAATTCCTAACTATATATGGTCTATAACCCATGGTTTTTTCAGTGAATTTTCAAGGTTTTGTAAATGCTAATTCCTAACTATATATGGTCTATAACCTATGGTTTTTTCAGTGAATTTCAATGTTTTTTTATTAGCAAATATCAAAAGCTTTAAAATGTCAAGTACGTGGTAGGTAAAAACATTTTCGTGTTTATGCACGCTGATGTGCTTTGAACGCTGCCCCCCCCCCCTCTTTTCTTTTAGGAGTATTCTCTCTTTGCAGATAGTGAAGGGTAGGTAACGCAGGCCTTTGCCCCCGTTGTAATCCGTCGTGCCTGCTTCCCTCTCCATTTGATTGATTGTTATCCAAGCATTTACTGTTTTGGAATTGCTTCTCTTTGGTTCATTCTCTATTTACAAACAAGCACAGAGTCGCAATACTCTGTTTAGTCTTTGCAGATAGTGAAAAATCGTTAGAAAAAACAAAAGGAATCAAGCAAAATCAGTAGGCCACTAATGGGATCTCTTTTTGACCTCGCTAAAATAGAAACATTAGGAACAACCCCTCATGAGAAATATGAAACTATTGAGAGGAACCGAGCTCGACGCCATGATGGCTGCAAGACAGCTCGGCTCCGCCGCCCACCCCACCCAAAATAACTACAAACCCTATGCAAATATTATAAATATATACAACACACCAGCAAAGTAACAGGGTAAAACGTTTTATTAAATAACTATTTACATGGCAGCCTGCTGCAACATCGATCCAAATGCATGCCGCCATTCCCGGGATTTCTCCCCGACTACTCTGCGGCCTACGAGATGGAGAGGCCGGGGCGTTGACTAGGCGGGGCCTCCGGCCGCAACCACAGCGCCAACGATCGCTGCTGACGGAGGGGAGCCTTGCCGGTGAGACCACTGATCTGAAGAACCGCTGCCTGCGGTGCCTCCCTGAGCCGCTTGACGGAGACCCCCGAGGGGCGGTGTGGTGGCGCGGACTCGAAGGGGGCGCTTGGCTCCTGCCCCCTCCCCAAGTCTTGTTGCCCTGGTGTGGCTTGAGATCTCCCCCGACATAGGCGGCCGGCTCCCGGGGTCCGGCGGAACTTTTTGCCTTTTGGTGACTCTTCCATTCTGGACCTTGTCCCACAATCCGTTTGACCTGAAGACACGTCCTGCGGTGCCCTGGTCCGACCATCACATATACCTGCGCCAGGAGACGGCGTGGGGTGCACTGGAAGGGAGAGGCGGCGCGAACGAGCCTCCCCCACCTCCCCAGGTGGAGGTTTCACAGCTGCACCCCAGCGCTTCACTCGACGTAGGCGGCCGGCTCCCGGGGTCCGGCGGAACTTTTAGCCTTTTGGTGACTCTTCCATTCTGGACCTTGTCCCACAATCCGTTTGACCTGAAGACACGTCCTGCGGTGCCCTGGTCCGACCATCACATATACCTGCGCCAGGAGACGGCGTGGGATGCACTGGAAGGGAGAGGTGGCGCGAACGAGCCTCCCCCACCTCCCCAGGTGGAGGTTTCTCAGCTGCACCCCAGCGCTTCACTCGGCAGCTGAGTTACGCCCACTCTTGCGGCACAGTGCCTCTCTCGGCCAGCTGAGTTGCGCCTGCTCTTGCTATTACAGCGTCTCACCCACCATCCGGCTGAATTGCACCCACTCTTGCGGTACAGCGACAGGCGGCTGCCACGGAGCTCACGAAATGGCGGTCGGCTCCACAGACTTGGGCCTGGCCTGCAAGGATGGCTCTGGGCAACCCTGGAACTCGGACGCTTGACTGCTAGGGCATGGGCCCCATTCCCAAAAGCGTCCCCTCAGCCTTGAAGATTCTACAAGAGTCACCGGGGCCCCCGACTCCCGCAGACTTCCGGTGGGGAGCGACTGCCATGATTGCTCGCGGAACGGTCACGACGTAGCCACGGGGTGCTCTCATGCTGACGCCAGCTTCAGTCTGAAACATCCAGAAACACTGTAGTATCGCGTTGTCGCGTAATGCGTCATATGACGCGCCGCGTTAGCGCACCCGATGCGCGAAGCGAGGCGCGAAGCGCAGCTTCCCAGAAGCGATCCGGGGCGCAGCGCGGAGCGCGTAACGTAAGCATAACAGGTCATGTGACTTGTTAATAAAAATTTTCATTGCTTCATTTCACTTTTGGTTTCCTAATGATGTAAGGCTAGGTCATGTGACCTAAAAATGACACTTTTCATTGGTTTAGAACTATTTTTTTGTCCCAAATGATGAAACCCCTCCTTGTTTCCTCACTCTGACTTTCATCTTTGTGAGAGGAAGACCTACAGTGCCTCGCTCGGCCACCTGAGTTACGCCCGCTCTTGCTGCACAGTGCCTCGCTCGGCCAGCTGAGTTCCGCCCACTCTTGCGGTACAGTGCCTCGCTCGGCCAGCTGAGTTCCGCCCGCTCTTGCGACACAGTGCCTCACTCGGCCAGCTGAGTTCCGCCCACTCTTGCGGCACAGTGCCTCGCTCGGCCAGCTGAGTTCCGCCCGCTCTTGCGGCACAGTGCCTCACTCGGCCGGTTGAGTTTCGCCTACTCTTGCGGCTACAGCGTCTCACCCGCCATCCAGCTGAGTTGCGCCCACTCTTGCGGCCTACGACATGGAGAGGCCGGGGCGTTGACTAGGCGGGGCCTCCGGCCGCAACCACAGCGCCAACGATCACTGCTGACGGAGGGGAGCCTTGCCGGTGAGAGCCACTGATCTGAAGAACCGCTGCCTGCGGTGCCTCCCTGAACCGCTTGACGGAGGCCCCCGAGGGGCGGTGTGGTGGCGCGGACTGGGAGGGGGCGCTTGGCTCCTGCCCCCTCCCCAAGTCTTGTTGCCCTGGTGTGGCCTGAGATCGCCCCCGACATAGGCGGCCGGCTCCCGGGGTCCGGCGGAACTTTTTGCCTTTTGGTGACTCTTCATTCTGGACCTTGTCCCACAATCCGTTTGACCTGAAGACACGTCTTGCGGTGCCCTCGCAATGCGGCCTGGTCCCTGAATGTGTGCAGGGGGACGGTATTGATTGGATCAAGATGGCGGCTTCACACAAAGCTGACTCAAGTGTTGCTGCTGATGCTATGCAGACAAAAACTGGTTTTCAGTTTGTACATTCTTCAGGATTTTTCCATCCAAGGCTGGTTGAGAGTTTGTAGAACGATGGCTTCAGATTTTCAACATACTACTCTTCAACATTCTACATAAATGTAACAATGTGAGACTCACTAGGAGAACGGCCGTTTATCTTTCCTTTCAAAATGCTGCCAACAATATTTTCTGAATGGAAGACACCATCTTGTAGCATAAAGGGCTGCGTCAAGGGTGGTATTGCCCAGAATGTCTTGTTTTCTAGTGCTCGTAATGACGAAGCCAGAACTGCCGAAAGGGATTCTGGTCCTGCCGCTACTTATTGGAGACATTGAACTATACTCTGGACCTGCCTGGCCTCGACCAAAATGGCGCCAGTATGGGAGCGACTTGCAACTCCTTATGACGTTCTAGTTACTTAGCCTTGACGTTATGGGGGATGTATGCGGTCTTTGTGCACATGGCGGGCGGGGAAGGGTACTGACTAGGAATACGGACAACCCTATTGATGTCGATTTTTCATTATTGATTCTTGTATTAATAAAGCTTCGAAATAATGTTACCCATGATACTCGCCCATGGTGTGCGTATGAACGATTTTATTGTAACTGATCCTGTTATACTTTCAATTATAAAATCAACCTTCACTGATCCTGCAACCGTTTGTCACGTTTAGTTTTTTCAAATTAATGGCTCGCTTGTTACATACTCCTATACCCCTGGCTTTTGAAAGACACCATCTTGTAGAATAAAGGGCTGCGTCAAGGGTGGTATTGCCCAGAATGTCTTGTTTTCTAGTGCTCGTAATGACAAAGCCAGAACTGCCGAAAGGGATTCTGGTCCTGCCGCTACTTATTAGAGACATTCAACTATACTCTGGACCTGCCTGGCCTCGACCAAAATGGCGCCAGTATGGGAGCGACTTGCAACTCCTTATGACGTTCTAGTTACTTAGCCTTGACGTTATGGGGGATGTATGCGGTCTTTGTGCACATGGCGGGCGGGGAAGGGTACTGACTGGGAATACGGACAACCCTATTGATGTCGATTTTTCATTATTGATTATTGTATTAATAAAGCTAGAGATAAGTCAAGTACATGGTAGATAAAAACATTTTCGTGTTTATGCACGCTGATGTGCTTTGAACGCTGCCCCCTCATCATTTAGATTACCACCGCCCATTGCACAAAAGCGTACCGGGCGCTCCCCATGCAAAAAAACAATTTTTTCTTTTTTTTTTTGCCCCGCGGGGCCCTTTTAAAGCCTCCACATCAAACCTAGAGGGTGAGGGAGGATCTACTATGCCCCCTTATGGTCATTTCCCCCTTTGTTTTGGCCTCCTCTTGTCTCTCGATCCTACCGAGAGAAAAGATGGCGGCCGCTCCGGACTGTTTAGAATGTTGACAGACACCGGAGAGCCAATCAGCTTCGCTTCGCGAAGTTCCGTTACGTGTCAAGTACGCGAACCGGAGCGCTACCCGGAGCGCTGTTACAGATATATATATTTTTTTGAACGTTAATTTATCAAAATCCACTGGAGCACATATATTGAGACCTAGCTAAGGCACATCGGGCTAACAGTCCCTACAATTTTGCCAAGTTTCATGCAAATCCATTCAGCCGTTCGGGCTAAAAGTGAGGCCAACCGCCCTATGGAAATTAACATGGGAAAAACGTGTTTTGGGACCCCCCTTCTTTCTCGGCCCCCCTTGACGAACCCCCCCCAAATTTTCAGGGGCTGCTCAGAAACAAAATGTTCCATTTTCCTGAAAATTTCAGCCAATTCCGTCCACAAACGCCAAAGTTATTAGACATAGAATTTTCAAAAATCCCATAGAGAAAAAATCCTAACTATATATACCTACTGGCGACCGCCAGTAGGTAATATATATAACGATCCCGGCTGGAAAAAGGCCGTCAGTTTTGGGCGGTCCGAGCATGGGTTGCCGGCAACCCCACAATCCCAATCACCTTCCTCCTTGATGTAGGAATAAACGCACAGACGCCCAGATGGGGTGCAAAAATAGATTTAATTGCTCCAAAAACAACGTGTTTCAGCTTTCGTCTTGATCACGCTCTTGACATTTACATTTCATTCAGCCATTTAAACAGTGAAAAGAAAGCAGGGAAAGAGGACTACTGAATGAAGCTGGCTTCTCAGTATAATACTGTGGCAGCCATCTTAACATGTATCCAATACAAGGAGGAAGGTGATTGTGGGGTTGCCGGCAAACCATGCTCAGACCGCCCAAAACTGACGGCCTTTTTCCACCCGGGATCGTTTTCTTTATATATATATATATATATATATATATATATATATATATATATATATATATATATATATTTATATATATATAATAAACATAATATTTTATTACATCTGTCTAAACATTAAACAAAACTCCAATGTTGAATAAGACTGAGATAATAAAATAATATATAAATTATTTACATGAAAAATGTAAACAACGCCAACCAAAAAGCTAATGAACAAACTCAATCCATCATATAAAATAATTAAGACACAGAAACCACACAATTCCAAATAACAATCACATAATATTTACACAAACAAAATGTAACACTTCCCACCCAAACAAAATAAAAAAGATAACTTACTGTTCTGCATCTGCAGATTTTCCTTTGTATCCACTAAGTCAAAAATTAATACATTTTAAAAAGCCCCCAAAACAGGCAATAATAAAATGAATACAATAGACATGCCTCGAAGCAATCCAAAGTATCTAGGAACCATAGAAAACCTGTAAAAGTGTTTCAAAAACAGAAAGACTCCTGGAAATCTAAAAAAAGGATAAACATAAACAAAAAGTGATTTCTTTAAAAATAAAAATCAGTAACTCCCAATGCCCACGGGACATGTTTGTAGGCAAAAACCTGTAAAGTAAACAAGAAAACCCACCTGCACAGCACATTACATTCCCAAAAATAAATATACACTACACTTGAGCATCATAAAAGAAGCAACATAACACAACGTAAAAGGTATAGCAGTAAAATCATTTAAATTGTAGGGGTGCATCATAATCACATGTAGAACGCATCCACATATAATCATGCAGTTATTGTTAACATTAGTTGTTAGAATTTTGAAATGTATTAACACAATTATATGACATGCTTAGCTATGGATAAATATCATGGAGAGTTAACTTAGAAAATAAATGTTACCAGCAGAGAACGTTATTGACATGAAGAAGTTGTATTGTGCAACTGACACAAGTATATTGAGTGTGCTTATTAATTATGTAATTTTGCATAAGTAAATGTATTAGTTGAAATTACATTCATGCTATGTGAATTTGTAAAGTTTATATGCAGATTTTCTTATGTTAGCTAAAGTTCTAGGCCTGAAATCCAAGCCCCTGGAAATGCTGACTTTAATAATTAATGGTTGAATTTCATGTATGTTGCAGATTCTGTTTCTTAAGTTTCTATTGCAGGTGGAGAATATATTCTTTAGGAAAAGGTAATTTTGCTTCACATGGGAGAAGGTCTGGGAACCATGGAAAAATTGTCACAAGTGAAGATCACATTCGATATCGTGGAAAGTTGCCTTTTACCCTTCTTACTGAAAATGCTTAATTAGGGAGGTCACTTTAGTGCTAGAGTAGGGCTAGACTTAGGCTTTTCACTCACCAGCCCTCGATGCAGGGAAATTTGGACTCTTGTTTCCTGATCTTCTATATTCTACCTCTTGGAATAATTGTGTTATTCATGCTGCATCGTCTAAATCGGATACGCAGATTTTGCTTCATGTTAATTCCAATGTATTTCTATACTCTCGTATTGAGGTGTTTCTATGTAAAGTTGTCCTTGGCTTTGTAATAAATTCACTAACCTTAAGTAGTTGTCGATTGGTTCTTATGTATCCCGGAGAGTTATCGGCTAATTGGTTTCTTCTCTAATGATTTTCCTCACCTCTATAATTTCATACTGCTGAAAAAGACAATCGGAGTGTGACTCTAGCACAGTCTAGAACTTTTGGACCTGCCCCTTTCATAACATAACCAGGGCCACTGGAATTATGCTATTGTACGGCTGTTGCAAATTTAGCTTAATTATATATTTGACACATTTGACACATATTCCTTCATCTGCTGCATAATCTGCAGATTTTAATAAAAAAGAATTTGTTTCTTGCTTAAATGGTTCAAACATTACTAAAATCCTAGCAACACATGTTGCCATGCCGTGGGAGGCCCTTTGCAAAATGTAAGTGGTCACCTGCTGCTTATTGTTATATTTGGGTGTTAGAGTGGTACTAATTAGGGTCAACCAATGCCAAGATAGTGTAAAAAAGTGAAAAACTGCCAAAATAATGTGGTAATACTATTACAAAATATGCCACATTACACGCATACATTTTCTTGCCACATAAGTTACTCCTATTGCCACATAATTTGACCCCTAGTGCCACATAATTCCAGTGACCTTGAACATAACATAGCAATACATTACTAAAACAAGGTACGAAAACCCCTAACTACAAACTAGTTAAAACACTATAACTAAACCCTAGATTGTCCCTCTACACCTTGTACTCTCAAACAAAACTAAACAAATTAAAAAAAAGACTATCTCCGTTAGACATCAAAGAGAAAAAAATTAAATACATTGAATAAATGTATCAAAAATTGAAAACATGTCAAAGATTTTTGTAAAAATGTTAAAGGATGGAAAAAGTATAAATACATTGATAGTATAAAATATATACAGTTATTTACTATATACTGAAAAACTTATGTTAAACTGATGAAGAAAATATGTATATAAAACAAAAATGTTAAAAAAAGTGAAACAATAGAAAAAATTGAAAATGTAGGGCACAATACTATTTAAATATGATTTATATTTTTTATTTACCCATAAGATACATATTTTTATTTATGTATTTATCTTTATAAAAATGTTTCTTTTAAGTTGAAATATATATGTTTAAAAAATGTAAAAATATACAATAATGAACTTTGAAAACATAAATAAAATTTGAAAAAACTTACGTGTCTTTGTTCCATAAAAATATGTAATTAATATAATTTATTACAGATATACAACTAACTATTTTTATATATTTCTAAATACCAACAACACTAATTAAATATTGCAAACTGTTTCTATTACGTACAAATACAATTTAAACAAAGGATTTCACACTAAATTGTAAAACTAAATGATCACACTCCAATTTTAACGTTACCATCAGCCTTACTTTCTTCCCACATCCTATCATATTATTACCTCCATTAGCTGTCTCTTGACCTATTATCTATTTCTTTATCGCTATTATAGAAAATGTCACCCAGCCTGCTACTGCATTTTGGACTTATCCCTTTTCCATTGTGTCCTCTTGCTGTGTCCATCCCTCTGGTCCCCAGTGGCCTCAATACTAGGTTATAAGTATTTAGGTTTGACTTAATTTTGATCATGGCCGCAGGACTTCCAAATAAATCCCCAACCACTATGCAACCGATTGTGATTCAAATTTCAAGTTTTTTAAAGAAATTAAGAGTTTAGTCAGAGGGGATGTTACTATTCTTGTACAGAAAGGCAAAAAAGCACCTCCTGAAGGTAAGCCTGCTCATTTTAGGACAACCAAACATGGGTTACACACTTGTTCTAGGCTTCGCCAGTGGAGCAGAATTACTGAGAAAGAAGGTGCATTTAGTTTTTCTACATACAGGACCTTTAATACAAATATTCCTGAAACTTTGAAGTGAAAATTGCACGAGATGGGGCCACCAGATAGACCTACTCATTATGAAGCTTTTAATGCATGGGAGAGGATTGCGAGGCAAAAGGAGAGACAAAAATACCAGAGAAGGACAAAACGAGCAATGCTGGATTATGCAGATGCTCGATGGGATGAAGAAAAGCATAGATGGAGGAAGGCTATCATAGAGGGAACCAGATTATATCCAGCTATTGCTACAGATGCAGCAAAGCAGGAAAAAGAGAAAGATCTTCAAAAGAAAGTTGGGGATGATTCTGAAACAGATTTCGGAGAAGACATTTTAGAACAGATGTAAGCATTGAGAACTCCACCATATATGGCTCCTATCATTCACAGAGACACTAGTGCTGATGTAAGCATCACAATGGCAACTGCTCCTGCAGATCCAAGTTTACTCCAGACTGAAAGACCTGCACAGGTTCTCCAAATTGTCCCACCACCTGTGGCTTGACCACAGGTTGCAGCTCCAACTGTAACTATTATGACTGGAATACACACTACCGGCCAGATAACTCCTGTAAATGCCCCGCTAGTGCCCAGAGTTATTGCAACCTCTCCTCCAAATGTGGATTTAAGGACAGAAGCTTCTCAGGTTGTTGGAAGTGTGCCTACCACAGGGTGTGTCCCGATTTCACAAAGTGTTCAGATTGTTGTGTGGAGACCCCCAGAGACAGTGCAAGAACTGATGGATGGAGGGACCTTAGTCTTCCCAACTCCTGTTGCCTCTGTCAACGTTAATGCTTCTACAGAGGGGCATATATAACAGTATAGCTAGAAGAAGCAGCAGAAGTAGAAAGACAGACAGCACAGAGGTGGTAGAAAGACAGGACACAGAAAGGGAAAAGCCATTAAATGTAGCCAGATTGAAGATGGAATTAGTAGAAATAATATGGGGTTGCTTAGAATTTGAACATATTGAGCAGTACCACAGAAAGGAACCAATATACCTGTGTACAGAAATCGTATGAAGAGTAGCTATAGTGTATGATAAATTGGCAGAAGTGTCCCCGAAGTACAAGATTCATCTCGAGAAAAAAATTCACTTTAGGGGAAGCTACAAAGTTCAATCAGATGACCCAGCATTAGAAAACATGAGAATTTCAAGAATGCGTTTACACATTTCATAATTGGTCAAATGCATTAAAAATGGAGTGAAGTTGAGAAACTAGAAATTAAATGAGCACATATACATGAGAAGAAGAAGAGAGAGGAAGCTATAGCTAGGAAACAAGATAAGGGGAGTGAGGGCGAGACTATAGCATTTTCACTCAGAGAGATTGAAGGAGGAATGTATGTACATTTTTCATGGAGTAGAGGTGATTTGAGTTTGCAGAAACCCAATGGGAAATATAGAATACTGCAGAATTTAATAAGGATAAATGAGATAGTTATTTCATGTTTTCTCGTGGTACCAAATCCAGCCACCATATTCTTTCAGATCCTGTGTATTGCAGAATGGTTTACGTTCATTGACCTGTGCCAAGCTTTCTGCTTAGCGTCAATGCACAAAGAAAGCCAGTACATTTTCTCCTTCGTGTTCCAACAGAAGGTATTAGCATGGTGTCATGCCCCACAAGGGTATATAGAGAGTCCATCTATCTTCAACCAGACTCTGAAGAGTAGTCTGAAAACTCTACACATGCCCAACAAATCAACTCTTGTCCAAAACATTGACAATTTGATTGTGGAATCAGAGACGTGAGAGGCTGGTAAACAAGACTCCATTCCTTTGCTGAAAATAGACACACATTGTCTCCAGGGAAGCTGCAGTACTGTCAAATAGAAGTTCAATACCTGGGACATATCATTGTGAAAGGAGCAAGAAAGGTGTTGCCAGAGAAAGTGAAAGCCATCTTGCAGCTGAATCCACCACAATCTCAAAAGGAAGTCAGAATGTTTTGGGAATTGTCAGCTACTGCAGGCAGTGGATACCAAGTGTTTCCATAATGGCAAACCTCTAATGAGGTGGACAGGTAAGGGTGTGTCAGATCCGAAACCATAGGACAACAAATGCTCAATGGTGTTCCTAGAGTTAAAAGACAAAATTGTGTCACGCCCTTGCCCTAGGAATGCCTGATCAGTCAAAAGAATTTGCATTATTTTGCAGTGATAGAGATGGGTGTGTTCTCTCAGTGTTGACGTAGGTTCATAGTGTTGCCTGAAAACAAATAGCATACTTCTCAACAGAACTTGACCCCATAGCTGCAGGTCTTCCTGGTTGTCTAAAAGCGATAGCTGCAGTAATCACTAGTCTGCGAAAGAGTGAGAGCATAGTGATGCGGTACCCTATAACTGTTATAGTCCCTCACTCTGTGGAGCTATTGTTAATAAGAACTAAGACTCAGTACCTGACTCATTGTTTGACTAAATATCAGCAGACTATCTTATCTTGCGATAATTTTGTTCTTCAAGGATGCATTGTACTGAACCCTTCAACTTTGTTACCTATAAATTATGTTGACTGTGATGAAGTCAAACACGATGGTCTAGATGTTATCACAGATCTACGCACCAAACCAAGACCTGATATTAAGGATGAACCCATAATTGAGCCTGACCATGCACTGTTTGTAGGCAGCTCATGTTTATGAGGCAACAATGTTACACTAAGGGGGCATATGCAGTGTGCAACATAAATTACGTTATTGAAGCTTCCTGGATTCAAAGAATCACCTTACCCCAAGTTGCCGAAATTAATTGCTCTTACCAAAGCCTACAGCTTAACTGCACAAATGAGAGAAACTTTTTTTACAGACAGCCTGTACGGGTTTGGTGTGGCCCATGATTTTGGTCAGTTGTGGTGGCATAGAGGTTTTCTAACTTTTTCAGGCACTCCCATTTGGAACAGAAATCATGTTAGAAATCTGTTGGAAGCTTTGAAGTTGCCGAGGGAAATAGCTGTGGGTAAGTGTGCAGGACACCAAAGTGGGATCGATATAGTACTATAAATACGGCAATAGATACACAGATTCAGTGGCACAGTATTGTGCTTTGTTGGCCTCCACATTTAATGGCAATTTCACATGTAAGTTCGAAGAAGAGAGTTCATTCACAATGTTGATGAGATTGGATGGATAAAAGCAGGTTGTGAGAAAACAGCAAATTACATTTTGATGTCGGCTGATGGGACACAAGTTTTGCCCAATAGCTTATTGTTTCCACTGACACACTATTACTATGGGTACACACATTTAGGAAGGGATTGCATGGTGAGGCTCTTCAGGCAAAGTTGGTTTAATTCAAGATTCAGAATGTTTGCTGAAGAAATTTGTCAAGGTGGACCATTCAACAGGATGTAGGTGGATTTCATCGAAATGACAGTGTGAGGGGGTTGATTAGAACACCATGCTATCGTTCCTGCCATTACAACCCCATGACACGACAGCCATGCATAGCCCTTCACCAGGACTGGGAAAGCAGGAGTTAACACTGCCTGCCTCTCCTCGCCTACAGGGATGTCACAGACAGCTGAGTGCTCCCGACCAATCCAGACACGGAGGGGTGGGCCATACCCACTAAAGGAAGGACCAGAGAACCAGAAAGGCGCATTGTTGGAGAAGGAAAACGCTGTGCTGCAGAAGTCGTACCGGGAGCAGAGCTTCGCGAGTGACGGAAAGGATACCATGGAGAGCTCCAACCTTCAGGATGCTGAGAGAGATGGAGGACACCACTCCTGGATGGAGGAGTGGTGGACACCCCCAGAGGATGGGGGAGAACCGTCGCATCTCAGCAGAGCAGCGGCTGCGGTGATACTTCACTTGGGAGGGAGTGCAAGGAGGGAGTAACAGGGAAGGCTAACTGGGAGGTTAATTTAAGGGTTCACCAAGAGTCTTCACTGTGTGCGTGTGTGCCCCTACTTTCTCCTACACCCACCCTGCTCCCTCACATCATATCACTGCCCTATTGGAGGAACGAGGTTGCCTCCCCACGGTTGTATGTTGCCTCTGTGCTGACAGAGTGTGGCAGGTCAGACAAGTCTTCATGGGTTATACAGCATTCGTACCTCGGAATATTGTTTTATCATCGCTGACACCGTGCTTTCTCTCCCCTCCTTTTCACTTTAGTCCACCCTCATCTTTACATACGCCGCACCCCTACAGACTCCTTTATTACGGTGAAGGGTTCTGTCTTGCCAAACCAGTGCAAGGGCAGGGTTACTAACTGCTTCTTTTATTTTATGTTGCTTCTCTCCCCTGCGAGCCTTCTGGGACACCCCCTCCTCACCGAAAGAACACCCAAGGACCACCGGACAGTCGACCCAGACACCATTTGGGAAAAAGAGACCTATATCCCTTCCATATTGACTTTCATTTGCTTTTGTTGGTGTTGTAACCTCCAATACAAATAACATAATTGAGCCCGTAATCCGGCTTCCTTGGTTCTTCTTTCGCCCTTCCCTCTCACAGACAGTTTACAATAGGCTGAGATATGTCGGGGTCCTTGTGTAAATTTTTCTCGAGATGGGTGGAAGCCTACCCAACTCAGAGAAATAACAATCTCACAGTAGCCAAGCTGTTATTGCATGAACTGATCTCTAGGTATGGATGTTGTTTTCTCTTGAGTCAGGTAGAAAAACACATTTCAACACCTAAGTTCTGAAAATGATCTGCACCACATTACAAAATGAGCAAAGACTACACTGCAGTTACAGACCTTAAGCTTGCGGAATAGTTGAAGAAGTCAATGGGACTATCAAATCCCAATTAGAAAAGGTTTGTGCGCCAACCTCTCTGAAATGGCCAGATGCTTTATCTTTGGTGTTAATGAGTATTTGAAGTACTCCAGACAGGAAGACGGGACCATCCCCACATGAGATTCTGATGGGAAGGGGCATGAGATTACCAGCTGTTCCTGCAAATGCTCTCTTGAATATCACTGACAACATTATCTTGGATTACGGCAAAGGTTTGCCTGATGTGGTCCGTTCTATTTCTAATCAGGTTTCAGCAGCCACTCAAGACCCGCATCAAGAACACTGCCATGACCTCAGCCCTGGTGACTGGGTCATGATCAAGAAGCAGGCTCGGAAGACTTGTTTAGAGCCCAAATGGAAAAGCCCCTTCCAGGTGATTCTGACAAGAAATACTGCTGTTGAATGTGCTGGGTTTGCAAACTGGATTCATGCTTCACACACCAAGAAGGTGAGAAATCCAGACGACGCACTTGTGATCTATGATCCTGAAACAAGAGCACTGGTGACTGCACCAATTCCTGAGAGACCACCCAAACCAGCAGCACCGTTGCCTGAGCAAAAGCAGAAGGAAGAGAAGGGTGAAGATCAACCAACCGAACGAGAAAGTCACATGTCCGAAATAACACAGAGTGAAATAGAAGTCTCTAATGAAAAAGAACCAGACTTCTCCTCAGAACAAAAGTCAAACTGAAACTGCATCTGCACGTATAGAAGATCCAGGAAAATGAACAAGTCCTGAAACAAAAAGAAAGAATCAACAAGCTGAATGGCTGCAAAGCTATCACCATAAGTGCACCGAAAAAAACCTCATCAATAACATGAATTCCAGAGACTATACCTGAAGATACTGAGTCTAGTGATGAAAGTGGTATAGAACAAAAAGAAAAATCTCTGAGAAATTCCAAAAGAGGAAGGGTGCCTTGTGGCAGGAATTCAGCACCTGAATGGTCATATTACGTGAACACAGCATTGAATGTCACCTTCAAATATTTGTGCAAAGTGAGCCCTGAACTCCTTGAGAACAATCCGAACTCTTAAAGGACAAACAAATTTTGAAAGAAGCAAAAATAGGAGACCTTAAATAAATTAGCAACAAAACAAAATGTGCTGTTACACCTTTATTATTTTAGTCTTTTATTTTACAGAATTTCAACCTAGGACTAGTGAGCAGTAGAAGAATAGGGATAACATTTTAGAAGAACACAGAGTAAGGTTGAGGATTGTCTGCTAAGTAACCTAACTCTAAAAAGACTTATATATAAAAGAAAAACAAACTGTTGAACTCAAGAAGATTGAAACTAGCTCAGAGAGAAATGTGTTGCATTGGAAATAAGTGTAAATATATTATGTGTTTGTAATAACAGTAATAATGATTTCCATACTAATAATAGGATTTCATTTGACGCTTGAGACAGAAAATAATATTAAGAACTTTACCAAACCCCATACCCATCTTAGCTTAGAAGATCAGTTTGGATATTCCTTTGTGAGTTATAAGAAAGATGATTTCTTAGCAAATGTATACTCTAGATTAGTTCAGGAATACGCTAATGTTATGGATGCTAAGGGCTGCTAAGTCTGCGTACACTTGACTACATGAATTTCAAAAGAAGTAACATATTACCACATGCCTTTGTTATGTTATGTTATGTTATGTTAAAATGGGACTTATATAGCGCAACGGCTACTCCAAAGGAGTGTCCCGGCGCTTTGAGCTCCAGACCTAAAAGGAGAACTAGATAACATAACAGTAAAAGAGCAGGGGCCTAAAAGAGGGGACAAATTATTCAGCGAACAACCAGGTTTTTAAGTCTTTCCTGAAGACAAGCAGATTTGCGGTGTTTCGCAGGGACACCGGTAGAGAATTCCATAGCTGAGGAGCAAGGAAACTAAAGGACCGGCCGCCTAGCCGAGCCTTTTTGATGCGTGGCACCCGAGCCAACGCCAGAGCTTCTGACCTGAGGGATCGCGCAGGTCGATAAAAGTCCAGCCTCCTCTGAAGATATTTGGCACCATTGCCATGCAAGGCTTTATGGGCAAGAGTCATGGCCTTGAACAGTATCCTTTTCCGCACCGGAAGCCAGTGAAGGGATACAAGGAGATTGGAGGCACTAGTGCGGCGGTGCAGGCCAAAAATTGCACGCGCAGCAGCGTTCTGAGTGACCTGCAAACGCTGGAGGAGGTATTCAGGCAAGCCCAGATATAGGACATTTGCATAGTCCAATCTGGACCCTATGAGTGCCCGAACAGTGATCCTCCGATGTTGCTCCGAGAGAAGGGGAAAGAACTTGCGCAGCATTCTAAGAATCCCAAAACATGTTCCCGTGAGAGTAGAAACCTGGGATTTGAGCGAGAGCTTGTTGTCAATTTTAACTCCCAGGTTCTTAGCCCACTTAGAGGACTGAGTGGGAGGGAACATGTCAGCAGGCCACCATCCCTGCCAATCTGGTTCCGATGGGCATCCGAAGAATAGTATTTCAGATTTGTCCGAGTTGCACTTTAGGCTGTTGTGCGAGAACCAGCTAAAAACAGCCCCAAGGCACTCGCGGATCCTTTCTCCATCGAAATCTTCGCTCTTATGACAGGTGAAGAGGAGCTGGGTGTCGTCAGCATAAGAGACGATCCGGGCCCCATAGGACTCCGCCAATGTCGCCAGAGGGGTCATAAGGATGTTAAATAGAGTGGGGCTCAATACAGAGCCCTGAGAAACTCCGACTCCCAGTGGCGGCATCTCGGCGGATCCGGGTGGGACCCAGACCGTCTGGCGGCGGTTGGCCAGAAAGGAACAAAACCAGTTGAGCACCGTCCCCCCTAGCCCGATGTCATGGAGCCTAGTGAGGAGATCCTCATGGGGGACGGTGTCAAACGCCGCCGACAGGTCTAACATAACTAACATCACCCTGCCTCCCGTGTCCAGCACCTCTTTAACGATCTCCGAGACTTCCAGGAGCGCCGTCTCGGTGCTTAAGTTGGAGCGAAAGCCCGATTGGGAATCATGAAGTAATTCATTAGACTCCAGGAAGTTGGAGAGCACGCTGTGCACGTGTCTTATGCTGTTTCATGTACCATCGTGCTTACTTTAGTTTACAGAAGAGGAGATTTTAAATACTTTTACAGTAACTATGATCTGATACTTTCAAGAGTTCCTTTGATAGAAAACATGAATTTACTCCCGCAAGCAAAATAAATGGATGCTGCCTGGCATTATTTCTTCCAGCATAGGTCTAGAGATAGGGTAGAAGCTTGCCAGAATAACTTAACCTGTTCAATGCGGGCAGTGGAAAAGATATACATAATGGCTTTAGAAGAAAGATACACTAACATAACCCGAATCAGTGATAAGAGTAGTGATGTTTTAGAAAACGCTTGGAAGAAAGAGGAGAATGAATTTCGGAAAAAGATAGTTATCCAAAACTGAGATTAGAAACCCAACACAAAGTGAAGTTTTTCATTTATAGAAGGAGGATGCTTAAGCGGACTAGACATGTACAAATCTGTAGTTGCGAACTCACATTTGAACTCCCAGGGGGATCATGGCATATATTGCAGGGAGATGACAATGCAAATCTTGGTGATTACCATATTTGTGGCTTAAATGCTTATTTCTGGTTGCCAACATACTGGGAAGGTATTTGTTACCTAGGCATAATAATTCCAAAAATGTGTCATGTAGAAAACTTAGCTGCATTAACAATGACACCATCACATAGACACAAGTGAAATGCTGAAAGAGACGGGAGCAGGATTAACAGGAGACATATGTGGAGCAATCCTTCCACCCGTAGTCATCATTTTAAATAACAAATAGATTGGAAATTTAGCTACAGTTTTTGACAAAATGGCAACGAGCATATACAGAGGTTTGCTTAAAATTAACACAGAGGTTTTTGCTTTAAAGTCTATGGTACTCTTAAAAGGCAGACACTGGAGGTAAACACCTGCAGTCCATTTAATATGTGATTACTGTTGGTGATACACCTGTAGTGAGGTCTCACCTATAGTAAAATGTCCACCGGGTGATCAAAAAAAAAAAAACTCCAATAGTACTGAATGGGCAAGCCCCAATTGCAACACTAAGGGGCCAATTATGATCGCGGACAGACTTTCGTCCGTCCGCGATCACTGAGGAGGAGGGAACGTCCGCATGGGCTGCGGTGTTCCCTCCTGTACGCTTAGGATGTGACCGCCACCCTGGCGGTCACATCCTCTATTACTTACATTGCGGCGGGTGCGGCTTCAGCTGCACCCGCAGCAATGTAAAAAATGCAGGTGTTGCATTTGTATGCAGAAAGAGGCAGGCACCGCGCGGTGCCTGCCGCTTTCCGCATACAAATGCAGGGGGGTACCATAGGTACCCCCCATGTGCACCCCCCACCCCCACTTCACCTAGGGGGCCCGCAACGGGCCCCCGCAGTGATGTTACACATGCTTTTCCACGGCGGAAAAGCCGCCGCGGAAAAGCATGTTTCCCATCCCATCCTAATCTGGCTGACGGTGTCTGAGAGACACCGTCACCATATTAGAGCTTTTCCGCCGCGGTTGTAAGCCAACCGCGGCGGAAAAGCAGCGGACGGAAACCAGGACCCACCAGCCATCCTAATGTGGCGGTGGGTCTTTGGTGGGTCCGCAGCGGATTTTCCGCATCCTCCGGGCTGGCGGTGGCTTCCGCCGGCCCAGAGGATGCGGAAAATCCGCTATCCTAATAAGCCCCTAAGTATGTAACTACAGCAGAGCAATCATTTTTAGGCCAGTAAGTTTTATCTGTTAGGGTGGACAACCTATGTTAAAGGATGACTGAGATTTTGCAGACCCTATTGCACCCGATTTTTGATAAACTTGACTGTTTGAAGGTGGGCCTGAAATTGTTATCTTCTAATAATACTATTTTAATATTTCCTACTAAGATTTTAGCAAGTTCATCTCCTGTTATTTCTGCAGCAGTTCCTTCCTGTTGTGGGTTCAGCATGGTTTTTAATACAAATAGTCATGGGTTTGTTAATACTGCCACCAACCAGTTTTCTAAGGCTGTTGAAGATTGTTTTCCTATTGTAACGAATATGGTTCTGCCCACTAGAAAGGACGAACTGGGTATGGTAAGTTTACCTACAACTTCTGACCGATCTGGCTCTAAGCCATTAGCGATGCTTGGATCACTTAATTTATCCCCATCCACTTGTCCTTTTGTTCCCTTTTTAGCTACCGGGCCTTTAATGAAGGCTGTACTTTACAATAAGATCAGAACAGTTATTAAATAAAGTCACCCACTGGCTTTTTGCATATATAGATCAACTTCTTTCTGTTTGAAGGGTCACTTGTGTACGTACGCCCCATCCCCAAGTCTTATGATGGTTATTGTATAGTCATTAACTTTGGAAATCCTGTTTATGCTCACAATGTATTAATCTTCACAAACCTTTGGAACCAGTTGGTTGTCAGACAGTCATGTCCCTCAATGAAACGGGGTATAACTGTTCTGCACCATCACATTACGGAAGGCCACAATATTATTCTTCGAGAACATATTTTACCCTCTGCATTAGAATGTGATGTTAGACTGACTTCAGCAATCCGTTCCAATTCCTCTCCTTTTGATAGGGAGTGTCCTGATTATGAAGCACCAACTAAGGTTTAACTTGTATGAAATTAAACACAGGCTCTGTAAATATCATCAGCTGGAATGTTGCATAGTTTAGGACTAAGTTAAGTCAACCTGCATGGGAATCTTGATACAATATTGTTACAAGAGCCATGGGCTACCTGTTTTATTGATGACTATATCTGTTTTAGTAACTGACCTATTGCAGCCAGTTTCGGCAGAGTGGTAGGGGGTCTCACCTCCTGGTCTAAGGTTGTTCTCAAATACAATGCTTTACTCATGTGTCTGATAAGGGACCCGAACAAGTCTGAATTTTATTTAATTTATTTTTATAATATTGATCTTATCAATCTGAATAGTTAACATTTTTTATGCTTTTTGAATTTGTGTAAAATTCCATAGAAACACAGGATTTCCCCAATTTGATTATTTAGAATTTTGCCGAAGGTAGAACCTATTCTTTTGATCTTTTGATCTAAGTACCCTAGTGGGTCACACTCAGGGTACTAAATCAATTATGAGTGTGGACTCCAGGGGCGGAATTATTAGCAGATTTTGTTTCTAAACATGATTTGGTAAATGTACATAAGTTTGATTCCCAGGCAATTAATTTACTACCTACTTTCCTAAGACATGAGTTATATTATTGTGACTCTGGACTTCTTGAAGTACTTTATATGTCTTTAACATTATGCTTACTAATTTTGGAGCCACATTTTTTTTTAAAACAAATTTTATTTGGTTATTCCGGATGAAATTTGGGCTAAGCCCTACAAATACCAGTAGGAAGCAAATTGGACAGGAACACCAAATTTTTAAAACCTTTGCAATACCTGCAAACATGCAGGAAAATACAAACAAAACAATATGCAGAGAATTCCAGACACACGTTTCTATGTAGTAATTTTGGTCAGGGGTCTGGGGATGGTAGGAAGCACGATTCCCACAATACTCTGCCCAGCGAGTCCAAATCTTCCAGGGCTTATGAGGGCAATCACGTGCCAGAAACACTGCAATCTCAGCACCCATACATGTATCTAGCTCTGCCTTCCACTTGCCCAAAGTCGGGGGGGAAGTCCCTTTCCTTAGCTGTGCAATGTCGCGTTTGGCGATAGTAAGGGCCCCCTATCCCATCCGTACTATGCAAGAGGAAAAGTTGCGGGTCATTTAGGAGTTCCCATGATGATAACTCACTATGCAAGGGGATACCCTGCGCCAGAAGGGTTGCAACGCAGAGCAGCCACAGACTGTATGGAGAAATGGCCCTTCTTCTCTGTCGCATCGTAAGCATGCAGGAGATTATATGGCACCCATCTTCCAGAGCCTGGTTCGAGTATAATATGTGCAGTGTAAGTACTTAAATTGAATGAGACGGTATTGTGTGGAAACTTCCGAGCCCCAAGGGCTAGCAATAGCCTCTGCCCAGTCGTCGTCGGTCAGGTCGGGAATGTCCTCCTGCCATGCACGTCTGGCCTTGTCGAGGGTAGTCTGGGTGTTAGTGGTCAGTGTTTGATAGATTAGTTTGATTTTGTGTAGGCCTAAATCTCCCATTAAAAGGCGTCCTTCAAGAGGATGGAATTCTGGTAGGTACTTCAGAGTCTGGATCAGGGGGGTCAGAGCATGGCAGAGTTGGAGGTATTTATAGAACTGGGTCTTATGCAGTTGAAAATCTACTTGGAGTTTCTGGAAGGATTTCAGTGTGGTACCCCGCATCACATCACCCAGGGTAGAGATCCCTACCAAGTACCACCCACGGAAACCCCGCAAGGCTGCCACCGGATGGAGGTATGTACTGTGCCACAGGAGAGTCATTTGAGTTAGTGTCCCACGCCACCCCATCTGCTTGACCGTGTCCCACCAGAGCTGTATGACCAGTTTACTTGCCGAGGGTACCGGCTTCAAGGAGTTGGGACTATAGATAAATTGGATAAGGGGAGTCCGTCACATTGAAGCTTGTTCGAGTGCGAAAGCCGGGTCGGTTGGGGAATTCTACCACCATTCATTTATTATCAGGACATGAGAGGTGACATAGTAAGCATAGACGTCTGCCGCTGCAATTCCCCACAATATGTGGACTGTGTGCATGTGCGTAGCGCTACTCTAATCACACCGCCTTTCCAGAGAAATGTATTAAGTATGGCATTTACTTGCGCAAACCAGGAACACGGAATCTTGTAAGGGAAATTTTGCAGTCTATAGAGAATTCTGGGTAAGGAGACCATATTGAAGATGGCAGATATACCATATAATGATAATGGAAGGGAGGACCATATTGTTGTTTCATTAGTGAGGCTCGCGAGCAGTGAGCTGATATTGTTGGCCCACGAGATCTTAGGGCTTGGTGATATGAAAAATGCTCAAATATTTGAAACCATCTGCCGTGTGGGACAGTGATGTCGCCCAGGTGCCCCGTCCCTCATTGCCGCATACCGGGAAGAGCACCGATTTGTCATGGTTGTTGGTGTGTAGGCCAGCAGTTGGAGCCACTTTGTTTTTAATGCCTCCTCACCCCTTAGTTCGCAAAGTAATGTCATGGCAATTAGCTAAGGCCTCACAATGTATGGACTCCCTGATTAAATCAAACTTGCCAGTTGACCTATCATGCTTATCTGATTGTAAGGAAATGCATCTTTTTGCATGTTCACCCCCACATTCATGGGACTGGTGCTGCTAGTCTTTTCAACTCCGAGAGGGCACTGAGGCCTGTTACCAGACCTCAGTGCCGGTGTTCTAATCCTACACCAAGTTATGATGAATTGGATACACCCAATTGGCAAGCACTGGCTTACTTATAAGTCCCTAGAAAATAGTACCGAGGTGCCCAGGGCATATAAGACAGAGTGTTCATCCACGGCTGCAGCACCACTTGTCCACTCTGCATGTAATGGAAACAAAATGGACCCCAGCTTGCCAATGCAGACTGACAGTGCAGTGTGTGACACTGCTAGTTCGATTTTGTCATCACACCCAACGGAAATCCCACCATTTCCCATTGAGTAATATTTGTAAGTCTCCCATAATGAAGATCTAGAGTCCTATGGCAGGGAGCTATATATCACAAAGTAAGACATATGATTTTCTATATGTCTCAACAGCAACATTTCCAAATTGTCGTTTTGCTGTGGAAGGGTTAGAAGCCCCTTTGGCTAACACAGTGTTACCGACTGGCACCCCAGTCTGGCTAACATCTGAATGGGACCATCTAAATAAATCAAGTAAGGTATCAAATTAATGGGGATATTAAATCTGACAACTATTAAAGTTGAGTAACTTTTAGAAAGCCCAGTTACCTCACAAAGGCACTGACACAGAGAAGGGTTTCTGGCCGCCTTGGGAGACTTGTGAAGGACTCCCAGGCCCGCAAACAAATTAGTTACTGCAGAGCGAGGTGTTGCCTCCTCTCCCAGGATGGCCGCTCAGGGTGTTCACCCAAAACGCAGGAAGGTGAAGCTGCCTTTGAAGGGCCGCTGTGACAACATCCCTGAGCAGGATGCCTTTTGTTCCTGCAGACACTTAGGAGTCAGAGCCATGGTAGGGGATATCAGTGCCCAAATTGGTTTTCCTGTGGACATGCATACACCTCTAGGGTATGCTACCCTGCTCCTGAAGTCAAAGTAAGGGTCAAGCCATCTCGAAGGGGGCAACTATAATTGGAGATCGGTCTTGATATAGTCACTTTTTGGGAACATTTTCACATCAACCTACTGCCAAAGTGAGGTTTGATGCTAGCAGGGAACTTACAGTCTCATTCCACCTTCAAAGAGGAGTACACCAACGTTGTATTATATACTCTTCATTGTTTATTTTATATATTAATAATATTCATTCTTATTTATAGAACACAGCTTCGATGTATCTGTGATTGGAGGTATTCCATGCTTGTGTAGCTATATGTTGACGATGAAGTGTTACTGGCTCGAACACCAAGGGCTCTATATAATTTAGTGGTTTATTTTACAGATTTTATGTCTAGTTTAGGTCTAAGCACAAATTTTGTTGAGTTATAAGTTAGGTCCTCTGTCTCACGGCACTCAAAACGATGTACTTTTTCCATTGATAATAGTAGTCTTGTAAAGGTTTTTAACTTTCCTTACCTTGGCATTTTTTTTGATAGTGGTTATTCATGGATAACAAAATTGAGTTTTGTTGCCAGGAATGTTTGCAATTGGTGGCTTGTTTACAGAAATTACCAACAAAATCAGAGGGGAAATGTTTGATTCCTTTGTAATAAATTTATCAAAGTCAGCGTATACCTGTTGCTACGTATGGGCAGGAGTGTGGGGTTATGACAAGGGCTCTCCTTTACAGTTTGGAGAGAACTATTTCTGGAGATGTCTTTTGTCTGCACCCCCTAGCATCCCACACTATTTATGTCATCAAGGTTACAATATTTGGAAGACTCTATAGAGTCAGCTTTGCTATTACTCTGGGTTTCGATCAGGATGAATGGACAAGCCCAGGGCTAACTCTAGGGAGGTTTAACCGGTACAGTCGCACCTAGCACTGACCTAAGGGGGCGCTGTGTTTTGAAATAACTTATGGGTTCAAAAGCAACCACTCCACTTCAGAGTTACTTTTGTGTTGCACAGTTTTCAGGCAACAATAAACATGTCAAGATAATTCTGAGGATTAAAGTTCCTGCTGGAGAGAAATCGAGTTTTATTTTGTGGCTGTTCTGACTCAACATAAAGTAGCACAGAGGCTTAATATGCCTGCTGCAAAGAACATGTTACATGCAAATCACAGAATTGTATTTTATGTGGATAGCTCAGTGGGCTTCTGCTTTTGTCGCATAGATTCTTTTGTTACTTGCAGAGCTGCAAGGCATTGGGGTTGGAACCTAATGTTCTTTCCCAGTCTTTCCATATCCTAACCATGCTAAAAAGTGTTAGTTTGGGGTAGAAATACATTATTTTTAATAATGTCAACCCCAGCCACAGTGGTACATTATAAATCCAGAGTTTGTGCCTCTCCAGATCAAACATTCTTAAAATATACTGTCTACTAGTATGGATGATATGTGATTATCTCACCTTGTAAACCTCATTGTTTTATGTAATATTTGCTATAGACTGGTTTACACAGTATGATTCATTATCTCTGTGTAATGTGTGATATAAAGTGCTAGGACACTCTTTTATGATTTCCCTTATATCAATTTTGATCTGCTAATGTCTGGACGTCTGTGCGATGGTACATACAATCAGTCCTTATGATATTTAACTTTCTTTTGTATATTTTACATTAGATGTTCTAGATGATCTTTCATTCAATTCTGGGAAAGTATGTTTTTAAACAATGCTGGGTTGACTTCTGTTTTTCACAGCCTTCCTAATGGATAAGTGTACTTTGCAGTAGATGATTTCCTAAAATCAGATGGGCAATGTCGTAGAATAATATTATTTTAACTATTAGGTGTTTATTTCTTGTTTCATTGGTGGTGTACTTTTTATGTATGCCCATGGTATGCAAAATTCAGTTACTTTTCTGAATTTTAATACCAGTATTAATAGTGTCACGATGTGCACAATTGCCTAAAAACCTTATTGCCACAAGTCACAACATTTTCTGGATTACAATGTATGTTCTTCAAGCTGATTGGTAATTGAAGATGTATTTTATGGAATAATAAATGTACTCGTTGCAAAGAGTGGCAACTGTCTTTAGTGAGATGTAAAACATAATTGTTTACAAGACAATGATTGTAGTCTCCGTTGACATGAGCATAAGAGGCTTTGAACTCTCGCCACTTAGAAAACATGAACACTGCCTTTCCAGGTAACTAACAAAATACCTTCTCCTATTTTGTTTTTACCCCACCAACTCTTCCCCCATAGTACTGATGCATGCATTTTCCATAATACTTTTAATAACCCTTGTTTTAGAGGTATAAGGACAGGTAAAGTTAATTATAAATTTAAATAAAGTATAGTTCACCCATAATTGACAACACTACAACTAACTAAAACATGAATGCCAGCTACAAAAGATTATTAATTCCAACACCATTAAACTGGGCAATAATAACACCTACCATTTACAACATATCTAAATTCTGGTATGAAATACCATGTTAGAAAAAAGAATTTTTTTTATTAAACATAATTAGTGTAACATATCCATAAATATTGTTTAATTCCTACAGTTCAAGCATCAAGAGTGTGAAAACGTACCTTTTATTATGAAGTTGGATTCTTGTCCAGTAGAGAGGTTTCATTGGGCGACATGGTTCTATCGCCTTTTTCCTGCTAAGACTATCTTGCTGAATTCCAAGTGCAAACAAACATCCAGGCAATGGAGGAGCAAGAGTCCCACTGACTGGATAAGGATAGGCTGTTATGTTCATACTAGGTACTGGTGGTGGTGGTGGTGGTAGTGGTGGTCCATTGCCTGAACCGGGCAACATCAGAGGTAGTGGTGGAGGGAGAGGTGGCCCCAAATTCTGACCCGGCAAAGGTGGTGGAGGAGGTGGAGCCCCAAAACCTGGTAAAGGTGGAGGAGGGGGTGGAACAGGAACGTCAGAGCCTGGCAGTGGGGGTGGAGGAGGAATTAAAGAGCCGGGCAATGGAGGGGGAAGTGGAGGTGGGGGTGGAGGAGGAACTACAAATCCAGGTAATGGAGGACAAGGAGGAGTACTAGAATTCCATAACCCAGGCAATGGAGGAGGAAGAGGTGGAGGTGGAGGAGGAGGAGGAGGAGGGGCCGGTGGCAGCGAAGGGACAGTTGTAAACTCTAAAGTATGTGGAAGTGGTGGGGCAGGAGGCATATCAATGCCATATTGATGTGGCTGGACAGGAAAATATTCAGTTCCAGGCAAAGGTGGTGGAGGAGGGACTCCCATAAAAGGCATCAGAGGTAAAGGTCCTTCATCAGGCAGAGGTGGTGCCGGGGGAGGAAGTGTAACATCCTTCCCTTCGAGAAGATCTGGACCCAACCTTGTGACAGGCTGAACTGGAGGAGAGGATGTGCTGCAAGTGCCATTTAATGTATGGTAAGAATTTAGATCCTGGTAACAGGGTTCAAGTTCAGAGTTAGATGGAAAATTGTGTACAATTTCTGTACTTGAAGATGAAGCAGATGCAAAAAATGATTGTCCTGGATATGATATGGACGCCTCTTTTTCTGTCTCTGAAAGAATTGTCTGAGCAGGAAAGCCCTGCATAGTTTCAACGGAATTACACGAATATTGCTGCAACAAGGATTGTTTTGGTGATAAAACTAGAGCTATTTCAGAGCAATAAGTTAATTGAGTTTGAGGTTGTAAAGTTGATAATTCCAGAGCTGATTCTGCCACACTGTCCCCATCAAGTGTAGGTGGTAGCTGTGGCAGTGAAACAGCGGAAGGCACTTTTTGTAAAACAGATTCTTCTGTTGGTGATGTTTGTACAGATTTTACTAGCAAAATACTTTTGGGAGGTACATTCAAGTCAACTTTGTGAAGATCAGAATGCTGTGAGTCTGAACGTGACGCAGTTTCACACTGAATCCCCAGATCTATTGAGGTCCGAGCTGCATCCATCGGTACAGACTGTTTTTCCAGTTCTGTTATTTTTGTCCTGAGATCCTCAATGGTTTGCTCCAACTGTTGAATTACGTTGGCGTGTTCTTCCTTGAATACAACACTTTTCAATTCATAGTCCCCCTATAAAAAAATGAAAAGTTTTCACATATTGCATTGCAAATTTCTTCATTAACATTGAGAACATCCCATTTCCAATTAGCAATCTCAACAAGGGATAAACAAACAACATTTAGTCTAATACCTTTTTGATAGACATAATAGATGAAATTGCAATTAACTTTTGGTTTAACTCAAAGTTTCTTCATAAAATACATTACATCTGAATCTCAGAGCCTCATAAAAAGTTATTCCCACTCTGAAGTATCTTATTGCAGAAGAGACTGGAGAGCAGATTCTTGTTTGAAATATTGAAAATCTTACTTCCAAAGTTTGAATGATAAAAACATGATTTCATTGGTCACAAAAAATGAGTGTTTAACACAAATTGTTGAAAGTTATATACAGACTTATGCTGTGCTCGCTATTCTTTCAGGAGCACATCTACTATAGTTAAGGAATCATGAATATGTCATTGGTGAAGTAATGAAGGGAGGGTCCTATGAAGTATGTGTGGTTGTTTATATCTATAATTTGTAACTTTACGTCAATGCAGACAATACACAATATTTCATTGAGTTGTCAATATAGCAATCTACAGAGAGTCTCCAAGATGCTTTCTCTTCAAGTACTGTAAGAATATATATATATATATATATATATATATATATATATATATATATATATATATATATATATATATATATATATATATATATATATGTATCCCAAGTGCGGTCATTCCTTCTTCTTGGGCTGGCAATGATACACTGATTCAGAAAAGGGGGTGGTGATGAACAGAGTGTCTGAATTAAGCAGACCACTCTTACCCAGTCCAAAGATCAGGGCTTGATCCATCACCGTTATTTAGCTCACTGCCCCATCCCAGCTCAGAACCTGGCTATATGCAAATTAGTCTGTCCCTGGCCCAGTGCATCATGGGAACAGGGCAGACCAAACTACCAAGCCAATTCTTCACCAGAAAGGAGACAAGCTTCCGGGGACCGGTTTCTTCCATTTCAGGCGTCGTCGGCCCGGCTTGCTTGAATCCTGATGGAGCAGTGAGCAAGGGACTCATGTCTGAGTATACCCTTCCACGCTTATGGTGGACAAAATGATTCAGAAAAGGGGGTGGTGATGAACAGAGTGTCTGAATTAAGCAGACCACTCTTACCCAGTCCAAAGATCAGGGCTTGATCCATCACCGTTATTTAGCTCACTGCCCCATCCCAGCTCAGAACCTGGCTATATGCAAATTAGTCTGTCCCTGGCCCAGTGCATCATGGGAACAGGGCAGACCAAACTACCAAGCCAATTCTTCACCAGAAAGGAGACAAGCTTCCGGGGACCGGTTTCTGCCATTTCAGGCGTCGTCGGCCCGGCTTGCTTGAATCCTGATGGAGCAGTGAGCAAGGGACTCATGTCTGAGTATACCCTTCAACGGTGATGGATCAAGCCCTGATCTTTGGACTGGGTAAGAGTGGTCTGCTTAATTCAGGCACTCTGTTCATCACCACCCCCTTTTCTGAGGCAATGATACACTGAGCGCTCACCATTTCAATTCCTTTATTCAGTATTTTCCCCATTAGTGGGCGTGGCCTCATTAGCCCGATGGCATGCTGGGACTGGTAGTACTAAATGGTGGGTATTAGCTTATTTCCTTAGTAGGTACAGTGCATCAATTGTCAAATTTAAAACCAGTTCCTTCCTTAGTAGGATGGGATTTAGGCAGATGAGTATTTCATTTTCATGAGAACGCCGTGCCACGTGATTTGGGAAGGTTCCAAATCAAGCCTTTTCATTGTTTTTGGAAAATGGTGCTCCTCCCCACGGCAAGGGCTGCTGTGTCACTTATGTATCCCAAAGTGCTCCAAAGCATCGGGAGGGCACACAATGGCATTCTCTTCAGTGACAAGCCTCGCTGCAACTCGCCTGTCATTCCCCAGACTTTCCACCATAAAGCTGAAGCGTTTCGAGGCTTTGCACCTCTTCTTCTTGGGCTGGCAATGATACACTGCGTGCTCACCATTTCAATTCCTTTATTTAGTATTGTCACCATTAGTGGGCGAGGCCCCATTAGCCTGATGGCATGCGGGGACTGGTAGTCCTAAATGGTGGGTATTTGCTTATTTCCTTCGTAGGTACAGTGCATCAATTGTCAAATTTAAAACCAGTTGCTTCCTTAAATAAGCACACTCGCCACACAATGAACACATCATCTATGTAACGCCAGTATTTGACAATGTTAGTAGACCATACAGTGGCATGTTGAACCTTGAGGACATGCTCCTCCCACCAGCCAACGTGGAGCCCCGCGTAGCTGGAGGAGAAGCATGCCCCCATAGCCACACCTCTTAACTGTTGAAAGACCGCATTCTCAAACGTAAAAACATTATTATTATGGAGACACCAATGAATCATTCTGATGAACATCTGATTATGGCGGTACATTTCAATAGGCCTTTTGCCCAAATAAAACTCCACAGCTTTTATTCCATCCGAATGGGCAATACTCGTATACAAAGCAGATAGGTCCATTGTTAAAAAAGATAATCATCAGATCACTCACAGTTACTTAATTGATTCAAAAAATCGATGGTATCCTTAATGTAGCCAGTAAACTCGTCACAAATTCTTGGAGATATAAATCAATATACTTGGATGTATTCTCAAAGGTACTGTTGATAAATGAGACTATAGGTCTCCCCAAGACCGTTGTTTCCTTTTTGTGTACCTTTGGTATGACATAAATATTAGGCAAAGTTGGAAATTATTCAATTGTGCAAATACCGATATATATTTAAGTACTCTGCATTTGCCATTTTGGTACATTTGCCTATTTATATAAATATGTACTAATTATGGTAAATTTGATAATATGGTAAACAATAGAGCTTTCAATTCTGTGTCAGGTAAGTGAAAGATCCATTGGCACTATTTTGACAGCAACCATGCATTTAAAATAGTTAGGGATGATGGTTGCTGATGTTGTAATCATTTCTGACTATTTATTTTTGAGCATGGGGAGATGTTTGTATTCAAATAGGCTGGAGACGCAACAAAAACTAGTTTGATCCAAGGCACAAACAACTTTATTGAACATGTGGAAGAAAGTTACTAGTGAGGTAAGTTGAAAAGGTGATGTCTACAATAAAATAGTTATCATAAATTCCTGCACAGATGTGAAGACATAGATGTATGCAGGTGAGGAATTTCCTTCCCATATATATCATTTATCGCAAGTAGATGGTATGCAGCTGTTTGGCACATGTGACCTCCCTGTTTAATCTTATCAGTTCCTCACCTTGTCTTCCTCCATCCACCCACCCTGCTTTATATTTCTATCGGCAATCTTACTTTAGGTTTTCATTTAGCATTTTATTTCATTGAACACATTTATTCAGTACCCCAAACTTTTAACATCACATTTTCAGTCCTTGTAAACTCTGTCACTTATCATTTTTTGGGCACTAACTTCCTTCACTAGAAACCATTCTTTTCTATTATTGTGGCTATTGCTCCTCATATTGTAGCTACATGCCACATTCTGCTTTCTCCACTTCTGAAACTTCTTACTTTACATTGTTTTCCACTGGGAGGAGAGGTTCAAGTGGCTGGAGCTGCCACATTTGGAGCTTGGGGACATAGATTTGAATCCAGAACTTGGTGCTCGATTCAACATCATGTCAAGGCACTTAAAGCTTAATTTAGAGATTGGTGGACATTCCCAAAGTGGGAGTTTGTTTTTGAAAAAATAAATATTAATTATCCCTATATCCTGGGAATTTACTTTTGTCCAGCCCCTCATCCCCACGTTTTTCCTGGCAGAGATGGACAGGGGGAAAAAACATTAGGGTATCCACCCTAAATACGGCAGATAGTGTAATGTCGTTTCTCAAACAGCCACTAATCTGTCTGGCCATCAGAGGAAATAATCCATCAAAGGAGCAAATAGGACTTTTTCGACAAAATACTTAAAAGTCCACCAGTCTCTATAGGAGAAGGACAGACCGGGGGTTTGGCAGTTGTGGTACTCTCTTGTGTTTGCAACAAAGTATCCTGTTGTCAAACTCTAAACATGGCCGATAGTTTCTTAGGTTTTCTTCAAATCCTTAACTCATGCCTATCTCTGTTCTCTAGTCTGAAATTGTCTCCCTCCTGCCATCTCTTGTCCCTACAGTCACAGTGAAAATGCTCAGGAGTTTCCTCCTTCTGTTGGTGTTCTTTCACAATTTCGTCATCCTGAAAGTCATTAAACGTGGGTTCTTTTTTCATCTGACCTTTGTTTTACAACTTCCTACATATTCAAAGCTCACCCTAAAAATGTTCTCTTCTCTTCAACCGACCTGTCATATTTTCCCATTTAACAACAATGTCGCCCATTTTACCTTATTGTGCAGGTGTTTTTTCTTAAACATTTGCAAAAGCACTTTAAAATATAAATACCTGGGGCGCATTTATCATTGAGTTCCGTCGAGCTTGCACCGCAAAGGTGAGGCAACTACTAAGTCAGATTTATCAAGCCATGCCAGGCCACCTTGCGTGGCCCTGAGTGACTTAATACATCTACAGTAACGCAGCACAAATAGCTGCGTTGTCTTACACTTCCCCAGGGAGGCATTCCATGAGTTGAGCATGGGTGTTCCCCTGCATCCACCCATGGATTTTGGTGCATTCACAGATTCACCATTACTGGGTATGTGTCAAAATCCTACACCTTCCCATGTGAGGCGTAACAAGGAGAAATATCTTTATTTTTCCTTGTTTTTTCCTCTTTCCATGTGTGCTGCAGAAAGAGGAAATTCCTCAGAGGATTGTTTTTGAGCAGGAAAGTGTTCCTTCCTGCACAAAAACAATCTTGCTTACAACTAGGATGCAAGGGTGCCTGCGTTGGAGCTAGGCAGCACATTGTGCGCCAGCGCAATGAAAGGACAGAATTGCCCTGTATAATGTTAGATATGGTGCATTCCTGCCCTTTCCATTTCACGCAGCAAGGTGGCTTGCTGTATTGTGCTGCGCGCAATTTTGATAAATTTGCCTCACATATCAATGCCTCAGCTCAGAAAAGTCGGGGTCAAAGTAGGCAACACTTGTTAGTCTAGCGCCACTCTAACTTCCTAACATCAGAAATAAACACACGTCAAATATGTTTACATTGAGGAATTATGAAATTAGAAAATTAACTGTTAAGTACTTGAGAAAAAAGTAACCACTTTCTGCAACATTACCTGTGCTTCCTTCTGTTCCTCTTCATATTGCTTCTCAAATCCTCGATGTTCTGTGTACAAAGTAAATATACAGTGTTACAAATCTTATTCTCATAACCAGTAATCTCTGTCTTGTACTGACCAATGGTACTGAATCTATCAGTAAGCTTGTGTTGTTCCTAAGAGCCCACCAGAGGGGAAGTGAGTACTCAACATTTTGTTCAGTGTTAATCTGCAAGTGAACAGACAGTTCTCTGTCAAGAACTCCTCCCCCATGCCTTCAGTCTGGCTCCCGTTGCTGGGAGGGAGGCCACCAGTAATCTTTAATAGGACTTTCTGCACTTTCCCCAGACAACTTTCAGGAAAAAGTGGCTGTGAATTTTGTGGCAGCCATTTTATCACTCTCCTGTCTGTTACAAGTTCATTTGGGTCAACTATGTTGTTTCCCCACTGTCATTTGCACAAGGGTTTTCACTAAAATCCACAACGACAAATGACTCAGTTCCAACTTTCTAATGGATTGTCTCTGCTTGTTGTCTGCAACCTACCCGGGCCAGTAAATAACTGCATGTGGGGAGACGGGGCAACAGTGTTCTAGCTCACTATGATTTGAAGTTGTCAGTCATGATGGGGCTTATTGGCATTTGTTAGGCCTCCTAAGACTTACAAAGGGGCAAAAGGAAAAAACATTTACAAAATATTTCTGAAAAGCTTCATTATGAAAGAGAAAACGTGCCGCAATTGATATGTACGTACTTCTAATGGTTTGTGTTTAAAAGGTAGATATGGACTCCTGACACAAGCTCACATGATTCACCGTATGGCTCGCTCCTCACCATTAAAGGGTGCTTGTCTCCATGATTTGCAGCTTGCATGATTAAACATTCTGGGCCCAGAAGCTGAAAGGAATAATTCCGTTCTACCCAGGGGGAAGTGTGTCATCTGTATCATTAGACGTGTTTTCCTTTTAAATAAAGGTTCTACCATCCCAATTCATGGTTAGGTATGTCTCTAATCCTGACTCAATTTATAGAGGATTATTAGTTTTTATTTACCAGCCCTAGTTGGGATATATTACATTTGTCTACATATTTAATCTAGCTTCATGAAGAATTCTAACCAATCTTCCTCAGCGTATTCATCTGCAGCCTATGGGACTGCCATTCTTTAAATTGGGATATTACTCAGTATGTGTTAGAAATGGGGGCCTCTAGTGGGCATTGGTTTGCACCCTGCCCAAGTAGGGACCATTCCTTCTACCCTGGTAAGAGGACTAAACATCCAAGATTACCCCTGCTCACACCCTTGGTAACTTGGCACGAGCAGTCAGGCTTATCTCAGAGGCAATGTGCAATGTGTAAAGTATTTGTACATACACACACAGTACCATAGTGAAAAAGTTACAAATGGACACCACACCAGGTTAGAAAAATAACCAATATTTATCTTAATAAAACAAGACCAAAATGACAAAATCCCACATACGTAAGCAAATATATCAGGTTTAAAATAATTCAGACAAAAACAGGTGCATGGGAGATGAGGCACTGGAAAAGTAAAGTGATGCGTCGGTTCCTTACTGCCAGGGGAGGTGATGCATCAGTGCCTTATTGTAAGGGGAGGTGATGCGTCGATCTCCGGACACACGGCCTTGGTTCCTTATTGCTGGGCAAAGTTAATGAAGAACTTGGCACACAGGAGCAATGCGTCAAAAATCCAGACGTGCTGGGTCAATGTGGCAGCAGCGAACCATGCGCTGCATTGATTTTCCAGCCACGTGGCAGATGATGCGCCGATTTCTTCAGCCGCACAGCGAAGCCTGTGCCGAAATCGGAGCGGGTGCCTCGGACTTTGGAGACATGGTCCTCAAGACTCAGGCTGCACCAATTTTGGGACACATGACAGGCGCTGCGTCGATTCTTCTGCCACATCACAGTGATGCGTTGGTGTTTCAACCACACAGCATGACTGCAGTTGGGAAAACAGGCGCTGAAGGTCAATGCATGGATTTTCTTTTCTTCTTTGCAGCAAAGCCACCTCCAAGGGCCCAGAACTGGAATTGGCACCACTTAGCAGGTCACAGCTTCAGCATAGGTGTTCAGGGGCTGCAGGTGAAGTCTTTGATGTCCCTGAGACTTCTTGACGTGAGGCAAGCACACACAAGCCCTTGGAGAACCTTGGCAAGCAGGATAATGAAAACAAAGTCCAGTCCTTTCACTCTCCAAGACAGAAACAGCAAGCAGTAGGCCATCACAACACAGCTACAAGCAGAGTGGCAGGTACCCTCCTACAGCTTCTCCAGCTGTTCCGAAGGTATGGTGTCACAGCCCCAGTACTTATACCAGTGTCGGCCTTTGAAGTAGGCAAACTTCAAAGGAAAGTCTTTGTAGTGCACAAGACTCTGCCTTTCCCTGCCTTGACTCCAGACACACTACAGGGGGGGTGGAGACAGTTTTGTGTGAGGACAGGCACAGCCCTATTCAGGTGACAGTGACAACTCCTCCCACCACTCTAACTCAGGAATACCCATCAGCCTGGTGATGGACCATCAGGATATGCACGGCACACCTCAGCTCCCTTTGCGTGAGTGTCTAGAGTGAATGCAAAAACAGCTCAACTGCCAGTCTAAACCAGATGTGGATTCCACCGGCAGGGAGAGGCACAGAACTATAAAGCAAGAAAACGCCCACTTTCTAAAAGTGGCATTTTCAAACACGCAATTTAAAAGCCAACTTCACTAAAAGATGTATTTTAAAATTGTGAGTTCAGGGACCACAAACTCCAAGGGGCACATGCATCAACATAAGGAATTGCGATTCCTTAATAGCAATTTTTTTGAAATCGCTATTTAGGAATCACAATGCCTTGTGCATGTAGGAATCGCAAAAAATAATTGTGGTTCCTACATATTCCTTAATTGCAAATTGCACATTGCGATTCGCAATTAAGGAATAGCTTCCCATTCATTCCTAACGGCCTAGATGCCCATAGGAATGAATGGGAATTGCATGCGCAATTTCAAGCATGCAAGGGTGCCAAAAGGACACCCTGATGCATCCCTGAAATTGCCATGAGACCACATGTATGTGTAACATGGAACTTTGATAAATGCACCCTGCCCATGGGCCTACTCTGGGCCTACCTTAGGGGTGCCTTAAATGTAGAAAATGGGAAGGTTTGAGCTTGGCAAGTGAGGGCACTTGCCAGGTCGACATGTCAGTTTAATACTGCTCTCACAGTCACTACAGTATCAGATTTGAGACACAGTTTCAGGACTACTTATGTGGGTTGACAATCAGTGCTGCAAGTCCAGTAGCATTTGGTCTACAGGCCCTGGGCACACACCAGGCACTTACCAGTACGTCAAATATGCCAACCATGGATAACCAATCACAATTTACAATTTACACAGGGAGTACTTGCACTTTAGCACTGATCAGCAGTGGTAAAGTGCCCAGAGTTCTAAAACCAGCAAAAATTAAATGCAGCACACAGGCAAAAACAGGAGGTCAGAAGCAAAAGGCAGAGGAAAGCACATAAAAGATGCCAGGTCTAACAGTATGCAAAGGCTATATTAAGTAGGATTGTATACATTCCTGACACCACAAGTTAGTAAGTCCCCATACTTTTAGATATGCCAACAAGTTAGAGTTCAGGAGAGTAGTTGGCTGACGATCCAGAGCTTCACCAAGGCAGTGTGACAACTGCTGGTATCTCTAGGAATGGGCTTTACTCAATCTAATGGCTGAATCAGCTTCTGCAAATGTCATCAGCTTGCTCTTTCATCAGTTTCCCAATAGCTTGTATTGCTTTGTTAATGAAATCAGACAACATGAGTTATTTATTCTCTATTAGAACATTGGAATGTTGGGAGCTCCATTGCAGACAATGGAGTGCTCCCTGCTTCTACGGGCCGGTATTTTTGTTTTTTCAACATTCCAATGTTCTACAAAGGCTTCTCGAAGTTCGAGGGGATTTATATCTATATTATATCTATATATATATATGCTTACAATGGCTGATATAAGCCTTCTGCTCCAACTTTCCAATGTTTGTCGATCTGTTTCTCCCTTTTTAATTTAGAACATTCTAGTATTAGTGGCTGGGCTGTCCTAATAGCCTTATAGCCCCGGCTATATCAGTTGGTAAAAACCTTGAGTCCAGGGCCTTTAACAATCGGTATAGCTCTAGGCAGCGGGACATAACACAATATTCATACCTTACCATTGCCCCATAGTGAAGCCCCTACATGAATAGAACAGTCTGTTCAACTGATATGAGCTTACTGAAATGACTGAGTGAATTGTGAGATGGCGTCTCTTTCCTTCCCATTTTGTAGCAGCATGTAAGCCTCCCACACAAATGTCCTAATCACTCATTTAGCATTACCTTGGGTATTTACAGAGGTAGTATTACAAAAATATAATCTAATTGAAGTGCAATATTTTTGACCATGAAAGACAGATTAGGGGGTAGACCATTGTGGTGTGTCAAAAGTTAGCCTATCTATTAAAGGACTCATCTTATCTACTTCTAAATTTCACAGACCTTTGTTAAGAAAAATTCACATGTATTTCAGTTTCAGTATTTTCCACTTAAAAGGGTACGACTTCAACGCTGCTGCTGTAAATGATCTGGATATTGGTAGGGCTTCACATTTTCCCCAGTTGATATGCTAACCTAAAAATACTGAGAATTTTGCATCAGGGCTTGAGGTGTGTGATATAAGTTGGTGGGTTAGATAGAGTTAATACAATATAAACTCCATAAAATAATGACTTATCTTCACTTGCTGGGGTGAGTATACCTTTGATGTTTACTGACTACCTAAAAGCAATCGCCCAAGGCTCTAGGGCAAGAACAAAAAGTAATGGGAATATTGGGCAGCCATGTGATGCCCCTACTAATTTCAAAAGGTTGTAATGTATGACTGTTACATGCTACTACTGCTGTGGGCTTTGTGTAAAGTCATTGTATTTTTGATAGATAGACCTTACTGATCCCCATATAAGCAAGGACTCTAAATAAATATCCTCACTCAACCCAGTCAGAAACCTTCTCAGTGTCCAGTGAGGTCACAATTTTCTTCTCAGTGTCATTACGCACTTGCCATAAAACATATGCTGGTGATCTCAGATTTGCTGCTGAAGAGAAATGCAGAACAAAGCTCAACCAATTTGCCAGTACTTTTGCCAGTATTTTGACGCGAATGTTACGTAAGGAGATGGGCCTATAGCTTGCAGTATTCCTATTGTCTTTATCAAGTTTAGGAATTATGGCAATCGCAGATTTAGTAGCCTCTGACAGTGGTGTTTTTTCCTCACACACCTCTTTAAACATCTTGCGCAAGAGAGGAGCCATAAGACATTTATTAATTTTATAGAATTCGGCTGGATAGCAATCCACCACAGAAGCCTTAGAGGAGGGGATTTCATCTATGACCTACCCAATTTCATCCTCTGGTGTCTCCTTCCACCTACGTAGCCATCTCAGAGGTCAATTCAGGTAGAGTTATTCCAGAGATAAACAAATCATCTCCTAGGTTAATTTTGTGACATTAATGGGTGTTATAGAACGAGCGAAAGAGAGATAGACTATTGAATGGGTGTGTAAACACCAGTCCTTGCTGATTTGTAATTGCTGATACAGTGTGTGTGGCATCTAATTGTCGTAACCAGAAGGCCAATAACCAGCCTGCTTTTTCACTTAGTTTGTAATATCTTTGTTTTAGACATAATAGGGCTATTTCTGCCCGGGAGGTGTACAACTCATGCTCTTTTGTGACTACCATAATTGCTAGATCTAGGAGTCCATAGAGAATGTCGAGCTTTTCAGTCACGTTCCCAAAGACGAGAATTGTTTCCTCTTCATCATTGTTTCACAGGAGAAGTCTTGGTTGATATGGATTTTGTGGTCACCAAACATGAAAGGTTCATGCTGCTTGGCTCAGTAATTCTTGCACTTCTTGGTGGCATAGAAAACATACAATCACTTGCCTCGGAACTTCTTTAATGAAGTTAGTTTGCATCTTGATTTTGTGAGTCACTGTAGTGCTAGGGGTGGATTAAATTCCAGTTTAATGAGACCCAGAATAACACTAAGTAAACAATCCATTATATTGCCCTTCTCCGTTTTTTTCGGAATCCCTAGAAATCACAGATTATCCCACCAGTTGTTGTCCTCCAACTCTGTTTTACCTGCATGTGCCAAAGATCGTGTTCCTAGTCCTTTAAATTAGTTAATTGTTGCTCCATGTACAGTCACATTGAAAGTAGATGGTTCCACCAAAATCGAAATAATGTCTGCTGGTGTTTTCTTCTATTGAAGAAAAGGTTGTCAGGGCTTCAGTTCTTTGAGTATAGTGTCCAAAACTGCATCCTGTGCCATCACTTCTGGGTCCTTTGACATTTTATGTGATTTCCTCATAATTGCCTCCCTGAAAAAGCACTACCTGGCTGGTTCAACATCAGTAAATCCAACATGAGCTGTGCCTGGATGGTTTACTCTTAGTTAAAAAATGTATGCATTCTTTGTAATCAAGTGGAGCCTAGCATATAATGCCACAGAAATCTTCCTCTACCTTAGAAACAATTGGAGAGTTCTGGGTTTCTCCCAAGGACTTTTTGACAAAGCAGAAGTTCAATCATACCCAAATGTAATCTACTACCTCAACCTTTCAGAGCCACAAACTGAGGCACATTAGGCTGATTCTAAAATGGCATACATTCATGCAACAGGGAAATGTCCATGAAAGATTGAGCATAAAAGGAACTGTGACAGCCTCACCTCAGTAAAGATCTATATGATGGTCTCATCAAACTAATGTCATGTGCCCTATTAGGCTGAGTCAAGTTCCAGGTTGTCACATTAAGCCCATTTATGTCTATGTCGGCCGAGCTCCTTATAATTCTCTTGCTAAACTGCCAGACTGGATGTAATTCACTGTATTGTTGATGCCTGATCTCTCTCTGTGATCCAGTCCTTTCCTGATCCTCTATTCTGATTCCTTTCACCATTATGTGTGTCCAGTATCCCATACGGTAAGCAATGTGGACCTAGCCTGCCATTATAAGCCCGGAGCTACTCCATTGTTTTCAATGGAGCTCCCAACATTCCAATGTTCTAATAAAGTATACAAAAAGGTTATGGTTGGAATGGTTGAATTAATCTCAGCCACTGGTAATTATGCAGGGCCACATCTCAGTCTATCATTATTTTGCACACCATGCCACCTCAGTTTGAACTCATCTGTATGCAAATCAGTCCTGACCCTTCTGCAATTGGAACAGTCCCGCCCAAACTGGATGGGATGCGATCTTGAGTAATTACCAGTGGCTGAGATTAATTCAAGTACTACAAATAGTTTTTCGGTTTAACATTTTCTAATTGTTTTATTGTTTTTATTAAAAAAATAAGAATTTGTTTAAGGACATTTATTTCCGATTTTTTTTGCACTTTTTAATTATTTTTATCTTAGAACTTTTTAAAGTACTTAATACACAGGTAAAATTACATTTTGTGAATTATATTATTGTATTAATCTAAATGTATATGTCAGATATTTAATTATTTGTATTATATTACTTTAATAGTTTTGATATTACATGATGTTGCAATTTTTTTGCAATAGGCAATAAATGTCTGATATTTTTATTCTATATTTATTTACATACATTGTTTAAATTTGTATTCGCATTTGCAGCGATTCTTTGGACTGGGATAATATATCAACCCCCTCCACTCCCCAAGAGTTCAACACTTTCCCGAATGTTGTTTAGTTGTTAGAGTCACAACAGTAAAGGTGCCCCCATCCACCAGTACAATCTTTTCCCGAATATTGCTTAGGTTGGAGTAGGAATAGTAAAATTGACCTCTCCAGAGTCTAACACTTTCCCCGATGTTACTTAGTTTGAAATAGGAATAGTAAATCTGACCCCTCCAGAGTCCAACGCTTTGCCTAATACAGTTTATTTTGGAGTCGGAATAGCATTTGTGCCCCCTCTGAAAGTCCAACCCTTTCCCTAATGTTTTGTAGTTTGGAGGGGAAACAGCAATTTTGACCAAACAGAGTCTAATACTTTCCCCTATGTTGCTTACTTTAGAGTGGAACAGTAAATCTGACTGTCTAAGCGTCCAGGGCTTTCTGCAATGTTGCTTAGTTTGGAGAGAAAATTGTTAATGTGACCCTCTTACCCCCATATAGTGTTAAATGCTTTCTCCCTTCACTTAGATTGTAATGGGAATGGTAAATCTGACCACCCAGCATCCAAAGCTTTCTCTGATCTTGCTTAGTTTAGAGTAGGAATAGTAAATCTGACCCCCCTCCGAGTTCTACGCCATATCCAATGTTATCTAGCTTAGAATGGGAATTGTAAGTCTGCCCCCACAATCTAATGTTTTCCCCAGTATTGTTTAGATTGGGGGTGGGAAGTAGTACATCCTTACAGAGTCCAATACTTTCACCCGCTTTATTTCATTTTGAGTGGGAAGAGTAATCGTGACGCTCCCAGGGACATATTTACTAAGAATTCCTACAATGCAGGGCAGCAAGACAAGTTGCTGTGATGTTTTGCGACAACAGGAGAGAGCTGAAGAGCGCCACATTTACAAAGATGTGGAGCTATTCAGTTCTCTCGTAGCCCGGTTGCACGTGTGGCTGGCTAGCACCAATGCAGGTACCCCTGCACCATAGGTGCCTGCGTTCCAGAAAGGATTTTTTTGTGCAGGAAGGGATCCTTTCCTGCACAAAGCCAATCCAATCCAAAGAGGCATTTCCGCCCTCTTTCTATGTGTGATGTAGAGTGCATCACACATAGAAAGAGGGAGTAAAGAGGAGAAATAAACATATTTATTTGTAGTAGGCATACCGATTTCACACATTTCCAGCATTACAAACTTTAGTAAATCTGGAATTGCGTGAAATCCATTGGTGGGTGACAATTGTCAATGACCATAACATAATAACCTGCCCATTGAATGGAAACTGAAGAACTCTAATGCCGTTTTAGATACCCTGATTGCTCTGAAACTCAGTCACTTTAACGTCAGTCTTACTGTACAAGCTGTGGGCATTGCTATTCTGTCCACATATGAGGGATTTAGGGCCCGATGTAGGTAAATCTAATTTACCACTTCTAAAATACCGAATCATACCGATTCGGTATTTAAGAAGTGGTAAATTAGAGGGGGGAAATGTAGGTAATTCTGATTCGGTAAATACCGAATCTGTAAGATTCGGTATTTACCGATTCTGTAAATACCGAATCGGTATCCCCCATTGATTCCTATGGGCCTTGAAGCCCATAGGAATCAATGTGGAATACCGAATCGGTATTTACCGATTCAGTAATTACCTATTCTTGCAAGGGTGCAGGGGGTGTCACTTTGACACCCTCTGGCACCCCAATTACAGGCATGTGTGCCATGTGACACACAGACATGCCCTTAGGGCATGTCTGTGTGTCACATGGCACAGGTGTGCATGCACAGATGTGCATGCACACCTGGATTCGGTATTTCACCACCCAATTGGATTGGGTGGTAAAATACCGACTCCTAAAGGCCTGTGGGACTCAGAAGAGTCCCACCTACATCTGGAAGGTACCGAATCGGTAAAAATACCGATTCGGTATTTTACAGATTCTGTAAATTTACCGATTCGGTAAATTTACAGAATCTGTAAAATCTGGCCCCCTACATCTCAAGATGCCAAATACCGGTCGGAAACGGCCGAATTCGGCCGTTTCCGACCGGTATTTGCCACCTACATCGGGCCCTATGTGTTGCAGTTAAAAGCCTTCTGCAGAGCCGGCTGGTACTAGTAATCAGCAACATCAACGAAGAGACCAGTGTTTCTTTTTTTAAGTTCAAGAAAATTTTATTGATAGTAATAAGAGAGAAAACCAGGTGTCAAAACAAAGTACAACGTGGTATCAAAGTAAAGAATCTGAGCAGAGTAATACAATCATACAAATGCGAGCAATATAATAAAAGAAATCTGGGTACAAGATGAGAAAGAGGGAAAAGGCAAGGAAAAAAAACACGGTAAGCATAAAATATGAAAAGCATGATAACATTGGAAAGTATATAAGAAAAAAGGTTGGTACAATGGAGGATAAGTGGAATGTATCGAGCGATTAAGGAGGTTTAGGAACTTCCTGTTGTGGAGGCGGAGGGTGAAACAAGCGTTTACTACATGAGTCCAGATAAAGTGTGACGGGAGTCCATAAGTCCATGCGTTTTGTAGCCATACACGCCGGGAAAACATGGGCAGTATCGAGTCTATGGTTATGACAGACATTAAACCACCACGCTTTGAAGGAAATTTTGGAGAAGTCTTTCCAGTTGACCGTTATTTGTTGGAAGGCAGCAGCAAGTAATAGGTCAACAATCTGAGGTTTTAGATCAACGGCACCCCAACAAGGAGAGAGGCTACCCACAAAAATATGTGTGTGAGAAAAAGGGATAGAAGTGTGGAAAATTAAATTAATTTGAGCCCAAACCTGTAACCAAAAATCACGAACATGAGTGCATAAAAATAACATATGAAATAAATTGGCTTGTGGTGAGGAACAAGACCAGCATGTGTGGGGAGTATTAGGAAAGCGTTTGTGAAGGTCAGAGGGTGTGAAGAGGAGTCTATTGTACATAAAAAACAAAGTCTGAGTGAGGGTTGCTGCTCTGGAAGATTTGCGAAGTTTGGTCCAAATTTTGTCCCAGAAGGAAACCGACCAAGAGACAGATAAGTCATGCTCCCAAAATTCTTCTACTTTAGATTTAGGCCTTGGGGCCTCACCAGAGTGAAGATATTTGTAAATAGCAGCAGCTTTTGGTGTAGTGCGTAAGAAGGAATGAAGTGCGGGAGTGGGAGTGGAGGAAGCAGGAGAAGGGCATGGCTGAGAGAGGTCATTGTATTTTGTTAGGACTGTAGTTTTGAGCAATTGGTATTTGCGTGCAAAGGAAGTGGGTAAGTCATATAGGGAGCGAAGGGTGTCAAAAGATAAGAAAGAGGAGTGAGAAAATAGTTGGGAGATCCACTGCAGACCCCGAGTATGCCAAGTTTTCCAAAAAAAGGGTCTGTTGCGGATGAGTAAGGAAGTGTTATGCCATATGGGGGAGGAAAGGAAATCAGCAATGGTAGTAGGAGGTAAGTGCGTGGAAGAGAGGAGCAGTTTTGTGGTAAACTTATGAATCGGAGAAGAGATAGAGGTGGGTTTGCGAGAGAAAGAAAGATATTCAGCAAAGGAGAAGGGAGAAAGAAGGAGGCGTTCAAATTTGGTCCATAAAGGACATGGGGTGTCAGGGTCCTGTAGCCAAAACGAGGCTTGCCTCAACTGAAACGCCTTGTGGTAGGCTGGGAAGTCGGGAAAGTTAGCCCCACCTTCTGATTTAGGACGAATCAAACGGGCTAGAGACATTCGTGACTTCTTTTTACTCCAAAGAAAGGACATTAAAATAGAGTTGATTTTTTTGAAAAATTTGGAGGGGACATTTGCCTCATACCCAAGGAGGGGAAGGACCCTCAACACTGCAAAAACTACAGGCCAATCTCTTTAGTCAATATTGACTATAAAATTTTTGCAAAGTCTCTTGCGGCACGTCTTGACCTTCTTCTTCCAGACCTTTTGGGTGAGGAACAGGCGGGCTTTGTCAAGGGTCGTTTCATAACTGATAACACCAGACTCCTCTTCAACATTCTTTCTAGATCCCGCCTTTTACCCCATCCCCTTGCGGCCATTGCCCTGGATGCCGAAAAGGCGTTTGATAGGGTCGAATGGACCTATCTTTTTCACACCCTCCGTTGGTTTGGTTTCGGTCCCGTTTTTATATCCTTAATTTCACTACTCTATTCAAACCCACGCGCAGCGGTTTGTGCCAACGGTCAAATATCTTCCTTTTTTGATTTAAAAATAGGTGTTCGCCAAGGCTGTCCCCTATCTCCCTTTCTCTTTAATTTGGCCTTAGAACCCTTCCTCTCCAAGCTTCGTCAAAATCCCTCCATTCATGGTTTCCAACTGTCAGAGTCCCACATCAAACTGGCCGCTTATGCTGATGATATTTTGCTATTTCTCTCCAACCCCTCCGTTTCCATTCCTGCTTTTCTCACTGAAGTCCATGCTTATTCCCAAATATCTGGCTATAAACTCAATAAAGATAAATGTGAGATTCTTCCCTTGACTAAATTCACATTCAAACCCGATTTTGCCGCCTCCAACTTCACATGGAAACCCTCCAATATCAAGTACCTTGGAATGCATATTACCCCTACCATCCCAGATACCGTTTCCCTGTGCATGTCCAAATGTATTCAAAAATTAACGGATCTCACATCCAAGTGGCATCCCCTTTACCTATCCTGGTGGGGTCGCCTTGACACTATTAAAATGATGTTGTCTCCCATTGTTCTCTACACCCTCTCCAATATTCCGGTCCCTGTCCCCTCCAAATTTTTCAAGAGACCAGTGTTTCTTAAAAATATTTTCCAACCATTCTCAAACTGTTTTCACATGGTCTACTATTGAATTTAGGGACCCCTTCCCATTTGTAAATGGGCTGCCACCATTTTTAAAATGGCGGTAAATTGCGAATGTTTTGCAACCCCATTACAGTGGCAAAACATTTATACATACCATTTGAATTCAGCATCAGGAAGGGACGCCCTAAACATGCCCCTTCCGAATACCGAATGGTGAAACCCAATTTGCGATTCGGTAACAAGTTACTGATTTGCTATTTGGGCTTTGTACATTCTAAACATTCTGCAAATTGTCCAGTTTGCGACTGGCGAAAAGGTTTGTACATGTGACCCTTTGTTCTCAAGACTTTCCCTTTTACCGAGCCTCAACTGTTGTGGAATGCTGGCTACTGGAAGCTTGGCTTGCTGTTTAGATTTAGATCAGTCACAATTCATTTTTTGTTGAGCTTTCCCTAGAGCCGGTATGCAACTAATAGTATTGCCATTTGTCCTTTGCTCTCTATAAAGATGCTGATACATTTTATTTAGATTTTTGTAGATTTTGTATTGTATACTATAAGGTTTTAGATTTCACTTATAAAATCAAGAAAGTCTAGAAGTAATTTACCCGCTTTTTATAGTTATTAACTGATGACGACGTATGTCTGGCTGTGGGTTCTTTTTTCAAATGTATTGTGCATATGGGATTGTCAAATTTATGCTTGAATATATAGTGACCTCGATATTATTACAGGTCGATATATTTAGTAGTCCATATTCAAGACAATTAATCTGGCAAATGTAAGGTGAATCATAGCAAATTTCTCAAGTGTCTAAAATTATGTTTTTCTAGCTTGTTAGAAATGCGTTCTGACAAAAACCCCTTAAATAAATAAAAAAAATCAATTAACCTCTGACTAACATGTGCAAATCATACTTATCATTATGGGTTTTACCCAAGTAAATGAACCTAATAATTACAGCCAATACTTCTGACCCACTACCCTATATCACCTAGAAGATGGACAAATATATAACATGGGCAGTTAACCAGGTAATAATGTGGGATTATGCATTTCGTCTGGAACTGATTGGTCAACTGGGGGTGAATCAGATCTTTATACTGTATGGTAGTCCTCTGCCCAAACCCGTTTCTCATGTCACATAAGTGGTCTTAGAGTGCTGGTACAAGGTTCTCAGTTGCATGGAATTAGATCATAAACTAGTGCAGGAGTCTTCCTTGTGGGCAGGATGCTGGCTAATTCTCATTGGCTGCCTTCCAGACTTCAATCAATGGGACCACATAAGAATGTCTAAACCTGTTTTTTTATTTTTTTTTATTTTTTTTATTTATTGCAAGAGGAGAAATAAACACAATATTGAAATCACATTGGTTATACATATATATATGATTTATCTATACAGTTTAAGTCTTTATATTTAAAGAAAGAGAAGAAGAGGAGACAGGAGATTGCAAAGTAAATATTCACAAAATTCTAAGACGTAGCAAAAAGAAAAACTAAAAGAAAGATTAGCATGCGGGTCCCACAATAAAAGCCCTCTGTTTAGTCCAGAAATGTTCCCCATATTTTTTCCTTTCTTTTCAGTGCTTTTGGGCCTCTTAGTTTTGCCAATGAGAGCTCCATAGTATGTATTTCATGCATTAGATACCACCATTCCATAACACTTGGGGGTTCTGTTGATATCCAGGTCCGCGCAATGGCCAACCTGGCACAAGCAAATATTATTGTTAGTATGTCGTTAAGATTGGTACCGATATCTTGTATATCTAACAGAACTAAATGGGCAGAGAGAGCGGGTGATATTATGTGTTTTTTGTTAAGAACATCGGTTATTCCTAGCCAAAAAGTCGAAAGTTTTGTACAGTTATAGAGCATATGTTCTATGCCAGCCGCTTCCTTATTGCATTTTAAACATTTGGTCCGTTCATTAGAAATGTTGCCAGAGGTCCAGCTAGAGATTCTTTGCGGTGTGTAGTATATTTGAGTGATTGTCCTATAAAATTGTAGCCTTAGATTTGAAGAATGCACCACCCGGTTTAATTGTTTAAGTGAACTCGCAATCTGGCTAGGGTTAATATTAATACCCAACCTGTTGGTCCATTTGTCTGCCATTTTCCCACAGTCACCCACTTGTCCTTTATTTAAAAGAGTGTAGCTTTTGCTAATGAGAGATTTAGTGTAGTTCGTATAGATACATTGAAGAATATCTGATCGCTCAACTGTTTCAATTTTCATTTTATTAACCAAGAAGTCTTGTATTTGCATGTATTTGAAATATGTAGTATCTTTGATTTTATAGAGTAATTTTAATGTATGAAAGCTTAGGAAGCCTTCCGAACTGTAGAGATCTCCTAGGGTATTAATACCCTGATCTATCCATTGGGCACAAGCACCATCGGAGAAGATGTTTGGCATCCCTGGGTTCCCCCATATTGGCAATTCGGCATTAAAAAAAGATATTTTGAGAATGTCTAAACCTGGTAAGTGCGTGAACATATCAAATCATTCCACATCATAAGTGAAGCATTCCAGCTGGTAAAATCTCATTTTCAAGTACCTTCAACTGCAGCCTTCTCTTTAGGTCCACAAACCCGAAGTAAACCTCCTCCCCGACTTTAATATCCTAGAAGCTAGACTTGTTAAGAAATCAGAGACCAAAGGACTATCACAGCTGTACCACACCCTTTTCGACTGTGTCAGAGTTTGGAAATTTTCTTCACATTACGTGTAGATTTGCAGATATTCAAAATTACTGACTGGAGGTCCCATAGGGCTATCAAATATACTAGGCTGGTGAGTTACACTTTCACCTAAATTAGTATTTCCAGGTATTGTGGAAGCAGAGGGCAAGACAAGGTGCAACAACTCTCTGGTTAGTTTGGGGCTCCTGCTTGCATAAAAACATATCAGTAAATATTGGAGATACTCCAGCACACCGCCCCTTCAGGAGTGGTTGAAAGCAATGATTAGATGATCCGCGACAAGGATGTAGTCGCAAATATGACACAATCTTAGGTGCATGTTTGGAGTACTTTCAAACCCAGTTGTATAGGCCTTATAGCCACATATGAATTATTCCTCATCTCTAAATATGTTTTGTCGTATTATCACAATCTATCTGACAAACACCACCACACCACCATTGATTTTCTTTTTTTCATAATATTTCATTCTATAGATGTATATACCAATGCCAAGAAAATCCTATACCAAAATAGTATTGTGGAATTATGGAAGTGCCACATGGTACACACGAAGAAGCAAATAAGATACACCACTAATAATCATCACATTGTCAAAAACAGATAACTCATGATAAATGTAAATCATTTCACTTCTCCAAATAGGCACCTGGCTAATAATGGATATGCCACCTCCAGATCATTGATATACTCCATCTACCAGAATGCACTCGGTTGAAAACTCAATGATTGACTAATTAGGTCGGCATTCATTTACCGGAGAGTACAAGACTGCCGCCATGGAGAAACACTGGAAGCATAACGGAAGAGTCCATCCTTGAAATCTTCAAAGTAAATTTGCTGTTTCTGTCAGAATTGCTTTTCTAAGTCTACACTCGCAATTGAATTTGACCATGCTGTGAATGACTGAAGTTGAAATTTACGCAAATTTTTTCCTTCACCGGGCGTTCCTAATAGGAGCCAAATTTACGCAGCACACTTCACAAAGCATTCGAGGTTAGTCTATTCACAACCAGACAACGCCTATAGCAGTAACAGCACATTAATAGAGGTCATCACCGTTTGTGTCTTCCAGACGAGGGACATCCTTACCCTGCAACAAAGTAACCTAATAATGAACTCGGCAGCGTCCTTAAAGCTGCGCTAATGAAAAAGCCCTTCTGAGACACCTTAAGGTAAAATCTCAATATAGATAAATGAGAGCCAAATCCGAGCAGCACACTACACAAAGTTCAAAAGTCTTGTGTGTAGGTAATCGGCTAATGCCTTCTAGCAGGTAGAGCAAATGAATAGAGGCTTTTTCCGCTTGATTTTTCAGACACAGGACATTTTTGCCTTGCAACAGCGGCCACAAGTTACACTAATGAATATGCCAAAGTGTGATGTTTTGATGTATGTCTTCCAAGTTGGCTAAGACTGTCACTAATAGAGAGGTGTTAAAAGACATCAGATAGTTATACAGTCCACATCTGTTTATATTCACTTTCAGATAAAAGTTTCACCAGCCCTGGTCCTGAGGAGAACCCTCAACAATCAGTGGTTCGAAATGTGTTAATGACACAAAAGAATGGGGATTCCAAACTGTTTACATCAATCTGGATAGAGATTAAGACTCTTTTGAATCAATTGTTTGAATACCATATTAGATGAGATTGGAACCCTTTAGCTTATTCCAAGAGGGCTAAGCAAATATATATCTCTGGATATCAACTATAGGACTGGTTGAGCAATTTATTGTCATTGTTAATGCACATGTATATGTTTTGTGGATGTACTCATTTATGTCAAGTTATGTCTTATATTTATGTTTATGAATCACGCATAAGATGAGAGGTGATATTCTTTTCTATGCATAACACATGCGAATAGGTTGTGCAGCAATGGAAAATGTTTACAAAGGCCATGTCTACTGATTAATGTGTCCTTTCTTCAAAGTAAAGAGAATTTAAATCACGCAGCCATCTAATGTTTTGTTGTTATAAACCTTCAGATCATTGGCATGACCATGTTTCCTGACTAGACACATATAGCAGATGAACTGCATTATAGAAAAACTCTTTCATATTTGCTCTATTACCACAAGAGATGCAATGCTGTCTCTGAATGCTCCTTTTACCAGCAAAAACGAATAGTACAGACCCGCTCAGTAAGCATGTGGGTGCTACCAGGTCCTTATTATTTTGATGATTCCTGTCTCCTTTATCCCTCATTATATCCAGTTCGGAAGTCCATCTCTTCAGTCATTTCTCTGTTTTGAATGTTTCTTTTTTTCTGTTAGAGCACAGAGGTGTGGAACCAGTTTGTTATGTGTTATTATTGAGCCTTGGTAGGATAGAGGGCAGACCTGCAGGAATGTGGAGAGGTGTAGCACTGAGAAGCCTGGAGTTATGTTGTTTTTGTATCATAATTCTTAATTAGTTTTGATTGAACAGAATCAAGAGTACAATGAGAACATCAGAACAATAGTGACAGTTAATGTCAGAAAAAATATGCAGGATTCAACCATATCTCCAAAGTCTATTTAGCAATGTTCCATTCTTGACTGAAATGATTACTCCGTGACAATGTGAAAGAGCAAACATACCAATCCAATCTAGGGTCCCCAATGCTGAAGTGATAACAACAGCATGTATCAATATCTTCCTATGAACCTTCCACTTACAACATGTAAGAAATTGGGTTATTGGTTGAGGAGAGTGGAAGCCCCACTCTGGCAACCACCACAATCCTTGTCGGGGTGAGCAACAGAAGTCACTAAACTAACCTGTGATTAACCCTCTGGAAGCTATGCCTAAAAACAGTCAGTCTTAACCTAGAGGCAATGTGTGAACTATTTATGAAGCCCATGGTTACATACTTCCCCAGGGACTTCTGGTTTTTATGTAGCCTTGTGGAGGGCAAATTGTCCAGGCAAGATTTTGGAGTAGTCGGCATTAAGAGCAATGCTTCACACTTGGACCAATTTATTTTATACCCTGAGAACTGGCAGAAAGAATTTATTTGGGGTATCACTGAGTTGGCATGAGAGAGTTAGGAGGATATCATCAGCATGTAGAAAGTGTTAATCTACCCTGCTGCTGTCATTATACCTTTGATATCACTGTTAGAACATATGAATATTGCCACAGGTTCCAAGACCGACAAGAACAACAATGAGGACAAGGGGCGTCCGTGCCATGTACCTCAGTGAATTTGAAAATATGGTGGAGACTAACCTCCGCAGTTGACTGCCACAGTAGGGTTGTGATACATGCCTTTGGTAAATGTGAAAACGTTTTGACAATACCCCTCCTCGACCTGGTCTGAAAAAGATAGTCTTATTCAACACGGTCGAAGGCCTTTTCAGCAACAAAGGAGAGGGGAGATTTCTCGCTCAAATCATTCATCACTTGCCAGAATATGTGGGAGAGGGTATGCAAATGATTGATCGAAGAGTGGTGTGGTACAAAGCCCACCTGTGAGGGATGTATCAAAACTGATATTACTTTGTTCGGGCGAGTTGCTAAGATTCTGGATAATGTTTTCATATCTACATTTATTAACAATATGGGCCGATAACTAGAATATTCAAGTGGATCCTTCCTGGAGTTAGGGATCACAGAGATTCTGGCTCTAAGGAAGACAAGAGACAGATGCCATTCTTAAATGTGGAGATGAGAACAGGGACACTCACTGTCTTAGGCATCTTGGAAAAATTCCATGGGAAGCCATTCACCTCAGGCAGCTTTCCAGCAGACATAGCTTAAGTCGCTTTAGTGACCTCCTCTGCGGTGCCCTCCCCTTCTAACATGGCTGATTGATTCCGCTCAATATTGGTAGGTGCCAAAAAATCTGCTACGAATGTGACTTGGATGTACTCGTAACGATAAGGACTGTGTTTCTTTGCTTCTAGAAGAATCTGCTGGGCATGTAATATGCAAGTATGTGTCGTGGGTGTGTATCTCGAGGTACTCACAAGTGCGGACTTTATGAACCATTAGGAAATCCAGAGGAGGTTTAAAGGTAAGGTTCATGAGAGATAGGATCAGTGTGCCTATAATGTGAAACATATCATCGTTCTCAGATTGTTCTGTGAGGCCTGTGATCCTTTTTTTTCTCCAATTTATTTTAATGTTTTATTGCACAACAAAACAGTAGCACATAGCATGGGTAATCATAGAGACACTATTTCTCCAATAAGTACTCCCCTGATTACCTAACCGCTACTAAGTGGTCAAGTTTCCTGGAACAATCCCTGAACTACCATTAGGTGGAGAACTCTATGTGAAGCTGTCAGTGTAACGCCACTATTGAGTGGGAAAGGAGGCACGTCCTTTTGTTTTATATTCCCTCACACACCCTAGTGGTATCATGCTTCATCATCGGTACACCCTGACGCCTTGAAGTCAGGGTGGGCTCGACCAACTTTCAGGGAGCACTTAATGAGATATTTTTGGCCAGGGGGATAAAGATGAAAAATCCACAGACAGACCCCGGTTTCCCTTTATTCTTGGATCTGTCAGGGACAATAAAAGCAAAGGAATGTGTTGGTAGGGATATTATGGTCCTAGGACCCTATTGCCAACATGTTTCAGTCCACTGTCGCCCCATAAAGGGTGCTGGACTTTCTTCAGGGCGGGACTGGGTGCCCCCTGGGAACGGAAGTAGAAGAGAATTTCCCTATACTACTTTATATAAGGGCAGATAGCTGCTCCTTGTTTATCTTAGACTAGTGTGTCTCATATAATCACTCCATCCCTTTCTGGGAGAGGTTAAACTCCACGTGGGACCCCACCATACATCGGGGTAGCCCTGTAGACAAACAGATATCAAGGGTCCTGCACCACGTATCGTTCTACTTGGAGGGGGTTCCCACCGCTTGGAGCCTGGGTAATCATAGAGACAGTCTGGCTTCAGTATGAGTCAGTGTCATACAGTGCACTTCTAAATAAACATACAAAACAACAATATAACCAGTGGAGTCAACTAAAACCCTCAATTAATCTCTTGACTCTGGGAGGCAACCAGTTATATAGCATGTGGAAGACCACTGGCAGTATGGTGATACCCAAACAAGCAAAATAAATTATACACAAGTGTGAACGCACAGAAGGCAAACGGTGTCCATGTGTGACCCCTTACCTACATTCTGTATGAGTCACTGGGAAGTGGGTTGGGGGGAACCAGGTGTGAGGGAGGGAGCAGCCAGTAGGAGCCCCCATTTCAGCGAGTTATTTCACACCACATAGAGTGTCTCAACCATCCTCTTTGATCAATTCCCAACAGCCAGGCTGAGGCCCTATTCACTGTTGTCCTCGGGTATGTGGTGTTCAGAAGAAGGATTCTCTGATCCACTGATAGAGCTGCCTTATAATGATATCTAGTGCAGTATGAGCAGGGAAAAACTAATGCTGTGTTGGGAAGCTGAGCTGAATACAAAACAAGGCTGGGTTCCCACATGATCTCCAGTAACCTATACAGGGACTATCAGTGGGAGTCCACGTGATCCCCAGGAACCTATACAGGGACTATTAGTGGAAGTCCAGTCAGCATTTAAGGTGGACCATTATCATTCTGCGCTTTACTATTCCTAATGTAAATGTCCCAGCACCTCTTATCTGCTGTGCCCCCATCTCTGGTGCACATCCCGCAACAACATCCGACTCAACACGTACCCATTTCAACAGTGTACCCAGCCGACACCTCATATCTGGGGCCCTGGGTGCCTTCCATGACATATGAATTTGGCGTTTAAATAGGATGTAAGCAAGACCAATACGTCTATTTTAGCTTTGGTCTGATTCTGAGGAGACAGGATTCAGCTGTAGATGAGATCTCATGGCCCACAACCGCAGTCGTAGTTTCAGTCACCTGCCCCCCAGCTTGTAGTATCACCGCTTTTTCCCAGGCCAGATAGTAAAAGCTGGTGTCAGGGGCACTGATTCAGGGCCCATCCAAGGATTCATTTGGGAACATTCACTGTATGCGCTGCAGCATGAGGTATGTTTGATGCACATAATTAAACTGAGTAAATCAGAAGCGTGGATTAGGCCTATGATCCTTATATTGTCTCTACGGCTCCGATCTTCCAAGTCAATACATTTCTGTTGAAGGTACCATATTTCTTATTCCCAGTCTGGGGTAGCATCCAGAGATGTTTCCACTTTCCACTTCCAAAATCCGGCCATTCTTAGAGGTCAGTTGCATCTGAAATTTGTTACTGTGCGGATTGCACCTCCGAGTTTGTTGAGTTCACTAGTGCAATGAAACCTTGAATGTCCACTAGTTCCTTCTGGAGTGTACTTGAGATATCCGGGGTAGTTAGTGAGTTGGATATTTTGGCTTTCGTCTGTTGAATGTTTGCCATGGCTTCAGAGGACAAAAGGTGGGTCACATGTTTAGGCCTCGACATAGGATGGAGTGGTGAAGAGAGATGGAGATGGGGAGAAAAGAACAGTGATGTCAATGGTGAAGACAGAGGAGGTGAAGCGGTCTCCATCTGTCAACCCACTGCTCCATTTCTCGATAGCTGAAGAGGTATATAGGTCAGGAAAATAGGACTATGCAGACATTATACACAGTGGAGGGGATTAGGCAGTTTAGTACAGTGACAGCTTCTGTTGAGAGCATGGGTTGTCTAAGTGCGCCTCTGCGTTCCTAGGTAATGGTGGGGGAGCAAGGCTGCAGTTCATTCAGGTATACTAGTTCCACAAAACAGTCTTACAGTTAAACAGCTTAAACCTCATCAGGGTTCATATGGAGTATTCGGATCCAGGTGTAGGGGACGGCATCTCTAGTATCTCTAGATGTTGTCAGTCGGACATCACAAAACTGTAGAGAAGGGGAACTGTAGTCCTCGGGTATGTGGTGTTCAGAAGAAGGATTATCCGATCCACTGATGGAGCTGCCTCATAATGATATCCAGTGCAGTATGAGCATGGAAAAACTAATGCTGTGTTGGGAAGCGGAGTTGAATACAAAACAAGGCTGGGCTCAAAGCGGATGTTTGATTGCTTCCGGGGTTAAGCTATAAGGCTCCATTGATGGTATGGCACCAAGATGGCAGCCAAAGTTGTAGTCCCCTTTCTATGTTTCCTGGTGGTTGGTTGCTCAGTCCGGTACCGGAGTACATAGCATCCGCCACCGGATACCAGCCTCTCAATCCGCTGCTGCGCCATCCACATAGGCCTCCACTTTTGGCCAGATGACTGCATGGAGAACAGTTTGATCGCAGCCAGCTAATGAAACAGGAGCTACCGGGTGAGGCGGCCCTGTCTTTGGTATGTGGTTGCTACTCCTGTGCCTGTTGGGGTATCACAGTCCGAAGGTGGGTGAGTGATGCTCTGAATCAGTGGTAAGTAGTGTAGGACGCTTCGGCTGTCGGCCATCAGGTGTGGCAATGTATGTGCCACTGCTGGAGAAGAGACTTGGCTCCATTTCTGCACTAGTGGGAAGAGTCTAGAATGGCACCAATGACTTGAGATCGCTGCCTAGGGTTATAATGACTGTCTCTGAGGTTCCAGCTACTCAATGTCCATCTTATGCGCTGATTGAGATACCGTCATGAAGTTTAAAAAAGGCTCAGGGCCTTGCATAGGTGCAGAAAGCTCCACCATCCCCCACCCCCTGTAATAGTTATGTTGTTATGGGGTGATGCCAGAGCAAGGTGACAGATGGCAGTAGCATTTTAGAACACCACTGGCTTATGTAGGAAACTACTGGTGAGCTTTTTTAAAATAGGGATGTGAGTTCCTTTGAATGAGTTATGGAGTGGAGCAGTGAGCGGGTCCACGAGGAGATACATAACGATGAAGGGAGTGGGTGGTGTATGCAGCATTACTGCTCCCAATAGGATGTACCAATTCCACTTTTATAGGTTGGGTTGACAATTGAGAGCATGCTAATGTGAGGAACTCTATTGTCTAACGATGGGGCAATGACAGTGTTTAATTACACTGTTACTCTTTATAATCTTCCAGATCGGCTTTGGGCTTCAATTGCAATCGTTTTTAACCACTCGCCCTTATAGCACTCAGCAGGGGACATCTATTAATTATGGGATTGAGAATAGCATCACCTTGCACAACATTCAGTGTCACCCTATAACCAGTTACGGTAACTAAAATACCCCATTTTTTGAATCAACAAATACGTTATATCAAACAGAACGTCATGCCAACTGTAGGTACAGCATATTTTACACCAAAATATCTTATTGAATACATCAGTTTACTCATGTACATGAAAATAATTTAGAAGTGATTTGAAATAAAATGTGACATTGTTCCAAGTGACAGTTTATCTGCAAAGTGCTCATGATACTTACAGGGCCCTGTTTGCGACAAACGAGAAGACACTCCATAGTAAGGCCCTGTCACTATAACAACAGGCAAAAGGGAACAAGCAGCCAAGAGCAAGAAAGGTCACCAAATAAAGTGGAATGCAAACTTTGCGTCCTCTCAAAAAAACACAACTATTCTGAAACTCACATCCTTAAAAAGTAGGACAGGGAAGGATGCAGGGAGCAGGCCTTTAAAAAACGAGCATAAACGCCCTGTTGTATATAGATATTCTCTGGCGCAGACTGTGTAACATTGAATCATGTTTGAATGAAGGCCATGTTTATTTAACAGGTTGGGCAGTGCTTAATTTGTGATGGTGGTGTGCCACCAGCAGGTGTTTTTGTGGGCAGGGGATAATGATTGCTCAGCCAGCCTTCCCTCGAGAGCAAAAGAGGGAAAGGCAGAAAAGGAAGAAAAAAGAGGAAAAGCAAGATAGGAGAAGGGTGACCAAGAGAGGTACCAGGAATAACAAGCATTTGAAATGCAATAGGTCTCGCATTTGTTAAAGTTAGAGCTGTTGGTGTTGAAAATTACAATGCTTTTTACTTATGCTTTTTTATTTGCAATGGACTGTGATTTGCCGCTGGTGATGGAAAGGCACAGGGAGATTCAGCTCCACATCTGCAACTAAAATATCAAGCATAGCGAAGACTTTTTATTGCATTGTCTCATTTCTGAATGCTCTCTGTATAATGTAAGCAGTTTGACCTATTAAATGTTGTTTTCATTGTCTGTTGCTATGCTCTTTCTCACACAAGTACCCTTAAAAATACATTTATTATGCTGAGCAGGCTCCCTGGAGCCCTCACCCCACAACGTTATCTCGTACGCCCTCTGATTGGATTACTTTTGGTGATATCTCTTCATGATACGACGCTTATGAAGATGCAGCCATGAATCATGAGAAGAAGTGGCAGAACATTCAGAGAGGGGGCAACAATGCCAGTCCTTCAGAAGTCAGAATCTGTATTTTATTAACACTCAGAAGTGTAAGAAAAACAATGTTACTAATGAAAAAAATTAACAAGCTTCTTAGCTACATAATCATACTTGGGAGTATGACACAAAATGAACGCATGTGGAAACTAACATGCGAGATAGGCTGGCTATTTTGAAGCATGTTTTCTCTTCCCTGCTACTCATGCTATGTGTGGACATGGACTGCTTTGTAAAAGGAAAAGCACCATGAGTCACAGGGGTCACGGTGTTATTTTCCCTGGGGAGCAGGGCTGGGTGGTCTGTCAAGAAGCAGGGGCCACAGAGGCCTCTTCTTTCATTTCTTAAATATACAAATATACCCTAATGGAACTGCAGCCTTCACACCAACTTGCTAGGACTAGCCGACGGACCACATCCTCTTCCCATTGCACTGCAAATGCTTGTTTTAGGACTTGTCCCCTGAATATAAGTGCCAAAAAAAACCTTAAAAGCTGGTAATACAAAAAACATGTCAGACATCATACATTCATGGTGAGCAACATATATGTGTTTAATGATTCTGTCAACTGCTGAAAGAAGCTAGAATGTCAGCAGAGGAATCCAGTTCAACATTCTATGTGTGGCGGTTAGTCCCACAACCCCCTGGAAAGAGAGGGCAAACTTTTTCCTGCACTGTGAGTGTATGTATGACACTGGACAGTATGTGCTTCTTCACAAAGTGGTATTTTGAGAGTTATGGTAGAGGAAAAAGAGGGCAGACTTAGCCTTTGATGGTGCTAACGGGGAGACTACGTGTATTACTAAATTATATAACAGTAGCACGTTATTTGCAACATGAAATTCTTGTTCGTTGAAGTGTCCTTTGAATAAAGGTACATGAAACAATGCTTTGTGGACTACGCTTCTATAGCTGTAAGGAGGCAGGTTACACCCGCAAAATGCGAGTGCAGTTCTGACACCCATTCCCTTGTCTCTCCAGCACACATCCCACACCACCACCCGTACCCCTTGCTCAACTAGACGTATGATTACCTTCCTGCTTCTCTTTCTTTTCTAAACACTTTTCATTAATTACTGCGCAAAGAGTTATAACCTGCACACTGTAGTCGAACCGACTTGCGTTACTGATGCCGTGTGACATTTACTTTCCCCAATCATAGCCACAAACTAATCGTGGCCCCACCTTCACGCATGACATGCCTGTTTTGACGTACAGGTCAGTATACTCTGCTTGCTCTGGGAGGTTTAGGACTTCCTTTCCCAGACTACTCTGCTCCTGTGACGTAGGAATGGCGCCCAAGGTTTGAGCAGAGGTGGCGGGAGCCCTGCACGGTAAGTGAGTGAGGACTAACCGTACAGTATTCATTATCAGTCTTGTGCAAGACAGTCTCTGGTCTCGAGCGAAGTGAGCTGCCAGCCAGAACCTCTGAGACCCGGTCTGTGATCACGAACGGTTGAGCTGTTGGTGTTAGACACTGATTTCTCTTTGTAGTTTGAAGAATTTATAAAGGAGGTTGCATATATTCTTTTTTTCTATTCTGACATGTCATTCTATACTGCGGTAATCTGCTTTTCTTCTCTCCGATGACGCCAAAACAACCAACAATTGTTCATGCCTCTCCTCTGGACGGGCACACCCAGGGAGTGCTGGGTATCGGATGTCATGCTCGCCAGAAAAGTGCTAGCTTTAAGGGAGCTTGCATTCTGTAAACCAGTGGTGCGCGCGCACCACAGAGGAGCGGGGGGAGGGAGCGCGGCAACGGCAGCGAGGCAAACGAGCGCTGCTGCACATGCTAGACACGGACGGGAATGGGCGTTGCAAAGGCGGGACATGTGCCCGCCTTTGCCCAATGGCGTGCCTTTTTTAAAAAAAGCCTGATCACATGAACGAGCGTGTGAGCAGGTTTCAGAACCCTCTTACAAGAGGTCTCGCGCTGCGCGATCAGTGCTGCGCACTGCAATGCTAGACGCGAGACCTAAAAAGGTACCTGCAAGAATGAGATAAAGAGACAAGCCGTGTAAGGTCGGGGAAGATAGAGGCACGAGGTAACATGAAGAGTAGGCAGCCTTGGTATTCAGCAACCACAGTTTTCTGTAGCCCTGTAGGTAGGCCGTAGCAAAACACTTTGGCAACTACTCCATTTTTTAACAAATTAAGTACTGTTCTGATGCTAGAAAACTGGAACTAGCGCAAAAAAAACTGAATTCTTTCAAGTTAACCGTATTAAAAGCCAAGCACAATGAAACAATATTAACAGCTGTGTTACACAACACAAAAGCTCAATTTTTCTTATGCTAGCCAGTCTTTTCTACACAAATCAGTACTTAATTTTGGCTCCGAAAGAGGTGTCATAGTTAGAAAATTAATCCGTAAATGTAGGGAGAAAGCAAAGATTATTTGTAACATATATCGAACGATACTGGGACATATTTACAAGGAAATGCTGGAGGGAGGAGCTGCAGCAAATTGTGCAACACTACGCTCCGCCATTTCCAAAACGCAGGGATTGTTGTAAATACGGTACTGGTACACCCCGTGTTTGCCTTAGCACTGGTCCTAAAAATAGCTGTCTAGTGCCAGCACAACACCCTTGCGCCATAAGGCAAAGGTGCCTGCTTTGTAGAGAATGATTGTTAATGTGACGGTGTTTGTTCCTGCTCATAAGCAATCAATATTGGAAATGTGTTACTTCTATGTGTGCTACATTCTGCAGCACACATAGAAGTAGCAAATCGCCATTATTTAATGATTATTTATGTGCAGGAAGGGTCACCTTCCTGCACATAAACAATCGTTAATGGCATTTTGCTCTTTCTATATGTGCTGCAGAATGTGAATGCAAAAATGAGCAGAAATAAAAGTAGTTCTCCTTGTTGCACCATTCTAACACCTGCTTTTGCATGGTGTTAGTTTTTGGCACTGCCTCAAATTTACACATTCTTGTAAATCTGGAGCAGAGTCAAAAAGCAATGTGTGTTATGGTGGAAAGCCCACAGCAATACTCATTGTACGCCCCTTTCAAGTAGATACCTGCGTGCAAAGCATCATATTTACAAAGCGGCGTTAAGCCACAAAAAGTGGCTTAACGCCGCTTTGTAAATATGGTGCTGGGCATTGTGCCACCAGAACATCAAAAAAGGTAAGGTTTCGGTGGCAAAATCCCCTTGTAAATATGCTCTATTATTTGTACATCTGTGCAAACCCTACACTGTTGTAGTGGGTTCTAAACGCAAATAAGAACAGCACTACATCACTGTGTTGAGAGTGCAGGTGAAGAAAAACCCACAAATATACAGAGTAGTGTCGAACATTACAGTTATTTAGCTTTAGGAAAGACTCACCTCGAATCTCTTCTATGTGGAAGCATGGAACAAGGAACAATGGCGGGATCTGATTTTTGTTCAAACAGCCGCTTTTTCATATGTTTTCAGTGTTTACTCCCTGGAACCTTTTCCACGTTCTTCAGCCGCTCTGTGCTGCTTTTCTTACTCTAAATAACTCTTATTTTGAGTAGATTTTATATTTACGATCTTATTGTTCAACACCATATTAGGTTTACTGCCTCTAACATCAGAAACGCCCATAAGAAAGTATTTCCTGTGAAGAAAAATACCTTTGTTTTCTGATTGCTTTAAACAAACCACAGATTGAATGAACCCTCTAATGTCTGGCACACCACCTCCTTTCTCTAATGAAAATGAACTAAGTTTCGGCGAAAGAAAAAAGGGAACACAATAGCTGAGTGTTACATACATTCCACGCGTGATCACATCACCACTGTTGGATTACACAACTTCAGCTTTTAAGCAGCAAAGGTACCAGAGATGCCAAAAGGAGTCATAAGAGTCAGTGCCTGCAGAGGAAATGTTTTAGAGTTGAAATCCGCTATTGCTTCACATTGCCCGCATTACCAAGATCAAGGGTTGTGGAGTTGGATAGATGTTGGAGTGCTTTCCATACAGCATGCAGGGAACAACCACAAAGCAAACACTCAACAGTTTTGTGGATGTTCACAAATATTTCCCAGTCCTTTGGAAACACACTACTGCTGCAAAAGGGAGTAAGAAGTATATGTGTAGCAAGTAAATGTTATCTTTTTTTTTGTTAAGCCGAGCAATCACGATACTTCACGTTTGCTCTTGCCTTCATGCCAGTGTCATATTGCAGAGTTGGGTAAAGGGGCAAAGATGCCATTGAGAAGTCACGCTCATTCGGTGGCCCCAAAGTGGCCCTTTGTCGGAGGGTACTGGGGGTCCAAATGAGGCCTCAGGCATCCCCTACAGTTGGATCAAGTAACTCGCTGCACTCCTTTTGAAACTGAGGCCTCGCTGCTGTCCCCAGCGAAAGGCGAACTGGCGGCTTCAAACAGGTGGTCAGCTTTTCGCTATTGCGTAGTCGACAGAGGCTCGCGCTTACAGCTGCGCTGTGACGTCATCTGTGATGGGCTGCACGGTCCTGTCACCGCTCGGCACACACAGTTAACAGTGAACTGCGCAATTGGCTGGGGCAGTGCGTTTCATGTCTAATATGGCTGAAGGTGAATTTCATTTCGGTTTAATTTAGGTGTCATGGGAGAGAGTAATCTCCCTCTATAGCCATGCCACCGCTAACATTTTTAGGTCGAGCATTCGAGACCTCTTGTATATACTTTGGTATATACTTATATACTTTAGTATATACATATATGTACTTTGTGGGCTCTGGAGATCAGCCCTAGGACTTGTCTACTTCCTCTTAAGGATTTTTTGCTGTGTAACTGCCTCTATTTAACTGTCTTGATAGAAAACAACCAGTAGAGATCAGTAAAATACCAGGATTGCTTTCTGCTGAGGGACATTCTTTTTTTAAAAAATTCTGGCAACTGCCTCTATTTAACTTTCTTGTGGAAAACGACCAGCAGAGGTCAGTAAAATACCAGAATCCAATTCCAATTCCAAAAATTCTTTATTTCGGCCACATGGGCCATAAAAGATGCAATAAAAAACAGTACATACATTTAAAACACGATATTTACAAATAAAAGATCCTACTGGACCTGCATATGGTACGAAATACGAGGTAATATAAGTCAGACGGACATTTTCTTCCTTATTATCCATGCTGCCATTAAAAATTTAGAAACCGCGAACACAATATGGCCCAGAGTGTTGGTTTTCATGACCCTGTAGGCCTGTGGGTACTTCCTAAAGCCCAAGTTCCGACACAGGGGTGCTATCCAGCGCCTCCTCGGGCTCCGGTAAGCGTGGCAGCAGAACATTATGTGCAGATCATCTTCGTCATGGGCTTTACAGCATGGACAGAGTTTGTCGCCCCCTGCAGACCATTTATGGGTGAATACTTTAGTAGGGAGTGTACCAAACCTCCATTGCAGGAACAGTTTCCTCGCCAAGAGAGGAAAGATAAAATCCATAAAAGGCTCAAACACGTAAGAATTTTTGGATTCCATAAAACGTCCCGTCAAAGTGCCGCTATCATGAGCATTAACCATGTCAGCAAGGTATTTATTCTTGTATAGCTGGGCAAGGGTTTTGCGCGAAATCCTTTGGCAGCCCTGAGCTGGGTCATCCCATAAGTCTGGCAGATTCAAGCTGAACAGTTCCGACTTGATAAATGCCAGCCAGGGAATTTTGCAATTGGCATTCAACCTCATGACATGAATAAGGTCCTGTCTATAATGATACAGTTCCTCGGTGGTCCATATCCGATGCCAAAACTTCACAGGCTTCGACAGAAGATCCTCAGCAATAGAGGGAAGGCCCAAGTCAAATCTTAAGGGGAGGAGTGGCGTACCTTGCGGGAGAGCAAGTAAGCGTCTCAAAAAACAATTTTCCACCCCTGCCATAACCTTCCCTGCTTTATGTCCCCACAGCTCACTGCCATAAGTGGCTGCTGCCTTCGCTTGGGACCTGTATGTTTCCAGGGCCGGGCTTACAGGCTTAAAGGTGGACTTATTAGCCACCTTCAAGAGTGCGCCCGATAGCTGGGAGAGTTTCAGCCTAGATCGCGCTACCTGGGAGTCCCATGATAAGTTTTCTTGAAGTGATACCCCCAAATATATAAAGGTCGAGACCCTCTCAAGAGTGGTTTCCCCCAGTTTAGGATTGGGTCTAGTTTTGGTGGGGGGGTGAATGTATGACATTGTTCTACATTCTGTCCATCAACTGTGTTTTTTGCAATTTTCACCCCGAGTGTGCTGGGTATGCTCAGACGTGAGTCCCAGGCTCTCCACACCACTGGAATCAAGCTATCCAGGCTGATGAAGGCTGATAGCCAGAAACCGGTCCTTGGATGCTTGATTCCGGTCTGGGAAAGACATGGCTTGGTAGTTCGGACTGGACTGTTCCCATGAGGCACAGGGTCAGAGCTGATTTGCATATAGCCAGTGTCTAACCCAGGGTGGTGTGGAGTGCAAATAAATGATGGATTTAGGCCCAGATCCTTGTACTGGGGTGAATGTATGACATTGTTCTACATTCTGTCCATCAACTGTGTTTTTTGCAATTTTCACCCCGAGTGTGCTGGGTATGCTCAGACGTGAGTCCCAGGCTCTCCACACCACTGGAGTCAAGCTATCCAGGCTGATGAAGGCTGATAGCCAGAAACCGGTCCTTGGATGCTTGATTCCGGTCTGGGAAAGACATGGCTTGGTAGTTCGGACTGGACTGTTCCCATGAGGCACAGGGTCAGAGCTGATTTGCATATAGCCAGTGTCTAACCCAGGGTGGTGTGGAGTGCAAAAAAATGATGGATTTAGGCCCAGATCCTTGTACTGGGGTGAATGTATGACATTGTTCTACATTCTGTCCATCAACTGTGTTTTTTGCAATTGTTCTTAGGAACAGGCGCTGAACGCCTATTGGGCTCAAAAGGCTTCGGCACCCCTACCCGTCCCGCCCCTGTCGTATGTGTCAGCCCAGACTGAAACCGCTTCCCAGGTTGGCTGATCTGGAGCACGTCTTATAGCTGCCTCACCCGAGTACTTCACTGGTCTTTAAAAGTCCATTTACTTGTTAAGGAGGCTTTGTAGAGTATTTTCACCCCTTCCTAGAGCCCCAGGATCTCCACTCTGCCTATTGATGGAAGAATTAGCCCCCCTGAAATGGTTTGTAGCCCCCCATCCTAAATTTGTCTCTAGTTGCTCCTCTGCTTAGGAGTAATTTCTACTGTCAAACCGTCTGTCGTAAATTAGTCCAACTAACTAGTAACATCACATGGAGTTCGCAGATACCACCGGTAAACTATGCCCAAAGCCTTCTGCTTTATTTTTTTTAAAAGCAAAGTGTCAAGCAGCAACTGTCTCTTTTGACCCAATTTTTAGTGGTTGAGAATTGTCTCAGCTTAAATGGCATTTTCAATCATAAAAGAAGTAAGTGCATAGAACATATTTTTAGTCTAGGGCTAATGGGTTCCGTAGCTGGGAGGCACTTGCACATAGTGTCTGGCTAGTGGGGCCATTATTTCATGTTTGTGCCTGTACTTAATGGTTTAAGGAAAACTAGCCAGGAAGGTCGTAGCACAGATTGTGTACTGAGACGGTGGGAGTGAGGGACCTAATTCTACATATGGAAGCTGACTGTTTTTGATTTATGCATATTATTCAATCACCATTATATTTTATAAATATGAAACTTTTATGAGATGCGATATGATAACAGAATTCGTTAAGTTCAATTTTCTACTTTTGTCATATTTTTTTTAAATATTGTATGGCTTACATTTTTAGCTAAAACAATACATAAAACGAAATACCTTAGAACATTCACTCCTTCCCTATGTGAGGGAACAACGAATGTACACAGATAAAGGATAGGACTGGAATCGAAAAAAAGAGGCCCATGTTTGAGAAATGAGGGCAAATTTGGACTTGTAAAGACACACTATATGTGTTTTGCATGGCATGAAAGACTACCAGGATATGAGCTTGCTGCAGGCAATGCTGGTGGTAATCTCAGGGAAATCAGGAGTAAAAACCGGCCTGGCAGACTATACACCAGGCCCACGTACTCCCCTGTCGCGTCAGAACTTCAGGCACTGCCTGACTGCCGTATGGGCCACTCCGACCCTTGCCTGAAAAATATCTCAACCCCTCCTGCATTTGCATATGAGACTTTGAGTTTGGCTCCCCAGCCTCCAGGACAGTAGGATGGTGTTTTGTTGACTTTTAAAACTGGCTCCTCTTGTGTTAATAAACAAAATGACTTCCTGCTTTTAATTTCTGAAGTAGCGATGCAGATATCTGTGAGGTTAATATACTAGCAAAAACTTGCTAAATGTGTTAGGTGGGTTTCCATAATGCAAACAAATATGTACAGGGATTTTCTACATTTCTTTCAGATATCTCCATTCATCTACATACAGCATATAAAGGGAATTCTGGGCCAGATGTATCAAGCGTTTTCCCATTTTCAAACGGGCTGATTCTGCCCAAAACGCATTTGCAAAATAGGTAATCACAATTTTTGCGACTACCAATTTTGCGAATGCATTTAGGGAATCACAATTTGCGATTCCTTAAATGCAATGCAGAAAGCAAGAAAAAATTGCAACCTAGCTTTGAGGCATTGCAAAATATCCTCAACTTCTAGTTGGTGGTAATTTGCAAATTCCTTTAAAAATGCACTGTTTAGCATTTTCCTAAGTGGCATGTGGCGCACATACATGCCCTAAGGGCATGTATGTGTGCCACATGTGCACACATACATATTTAGGGGGGAGCAACAGAGTGTCCTTTTGGCACCCTTGCACCCTTGAAATTGCATGCGCCATTAATGAGTACCTATTGGGTACTCACAAATTGTGCATGGCCCATAGAAATGAATGTGAAGGCGTTCCTTAATAGCGTGTCACAATTTGCGACTCGCTATTAAGGAATATGTAGGAATCGCAAAATATTTGCAGAAATCTACATACATTGCATTTTGCGAGTCTATAATAGCAAATTGGTAAAAATTGCTATTATAGACTTGCAAAATGTAATCTTGATACATCTGGCCCTAAGCTTTTTAGAGGTATGAAGATATTTCAAGTGACCATGGCCATATACCTGTACATTGTCATAAGGCACCTGAAAAGTGTTGAATAATAACTTATTAGAGAACTTTTGCTGCTAGAGTCCTGACGTTTAATAGATGGTCAAATACATTTGTTATAGTTACTCAATTCAATGCTACTCATTTTTAGATCAAGCCTGGGCAGCGCATTCCCTGCTCTGCGAAGCATGCTGTATTGATGTATGCACTAGAACCTCTGCCAATTTCCCTGCCCATCTTTTCAATTGGCTCCTGTCACTGTCCTTTCGAAATCATTGCTTTTGATTGATAAATAGGCTTAGTAGTATCTCCTTGGTACCACCTGGTCTGCATTTGTAACCTAACATAACGACTAGACTTTTTATTTGTGTTTTTACTAAGCTGTGGGCACAATTTTCTTTAATAATCTTCCACCCACGACAGGCTTTCCCACAAGGCAGCTAACCGCCCGCTTTTATATTTTTAATAGTAATGGCCGCGGGTCCACTTTAACTATAGCGGCTGCTCTTATTTTTACTTAATTTTCAAGGCGGTCTGCTTTAACGGCCACACTTAGTTATTTAATTTGCAGTGCGGTTCTGCTTGAAGTATAGTGGAAGCGCTTTTTTCTTTTTTTAAATTTCCAGCACGGTCTGCTTTAACTGTAGCGGCCATGCTACAGAACCTTAGTTTAATGTGAAAAGAATTTGGTGGTCAAAGCGCCCCATACTGCGCTTTTACTTTAATTTGGCCACACCCCTTTCTTTAGAAGCTGCTCGTTGTACCCTTAATACAGCGAGCTTCTGAAGAAAGGTGCCTGGACCCCATTAAAGTGGTCTTGCAATTTGCGAGAGTTTGACGTATTGGGGTTATAAATAACAATGCCTTTCATATCTAAGTTTGTTTTAAAAACATATAAATAAAAAGCATTGTCATTTGCAATGCCAATAGCTTAAACTCTCGCAAATGCGAGTCCTATTGCAAGGAAAATGCTTGTTTGTTCTTTCACCTCAGATTGATGAAGGACTGAGTCTGTCCTGTAACCTTATTTGTGAAACAAACAGTAAAGATAGAGCCACTGACGTTTGACATATGTACTTGTTCATTTCGTACTGTATAAACCAATAGGTGTTCCATGTATTGGATGTTTGCACAGTTGCTGTAGTCTGCAGGCCCCCAAAGAGCAAAAGATAGCCACTGCTTGCTTACCCTCTAAGAGAGGAAAGGAAGCAAAGTTAGGGCTCCACCTTGTGGAATATTCCAGAAGTTGCATAGATCACTGGAAATGGTTGCCATGTTACAGGCAATGGCACTGCAGGATTAAAAACAGCTTTGTCAATCACGATTAAGAATCGAGGTTGCGGGCACAAAGTCCACTGTGAAATATCCTCACAAACAAAAGTTTACATTTGAACAATCGGGTACTTGAACACTAACAGTGTGCAGATAAAAACCGAACACTTCGTTATCAGCTGTTACATGTGTGAATGAGTTTTAAAAGTTAACCTAGTACTATCCTTAAACTGAGGGTTTCATTACACGTTATCACAGACTTTAAATGTGTGTGGTTTGTTAACTCACATTTATATACTGGATTTTTAAGGTTCGTTTAATTGGCTTGACGAATGCGTTCTTCCTGAATACAGCATAACCTCAAACCTTCTACATTCAAGTAAGTGAAGCGGAGAGCCCTCGACAGACTCCCACACATCACTTTCTCATGCAACGTCCCAGGAAAAAAAATCCTACCTTTATGTGAACAGAAAAACACTTCTCCCATGTTATTTTATGTTAATGCCAGGCTGAAACCTCAATATCTTCAAAACTGATGTATTTTACTTTAGGATTTCATATATATTTACATTCGTTAGACATGAAATGATATTGGATATTCTTTGCAACAATAAAACAGACAAAGGACAACCTGAATAACAAATCAACCTAAAGTGAACAAGGAAACCTGACTCAAGTCAGTAGCTGCCTTGCAACAAAAGTGACAGTTGATTTCCGATACATAATTACAACCTGTTTCTTGTTCTGTAACTTTGAATCTTTACTTCAGCAAATATATTATTTTTTATCAAAGTTTTTGAATTGAGAGTACAAGATATGCATACACCAAGGGATATTTAAATCACTGTCCATATTATGAGATGCTCGTTAATGAGACCAGCGATTCTGGCCTGCTGAGTTACTGTTCTGTTCACTATGGTAACGGGGGGTTATGGGGGGCGAACAGCGTTAGATTAACTGCATACGACTCCCGAGGCTTTTCCTTGTTCTTCGCTGCATTTTCGCGTAAGGAATTTGGTAGCTTTGAGTATCAGGAGCCTCATGGGAAAAATGTTCAGAACCTCAGGTTTACCTCATTACTTATAATCCTGATTGGCCTCTTAACTTGCAGGACTGGGCCCATGGAACAATACAAGAAACTCAATATGTGGCAAACAGAGTCAAAGTTCACAAGGGCATATCAACAAGGCCCGGAGTTAAAAGTATCGCCGCTTTAGCGTCCGTTTTCGGACGAAAAGTGGCGATAATTTTAACGCCCTATTAGCATGGACACGCTAACGCTTGAATCCATGCTTCTTCGCCCATTTCCTTTGTGCCTCGCCTCACATCGCTAATGAAATGCGAGGTAGGCGTGCCCGTCCGAAATACTGTGAAAATCTTCGCTAACTCAGCTTCTCCGTATTTACAAGGGCATCGCTAACCCTACTCAAAAGTTGCGCTAACAAGGTTTTTCGCCGTTTTCTTACACCTGCTTTTTTCTTGAATATACCATATCTATCATGGGAGGTGGATTATCATCCTGAGCCCACATCTCCCTATTTACTATTTTCTTCCCTAACGCTGTTCCTTATCTCTGGAATTCCAGTGATAGTGGCCCTTATCGCCGGTATAGGCCGCATTTCTATCGCCTCAGCGATGCGCCTTGTTAATAGTGCACTGACCGGGCGATAGATTCCGGCGATAGACGGCGTTAGGATTTGTCACGCTAAAAGCGGTCAGCTAAAAATATGGCTGCCGTTTGTTGATATGCCCCACAGTCAACTAAAGGGAGAGCAAAAGTAGCTCCTGACACATCCTTTGTGAACAGTAAATGATTGTCTTATGTGCCATGAGCTTCATATGTTGTTCCATTATTGCAATACAACAATAGAAACATACACAAATGTGGCTTAATTCTTGTTCTCTTTTGGTTGGAAGACATTCATTTCCTTTACTCACTTATGTCAGCATCATTCTAGTTTGAAAGAATGTTCTTAATACTCAAACCAGTCAGAATGTGCATCTTTATAAAGCTGAGTCCAGAACATGAGGAAGAGCAGTCATTTGTAACGAGAACCTGGTCAGACCACCTCTTTCTTGGATAACTGGGGAGGCACAGTGATAATTTAACTAAGAGGTATATCAAAAGTAGTCCGAATAATAACTTGAGGAAGTTCCAGAGTCTAAGACACTAGCTGTGAATCTATTTTTTCCTAAAAAGCTGCATTTTCATTTCCAACACGTTTCAAGCACATACCTGTTACTGCATGATTCAGACCAGTTTGCTCTTGCTCTGAAGGCTTTGCTGGTGGCCATACTGCATGGGTTCTGCCGGGGAACCTTCCCTCTATGTAATCCAGCGAGTGTGTAGGTTGACTAACAGCAGCCCAGGTGTAAAGCTGATCATGCTGTTGACAAAAGAAGAAAACATGTACAAATTATTTCACATCATCACAGCAATACCCACCCTTCTGTTCATCATAGAGTCAAAAGGCAACTAGAAAGCAGAACAAGTGAAACCAAGACATGTAGTGAAATTAGATTTCATCTGGAAAAACACTGTACAGAGCTTCTAAAAAAAGAAAAATCTTTATTCGTGTCTACTTTTGTCTTGATCAGGGAGTTACACTAACTTAAGTCAAAAAAATCTTTAAAAACCCTTTCACTGCCTTAGGTATCTAGAAGCTCCATGACTAGATATTCTAATTTCCACATGAAAATATTTCGAGGCATTTTCCTCCAAGGTCTTGTAGTTTAATCTCATATTTATATATCATTCTGTTATTTAAAATATATATATATATTTATGCTACCTGCAATGTGTCTACATTTATCCACAATCAATATATGCCATCCTTTACAAACATTTTAATTTGGATATTAGAAGCATGTTGCATAACAGAAAATACATTAGCATGTAATGACATGCACATGTGGAGTGAAAACAGTATATTTTTGTCACTTAATTATTCGTGTATTATTGTCCTTCGCAGTCACCAGAAAAATTCAATATACAATAGAGATGCGAAATTTTGAATATAGTGGATTCAAAGACCAACACCATAATCATCCTCATCATCAAAGAACACATGCCAAATCCAAACACTTAAATACCTCTATCCTTACTGCAAAACCTCCTCTGTGGCATTCACTTAGAATATTTCCCCAACTGCACAATATCAAAGTCTTCGTGTAAATTAAAAAATAACTTAAACTCATTTAGGTCACATAGCTGGTTGAAGACAGTGACACCTCCCTTTTACACATTTTGGGTTTCTACTCACTAATTTCCTTTGGAAGGTGAGAATTATCCTAGAATAGGTTACATTTGTAAAATGACTGAATCTTTGATGTAGTTCGCATATCGTTCTATTGTACAAACAACTCCCGTAACATTTAAAAAAAAAAATTATGGCAATCTCGTTTGAAGAATATTGAGAGGTCTATAACTGAATGATCAATCAAAGTCCAGATTTGGGGTGGAACAATTAATTTAGTTAATCGCTGCATTGCAGGTAAAATACATGAGATGAGATTGCACCCAATCACAGTTCACTTATGTAGGGCAAACGTTGTGATGGCTCATCCTGCACCTTTTAATGTCATAAGAAATGATGCAGCAATTGACATCCTCTTCCTGTATGTACACGCTTGTTAGCCTACAGTATATAGTCGGGAATAGGAATAACAATTTAGGAAGCACACTGATCTTAATTAGATTACCTTTGATTACTTTTGAAAGCAGGAGAGACTGCCATGACTTCTGCTAATTTGCAATCTTATTTCGAATTCCCAAAGGAAATATTTATATTGAATAAACTTCAGCCTGGTGATCTGTTCCCAGGTGCCGATGTACAGTTTCAGAGTCGAATTATTAACTGTTCTGCACGCAGCATTATATCTCGGGAGCATGTCTATCGTTTAACTGTCTTTACTACATTTCTTTTATAACCCAGAGGAGGCTGTTTCTTGACAAATTTCAATTATCGCTGTATCAACTAAGTCCTTTTCTCGAGACAGAAACAGGACAACATTATTTCCCTGCTAACAATATGTTATGTTATGTTATGTTACGTCTATTTATTGTGCGCACAGATACTCCAGCCAAGGAGCGTCCTGGCGCAGAGACAAGGTAGCCCGTAACACAACAAGAGGCAAGAACAGAGAATAAGAAACAACTAAAACAAGAAGGTTTTTAAAGCCTTCCGAAAAGTCAAAAGGTCCTCCAGCAGGCGAATTTCAACGGGCAGGGAGTTCCATGCTAACGCAGCCATTACCCTAAACGAGCGGCCTCCCATGCGGCTAAGCCTGAATCTGGGAACCACCGCAAGGGCCAGACCTTGAGAGCGGAGGCAACGGGCAGGGACATAAAAAGACAGACAACTCGACAGGATTTCCGGGCCTGTACCTCTCAAGATTCTAAAAGCAAGGCACAAGACCTTAAAAAGAATGCGCTTTCTAACCGGGAGCCAGTGTAGGGAGCGAAGGACACCTGTCACTGAGCAGAATCTGGGTAAACCAACAATCGCCCTCGCCGCAGCATTCTGAACCCGTTGTAAACGGGTTAGTTCAGCCTGGTTGGCCCCAGCCAGGAGAGAGCTGGCATAATCCAGGCGAGAGATGATAGTGGCCTGGATCACCAGCTGCCTGGTCGGGGCGTCAAAGAACTTGAGAACAGGTCTCAAGCCCCTCAGGAGACCGAAACAGCAGGCCGCAGTTCTCTTAGTATGGCCTATAAAGGAGAGGCCCGCATCCAGCCACACCCCCAGATTTTTCACTTCCGATACCGGGATTGGAGTAGGACCCAGCTCTGAGGGCCACCAGTGGTCACCCCACAGCTCCACTCCCTTCCCGACGACCATCACCTCTGTTTTAGTGGCATTTAGCTGAAGGCAGTTGCCTGTCAGCCAACTAGCCACCGCCTTCAGTCCGGACTGAAACCTGGGGGCCTCAATTTCCGCATCCCCGCTGAGAGTAACCGCCAGCTGAGTGTCGTCGGCATATGAGACCAAAGTAAGGCCCCACTGCCTAGCGACATCAGCCAGCGGTCTCACGTATAGATTGAACAACGTGGGACTCAGCGAGGACCCTTGCGGAACCCCCATGGCCAGTGGTTGGTAACTGGACTTGAAGGGAGGGATGGCAACACAGAAGGAGCGGTCGTCTAAAAAGGAGCGGAACCATTGCAACACCTGACCGCCAATACCAGTCTCCTCGAGCCGACGCAGGAGGATGCTGTGGTCTACCGTATCAAAGGCGGCGCTAAGATCTAACAAAATAAGCGCCGCCGTTTGACCAGCATCCAACCTTGCCCGGAGATGTTCCACCATCACAAGTAACGCAGTTTCCGTACTGTGCCCAGCACGGAATCCGTTTTGTGTGGGGTCGAGGGCATTGGTCCGAGTCAGATGTTCAGACAGGGCCAAGTTGACGTGGGCTTCAGTGATCTTGGCTGGCCAGGGTAGCAACGAGATGGGGCGATAGCTTTCAGGCTTAGAGGGGTCCAGGGTGGGCTTTTTAATAATCGGGGACACCACGGCTTGTTTCCACTTAGATGGTACAATTCCAGTTTCCAAGGAGAGATTGACAAGGGAGCATACAACTGTACGCCCCATAAAAGCTTGGTCTCGGAAGAGAGCAGGCCTTACTGGGTCAGATGGAGACCCAGATTTAACTTGCAACGCAAGTTTGTCAAAACCATCCGAGGTAAGGGGGGGGAAAACAAGCAGTGTGGTCTGATGGTGAACCCGATTAACACTTTCCACAGTGAACCCTATACTAGGGAATGTCCTATATATAGCTTGGACCTTCCCCAAAAAGTAGGATGCAAGGGATTCACAATGGGAAAGGGAGCTTACGGTCGTAGTGGAGGTCCGCTTCGCCGTAAGTTGTTTTACGGCCTTGAAAATAGCTTTTGACGGATTTGGGCTGTTCCGGAATTCGGTGGCATAGAAGGCCGCACGAGCTCGGCAGATAGCTCGATGGTAGAGCTTAACGGACCTGGTATATGAGGCTTTTAGATCAGCCCCATAGGTTTTCCTCCAAGCCCTCTCTGCTCGTCTACAGGCACCCTTTAGGGCCCGGAGAGTGCCATCGTACCAGGGGCTCGACTCTCTGGGATTGATTTTAGTAGAAACGATAGGTATCAGAGAGTCCAAGGCCCTAGTTATCCATGAACAGAAGAGGTCATACCCCCCTTCCACATCCGTGAAAAGACCCAGCGGCTCCTCTAATAGAAGACGATGGAAGTCCTCTAACCTAAGCTTTTTCCAAGCCCTCTTCTGAACCCGTCTGGCCGTAGAGGTGGAAAGAGTGGCCGAAACAGGGCAGGAAATGGACACCAAAAAGTGGTCTGTCCATTCCACCGGGGAGACAGAAGTAACTAGAATCCCCAACAGATTGGTAAACAGGGGATCCAAAATATGTCCACCCAGGTGGGTAGGCTGGGAAACCATCTGGAGGAGTTGAAAGGCCTCAAGGTCAGAAGAGATGGAACGCACTGTCATGCCAGAGAGGGTGTCGAAATGCAGATTTAGATCGCCCATGATAGAAAAGTTGGCACAGTCAGCGACCAAAGGGCCGACAGTATCAGGGAAAGCATTTCTGAACGCCACATCACTGCCGGGTGGGCGATAAACGACCATCCCGGACAGGGATATAACGTGAACTAACATTGCTGCATAGTATTTACAGAACTGCATTTCTTAGTATTCTATTTTTTACAAAGCCAAACAGTACTTAAGAAATATAATCATCACATATATTTTATATTTTGCAACAGGGAGAAAAAAGTAATTTGCCCACTTTACATATATTTTGGTCAAGTGCTGAAGTTGAAATAAGAAACCTATAGGTTTTATCATGTTCAACAAAGAAGGTCATTTGGAGGAGGATGGATCCTGGATATCCCAGTGGATATCTCTCGCCACTCAACTACCAACGCATTCAGAGGCCAGCAGTTTGAAGTGTACCCTAAGGAGGCTCCACGGCTGATACTCCTATGAGAAAGGCTTTTCAGCAGTTCTGGTGTGGTGCTGATGGCGATGTGACCAAAGGCCTCCCACTTCAGGAAACCTATCTGCCGTACCTCAACTTCGGTAGTGGTAGCACAGAGCAGACACAAGACAAGTACTGCTGGTTCAGTGGAAAGTTTTACCTTCTGATTTGGAAACTTCAAAAAAGCTCAGTGAGACAATGTAGCAGGCGGTAGCCAAGATGCGTTTCATGTGACCGGATAGCCATCAGAGGAAGTCCCGGAGAAGTTGTTGACTTTTGGCAAGAAAACGCTGAGTGGGAGAAATTCAAACTTCATGCCCAGGGAAGGTCCCTTATTTGCTAGATACGTTTGGCACCTTTGCTCAGTGAAGATGTCTACCTTCAGGCTAAGAAACTTTGGAAGTCAAACTTCTTTGAGCTGGGCAAAACAGCAGGTTGAATCCAACTGGAGGTGCAAGGTCGGGGCCTGCGGCTCAGTATCGGTCCAGTGGTAGCCTCTGGTTCTTCTTAGCAAATGTCTCAAAGAAGTTTCTAAGTGTCAAGTTTTACAACTGTTTCTGGAAAAGAGTCCAATCTTCAGCAGCCAAGGGTCCAGGACATTCTAGGCACCAATTGGGGGTTAGAACTTCCTCAGCATTACCAGTTCTGCAACAGCCCCACTGGGATTTGTGTCACTCTGGCTACTGGACCAATGACAGGAACATGTCATTCTTGGTTCACCGGGACAGATACCCTGAGCTCGCCCACCCCACAAACTGCAGGGAACCCTCCACTCCCGCAATGGGCCCACCAGAGGCTCCTGCCCCTGCCTATTTTAAGACAGGGAGCCTCACCATTAGCTACCTTAACACTCGCTCAATGGTGAAACCCCAACTAGAGATCTTCCAGCTCAGAGAAACCAGATATCCTCCTACTTTCTGAAACTTGGCTCACTGATGAATCGACCCCTGACATCTTAGCCGCAATACCCTCCGGCTACTATATCCTTCAGGCCAATCGCCCATCAGAGAAGATCGGGGGAGGGGTTGCTGCCATCATCCATCAAAGACTTCAATTCTCCTCATTAGGGATCACAGGCATACCCTCAGTCGACAACCTTATACTAAAATTCGAATCACCACTGTCCTCTTTTATTTGTGCCCTATTCTATCGTCCCGGCACCACATGCCTTCTTTCGCCCAACTCCTAGGCGAAATGATCTCCCTACTGGTTATCAATCATGCCAGAATGATCATAATCAGAGACTTCAATTACTGGCCTAACGACCCACAAGAAAGTGCCAGCTCCTTGAAATTAACAGACCTCCTCCTGGGGATGAACTGTACCCAGCATGTGACAGCCGCCACCCACATAAAAGGGCACATCTTAGACCAAGTTTGGATATCCAACCTGGACATATCCATGCCACAAATCTACCCATGTACATGGTCAGATATCATCCTATTACATTCACCTTGGCCTATGCCTGCCCGTCCAAAACCAGCCAGTTGAGAAATCACCTAGCCAGAAACTGGAACCGGGTCAACATTGATGATTTCTGCTCACTATTAAAAGCCACAATACCCACCCCTCACAAATCACTCTCCAGTCAGGAAAATAGCATTAAAACCTGCCTCGAATCAGCCAGTGACAGCTTTGCTCCACTTAAGAATATTAAGGTCAGACGACCTCACAACGCCCAATGCTGGTTCTCCAATGACCTCAAAGGCCAAGAAATTGGCCCTGAGGCAAGCTGAACGCCGTTGGAGACACAATTACTCCTCGGATTAAAAGGCCACTTACACTAGTCAGCTTAGAGACTACAAAAACGCCATTCTTCAGGTCAAAGTATCGAGAAGATTACAGGCATTAAGGCTAGCATACCTACCCTCGCCTCTTCTTATGACCACCCCCCAGTTGCAAAAACCCCTCCGTCATTGATCAAATCTCCCTTATCTCTAGGGAGGAGTTTTTTAAGCTCCTGAAAAAAGTTAGATCAGGCTCCCCTTTGGATTGCTGCCCTCCTCACGTCTTGCAGGCAGCCTTCCTGGCCTGTCCAGACCCGGTCCTCTCTTTTCTCAATAACTCTCTCAGGCTAGTACTGTCCCTGACATCTTTAAAAGTGCAGAAATTGTCCCTGTATTGAAGAAACCCAACCCCGACTCCCTGGTCCTTGGTAACTACCGTCCCATTTCCCTCCTTCCCTATCTGGGCAAAATCCTGGAGGCCCATGTCACCAACTGCCTCAGCTCTTTCATTGAACAGTCCCACTTCCTTGATCCACACCAGGCAGGTTTCATACCTGCTCACTCCACAGAGTCAATTATACTGACAGTTATGGATGAGCTTAGGAGGGGGACTGATAAAGGCCTCACCCAGGTCCTGGTGCTCCTGGACCTGTCTGCGGCTTTCGACACGGTTGATCATGGTCTCCTGATCAACCGTATCGGCTGTGCTGGGATTCAGGGCTTGGCCCTGCAATGGATCTCCTCCTTCCTCAGCAATCGATCGCAGGCAGTTCGCATCGCCAACTTCTCTGCCCAAAAATTAAGCTGAACTGTGGAGTCCCACAGGGTTCCTCCCTCTCGCCCCTCCTTTTTAATTTATATCTACTACCTCTAATTTGGTCTCTGCACACAAAAATGGTTGAAACCTTCAACTCGATTCCTCCACTTCCCCAGTGCTCAACTTCCAATCCATCATGAGATTCAACAGCGAATGGATGTATACTAACCAACTGAAGTTGAACCCTGGAAAAACCAAGCTGATCCTCATGGGAGGTACTGCCAACCCATGGAACTCCAACTATTGGCCTCCTGCCCTGGGCAGTCCCCCTTGCCCAGCTGACTCTGTCAAGAGCTTAGGTATTATCATCAGCAAAGATCTGTCCATGAAAGCTCAAATCGGCTCGGTCGTTTCTGCTTGTTTTGACCATCTTCACAGAATCCGAAAGATCAGCCGATGCCTGACCACCGAGGCCCTGACCCTGGTCACTCTGGCCCTGGTAATCTCTCAAATTGACTATGCCAACTCCTTGTATGTTGGCATTCCTGCTTACCAACTATGCCGCCTGCAGCTGGTTCAAAACCAAGCGGCCAGGTTAATCTATCGCCAACCCAAACACCATCATGTTAGCCCCCATATGAAGAGTATTCACTGGCTCCCGGTGGCCAAGCGCTGTAACTTCAAGTTGGGCTGCATTATCTTTAAAGCTCTTGCTGGTGTTGGCCTAGCCTTTGTCTCCTCGAAGATCCAGCGCTACATCCCCTCCCGGGAGCTGCGCTCCTCCCACCTGAACCTACTTTCCACTCCAGCTTTCAAACGCAAGAAGCACGGAGGTCTTAGATTTTCGGTCCTGGCCCCACAGTTCTGGAACTCTCTCCCCTTGGAATTGAGGTCTATGTCCTCATATGCCTAGCTTAGAAAACTCTTTAAGACCCTGCTGTTTTCTCAGGCATACGCATAAGCCATGTCTTGCCCTGTTGATGCCACCCTCCCTGTTCCTCAGCGCCATGTGTACGTGCGCTTAACAAGCTCCTTTAACACTTAAGAAGAAATATGTAAAGCATTTATCAGTACGAAAACAGGTGAAACATAGAGAACACAACACAATAAAAAGAGTATAGGACAATGCAATCAACAAATAGACAGCAAAACCACAAAATGCTCATGTAGAGACCTGAAGATATGATTTTTCAAATGCTTAGATGTCTGTAACACCAAAAAGCACAAATCGGCGGTCAAGGGTATCTGATTAAGCTAGACCAGGTCAAAGTCAAAAGTTAAGGCCAACCACAATGGAATGCAGGCCTATACAGGTGCTAGATTTGGTTCAGTGGAAAGTTTTACCTTCTGATTTGGAAACCTCAAAAAATCTCAGTGGGACAAGGTAGCAGGCGGTAGCCAAGATGCGTTTCATGTGACCGGATAGCCATCAGAGGAAGTCCCAGTGAAGTTGTTGACTTTTGGCAAGAAAACGCTGAGTGGGAGAAATTCAAACTTCATGCCCAGGGAAGGTCCCTTATTTGCTAGATACGTTTGGCACCTTTGCTCAGTGAAGATGTCTACCTTCAGGCTAAGAAACTTTGCAAGTCAAACTTCTTTGAGCAGGGCAAACCAGCAGGTTGAATCCAACTGGAGGTACAAGGTCAGGGCCTGCGGCTCAGTATCGGTCCAGTGGTAGCCTCTGGTTCTTCTTAGCAAAAGTCTCCAAAAAGTTTCTAAGTGTCAAGTTTTACAACTGTTTCTGGAAAAGAGTCCAATCTTCAGCCGCCAAGGGTCCAGGACATTCTAGGCACCAATTGGGGGTTAGAACTTCCTCAGCAATACCAGTTCTGCAACAGCCCCACTGGGATTTGTGTCACTCTGGCTGCTGAACCAATGACAGGAACAGGCCTAGGTGTGAGTTACGTCAGCCATTGGCAGGGGCTGCCCTTTTGAAACTTTTACAATTGTTAAACACATCACCCAGGCCATCCTGTCAGGAGTAGGTCACTCCTTCTAGTTGAGCCCTTTTCTTTCCTTTTCTGGGAGCAATTTACACATCCCAGCACGTGACAGCTGAGGATTATCTCTGAAAGGGCTACTAGAGGTTTTAGGCAGGAAAATACTAAGTTTGTATAAGTGGTATTTTCAAAATAGTAATTTAAAATGTGACTTTAGCATCACATTGAATTTTAAATTACTTTTAATGTTAGCCTTTAAACCACTGATCTAGCCATTACAAAACTAATGTTATGTATTATAACGTGTTATGATGTAGCCCAGTGCTTTTCCTTGAGAGAGCCAGCCTTTCAACAATCAAAAAACACTTTTGCGATTTTTTTACTGCCTGGACTTGTAAAAGGAAAATATACATAACCTACTTTTTAAATACCATACATCCTGCCCAATGGGCACTTCGGGCCTTCTTCAGGGGTAGCATATAAGTATTTATTTGGGAATTCAAAAACATCTTCAACCAAAGCTGCAATCCCTACAGAATGTGGCAACCAGTTTGCTCTCAAAAATCCCTCAATTTAGCCCTTTTTCAAAAGGCATTCAAGGCCTTCATTGTTTCCTGTGGGTGAGAGGGTAAAATTCAAGGGCTTGTGTATGGTACACAAAGCACTATATGGAACTGGCCCTTTCTACTTTCAAAAGACCTTTTCATGGCATGCCCCCGACGTGCCCTAAGATCAACTGCTGCTAAATTTGTAACCATTCCGAAAATAAAGAAGGCTAATTGGGTTGGCAGAAGCTTCTCCTACGTAGCCTGCAACCTCTGGAACGGTATGCCCCTATTGTTGAGATTTCAAATGAACAGGCTCCTTTTTGGGAAATCTTTGAAGACATCGCTTTTTGTCTCCAGCATTAAGTAGGTCTCCCGGTTTGGTGGCCCAGATCTAGGACGCTGGCGCCAAGAAGCCTGGGCATTCGCACACTCTATAAAACTTTTACTTACTTACTTAAAAAGAAAGGTTAAGGCCTGGCCAAAGATTTTATTTTACAGGTGTAACTGACAGTTTGCAAACTGCATAGCTAGCCTACAGAAACAGGCCTAGAGTCATGTTTTTACTTGCCACTTCAGTGGTGGCACTATAAGTGCTTAAAGCCCACTGGGTACATTTAACTTACAGACCCTGTGTACATAGAGTACCATATGATAGTGGCCTATAGGTAAGTTTAATATGCCAATCAGGGATTAGCACACTCTCCATGTTTTAAATGGAGCAAAGCACATACACCGGAAGGGGGGGGGGCGGGGGGCTGGGGGGTTGCAGACAACAATGCCCCAGTGCTCAAAAAGTTCATACATTAGCAGCATAAGTCGAAACATTTGGGGAAAAAACTAAAAAAGAGAACTTTCCCTACAAAGACCATGGAAAGAAAATGAATATGTTCAACTTGGCAAGGAAAGAACATAATATGTGTGGAGAACTTTTATGATTCATTCCTGGAAATGGGCCCTCACTTTGGGGTTTATTTCAAGGAATCCACCTTACCAGCATGGCTTAGCAAATCGGCCGCCGACTATTTTTCCTCTGACATGGCTCCCTGATGCACACGGGAGTGGCTTTGGAGGGCAACTGTCCTTCACAATTGCTGATCTCTTTATCTTTGGTGGGCAAGGTATAGCCAGTTTGACAGAAAGCGCTGCTCACCTTAGGCTGCCGAAGTCTAAATTATCCACTTACTTTCACCAGCACTAAAGCAACATGAGTTTGTTTTTAAGAAAATTCTTACATAGTAATCAGTACAGTGTACCTCTTCTTTTTGGATGGAGCATATAATGCTGTAACCAAACATAGAAAACAATGTATAATTTGACTTTTACATCAAAAGAAATCTGTAGGTGGCCGGGGGTTCCCAGTCAAAATGACATTTTTGTCTAACATCTGGGCTGGACATTTCTAGTATGCCTCTCTGGAACATATGACATATAGCAGGTAGTTATGTGGTCTGCAAGCTCCAGACTTGGTAATTATGGGCCCTGGGACACTGGACTTGGACCCTTGTTTGGTGCTGCAGAGACTAAAGGACACTCCAATGCCCAGCCCAAATCCACCCCCTTCCTGCACAAGGAAACCAACAGTGACAATGAAGGGAGGGTAAGGATGGCTTAAACTAGTCTCTCCATTTCAGATCCAGTGTCCCTGTTTAGCTGCATTCAGTACCCATTAAAGGTTGACAGCCAAATATTTTGGTCATCAAAGTAAATGTTAGGAACATACGCAAACAGGGTTAGAATGACTGCTAAAAACACCAGTGTATTTTTACAATAATCCAAGAGGCTGACATGTTTTTTCAACGGGCAGAGGTAGAAAAGCCTTCTTTACTACGGGAAAAAGAATGTCCCATAGGCACTTTTTCTTGTATAATGATACTCAGGTTTTTTTCTTCTGTCATGGAGTCTGTAGTGATTAAAGCTAATGTGGTTACAAATCTTTAAGTAGAGGATACTTTAGAGCCACTAAAACTGAAACCTCTGTTTTTGTTAGGTTATTTTTTTATAAAGATTATGTTCATCAAATTCTCAATCTGAGTCAGGCTTGCTGCAAGATTTAATGCTGTTCTCAAATTCAGGTCTGATCTTGGAGATCGGCTGTTCTATATATATAGTCATATGCTAGGGTATCCAGCATCTGATGAGGTTCCAACAGGGGTTCTAATAGTCTAATCTAACATTAAATAAACAGGATGGGAGATAAGACAGAGGTTTTTCGTCGTCTGCAATACACCTTGGCTTAGATTGGAAAGTGTGTAATGAAAACAGTGCTAACTTTAGTTTATGAAAGTTAAACCTGTCAGCCTTAGGGTGGTTTCCCCACAAACCTTTTACCTTCATCCTCTCATTTTTGCTGATCTTGTTTTTATTGGCCTTAGGACTCTGTGCACCTTACCACTGCTGACCAGTGCTACAGTGCTTATACTCTCCCTTAAACATTGTAAAATTGACTTACACCCAATTGGGGAATGTATTTACTTGTAAGCCCCTAGTAAAATGGTACTCCATGTATCCAGGTCCAATACATTAAATGCTACTAGTGGGCCTACAACACTGACACACCCACAAAAGTAGCCCTTTAAGCAAGACTCAGGCCTGCCATTGCAGCCTGTGTGTGCAGTTTTTAACTGCCATGTTGGCCTGGCAAAATAAACCTTATTTTTAAATACATATAAGTCACCCTAGGTTAGACCCTTACCAGCCCATGTGGACAGGTTGCAGTGTATTTAAAAAGTAGAACAGGTACTTTTTACTTTTACATGCCCTGGTACTGAAAAACTCTTACATTCATGTTTCACTACTGCAAGGCCTGCTTCTCCTATTTGGTTATCTTGTTATATTTAATTAGTAATAACTTTCAATTGGAAGCAGGTAGTAATGTCAAGTTTGGAGTCTAAGGAATTGTAATTTAAAACCCTCTTTAATGGTGAAGTTTGATTTTAAATCACAATTAAAAAAATGCCACATTTAGAAAGTTTACATTTTCTTGTTCCAACCATTTGGTGCCCGCAGTCTGTGTCCTGGGTCACATAACTAGTTGTAACTGGCAGTTGGTCTTTGTGTATTACTGCCAGACAAGGAGATAAAGGGGGAATAGGTGTTGGTAGAATGGTCCACTACTAAATTGATAGGGGGTGGAGCTGTCACCTACCGCACTTGTACATCACAAAGTCTCTACCTAGGCACACTTACATAGGATTTCACACTAGTCTTTTGTTCCCCGAACAAGCTGGGGCCAGGGCAAGGTGACAGGAAATTCCAGACACCACTGCAGGGGGAGGCCTCTGGAAGCCATGTACAGGTCAGAGTGGGAATCAGGTACAAGTAGTGGACCTTCAGGCCCAACTCTTCAGTAAACTTCTGGACCTGTGTAAGACTCGAAAAAGGACTGCTGTGCTGCTCTGCTGCATGAAGGACGGTTCTGCTGCACTGCTACTGCACTGCCTGAGTGTGAAGGACTGGACTTGCATTTTGAACCCACGACCTCAAGTCAAGCTGGTTGTCTGGTCTCCTGATCAGAGTCATGGCCAGGAAAGGCTCCAACCACCTTGAACTCTGCACCTGAATTCTCCCTGCTATGAGTCCTAACCCCTCACATGGTGCTCCTACAGCCCTGGACCCTTGGAAGTGGGCCTGAAGGTGCTCTGCCAGCCTAGCTGTGATCTCCCAATCTGGTGCAAAGCGAGGCAAAGACCAAACAAGGCCTTGTCACACAGTAACAAGGGTCGATGGAACAATGACGAGCAACACGAAGCCCCGCCAAGAGGCTTCAGAACCTATGCAGCGTGACACAACTCAATGCAGGACTTTGCATTACAGCTCCTCAGAACCAATGCTGGCCGATGTAATGCCTTGCAAAGCAACACTGCGCAGACTGCACACAAAAGACACAAAGTACAATACTTAGCGGGGCTAACTTCATCCCTACATCTGGCGTGCACTTATCGTGGTCAGCCTGAACTTGTGACTTTATCTCGGTCCAGTGCGATCAGATAACCACAGTTGGCACTTTATGCTTTTAAGCAATATTTTTACCTATATCTTTGAAATTGCACACTTCTGGTTCTACTAACTGGATTTTTGTTGTTTTGGTATGACATCATTTATTACATTATAGTCTATTTCTAAAAATTGGTGTGGGATTTTTCTTGTGTTCTGTTTTCATGTTATTACTGTTTGAAGTGCTGCATAAATATTTTACACACTGCATCTAAGTTAATCCTGATTGCTTTTGTGCCAAGCTACCAGAGGGGTAAGCATACGTTAATTTGAGATTTGCTTATGTTTCACCCTGACAAGAATTGTGGTCAGTTCTTGAGTAGGGTTTTACCCCCCTCAACCGGTATCCAACTTTCTCACATTGGTGGTAGCGGTGGAATTTGAACCCATGCCTCCAAAGAAGCTGGAAAAAGTACTGTTCACATCCTCAAGAATATGGTGCCTAAATTTACTGTGGGGGATGATTAAATACATGGTTTGAGGACTATGAGGTTGCCCTAGAGATGCACAGGGTCTTTGAGGATGATTGGGGAGCCAGCCTCAGGAGGCACATTATCAGTGGAGCAAGGGACGCCCTGTTCACCCTAGGAAAAGGGAATGGTATGAAGTATCCCCTTAGTATCCCCTTATGAAGGACACTCTCACCAGAAAATATGGCTCACCCCAGAAAAGTCCAGGCAAATGTTTAGGGCCAGCCAGAAGTCACAGCAGTCCTGAGTAGATTGTGTGGACCCCTTTTGCAAGGCACTGAATGGTTGGGTGAAGTGCAGTGAAGTGAGTGATTACCAAGAGCTGTTCCATTTGATTGCAAGAAAGCAAATGTTCTGTTTTGTTTTACAGAGCTGCATCAACACCTAGTGGAAAGTGAGCTCTCTGACCCTAAGGAGCTTTCTAAGGAGGCTGGATCAGCACCAGGGTCGACAAATAGGTATCTGGGGTATTCTCCCAAAAGGGTGGTCAGGGTTCCTATCAGAAAAAAAGGAGGAGATAAAAACAAAAAAGAGTTCTCTCAAGGTCCCCAAAACAGTTCCCTGAAGGAAGTGACCCAGTTCCAATATGGCTTCATGACAAATGGGTTTGTAGACAAGAACACTGGTAAGTGCTCCCTAAGTGCTACAAATGTTATCATTACAAGCACATAAGGGAGATTACCAGTGCCTCAAGTGGGCACATGCCCCTCACTGGTGGGCAAGCCCATGGGTTGGCAAGTATAGAGCTTGGGGAGGAAATGGCCCCAGTTAGTGTGGGAGGCAGCTAAGATTACCGTAGTGCCCCATGGGTGAAAAGCAAAATGTGCCCAAAGCCCACATTCTTACAAATCCAAGTATAGGCAGTGGGTCACCATCAATGGACAGATGTTAGAAGTTATGAGGGGCAGAGAAGCCAGTATGACTACGGTAAGGTGTCATCTGGTGTTCTCAGAGCAGGTGATACCCAATACATTCAACTAGGCTTGTAGTAGCAGACAACTGTGAGAGTCACTACACAAGTGGTTCTGGTTCCCTTTGAGTGGAGGTTGGTTCTCAGGTTCTCTTAAGGTAGCTGTAAGCCCTGTCATGCCTGAGGATGTTTTGTTAGGAAATACCCAAAGCACACTACCTGGAAGGAAGTGGAGCTCAGATCACACCTGCAGATGTTGGGGTTACCTGAGTGAGTCTGTATGACCATGCAGGTCATCAGGGGAGTCAAGGAAGACTGGAAGAATGGCCCAGACAGCTGCCAAGAAAGGGAAGGGCTGGGGGATTAGAAAACCACTCACTGAAATTCCTGTGGTACAGTTAGATGGGGCACCAGAGGAGGTCACCCCAGAGCCTACAGTGGAGCCTCACTATGATCCCTACCTGGACTTGCTGGATGGCAAGTTGAGGGTGGATTCTACAAGGTGCGGAAGGAGTGCCCAACTCTAGAGGGCACGAGGAAGCAGGCCAAAGCCCAGGCAGAAGGCGACACCTCTGGAAAGCACCTAATTTACTGGAAGAATATTTCCTCCTTTACAGTGAGCCTAAGCCCCTTATACATGGTACAACATGTGTGTTGGTGGTCCCCAGTGTTACAGGGCCTTCCTATTGGGCCTGGCTAACAAGATCCCCCTGGCAGGACATTTTGGGTAGGAAAAGAACTTTACAAGGCATTTTTTGGGCCCCGGGTGACAACATCCTCAGATACATTCTGCAGGACAATTCCCACCTGCCAGGCCAGTGTGAAAACAGGTAAAAAGAAGATGAAGTCTACCCTGAATCTTTTTCCTGTTGTTGGCACCTCCTTTGAAAGGATGGATATTGGCATTGTTAAACCTTTTGACCCCAAAATTGCCCGGGGCGACAAGGTTATCCTGATTTTAGTGGACCATGCCACTAGGTACCCAAAGGCCATACCTTTGAGGACCGTGACTGCACTCACAGTGGATAGGGCCCAAATGGGGATTTTCACCAAGTGGGTTTCGCCAAGGAAGTGGTATCTGATGGGGCACCAACTTCATGTCAGCATACATGAATTCTATTTGAGAAAAATGTGGGGTCCCCTATAAGTTGTCCACACCTTACCATCCCCAAACCAAAGGGGCTAGCTGAAAGGTTTAACAAGACCTTGATGGGCATGATTAGGGGCTGCCTGAGCCTATGATGCAGAAGTTTGATGTCCTCTTACCATGCCTGATCTTTGTCTACAGGGAGGTACCACAGAAAGGAGTTGGGTCCAGCCGATTTTAACTCATCTTTGGGTACCCTGTTAGGGAACTTCTTAGTCTAGTTAAGGAGGGGTGGGAACAATTTCCCAAGAATAAGCCCCCCAGGATGTGGTGAGTTTCATGCTAACCTTTTGCAACTAGATGCAAAAGTTCTGAAAGAAGGCTTATTAGAAACTAGAAGCCAGCCAGCAGACCATGAAACTCTGGTATGATCAGAATGCCACTCTGGTAGAATTTCAGACTGACCGGAAAGTACGTGTAATGTTGCCAATGGGCCCTCCAAGTCCATTAGAGAGGCCTTATGAGGTGAAAGAGAAGAAGGAGGAGTCTACCTACCTGGTGGACCTCAAGACCCCAAAGCACCCCCTTAAGGATACTCCATATTGATTGCCTCAACCCACACTATGAGAGGTGTGAGGTCACCATGCTGCTGGTGATGGATGATGGAGTGAAAGATGAGAGTGAATTTCTCCCTGACCTCCTGTCATCCAAAGAAAAAGATGGGTCCATGAAAGTTGTCAACTTCCCTCCTACCATAACCCCATAACAGCAAAGGGACTGCTGTCAGTAGTTGGGACAGCTTTCCTCACTGTTCTTCCTCACTCCTGTTCTTACATACCTATGTACCCAGTACATAGACCCTGGTTACAATCTTCCTGACAGAAACAAAATCTACAGACTGTCAGACAAGGTGAGGGCCAGCATTAACGAAGAAAGCTCTAAGATGCTGGTGTAGGGAGTGATTGAGCACTCCAGTAGTCCCCGATCCAGCCCAGTGTTGTTGGTTCCCAAGGCCACCGAACTATGTGCACCCCCTAAAATTCTGTGTGGACTACTGGGAGCTCAACTAAGTAAAAAAAATGGATGGACATTGTATCTTCCAAGCTGATATAGGTTCATATGCTGGTTAGGGGCTCCCCAGATCCTGAGTACTTTTGACCTCACTTCAGGATACAGGACGATGGCCCTAAAGGATGGGGTCAAAGAGAGGTCAGCATTCTGTACTCAAGAATGCCCCTGCTACTTTCCAGCAGTTGGCGAACCAGGTCCTGGCTAGGATGTAGGCCTGCAGTGCTGCTTACTTGGATGATACGGCTGTCTTTAGTAGCAGTAGCATGAGGACCACCTGTTTCTCTTCTGTGAGTGCTTCAGGCTCTGCAACAATCAAGGCCAGCAAGTGCCAGACAGGGCATGATTCTGTGGTGTACTTGGGGCACCTTGTGGACAGGGGCAAGGTGCAGCCCCTCCAAGCCAAAGTAGAGACTATCCTGGCCTGGGAGACCCCAGTACCTAAACAGAAGTGAGGGCCTTCCTGGGCTTCACTGTATAATACAGGATGCTTGTTAAGTGATATGGCGCCATAGTTGCTTTCGTGACTTTGATGACTTCGAAACAGCAACCAAAGAAGGTGATCTGGATAGAGGCCAATCAGCAAGCCTTTCATACCCTCAAAAAAACTGTGTGTACAGCCTCTTTACTAAAGCCCCCTGACTTTTCCCAGGAATTGATTGTAAAAACTGATGCTTCATAGCATGGCGTAGGGATAGTGCTTTCACAGCTTAATGAGGAGGGTCTAGACCAACCTGTAGCCTTCTTCAGTAGGAGGTTACTTCCCAGCTACCAGAGTTGGAGTGCTAGTAAGTGGTGGCCTTTGCTGGGTTCTGGGCACTTAAAACGCTGGGACCAAACATGTCTGGGACTCCCTTCTGGTTTCAGACAGACCACATGCCCCTCAAGTTGTTCATGCAAGGGAGGGGTGAGAATCCAAAACTGTTAGGGTGGTCTCCCTGCAGGTTATGGCCTTTACAGTGGAACACTGTACTGGGATAGACTACCCCAATGTGGTTGATCTGTCTGGGTTCTTTCACCTTAGTGAAACCCAAGAGGTTAAATAGTTCTCCCCACTTTCAGCTGGGGGGCACGTTTTAGGCTTGTCAGCCATGTCAGCCTTAGGGTGGTCTTCCCGCAAAACTTTTTGCCTTAATCCTCCCACTATTGCTGATCTAATTTTTGTTGGTCTTGGAACTCTGTGAGCTTTACCACTGCTTACCAATGCTAAAGTGCTTGGGCTCTCTCTCTTAAACATGGTAAAATTGGCTTACACCCAATTGGCATATTTAACTTACCTAAATACCTAGTAAAATGGTACCCATGTACCTTTTTGTGATTTGGTGTAAATCTGTTCAGGAGTTATTGAAATATTAAAGAAAATTCTAATTTATATATAGAGTTGCGGAGGATCTGTAACCACGCCCAATTTCGTGCTGAGATCTGATTGGCTGCAAACATTTCAAACCAGGATGTTTTGGAAGCCACCTTCAGTCTCATGTTGAGCTGAGTCCCAGAAAATACTGTAAAGGAAGGAGGCCTGGGTAGAAATACCCTGACCCCCCAGGACTCAGGTCCCACAAAGACCCTGCAGGGCCAGGAAAAGCTTTCTCTTAAAATAAATCTGCAGTATCGGCGAATCCCACAGAAAATAAAAAAAAAACAAAGCATGGACTTTCGCACTTCGCTAATTATCAGCACCCGGTGTTTTTTTTTAATAAGGGAGGAGGCATGAGCCCCCCATCTGGAAGCTTAATATTGCCATGAGGACCCCCACCTTCCCAGGGCTTGTTTAAAATCCATGCGGGGGAGGCTGCTACATCCTACCCTGCTGCCCTGGGGTCCTCCCCGGTGCCTTCTTTTAAAACAATGGAGGAGGGGGCGCATGGACCCCCCCGGCAGCCCCAGGGGCAGCCACCTCCCAGGCGCTTCAACTGAATGAATAGGGGGCCACACAGATCCTACAGAGTCCCATGAACCAGCACCTCCTTGGGGCTTTTTTTTAAACAATGCCAGGGGCCGCCACCTTCCTGGCCTTTAACTTTAATAAATGGGACAAAATCTAAAAAGGGAGGAGGGCCACCCTGCCCTCCTCATGGAGCCATACATGGCCCTAGGGACCGCCAACCCCCAAGGCCAGCTCCTGCTATGTCACGGGTGCCCATCCCCACTACATAGCTGTTTGCTATGGCGTGGTGGGAACTTTACCATTTCAGCCAAACCATATCAAATTGTGCTCCGCTTTCAGCAAGAAAGAGCATTACGAATGCTTTCAATTGCTGGAAGCAGAGCAAAATTTCTTTTAGACAGAGAAAGCTCCATGTTCTGCAGCTCCCTAGGTGTAAAAGCAATTCCGGCTCTTGCAGGAGCTGGGGAGTCAGCAGGGACTCCCCCAGCGGTCCCCACCAGTGGTGAGTGGGTGCCCTGGGTGGGACCAGGGCACCCACAATAGAGGTCAGACCCTGGTGGATGGGGTCACCGGGGCCAAAATTGGCCTAGGAAGAGGGGCCGCATGGCCCTCCTCCCCTTGTTTATAAAACCAAAAAGAGATGATCCCTCCCTTTAAGTTTTAACAAAAAAGAGGTTAAAAAGTGGCCAAAATTGGCCCAAGGAAGGGGACCACATGGCCCCCCACCCTTTAAGTTTTAAAATGTTTTTTTTTTAAATGGCCTGGCCCCGGGGGATGGAGTCCCCCGGCTGAAATTGGTCCAGGGAAGGGGGCTTCAGCCCCCCCTTCCCTAACAAATCCCCCAATTTTTTTTAACCTACCGGCAACTCACTGAAGCACCCGCCCCCTTTCACCACTATTCTGCAGATGCGCCTCCTGCACAGAAGTGGTTGGGGGATGAAGTCCCCTTGGCTTCAGAGGGTCCTTGAGGGCCTAAAAGCCCTCCTGTTTCCTTCTGTAAGTCTCAAACAGCAGGGTTGATAAGAGGACTTCAGAGGCCACGCACCCTTTTTCCACCACTCTGTAAAAGTACCTCCTGGTGCACTGCTGGTTGGTGGATAAAGTCCCTCTTGATTCTGAGGGTCCTTGAGGGTCAACAAGCACTCCTGTTATCTCCAGTAAGGAACGGATACCGTGATGTCCATGCCATCAGTGATATAATATGTGAGGTGATAAGCAGTGCATTGTGAGTCGTAACTGCTGAATTTCTAAGGTTTTGTACAAGTGAAATCTGAGCCTAATTATAATGTCCCTGTAATGTTTGTTTTTTAATTGAATTTCAAAGCTTTTTAAGTTCTTTTTCCTAACGATAACATCCCTGTAACCTTTGTTTTTTCCGTGAATTTCTTTGGGTGAGTTTTTTAACGCAAAGTAATTTTATTTACTATATGTTACTCCAAAGATAGCCAGGCATGGCCTTCTGCCGTGTGTGCTGCAGTTTGGCCGCAGGGCGTGGCCTCTGGCCAGCCCTCCGGCCAACCCCATAAAACCACCCAACCTCGCACCACGTACAGCCTTTGGCCGTGCACAGCGAGTGTTGGCTGCAGAGACTGACCTGTGCCAGGCCATGCAGCCAACCCCTGTACCCACCCAACACTGTACACCCTAAGGCCGTGTGCAGAAGTAGTTGGCCAAACCCTGTTCCATGCACAGTCAAAAGGGTTTGGAGCTTAAAGGGTGCAACATTAAATATATATTTATATGAATTATGCAAATTCAAGGACAACTTTGATCTACTGTTGCCTGTGGTTCAGACCCGTTGTAAAAGAGGCTTGGCGAGGGAAACAGCACAGCGTTCGTGGCAAATGACATCGCAGTGGACTGAAAGTATTTTGAAACGCCACCAACAGCATTATTTTTCATTATGGAACAGCGCTGAGAAAGAACAATATTGTTCCATTAAAACATTACCTTGGCGAAGTCCTGCCTCAATTGCCACAAACGAAGAACTGACCAATCAGGAGAGATTCCCTTCTCTTCAAAAACAGAGCGCTGTGCATGAGACATCCACACCTGAGCGCACTGAAGAAAGCTGATTGCTGAAACGCGTCTGCGAATTAAAGGTGATTTTAAAACTTTCCCCGAGTGCCTGTGTATGCTGTACTTTGCATGCGTCGGAGCCTGCATTTAAAAGTGAGTCCCTTCCTCACGAACGTGGCACCCGCCTGGAGTTCGAAAAGTCTGTGTCTGAAGGAACTTGGAGCGTCAAATTATACAGACCCTGAACCGTCTCTTAACGGAGAGGCCCGCCGACCATACGTCGTGAATTATGCAAATTCAAGGACAACTTTGATCTACTGTTGCCTGTGGTTCAGACCCGTTGTAAAAGAGGCTTGGCGAGGGAAACAGCACAGCGTTCGTGGCAAATGACATCGCAGTGGACTGAAAGTATTTTGAAACGCCACCAACAGCATTATTTTTCATTATGGAACAGCGCTGAGAATGAACAATATTGTTCCATTAAAACATTACCTTGGCGAAGTCCTGCCTCAATTGCCACAAACGAAGAACTGACCAATCAGGAGAGATTCCCTTCTCTTCAAAACCGGAGCGCTGTGCATGAGACATCCACACCTGAGCGCACTGAAGAAAGCTGATTGCTGAAACGCGTCTGTGAAATAAAGGTGATTTTAAAACCTTCCCCGAGTGCCTGTGTATGCTGTACTTTGCATGCGTCGGAGCCTGCATTTAAAAGTGAGTCCCTTCCTCACTAACGTGGCACCCGCCTGGAGTTCGAAAAGTCTGTGTCTGAAGGAACTTGGAGCGTCAAATTATACAGACCCTGAACCGTCTCTTAACGGAGAGTCCCGCCGACCATACGTCGTGAATTATGCAAATTCAAGGACAACTTTGATCTACTGTTGCCTGTGGTTCAGACCCGTTGTAAAAGAGGCTTGGCGAGGGAAACAGCACAGCGTTTGTGGCAAATGACATCGCAGTGGACTGAAAGTATTTTGAAACGCCACCAAGATCATTATTTTTCATTATGGAACAGCGCTGAGAAAGAACAATATTGTTCCATTAAAACATTACCTTGGCAAAGTCCTGCCTCAATTGCCACAAACGAAGAACTGACCAATCAGGAGAGATTTCCTTCTCTTCAAAAACAGAGCGCTGTGCATGAGACATCCACACCTGAGCGCACTGAAGAAAGCTGATTGCTGAAACGCGTCTGCGAAATAAAGGTGATTTTAAAACTTTCCCCGAGGGCCTGTGTATGCTGTACTTTGCATGCGTCGGAGCCTGCATTTATATATATATAGATATATATTTATTACGGGGAGAACACCCAGCCCCACCCCTAGTCCTGGGAACCACCACTTCTCCAGGACTACAGTAAATAAATATATGGAGGGCCTTTAGACCCCTTGGGTCCCGGGGCTTGCCACCTCCCTGTGACAACATCCCCAAAAATATATGAGGGGGCCGCTCGGGTACCCTGGGCCCGAGGACCACCACCTCCACAGGGTTACATTTTATAAGTATGTGCATGGGCCGCATGACCCCCGGGGACCACCACCTCCCAGGGGCTACTTTAACAACTATTTATAAGGGGGAGCCGCCATGTTTTCATCTTTTCCCTGCAAGCATATTTGCATGCAAGGAAACAGATGAAAACTTCACTTTCTGCAACAGGGAGCTGTTTGACAGCTCCCGCTTGCAGAAAACGGAGGTATGATTGCTTTTGCTTGGTGGGAGCTGTCAGCCAAAAGCAAAAAGCTAACTCCCGAGAGTGAGCACCTCGGGAGGTAGCAGGAGCCAGCCCTTGGGGGAGTGTCCCCAGGGCCTTCATGGCTCATCTAGGGAAGGTGAGCAGCCCCCATCCAATGTTTATTTTAGTCTCGGAGAGATGTTGGTCCCTGAGACAGGGTGGCTGCAATGGACCCCTTCATTATTTTATTTTAGCCCTGGGAAGGTGGCCGTTCCTGGAGCATGGGGGGGGGGCTATGCAGGCCCCCCATCCAATCTAATAGTTGCCCCTGGGATGTGCTGGTCCCTGGGGCTGCAGGGGGAGGTTGCGCGGACCCCCAAGCATTTATTTTGTAACTTTTGCCCAGGGAGGAGGTGTTCACCAGGGCGTAGGGGGTCTGCGTGTCCCCACCTGCTTTTCTTTAATCTCAGCCCCATGGAGGCTACCATAAACCATAGGAGTGGGGCCTTGTCGCTCCCTCCTTTTTTTAGCCCCCAATGCCCCTGGGGGCAAAGTAAAGGAACTGTGCAGAACACCGTTTTTAAAAAAAAATCTCAGAAAAATCTGCAGATCCATATACAGATTTTTCTGATTTTTTAGCCATGGCGTGCTCTCTGTGGAACTCTACACTATGGCTAAGGGCTCAGGGTGTCTCCACCCTGGGCTCTTTTCTTTTTTAAAATCTTTTTTAACGGTACTCAGCTCAAGTCAAGTTCCAATATGGCAGCCAATGCTTCCTAGTTGAAGTGTTGGCAATCAGATTTTAGCACAGCAACTGCTGGAAATTTGGAGGGTATGCATCCCTATACATTTAGGGGCAGATTTACAATAACTGGCACATCCCTGCATATCAGCAAGGATGCGCCTGTTATTGTGCGTCACGGCTCCGTTACCATGAGGCAAAAATGGACAAATGCGTGACGCATCTGTTGCCGTAAAGGCGGCGCATTACTGGAGTTGCTTCACAAGCGCGACGCAGCTCCAGCAAGGCTTGGGGTTGCCTTATCCTTAAAATGCTGCATCAATCCTTACGCCTGCTTCAAGGAGCAGGGTTTTGATGCGCCGGAACACCCCCCCCCACCTGCGCCAGAACGCCTACATGTGGCGCAGGGCTTTACAACGTCATGCATCTCACAGATGCGTCTCGTTGTAAATACCACGCAGCATGGCGCTGGCTTTGTGCCACCGCTGCATCACAAAAGTGACGCAACGGCGGCGTAAAAGAGGCGCAAGGGGCTTGTAAATCTGCCCCTTCATTTTTTTACCTTTAATATCTCTAAAAAATAGCAAATGGATTTCCACCAGATCACAAAAAGCATGATCTCAGGAACAAAATCTACCTTTCCGCCAAATATGGTGTAATTCCATTCATTTTCAAAGCCCCTATGGAAAAATGCATGGGGGAATCGTGTCTTGGGACTCGCCATTTTTCTCACCTTCCGCATTACGGATCTCCTGAAAACTTCCAACACAGCAGCTGAACTGACTAAAGTATAAATTCTGAAAATGTTATGAATATTCGTCAAGCGGTGCCAAAGTTAATGGCTCTTCCTATGGGAACTAAGTAACTATAACTACGTACTGGCGCCCACCAGTTGGTAATATATATATTTTCAACATGTATAAATGTGGGGTTAAGAATGGAAAAAACGAAACTTCTCTGTGTGGACTTACCTTTCGATATTTTGTCCCTCAATAGTCTGTCCTTGATTTTAGTGTATCAAGATATTGCTAGCCTTCATGTTCTATAGCACAATCAGATGCCGGTGTGCTTTGGTCGTACCACTTTTCAAACAGCAAAATTAACTTTCTTGGAGGGCACCAAAACATGTGCATTTCTCGGGGAAAGCATGATAGATATTCCCCGAACTGGAAAAACATCAGACTTTTGACTGAGCAGCCCAGAAATGCAGTTTGGAAGTAGAATTACGAGGGCATGATTACTTAGATTACTTGTACTGCATTTAGCTTCATTGTTCCTCATTTTCTTTAAGCTGAAGGTCATTCTTCTATTCCTGCCAAAGATGAGACCTCAACAGTAGAAATGTAGGGGAGATGTTTAGGAAGGAGAGGATAGAGACAAACTCGCAAGCACAAATTGGTATTTGTCAATAAGTAGCAGGGTCAGTGGTCACTTTGAAGTTAGGTAGAGCAGGAATCCAGGACACTTGCGGGCTTATAGTGGGTGTCAGTAAAAGGGGGGGGGGCAAAGAACAGCTCACACAAACCAATCCCAAGGGGGTGGGGGTTCAAGATGCTTATCTCTGTTGAGTAGAAACAGGAGTCATGGGGGATGCAATGAGGGAGTTGGTAGAGCAGGAGATGTTACCTCAGATATTTGTAATTGAAAACAATACTGAGTGAAATATTTGCACAGCAGACAACCAACTAAACTTGAACGAGGAACACTATTAACAGATAAAGTGTACTTAAGAATATTCACTTTGCGATTTTGCACTCACTTGTCACATACAATTTGTTTTCTTGTGTATCAATTATTTTAGTGGCATAAAAGAATGCAATTTGTTTTCACTGCAAGATTTCTAAGCCTCTGGGCGTTTCACAGAGAGAAGGCCCCCTGCTTCCACATATGCGCTCTTCCTGCTCTGAAATACTCTGTAAGCAAAACTAATTAAAATAAGAACTTTCACCTTATCGCCTCATTATTACTGGCATGTGTTACATTTCAGACCTGAGGCCTAGCAATCGCATTCACACAGGCAAGGTACTGCTGAAGAAAAGGTTGTGTCCATGGCATTTGAAAATGGAATACAGAAAGCATTCAGCCTCAGTGAAAATTAGGTTCTGTTGGCATCGAACTCTTCAGCACTGACTACAGAAATGCCAGTATATTAATAGAAGTGTGCTAATATGTGTCCATGACGACGTGGGTGGTATGGTTGTCTGACAGATAATTGAAGTAACAAGCATTTGCAATGCAATTGGTCTCGCCTTTGGGACCTTAATGTAGTTAGCTATGCAGCACATTAGCCTAGGTGCTGAAACATCTTCTGTTCTTTAACAAAGAGAGAAATATTGCTTTTCAGGGGGAAAGGGTATAATACAAAGCTCTGTTATTTTTTTCGAAAATTTGTTTATTTGCATAGTAAGTAAAGCATAGCATGATATTGCTAACATACAGGGAACATTACAGTAATAAGTTCTATGCAGTATAATGCTGACATATGGTACATAAATTGTCTGCTTTGTTCCATCTGTAGGTAATCAAACAAGAACCCTTTAAAACACCCACCACCCCCACCCCTCGCAACCCCACCCTAGGCACTCATTATGTATAGTCATGTATGTACATAGGTATTTGGCTACTCCCAAGAACAGCTTCTGATAAATACAGTAGTCATCGCAATCAGCTAGAGGTGTAATCGATAGTATGGTGGGTTACCCCGGTTCAGTGTATCGTGGTGCACCATGGACGTTCGTGACAATTGGCTATATATGTTGAACAGTTTATAATTCAAACTGCGGAGGATGAGACATTAGATCCATCGTCTCCCTCTGTCTCGAAAGCCCCCAACAATGTGAACCAGTCCAGTGATATCAATATCTTCCTATGGCCCCTGCGTTCTTCGCGTTGTAGCGCCTCCCCCTCCGCCCTGCCCCAGCGTACAACTTCAGACCTCCACATGTCATGATCAGTTGGTTTGGGCGATTTCCATCGCATGGTTATCGCACGTTTCGCAAGCAGCATAGCCAAGTCAGTGAAGCGTGTCGACACACTCCTTTTACGCACCGCCGGACCCAGCCCCAACAGGGCATGTTCCGGGGTGGCTGTCATTATGGGCGCATCTGCTTTAGTGAGTGCTTCATGTACATTAGTCCAGAAGTAGCCCAGCTTCGGACAGTCCCAGAGCATGTGCAGCAGTGAGGCATCATCTGTATTGCATCGAGGGCAGGAATCTGCAGCGTCAGGGAACATAGCGTGTATACGGCGAGGTGTGAGATACGCCCTGTGCAATATCATCAATTGAATAAACTTGAATTTCGGGTTCCTAGCCACTTTCCTGGGGTATTGTAGGATACGCTCCCATTCCTTATCTTCGAGCGGCCGTCCAATGTCGGCTTCCCATTTCGCCTGTAGGGGCAACAGAGGCGTTGCCCTCCCCGCTCTGATGCCGGTAGTAAGCCATCTAGTTAAGTGGCCACCCGTCCCCAGCAGGTATTGCATCGTTAGCAGTGGGTTGATGGGAGGCTCATCACCATTTCGCGCCCATATCATTGCCACGAAATGACGTAAACCAGCATGTAGGAGGAACGAACCTCCTGGTATATTATGTGCGTTCCTGAAGTCCTCAAAGGACATTATGTGTCCATCTGCAAATAAGTCCCCAACGTGCGCGACCCCTGCGTTGTGCCACTGTGTTAGTTTATGCGCCGAGAGCGTTCCGGACGCTAGTGGAATACCCAGTAATGGGATTGTGGGGGCGTATCAAGTCGCTGGATTTGTGTACTTAACCGCCTTCCGCCAGTATTTCACTGCAAGTCGGAGGAGAGGGGGTGTCCCTAGGGAATTCCGATCGGGGCAAGAGCAGGGCATGGATCTTCCCTTTGGAACGATCCTCTTCCGTCGTGTCTATCTCATGTAGGTTACGGCTAGCCAGCCAGTATGCCAGCCATTGCAGTTGACAGGCGAAATTATAGGCCCGGAAGTCCGGCACTCCCAGGCCTCCTGTCCCTGTAGTCAGCTGCAATTTAGCAAGTCCTATGCGTCTCCGGCCCGACCCCCATATTAGCTCCGTCAGCAGTGCGTCCAGCGTCCTGATAGTTGGCGCTGGGATCAGGAACGGTAGGTTAGTAAAGAAGTAAAGAAGTCGGGGGAGCACCACCATCTTAGAGATCGCTACCCTACCCATCACCGATAGGGGCAGCGATGTCCAAAACTGTATCTGCGATTTCAGCACCCGTATTGCTCTGCCCAGGTTGCCGTCTAACATTTCCTCATCACCTCTGTAGATTTGAATTCCAAGATAGCGGAAAGTGGTGTCCGCCATTTGGAAAGTGTGCGGCTGGAAAAGCAGTGGTGCAGACGTACCGGCAGCATTAAAGCAATATCCGTACGACTTGGGCCCGCCAATCGTCAGGCCCGACAGTAGTATTCCTCGAAGAGCGCGGGTATTGGGTCCAGGTCACCTCGTATATCACGGAGATACAGGATTATATCATCCGCATACGCGGACACCACATGAGTCGTCCCGCCTCTCTGAATGCCCCGGTGAGAAGCTTCCCCCCGTAGCCTACAGAGGAGCGGTTCGAGCGCCAGAACAAATAAGAGCGGAGAGAGCGGGCACCCCTGTCTGGTGCCTTTGAAAATGGCCAAGGGTTCAGAGATACATCTAGACGTACGCACCCGTGCCGTGGGCTGGGTGTACAGTAGTCGGACCCAAGCAACGTATTCCGGGGGTAGCCCAAATTTTGCAAATGCTGCAAACATGAAGTCCCATCTGAGGGAGTCGAAGGCTTGTTTCAGGTCTAGGGAGATACAACCCTCCGCGCCCACATTATCTTGGTCTCGTGGCATCAATTGGGCTAGTCTACGAAGGTTCATGGCCGTACTCCTACCAGGCACAAACCCGCATTGGTCGGGGTGGATTAACTGGGGGATGTATTGCACTAACCTAGTGGCCAATATCTTGCTCAGAATCTTGTAGTCAGTGTTAAGTAGGGATAAGGGCCTGTAATAAACCAGTTGCATCCCGTCTCTACCCGGTTTCAGGAGGGAAGTAATCAAAGCCTGGAGGGATGTCTGTGGTAGGGTGGTAGTCCGTAGCGCCTCTTGATAAATAATTAGTAGCCGTGGGGCAAGTATGTCGGCAAACGCCTCGTAGAATTCTACGGGCAAGCCGTCTGTCCCAGGGGTTTTATTCCTCGGGAGGTCGCGCATTGCCTGTTTAATCTCTGCTGCGGTGATAGGACGTTTCAGGTCGTCACTCTGCCTAACTGTCAGCTGGGGAAGATCTAAACCCTCCATGAAGTTCTCTAGAGCTACTTGTGATACGGGCTGGTGCCGGCCATACAGTGTAGTGTAGTAGTCCTTGAACGCAGTGTTAACTCCCAATTGAGTCGAGGTCAATGTGCCCCCCTGGTCCACAATTTCCAATATAGGGAGGTGTGTCGGGGAGTCTCGTATGATGCGAGCTAATAGTGGGCCTGACCTATCGGCCTGCGTGTGTTGTCTCGCAGTGTGTTCTCGGTAGTCCAGTAAGCGCAAGTCCTCGAGCAGTTCAGCGTGTCTAATGTGTGCTTCTTGTAGTGGTGTAAATGGTAGGTTTGTGCCCGCTGCCTCCCGCTCTAGCATGGCCAGTTTGCCCTCTATGTCCTTAAGGCCATCAATCACCTCCCTTTTCATGCCCACCCGGGTGGCCATCGCCTCTCCTCTTATGTATGTTTTGAACGCGTCCCACTCTATTTGTCCGGAGCTAGCAGTATCAGCATTCGTATCAAAGTAGGTCTCTATGGTGGTCGCTATTGACGATTTGAAGACTGCGTCTTCTAGTAGTTCTACAGGCAGCCTCCATGTCGGGATTGGCGTCCGTATTCTACCCCATTGTATCGTCAGTTCTACAGGGCTGTGGTCTGAAAGCGTCTTCCCCATATGCTGTGCCGTGAGGACCGCCTCCAATAGAGGGCGGGAGCAGAACACTCGGTCTATTCTGGTGTGTAGTTGGTGTGGTGGAGAAAAGAAGGTGTATTCCTTGTCAAATAGGTGTTTACTGCGCCATGTGTCTGTCAGGTCCCACCCATCTGCCCATCGCGTCAGCGCAGCCGCCTGTTTCCTGCTGTCGGTGGCGTGTAGTGGAGGGTGTGACCTGTCCAATGTAACATCTAACACAGCATTAAAATCCCCCCCAATAATCCAGTGATATCCTGCCCAATCCACTAACACACCATTGAGACTGGTTAAAAGTCTGCTTGCCCCGAATTAGGTGCATATACACATCCGAGTACCACAGCGGCCCCATCCAGCATACCCCTCACAAATACATATCTACCCTCTTTATCAATTCTCCGCTCCACTGGTTGAAAGGGCACAGAATTGCGAAGCCAAATAGCCGCCCCCCTTGAAAATGCAGAGTAGGACGTGGCAAAGAGTTGGCCCTTCCACTTTTTGGACAGTCTCGAGTTCTCAGCAGAGTTCAAATGTGTCTCTTGGAGGCAAGCTATCATGATCCCTCTGCGGTTGAGTTGTGCCAGTATTCTATGTCTTTTGTAGACCGAGCCCATGCCCCTCACGTTCCAGGTGCACAGGGAGTAAACATTAAGTGGCCCCATGACTGATCGCATACTGTGTCAATGTTGTGCTCGTGGGCGAGCATGCCAGGTGTACCCTACAGGAGTGGGAGAGTGCCAAATAAACAGTTAACCCCTGAACAATGAGGTCCCCAGATAAACAGACCGGGGGTCCAAACCTCGGCACCCAACATGGGTGACAGTCAAACAGAACCATGTTCATATGATGGTGGGTGTAGTCAAGTCGAATCCGGTCTGTGCTAGGCCGCGGTGACATAGCAAGCCCTGGGCAGGTTTAACCCTTCAGGCCACCCACCTGTTTGTGGCCAATCATACCAGTCATACAGTTCATACGTTACCACCCAGGTAGTGTTCAAGGCGTCGGTGTCAGAATTCTTCAGCCATTTGCGCCGTTATCTTGGGGAAGAGCTGCAGGCTATCCGCCGATCCCGAGACTTCAGTGCGTGTGCCTGATATGCTGGCGATGTCTCTCGCTGTGCCCGCGTCATGAGCAGCCAATGCTTCCTCCGATAGTTGCACCACCTTCGGTTGCCCCTCCAAGCCGGTCGCTGTTTCCTGTGCAGTCGGGGGGTTCCGAGTTGAGGGGGCTTGGCCAGTGTCTGTAGTAGGGCGTCGTCGGTCCGGCCGGTGACGAGGGCCGCCGTCCCCACCCTCGGCAAACGGGTCCTGTGAGGTTGTCGGCGTGAGTGTTACTTCCATCCATTCCTCCGCTTCCTCCGGTGATTCAAAAAAGTGTGATTTGTTGCCATGTAGAATCTTGAGGCGGGCGGGAAACAGGAGGGCATATTTCAACTCCCGCTCGCGAAGCTTGTGTTTAACCCCCAGAAAGGTGGATCTGGCTCGCTGTACCGCCGGTGTGAAGTCTGGGTACACAGACACAGTCTTGTCCTCATAACGGATTGGTGCTTTCTCCCGGGCTGCACGCAGTACTGTGTCCCGATCTTTGTAGTTGAGGAGGCGAGCGATCAATGGACGCGGTGGTGCCCCTGGCTGTGGTGGTTTGGATGGCATCCTGTGCGCTCGTTCCACACTATATAGGGCAGTCAAATCTTCCGGGCCTACCATCTGTTTGAGCCAGTCTTCCACAAATTGGGTAGGATTCCTCCCTTCGCTGCGCTCCGGAATGCCCAAAATGCGGACGTTGTTGCGCCGGGCTCGTCCTTCCGCATCATCCACCTTGTCCCACAGTTGTCTGAGTTGCTTTTCCATGCCCTCAATCTTCGTTGAGTGTTCTGTCTGTTGACGTATGAGATCATTAAGCGCTATCTTCTGTTCCGACACCCTCTCTGCCAGTTTGTTGTGATCTGCTCGGAGCAGGGAGAGGCCCGTCGCCATGTTGTCCATGCGCGATTCAAGCGCTTCTCTCGTAGCCCTTATTTCGTTCAGGATAAGGTCCAATTTGGCGTCCTGCGATCCCTTCCCGGTCGGCGGGATAACGTCTACGTTTGAGGAGGCCAGCGGGTCTTCCGAACCGGTGGACTGCATGTCCATCGATGCGCCCTGGTCCTGGGCCTTGCCCCTGTTTCTCCCCATAGATCTGGTGTGCAGGGCGCCGCTGCACTGGGCACTCACACCCGACACAGCCCTCACAACGGGGCGGCGCACAATGTCGTGGGATCGGGCTGTCCTCGCAGCAGGCGGTCCGTTAGGAGACGGGATATCAATGGCGCAGGTGCTCGTGAGGAGTGAAGGGGCCCGCTGGTTCTACGACAATTGCAGCGCTCTCGGTGGGTGCTGGTGCTCTATGCTGAGTGTCGACCGCGCTGCAGTAGCGCGAGTTGGGGCAGCAGAAGCCGGTGCCGTCTGGTTCATGACGCCGGAGGGCAGTATGAAGGGCCCTCAGTAATATTGCGCAGCAGCCCCCGTAATGGTGTTTCAGGGTGCGAAGACCTCGCCCCTTCGCCTTGACTCTGGGTGGCTCCGGGGTCCGTTACTTCCTGCGTGTGCTCATGGGCTCTATGAGTGCCTCGGTGTGCCCCTTACGCCACTGTATAAAGTTCGTATCTCTGGGCCCCGCGCCTGGCAGCCCCTCTCGTAGATGGCGTGGCGGTCTGGTGTCCCGGGAGGCAAAGCAAGATGGCGTCCTTCAATGGAGACGCGGAGCTGGGTCCTGTCGCGCAGTCACCGTCTGCCCTCGGGTCAGCGCAGCAGTTCTCTGGGCATCTCAGCACTTCCCATTGCCCGGTATCCGTCGCGCAGAATGTCGGTCCCCAGAGGTGCGCAGACCGAGCTGCGGTGGAGCCGTGGCGGTGTGCCGGTCTGAGTCCGCCGTCAATGTGGGCCGGAGCCGGTGAGTCAGGGGCGGTCCCCCTAGGAGACTCAGAGAGGGAGCCCCAAGACAGTGGAAGTAAGGACAGGGAGTAAGGCGTGCAGCCGCGTCCCGTATCTTCAGGTACCTCCAGCAGTCCCGCGGCGTTCCGCTGGCCGCCTGCTACAAGTCCGGTCACGCTGCAAATCGAGGTCGCGGCTTCACTTGCTGGCGCAGGCCCAGACAGTCACTGTGTCTGTACTCAGTCCCGGGTAGCGTCGGAAGGCAGCTGTTAGTCGTCGCCGCCTCACTGGTTGCTGTGGAGGGTCCTGGGATGGATTCCGGGTGGGTGGTGTCGTCAGGGAGAAGGATTAATAGCAGGTATCGTGGGCTACGGACGGAGCTTAACAACTACACGTCCGCCATGATCGGCTCTTAGCCACGCCCCCCTCTACAAAGCTCTGTTAATAATATAAAATCAGGGCCTTCGGTGGTCATATCACTGAAAATACAAGATTTGGAAAAACATTATTGTCTATGGGTGCTTGTGGATGACAGTTTTAGTGGACTGGAATCTAGAGAATGTTAAAGTGATTCTGGTATTTTACTAACCTCTGATGGTTTTTTTCTATCATAAAAGTTAAATAGAGGCAGCTGCCAGAAAAATAAAAAAAAATAAAGTCCCTCAGCAGAAATCAATTCTAATATTTTACTGGCCTCTACTAGTTGTTTTCTATCACAACAGTTAAATGGAGGCAGTTGAACAGAATAAAAAAAAGTCCCTAAGCGGAAGCAGACAAGTCCAAGGGCTGAACTCCTGAACCCACAAGGAACATACACATATAAGTATATACTAAAGTATATACAAGAGGTCTCGATTTCTCAACCTAAAAAATAATGTGTGGACAGAATATCAAGTCAAAAGTATTGAGGACCAAAATATCGAGAGCGTAAGAATAGATTTACTATTCGAAATTTCACGTCTATGTACCTTAAAGATATATATTTAGTCGACATACATGTGGACAGTAAACTTTGCTGTCCCATAAAAACTTACCTACACAATATTGTTGTCCTTGATATTTCTGAGACAAAATTTTGTCCACACAATATTTTTTGTAGGATATTTTGTGCAAACACTGGGTGGTGTGCTAGTATTTGTCACTAAAGCATTTTCCTAAAAACTTCCTTTTCTAGATGCATGTCTTCCTCTACTCTTCAACACACTGGCATCATTCTTTCAATGTGATGACTGTAACAAGTCTGGGTGTGAACCTGATGCCGTTATTGACAGAGTTTGCTGTGAGTAGGTGAGGTAAGCATCCGTGGCCTGTACAGGTAAGAGCAGTGGGGCCGGGCCAGGGGGATTTCGATAGATGAGGGAAAATAAATGATTATTTATATAATTTTCCCTCGTGGTCGTCTGTTGAATCCCCTTCGACCCCGCCCTACCCCTCACCGCTCTTACCTGCCTAGGCCGCGGCTGGAGATAAGTAAGAGTAGGTGTGGCTAACTTTCATAGTCCCCCTGGTTTAGTCCTCAATCAATAAATCTGCAGTAGTTAAGTCACAGTAGAACCAAGTAGTGCTGGAACCATTTTCAGAGTGGGGGGATGCCATCAATGGTACATCATTGTGGTCATACGGATGGTACAAATTGTCACACAAAGAACAAGTGTCACAATTGTATTCATCCGAAGAGTGGTAAGGGGGTTAGTATGCACCTGATGGTTCATTTTGGAGCACACTGCTGCAAATACATCAGTAACGTGTTGTATGGTAGCATACTGTTATTTACGAACAGCACATTTTCCATTGAAATGGTCACTAAATCTGCTCTCTCATACAGTTTTACTGATAAAACTACACAGAACACAAACGATAATGTGTGGAAATCGGGTTCCAGTAAATATTTATAATTTGTGCACCTCATATTAAAGTGTCGATTTATTCTGATGCTATTAAAATATTTCTTTCCATCACACTTTTACAAAATAAATGTGCCCCATTTGTGTTTTTTTAACTGCTAATGTGTTCAGAAAAAAAGTGAATAGTTCATTTACTTGCATTTAAATTGTGTTGTGTGCTAAAAACAATGGTAACCCTAAACACTTTCCTCAACATTGCTTGTGCCCCATGCAAGATATTCACATACTTCCTTTACAAAATCTTCCCACTTTGCATCAGAGAAAGAAAAGTAAACACGAGTTTCCCTGTTTAAAGATTAAGCACCAATTTGCCTGAAGACATAACCTGCCATTTGACTTCTACCTCTGAAGCACAGAAAATGTGGCAAGATAAACACAAAATGTAAAGGCATCTTCCTTACCCAATTATCTTCTGAACCCCAGCATGGTTACTTTGAGGGGGGTTTTGCAGGACCACCGGCCCCCTACTTCGAGCGCACCTAGCAAAACTCTATGAATCAACCCACAACCACTTGACTTGCTCCACAAGGAAGATTCTGCGAGTGTGCCAAGCGCTGGCAGATAAGGACACCTCTCCAACAGCTTTGGGTCGAAAAGAACTAGCATGTTTTTTAACCCACATGAAAGAAATGACCGATTCGAAAATGAAGATTAATTTTTTTATGAAGTGGTCTGTACTCTTTATAAGTACGAATGTGCTCAACGGAACTGTGACCTTTCTTATATAACTACCAAATACTTCTACTTTTTTGCACCTTAGGTGCTAATTTTTTTTATTTGTGAGGATAAAACCTATTTTCTTATGCAAAGAGTCAGTAGCCTGATGCATCAAGGGGGTATGCTTTTATACGTAAGGGCACAGGTCAAGTTTAATTTTACGCTGGCAAATGTTATTTGCTCATAGAGAAATTCTGTGTCTATTCTGGAATGTTCATGTTTGCAAATCTTGCAGGGGTGCATACTCGGGTGTTCCTGGTCGAGCCAACCTGTACGTTATGTTTACACACCAACCTGCAGGCTCACCAACCACTTGTCATCCAGTTTTCCACGTTGGGAGTAGTCTGACATTTGCTTCAAATTAGAGGAAATTCCACTGTAGAACATTGTTTACTTTTCTTGAGGTTTTGTGATTTGTTTCCTAGGAATCCAGGGTTGGTTTTAGTGCAGGGCAATGCAGTCGGAATGTAAGGTGTACACGGAGAGGGATGGAAGGAGAAGAGACATAAGTTCAACTCAGGCAGGCAGCAGATGTAGAGTCATTGCCCAGAGAAGTGTGACATAATTAAACTTCACCTAGGGCACTCAAAATATTTCCACGAGTGCCATGAGCATCACATCCACTCAAATGACCTATTAAGGAAGAAGGTGAGTAGTGACAACTAAAGGAATTTGTAAAAACTGGTGTACTGGGTATGCTTTGATAGTTGTCCCGTGTGTAGGACAATTTTTTAGCCAAGCCCAACGTTATCAATTTTAACATAGTTACTTACAATGGAAGGCAGTATATAGAATTGCGGAAGGGCCACCACTATCGGGTATGAAAGTATATGATCCATATCCCAAATGTAACAGGGAAGTGATTACATACATTAGAAGTATGGCCTATCAGTTATATAATTTAAATTGAAGAGAAAGGGGCTCATTAGTTTGGCGGGCGGACTTTGTCCGCCCGCCATAGCCCTGGGAAACGGGGTCGCCCACAATCTGTGCGGCAGTCCCGCACCAACAATTAGGATGTGCCCCCCACACTGGCAGGCGCCTCCCGCATTTGTAACATTGCGGCGGCCGGTGCTGAAAGCACCACCTGCTGCAATGCCACAAATGCAAGTTGTGCGTTTCAATGCACAACGTGACAGGCACCGTGAGGTGCCTGCCACTTTGTACATTGAAATGCATGGGGGTACCATAGGTACCCCCGATGTGCACCCCCCACCCCCCAGAATCCCTGAAGACCACATGCCTTTCCGTGGCAGCGTTGCCGCCACGGAAAGGCATTCAAAACGCTGCCACGGAAAGGCATTCTACCAGCATGATGCTAATATGGATGGCTGTGCCACCATATTCCTGGGCTTTTCCGCCCGGTAGGCAATCGGGCGGATTGCCTACTGGCAGAAAACCTGCGGACGGTCTTCCCGTCTGCTGGGGTCCCTCCCACCATGGTAATATGGCGGGGGGATTTATATGCGGGCGGTGGTTTTTGGTGGGTGGATCGCCACCGCCATACAGGCGTTGGCGATCCGCCCGCTATCCTAATGACCCCCAAAGTGCTTTTAGTGCAGTTTGTGAGTAGCATAGTAAGGTTCCCATGAGCCCCAATTCAAGCATAGAATAAGCCCCACCTGTCTCCAGCTGGGCAGTAAAATGCAGCCATTATTAGTTGCAGAGGGTCCGATACACCTGTGGGCCAATGGTGCTGCAACAGTTTTGAGAGTGTGTGTTTTCCCGGCCGGTAGGGCCTTAAGTGTGCCAGGTCCTGCCGGTGCTTAGTGCCAGCAGTTCTAAAAAGCTGGTGCTGAGACGGGTCTCTATTGAGCTCTCTATTTTGGCCCTCACCCTCAGGATGAAAAAAAAATCTTAATTCTACGGCAGTCCCACATTTCACTGCCTTTGTTCTAACTTCAAAGAGACTCGTTATAGTTCTCTCACAGTCTGATCATTTCAGAACTGAGTGGCAGGGTATGCTCAGATGTGAGTCTCTTGCTCACTGCACCATTAGGATTCAAGCAAGCCGGGCTGAAGACGGCTGCAATGCCAGAAACCGGTCCCCGGAAGCTTGTTTCCTTTCCAGTAAAGAATTGGCTTGGTAGTTTGGTCTGCCCTGTTCCCATGATGCACTGGGCCAGGGACAGACTAATTTGCATGTAGCCAGGTTCTGAACTGGGGTGGTGCAGTGAGCTAAAAAACAGTGATGGATCAAGCCCTGATCTTTTGACTGGGTATGAGTGTTCTGTTTAACTCAGATGCTCTGTCCATCGCCACCCCCTTTTCTGAATCGTTTTGGCCACTATAGGAGTGGCAGGGTATGCTCAGATGTGAGTCCCTTGCTCACTGCACCATTAGGGTTCAAGCAAGCCGGGCCGAAGATGGCTGCAATGCCAGAAACCGGTCTCCGGAAGCTTGTTTCCTTTCCAGTAAAGAATTGGCTTGGTAGTTTGGTCTGCCCTGTTCCCATGATGCACTGGGCCAGGGACAGACTAATTTGCATGTAGCCAGGTTCTGAACTGGGATGGTGCAGTGAGTTAAAAAACGGTGATGGATCAAGCCCTGATCTTTTGACTGGGTATGAGTGTTCTGTTTAACTCAGATGCTCTCTCCATCACCACCCCCTTTTCTGAATCGTTTTGGCCACTATAGGAGTGGCAGGGTATGCTCAGATGTGAGTCCCTTGGTCACTGCACCATTAGGATTCAAGCAAGCCGGGCCGAAGACAGCTGCAATGCCAGAAACCGGTCCCCGGAAGCTTGTTTCCTTTCCAGTAAAGAATTGGCTTGGTAGTTTGGTCTGCCCTGTTCCCATGATGCACTGGGCCAGGGACAGACTAATTTGCATGTAGCCAGGTTCTGAACTGGGATGGTGCAGTGAGCTAAAAAACGGTGATGGATCAAGCCCTGATCTTTTGACTGGGTATGAGTGTTCTGTTTAACTCAGATGCTCTGTCCATCACCACCCCCTTTTCTGAATCATTTCAGAACTGAAGCATTTTCGATATTCTCTACAACGAAGCCATAGTTGTTGCTTTTTTATCGTATGCAACTAACAACCACTGGCTTGTTGTATGTATAATTTTACTTGTTGTATTATATATCTGTATGCAATGACAGAAGCAGTAAATTACCAGTCAGGAGGCACACTACGTTAAACTCAGATTTTTAGCTTAGTTTTTAAGATATGCCCTAATTGCATCGCCCACGCCCCTTTGAGAGACCCTCACAGTTTTTTCATCCCACTTAAAGCCCTGCCGGCCAGTGTCATCAACTCTCTAAGGAAATAGAATTGTGAAGTATCAAAATGCAAAAGAGAAAATATACTTAATAAGGGATTGCGGTCTAGTATGGGGGAGGGAGGAAAGACGCGTGAAGTCCATTAGTGCATTTTAGGGAGCCAGTGTTAACAAATAGACGGCTAAAATGTGGAGTGTAGGCTATTGTCCAGAAATATTTGCTTGGATTGGGATTCAAATGTATGCGAAAGTACCACCATTTTTTCCTTGTACAAATTACATCAGGGGCAATTTGACAGAATTTGTATGAGAAAATCCACAATATTCTAAGTTTCGCAGTTCGGAAAAAAGGAAAATGATTCATTGTGTGTTATTGCCATATAATCCTTCTTTCCAATGAATAGAACTCGAAATGAGTATTTAATAACACAACTGGTAAATACCGCATGACATCTATGTTTGCTGGGTGCACTATTACCGAGCTATACCGTGTTCAATGTTCCTTTTTTTTTATATACTTAGAAAGTTTATTTTTAAACGCCAAGCACATATTTTTATTTGCATGTGTACTATAACACATAGACATACTCAAGCCTTTCCCTTTCACACTTTCTTCGACCCCAGCAAGAGAGTCTCTCGGGCCACATTACAAAATGATCTCAGAAAATGGTTAGGAAAAGCTCTTCGACATTTGTCCGTCTGGGATTTGAAAACAATTACATGTTGCATACAAATATGCAAAGGCCTGTATATTGACTGACCCACTCCGGGGTCACCTGGGGGTGCTGCAGCACCACCAGTTCCAGTGTCATATCCTCTGAACTTATCGGGGAATTGTAAAAACTAAAAAGTTTGTGATGTAACATTTTGGCTGATTTTGAATGAGATTTAAATTACAACTTTAAATTTGACCAGATAATGTTAAGTACATCTTCAAATAAAATTGCACATAACATTTACAGAACATGCCACAAAGAAAGCCAAGATCACAAGGTACCACCAGCTCTCCCTCGTAAAAAGAAATAAACCCCTTCCTGGTCAAATCTGATTTCAGAAGAACAGTGCACCCGCTGGTTTTCGCACTTGGATGGAGGCAACATTTTGCTCAACAGCCAGTCTGACACCCGTGGCAACCGGTCAAAGGCAGCCTACATGCCACAACATCTCTCATCAAGGGTGGGAAGAAATGTAACTATATATAATGCCAAACTGGGAAAAAATGACGGTAGTTAGCGCTCCAGGCCTACATTACTTTCAAACCAGATGCATCACCCACAAGGCCATCGGAAAAAATAGCCTGCGTACCTGGCCAAGAAACTAACCTGCTGTAGTGGCAGCGCTATATCCAGAGTCAAGATATTGCCAGATTCGAGATGAAAAGGTGCAAAAATGAAAAAATGACAACATTTGGCTTTACCCATCTATACTGCAAGGACTAGGAAACAGCAACCCCACTGACATCAGAATAGGTCCTACCCTCTTGCAATTCTGGAAACAGCTGAAGATTCAGCTCTTCAAAAACAGTATCCCACAACACTAAAGGAACACACCTTTTACCTGCCTCTCTGAAAACGACCATGAATCGGACTACCGGGCAATCGTCCATTGTTGAGCACCCCGATGCTTTCAGCTACAAAGCCCATCACATGAGCACACTCTCACTGTAAATTGCCATGCTACTGTTCTCACTACAAGTCACTATGACAAAGGAAACCTACCCATGCACTCTGTGGGATATGATTTTGCAACAAAAAGAACTGGAAGCCTTAAAGAAGCAGACTCTCCAAGGATGCCTGGGACATTACCCATTCATAGCTGAATTCAACCCATGGACTCTGGAGACCAAAAGGTGACATCAGTCTTGGTAAGAATCTGGCTGTCTTCCACAGAGAACATAGGTGGTTGATAGACTTAGTTGTTATGCTCACTATTTCCAATATTGCAGCCATCTTTGCTACCAGTATACGACATATGTCCTGTACTAGGTTAGTGTATAATAAAGATGTATAGTATATGAACCATATGTGAGTTGTCTGTGCATGTGTAGTATATAAGTTGGTGGATCAAGGTGAGTTCACAAACTAACCTCCTGGGGTCTCTGACAGGACTGACTATAAATCACAAAAAGTGCCTGTATCCTGGTATATTGTCAGGGGACATGTTCATGGGGCACCAGTTTGATTTCTCCCCTCCATATGCCTGGTGACAATATATACATTGTCCGGGGTCCAATAGAAATCTACCAGGTATGACCAAACACTCTTGGCATATAGGAGATTTACAGCACTTTTATCTCACTCACAACTTTATAAGCTGCAAGAATACTTAACCATGCTAACAAAGCCTACACATTATTTTTCGATCAAATTCCTCAGACTACTAGGCAACTGTATTTTCAAAGTGATATATGCCCGTTGTGCTGCTTTATTCCATGGCTAATAAGGCAGCTGATTTGATCAGCCATAGCCTTCTGGTCTCTGATGGAAACTGGCATTGCATTACTCTTATTTTGATCCTTTGTGGCCCTTCCTCTGGGACCATAGTCAAATTGTTTAGAAACCTTGTTGGAGTGTGTTTGTCTGGTGACTGTTCTTGCAACAATGTACAACATACTGAATGTTATTTATTTTCAACATTATCTAGAGCAAACTGCTTTAGTTCTACATCCACTATTTTGTTAAGCCCTGTGACTCCTCGCTTAAGCTAATGACACTGTAACCTGGCTTTGTGTTCTTCCTAGTTATTTAAGATGGGTATGCTGTTTGACGTTGATAGAGCAGGGTTTCACAAAAAATGAAACCTGCTCGAATTAAGTACCACCATAAAATGTATTAACAGTAAGTAGATATAGTAAAACTAACGTACACCCAACATAAGCATGGGGGAACTGCTTTGCGCATGCCTGAACTAACACATAAATAAATAATAATGTGATAACTTTGTGGTTTAAAAGAAGTTGCATGAATAGACTGCATGTGCTCCAGTATTTTGCCTATCACATCTTGCTTTAAAGTAATAATTAATGCCGCTTTTTGCACTACGCTTATGCTAGATAACGTTAATGGGGAATAGTGCGAGGTGGGTGGTAAACAGTGAAGGTTTCACTATCATATAATTAATAAATGTTCGTTTTCATCTAATATAGTGTGCTGAATGGAGCCTCCATCTTTCTAACTTGTCCAAAGTGGGAGGGGGGAAGCGTCAATGAGTGATTCTGTTCTGATATGAGGCAAGCAAAACGTGCTGTGCACCGCAGGTGACATGAAGGAGTGAAGGCCAGGGTGTCAGATGACTGCCAACCACTGTACCTGAGCGTGGGACTGGAGATGTACTTTGCGAAAATGTTAAATGTTTGAAAGAAAACGTTATAAAATTGTATCCAAATGTTTGTGAAAGGAAAACCAGCCTAGTCAGACCCATTAGAGCAAAAAAATATTTAGGCCAAAAAAAAGTTGCAAGAAGTACATACCACAACAATGATCGACACAATTATGTGAAAATAAAAACAAATGTAAGAGCAAAATGCAGGAGGTTCAGCGGTCAACATATTAAAAACCATAGCTGAACCTCCTGCGTAATCGCTGAACCTCCTGCATTTTGCTCTAATGGGTCTGACTAGGCTGGTTTTCCTTTTTTCTGTTCAGGTGAAAAAAGCAAGCAAGTTGTGTCATTATGGAGAATCACAAACATTTGGACCCTCTGGAATGAAGAGTCAAGTTGACTTTGTTGTTCAATAATTGTGTTATACATATTATGTTTTCCCACTTGGGATCTTCAGTATGTTTACCACTACCCACTGGGGATATTCACTTTTTTGTTGTTATTATTGAGTGACTCACGAATGTCTTCTTTCCATTGTTGGTTCACAAAAATAATCGTGCCTATACAATGAACGTTGGCGGAGTAATTGACGAATCGCCATTCAATGATCTTATGTCCAGCAATTCTATATACAGAATGTCATGATGCACTATTGCAGCTTTGACAACGCAACGCAATGCGATACGCTATGCTGAATTGAATTAATTATATATGTCAATTGCTGATAAGAATAATGAAATATGATTTCTGGCGCCTGATAACACAAAAGTGGATATAATGAATTTATTTTTCACCAAAGTTAAGAACAACCAGTCTTTTGATAATGGAAACTGTGTACCGTTGGCTGCGTTAGATATAATTAGAGCACATATGGCAGCTTTTTGGAAATATGTTGAATGTTAAGTCCTTTGTTTATGTTGACACTTTTGTGTATGTGATGTAACTTTGAATGAACTTTATTTAATGCATTGAATTTGGCATTGAGTTTACCCGTGAGCAAGACGAGTTCATCGTCGAAACGCGTTGGGTGTTTTTTCCATCACTCGATACATCATGCTAAAATTATTTGCTGAATAAACTCTCTTTCTGCAACTACAAATCTGGAGTGGTAAACTTTTCATTGGAGTGGAGTGCATCTGCATAAACTGTTTATGCTTTGGGAACTGGTGATTTGACGACAGGGCAACCTCCGACCCTGGGGTGTACCGCTGTCATGGAGTCCCGGCAACCTTGGAGGAGGTGTGGACTGTATATATATATATATATATAGATATATATATATATATATATCTATATATATATATAGATATATATATATATATATATCTATATATATATATAGATATATATATATATATATACCTGTAACATAAAGAGACATATATCTTATAAATTTCAATATTGAAATATTGATTCTTTTTAAAAGTACATGTTACACTACTTTGAGTGCAACAGTAGGGATAGTGTTGGATAGCGTAGGGGAAAAAATTACTATTCCCACTCCAGCGAGTGCAACAGTAGGGAAATTGTTGGATAGCGGAGGGGAATAATTGACGATGCCCACTCCAATGAATGTAACAGTAGGGAAAGTATTGGATAGCGGAGGGGAATAATTTATTATTCCACTCCAGCGAGTGCAATTGTACGGAAAGTGTTGGATAGTGGAGGGGAATAATTTACTATTCCCGCTCCAATAATTGCAACAGTAGGGAAAGTGTTGGATAGCTAGGGGAATAATTTACTATTCCCACTCCAATTAGTGCATCAGTAGAGAAAGCGTAGAGGTGAAAATTACTATTCCCACTCCAGCAAGTGCAACATTAGGGAAAGTGTTGGATAGTGGAGAGATAAAAAATACTATTCCCACTCCTGCAAGTGCAACTGTAGGGAAACTCTTGGATAGCGTAGGGTTATAATTTACTATTCACACTCTAGCGAGTGCAACAGTAGGGTAAGTGTTGGACAGCAGAGAGGAATTATTTACGATTCCCACTCCAATGAATGCAACAGTAGGGAAAATGTTGGATAGCAGAGGGAAATATTGTAGTATTCCCACTCCAGAAAGTGCACAGTAGGGAAAGTGTTGGCTAGTGGCGGGGGGGGGGTAAAAATGATTATTCCCACTCCGAGGAGTGCAACATTAGGGAAAGTGTTGGATAGCCGCTGGGTAGAAATGACTATAACCACTCCAGCGAGTGCTACAGTAGGGAAAGTATTGGATAGCGGAGGGGTAAAAATTACTATTCCCACAGAAAAAAATTCAGATTTTAAAACAAACAAAATATCTACTGCAATACAAAATTAAATAAAAATACCCAAAATCAAAACATATATAAAAATATAAAAATTTACAAAACATATAAACATAATATAATGTGGCAAAATTTTTAAGTTTACATAAAAACTTTACTTTCTTAATTCAAAAAATACAAACAAATAACTATCTTGTAATAAAAATTAATTTGAATCCACAAAATTATAAATTTTATAAAAGTAATATTTTTTTCCAACCCTATAACACCACACAATTTAAAACACACATCTAAATTTTACAAAAAAGTGTACCTCCATAACTAACACTATTTATTAACAATTATACAAATATTAATAATTATAAAACACATTTAAAAAAGTAAAAACGAATGTACTAACAAAACATTACAGCTATAGAACAGAAATACCCAAACAAAATAAAATCTAAACGATTAACACAAATATTTATCAATTAATAAATGAATATTTATGTTTAAGAATGATTAATTAATTTGAACTAAATTATTTTCAACCGTATACTCCAATAGGCACCAAAACACACACCTAAAAAACATTTACACAATTTGCATAACTAATTTTACATTAATAAATTAATATCAGTTATCAACAAATCATTCATTCATTTAAATTTTTTTTACTTCTTCCCATTTACCACTATAAACCCCACAACTCAATAAATCAAAAGCATAACACAATTGACAAAATTAAAATGTAATTAATTAATTAGCATCAAATAACAAAGAATTACCTATTTAAAATAAATTACCTCCCACCATATTCCCCTATAAATGTCACCACCAATTTCCTAACAAATTACACAATTAACATAATTATTTAACTTTTAATTAATTAATAAGAATTAACAACCAAAATATAAATATTTATTAATAAATGAATTCACACAATTAACACTATAAAATAATAATTAATAAACATTATATGCAAATATTAATACATTTATTAACATAAATTACTACCAACCCTACTCCCCTATCAACCCACAACCTGCTCCTAAACAAATGACACAATTAACATAATTACCAATGAACTAATAACAAATTAATAAATAATTAATAAGACATTATTTTCCACAATTAACAATATAACATATTACATAAATAAATATGAATTATGAACAAATATTGATAGTTTAATTATAATCAAATTACTTCCCACCCTACTCCCCTATAAACCCACAACCCACTCCTAAAAAATAACACAATTAACATATTTACCAATTAATTAATCAATAAAAAATTAACAGCTAATTACCATAATTAACACTATAAAATCACAATTAAATAAATACTAATAAATAACAATTATTATTCCATTTATTATAATTAAATTACTTTCCACCCTATTCTCCTATAAAACCACAACTCGCTACGGAACTAAAACACAAAATGTATTTAAAGTAAAATTAATATTCAATTTCTTATGATTAAATTATTTGCCAACCCTGTTCTTTTATAAACCCACAACCCGCTACAGAACTAAACCGCAGAATTGAATTAAAATACAATTAATAGCTTCTAAACATTTAACACATACATTAAAAAAAGGCAATACTTGGGCAAAACAAATACAGCACATACATTTAAAATACACACTAAAATACATAACATTAACGAAAACAACGATATTTTTAACAATTATATTTTTGCAAATGATATTAATAACTTCAATATTTTGGAAAACTATATTTCTAACCTTAAAGTCAATATTATGGCAATTGATATTCTGACTGTTTACCGTTTCTAGATCACAGAATGGGAGATATCCTACTATGGTTTTTAGTTTTTTAACATACCTTCCCAAAAAAAACCTAAATGTTGTAAAGCTGTGACCCTTTGCAATATAACAGCTCCCAACAATGTATTAACTGCAGCATTGTTATGTGGCGCAAGGTTCTGATGTAGAACTCTTCATGTAGAACCATTCCGCCAGTGCATCTCAAGCTCTGGCAGTTGGTTAGAGCGAAGATAGACTGCAGGAGTGGCTGTGTGCTGTCCGTGTCGTAATTGTATTCAGCCTCTCTCATTTTGTGTTGTGGGCAATGAGGGGAACTATATCCATTAGTACATGGACCACCCCAGTATGACCCGTACATTTACTAGGTGGGCTATGTTGGAGGTTAGAGCACAGTGAGTGTGGGCAGGTGAGTTAAGCTATAGACTGCAACTAAGTGCTCTGGAGTAATGTAACACATGTGTGGCAGTCCTGTGACAATTTTGGAGGTGCATTATATAATTGAAAAGGTGGCCGTGCAACACCGCGTGCAGTGGAAGCTCATCTTGTTTTATCTACTGGGGCAGGTAGTTTCTGTTGTAGGTGTTTCAGTAGGGGTGATTAGTTCGGTTCCCACTCCCTGTGTACTATAAACGCATACTAACACTACTTACACAGTTATACTACAGCGGCCAGTATGCCACCGCACCCAGAGCCCATCACTTTACACCAATCAGCTCGGTTTGATCCCTGAGTCTTCACATCGGTATGCGTGAGTACTTAACTTTCAGTATAGTATAAACGCACACTAGAGTCAGTAGCCCGCTTCACACTCCCTGTATGGTATAAACGCCTACTAACACTACTTCCACACGTATGCTACAAAGACCAGACCACATCACTTTACAGCAATGAACTCACAGTTTAGGCTCTCAGTTTCATACCCGAGTGTAGCAGCATCTCATCTCAGCACCATGTCACTCTGAGCAACACCGCACTTTCAGACCGGTAGGAGTGACTACTTCGCTTCGCACACCCCCACAGAGGTTACAGTGCTACTATCCTCCTCTTTCCTACTCTTTTTGCCCTTATTTCCCCTTATTCTCTTCAACAGAATCACAAAATGGCGGCCAACACTTCCTAGTTGCAACCGCTCGCAGCCAATAAGCAGCAAGCTCGTGCTCATAATGCCCCAGCCAATCAGATGGCAGAATTCCCATATATCGTTATCTGTAAATTTCGATATTTCTCCAAAACTACTCAACGGATTTACACCAAATTTGGGGTAATTCCCTTCACCCGTTCAACCTGTAGCTTTGTCTAAAGTTTCCTATGGAAATTAACATGGAGAAAACATGTTTTGGGACCCCCCTTTTATCTCAGCCCCCTCTTGACGAATCACCCCTAATCTTTCAACATAGGAGCTGATATGAACAAAGAATTTAATGAAGATTCATTAAACGATGCCAAAGTTATAAGCAAAACAGAAAAATGCTCTTGGAAACTTGGTCCTAACTATAACTACCTACTGGCGACCGTCAGTAGGTTTTATATATATATATATATATATATATTTAAACCCAAATCCACCTTTAATCCTGTTCTCATACATGACAACATAGATGTCTTTAATGAATTAGTGACCACTGAGATCAAGAACTGACATAAGGTCACAATGGCGAATGACAACAGGAAATGCAAACAGAACAGCGCATATGGAAGCCTTATGCGAAAATTACAAAATGACAACAATGTAATAATAAGACAATTGGACAAAGGTGGCAACATTGTTTTGTGGCCTAAAAACATGTACATGGAGGAGGCCATGAAACATCTCAATGACAGACAATGTTATGGTAGGAGTGACTGGCCCACGGTAAAAACAGCTTGGACCAACTTTAATTCCAAATTACTATCTTGGAAGAGTGCGGGATTGATCAGTGGGGACACATTCAAGTTTCTAAAGACAAATTACCTGGTAATTCCGGTCTTTTATTTGATCCCAAAAGTGCACAAAGACCCTGCAAAGCACCCGGGGAGACCGATTATTTCGGCTAAACGCAGTATTTTTGAGAATACTTCTCGATATATTGACTACTTCCTTCAAGAACATGTAAGAGGCCTGCCGTCGTATCTGCGGGACACTGGGGATTTTTTGGAAAAAATTCGACCAATAGTATGGCAGCAGGACTTCCTGCTGATCACGCTTGATGTGACTGCCCTATACACAAGTATTAATCATCTGGACGGGGTACGGGCAGTGGAATACTTCCTGAGAACTAAACCTGCCATTATGTTAAATCATAATAGAATTATCAGTGATATGATTCAAGTATGCCTCAATAATAATTACTTTCTCTTCCAGAATCAGATTTTCCAGCAATTGAGGGGTGTGGCGATGGGGGCCTGCTTCTCTCCCAGCTACGCGTGCTTGCACATGGGGCTGTGGGAGGAGCAGGTCCTCAGAACCACATTTGAAGAAACCATGTCTAATAATATCATAGCATGGTATAGGTTCATAGATGACCTCTTTATAATCTGGAAGGGTTCAGAATTGAGTGCGGAAACATTTATTGAAAATATCAATGTAAACAGTTTAAATCTAAAGTTCACTGGTCATGTAAGTAGGTCCTCAGTTAACTTCCTCGATGTGGAGGTTTATATTGAGAATGGCAGGTTGGAGACCAGGCTACATCGCAAAGACACAGCGGGGAACACAGTCCTGCATGCCACGAGTCACCACCCGGGTCATCTGGTCCACAGCATCCCCTACGGGGAGATGCTGAGAATCAGACGAATCTGCAGTACGGATAAAGAGTGTAGACAGGCCCAAAATGAGAAGTAGAGAGAGATTTCTAACTAGAGGGTATTCAGGGGCAGTGGTAGACAAAGCTATAGCTAAAGCTAATCAAAGCCAAGATCATTTGACCCAAAGGGAAGACATACCGATAAGACCTACCATTGTCAAATCGGTTTTAGATCAACCAAGACTCATCACCTCATATAGTAGGGAGCACAAACAATTACGTGCCATCATCCGTAAGAACTGGGTGATTGTTCAAGGAGACCCGATCATTGGCAGGACCCTTTCGAAAGCTCCGGCAATAACATTCAGCCGAGCACGTTCAATGAGTGACATGCTCGTAAAGAGCAGTCCGGAAGTGTCCAGCAAGAACTCCTGGCTACAAACCACTAAAGGTTTTATCAAATGGCCACGTGTAAGGCTTGTAAACTGGGGAAGAATAGAACGTCTTACACCACCCCATTTAGTGATGTGCCAGTGCCCACCTCTAAAAAATTAACTTGTGGGGCGTAGCCAAGATGGCGTCGGAGTAGGACGCTTTTCCCTACCTCTCCGGCGCCGATCCAGCAAAGCTGCTGATAGCACGGCGCCCAGTGTGCAATTCGGCCTCTAATCGGTGGCGGAGGTCGCCGATACACCGCGGAGGAGCACGGTGCCGTCGGCGAGGAGAGGGAGCACCCGGTGTGGCTGCAGGACCGATGGAGCTCTGAGGCCTGTGGATCCCCGGTCTCGATTAGCAGGGGCCGGCCCGGCGAAGCGCGGGGCCCGCCGCGGAGGAGGAGAGTCTGTCCGCGCTCCGCCCCGCCCTGAATTATCTTGCGGCGGCCTCCGGAGTTGCGGAGTGTCGCCGGTGGCGGTGAGGGGCAGCCACGATCTTCGGGTGCCCCGGGGGTGCCTGCGAGTAGCGGCCCGCAGTGCGGAGAGGGCCCAGAGTCCTAGGTGAGGTGCGGCGCCACTGTACACGGCCTGGGGGTCGGAGGAGCACCTGCAGAGAGGCGGGGGCCGGGCACAGCGAGGGTACCTGGGGAGACCTAGTCCCGGTGAGTGGGCCCCCACCCTGATCGAGAGAGGAGAAGAGTGGCGCCGGGACTGCAGACGGGGCCCGACGGGGGACATAGTGGAAGCGCTGCCTACTCCCGGTGCAGTGGCGGACTGGAGACTGCGACTGCGGTGGTGCAAGCCCCGGTCCTCTTCTATGGCCTAACGCGGTGCCGCCTGCACAGTGGGGGTGTAGCCTCGCGACGGCTGGCGACTGGACAGCTACTGCTTTGCCTGCTCTGAGCGGCTGGTCTCGCACTGCATCGTGCGGTTTGGGGAAGGTACCGGTCAACCCCGGGAGCTGCACATCACGAGTGGGCCGGGTGGAAGCTGGCTGCGGAGGGTCGGCCCCAAGCTTCGGGGGTGCACTGATTGGCGAAGGACGCCGCGGGCCGCCTAACTTGCCTCCACTGTGGACGTTGGTAGCGCTGCACATTCCTGGTCTGTGGGTTCCGAGAGGTACTGCCTTGCTGGCCACGAGGCTCAGTCTGGAGGGAGGCTGCTTCGGCGCCATTTTGAGGGGGTGGCTGCTACCTGCATCGCGCCCGAGCGAGAGTGGACGATCTGAACGGGCCACGTGCCGCTCCGGGGGTCCCATAGTGGTGCCCGCCTCTGATTCCTGGAGTGAGGGACTTCGCTTCGATCCCGCGCCTACCTGGGAGACCTGAAGATGTCCACAGCACTGCGTAAGGGGAAGCCGGGGAAGGACGGCTCCTCTAAATCCTCACAACAGCCGGCCTCTCCTGGAGCGAGTGGATCGTCTCGGCAATCTGACGATGAGGCGCCTGCCACCAAGGCCTTTATGACTGAGTTGTTCGCCGCTATCAAGGAGGAGATCTCGGACCTCCGAGTCCAATTGGCGTCGGACCTGCGTGAGGTGAGGAGAGATGTGGACGGGATTGGCGAACGAGTGGCGACGCTGGAAGATCATGATCTGAATGTTGCGAACGATGTGCACCAACTTCAACAAGACGTCATCCGCCTCACTGAACAGAATCTGGATCTGCAGGCCCACGCGGAGGACTTGGAAAACCGGTCCAGGAGGAACAATATCCGAATTCGTGCGGTCCCTTGGGACGGTGAAGCTGGGGATCTAAGCGGCTACGTGCAGGCCCTGTTCTTACAAATCTTGGCCGAAGAGGATGTGCTGGAAGTTAAAATGGACAGGGTCCATAGAGTGGGTTTACCCAGGAGAGGAGGGGGGCCTCCTCCGGACATCCTCGTCTGTGTGCACGACTTCCAGGTGAAGGAACGCATCCTGCGGAAAGCGAGAGCCATCTCCTCCTTGCAATTCAGGGGCCACAGTCCACAGCTATACCAGGATCTGGCGGCGTCGACGCTGCAGAAAAGGAGGGACTTCCGCCCAGTGACTGCCTATCTTCGGGACCACAACATCTCCTATTCATGGGGGCACCCCTTCCGCATCATATTCCGATGGCGGAATCGACTGGAACAAATCCGCTCTCTTCAGGCAGCTAAGGACTTGTTGGGTCTGGATGACGTCCCTCCCACGCTAGAGGCCCATGACCCTTCATCACGGAGGCGGCGTCGGTCGTCCTCCTGGCACAGAGTAGGAGCATCCCCGAATCGGCGGCGACCGGACAGCGCTACCAGCTTATTGGAACGTGGCGATGCGGTGGCTTCGGTGGCCTCCGCCACATTGACTGCTTCTCAACAAAGCTCGGGAGCAGCGTGATCATGACCTGTAGCAGATCGGCGCCGGAGGGGATCTGGCCTTGAGGTCTTGGGGGTGCGTTTGTACTTTTGGAGAAGACACCCCGGACCATGGCCCTGGGGGTCCCCGAGTTGGTACCCTCTCCCCATTCCAGTCCGGAGGGATTCTGTCATCTTCTGGAACTGTTGAGGACATTGTTCAGGTTCAGTGCCTTCTGTTCTTTTCTATTGTTGTTCTGTTTGCTGAGGGGGGGTGGGGGGTGGTGGATCCAGAGGGCGAGGGCTGCGGGGGGGGTGTTGGGGTTTGGGAGGGAGGGGGCTGGGGTGGTGGTGGCGTCCGGCAGTTGCGTATGCGTGGTGTTGTCTGCCTTAACTGTGTTTTCATCTGGTGTCTATTGCAGGGGGCCTCTTCCTGGAGCATTCTCTGCTGCGTGTGTACTTATGAGTTTCCTCATTATTGCTGGCTCTTTGAGGAGGAGCGTTCTGGTGTTCTTGGATGGGCGGGGTACTGTCTCCCGGGGATGGGTGCGGGCCTGGTCGCTGTTAGTGGGGTGTCTCACTGATCGTCATCTGTATTGGTTACGTAGCGGGACGCCTGGTGTGCCTAACTATGGAAGATTTGATGCTGCTGCTCCAGTGCTGAAGAGGGGGTGGAGGGGGGAATGGCGGGGGTTGATTGGAGTTGGGCCTAGCCCGGATGTGTGTGGCGCTGAGGTGACACTGGTCGGGATGGGGGCGGGGTCCTTGTTGCCAGGCTTCCAGAGCGGAGAGTCCCACTGTTGCTATGCCAGTTAATGTGGGCACCTGGAATGTGAAGGGTCTCAACTCCCCACAAAAGCGTCTAAAGCTCTGGAAGTACCTGTCAGATCACCATCTGGATGTAGTGGCCCTCCAGGAAACCCACCTAGCCAGGAGGGATGAACATAGACTTCGGCACCGACAGTTTCCCCTCATTTATAGAGCGTCTGCATCCACTAAACAAAGAGGAGTGGCCCTAATGTTCAGGGCGTCCCTTCACTTTCAACCTTTGGGGGTGAGTGGTGATAAGGAGGGCCGATGGCTGATGGTGAAGGGGTCCTTGTATGGTCGACAATGTACTTTTGTGGTTGTGTATGCCCCTAATGTTGGACAAAATGGGTTTTTACAGGAGCTGATGGACAGAGTGGGGGACTTTGTGGAAGGGCGCTTGTTCATCATGGGGGATTTTAACATGGTTTGGGACAAGGGCATGGACAGCTCAGGTGCGCGCCGGGCGGACTCGGGGGTTTTCTCGGCTGAAACGCAGAGACAAATAGAGACATTGGGCCTGGTGGACGGCTGGCGCTTCCTACACCCGCAATCTAGGGATTATACATTCTTTTCCTCTGTACATCATTCTTACTCCCGTATAGATCATATTTTTATCAGCCAGGCGCTTAGGGGGGATGCTCAATTCTCTGATGTCTTCTCCATCTCATTATCCGATCACAGCTTGGTGGTTCTTGGCTTACAATGGCATGTTGGCGGGGACGGTTGGCGGAAGTGGTACTTCCCGGCGTCACTTACTCGGGACGTGGTGTCTTGTAAAGCGCTGCGGCAGGCTATTGGAGATTTCATGGCGCTTAATCCGCCCTCTGACACCTCAGTGTATGTAACCTGGGACGCTTGCAAGGCCTCCTTGAGGGGCACCTGCCACGCCCTTAACGCCAACCTCAATAAACTTAGGAGGACGGAGAGGGAGGCCCTGGAGGCGGAGCTTGCCCTCTTGGAACAAGCACACAAATCCAATCCGTCCAGGGTGACTCTCCGACCGTTGACGGCAGTGAGGGGGAAGTTGAGGGCCCACTATAATAACAGGGCTGAGTTCACTCTCCTCCGACTCCGCCGCGTCTCCTACTCCCAGGGGAACAAGGTTGGGCGGCACTTGGCACGACAACTCCACGATAAACGCGAGAAGGACTACATTGGGGGTATACGGGACCAAGCGGGTTCTATACAACATGGAGATGCTGACAAGGCAGACCTTTTTGGCCGCTTTTACGCTGACCTTTATGCAAGTGACGCCCTTGACCCGGAAGCTCAATCTGCATTCCTGAATGACCTCCCGATACCGCAGGTCTCCAAGGAGTGGAACGACTTGTTGGACTCCCCAATCACTAGGGAAGAGGTTCTGGCTGCCATTAAAGCGCTGAAGCTACACAAGTCCCCGGGCCCGGACGGCTATACTGCCCTGTTTTATAAGACGTTTGCGTCGGAACTCTGCGATGACCTGGTCTCCCTCTTTAATGCCATGGCGTCGGAGGGCAGAACGTCTGACACTATGGCCGAAGCGTTGATCACAGTTCTTCCCAAACCGGGAAAGGATCTTACTGATTGCGCCTCTTACCGGCCGATAGCGCTCCTCAACCTGGACGCTAAACTGTACTCTTCTATACTCGCGGGGAGGATGCAGGACTTGATGCCGGTCCTGGTGCAGCCGGACCAGTCCGGATTTATCAAGGGACGGCAAACTCATGACAACTTGAGACGTGTGGTCCACCTGATCAAAAAGGCTACTAGATTTCGTATCCCTGCGGTTTTAATAGGCCTTGACGCGGAAAAAGCATTTGACCGCGTCGATTGGGGCTTTTTACATCGTACCCTGGCGGCATTTGGGTTTTCGTCCCGCTTCATACGAATGCTTGAGGCTAATTATAGCAACCCTATGTCGAGAGTGTTGGTTAATGGCCACCGATCTGGGCGTTTCCATCACTCGCGTGGCACACGTCAAGGATGCCCTCTCTCCCCACTCCTCTTCGCTTTAAGTATTGAACCTTTGGCGCTTGCGATCCGGGAACACGAACATATCCTGGGCATCCCCTTCGCCGGGGAACAGCATAAGATCTCGCTATTTGCGGACGACGTGCTGCTCTCACTTCGAGACCCGGAACTGTCGTTGCCTTATGTCCATACAGTGCTCTCTGACTTTGAGAAGGTGGCCGGTTTCAGAGTCAACCTTACCAAATCGTATATTCTGAACTTGACTCTCCCGCCTGAGGGGGTGCTTCGATTGCGGGCACTTACCCCCTTACCATGGTCAGCTTCCTCGCTGTTGTATTTGGGAGTGCGTCTGACGCCCACATTGGGCGCCTTATTCTCAGCTAACTTTATGCCCATGTTGACTGTGATCCGCGCTGAACTTGAGAGATGGAAACCGAAATTTATTTCTTGGCTGGGTAGGATTCATGCCCTCAAGATGGTCCTCCTCCCGAAGCTACTGTACCTCTTCCAAGCGCTGCCCATACCAGTGGAATTGGACTATTTTCGTCGGCTAAAGACTCTGATGTTGAAATTTGTATGGCAGGGTGGTAGGGCGCGACTCTCGTACGCAGTGCTTCGCCGTCCGCGAACGGAAGGGGGGGTGGGGTTCCCGGATATGAACATGTATTATAAAGCGGCGCAGTTGAGAGTCCTAGTTGAGTGGTCACAACAACTCTCGGAGAAACATTGGCTCCATATGGATCGCTGTGTGGCCGGAAGATCCATTTGGGACCTGGCCTGGAAACCCAAGGCTGACCGTCCCAGGAATGCGTACATTAGCACCCCTACCAGCACGGTGTTGAAGGTATGGGATACTCTTAGTGGGGACGATCGATGGACCACCTTCCCTTCCCCCTTTACCCCTATTCATTTTAATCCGGCTTTCCCCCCAGCGTTGTCTGACGGATCCTTTGAGGTTTGGAGGGAGGGCGGTTGCCGAGCTCTTACCCACCTGTTTCATGGGACGGCGCCTCTTACCTTTCATAACTGTATGCGAGATTATGGTGTGCCACCCACTGAACGCTTCCGTCACCTCCAACTCTTACACTGGGCAACATCGACAGCGGTTGGGGACGCCGCTACTAGACCACTGACGAAATTTGAAGCTTTTATTCTCCGCACGTCCACGATGAAGGGGACGATTTCCTTCTTATATGGAATGTTACTCGATACGGCGGTTTCCCCCCGTCCTCGTTACATGGACCACTGGGAGGCTACCCTGGGTAGGGACATTTCTGATGGTGAATGGAGGACCCTCTGGCGGGATGTGACGACACATAACCATTCCATGGATCTCCGAGAGGCTCACTTAAAACTACTGTTTGACTGGTACCTATACCCCTCTAAGCTGCATCGGATCTTTCCGACCACCTCAGACAGATGTTGGCGGGGCTGTGGTATGTTAGGGGACTTTCGCCACATCTGGTGGGACTGTCCCGTCATTAGTCCCTTTTGGTCCGAGATCCTGTCCCATATTAAAGATATACTGGGCTATCCGATTCCGAATTCAATGGATTATGTCCTGCTGGGGCTTAGGGACCCATTATTGGAACATCAAACTAGGGCTGATAAGCGCATGGTGTGGCTGTGTCTGGGGGCGGCCAAATTAACGTTGGCAGCCGCCTGGAAAAACCCATCTGCACCGGCCATTTCGTTGTGGCACGCGCGGCTGTGGCGACTCTTAAGTATGGAGAGAATGTCTGATATATTCCTGGGGAACTTCAAGAACTTTATGTTTACCTGGGGACCCTTGGAGAGATTCCTGTCCCGAGGTCTACCCTCTGCAGTTTGTCCCCCAGCACTTCGTGCGTTACACCTATTTCAAGTTTAACCATTCCCGTATGAGAAGTTGTGATGTATGGATGATGGTCGCCACCACCAGGGGAAGGGTGGGGGGGGGGGGGTTGGGGTGATTGAGGGATGTTGGGGGGGGTTGTTGTTTACTCTTGTTGCGACGTACCTTACATATGGAGGTGACCTGAGTGGCACTCCTGCCTAACATAGGCTTTGGATCGGGGACGCCCTCTTGTGCTTAATGGACAATCGCTACGGACTTGCCACACTCACTACGTCGGAGCCAGCTGACGGACACGACTATGGATAAGGGCGGCAATGTATAGTATTTGTATGGGGGCTCTATAGCAAGATTATTAGCACCCCCTGTGTGGGGAAATGTGGCGGTATGTCGCCAGTTCTATTGTTCTTCTCCTCTTTTGTTCCTTCTTACTCTCTTGCTTTCTCTTTCACTCTTGAGCAAATAACAAAAATAAAAATTTTATAAAAAAAAAAAAATTAACTTGTAAATCTGACTTTGTTGTATATGTACTGGAGTGTGCATGTAGCCTGCAATATGTGGGCAGTACCAAGTTGCAGGTCCACAAACGCATACTCCAGCACATGCGAGCCATCAACAATAGAGATGAGGCATACCCGGTGGCCAGGCACATTAATTCTTGCCATGGTAATGATTTGAGCTGTCTTAGCTATTTTGCTACAGACATGGTCCCTCAGTTGCGTAAAGGGGGTGACCGGGAGGCGCAGTTGAGGCTGTTAGAAACACGGTATATACTCGAGCTAGACTCCAAGACACCCAATGGGTTAAATGCGAGCGAAGATATGTACACGTGTCTCTAGGGGTTTAGGCACACCATACGTCACTGTGACGTCAAGAATAGGAGATTGCTATAGGGATGTGTCTAAACTAAGGGAATGAATAATCAAAATGTAAACTTGCATATAAAAGAAGGATTTCGACATTTAAATATTATTTACACACTAGGGTTGGTACATGTGACCCACACATTGATTTTTTGTCTTCTTTTTCTTTCACTTAGAGGGCTGCACAGCATTAAGAGATCAAATTAGAGGGGCAGTTGGGACGCAGTGATTCTAGAAATATGAATGGAGCCCACTGGGGCAGGATCTTGTCACGAATAATTCATTCATGAAAAATTATTTAAATCACTGTACTTGGAGGGCGCCAAAAATAGGAAATAATAAAATGGTGACAGCCCATGTGCAGTGTATGATCAGGAGTATGTAGGTCAGATAGCCAATTGCTTGAGATCGAAGATACCTGTAATTTTTGCGGGGTACTCTCAAAACTCAGCACAAGATGGATAAACGGGATGCTAAAAGGAAAGAACACATAAACATAATGTTTGAACAAGGAAACATGGATAAGACCGCGGAAACTACCAAAGATCAAGGGAAAAAGACATAAAGGAAAAACTCAGATCTTGGGAGAAACTCAACAACAAATAAATAAATAAATCATGGGAATTGATTACTCTACAAAAATACCTTGAAGTAGAAAGAGTCCCGAGAGGATTACGTAATCTACTGATGCCAAGCCAACAAGACGTAACAAACGATTTACTACAAGAATGGGGGGAACATTCTTTAAACTCATCTTTAGGATTTATTAAAATACTGGTCAAACATATAGAGATTGCTCTGGACAAAATAAAAGAACAACTTAGGATCTTGGAAAAGGAAATAGACGGCCTAAAATTAAATCCAGAAATGACGAAATTCAAGGAAGACCTCAGTAAACAAATAGAAAAACATGAAGAAGTAGTGAGACAAAGAAAACAGACCAAATTTATGCGAGATGCCAACGACTACACACAAGGTCGAATCTTCACATTCGCCCGCAAATATGATCCTTACAAACAACAAACCGGCATGCCCACCGTCTCCTCCTCCAGCCTATCCTCCCTTACATCAACGGAATATAGTGATGATGACTCCATATTAAATCCAGCACAGAAGGCTTTTTTAGGGGATATGCGCCTCGTTCTCACACAACGCCAGTGGGAACAACATCAGGGGGCGCAGAGATTCATACAGGGCAGAGGAAGAGGCAGAGGGAGATCATGGCAACCCAGACCCCAAAAACCACAACAAGGAGGAGCAGAAGGAGAAACCATTACAAACGTAAAAATAGGAACGGAAACACAGGGAATGAAACAGAAGAGGGGCAAATAAATGAAGAACTACAAATAATAAACCTCTCACAAAGGGAAATTACACCAGCAGAAACTTCCCTTTTGAAAAAAGGAATCAATTATTGTCCAACACAACGAATGGACATGGCCCAAACTAGGATAGACATGTATCTATATATCCGAAAAATAAAACTAGCCAAGTTTTTTATGGAAAGAGCAAACAAACCTAAAATAATAAAATCTCGAACAGAACCAACTCAACTCTTCTAGTTAAAGAGGCGGATGCATACTTGGCCTTAATGAGCATCAACGTGGAAGACGGAAATGATATCCTCTCGAACACTGTAATACCACAATTGGGAGCAGGGACCAGCAACATGAAAGCCAAATCAAAATGTTACCCCCAATTAACACCAGGAAACAAGATTGATATGTTTCAGGAAGCAGTGACTCACGACCTATACAAAATATCAAAAATAAAATGTAGTGACAACTTATCCTTAAAAGAAAGAGAAGCTTTAACATCTTTGAACACTGATCAGAGTTTTGAGGTAAAAATTGCGGACAAATGGGGGGACCGTGGTTCTGTGGGACAGGGATTTATACACCACGGAAGCCATGGCACAGTTAAACAACCCCGAGTATTATGAAAAACTGAACGCAAGCCCGCTGGACAAAATTAAAAGAGATCTAGATCAGAGATTAAACCAGTGGGAAACAAAAGGCTTGATAGACTCTGATGAGAAGAAGTACCTGACAGTCGATTTTCCCAGAACGGCAACAATATACTTCTTGCCGAAGATACACAAAAATCCCACGAAACCACCAGGGAGACCCATCGTGTCTGCAAAGGGATCATTGTTCGAGCCCCTAGCCAATTTCATTGATTATATCCTTATGTAAAACAATTCAAATCTTACATAAAAGACACAACAGAATTTTTATGTGTCTTAAAAGAACTCACCTGGCGACCTGACTTTCTAATGATCACCATGGATGTGACGGCTTTATATACCACCATTGACAACAATCTTGGTATAAATGCATGCAAATATTATCTCAAAGAACGTAACATCCACTACAGGGACCACAATGACATGCTGCTGGAAATCATCCTCAAATTACTTACCAACAACATCTTTCTATTCGGTGAATTGATGTACCGACAGAAGAATGGAGCCGCAATGGGCTTTTCCTTCAGCCCAAGATATGCTTGCATAGCGATGGGCTGGTGGGAGGAGACGACAGCATGGAACGAGAAAATCATGAATATACCCAACACATTGTAATGTGGAAAAGGTTCATTGACGACCTGTTTATAGTATGGAATGGGAGTGAAGCGAAGTTTCTGGAATACTTTGAAATACTAAACACCAGCACTTCGTGCCTAAAGTTTACATACACTGCAAACAAAACAAAAGCAATCTTCTTAGACACGGAAGTATATACTAAAAACAATCGGATAGAAACAACACTCCACCGAAAAAACACAGCTACAAATGCGACCTTGGAAGCGACAAGTTTCCACCAGCAATCCTTGATATCAAGCATTCCATACGGAGTATTTCTCCGCCTCAGGAGAATTTGTAGTGAGGAAAAGGAGTGGAATAAACAGAGCAAAAATACCATCAAACGCTTTGAACAGAGAAAACACAACAAAAAAGTGGTCCAAAAGTGTTGGGAAAGAGCAAACCAAAAAGCGAGAACAGATTGCTTGCAACAAAAGATAAAACAGGTCAACAATGAGGAAGAACCAATCAGACTAATCCTGGATTACAGCCAGGAATCAAAAAAGATAAATCAAATCCTGAAAAAGAAATGGAAGATCTTGTAGCTAGATCCAATCATTGGAAAAAAAATGGGCACCCATCCTATCATCACCTATAGAAAGGCAAAAAACCTACAAGACCAGCTGATTCACAGCCATTACAGAAAAACAACTCGGAAAAAACAGTGGTTGAAAACAAAAGGCTTCATTAAATGCTATAATTGCAAAGCATGTGAGATTGCCAAACCAACAACGGAAATAACAATGCCAAATAAAAAAGTATGGCAAATCCGGGAATGTATAAGTTGCAACAGCCAGTATACAATTTATATGATTGAATGCCCCTGCAAACTAAGATACATTGGGAGCACCATTTGTGAACTTAAAAAACGTATCGTAGAACATGTTCGTGCAACAGTACATAAGGACAGGAGCAACGCTGTTGCAAAACATATGGAGGCCCATCATAATGGGGACTGGAAAAAGCTGCGTTTTTGGGCATAGAAACAATGACTTTATCTGACAGAGGAGGCCACAATGAAAAAGTGCTGCAGCAAAAAGAATCCAGACACATCCTTAATTTCAGGACAATGACCCCCTTTGGTCTCAACCAATCGGAGGAACTTTACATACACATGTAAATGTTATCCTGAACAGAATCCCGTTTATAGACACTCAAAAATCTTTTAAACAACACAATCACACCACTTTGCACTACCTTAAACAATAGCCACAACGTTACACATACCCCCCATGATTTGAAGATTACAACCAACACCGACCCACCACCCATACATAGAAAGCCCACTGGAGGGCGGCAAAACGAGTCTCCAAGATAAACAAATCATAATACACAGATTGTAATATTAAATATTAAACATATGTTAATCACCTAGACATAGGCTTAACACCTTACAGTTTACATAAAAATGATGATGTAAATGTATGTATTAATTCGGTGTTTACTATCGAGAATTACAACTGTGTTCTATTATAAAACTACAAAGCCCACAATCCTTTGCGGGGGTGTGGCGGAACTGAAATGCTTTGTAGTGTTGGTACCACCCATTTGGGGGAGTGACTTTACATGTAATCCTATGGTTTTCTTATAAGTTGTGGCAAATGCACTTTACAAACTAACCGTGACCAAGACAGCGGAGGCTGTCGAAACGCGTTGGTTATTGCTTTGTTTTTTGACACTCCAATGGATTTAAGAACAAATTAATACAAACTTGTGCGGATTACGATTGATTTACTGCGACTCCAAGTTTTCCTCCAGTCGGAGGAATCGTTGGTGTGAGGTATAGCGGTTGGGCTCAATCGCAGGAGTAACGTGGCCACGTCTGGTAGCGCCTATCGGGAGAGAAAGTGAGCCATACAGTTGGATATATATATATATATATAGTTAGGATTTTTTTGAATAGGGATTTCTGAAAATTCTATGTTGAATAACTTTGGCGTTGATGGACGGAATTGGCTGAAATTTTCAGGAAAATGGCACATTTTGTTTCTGAGCGTCCCCTGAAAGTGTGGGGGGGTTTCGTCAAGCGGGGGCTGAGAAAAAAGGGGGGTCCCAAAACGTGTTTTTAACATTGAGTTTTCCATAGGGCGGTTGGACTCACTTTTAGCTCGAACGGCTGAATGGATTTCCACAAAACTTTGCAAAATTGTAGGGACTGGTAGCCCGATGTGCCTTTGCTATGTCTCAAGATATATGCTCCAGTGGTTTTTACGAAAATTAACTTTGAAAAATATATATTGGGCTACATTGGGCTATATATATATGTTAGAGCCCAAATGTAGCCCAATGTAGCCCAAAGATGGCCACCAGAGACAAAAAAAAAACAAATGTAGCCCAAATATCAGCCAGATGTAGCCCAACTATAGCCCAGTGACAGAATGTCCCAGAGTGTTCTAACGAACATCTAGAGCGCTAACAGTCTTACTTATGACAAAAGTATGGGTCACCTGAAGTCATCTTGATTGGAATAAAGTTTTAACACTTAAAACATTTAATTTGCAAAGGAACAAAATGAGGGGGTTCATTTTGCCATAGAAATTAGGATTAGTGCTGAAGAAAGAAAAATTAGGGCACATTTTGAGTGACTTCTCAAATCCTCTTGTATTTCATTAAAAAAATTCTGATATGCAGTCTCCCAAGATGGCCACCAGAGACAAAAGAGCCCAAATGTAGCCCAAATATCAGCCAGATGTAGCCCAACTATAGCCCAATGACAGAATGTCCCAGAGTGTTCTAAAGAACAACTAGAACGCTAACAGTCTTACTTATGACAAAAGTATGGCACACCTGAAGTCATCTTGATTGGAATAAAGTGGTAACACTTAATACATTTAATTTGAAAAGAACAAAATGAGGGGTTTCATTTTGCCATAGAAATGTTATATATATATATATATATATATATATATATATATATATATATATATATATATATATATATATATATATCTTACCTACTGGCGGTCGCCAGTAGGTATATATAGTTAGGATTTTTTTGAATAGGGATTTCTGAAAATTCTATGTTGAATACCTTTGGCGTTGATGGACGGAATTGGCTGAAATTTTCAGGAAAATGGCACATTTTGTTTCTGAGCGTCCCCTGAAAGTTTGGGGGGGTTTTGTCAAGCGGGGGCCGAGAAAAAAGGGGGGTCCCAAAACGTGTTTTTAACATTGAGTTTTCCATAGGGCGGTTGGACTCACTTTTAGCTCGAACGGCTGAATGGATTTCTATGAAACTTGGCAAAATTGTAGAGACTGTTTGCCCGATGTGCCTTTGCTAGGTCTCAAGATATGTGCTCCAGTGGATTTTGAGAAATTAACGTTCCAAAAAATATATATATCTGTGACAGCGTCCCGGTTAGCGCCCCGGTTCGCGTACCAGACGCGTAACGGAACTTCGCGAGGAGAAGCGGATTGGCTCTCCGGTGACTGTCAACATTCTAAACAGTCCGGAGCGGCCGCCATCTTGTCTCTCGGTAGGATCGAGAGACAAGAGGTGGAAATAAACGAAGGGGGAAATGAATGAAAGGGGGCAAGGAAGACCCCTCCTGACCCCCTAGGATTGATGTGGGGGCTATTAAAGGGCCCCGCGGGGCAAAAAAATAAAATTAATTTTTTTTCGATTTTTCGCGGTGGAAGCGCTACCCGGTACGCTCACTGGGTAGCTCACCGGTAGCGTAACAGGAGTCCGCCATCTTGTGTTTCGGACGAATTTAGTCACAAGATGGAGGATAAACAATGTTGGGAATGGGTATAAGGGGGCACGGGAGACATATCCTGACCCCCTAGGTTTTCTGAGGGTGGCTGAGGCGGCCCATTTATGTAAAAAAAAAAAAGGGGAAAACCAAGGGAAATATTAAAATAATATTTTAGAGTGCTTTGAGGTAGGGTAGCTCTGAATAGAGCTGTTGTGTTGTGTGGGTGATGTAAGTACCAACATGTAGGTACCAATGAAGAGTCTAAAATTCAATGTACACCGTCTCCTCTGTAGATATTTTGTATGTTCTAATATGGGTTATTTAAATGTAAATGTGTGGAAAAGCACTTCATGCTTTAAAGCAATTGTATTTTTGAACTGATTGTTCTTTCCTCTTAGTCCTCCTCTTTGGGTTTTTTTCCCCACACTCTTCTTCAGCATGATAGTTGATAAATTCGTTCCCTCAAAAAATGTATATACATAAAAAAATTATATTAAATACATATAAAATATATTTTTCCTTTAAAAGAAGAATACATTTTACAGCTTTTGATATTTGCTATTAAAAAACCATTGAAATTCACTGAAAAAACCATAGGTTATAGACCATATATAGTTAGGAATTAGCATTTACAAAACCTTGAAAATTCACTGAAAAAACCATAGGTTATAGACCATATATAGTTAGGAATTAACATTTACAAAACCTTATTTTACTCACACAAAACCATTGAAATTTGCATATATAGTTAGTTGCACTAACTATATATCGCGCACCCGCAATCCACTGCTGATCATGTCACATATTACATCATTCATGACATGGTCAGTGACATCACTGATGACATCACTGATGACATCTCAAATGACATCACTGATGACATCACTGATGACAACATCCAGTGACTGTATGTTTCTGTAAAGTTAAAATATGTCTTACATATTGAAGAATGAGTGGATGTATAAGTGTCTGGATGAAGGATTTAGTAGGTGCATGACTGACTGTATGAGTGAGTGATTAAATGTGTCTCACTGAGTGCATGGGTTAGTGACTAAACTGTCTTAATTTGTGCATCATTATGTCTGTTGTTCTGTAAACTGCTGCATGTGTTGATCAGTAGCTATATGAGTAACTATATGGGTTATTGATTGGTTGCCCAAGTATTTGTATGGGAGACTGAGTGTGTGTGTGGGTGGCTGTGAGGTGTATGACTGTGCATAGATGTGTGAGCAGTTGATTCACTAGATGTATGGGTTCAAAAGTGCATGTGGAAACAGCTGTATGGGCGGTTGACTGTGTGCATGAGTGTATTGGTGAGTGAATGGATATCTCAGTGCTACATGTCAAAGTAAGTACATATGTAAAACACAGTACATGTGAGAGTTGACATATATAAATAACTGTGCATAAGAGCCAGTGAATGTGTGAGTGGCTGTATGGATCATAGTGAACTTGTATCAGGGATTGTATAAGAGAGTAAATATGTGTTAGTATATGTTTGAATAAGTAAGGTGTGTATAACTGTATAGTTGAGGAAATGGAGGTGTGATTGATTCTTTGCATGACTGACTAGGTGTGTGAGTAACTCCATGGATGAGTGACAGTCTGTGAGTGTCTGTTTACACTGAGTGTATCTAAGGTTATATTAGAGTCTGAAGAGGTTCATCGTATTATCACATGAATGATGTCATCAGTGATGTGATCAGTAATGTCAAATGAGATGTCATCAGTGATGTCATTTGAGATGTCATCAGTGATGTCATCAGTGATGTCATCAGTGATGTCATTTGAGATGTCATCAGTGATGTCATCAGTGATGTCATTTGAGATGTCATCAGTGATGTCATCAGTGATGTCATTTGAGATGTCATCAGCGATGCCATCAGTGATGTCACTGACCATGTCATGAATGATGTAATATGTGACATGATCAGCAGTGGATTGCGGGTGCGCGATATATAGTTAGTGCAACTAACTATATATGCAAATTTCAATGGTTTTGTGTCAGTAAAATAAGGTTTTGTAAATGCTAATTCCTAACTATATATGGTCTATAACCTATGGTTTTTTCAGTAAATATATATATATATATATATATATATATATATATATATATATATATATATATATATATATATATATATATATATATATAAATATATATTACCTACTGGCGGTCGCCAGTAGGTATATATAGTTAGGATTTTTTCTCTATGGGTTTTTTGAAAATTCTATGTCTAATAACTTTGGCGTTTGTGGACGGAATTGGCTGAAATTTTCAGGAAAATGGCACATTTTGTTTCTGAGCAGCCCCTGAAAATTGGGGGGGGGTTCGTCCAGGGGGGGTCGAGAAAAAAGGGGGGTCCCAAAACGTGTTTTTAACATTGAGTTTTCCATAGGGCGGTTGGCCTCACTTTTAGCCCGAACGGCTGAATGGATTTGCACGAAACTTGGCAAAATTGTAGGGACTGGTAGCCCGATGTGCCTTTTGTAGGTCTCTATATATGTGCTACAGTGGATTTTGAGAAATTAACGTTTAAAAAAAGATATATATCTGTAACAGCGGACCGGGCAGCGCTCCAGGACGCGTACTTTTCGCGCAACGGAGCTTTGTGAAGCGAAGCTGATTGGTTCTCCGGCGTCTGTGAACATTCCAAACAGTCCGTAGCGGCCGCCATCTTGTCTCTCGGTAGGATCGAGAGACAAGAGGAGGCCAAAGCGAAGGGGCAAATGACCATAAGGGGGAATAGTAGATCCTCGCTGACCCCCTAGGTTTGATGTGGAGGTTTTAAAAGGGCCCCGCGGGGCAAAAAAAAAAAAAAATAATAATAATCGAACGGCTGAATGGATTTGCACGAAACTTGGCAAAATTGTAGGGACTGGTAGCCCGATGTGCCTTTGCTAGGTCTCAATATATGTGCTTCAGTGGATTTTGAGAAATTAACGTTCAAAAAAAGATATATATCTGTAACAGCGCACCGCTTCGCGTACTTTTCGCGTTACGGAGCTTTGCGAAGCGAAGCTGATTGGCTCTCCGGTGTCTGTAAACATTCCAAACAGTACGTAGCGGCCGCCATCTTGTCTCTCGGTAGGATCGAGAGACAAGAGGAGGCCAAAGCGATGGGGCAAATGACCATAAGGGGGCATAGTAGATCCTCGCTGACCCCCTAGGTTTGATGTGGAGGTTTTAAAAGGGCCCCGCGGGGCAAAACAAAAAAAATAATAATAATAATCGAACGGCTGAATGGATTTGCACGAAACTTGGTAAAATATTAGGGACTGGTAGCCCGATGTGCCTTTGCTAGGTCTCAATATATGTGCTTCAGTGCATTTTGAGAAATTAACGTTCAAAAACAAGATATATATCTGTAACAGCGCTCCGCTTCGCGGAGATAAAATTATATCTGTATTACCTAGCTGTTGCTAACACCAGTTAGCGACGGCTAGTAGGAGATAGCGACCATCTTGGGCCCCACTTTGCATGTGAGTGATATTTATCACTAATGACATGCAAAGTGGGCATGCCAAGATGTTAGCGACTGGAAACAGTCGCTAACATCGCTATCTCCTATTATCAACTTTTGGAAATATTCGAGATAAGCGCGAATATCTCCAAAAAGTAACAGCTGCCCTGAGCAGTTCTTAGCCATGTTATCCAATGGGAGGTGGATAACATGGCTAAGAGCATTAGCTCGGTAATGCATGAATATCGCTGAGTTTTCAGCGATATTAATGCATTGCGGTCGTTTTTTATCGTATTTGCGATAAACCTTGATAATAGCAAGGTTTATCTGCGATAATTTCTGACGGTAAAAAAATCTTTGCAATGCATCGTTAGGGATAAATATCGCTTAACTTTGGTAATATGCCCCAACGTCTGTTAACGTTCGATTCGAAGGAAATCAGGAAGTGTTGAAAAACATTGTCTGCGCCATCTTGTCTTTTTTCAAATGCCACACTTTTGTCGTGCACGGCAGCCATTTTAGATGCCTTGACCAGACCCACTCTGTGCACGCTGTCGATCCTTAGCATGGCTCCCCACCCTCGCAAGCATCTCACCCAGGCAGTGGTCACCCCCGCTCTCTGTCTTATGCATGGGTAATAAACCTCCCCCCATCTGCGCTGCTCTTCCCTGCGAATCACACCCTGTGCCCGCCCGACACCTCCCTTTCGCCCTATTCACTACCGCACCCTCTGACACTCCTTTTCCTCTGTGTCCGATTGTCCAGGCCGGTCCTAGGCTATCAGCTAGCCCTGCAGATGTAGTTTATGGCCACAGCTGTAAAGAATCACCCCTCTTTAAAGGAGTTATAGTAGATCAAGGCCCACACTCGATGAGATCCGTCACAGCAGAAGCGTTGCTATTATCTGAAAACCATCCTGTATTGTGATTGGGGAGGGGACCGAGCGTGAAGCGGAAGATTCCAGGGATGACTCTTTGTACATCAAAGTTTTTACAATTATGTGTCACATTAAAAATATATAGCACTCCGACAAAGTAGTAAGATTATAAAACTTTAATAATTTATAAATATATACAAGAAAACAAAAATAGTAATAACATATAAACATTTTTAGGGAAAAACAACGAAGTAGCGGTCGGCTGTGCGAATAGTCCCAACGCAGCACAACGTCCAGATTTCCGGCGTGGGGCGTCGCGGGGGGTGGGTCATCAGTAGCAAACTGTTGTGCGAATAGTTCCAAGGCAGCAGAACGCGCCGAAATCTAGATGACACGAAAGTGATGTCTAGTAAGTTGCCACCCAGCAAATAACGGCGTGGGGCGTCGCGGGGGGTGGGTCATCAGTAGCAAACTGTTGTGCGAATAGTTCCAAGGCAGCAGAACGATGGCACCAAGGTGATGTCCAGTAAGTTGCCGCACTGGTTTTGGTATCCTACAATGCTGCTCCGAATAACGGCGTGGGGCGCCCCGGGGGAGGCGGCGTGAACGGGCCTCTCCAGGTGGAGTGTCATCTGTTGTAGTGGGGCGCCCCTTTACCGTTTCAGTTGCCATTCCGTCCGTTTTTGGTCCACTGTGTCAAAAGCCGCAATTCAGCTGAGTTGCGCCCACTCTTGCGGTGCAGCGATAGGCGGCTGTCACAGGACTCTCAAAATGGCGGCAGGCTCTTTCCTTTTTGGGCCTGGTCCACTGAAATGGCCCTGGGACACCTTGGAAATCGGACGCTTGTCTGCTAGGTCTTGGACCCCATTCTCGAAAGCGTCCCCTCCGCCTTGAGAATTCATCAAAAGTTTTGGGGGCCCCGACTCCTGCAGGCTTCTGGTGGGGAGCGGCTGCCATGATTGCTCGCGGAATGACCACGACGGAGCTACGAGATGGTGGTGCTCTCATGCTGACGCCAGTTTAGTCTGAAACATCCAGAAACAAGGTGGGGCTTTCATCGTTTGGGAAAAAAAAAAGTTTTCATCCAATGAAAAGTGTTGTTTTTAGGTCATATGATCAAGCCTTCCATCATTAGGAAACCAAAAGTAAAATGAACCAATGAAAAGTTTTATAAACAAGTCACATGACCTGTTATGCGGCATAGGGTATAAAATGCGGAGAAAATACGTTGGCACGTGAGGCGGCGTCAGTAGCGGACCGATGTGCGAATAGGCCGAAGGCAATACAACGCGCCAAGATCCGGATGGCACCGAGGTGGTGTCCAGCAAGTTGCAGCACTGGTGTGGCCATCCTACAATGCTGAAAGTCGGCGTGGGGCGCCCCGTTGGCCTGTGAGTTTGCGTCAGTAGCGGACCGATGTGCGAATAGGCCGAAGGCAGCACAACGCGCCAAGATCCGGATGGCACCGAGGTGGTGTCTAGTAAGTTGCCGCACTGGTGTGGCCATCCAACAATGCTGAAAGTCGGCGTGGGGCGCCCCGTTGGCCTGTGAGATGGCGTCAGTAGCGGACCGATGTGCGAATAGGCCGAAGGCAGCACAACGCGCCAAGATCCGGATGGCACCGAGGTGGTGTCTAGTAAGGTGCACTGGTGTGGCCATCCTACAATGCTGAAAGTCGGCGTGGGGCGCCCCGTTGGCCTGTGAGTTTGCGTCAGTAGCGGACCGATGTGCGAATAGGCCGAAGGCAGCACAACGCGCCATGATCCGGATGGCACCGAGGTGGTGTCTAGTAAGTTGTCGCACTTCTGTGGCCATCCTACAATGTTGAAAGTCGGCGTGGGGCGCCCCGTTGGCCTGTGAGATGGCATCAGTAGCGGACCGATGTGCGAATGGGGCCAAAGGCAGCGCAACAATATTTTCTGACTGACACCACAAGGCGCTGAGATGCCAAGATCCGGATGGCACCGAGGTGATGTCTAAGTTGCGGACTGATGTGCGAATGGGGCCAAAGGCAGCGTAACAATATTTTTTGTATGGAAGATACCACTAGGCATTGAGATGCCAAGATTCGGATGGCACCGAGGTGATGTCTAGCAAGTTGCTGTACTGGTGTGGTCATCCTACAATGCTGAAACTCGGCGTGGGTCGCCCCATTAGCCTGTGAGATGGCGTCAGTAGCGGACCGATGTGCGAATAGGCCGAAGGCAGCACAACGCGCCAAGATCCGGATGTCACCGTGGTGGTTTCATAGTTGAGAGGCACTTCATCTGCAGTGGGGCGCCGAGATCCGGATGGCACCGAGGTGATGTCTAGCAAGTTGCTGTACTGGTGTGGTCATTCTACAATGCTGAAAGTCGGCGTGGGGCGCCCCATTAGCCTGTGAGATGGCGTCAGTAGCGGACTGATGTGCGAATGGGGCCAAAGGCAGCGCAACAATATTTTCTGAAGAGAAGACACCAAAAGGTGCTGACATTCCAAGATCCGGATGGCACCGAGGTGGTGTCTAGCAAGCTATGCAGTTGAGTTGTGTGCGCACTTGCGGCGAATAGGTCGAAGGCAGCATAACAATGTTTTTTGAATAGAAGACACCACAAGGCGTTGAGATTCGGTTACCACCGAGGTGATGTCTAGCAAGTTGCCGCACTGGTGTGACCATCCTACAATACTGCTCCGAATAACGGCGTGGGGTGCCCGAAGGGGGGGGGAGCCGGCGTGAATGGGCCTTCCTAGGTGGAGGCTCGTCTGCTGTAGTGGGGCGCCCCTTTACCGTTTCAGTTGCCATTCAGCTGAGTTTCGGCTGCTCTTGATGCTACAGCGACAGGCGGCTGCAAGAGGACTCTCAAAATGGCGGCCTGTTCTTTGGATTTGGGCCTGGTCCACTAAAATGGCCCTGGGACACCTTAGAACTCGGACGCTCGATTTTTTTTTCCTTTCCTGTACATGCAAAAAAGGTAAATGCCCGGTACGTTACACGCTTCATCTGCCACGATGAACTCTCCAGAGGAACCGAAAAAAAATATAGTTGTGGTAACTATACCATGCATCGTCATATGGAGAGGTGGCACCAATTAATTATAGTGCTGCATAAAAGAGAGATTTGGAGGAGAACCCCTGACCTGCTAGTACATTCATCAAAGAAGTGGCACTGAGAGCTTCAGAGGCAAGGGAAACGGTCCCAAATATTTAGAAGAACTTTGGAAAGATTAAAATGACATGTTTAGATTGTGGCAAATTAATTTCATGTGGACAGATGAGTGTTACTCTAATAAATACAGCATATGAACATCATCATAGTCGATGGTTGGTAGAGACATTTTGACTATATCCTGGACCTGCCCGTCCTCGCCCAAAATGGCGCCGGAATAAATGGGACTCGTAACTCCTTGTTGTGTACTGGTTGCAGAACCTTGAAATCACGAGATACGTATGCAGTTTTGAAGCACATGGCGGGCGGGGACGAGAATTGATTGAATATTTCGACATCCCTATTGATATTAAGTTCTGATGTGTTATTGATTACTGTACTGTTGAAAGTTCGAATTAACGTCACCCATGGTACTTGCCCGCAAATGTATATCTAGATAATTTTATTGTAACTGGCCCTGTCGTATTTTAATTATAAAATGTACGTCCACCGATTCCGTAACTGTTAGACACCTTAGTTCTTGCAACCTAATGGCCCGCCCGTTACGTTCCTCTACAGTGTAAATGTCTATTCATCATATACGATTACAGTTTGCTCTGTGGCAGGCCCACGTGGTTATAGGCTCGTATTTGTATAATGAAATTTTCACAATAAAGGTTTTTAAAAGAAAACATGGTAGTAGTATATACATTGGTAAAGTTTTTAATAATAGTGACTGTTTTAGAATCATTAAAAGGCAAGTGAAATAAAGCAGACCAATTACATGAAGGGTAAAAGGTATAATACGAAGGAACGCAGTAAAGATAAATGGTCAAGGGCTGTTGTGTTTTCTATTCCTGCAACATAAAGTGATCGATAAGAATCTCATATTCAGGCGTATCGGCGACTAAGACAGCAGGTCGACCCTCTTTTGCTCAACGGCTCCGTCATGGGACGAAGAAACGCTCTTTTTCTCGAAAAAAGAATATATTTTACTTGCAGGACAGTTGTAAAATTTCTGGGAAAGTACATTAGCCTGGAACATTATAACATATATTTAAGAAAAAATAATGTTCGGAAGTAATGAAAAGCGTAATTTTTAGGTCATATGACCAAGCCTTTCATCATTACAATAAGAAAAGTAAAATGAACCAATGAAAAGTTTTATTAACAAGTCACATGACTTGTTATGCTTACGTTACGCGCTGCGCGCCCCGGATGACTTCCGGATGCGCTAACGCGGCGCGTCATATGACGCATTACGCGACAACGCAGGTACAGAATATAGTCAAAATGTCTCCACCAACCAGCGGTCGGAACACAACCCCTTTCAGCAGGCTAAATAGTTCTGTTAAATGACAACAGAAGGGACAGGCAACAAGAACCATCAGTCAAAGAGGGGAGGGCTAGTTCTTCTCTACCGGGTTACATTGGGGCGCTACCGGAACTGATCGAATTGGTAGTCTACAGTGTTTCTGGATGTTTCAGACTGAAGCTGGGGTTAGCATGAGAGCAGCACCATTTCGTAGCTCCGTCGTGGTCATTCCGCAACCAATCATGGCAGCCGTTCTTTATCGTTATTTTGGGCGGGGTGGGTGGCGGAGCCGAGCTGTTTTGCAGCCATCATTGTGTGGAGTTCAGTTCATCTCACTAGTTTTGTATTTGTCATGAGGGGTTGTTCCTAATGTTTCTATTTTAGCGAGGTCAAAAAGAGATCCCATTAGTGGCCTACTGATTTTGCTCGATTCCTTTTCTTTTTTTTACACGATTTTTCGTTATCTGCAAAGACTAAACAGAGTATTGCGACTCTGTGTTTGTTTGTAAATAGAGAATGAACCAAAGAGAACTAATTCTAAAACAGTAAATACTTGGATAACAATCAATCAAATGGAGAGAGAAACAGGCACGACGGATTACAACGGGGGCAAAGGCCTGCGTTAACTACCTTTCACTATCTGCAAAGAGAGAGTACTCCTAATAGAAATGAGGGGGGGGGGCACCATTCAAAGCAGATCAGTGTGCATAAACACGAAAATGTTTTCACTTACCACGTACTTGACATTCGACAGCTTATGATATTTGCTATTAAAAAAACATTGAAATTCACTGAAAAAACCATAGGTTATAGACCATATATAGTTAGGAATTAGCATTTACAAAACCTTGAAAATTCACTGATTAAACCATAGGTTATAGACCATATATAGTTAGGAATTAGCATTTAAAAAACCTTATTTTACTCACACAAAACCATTGAAATTCCATATATAGTTAGTTGCACTAACTATATATCGCGCACCCGCAATCCACTGCTGATCATGTCACATATTACATCATTCATGACATGGTCAGTGACATCACTGATGACATCACTGATGACATCTCAAATGACACCACTGATGACATCACTGATGACATCTCATTTGACATCATTCTTGTGCTAATACGATAAACCTCTTCAGACTCTAATATAACCTTAGATACACTCAGTGTATACAGACACTCACACACTGCCACTCATCCATGGAGTTACTCACACACCCAGTCAGTCATGCAAAGAAACAATCTCACCTCCATTTCTTCAACTATACAGTTAAACACACCTTACTTATTGAAACATATACTAACACATATTTACTCTCTTATACAATCCCTGATACAAGTTCACAATGATCGATACAACCACTCACTCATTCAGTGGCTCTCATGCACAGTTATTTATATATGCCAACTCTCACATGTACTGTGTTTTACATATGTACTTACTATGACATGTAGCATTGAGATATCCATTCACTCATCAATACACTCATGCACACAGTCAACTGCCCATGTAGCTGTTTCCACATGCACTCTTGAACTCATACACCTATTGAATAAACTGCTCACACATCTATGCATAGAGTCACACACCTTCCAGCCACCCCCACACAAACTCAATCTCCCATAGAAATACTTGGGCAACCAATTAATAACACATATAGCCTCTCGTATAGCTAATGATCAACACATGCAGCAGTTTACAGAACAACAGACATAATGATGCACAAATTAAGACAGTTTAGTCACTAACCCATGCATTCAGTGAGACACATTTAATCACTCACTCATACAGTCAGTCACGCACCTACTAAATCCTTCATCCAGACACTTATACATCCACTCATTCTTCAATATGTAAGACATATTTTAACTTTACAGAAACATACAGTCACTGGATGTTGTCATCAGTGATGTCATCAGTGATGTCATTTGAGATGTCATCAGTGATGTCATCAGTGATGTCACTGACCATGTCATGAATGATGTAATATGTGACATGATCAGCAGTGGATTGCGGGTGCGCGATATATAGTTAGTGCAACTAACTATATATGGAATTTCAATGGTTTTGTGTGAGTAAAATAAGGTTTTTTAAATGCTAATTCCTAACTATATATGGTCTATAACCTATGGTTTTTTCAGTGAATATATATATATATATTACCTACTGGCGATAGCCAGTTGGTATATATAGATAGGATTGCCTACCATAGGAAATCCGCAACATTCTATTGGGAATAACTTTGGCGCCGGTTGAGGAATTTGCGTGTAATTTTCCAAAAGTTTGGCCAGCTCCGCTGCGCTCCTTCCCTGGAAGTTTTGGGGGGATTCGTGAAGTGGGGGCTGAGAAAAAAGGGGGGTCCCAAAACGTGTTTTTCCCATGTTAATTTCCATAGGACGGTCTGACGAGTCTACAGCCCGAACCACTGAACGGAATTACACCAAACTTGGGAAAATTGTAGGGACTGGTACGCAGATGTGCCTTTGCTATGTTTGGGGAAAATTGCTCCAGTGGTTTTTATGAAAATTAACTTCAAAAACACATATATCTATATGAGCTCACCCTAAGCTTACTCCTAAGCTTACCGGTACGCGTACTGTACACGTACGTATGCGTACGGTACACGTACGTGCGCGTATCCCTACGTGCACGAGCTGCATGCTGATTGGCTGCCACTGTCTGTCAACCATCTAAAACAGAAATTGTGGGCAGCCATCTTGTGCCTCGGTAGAGTGAGGTACAGGAAAGCAGAAAAACAAATGTGTAGAACTCAAAAAGGGGGCAGGGTAGAAGCACCCTGACCCCCTAAGCCTGCTCAGGGGGTCCCACAAGGACTCCCAAGGCAAAAAAAACAAAACAAAAAATTAACAAGTCACGGGGTACGCGTACCGTACGCGTACGTATACGTATATAGCTATAATTTGGGGGGAGATAATGTAACTTAATATCCTCACAAACTCCATATCTAAGCGGAAGGGAAATAAAGTACTCACACTTATAATTTTTCAAGGATCAATAAAAAATAATAAATAACACAAAGTGCAGTTATATGTCAAGCTTCAAAAAGAAGAACTGAATGTAAGCAGCTAATGTTTTTCAATGGACCATTTGTAGAAAAATAAACTCGCAATTTCAACACCAAATACTCATTTTGCATTAAGACTCCCTTCAATTACATTCAGTGTTTTGAAAACATCATGGCATTTGATGTTTAGAGTTTACTCTATAGTTTTCACAGCACACCAGAAGTTTCCACCTCCATTATGGCAACGATGCAATATCATTTCATCTAATGAATTAATAAAAAGTTGAGAAAACACTTTGTTCATCTAAATGCCAGACATTGCACAAAGCTTAATATTGATTTTATGATCTGGAGACAGCCTGCTGTAAATTTCAAGGTCAAATTAGGTCTCCGATTCATGTATAAATGACCAGCTACAAACTAAATGACCTACCTAAAAAATAAAAGTATGCCATCTGACTTTGCAGTTGGTGAGAATGACAAGGTAACCTTTAGCATGGATTATTGCAGCGATCGAATGCAGAAATAAAATATTTTTGGGGGGATAAGGCACAGACCCTTGGATAAAAAATACATTTTGACTTGATTCGAGATCACAGTTTGCTAAAAGCTTCCATTTTCTAACATAGGCTTTCCAGCACAGACTGGAAAGGGCCATATCTAAACCTGTTTTTCAAAATTATCACTGACTATGTAAATGGTAGTATTTAGTTTAGCTGTAGGTAAATTTAACATATGTGGCTGGCCTAGAAATCTGCCATCGTTGCGGCCCTCCTTGTAGTACTCACAAGAAAGAAAGAAAGAAAGAAAGAAAGAAAGAAAGAAAGACTGGGAGCGAGTGGATGCAAGGGAGAGAAGTACAAGATTTACAGTATATAACTTTGCAAAGTGGAAATGGCTAATCACAAATATAGTCAGAGAGTCTCACAGGGTGTAACACTCGTCTCCCAAATCTGCTAGTACAGACAGGGGGAGCTTCACACCCCTCAGGAATGGAAGGCAGCTGTCTGCGGACTCTACCAGAGTTGATGCCCGGGGGAGCGTCCTGTACACGGGTAGCTGGTTGTAGAGAGGATGTGCTGGGTGAAGCTGTATTGCATGTGCTGGGTTCGTGTTCAGACTCACAGTCAGATGAATCAGAGAATGAGCTGTTGTTTTTACTGCCCCTAGGTTGTTCGCTACAGGCTGTCTCCTGAGAGATGTTAACAGGGTTCTCTGGTGTGTGTTTGCACACTGAGAGGGCAGAGAAGTGCCATACTCTGCCATCGCTCAATAGGGCAGAGTTGCAGTACACATCACGTACAGACAAGGGTGTGGAGAACCTGTCCTGCCCCTTGCTTATGTGCCCACTTCTCTGGACCTTCACGGTGTCTGCACAGGTTTACATCCATGCTTTTGGTTGAAACGGGTGTTGTAATTGAATTGTGTTTGCTCAACTTTCTTCCTTACTTGCTCGGCTGACCAGTGTACTCTTGTTGCGGCTTTGGACCAACCTACATTGTCCTTTGTAAGGGATGTCCTGCCCCGCATGAGTACGAATGGGCTATGACCTGTGGTGTCGCTAGGGGGGATACAATAGGCCCACAAGTTCTTGAGAATTTCTTGTCTCCAGCACAACTTGTTGCTGTTAGCTAACTGGATGAAACCCTTGAGGACTCTATCAAACCGTTCCACCGCACCGTTTCCAGCTGGGTGGTAAACGGAGGTTGTCTTGTGTTCAATCTGGTTTCTTTCTATGTATGTTCTGAATGCGTCGGACATGAACTGCGGTCCATTGTCACTGAAAATTTGCTTCAGTAGTCCTCTTATAAAAACTCCATCTAAAAATTCCACTATGCTCTTGGAATCGGGTCTAGTGAGAAACTTTAGTTTGGGCCACTTGGTAAAATAATCAATGATGACAACAATGTATCACTGTTCATCACGTTCCAGGACTGGTCCCAATATATCCACTGCTACCCTTTTCCACTGCAACGAGGGGCAGGGGATAGGATGAAGGGGTGGTCTGAGAGTGACCTGTGTCTTGTCGGAGTTGATGCACATGTTGCAGTGTCTAACTAATCTCTCTACTGCAATACCGACCCCTGGCCACCACTAGCTTTTTTTTACCCTGTTTTTGGTTTTTGCAATCCCCAAGTGTCCTTCATAGCAGAGTCCATTATTTTCTTTATTAGAGTGACTGGTGGAACTGCCCTGCCACCCCTTAACAGCAATCCTTTTTCATACAATAGTTCATCCTTTATCTCATAAAACTGTCTCAATGAATCCGTGAGTCTGCTCTTGCATGCCCACCCTTTCTCCAACATGCTTATTATCTGGCATAGGTCAGTGTCCTTTTCCAGCTCAGTGAGCCATTAGTTCCTAGAGATTCCATGAAAGTTCTCACTAAGACTGGCAATGCATGTTTCTTCTCATTCTGTAGAATAATCCTGCTTAAAAGTTCTGACTGGCATTCTACTGAGGAAATCTGCCACCACATTTTTTACACCAGGGATGTACTGAATGTCATAGTTGTAATAAAAATTGCGCACTGACAAGCGTGCTTACCCGGAAGTTGCGGCATACAAACCTTTTGTAGTGAACACTTTAGTAAGGGCTTATGGTCTGTGCACAAAGTGACCTTATTTCCCCACACAAATTGGCAGAAGTGTTCTAATGCCCATACGCATGCCAATGCCTCAAGTTCAATTACAGAAAATATTTCCTCTGTTGGCATTAGTGAACGTGATGCAAATGTGATTGAACATTCCGCTCCTTTACTGTCTTTCTGGGATAAAACTGCCCCAAGGCCCTTGGAACTTGTGTCAGTGGTGATTGTACTTTTGAGTAATGGGTCAAACCCTTGTAAAGGCATGGACTCGCACATTTCTTTTTTTAGTGTATTGAATGAGCTTTGACATACGTCACTCCACTCGAATTTGCTCTTCATTTTTAGTAGTTGTCTCATTTCACAAGTCTTACTTGAGTTTTTTTGATAAACTTTGCAAAAAACTCTACTAGTCCCAGAAAGGATCTCAATTCATCCTTGTTGTTTGGGACAGGTGAGTCCTTAATGGCGTTAAGTAGATCCTGTTTAGGGCTGATTCCTTCCCCATTGATTTCCTGTCCCAGATAGTTTACAGATTCACATGTGAATTAGCATTTTCTGTGTTCTGCTCTTAGTCCCTTTGAATCTAACATTTTAAGTACTTGTTCCACCTTCTCATCGTGTTCTTCTCTTGACTTTCCCATCACGAGGATGTCGTCTTGGAACAGCAGTATTCCTAACTCTCCCTTGAAAATGTTGCTCATTAGTCTCTGAAACATTGCGGCTGCAGAAGCCAGTCCGAATGGCACCCTCATGAACTGAAAAAACCCAAAGGGTGTGATGAAGGTTGTGAGTTTCTTACTGTTGCGATGGAGCGGGACCTGGTGATACGCTGGCTTTAGGTCGATCGTAGAAAACCACTTCACCCCTTTTGTAGTTGCCAACATTTCGTTTATTTTTGGGAGGGGAAATTGTTCCACCACTATAATTTTGTTGAGATCGCGCAAGTCTATACACAACCTCACGTTGATATTAGGGCGCTTTACCACAAACAACTCCGATGCCTCCACCTGTTCAATAATGCCTTTCTCAAGTAATTTCTTTAATTGCGCTTTCACCTCTTCCCTTATTGAAAATGGAAGATTCCTAGCCTTATGTACCACAGGGTTTGCATGTGTTTTGACCTGGATTTTATGTTGGTACCCCTTCAAGGCACCGATCTTGCCATTAAACACATTGGTGTATTTGCTCATTAGTGACTTACCATAGTCGTCATTTCCTTGGACAACAAGGACAGGTTCTTCTTTGCTTGGATCAAGAATGATTCCTAAATGTCCCTGATCCATCCATCCCAATACTGACAGACAGAGGATACATACAGTTTACCATCTGACTCCCTTCCCTTGTATGCAAAGTTGAGCCTCCTGAAACCACATACATTTATTGGCTCACCTGTGAATGGTTTAATATTGATGTCAGCCTTATCAAGCTGTTTTCCAATACTAGGGGTACATTTTTCTTCCCAGATCCTCCTGTTTACAATCGTATAGGGGATCCTGAATCAGCAACAATGCTGATTTTAACCCCACCAATTGTCATGTAACAGACGGGTTTCTTGGTTTTGACGACTGTACAGGCACTAACCTCATTAACCTGTTTGTCTTCTATGATGAGAACACACATGCTGATATCCTCTTCATCTGGTGGCTCTTGGTTGTTTGCTTCATCACCATACACCAGTTTAACTGAACGTGTATTTTTTCTGTGACATACCTTTTGGAAATGGCCTATCAAGCCACATTATGTGCATTTTACCCCTCTTGCCGGGCATTTCTTGTCATCTGTCCAGTGTGAGTTGTTTCTGCACCTGTAGCAACAACTCTTGTCATTACCCTGTTGTCTGCTGTATGTCGTTCTGGGTGCTGGGTTGCTCCATTTTTGTCTTGGGTTATGCTTTGTTTGTGACACTCTGCTTACTGTTCCTTCTTCCTTCTTTTCTTTGCATGCTGATATGACCGCTTTGGCGCAGCGCCCAGTCAATTCAGCTTTCCTCGCAATATCAATTATGTTTTGGAGAGGGTACTCACCCTTAGCCCATAAATTGTCTTCTATGTCTGAATTTGACCCTCGCATGACGATCTAGTCCCTTATAAATTCGTCATGCAAAGCGCCACAATGGCAGTTTAATGCCAGATCCTTGAGTGCGGACACATAGTCATCGACAGACTCTTCCTTGCCCTGCTTTCTGTGGAAGAATTTGTATCTGTCTGCACCTACACACACGTCTCTCTCAGCTGTCAGTTGCAAGTCATTCTATAAGTTGAAAGTCGCTCAACTGTCCCCCGCAGAATGTTTAACCTTTGCTTTACATTTACAATGCACGCCGTTTCTTGATATTCATGGTATTCAATATAATTTGCAGTTCACTTTGTATTTCGATTAAGTCTATGTATACTTTATATTTTAATACATTGTCCTCAATTTTCCATGAACGTTCTAAATCCTATAGTTTTACTAGAGTCTCTTATTTTGTATATTTCACGAACCTGTCACAGATGATCCGTTGATTATTTCCATGCACATGATTTTTTAATGTGGCTTCCTTTTTTTTCTGTGGTATAATTTCACAATCCATTAAATATATTCACCTCATGAATATAATATATATCTTCCGATATTGGTGGGTTCCTGTGTTGGGGCTCGTCGCCACTGTGTTACGAACTCAAGGCACACTTGGAAGTTGAGTAGAACGAGATCTTTATTCAATTCACCAACAGATGCTCCGGAGGCGGAGAATGAAGCATGTTCTGCACGTCGGGTCATCAGCTGTCAACTGTCAACAGCTGCTGAGGGCACGGGCAGTACGGTGTCCACACAGGGACACAGAACTCGTAATAACATACAGTGTCCTTGCAGGGACAAAACTGCTAAACATAACAGCTGGTGGCTCCCATCAGCAACCACCGTCTCATATTAAGCGCTACCTTCTGGACCTAACCTGGGCAATCAAACCACTTCTTTGAAAAAAAAGATATTATTAGTTAGCCAGTTAAAGATCCACTTATTTTGTTTATTTATGCCACAGAATTAACGAATGTATAAATATAAAACAAGTGGTGTGACACAAAATACCTTGCAAACTGGCAGATTTCTGAACTTGTCGTTAGTTTCCTTCTTCATCTAAGTTCCGGTCTTGTGCTGGGATTAGGACTCCTTTTTTTTGCAGTGATAGATTGTGATCCTTCAGCTCATGATCACTTTGGCAATGGCTGATGGCTTCAGTGGACCCTGGTGATAATGCAAAACACTTACTCTTTCCAGTGACCATTTCCTTATTCTAATTGGATTAAAGGCTAGAAGGACGTACTTTCTGGTCACAACTAATGGTCCTAAAATGCTAAATGAGACTGATTTTAAACAAACTACCTTTTCTACTAAGCAGCCTGATTTCCTTAAAATAAACTGGGTTGCTTTAAAAAAAACAAAAAAAACTGTTTGCTTACTTTACAAGTTTCTTTGAGAGTTGTAGTTAGTGTCTGGAACACTGCCTACTTACCTAGAAACATTTTTAATCACAAAGGGGGAGGGGCCTTAAGGGGATCCTAATTTCTTTGTGAATGAGTTACTTTGTGGTATCGGAAACGTTTCAATGGTTTGCACCCGGAATTGCTGTGGCAAACCATTGATATATAGCGTACCAAATCGCTATTTGGAAGGACTCCCCCAGAAAATATCCCTTCTAAATAGCGATTCGTAACCCAGGTCTAAACTCATTTACTGAATACCAAAAGTATTTGTGAGTCAGTAAATGGGTTTAGTATACAGGTAAAGGCTACTTAGTTGTTGCAAACCCACTAATTTAGTGAAGCGCTAGGTTTCGTATAACTTAAGCAAGATCTCAACAGGAGGTGGTGAGGTCTTGTGAAGGCTCTCAAATCAAACCCTTGATCAGTGAGTAAAGTTATCTGTCTTAAGGGAAGGTCTTGTATTCAACATGTTCATGGCGAAACCCTGGGCGAGCCATAGTCTGTACGTACCAATGGCCCTTGGTTGTGTGTTTTAGCCCAACGTCCCCTGTAAGCTTGTCAAACAATGCATATGCATGAGAAAAGGAAATGCTGAAATGCCCCAGGGCAAATAAAACTTCAGAAATGATTCTATGAACACTTACACTGGAAGTTCAAATTACTACTAGCACACTAGACGTTCCTGCACATCCCGGTTCAATGATCCATGTGTACATATTTGAATTTTAACATTGTAGTATCTTTTGGGAATGGGGGAGCTTTTTGGGGGCGATGCCCCATCTGTAATTGTCCTGGCAATGTTGTGCAGCGGGGGGTTGCCCTCTCAGCTTGAGAAGAACAATGTTGTTCCTGTTTGCATTTCACGTTATACTTACACTTGACTTCCCTAATCATATTTCATGTTTCCAGAATGTGTTTTTTCATGCAACATATTACTTGTGCTTAGTGCACACTATGAAAAGGCTTGCCTCTATATGTTTACATGAGTTCACGTTGCGGGTGGGTGTTTACAACTGGCCACTATGGAGAGCTGAGGTCGGGTCTTCCCTAGCATGCTCCCTGCCCTAGCCCATGTTAAATCTAATTAATTGTTTACATGACAGGAGAACCCAACAGCTGCAAAGTGCTTCCAGGCAGATTTAATCCTTTTTTTGCACTTCCACATGCTTATTTTCCACTTTTTTTTAACAATGTAATTTACCAATGTTACATGGCTGTCTGCTATGCTAGAACAGTAACGTAAAATATGGATGTCATCCACCATGACACAAGCATGTGCATCACTAAACATGTGTGCTCATCAGCGGGCATCTTGGAATAGGTTTTCTTTTAAGAGACAACCCATTGAAAATTGCTGACCATGCATGCACATGCATCTTGATGCATGCGTTTGCATTTGATCTGAAAAAATAATTGGCAAAGCCAATTGCTTTCTTTTTAGAGCTGACACTTAGGGTCCGATATAGAGTTTGGTGGTTGGTATACTCCATTTAAAATATGATGGATATCCCAGCTGCCATATTACAAGTCCCATTGAAAATAAAGCATCTGTAAGACAGCTGACTGGATATATGTCATGGTTGTGACAGAGTATGCCTTCCTCCAAATTCTAAATTAGGTTCTTATTGTTTTTGCCAGCGTTTGTTTCCTTTTACTCGGTGGTGCACTCTAAATACAAAGGATATTTCCCAGACATGAGTAGCATTTTTGTGACCTGACAGTACAGGCAGTTTGGAGTGGACTGCCCATTTTGGAGTAGGACGAGACTAATCTGCACAAGGATAATTCCAAGCCAGAGTGTCACAATGAGCAAAAAAGAGGAACAGGAATGCAACCCAGAGTTACTATTATTGGCTGAAATCAATTCAAGCATTCAACCTTTGACTTTTTGTTTCCTTGCTAAATTGAGGTTCCATGTTTGCAAACATTGACGTATACACATTTTATGCTTTTCACACAGGAACACAGCAGTGGGGTAGGTAAGCAGATATGTAACCTCCCATGTGCTCACAGACAATGTATCAGAATTTTCATCTCCTCAGGAGTCCCCAGTCCTCAGGCAGACTGGTCTCACTAAAAGCAGAGCTCTTAGTTTTTTACTTCCGCTCTTGCACTGCCAAGAGCAGGCAGAAACCTTTTGTAAAGGTTGAGATATTAATATTTAACAATTTACAACGCATGTGTGAATTGGGGACACAGGGAAGACCAGACAGTAATCTTGCAGTATGCTGCATGCTGTCCACAAGGTCACATTCGCAATATGCTAAAGGGTGTGGCATCATAGATTGTGCCCCTTTAGGGACAGATTCAAACTGCAGGCACATTGTACATGCAGCAGTGGCTACTCTGCAATGGCGGAGGAGCATCGCCCCACTTACTGTACTGGCTCAGAGTTAGCCAATGATAAGTAAAAGGATGTTCTAGCATCATTTTATTTTTCATTTGCCAGCTCTGAGTCAGCGCTGTAGGGAGGGGATGGGTCGGGGCATGGGAGGGGGGAGGAGGAGTGTTATGTGCACTCTCTAAGTATGCATATGTGTTTGGCCAGTTGTCTAAGGCCCACCAAAACAAACATGTGCACTTAGGTTTCTCCAGCCCAGCTACATTGAACATTCGGGTTGGAGAAACCCCACAGACTCCCTGGTGTGAGTGGTGCGTCTTTCCAGCATGCTCAGGCCAATCCCTGCACTGCTCTGCAGCACGGGGAATGGATGGGAGTCTGTCCCAGGGGTTGCTCGAACCAGGAAGTGGAGAGGATGCGTGATGCAAAGCGGGAGGTGGCCGGTGGCTTCAGGTAAGTTCTTTAAAAAATATATATTATTATGAACCCCCCAGAGAGACCCCCCTGCAATCCCTTCCGCGTTTCCTCCATCTGCCCCGCTACCCATTGTTTGTAACGGCCACCATTGTGTACATGCGAATGCTGGGACTGAAGTCTGCTATTGCAAGCAGGCCTCATGCCACTATTTGCTAGATTTCAAATGAGTCGCAATATGATTCCTGCATCTAGGTGGCAGGATGATTGCAATTTTTTCATAAAATACCTTTTGCGATGTATATGTATATGGTATTTCCATGGCGCGAAACTAGCCAAAAGACAGTGGAGCGATGTTAGGGCTTTGAGTATCTCTTACAATGAAAAGAGAAAGCTATGTTGGGGAATAATGACCGCTCTGTTCCTGACGGCTAAGTGACAGTATTACTTGTGGCATTCTAGGTGATAAAAATGTGGTAAGAGATGTCAAATATCAACAAGGAAGCCTTAAGGAATAAAGTAGAAGAATAGTGGTATGCTAAAGTCCTGCACGAACAATAGCAAGAACAGAGATGAAATTCAACTTTGCTCTGTTATGTGTGCCTGGTCAGCATAGGTGCTGGTAGTAGGGGTGCAGGGGGTGCTGCAAAACCCCAAAAAGAACCATGCTGGATCTCCGAAGGTGAGTGAGTATTGAAGATGACTTAAATTCTTTCTTTAACTTGTCACATTTGCTGTGTGTTCAAAGGCAGAGGTCAAAATCAGCCTAGTCTTCTAAAAAAATGCTGCTTATTATGTTAACATACTGGTGTTCACTTTTCCTTCTTGTACTGCAAAGTGTGAGAATTATTTTTAAGTGAACTATGTGACATTCTTGCTAGTATGAAGGTAAATGCTGTAGGATTGCCTTTTCTTCTAACACACACCATTTAAATACCTATAAATGAGCTGTACAAATATTTCAAAATAATCGCTGAAACCCAATTTCCACATAATATTGTTTGTGCACTATATAGTTTTAAGAGTAAACTCTATGTCTGTTCGAACTTGGTAGTCATTTCAATGGAAAATATGCTGTCTGTAAATGAAATCGTGCTACTACACCATGTAATGGCAGTAGCGGTCGGCAGTAGGAGTTACTGCAGGGTGGTGACGTGGGCAGGGGGAGGGGCAGGGTGGGGGGTAGTAATGTATGGATTACGGAGTTTAACAGGTGAGTAAACATTTAAATAAATAATCCGAATTTTGTTGCGTGCACTGCATCACCAAATGTGATACAGTGCGCGCAACGAAATTTGTTTTATTTATTTAAATGTTTACTTACCTGTAAAACTCCGTAATCCATACATTACTACCCCCACCCTGCCCCTCCCCCTGCCCACGTCACCGCCCGGCAGTAACTCCTACTGCCGACCGCTACTGTGTAATGGTGTGTAAATTATTGTAACAGTAGGCTTCTAAATGCAACAACATCTACGTGCTATGCTACTTCCACCGTCCTGCTGAATGGGCGTGGTTCATTTGTGACACTTGTGTGAGGCTTGGATTTTTCTGCATCCCTATGTGAAAATTGTTCTAGCACCACTGCTGTTCAGTTTCAGCATCAACAGTTGCATAAGCTTATTATTTGGAGTCAGCACTTAGGAAAATGGCCGTTGTCTGTAACCGATGGGGTAGACAATGTATGCCAGCCATTTAGTTTTTATCAAAGGGCATCTCTCATTTCCAAGATTACAATGAGTTGTATGCTGCACAATTCCGACAGCCAACATTACAAAGATGTGTGTTACCTTCCATTGTGTATCTGCACATGTTAATTAATGGAAGGAGGTGTTCACCTAAATGATTCTTTTTCAATTCTAAATTACTGCATTAAAATGCAGTTTGAGCTCCTCACGACCAACAGCAGTAGGGCGTTTGTGTACAATTCAACCATACTGTTTTGATCTAGCTATTGTGATCAACATCTGCTAGCCCAAGGGCTTTATGAATGACATTTAAGCGCCGTTTTCAGGTTTCTGTAATAATACTAATTGGGTCACACAATGGGAACACTCACTCTCATCATTCATGCTGCCAGAACACAAAACTACTTTGCAAAGAGACCTAATAAATTGAAAAGAATGCCGGATTATGTCAGAAGCATGGCAATACCAAAAGGACTAGCTGATAACTGAATACTTAAACATACATGCCCTCTTTAACTCATCCTTGCGCTCATACATTCACGCATCAACCCTTCTGACAATTTTTTATATACTTCTACTTACCCATCCACAATATAACAGACACATAAACGAAACAAGTCTATGGAAGAAAAATTAAAATAATAAAATTCGAAAAATGTAAGCATGCCACCAACTAAACTTGGCAGGCATATGGTTGGAATACATAATAGCAGGTGGCTGTCTAGCAAGAATATTGTACATAGTGTAAAATTGTTTTAAAGTTTCAACATCGTTGTCACATGTAAAAGCAATTTGCTGGGCACCTCAATGTGAAACACTGAAACACTATTCCCAATGGCATTCCAAGATGCTTGACAGGTAAAATTTGTACTGAGCAGCCATTTTTTAATGCTAAAATGTATAGTGTGTCATTGGAGTACTGATCCAAGGTGGCCAACCTAATGCTTTTAAACATGGTGGATATCTTGGAACAGTAAAGCAATGGTACACAATGGGCAGTACCATTCCAAGATCGCTCCCAGCTTAGTGATAATGCAAATGAAGTGGCCCCGTCTTTGGAGCTGCAGGAAGCACTAAAAGGGGAAGAAGGAAAGAAATTATAGGGGACCTCCAAAAGATAAAAAAATTGAGAAATAAAGAACTAGCCATCAGCACCGACAATGAAACTCACTCATTTTCAGGCGGATGTTCCCCTGTTCTTAAGCAAAATGCCTTTACTCACAGGGCAATAAAATCAATGGCAGAAATGGGCTAATCCATGGCACTGTGCAGTAGGCTGTCATGGGGAAAAGCAGAATGAGAATGACAATAAGGCAGACAGAAGGGGAGTAACACAAAGACCCCTTACATATGTGGAGTTTTTACGTTTTTTTTTATTACATGCACATAGACACCTGCCAGGACCACCTAAGAGAGTCTAGAATGGAGTATCATAGTGCATATCTTCTTGTCTAACGAACATCAGAACCCTTGATTACAGCAATAATCTGTACGATTACGTGTAACAAAGCAGGCATTAACACAGTGCTTAAAGGTCCAGTGACTGTAACATATGCTTTTTGAAATAAATAAGTCGGACCTACTGCTTTTATCATAACTTACCTTAATGAACAGATCAGAACCACGGCACCTGCCATAACTTTTCTCAATGAACCAATCAGGCCTATAGCCTTTAATATTGGATTGGTGCCATAAAAAACAAACTCACAGCCACTATATTGAGTACAAGCTTTGCCACAAAGTAACTATTGATATACCGTCATAAAACTACAAATACGTACAAACGTTACAGCTGGGAAAATAATATACAATCCCTTGTAAAATAGCAATAGGAGGATTCCCAAAGATCAAATCTATCCCCTGGGTTTGGCATGGAGGATAACCAATACAAAAGACCTGGCCTACCACAGTAATCTCTGAAATTATTTGTAATAAAGTACCTGTCTACAATCTTTTACATAATGTAATGCCAATCCACCTCTACCGTCATTATGGCTTTAGAAAATGCCCATCTTAATGAATAAGCCAAGACTACTAACATTGTCCAAACTTTTCATTATTATCATATCCGACCTATGTCATCTGACGTAATGCTTCCCAATGAACCAATAAAGACTGCAACTACCATCATTGATTTGTCAACATAACTATCTGAAGCATCTTGTATTGCATGTAAACTGGCACACACAGTCATAACATTACAAATATATACAAAATTACAGTTGACAAAGAAATATATAATGACATTGGAAAGGAGCCAACAGGGGTTATCACATTTCACATTTTCAAGTGTTTATCAGAATGGGTAGCCAGGGAGTAATCAACATCAAAACCCTTGCCTGCTACTATGACATTTACTTGAGACAACATATTTATCTACAGATTTAACACCGTGTAAGACAATCCACCCTTAGAGACCTATTTGCTGTACCAAATACTTTTCACAAAAAATTGGTCAAGCCTACTGCCTGTGTCATAACTTTTCATTATAAACATATCAGACCTATGACATCTGACATAAATGCTTTACAAAGAACTAATTAGTCCTTTAGCCTTTTCAATTTAATTTACGCCATACTCAACTCAGGCCCATTGAATTCTGAATACGCTTTCGCACAAGGCAACTCTCAGTCATGCAGGCAGTAAATTAGAATTATAAACAACATTGCAGTTGGTAAACCAATATTCACCCCATTGTAAAAGGGTGAAGAAGGATCATCAAAGTGTAAATAGTCTACCCACTTGGCTTGACAGAAGGGAAAGCCAAAACCAAAATCTTTTCCAACTACACAAATCACTGAGGACCCATGTAATTAAAAGCCTTTCTCTAGGCTTTAATATAGTGTTATAACAATCCATTCTTAAAGTCCTCTCAGCTTTAACATGTGCTTTTCGCAATAAAGGATCCATGCCTGCTGCATTTGTCACTGATTATTTTTCATACTGAAAAAGGTGAGACCTAAAGCCTCTGACGTACTTTTTTATCAATGAACCAATAAGACCAATAGACTATATCTCAGGCTTTTCACCATAACCAAATCTGGCTTACTGTATCCCACACAAGCTTCCCCTCAATGCAATTATTGATATGTAGTCATAAAATTGTAAATATGTATAAAATTACAGTTGGCAAAACAACATACAATCCTACCTAAAGAAGCATAACAAGCATTCTCAAAGTGCACATTCTACTCCGGGAGGTAACCAATCACAAAACCCTTGTCTATTATGTTCAGCTGTAAGAATCTCTCCCAGCAAAACGTTTAAACACAGTGTAATGAGAAGCCACTATTGGAGGCATCCTCCTTCACCAACTCCAATTGATCTTTTTTGATGTTTGCAGTTATGTGCTTTCCAAAATGCACTTTTAACTGATTGGTATCATAACTGACTGTGCTATGAATTTGTTTTGTAGGGGGATATTTTATATATTTCATGCTTTGATGGTCTAATGAACCGAAATAAAGTTGAAATTGAATTGAATCGACAAGCCACTTCCATCTTTAACATATGTTTTTCACAAGAAATATGTAAGGCATACTACCTGTGTGATAACGTTTCTTAAAAACAGGCCAGGACTATGGCTTGTTACCATAACCACATCAGTTTTGAAGTACTGAGCACAAGCTTTACCACAGGCAAAATATGAAATACATGCACTCTTTTTTTACTCGAAGCACCCAACTTCTGCCCAATCGGTACTCAGACAACATTTGGATGCAGTCAAAATAAGCTATGTGCTTTCCATATGTGTGTAAGTGGTTTTATTTGGGAACACTTCTCGGGCACTTTAGATAAACATGTATGTGCAAACATTAGTACAGTTGTCTTGCCTTTCAATGGCATTGAACATGATTGGCTTTGGTGAGCAGAAGTTATTGAAAACATAAGTGTATCACTTGTCAACTTTCATTTTGTGTATGAAGTTTAGATAAATCTCCATGTGCTTTAATATGTATCTATGTGTGTGATGTTAAAGGTATTTGCTGTGGAAAACTGTTTATATAGAAGGTAGTAAAGTCTTGCCAAGAGACACATATAACATAACAAATGTTTTACCAATGCATATTGAATGCCAATATGATAAAGTTATGAATACTTTTTTAAACACGTCTTCTGTAGCTCCAAGATGATAGGTTGTATAGATCAGATGGGATACACTGTGGGCCTGGTTCACAAAGAGCCTCCACAGTCGTGGTGAAGGCCCCACTGTAGTGGGTAAGGCTTCGCACTAAGGGCTGAATCTCCACAATGAAATATCTCATTGCAAGATTTTGCACTCAGGGGGGATCTCAAGCAAGACTACGAGGCCTTCGTCATGGGTACGGAGGCCCTTTGTGAACCAGGCCTGTAGTAAAGAACTCAGTCCGGGTAAGAGCTGTATGTAGAAGAGGCCTGGCCAACTAATAGGTGATGTCTGTGATGGGATAGTGGCCTCTTGGTGAAGAGCTCAGTCTAGGATGAAAGCTATGTATAGAAGAGGCTTGACCAACTAATAGCTGATGTCTGTGGTGGGGGACAGGCCTCTCTGTTAAGACATCTTTCAAAGGTGAAACCTGCATGTAGAAGAGGCTTGCCCAACTAATGGGTGATGTCTGTAGTGGGGGACTAGCCTCTCCATGAAGAGCTCTGTTCAGGGAAAAAGCAGTATATAGATGTATGTAGACATGGGTGATATCTGTGGGAAATGAGTTTAGAAGCTCGCCGTTCTCCACATCTGTTTCTAACCAGAGAAGGAGGTTGTTATGATGATTGTCCAGTGCAGATTAGTGATGCAGAGTTCAGATCAACTAGGGTCTCTAAAAATCTGTGATTCCGACAAAGCATTCCTTGCCTTTGTACATTCTCTTTGAAAGTGAACACTCAGTATTGTCATATGCTGTGGCGTATATAGTGAAAACCTGAAGACAATTACAAAATATGACTGCAAGAGATTTTGTTGATAAAGTTCAAGGGAAAGATGAGACTCTTGAGTGCAACCTTGTCAATCTCATGGGATGTCAATGTGGGACAAAAGTATTGGTTTCATCGGCTTGGGAAGCTCAAGTGCATGTTGCACACTTAGGTGCACCTACTTGGTTTGTAACTTTTAGCTGTGTGGAGTATGCCTGGGATGAGTTGCACAACTACCTCAGAGAAGCTAATTCAAACATTGCTGGCATCAACTTCAAAAAAATGGAATTATTGCACCCCATGGATGCAGCAAATGTTTGCAGGCACTTTAACCATAGATTTTAAGATATACTTAATTTTATCTGCACCAAAAAAATCTTCTTCCTAGGAGAGGTTGATTATTACTTTTGGAGGAAAGAATATCAAGCTAGAGGTGCTAATCATATACACACGTTATTGAGGATAAAAGGTGCACCAACATTTGGACAGGATACTGATGAGTAAGTAAAGTCATTCATTGAGCAGTGTATAATGTGAGATTCCCAATGTGTCTGAGAACAGAACACTTAGGCAGCAAGAGTTGCAATTTCAGCAACAAAAATGTGGAAAATACCACTGTTGTAGATACAAAGACAAAGGAAAATACTATACTACGTATCACTTTGATTTCCCTAGGTCTGTTGTCTCTAAATGACGAGTAAACAGTTTCATATCTGCTATACGACATACAGACACTGCCAAATCTCCAAAGAATACATATAACATTTAGAGAAGTGAGACATCCAAACTCATTATTGACTATAACCTGTCATTTAGTTTTTGTGAAATGCAAATCTGAACACTCAGTTTGTAGCAGAAAATTCCATTGTGTTTGCTTGACACATTACTTCTTACATTACAAAGTCTGAATAGACATAAATGATAGAGATGAGGGAAGATATTTCAGCAGAGACGTCTTTAACAAAGAAGTTGTATAGCTTTAGTCTGAAAATGCCTCCCACAGGAAAATAAGTTCTTATGCATCCCTTAATTGATTGAGTTCAAAAAGTTTACATGGGAAGCCCAAATCCACCATATGGATTCGTTTAGGCCTCACTTCTACCATAACAGAGTACTGACGTCTTGCACAATATGACCCTGATGGCCCTGACATCGTCAAGACATTGTCAAAACCAATATGATGGACAGTTACTACACTAATCGAAGTGTTCATTTAGAATACCCCTGTACGGATGAAGTAGTTCAGTTCTACACATACAAAAAAATGTGGAAGAAAACATTGAAAGTGGCAAGTTTACTGTCTTTGCTTCCAATGGTTAGTTATTGAGACACATAAACACATATTATCAACTCAGTTGCCAAACTGCAGCTATGATAGAGTTTATTTACTTGGCTCTTCTGCAACTCTGCAAACCTTGGTGTAATGAGGAAGAACTGTAAGGTCAGTATGACTGCTATGAAGATGCTTTCAATGGAACAAGAGAACAAATTGCACGTTCAATAAATGAGGCAGAAAAGGCTATGGATCAGGTGAAGATTCAGTCTATTGACTTGGACAATTTAGTATCTCAACTAAATAAAGAGCAACTATGGATCTTCAAGGAAATAACTGCATCAGTCTAGGAACTCTACATGACAAATCTGAATGTGCATTCAACACAGTCAAGCCTACACTTCTGTATGGTAGTGGACAGGCATGGACTTGTAAAGGTTTCCTGATAAGGTGCTTACTGCGTATGTTCTTAAAAAGACAGATTTGAAATTTGGGCTAGCTGCACATAATAATAAACAAATTACTTTGCATTGACTTCTTTTGTTTCCAGGGGGAATGAGAACACATTGGAGTACCACAAATATCCTGTGAAGCTTTTTATGATGTGTTAAGGGTTTTAAAAAATGAAGGTCCTGATTATAGATGAGGTTGGTATTGCTTCAAACTGTAGCTGTCATGGAGGAGATCCTTAAATCTTGAACACAGATTGTATGCTTCGTTCCTACATTAGATGACTGTGCACAGTCTTATACTTAAATGCTAATGTTTAAGCAAGATGATATTATTAACCTTCCCAGTAAAGATAAGATGGAGCATCAAGGCTTAAATTTACTGCTATGTCAAACAGTCTGGTGAGCTTCAGTCTGTTAATGCTGATCACCATACTGTTAGAGCAAGCAGACACATATCACCTATCATATGGATGAGTACACCTATGTACCACAATGATGGACCAAGTACTGTTTTTAATTACCTGTTATGTGTATCTTTCCAACATATATTTCCCTTTCCTTTAGGTAGAACCACAGGTTGGCATACATTTAGGGGTAGGCGGGAAACATTGACAGGCCATCCCTTATTAGAAGGGAGACCTTAAGCCTAAGTTTGAGGGACACTTAGTTATTTTTTGTCCTGAAGAAGTGCTGCCCGATTGTTTGGGACCTGTCGAGGCATAAAACATGTTGACCACCTGACACCCAAAGCTATCCGGGTACTTTAAAACTACATGATAGCACTGCTGTTTTTACTCTAGACGGAGTACCCTTCCTCTTTAAAATTTCCTTTATAGGATACCTGAGCCTATTTTATTTACCACTCCCTATATCACTTACATCACCAGCTAGTCTGTTAGTTAGCCCCCTCACATGCATTCATTTACACAGTGGTTTTGGATCAAAAGATCTCCACCAAAGAGCCCCCATGCCGGTCAAGCATTGCAGAGCCGGCTTGACGAGAAGCGCCCAATGATGAAGCATGACACCCTAACAGGTGTGTGAGGGCACCAAGATCTGATCAACAGGTCTTTCTGCGACAGGACAATTAAGCCATATGGATCAATTTTTTGTAACCATCTTGGCTAAGGAGGAACTTCCCCTACCCTGATAACCGGTGAAGAGAGAGCCATCACCCTGTACAGCGTTGTGCCCCAAAGAGGGATGCCACCTCGAGTGCTTGGAATGCGATTCATGTCCACCAAGTGTGAGCTGCGAAGGAAGCAAAAGGCTGGTGCTCCAAAGCTGAGGGGCCATTGGGTGTTTGAAGCTGCTTATGGCTTATCGAACCTTGCATAGCACCCCAGGTGTTCCATCTGAGACAAGCTAAACATACCATGACAACGCAGAAGTGCTGTGGAGTTCCAGACCCCAGGCCAGCTATATCAGGCCTGACATAGTAAATAATGAATCCTCACTATCTCCCTTGTGAAAATAGTAAGTTATGAGCCTTTTCAATGGATAAACAAAGTTAATATGGTGTTATAGGAATACGCAAAGCTCCATTATAAAGGTGAGAATGATCTTTCAGTTTACATTTGAGCTACATTATTCTTGATTCTCCAAGACTCATGCACTCCGCCTCATAAATATTTGTTATTAATATAGCTCTTATTGCAATGTGATAAAAGAGGTAATATTTTTACCCAAAAATGAATTGACCTCAGATGGATGCGACTGCTTTGTAATTATTTGAACTCAAGACTGGTAGATCACAGCAGAGGGGCTGATTCACAGAACTAATCTGAGACAAAACCCTAAACTTACTACTGTTTGTATTAACAGAAGGCACTCACGGTTTTTAGTTTTCACAGAATGCACTTACAACTCCTAACTTTAAGTCCGCACTCGGGCCGGAATTTCCGCACCCGGACCGTACTCTCCACCACACCCAGAGCGTACTCTCTGCACCCGGACCGTACTCTGAGCACCAGGACCGTACTCTCCGGCTTGAGCTGTAATCTCCAGCTGGGGCCGGATAAAGTGTAATCAATGGGCTGGATTGCAATGTTTACAAAAAGGAACTTTAGCGATAAATGGTAGAGGAGGTCATGAAAAACAGTTTGGGCAGGGAAAAGGGTACGGCCAAAAACCACATCATAAACCAGAAAAGTTTTCTCCTTTGCATCATGGTACATGCGGTGCACAATTTGCGCTCCCCTCAGTGTTGACTTTGCAGTAAACACTGTTATGTTATTTATTTCTATTAAAATAATGTTGATCCTTTACACTATTTAAAAAATTTCATTATGTTGCTGATGTCATCAGCCAGGTAGTTATCCTTTCACACAAACACTATCCATGCTGTCGTCTAATCTCTGTAGCACAACTTTGGCACTAATAGGATAACGCAGGCATTATCCTTGCATTTTTCCATTTCACAGAGGGAAAACCCATGCACTCATGCAATCACCGAGATGCTACCCCTGCACCTATGCAATCACCAATGCTCTACCCATGTACTCATGCAATCACTCAGACACTACTTTTTAACTCATTCATTAACCTCTAATACTACTTCTGCACTCATTCATTCAATGATACACTACCCATGCACTCATCCAATGACCCAGGCATTGCTGTTGCAGTCATCCTTTTACTCAGGCACTACCCATGTACTCATCTAAGCAACCAGATGTTAGCCATGCACTAATAAAGTCACTCAGGGACTACCTATGCACTCATCCAATCACTCAGACAGTACCCCAGCAATTATGCAATCTCTCAGGTACTGCCCATGTACCTATGCAATCACTCAGGCATTATTCTTCCACTGAGCCATTCACTGAGGCGCTAACCATGCACTCACCCAATGACCCATGCATTAACCTTGCATCCATTTTTCCAGTCAGGTATTACCCATACACTCATCCAATCACTGAGGTACTACCCATGCACTCATGGAATCAGACAGGCACTACTCTTGCACTCTAGTATTCACTTAGGAAGTACCCATGTACTCATCTATTCACTCAGGCACTACCCATGTACTCATCAAATAACCCAGATATTACCCTTCCACCAAACCTTCCAGTGAGGCACTTCTCATGCACTCATCCATTCACTCATGCAGTACCCATACACTCATGCTGTGCAGTCAACACTAAGGGCAGCACAAATTGTGCACTGCATGTACCATGATGCAAAGGAGAAAACTTTTCTGGGTTATGATGTAGTTTCTGGCCGTACCATTTCCCCTGGCCAAACTGTTTTTCATGACCTCCTCTACCATTTATCGCGCATTCCTAATGTTCTTTTTTGTAAACATTGCAATCCGGCCCATTGATTACACTTTATCCGGCCCCAGCTGGAGATTACAGCTCAATCCGGAGAGTACGTTCCTGGTGCGGAGAGTACGGTCCTGGTGCGGAGAGTACGGTCCGGGAGCGGAGAGTACGCTCCGGGTGTGGCGGAGAGTACGGTCCGGGTGTGGAAATTCCGGCCCGAGTGCAGACGTAAAGTTAGGAGTTTTAAGTGCACTCTGTGAATACCAAAAATTGTAAGAGCCTTCCGTGAATACCAAAAGTAGTAAGCTTAAGATTTTGTCTCAGATTAGTTTTGTGAATTGGCCCCAGATAGTTTAATTCACTGAGCCATGTTACCAGAATCTTCAGGTGTCAGTTTACACAAAATAATGCCAAATCAAATTCTGGATTCATGCCAACTAAATGTTCATAGAATTTACCAACTTCTGAAAAACCTAGTCTCTAGTTATTAAAACCTTATACGTCAAATGGTTAATTTTTATATGCTACAGTAAACATTGAAGACTGTTATTTTCTTTGCGCATTTACTTGTCTCGATATTTCTAATGTTCATTTCTAGGATATTTTTAAGTTGTTTTTGCCTAGAACTTGGGTTGGTAAATGATTTATCCCACCTACTACCACCATGTGATGATGGACCATTTTAATATTTCTCAGGGCTTCTGTCTCTCATTCTTATTTGCTCTTACCTTCTTTATTATTATTTGGCGAATAAGCGCCATTCTGAGTCCCTCACCGGACAAGTAAAAGACCCTTTTGCACCTTAGCTTTTAGCACTACCATACATGTTTTGACTGACATAGTGAGTACTGAACTCTGCTTAACCATGAGTTAAAATGCAACTAAAATTATATGTATAATAAAGGGCTTTCAGTGACCTCGCTTTATCCATTGGTGCATACCTCTTTCTTCCGTTCTTGCAGTTTGTTTTTCATTTTTCTTTCGTGCCTTCTTCCTATTTTCTTTCTTGCCTTCATCTATCCATCTTTCGTTCTTAACTTTGGCTTTCTTTCTTTCTTTCTATCTTGCTTCCTCTTCTTTTCTTTTTTTCTTGTCTTTGTCTATCTATATTTCGTTCTTGTCTTCATCTATTGTTCTTTCGGGTCTTCATCTATTTTTCTTTTTTGCATTAATCTATCTATATTTATTTCTTGTCTACATCTATTGCTTTTTTGCCTTCTTTTTTCTTTCTTTCATTGTCTTCTTTCTTTCTTTTTTTCTTTCTTTCTTTCTTTCTTTCTTTCTTTCAATCTTTTTTCTTTCATCTATCTGCCATTCTTTTCTGAGGAAAATCCTCCAAATCTGATGGCCACACACCATCAGCAACAACGACCTATGGCAGCAGATTTTCCAACTCCCTGCTCATGAAGAATTCATGGAAAGACAAAGGAGCTGGATAGGCCACACCCTCCACAAGTCCACACCGAACACCACCAGGCAAGCTCTGACCTGGAGACCATCAAGGGTAAAGGACAGGGAAGGCCAAGAAACATCTGATGCCAAGGCCTAAAGGCTGACTGCACGGCAATGGGTTACACCTAGAGTCAGATTATGAGAAACGCCCAGGACAAAAGTGGCTAGAGAGCTCTGGTTGTTGGCTTATACCCCAGGAGGGGTAGTAGGCATATGTGAGTCTATCTATCTATCTATCTATCTCTATATCTCTATCTATCTATCTATCTATCTATCTATCTATCTATCTATCTATCTATCTATCTATCTATCTATCTATCTATCTATCTATCTATCTATCTATCTATCTATCTATCTATCTATCTATCTATCTATCTATCTATCTATATATCTCTTTCGTTACCTCTCTCTTTTCTTCCTCTTTCGATCTTTCCTACTACTTCTTTTCTTTCTTTATTGCCTCCCTCTGTCTTTCTTTCTTGACGTCACCTATCTTTCTTTCTTTTTTCCTTCCTTCCATCCTTGCTTTCTTTATTTCTTCTTGTATTTTTCTCTCTTTCTTTCTTGCCTCCCTCTTTCTGTCTTTCAATGCCAAATGGATTGGCTTTTTTAAGTATGTGTTAGCCAAGACTTTTGACTTAACTAAAATGATGTGTATATCATCTTTACTTATAGGGGTTTTCAGCCAGACTTTATTCTGTGGTTGTTCTCGTTCACATTTTTCGTCCACCAACTCTAGCATGCAACAAGAAGCAATGAGTCACTGGCTGATTTCATTAAGAGTTATGGCTTGCTGCCCTTTCATAAGGAGTACATCTGTTGAAGTGTTTTCTTATGTTCAATTCTGGGGGACGAATTATTTGATCAAACAAAATAACTTTTATGATGCAAATAGTCACAACTGATTCATTAATGATGTTGCCCTTGAAACGACATACATATATGGTTTAGAAGTGTGAATAATAATGTAGCATAGTTCTGCCACATTTTTGTGTGAGGCACCATGTTATTCAAGTAGATGCAGTTTCTGGTATTCTGCTCATCTTGCTCATGTTCATTCCCCTCCCATTCAGTCACCTGCTGCAAGCCTTCTCTTCCCACAGCTTCCATGGAGCACAGAGTTCTATGAGATAAATGATAACTGTCCTTAGAAGGCGTGTATTGAGAATACAACTTTATGTATCATTTTGAAGAGCTTCCAGTGAAGGCCAGCAGAAGAACATTTTCCAATAATCTTTCTTAAGAAATGTTTCATATTGTATTCTACATCTCTGGAGTGCAAATGTTGAGGATGGAAACATAAGATATCTCTTACCCAATAAAAAGGGGTTGGTGCAAAGGGTTTGAGTTAATACAAATTTGCTTTGATTTGTCCAATGTGAATGAACCACGGTCATATCATGCAGAATTTGCAGTTTTGCTAATTGTTTATGCATAAAGATTTTATTAAAACCCCTAATTTTGAAGGATAGGGAATGACTTCTCACTATCCTCCCGAGACTCTGACTTTCTTCTCTCCCATAGAATGCTGTTAATAGTCTTTATGAATTTGACACTTTGAATTTGAAGAGTTTAAACTGCTTGATTAGGGATTATTTTTATTTTTTTGTAATCTTTTTTTTGGTGTATTCCTCATATACCAATAGATAAAAGGGCGTTCTAGATGGGGAAACTCCCCCTCTCTCCTGAATCGCTATCATCGGATTCCGATGTTTACAGCCCAAGGAGAGAGAGAAAGGCGTAACCCCTCTAGCATTCACTGTTTGCTCGATCCACTCCAACTATACCACACTGTGATGCCCTTAGCTATATTGGAGATTGAGCCCCAACAGTGCCCAGGTAAAATCATCGGAATACGTTCATCTGTTCTGCCATGCCACCAGGGCCGCCCAGATCTTATCGACACTCGAGCTGTCGCAGGCCATGTCAGACTCACTTACAAAGATGACCTGTTGCAAACAATATGGAAAAGTAGGTGCTTTCTCATTGTTCCAAGCCCTGCATATTTCTCGCCTGGCCAATAGCATTACATAAAAAATAAATTTAGTCATCATGTCATCAAGACGGTATTCCTTAATCAGTCCAACAAAATTATTCTCGGAGTAGTCACAAATTGTGTATTCATTACTGTAGTGATAAACTCACCTGTTCTAGACCAGTAATTTATAAGCATTGGACAATCTACAAACATGTGTAAATCATCTGCAGCAGGGAGTCTGCACCGCGGGCAGCGATGTTCTATGTTGGTAATTCCTACTAATTTCTTGGGCGAGGTGTATACCCTATATAGAGTGAACAGGTGATTCCTTTTAAGTGGAGCTGACTTAACCACTGTATGCAACATTGTAAAGGAATCCACCCACAGATCTTGGAGATTGTTGTATTCTAAATCAACATTGTCACACCATATCTTTTTAAGTTCAAATTCTGCCACTCCCTCTGCCTCCATCATAGCCCATACCAGAAAGCTAGTTCTTTTTTCCATGGGCCCTTTCTATTTACTAATTCAAACTTTGAATTTAATGAACTAGTCTCCCATGCCCTAGTTGCCCACCAGCCCGATAGTTGATAATGCTTAAACCTAGTGAGTGTTCTCCCTGTCAGTCTAGAAAGTGATTCCCCATCCATGAGCTGTGAATCATGTAGTATATCTCTCCAATGCGTTATGCCAGCTAACCTCAAGGGTCGTGCTAATTGGTCTCTAAGGCCCTCAGGTGTCCCCGGGGAGTCCCAGATCGGGGCCTGGGGGGCGTAGTAGGGAATTCCCAGGTTTTTTCTGAATAATACCCAGTTTTTTACAGCCGCCCCTAAAATCTTTAGCCTCACTTTTTCATAAAACTTGGGATCCCTGAACTTAAAAAGAAAATATTCGTGCCCTTGGGGTATGCCATGTAATAGTGCCTGAAACAGACGGCCCAGGGAAGATGTGTCCGCCTTATCGGCCAATAGCCTAAAGTTTTTTAGCTGGAACGAATGGCAATAAATGAGTATGTCTGGCAAGACTAAGCCTCCTGATTTGAGTTTCCTCCTCAGTTTCTTCCAAGATATTCTTGGTGACTTCGAGTTCCAAATGAATGAACCTATTTTACCCTGTATTTTAGCAATATCTTTCGAACTAAAAGTTAGTGGAATTGAGTTAAACAGGAAGGTGATTTTAGGTAGGATAAACATTTTTATTAGGTTTACTCTCCCAAATATGTTCAGTTGGAGAACCGACCAGCGTTGTAATAAGCCACAGACCTCCTTATATACTCTATCTAAATTTATTTTCGATAGCTGTTTAATATCCTGGACTAGATGGATTCCCAGATATCTCATCCGCGTCTTAGCCCCGAAAACCCCACCTCCTGATTCCACTGCATGAGCTCGGTCTTTTCTTTCTTTCTTTTATATCCTGAAATCACCCCAAAATCTTCTGCCTGGTCAAAAAGTCGGGGATAGCCTCCTCCGGATTTGAAGTGAACATTAAAAGATCGTCAGCATAAAGGGCAAACTTTAGCGCTAAATTTGAAATCTTAAAGGGTTTAAACAAGGGATCTGATCTCAACTGAACCACAAAAGGTTCGATATATAAATTAAACAAAAGGGGGGAAAGAGGACACCCCTGCCTGGTTCCACTAGATATTTGGACCCACTCCGTAAGAAGGCCATTTACAAGAATTTTAGCCTTGGGACTAGAGTATAGTGATTGAATTGATGATATAAAATTAATTGGCAAATGCAGCTAATGCCTCCCATAAATGATGCCAGTTAACTTGATCAAAAGCCTTCCAATGAAGGCCAGCAGAAGAACATTTTCCAATAATCTTTTTTAAGAAATGTTTCATATTGTATTCTACATCTCTGGAGTGCAAATGTTGAGGATGGAAACATAAGATATCTCTTACCCAATAAAAAGGGGTCGATGGCCACTATAGTCAGGGGAGATTTCTCACTGATAGCAACATCTATAGCAGCTATAGCCTGAAATGTAAGTTCATTCAGCTGCCTACCCGGCATAAAGCCCCTCTGATCCTCGTGCACCACTGATTTGATAACTTTAGCCAATCTCGCTTGCAGCACCCCCGCAAAGATTTTGTAGTCAGTATTCAACAGCGAGATTGGCCTGTAGGACTCAACGACCAGAGGGTCCTTATTGGGCTTTAATATTAATGCTACTGTAGCTTCCGACCAGGTTTGTGGAGCAGCCTCACCTGCAAGATGTATTTTATTAAATAAAGTTGTGAGGACCGGAACAAAAGTTTCTGAACTGATTTGATATAGTTCTAGTGGGAGCCCGTCCGGCCCGGCTGCTTTACCCTTCGCCATTCTTTTTAATTGATTATAAACTTCTCCCTCTGTAATGGCTGAGCTTAAAAAAACCCTATCTGTTTCCATGAGGTGTGGTGGATCTAATTGTTGTAGCCAATTTTTTTCTCTATCAGGGGAGAAGTCACCACTCTCTGCATACAGCTTTGACATATACGTTTTGACTTCCTCCGCAATCTGATCATTATCATATGTCGAAGCCCCTGTATCCTGTATAATTAGGCTTGTAATCTGATTTCTGGCTCTGTCTGATCTAGCCTTCCATGCCAGAAGACGCCCACATTTCTCTCCGTAAGCAACATTTTGGAGTCTGCTCGCATCCCACCTATCTTTAATTGTTTTATCCAGAATTGCCTGATAGTCTGCCTTTAAACAATTCAGCTCATACCGTAGAGTCTCAAGACTCGAGTGCTGCTCTAAAGAAGCTAATTGTAGTTGTTGCTCTTTATGCTTTATTTTGATGTGAAAATCTGCTTCAACTTTCCTGCAATCATAATTTCTCTTGATCGTGATAGTGGTTAGTATCCCCCTCACGAAAGACTTGAAGGCCTCCCAAACAATTTGATCACACGCGGAGCCACTATTGAACCTGAAATACTCTTCTATCTGTGATGCTAAACCAGCCTTTACTTCGTCACTTTGTAATATTGACCTGTCAAGGGTCCACCTTCTTGTTTGCTCTCCCTTTGCAATTTTAATTGTTAACTCAACCATGGAGTGGTCTGATAACAAAGCTGGGATATATGCGGAAGAGTCAACCACTGGAAATAACATTTGATCGATAAGAAAGAAATCAATCCGGGAGTGGTGTCTATATCTGTGGCTATAAAAAGACTAATCTCTACTCTTGGCGATTCTGACCCTCCAAACATCTAACAGGTTGAAATCTTTCATAAGATTTTTAAGTTCAGATTTCATTTTTTGTGAGGAAGTAGTAGTAACCCTAGAAGTCCGGTCCAGGGTTTGGTCAAAAACCAAATTGAAATCACCCCCCAGAATGACAGGAACATTTAAGTTGGAAAGACTTGCTTTTAAGTTAATCAAATGTTCTGGACAATCTTGGTTGGGGCCATAATATGCTGCACACGTCAAGCGGAAGCTGTCCACCACTAAAGAGGCTATCAACCATCTACCTGAGGTATCTGTGTCGTACTTCTCAACTCTAATCCTGCTATTCGCCCGGATTATCATTGCCACTCCTTTGGTACTTCCACTTTGATTAGAGCAAAGAAGATCCTGAACCCAACTTAGTTTTCTAAAGGCTGTCTTGCATTCTTGTGGCTCAAGATGAGTCTCCTCTAAGAGACAGATGTGGGCCCCTGATTTCATCAAAACCTCGCATATTCTGTTTAGTTTCCTACCTTCCCTTAAACCATTAACGTTCCAGCTCACTATTTTGATTTTATTTGAAATAGTCGTCATGTGAATGAGCTGAGCATGCTAAGCACATTGAGAGTCTTGACCCAGTCGACACTAAAGAATTGCTTCATGATCATGGTCTTGTTTACACATTTGGCCCTATGAGTAATAATTATTTTCTTTTTCTGCCCCACCCCCAACCACCCCCCTCCACCCACCCTGAGGAACCCCCCCTTATCAGCCTTGGCGATATTGATCGCCCTATGAAAGCCCTAACCCCCTACCTGGACTCCACCTCTAACTATTGTGAATACTTTATATACCCTGTGCCACAATCTATGGTGAGTACTACCTTAGCAATTAAAGTCGTGAATTCCCAACATATAGAGGGATTATTTTTTTTTCACCTGTAATCACACTTTTTTTTTGGAGTTGTTATTATGCATCCACCTGTACACTCATTTGATCTGCTATACACTAATACATTATTCTCCTAATTTATCATCAATTCAGTGTGGTACTTGGTGTTGTGCCTCCTTCATCTGGGATAAAAAAGTATCAACCTCCTGAGTGGAGGAAAAGTTATACGTTTTATTTCTCCAAACCACTCTAAGAGCTGCGGGGAATTTCATCATTACCTGTGCACCTAGACTTCTTATATCAGACATCCGAGACCCCAGCTCCCATTAGGGATTATTATTCTTTTTTCGGATTTTGTGCTCTAGATCTGGGTTTTTATGTCATTTATCTGTATCGCTTCTAATAATAAGAATTCTGTAATACATCTTTTAAACCTATCTTTGATCTAGAACTCAGTTACTGTGTGGTCCCAGTTTCTGTTTTAATTTTACCCTGCTAACGAATAGTTCAACGTTGGGGGGGGGGGGGGGGAAGGGTTGTCTTTTGTTGCTAGATCTATATGTACAAATTGAATCTAACTGCCATAGGTGAAAATCAGTGTGTCCAAAGGATTGTGGTTCGGCTCCCACAGATCCACAAACAAAGCAGGTCTCTTCAATACTAGGAAGAACTCTGACGAGATGTGCATAGTTGAGACCAAAGCAACATTTTTACTTTTGGACATTTTTTTTTTTTGCTTGATAAGGGCCTGGCAATTTCCCAAACAATAATGTTTCGGAAAAACCATGACCAAACAAACCAAGAATTGCCAAAAGACTGAAAGCCAACACCAGACCTACTGGTTTTGCCAATGCTTGTTCTTTTTCTGGGGCAGGATCTCTGCTCACATACACTACTGAGTTAACATTATGTGTATCCTGATTTTGGATAATGTCCTTCCCTTTCCTCATACTATGCATTTCACAAATATTGATTTTCTAAAACATATCCATTTGTTTCTGCTTCCAAAAGGTATGCACGACTCAGCAGAAGTAGAAAACAAATATATTTATTCAGGCAATAGGGTTACAGTATGTTAAGTATTTTAACTAGCCGCTCACACCTACTACATTTTGTCTAGTCATCCACACACAGCGAGTGCATTTTGTCTAGTCAGGAAAAGGATAGGGGTTTGGGAAAATATTTCAATTCCATGTTATTTCTACACGTATTACACTTCCCCAACGAAACAATTAATGCTGAATTTAAAAACTGAAATCCAGTATTGGTCTTATAATCCTTAATGAGCCAAAAAATGCGAACGAAAGGCTTCTACACATTTCTTGTTAATTGGATGCCATGTAATGAGGTAATGCTCTAAATGGATTATGCACACTAGAGCAATTATTAGATTAAAACAAAACCAGAACAGTTTACGGATGGATGATCATAATAGCTACACAATGGCGATTGGGCTATCTATTGTCGGTCTGGGCTGTTCCACTTCAAAGAATTTCACTGCGTCCAAAATCTGAAAAGATCAAACAAATTCTTCTAGCTCCATCGTGAAGTGTGTAGATAGTCAAAAGAGATAACTGCAATTTGTGGCCATACTTTCACTCTCTCATGGAGTCTCTGCGGGAAACTAAACAAAGAAGCGGTTAAAGGGCTCCGGAACAGTTAAACATTTCGCTGCTCACCTCTGCCGTGAACTTGCTCTTCATGAGTTTAAACTTTGGTAGCGGCAACTCCTCTCTTTAAAAGTTTGCTAATTCGAGAATCGTTTTAGCAAAAAATTAAAACTCCTGATATATCCAAAACTTAAAGATGGCAAAAAAATGATATGTGATTTACAACTAATAAAAAGATAAACCACAAATTGTGCTGAGATCAGACACCTCTTGCAGCTGTATATTCTGAATCAAGATTGCGCACACAGGCAGAAGAACTACCCCCATCTTTTCGAATTTCAAGGGAGAGACAGCAAAGAAAGTGGCATCATTGGTCGGACACAGCGATGAAGAGATGCAACTTACTGACTAGAGCTGCTGATGGTTGAACATGAGAAGTGTGGTTCGAAATCCTGCCTCCACTCAACATCCTGTGAGTCTGGGCAAATCATATAAACTCCCTAGGCCTTATTTATGAAGGCCTTGCGCCGCCGGTGCGTCACTTTTTCCCATTTTAAAAGTGACGCACCGGCGGCGCAAGGCCTTCATAAATAAGGCCCCCTGTGCCTAAAAAGGGAATATGTGCAATAATAATAAAAAAGATGAATGTAGCGCACAGCTACTACGGAAGAAGTGTCCCAGCGCTGAGAGGTCTAGCTTCCTAGGAGGAGACACAGACAGCCTGAAGGTTTTCTGAAATAAAAGTTCTGTCTTTGATTGCCTCAACTAAAGCAAAAGAGAGTTCCACAGCTTGGATGATGAAAAGTTAAAAGAGCTGCCACTGATTCGAACTTTCTTTACTGTGGGGAAGTCTGCTAACAGGGCCCCGTAGGACCTCAGACACCTCAAGGGTAAGACACCGCGAGGGTAAGTCGGGCTTAATGAAACGGTGAAGATAGCTAGCACCTGTTGCATTAAACGCCTATAGCATTAACAGAGAGCTTTGAAGGACAGTCACTTCTTCGTTGGTAGCCAGTGCAGTTTATGCAATGCAGAGCCCATCGAGGCCCGTGTGGGAAGGTCCAGCAAAAGCCGAACTGCCAAGTTCTGAACGAGTTGGAGTCTCAGCAGCTGAGACTGAGAGACTTCCATGTATAGGATGTTGCAGTAATCCAACCGAGAAATTACTAATGCCTGGATCACAGTTTTCCCAGCAGCTTCAGGTAGAAGACTAATGATCTTCTTAAGGGATTATAATATGCCAAACCATTTGCCTGCTAAAGCAGTAATCTGGCTACCAAAATTGAGGCCAGCGTCAAAGAGGATTCCTAAGTTTTTTACTTTGGGCTTAGGCGATGGGAGAGGATTAAGTGAACCTTGCCACCAACTAGACGACCGTATTGAGGAATACCCTCGCAGAATGAGAACCTAAGTCTTGCCTGCATTTCATTTCAGGCAATTAAGGTCCATCCAGTGCGCCACTCCTGACAAGCAGGTCCTCAGAGAAGCCACAGCCGAGTTCTGTGACAGGGTGACAATTAACTAAGTATCATCGGCGTACAATATGATGTAAAAACGGTACCGCCCAATATCTGTCCGTGGGCGCATGTTTAGATTGAACAAAGTGCGTCTCACTGAAGAGCCCTGTGGCACCCCTTGCTGCAGTGATAGGACCTCAGATTAAAAAGACTTCTGCAGGACCTGAAAGGTACAGTCCTGCAGAAAGGACACCAACCACAGCAAGGCCTTCTAACCGATACAACAGTTCCACAACTACTTTAGATAAAGATTGAGGGATACAGTGTCTAAGGCCGCGCTCAGATTCAGCAGTAGTGCTGCCGTGTAACCCATGTCCAGAATCTGACATATAGACTCAGATGCAAGCAAGAGAGACGACTCTGTGCTGCACCAAGAGTGGAAGCCTGACTGGGTTCTATGCAATAAATCCCTATACATAATAAACACAAAGTTGCTTATTAACAAGTTATTGTGCAACTTTCGCAGAAAAAGGGTGCCATGAGATGGGCCAATTATTCTCCGGTTTAGAGGGGCCAAGAGACGTTTTTTTTCAGGAGTGGAACTACTGAGGTATGCTACCATCGTGTGGGAACCTAAGCTGTAGCGAAGGAGTTATCAATGAGTTCACCCAACAGCATTGGACAACCATGTTGTCTACTTTTTTCTAAAGTTCTCCGTTTCCCTGGACCAGGTGTGCGCAGTAACAGCACTGCTATAAAGAAAAAAGAGCGAGCAGCATGGACAGCTCATGGCCCTCAACAACGCGGGGTGCCCCATCAACACAAATGCATTATTTCCTGCAATTGCCCCACGATCCAGTTACCTGAGTTGCTACTGGCTCCCTAGGTGTACCAAACCACATACTGTAAGAGTAAATGTCATTGGACTGCACACCTGTGTTACTGCAGCTGTCCAACAGGAAGTGTTGCTTTGCTCTATGAAATTAAGTCCCTACCTGCCCTAGCCTGCTACATGTTGAGTTTTGTCCCCACTGTAGTGAATACCACCTGTGCACAAGACTGAATTCCCAGAGTCAACCTGTCCACATTTCACCTGTTTGTTACCCCCACAAGGGACTAAAGCCCTGAAGCTGGGCGGTTAAAGCTTAAGTGATTGCTACCTCCACACAGGAGTGAAGTGCTGAGGATGAGCGGGCTCCCATTTACACACGGATTGTGTCTAAAACTGGGGGTCTACAAGCCAGGAACTTTGCTTAAGCCTTTCCCTTTTGTACACTAGCTACTAAAATTCTTCCTACAGTGTGATTACATAGGTACTGCCAGATATATATGCTTAGAATACATTCTTGACATACCTACAGATTTAGGCAGTAGGCTACAACATTTGCAGCAATCCTACAACCTATAGATTTAAGTCTCTTATCCTACCACTTTTTTTAAGGCCAGTATGTTCTTTGTCCACACTCAGGGAAAAACATCAAAACTCTCAGTGCTGCTGACAGGCTGCCTGTGGAAGTGGCAGCTCTGCAAGCCAAAGTTGGACTGGCCATTATAGTATCGGGCATTTCCCTGGTGGGCTGCAGCAATCGGAGTCCGATTTTTAAATCCCAGGGCTGGTGCTGGCAAGTCTGTCACTTTCTCCAGCTTCCTTAAATTAATTCCAGAAGGCAGAGGAGAGAGAGAGAGAGAGAGAGAGAGAGAGAGAGAGAGAGAGAGAGAGAAAGAGTGAGAACATGAAGAGAGAGCAGAGCAGTGATGAAAGGGAAAGATGTGGAGAGGCACAGAAAGAATGGAAGGGAGGATGAGAGATAATGAGAGGGGTGGAAATCAGGAGGGCTGGTTTGAGCATTTTTGCCAGGGTTGCTTTTGATTTCCAGTCCAACCCTGCGGGGAGCAGCCCTTGCAGCATGTTTGCCAAATGAGATGCCACTGCGAAGCCCTGAGATGTGATGTGGGGCCTCATCTGTCCTATTGCTCGTGCTCAGATGGAAATAAAAATGAGCGGATGTATGTCAGTACAACGCGATCTAAAAGATCGCGGTACTTGACAACGCGGGCATTACAACGCAAGTCGTTACAACGACTTGCGTTGGAGGGCGCGAATTTTGGAATCTTATAATTTTATATTCCAACACCAGCCCACGTAACAGTAGGGAAGGTGTTGGAATATAAAATTACAACATTCCTTGCCCAACAGCGCCATCCAGCGCAAGTCGTAGTAACGACTTGCGTTGTAATGACAGCGTTCTAAAGGCACTGCGGTGTAAACACCGCGTTTTAAACGATGTTTCCCAAATGAGCATGCAGGGGCAAGAGTAAGAGACGCAGCAGATAGGAAGAGAAGTGCAGCACTGGGGCAAGGATAGAGAAGCAGGAGCACAACGCACAGGGACAGAAAGGCTGTATGTAGGAAACAGAGAGGAAAGAGAAGCAGCCTTTGGGACTGAGTGCAGGAGGGCCAGTTTCCTGGGCCAGCTTGCAGGGAAAGTTTGGAAAGTTACCTTCCAAATGTCCAAATGCCAAGGGTGATTTTATTTTTATTTTCACTTTGTTGCCATGGACATAACCATATGAAAGTGCAAAGTGGTTAGAGAACACAGGGTCTTAGGCGGTGCGACCGGTGCCAACGCACCGGGTGCTGACTTCGCATGGGGGCGCATGTTTGCTAGTTTATATCATGCTTAAAAGCACCTGCTGCCGCGTTCCTGGCCTCCAGCAATTTAAAGGCAACAATTAAAATGTCAAGAAAACTCCAATGATTAATGTTCTTCCTGGTGAGATCGGAGTTATGTCTAGCAGACGTTTTGACCCGTAGACGTTTTTACTCATGGTAAGGTAGCACAGAGGGTTGATATGCCTGCTGCAAAGAACATGTACCATGCAGATCACAAAGTGAATATAATGTAAATAGTTCATTGGGTTACTGCTTTTGTCAGAGACTTCCTTTTGTTAGTTGCAATTTACAGTGAGCTATTAACTGTCATCAAAGAACTGCGTGCAGACTTCAAGGTATAGACATATGGATTTTTCCCCAGACTGTCATTATTCTAATGTTGCAAAAGGGATTTATTTGGGTACAAATCAGTTCTTGTTATTAAAGATCCCCAATTCATTGTATTACATTTTAAATTCAGAGTTTGTGCTTCAGCAGTCCAAGTACTCTTCAAACGATACTGCCTACCTGTCTGGATGATTTATGTATCCACCCCTAGGTGTCATCTGTGTTATGTAACATTTCCTATACACTAATTTACACACCCATGGTTGAATGTCTCAGTGTACTGTGTGTGCTATGTAAAGTGCTCGGACACCCTTCAGTTTGATGAGTGACGCTATAAAATTAATTAAATGCATCTGAGAGAGAGTGGTTATGGAGACTGTTAAATTGGGAAGGGAGGGAATCCGTGGCAGAGGTGGTCATTGGGGGCACCAAAAAAGAAAACAAAGAAGAAGGCAGTAAGGGATAGTTTAAAGCTGCACCACCTAGCTATACACAAGTCATAAATATGATTATAGCTTAAAGTTGCCCATCTCCTAGGTCCACTGCCAACAGACCACACAGTTATAGTACATTAAAGAGAGCACAGAGAGGCAACATAAATATTTCAAAATGCACAAATGCACAGTAGATGAATCAGTTCGGACTCTTCAGTGATGTTAAATATGATCCTTTAATGGAGTCTTGGACCACTTATGGCGTAAGATGATGGAACAATACAGCCAAAATGCAGCCAACGCATTTTGCCCTGAATAGGGCTTCCTCAGGGGTTGTATGACACTACAACGTGGGCTATTACCACGCGTGCCATTACAACGATGTTTTTACAACGCAAGTCGTTACAACGACTTGCGCTGAAAGCGCTGGATAGTGGAATAGTTTAATTTTCTATTCCAACTCCAGCCCACGTTACAGTAGGGAAGGTGTTGGAATAGAAAATTAAACTATTCCCTATCCAACAGCGCCCTCCAGCGCTAGTCGTCGTAACAACTTGTGTTGTAAAAGCAGCGTAGTAATGGCAGCGCGTGGTAATGCCCGCATTGTAAAGGCTGCTCACCACTCATGGCAGCACGTGGTAATGATATGCAGCTATGAGGTTGTTTAGAAATATCCAGAATTACCAGGCGCACAACCAGAGTATCCGTTAAGTGAGTGTGGACAGTTATAAGTAGTGGGTATAGGCAATGAGGCGAACGGTAAATCCTCACAACCGTTCGGGGATGGACCAATACTGACCCATATAAAGCATGAAAACACAGCAATGCCCCTGCACTATACAAGTGGGTATTTGAAATATAAGGATGTTAGTATTGTCAATCAAAACAAACGTATAGAGCACCACTAAGAACAGTAAATATTGTCAGTATGCCATGAACAAGTTGACAAAAATAAAGTGGCAATGCGTTCCGTAGTTGGTGTGTTGATTCGGTTTATTGTTCCTACATTTGGGCCAACACGTGTTTCATCGCAGGGAAACAGTCTGCGAATCTTCAGGGCCTCAAAGGTGAGGGGCATAAACTCATTGGTTTAGCCGTGATACGCGGTCATATTTCCTGAGTTTTACCGCAGTAATCTTAGAGGAGACTTCGTAGACTTGATGAGTCTCTTAGTCACTTTTACGTAGTTTCTACCGGGAGGAGAGAAAACAGGTCGCACAGTAGTCACAACACTGTTTAATAAGAGGCAAGGCGGGTGCACCTTCTCTATGTTGAACTCCCTCTTGAGTTTCCCGGCGCCGTTTTCCATGGACGGCTGTGTTTGCAGCACGTGGTAATGCCCGCGTTGTAAAGGCTGCTCACCACTCAGGGCAATAATCAAAGTGCTCCAAACCTATAATGGTCAATGACGTTCCAGGATCATTATATCATACACTTCAAGTTGGTATGCAATCATACCATTAATGCAAATATCATCAAGGAAAGAACTTTCAGTTTTTCTCCCACTTCAGCAATAGTCCGCAGTTACTCAAAACACGACGTACAGTCTTGGAAATGTGTAGTGACTAATTCGGATTACCTTTCAACCCTAGGAGTATCACCTATCATAGTGAACTAAAGAAACTAGAACTTGGGTTGCACTTGGGTCATATTTATGACCCGGTTTGCGCCACTCTTGCACCATGTAACGTGGTGCAAAGGCTACGTAAACCTTCAGTCATATTTTTGAAGCCACAGAAAGCCACTTTGCGTGGCTTCGAGCGGCTTTAAAAATATGAAGTAATGCAATGCAGTGCTTTACTCTGCTCAAGGGAGGCATTTTATACAGTTGGAAAACGGCTAAAAATGTAAAATGAGACATAAACCGAACCTAACTCCTTTGAGAGAAACACAAGTTAAAGAGAAAAATGAGAAAAGTTCAAGAAAATCCAGTTACTTCATCATAAAAGCACGCAGAAGAATGTAGCCTAGATGAAAATATTCATCTGAATAACATAGGTTCATGTTTCACTAAACTCCATTGGTGCATTCTTTTAATGTGTAATAGAAATGTGAGAGTGATGACTCACGTGTTATAGAGGTTTTATTAACCAGCCTAATTAAATAATGATGTATATAAAGAATTAATGAAAACTAATATATAGTCCAGATGATATGTTATCTGTTAATGGAGAGATTCATATAAACTTCATCTTTTGCATATGAGAAAAGAGTGCACTAAGTGAGAAAAGAAAAAATGGTGCTGCACGTTCATAATTGATGTGAATAACCTGAAAGTTTCACAGAATGATCTTCATATATGTACTAATGTAAACCACCTAAACAATATTAGTTATTAGAAATGACATAAATGTATACCTTGGTACTATGAAAATGCAGTAATACGTTATAGTTATACATGCGATCTACTATGAAATGAACCTGCTTTCTCAGTGCAAATACCCCGAAATAATGTTTGTCATATTTCTAAATGAAAATTTATATTTCAATACTTTATGTTATTTGCTTATATTAGCTTAAATTCAATGTAGGCCTGCCTGCTTGCATGCATTTTCCATGCCTTGCTCGACTTCGTTCTCATGGTAAAGTTCACAAGATTGCAAGGTGAATTGAAACTATGTTTTAATTCGATAGTTCCCAATCGCATACAAGGACTATTGGACACAAATTCTTTTACAGCAGGAACATTCACCATGAGAAACTGTCCTTTCAAACTCACTAATGTGCCTTTTCTAAAGGATCTGTGTTTAAGAATGTACATCTACAAGATGGTCTCCCGACTTACGTAGTTTGCACTGCCTATATTCCTATGATATGTGTTAGACCTGTCAGCCCTAGGGTGGTGTTACCCTGCATTTTTTCAATTTTTGCCTCGATCTTGACCTCATTTTTTGTTGGACATAGGACTCTGGGCGCCTTACCGCTGCTGAACCCTGAGTGTGTTGCTGCTACTGGGGTCCCTAAGGTACTGAGCGAAGTGCCAGCGAAGCGCTGCTCAACTAGAATTTACCCTTGGTCTCGAGCGCTGTGCCCGTGAAGCACTGCCATGCCCAGAACCTCAGCGCGCCACCTGGTGCTGTAACAGAATGTGCCCGGTGCCCAAGATCACCAATTCCCCCCGCGCGCTGTGGAGAGGAGAAGCGCTGGCGTAGGGGACTCACTGCTGCTGGTCGGGTATCTGCGTGCAAGCGCTTTGACCCTGGGAAGCGATGTGGCTGAAAATCACCGCCGCAGCCCAGGTACTGCCAAGGAAGAAGACTACATGGTCCTGAACACCGCTGCTGCTCCCGAGGTGAAGGGAGGGCCGCTGCGGTTACTGCAAAGCCCGCGCTAGGCCTGAAGCGCCCAAAGGGGAGCATTGCTAGGCAACTGGGCGCCACCCGCGTCATCGGCCGCGCCCCCAGGAAGCCGCCTCTGATTGGCTCCCGGGCCCAGAGTTAGACAGGAAGCCCGGAGCCCACCCGGCCTAGGAGAGAGGAGCTCCGAGCCTGCCGGATCGAGTCTCCCTGCTGCGGGGAGGCCTACAGACTGACGCGACACCTTTCCCCCATGTAATGGCCCATGAGGAGTGTAGAGTGGGCTGACTGGGGGCGTGGCTAGATCGAGGAAGGAGCACCCGGCCGGGGGAGGGGCCCAGCGCGAACTTGCCTGCATGCTGCATTGCCCCCGCTCTCCCTGAAAGACTGGATTGGGGATTAGAGGAGCACTGGGGCCACCGTCCCGTCGATGCCTGGGGCCTACCTACAGCAGGGAGGGCTGCCCCAGGTCACCATGGGGGTGGCTAGCTATTGGCTGTAAGGTCATCCCTGGACGAGTAGCAAACCTCTCCCTGATAAGTACTGCCTAAGTTGAATTCTTTTACCAGAGGAGTGAAGCTCTGAATCCAAATGATTACCTATGCTGAGTTTCTGCATGAGAATGGAAGGTGGAATCTGTATATAAAAAGCATTCAATCTTGACCGCCATTTCTTGTTGGACATAGGACTCTGGGCACCTTACCGCTGCTGAACAGTGCTGAGGTGCAGGTGCTCTCTCCAAACAACATGGTTGCCACAGGCCCCTGCTACTGCGGATTGGCCACTCTCCTATCTGCCCACTAGTAGTTGGGATGAGGTGGGGACTTAATGATACTGTAACCTTGACCGTCCCGCCTCTTGTCACCACACAGTTCCCTAGAGCTTTCTAGAAACCTTCACATCCCCAGGTTGGTGCTGTGTTTCTGCATTAGAATGGGTACCTAGGTGGAATCTGTATATGAAAAGCATTCCCCATGTTAAATCTTTGCATAAATACTGTTCCAGTAGTGAAGAGTGGCTTAAGGGAGATTACCTTTAGGGGATACCTGCCGGAGACATGTTGCCTATATTGTACTTCGGCATGGGAAATGTGCCTGCATTGAATATCCACATGAGAGCTCTTGCTTATATCGTATCTCTGCCTAAGAAATATTGCAGGTATTGACTATTTGCCTAAGAAATGTTACCTGTATTGAGCTGAGATTACCACCCATTTACCCTGCATACTGTGAGAACCCTACATTACCTAACCTGACAAGAAGTAGATGAATATACTTGTTTTTGTAAATGAAAGTAGAGTGGTGTCTCCTTATTGCGTGTGCTTTACTGTGTCAGAGTGGGAGTGTGCTGCACAACTACTTCACACATAGCCTCGGGCGTGCCTACCTACCTCATGCCAAGCTACCGTGCCGGAGTCAGTGGTCCCTCGGACCCTGGGTCTAACAATATGTGTCTTCTTTATACCTCATGACAATCAACCTACACAAACTGACCAAGAGAAGGAGTGGTCCGACCAAATGAGGTGATCAAGGAGGTGTCACTCCGGAACTTGAGGATTATATTATACATTGATTTGGCAGAATCGAAGAGGTATTATTTGAGAATAGAATTAAATTAATCGACATTCACTCCTAGTTTTTGTTCCTGAACTTTCCTGAGGACTACCTTGCAGATTTGCTGATCTGTTTCCTGTTGCAGAGTGGGTTTTTTCAGACTCTATTGACTTCTCCTTCGGGCTGATGCATATGTTGTCCGCGCTGTGCCTGGACTTTCCCACATGGGAGACAGCCTACGAGCTGTTATGGCTCATGTCCCTTGTTGAACTTCCTAGAGCTTTGGCCATTCTATTACAACCCTAATCAAATTAAACAGTCTTATACTCTTGGAACAAATTTCTAATACTAATGTACTTGCCGTTTAAATCTGTATAAAATCTAATTATAACTAAATCCTGCTCTGGTCCTTGCCATGATTCATTTCATCTGTTGATGGTGCATTTCAAATGATTTATTAATGATTAGGAGAGAAAGAGATAAAGGGATCTCAGAACATCAAGTATTAATGCTATTGTTTTGTATAGCCTTAACTGAACTACTGGTTTGCATCATTTTGACCACACTGAATTTCTTCAAGAGATTTGGTGTAACAGTGAAAATTCTCTAGTTGTATAGTTTAGTATTGAGAATATATACATGAATTTAATTTCAAGTTTATCGGTCAGTTATCTAATTTCTGTTCCTCACTGAATGCCTGGATTGGGTCCCCTATGTAAGCCGGGTCTGGTGGCGCAGTGGACAAATACATCCACTGTAGGGGCCTGTGTTCGACCTCATGGTCACAGGTTCTAATCCCGGTGGGTCCTCTCAGCCTTTCATCCATCGGAAGTCAATAAAATGAGTACCATTGAGTTGGGTAACAATATACATCTGTTATTCAACGCCTTGAGACTTTCGGGTGATACGTGTGCTATGCAAAAGTACATGTTATGTCACGTTATATCCAACCTCTCTAGGCACGAAGCGAGATCCATTGGAGGACCAAGTAAAGATTAGGATAAGGCAACAATGGTAAGAGCCCTATGATCAGATGCTTATAAAAAAAATTGGGCCCAGAAACACTGCACCATGTTCTATGGGCATTGTGTAGGTGCAGGGGTGCCTCAGTTGGCGCTAGCCAGTCCAATGTGAATCAGCGCAGGGGAAAGGACACAAATGAGGCTTAAGCCTTAAATGAGGCACAGTCAGCCCTTTCTCAGTGATGCAGTACAGCACTGAAAGGTGACTTTCTGCGATGCACTGCATCACTTTGCCATTAACATAGCCCTAGATTTCTATTTGTGACTTTTTCAAACATAGAATTTTATTTCACATTTACTCCCAATGTACTTGGCTACAGAGATTACATCTCTTGTAGAGGGTTCTGTGTTACACTTCTTAGGCCATGCCCTTTTTACAGAACCTCCTTTTTCACCCTGCTAAAAACACGAAATATAAATCAAGACTTTACCTTTGAAAGGCTAGTGGGCCGAGGAAGAGCAACCCACAATTTAGTACTGTGTCTCTGAAAAATGGGTGAGACCGCGGCAAAGTCTATCAACATTTGGATTAGTGTCTCTGAAAGACTGGTCTATTCTCTGCCATTTCGTCTCTCAGGGCCTGATTACGATGACGGTGGAACCACTACCAACAGCCCATGATAATGAGGATGAGAATTCCTGCCTGGCACATTAGTTTGGGGGTCAAATGGGTGGCGGTCAGAGACCCCAACTGCCACAGATCTGATGGGCTTTAGGAGCCTGTCGGACCGTCAGAGGGAACTTCAATCGTACAATGGTGGCAGTGCCTGCTAGGCACCACCGTAGGGATTATGATGTCCCTCACCGCTGGACGTTTCATGGCAGTTTACCCATCATGAAAAGGTTGGCAGAAAGGTATATTGGTTGCCAGTGGCTGGCCCCCTTCCCCCCTGGCCCTCAGCTTTGGGTTTTGGGGGGCACCTATGGTGTCCCCCTACATATCCCTGAACCATGTGGCAGACATCGCATGGTGCCTGCCACGTAGTACAGCGATATGTGTCATGTCTATTATTTGTACTACGGCATGTGCTGCAGCCCGCAGCACCCGCTGCAATACAAAATATAGACATTGCCACAACCGTTGTGGCGGTTTCATCCTAATGCCTATGGCGGGACCGCCAACAGCCAGTCTGGCGGTCCCATTTACAAAAGGATAGCGGTCGATCGAAAGTCCGATGTCATCATAAAAAGGCCCTCAATTACTTTGTAGGTGTTCTCATGTTTATTTCTCACAAAATTCTTCACATGATCGAAATAAAGCTGGGACTACTATAAGCATTCATTCCGGAGAAGTCAAGGACTAAATAGGGTTGGAGCCTTGACTAGTTTTTAAAAGAAACAGTATAATGTACACTGACTAGTAGTGTAAAAAGCTTGTATTGTAGTGAAGGAAGACGGTTTTCGGGCATGAAACTTCCACAAACATCTAAGGCACGTTTCATTTGCACATACACCATAAGGCAATCCATGTCACTGGACGCTATATAGAATAATTCACATCCTCACTCAAACTGCATGCCCTCAATCCTCAGACCTTCATGAGACAGTCATCCCCATAGAAAAGGAATAGGTCTCATAGTTGTGAAGTCGACAAAGCTAATGGATCCCAGCTATAAATCAAATGAAGCCTGATTCTCAGAAAACAGAACAACACTTATAAAGTGACCACAATCAAACAATCAATCATCAAATATGTAGAACACAAAGCTATTCAGTGTGTCCCCGCGCTACTAGGCTCACTGATTATCATTGCTGACACATAATCACTTAAATTCTCTTTCAAATAGCCATTTCTTAAGAAGGTGTTTGAAGGTCTGTTCATCGTTTATCTCCTGAAGTTGCAAAGGGATTAAATTCCAGGCAGAGGTAGCGAAGAACAAAAAGGAGGAGCCACCCCATTTGTTCCTCTTAGTTCTTGGGACCACCGCCAGCAAAGCGTCAGAGAATCATAGGGATTGAGCTTCTAGCAGCATGAGAGAAGCATCAGGATTGGCCGCAGTAAAATCTGGGAGCCTGTGTCTGCAGAGTAGGGGAGCAGAAGAGGGCGATGCAGCCGGTTACAGTTTTTTTTTTTATTAATTTAATTAATTGAAGGTGGATGCAATAGAAGGATCTGTATGGTTGCATGCCAGACATATAATCTGACATTGATATAGTTTCCTAAACATCGATTACAAAACTATTTTCCCATTTGGAGTAGTTTTTACTATTACCTGCAATCTGACAATATTTTTGAAAATGATATTTGATATTTGGGGCACATTATTTATGACTAGTGTTATTCTGACAACGACATTCTGGTGAAACACCGATCTGTATATGTCTAAAATATGTAATCCCTCTACCACTCATCCTAGATTCTCAGTAAAAAAATAAAAATAATAATAAGCACTAAGATCTGAAAAAAAATGTGGTCTCCTTGCAACTTACGTGAAATGTGGTAGGAACCTGTGGTGGAATCTGGCTGCACGGCTCCCTGAAGCAATCACTGAACGGAAGCAGGAGCCCCATGGCAATGATTCGGGAGCAAAGCTGCTCTGCTTCTTCCGGCTGTGCGTTGTCCTGCTGACTGAACAGCTTCTCCAACAGAGTGCGGCCTGCCGAAAATAAAGAACGTCAATGATGCAAATTGTTTACAAGATATTGGTTTGCATGAACCCTGTGAAATGAACAATCAATGCATGATAAAAAAAATGAGAGTCTGCTGCCATTTTGAAACATATGCCATTCCAAGCGAAAGTATATTCAGCATGACAGCCCAACGATTCAAGATTCTCTAAGAATAAACTTCTACTTTGGGTGGATTGCTTTAAAAAAAATATAGATTGTTATCTATTTCTTCTTCCACAACCTGTCTCTGTACAATACTTTCTGAAATGGTCTTTCTTGCATTCAATGCTGGATTACTTATTCTCTCCATTTTGGCTCCTGTATTCTGGAACTCCCTGCCTGATCATCTCAGGGCCTCAAAACAATACTCCCTCTTCCGTAAGGGACTGAAAACTTTTTTGTTTGCTCAGGCCTTTCCACTCTAATGATCCTTCCTTTTCTGCCTGCATGCCGTCAAAAGCGCCAAGAAACCGTAATGGTGTAAGATGCGCTATATAAACTTTTTAAATTCAAATTCAATTCTCTACCCTAGTTTCTTCTAAAATGTAGATTTTTTTTAGCTCCTTCCACTTATGGTGTATCCCTACACTTTTTATTTCTGTTGTATGTACTTTATTCAATAAAAAGATTTATCATAAAAGTATGTACATCCTTATACATTATAAGTAAAAAAATCCAACAATCCATTATACATACAACCATAGTACACTTTTTATTTAATTTCCACAATTTTCCTTTTCTCTCACAACCTCTTCTCAGAATGTGTGCATGAACTTTATTGAACATACAAAAAGGTGTAGGAGTCTCTTCTACGTCACGTAACTGCAATATTAGATAAATTGCCCAGAAAAAAAGTTTGATGTCTAGCCACAGTTTTTGCCATAGTTCATAATGGGATTTTCGTCTGCATCATGGGCAACTCATTTAATTTCGATATTATTTTTCATTGAACATAATTGGTTCAGTGATAGTATTGTTACAGAAAATGCCTATGTTTGAAAGAAGACTGGTTGCATAGAAAGACAATTATTGCTCAGGAATGGCAAGAGTGCAGATGACATCACAGGTGGATTTTTGATTTGTCTTTGCTCAGCTCATACCCAAAAACAGACACCAAGGGGCATATTATCAAGGGGGTTTATCTCCGCTTTTTTGGCTTTAAAAGCCAAGAAAGCGGAGATAAAATTATCTCCCTATTACCTAGCTGTCGCTAACACCAGTTACCGACAGCTAGTAGGAGATAGCGACCATCTTGGGCCCCACCTTGCATGTCAGTGATATTTATCACTAATGACATGCAAAGTGGGCATGCCAAGATGTTAGCGACTGGAAACAGTCGCTAACATCGCTTTCTCCTATTACCAACTAAGCGCGAATATCTCCAAAAACTAACACCTGCCCTGAGCAGTTCTTAGCCATGTTATCCAATGGGAGGTGGATAACATGGCTAAGAGCATTAGCTCGGTAATGCATGAATATCGCTGACTTTTCAGCGATATTCATGCATTGAGGCCGTTTTTTATCGCATTTGAGATAAACCTTGATAATAGCAAGGTTTATCTGCCATAATTTCTGACGATGCTTAGCGTTAAAAAATTTGTTGCTAAGCATCGTTAGCGATAAATATCGCTTAACGTTGGTAATATGCCCCCAAGTTTCCAATAGTGTTAAGGTCTGCTGACAAAACAGTGTCAATTGTTCTAGTAAAGCTAAAGGTAAAGGTGGCCATAGCGGGCACCGGGCAAAGCCCCAGTGTGCCACACGGGTGGGGGCCGGTTTTAGGCCCCTGGCCTGGGGGCGTTTTTATTACAGGGTCATTTTGCAGCATAGCTGCAAAATCGGACTTGTAACAAAATCGGCCCAAAACCGGCCCCGGCAAAGAGCCCGGCGGCACCTCCGACCCCCCCCCCCCCTACCCCCCCCCCCCAGTGGGGAGCGGGGGACGGCCGAGCACTTTGCCAGGGCCGGTTATGGTTGCCAGTCCGGTCCTGTGCATGTACCGCAATATTGTATGAGTTATACCAATAGAATTCTGGGGTTAGACCTTAGGAGTTGATAGGAAAGGAACAGGGCTAAGAGGTAAACCTGGCAAGTGCCAGGCTAAGATTAAAGAATTTCATCATCATCTTTATTCTATCATATTAGAAATGACCATAAAAGCACACATAATAAATACATGAATAAAAATGTTGTGACAAGAATATTATCATTAAGGTTCCAAAAATGTTCTTCATGATCCTAGAATAAGATGAGAATGCATTAAAAAACATAATAAAAGAGGCAATTAATTTCTTGAATATTAATTCATTAACATTTACAATCAGCTTAATGGGCTAAATGGCAACCCTTCCTTCTTCATACAGGCCCATGAGAATGTTGCAACAAAGTAGCAAACCAAGGGATCAGGTAGTGTTTTTCGATAGAATAATGCTACCCAACACTGCTTGTGTCCCATTTTCTTTAGAATTGGCTTCAGGTATGCCTTCCTTTCGCTCTCATAGAGCCCACAGAATAGGACTATATGCAATTCGGATTGTGATGATAAATTATCACACGGGCACATGATTAAGTTGGAATGGTTATATGTTTTTTCTGGATAACCAAGCATTAAGGGAATTAAATTAGTGCGGAATCTTATGAATCTATGGGTGCACTGTTTATGTTAGCGAAATAGGAAAATTCTCCCACCATAGGCGGTGGGTTACGGTGATTAACCTGTGCTGTGGATTTCTCCTGATAATATTCCCTGTGCTTGTGTTTAGCCTTTAACATAAACATGCCGATGACTTTCTGCTTAGACACCTTCTTGCGTGCCAGGGAGTCTTTAAAAGGTTTGTGGAGCCCTATCTCGTTTAAGACTGACTCCACGTAACTTAGCCACTTTGACCTTTTTCAGTTATCCATCGCTATACAGTTCCTTATTACCATTTGGGTCAACGGTACTGTATATCTCCTCCATATAGAGTGCCATTGGAGGAGCGGGGCTAGATGTATATATTGTGATATATAGGGGAGGGCCAATTCCGTATGTAAAATACCATTTGCAAAAGAAGGGGGGAGACCCACTACTGATTTAAAACAGTTATTTTCTATAATTTGTAGTGGTGTAGATGTAACCATGCCCCATACCCCAGCACCGTAGGTCACTGCCACTTTTACTCTGGCCTGATATATGTTTTGTAATGCCAATAAGGGCTTGGCACCTTATTTCTTTGCAAAGGTTTTTATGGCCATGATACCCCTCTCCATCACCAGCCTCCTTCCTTCCATCAATTTTGCCCATGACAAGTCTTTGTTGAAAAGAATACCCAGGTAGAGAAAAGAGTCTTGAACCTCAATTTTCCCTGTGTCTGCACTAAAATATGGGACTTTGTCTCTTTTAGCGCTACCAGCTATGATTATAAAAGACTTTACTTGATTTACTTTTAGGCTTAATGAGTCCATAAAAGAGACATACGCTGTTATAAGCTTTTGTAGCCCAACCCCTGTTCTTGCAATTAAAACAGCATCATCTGCATAAGACAGTATTGGTAACATTTGGTTTTTGAAGATGGGAATGTCCCTAGTGGCCACTATAAGTGCCTACTGAACTCCATTTTTGTATAAGGAGAAACGAAAAGGGGTCAATACACAGCCCAGTCTTACTCGTTTGGAGATTTTGAAATGGCGTGTACAGTCACCAGTTTTAGTATAGCGCACTGACGCTGTAGTATTTACATAAGATTGCCTTATATAATTTAAAATAGCTGGGTCAACCCCCATCGACTCCATTATGACCCATATTTTATCATGGACCACGCAGTCGAACGCCGCGCTGAGGTCCTTGAATGTCATATATAGTTTGCCATCTTTCATATTTGTATATTTTTCAATAGTCAATGCTAAATTCAGACATTGGTCTACAGTACCCCTTCCCTGATGAAAGCCATACTGGGCCTGGATCAAGATCTTATTATCTTTAGCCCGACTCTCTAACCTAGAGAGGAGGAGACAGACCATAAGCTTTGATGTTGTGTCCAGCAGGGATATTGGTCTATAGTTTTTTGGGGCAGCTCTATCCCCTTTTTTATAGATGGGCACTATGACCCCCGAAGACCACGAGTGGAGGGGGGCTGTTTGGGCTTTGCTATTTAGGGCATTGGTTAGGTGTGGGATCCACAGGTCGGGGTTAGTTTAAAAGAAGTTGATTGGGACCCCATCTGGACCTGGGGCCATGCCCGAGCTACATGATCTCAGCGCCACCTGTACTTCATTAAGTGAAAAGAATATAGGTGTATGATGCGTTTCCAATGTTGTTACTTTATGATTATTAGTGTCGCGATTTGAGGCAAAGATGTTCTCATAATGAGTTACCCATGACTCCTCATCGACATTGACATCCGTTGTGGGAATGTTTGGGGTTTTAAAATATGGTGCGTTGACTAACTTCCAAAATTGCAGCTGTTACTAGAACAGACTGCCTTTTCCAGGTCAGCCCATAGGGCCTCTCTGAGTTCTTTATCTCTTGCTTTCCTTGCAGAATTATATGAAGCCCAGAGCATTCTTATTTGAGCGGGGTTACTGGGGTTAACTTTTAAGGCTAACATCAGGGCCTTTCTAGTTTTTTGTGCATGGTGAGTTAAACCATCCCTTGCCATCTCCACTCTTTATGGTTTTTGTTTTGTTAGGGCCAGTTTTATTTTTATTAGGACATTACAAAAGGCAGGCACGACTGTCCCTGCCTCTAATTCTGAATCTAGGCATAGTTGGATATCTTCTTGTGCGTTTGATATGAGTTCAGGGACCTGCGTAGTTACGTCAATGTTGGCCTATTTGAGCTGGATCCCGTTTTTCCTACAAACATTTGGCGTTCCAATATTTCTGTGAGGTTGACCCCCGGATATGGGTACCTTCAACTCCATTGAGACCATAGCATGCTCACTAAAAATTGTAAAAGAATTACAACTCCTTTCTACTCTCTCCGCTAAAGGAGCAGTCATTAGTATATAGTCTATCATAGACTCCACCTCATTTCTAAGGAGCCCGGCAAGGGATCTGTTGTGAGGTCTGAGTCCGAAATAATTTCTAGGTTTAACGAGCCCATTAACTTGTTTAATCCATTTCCATATTTGCTATGTGTAAAGTGATGAATGGGGTTTCTCCTCATATCCTCTAAGCCGCACACTGATTGAAGAATTTAGAAAATTACCATTCAGCTTAGCATTTGCTGAGAGACTGTCATAGAGCCATTACCATAGAGGTGAAACAGTTATCACACCTAAATCTGTGAAGTGTGACATGCAGGAATGTCAAGGAGACTTTGCCAAAACAAAATAGTGCCTAGAACTCTAACTGCAATAGGCAATGCCAGGAGTCTGGCTTTTTCAATTACATGAGTCAAGAGGCAGACACTTTCACTCGATAGGCAACCTTTCCTAAAGACAGTCGGCGAGGGGTGTACAAGGTCTCGGATTACCTTCTTAAGTCTGTCTGCAAGAATTCTGGCATATACTTTAGCATTTCTAGTGATCAGTGACACTGGCCTATAATGTTTCATGAGTAAGGGTTCCCTCTCGGAATAACCACTATAGCTACTTCTGCTTCAGGGACCTGGACCTTACAGAACTTTGTGCAAAGTGTGAAGAGGTCCATATGAGGATCTATAATTTCCTGTGAACATAATTTCTAGAAAAGAGCTGGCAAGCCTTCGGAATCTGGGGCATTAATGTAGTTTAATGATTTGATGGCTTTTATAAATGTCATTCTTTCTGTTGTTTTTTTATGCAAGTTTATTACCTTCAGATACTATAGACTAGGTAATATTTAAGTAATCCACGCCAGCCTGGGTGTCAACCTTCCTATCAGTGGCATAAGAATTCTTGGGAATTGTTGTAATAGTTACAGAACATAGCAGCAATATCTTTTGCAAAGGTGAAAATAATACCATTAGGATCTTTAATGGATGTGTCACTGATCTGTTTTTTTGTTGAACTTTAGGTAATTAATAACAGCTTTTGCTTCCATATTTATGAGGCAGGGCTGAATGACTTCATCTAAACTGTAAGAAACAACAATTAGAAAGAGGGTCTCAGGGCATGTTTTGAGACCATAACATAGACCCCAATTCTCAATCATGTAGCAACACAATGAGTGTATATGGACCTATAAAGAGGTCTGATTTAAGCCTGAACGGGTGTGATCTACTTATATGGAGGAAAATAAATCATACCTGTGTGTTTTGTAAACACAACATGGTGTCACCGGGGTGTGAAAAGTACCCATCAGTGTTCGTTCTGTGCCGCCCTTGTCATCATTTGGGTTTTTCCCTCCACCAGGGAGGAAAAAGTCCTCCTCATAGAAGCTATTAAGGTAGGAGGACGGGCATCACCTCACCTGGCTGCAGCTCAGGTAGTAGGAGCACCGCGCTGTCCGTCGGTAATCCCGGCTTCCCTCAGAGCTAACTGGGAAGGACTTTCCATGATCTGATCCAGGTGATATGGTTATTAGTTTTAAATTTTAAATACACTTTTTGAAGTAGCGAACGGTCCTGATTGAAAGCTGTGGAAGATTCCACATTTAGCTGAAACATGTTGACCAACTTCTAGATAAGCAGCTATTTGGTAAAACTGCTTTTTTCCATCTTTGCACTGTTTTTAAACTTTGGAAGTCTGGGAGTCATTCAATAAAATATTTTTCTCCCCACTCTCCAATTTTATATATGCACTTTTCCTATCACTCACGCACTGCACACTAGTTACCCTATCATACGGTGCCAACTTTAGTCATTATATACCATATCCATCTAACTTAAAAGATTGGCATTGCTCATTGAGCACTTCCACTTTGATTGCCAACATACGCTCCCTGGTGGAGGGAAAAACCCAAATGATGTCAAGGGCGGCACAGAACGAACACTGATGGGTACTTTTCACACCCCGGTGACACCATGTTGTGTTTACAATACACACAGGTATGATTCCTTTTCCTCCGTATAAGTAGATCACACCCGTTCAGGCTTAAATCAGACCTCTTTATAGACCCATTGACACTCAGTGTGTTGCGTCATCTAAACTGTCCCAAAACCGACTCTGCGCACTTCTGCTGCCCCACACCATGGTTCTATGAGGAAGGAAAGCTCACCCTGCTGCTGAGCTTTACCTCTTTTCGAAGAGAGCTAAACTTGCACCTCTGCTGCCCCACGCCATGGTTCTATGAGGAAGGCTAGTTCGCACTGCTGCTGCCCGAATTGTACCTATTTTCTAAGAGCGCAAAACTTGCACTTCTGCTGCCTAACAGTACATGTTCTATGAGGAAGGGAAGCTCACCCTGCTGCTGAGCTGTACCTCTTTTCTAAGAGAGCCAAACTTGCACTTCTGCTGCCCCACGGCATGGTTCTATGAGGAAGGAAAGCTCACCCTGCTGCTGAGCTGTACCTCTTTTCGAAGAGAGCTAAACTTGCACCTCTGCTGCCCCACGCCATGGTTCTATGAGGAAGGCTAGTTCGCACTGCTGCAGCCCGAATTGTACCTCTTTTCTAAGAACACAAAACTTGCACTTCTGCTGCCTCACAGTACATGTTCTATGAGGAAGGGAAGCTCCCCCTGCTGCTGAGCTGTACCTCTTTTCTAAGAGAGCAAAACTTGCACTTCTGCTGGCTCACGCCATGGTTCTATGAGGAAGGGAAGCTCACCCTGCTGCTGAGCTGTACCTCTTTTCTAAGAGAGTGAAACTTGCACTTCTGCTGCCATACGCCATGGTTCTATGAGGAAGGCAAGTAGGTAAGTAAGTTTATTGTTTGTAGTTAATTAAAACCTTTACAATTTTGTTGCATAAAAAACAAATGATTTAAAGATAAAATGTATAAACTGGCAGGGTGGTTAAAATAAAAATTTCTGTAACAACTATGTGAGTAGTATTATTCTGAATAAAATTACAATGTCTCAGTTCATAGCACTTCACACTTCGGTTTTGTGCCTTTTCTCTCCTTTTTCTCAGTGCTCACGATTAACTGTGATGCCTTTTGACAAAATTTGGCAGCCCTGCAAGCTGTCTGCAGCTGGTGGCTGTTCAGTGCTAGCATGACGGCCTGACAGCATGATCTAATTTGAAAGAGACGGAATATGTGGAGTAGATAATTACGTCTCAAAGTCCTCAAAGACGGACAAATGCACAATATATGCATCAGTGATTCTTCCGTTTGGCCACATAATCTACAGGCAGAAGTCGGCCATGTTTGTTTCCATGCGAGTGTCTGGTCTTTTAAAATGAAGAATCCTAGCCGTAAACTTAGTAATGTTTTTTGGGTAGCTGGAGTTATATGGTTAACTAAATAAGGTTGAGGCTCAATTTTCTCATACGTGGCCAGCACCGTCCAACCATGTTTTTTCATCGCTAATGCGGCTTTATCTATTATCCAAGATCTTTGCTTTGCAGCCCCATTGGCTGCTTTTTTGAAGGCCGCAAACGTTTGGTTGGTATTCCATGCCTTTTCCCTTTTGAGGTTTGACAGTGCATCCTCCACTACTGTTTTCCAGGCATTTTTCGCCTTTGTCTGGTTTTTCATCTCAGTCCAACAGAGGCCCATGAGCGATTCCTCTTGTGCTGCCCTTAATTTCCAGCCTGTTTTTAGTGCAGCTGCTTGTCTGACTTGGTGCTGATTTGGTAGACCAACTTCCAAGCGTATCTGCGCTTGGGATACGAATCTCGGGATCCGAAAAATTTATTTAAACAACTCTGATTGTTGTGTGTTCAGGAAATTTTTCGTCTTTTCCTTTATACAATTCCGACCCGTATGTAAGAAATGGTAAGAACTTCGCCGCGATTACCTTCAACAGGTGTGAATTGGATGGGCATTTCAATTTTGTTTTTAATAAGTTTAGAGCGAACCGTAGTTTGTTTGCCTGCGCCTTTCTATATGATTGATGCTCTTTCAGACTCCACCTGTCGTCGACTACTACTCCCAGATATTTATAGGAGGTGGTCTGCTCTATTGTGTTGCCTGCGATGTGCCAGTTGGGGGATTTCCTCCCTGCCCGTGAGGCGAAACAGACGATCTTCGTTTTTTTGTAGTTAATTTGTAAGCCTTGTGCAACGATATACTCATGGAGCTTCGAGATGGAACGTTGTAGGCCCAACGGGGTCTGACTACAAAGTACGATGTCATCTGCATACTGTATGCTCCTAATTTTGTAGTTGGCCAATTTCGGTGGATCACTTTGCGTCTCCGCGAAGCACTTGTCCAAGTCCGCGGTAAAGATGTTGAAAAGAGTTGGTGGCAGTACACAGCCCTGCTTGAGGCCTACATGGGTGGGGATTTTTTCTGTTGTTTTGTCGCCATTGCCTAGTTTAATTCTCACCCAAGTGGAATTTTATAGGTTTATGATGGCCCGCAACAGCTTTGATGGTATTCCCCAGTTGGCCATCTTTTGCTATAGTGCCTCCCTCGGGACTGTGTCGAACGCCGCTTTGAGGTCTACAAAACACGTATACAGCTTGGTTGACTTTTCCCGTGCTTTATCCACCAAGAGGTTTAGCGCCAGCAGGTTGCATGATGTATTTGTTCCCGGCCTAAAGCCCGTCTGCGTGATCGGCAGTATCTTGTTTGCGCTAACCCAGTCTTCCAAGGCCCTCAGAAGGTTCGAAGCATAAATTTTGGCCTCAACGTCTATAAGCGCAATAAGGCGATAATTTGCTGGATCAGTCCTTATACCTGCCTTGAAGATAGGATGCAAAATGCTACCTCTCCATGACTGGGGAATACTCCCGGTCTGGAATACATTGTTGTATAGTGGGGTAAGATATTCTGCCCAAAAATTTTGATCTTGTTTAAAAAGTCCATTCCGTAAGCCGTTTGGTACTGGTGCACCTTTGGACCTCAAGTTTTTAAGTACCATAGCTACTTGGGATGGCGTTATCCAGTTTTCATTGAATTGTGGGTCATCTTCTTGCTTTTTATTTGGATGAGAGGACTGCTGATGTGACGTCCATGCTGGGGTGTTGTTGCCTTGTGAATTCTCTAAATGCTGAATCCACTCTTTCTCAAAGATGTTTGCATTGAAGGTCTGGGCCGCTCCGTTTGCAACTTTGTTTATTTCTGCCCAAAAGTTCCTGTTGTTATTTGATTTACTAGAAGCTACTAATGATTGCCAGATGTCTGTTTGGTGTTTGGATTTTTCCGACCAAAACGTCTTTTTTATATTTTTGCCTTAGCTTATAGATTTGTCTGGCCGTGTCTTCTCCATTCATCTTGGCTGTTGCTTGTAACTTTTTAATTTCTTGATTTAGGATCCTTTTTTTGCTCGCTATGGAACCCAGAAACGGTTGGGGAGCTTTACATATTTTCCTTTTGTGACTATGGGTTCGATGGCCAAATCTCTCAGTTAATCTTATAGTCAATCTTTCCCAATTTTCCTGGTAGGCGGATGAGTCTTCACCCTTCGCATCTGTATGGATGCTTTTCAGATACGTCATTATTTCTTTGATGTTATTTCCATTCCATGCTAGTCTCTTGAGGTTATAGAGACTTGGAGATTCTGTCAGGGTTTTGCAAGTTGGGGCCTTTGTGTGTTGGATACTAAATTCGAAAGCTTGCAAACTGTGATCACTATCCAATTTGTGGATTATTTCGTAGGCGGTAATGGTTTGTAAAGTCTCTAGATCCACAACGGTATAGTCGAGCACTGATTTGGCCAGATTGGCTATCCTAGTTGCGGATGCTGGTTGATCTTGTGGAAAACGGCCATTCAAGGCGATCATTCCAACCTCAGCAAACATTAGAGCACACTGTTGACCGATCTTATCCTTTTTTTGCAGGTTTGTTATAATCCTCGGGATAGGTTGGCCATTCCGTTTATTTTGATACATTATATGTGCATGGTCCTTTTGAAGCAAGAACATATTCAGGTCACCCGACACAACTAGCCCCGCCTGCGGGTAGATGGATTTCATTGATTTGAGGAGGGCTTTTAAGGTCAGAATTTTCTCCACTTTTTCCTTGGGATCTGGATGTAAGTATATATTACAGATTATCATTGACATTGGGTCATGCGCTCTCTGCGATCCATTGCCGGTGTCTTGCATCAACTCAATTTTGATACACTGGATCCATTGTTGTCCTGTGTCGATGGTAACATGGGTCCAAGGGATACCTGTGTTCAGATAGATCGATAGACCTCCGGCTGCCCTTCCCGAAGGCCCTTTTTTTTTGGCGTGTAGTTGGATTTCCTTAAAATCGTCTATCTGCTGGGAAGACATTGACCAGGTTTCTTGTAGTAGGATAATGTCGAATTGTTTTAGGAATGACATTAATTCTGCATAGTTAGTTTTACCCCCCAGACTGTTGATAGTCCACGAGCAGGCTTTCAGAGACGGTTTTCATGCTTCCACCATCCTTGCATCCAATGTGTTTTGCATTGGGGGTAATATTTTCCGGCATTCTTTGAAACCCCCTGACTGGCCTTGATGGATGATACGTAGATTGGCCCATCCTCCCTCAACGGTGTCCATGCCGCCAATGGCTCCCCGGAGAATACCGACTTCTAATTTAGGTGTTTTTCCTGCCAACATGGATAGTGGGCCTGGGTATCTTTCTGGCGGCACAGGTCTGATTTCAATGCCCCAAATGGCGAACTCTTCTCTGTGTCGCCAAACTTCTTTGGCTGTTTCGGGGTCCTTCCAGGTTGCCACTGTCATTTCTTTCCCGTTTGTATTGGGAATTATTTTGAATTCAATGCTTTCTATATGGGCTGAATTCACATGTTTTAACGACTCAAACAGGTTAGAGAGTTTGATGATGGCACTCCGGCTGAGAATGTCATGCTTCCCCCTAGAGTTGTAGTGCGGTGTTATTTCCTGCGTTATGGATCCCGCTGGGTAGGGGGCTTCTGGCTTCTCTTCCTGATTTGTGAACCAGATGTGATTATTTGCATTTGATGATCTAGCCGGGCTGCACTGGTTTTGGACATTCGCCTGAATTGCTGGCTCGATTACAAAGACCGCCTGCTGAGATCTAAAATCCGTCAGAGCGTGTGAGGTGGGTCTCTGCTCCATTGCAGGGAAAGTTTCTTTTGGTGCCGTCACCATTTTCGGAAAGTAATGCGAGATATTTTTCTGTTGTACGTGCAGCTTCTGCCCCAGAGGGCCGACCGTCGGTTGCCTGCTCATTTGGGCTTGTGTTAAAATTGGGGCATTTTGGCTCTTTATGTTGACTGTTGGTTTTACATCCAAGGGCGGAAACATCGTTGGGGATATAAGCCCACAATCCACTTGTTCTACCGTGTCCGCCTTTGGCATCTCTTTGCGATTCGGCCCTTGCGATGTTGTTACTGTGATTGTGTTTGGGTTGATAATTCTTATAGGATCTTTTTTTCCCTGGTGTTTATTGTGTCTAGATTTCCTCTGTCTCTTGCGTTCACGCTTTGTCAGTGGGATGAACTGAGTTTGTGGCCCGTTGAAAATTATCCCCGGATCTTGCCTCCCCAAGTTTTCCGGCTCGTCCATGCCTCTGATGGATTGATTCCCGTTAATTTGGGTCACTTCTTTTCCTGTGTTGGCTGGCTCCAGAATACGTTTTCGGGGGTATGTAGTGGCATCTGTGATTTCTGTCCGGGTGGGCGAGGGATGCTGTATTGGACTATCGGCCGTTTGGTCAACCCTTATGTCCTCAGTATATGATACGGCACTGTCGGTTGAGCTTAACGAGCTTTCGGGATGAGTGCCTATGCCTGGGATTTCAGAGGAATTATGGGCAGCATTTGGTTTATTTTGTACCTCTGTCAGAATGTCTGTTAAGATGGCCGGTAACACTTTGAGCTGGTTCATTGTTTCAAAGCACTGACATTCGTGGTATGTTGTATGCGGGTCTTTCTGTACCCGTTCAATGAAAGAATTTAACTCGAGGATCTTTTTGTCTATGCCCACCACGTGTGAGGCTAAGGTTTGCAGAATATCTATCTGTAACTCCAGCTTTTCAGAGTGTTGGGATAGTGCTGAAGAGATAGTTTCCATGATGTTTAAGAACGGCGGCCACCGTGGTGCATAAGCTGGTAAACTATCTTCTGCTGGGTGTCTCTGTTCTTGGGGACTGCGCCGATCTTTGTCCCTTAGTTTGTGTCTTGCTGAACCTAGAGCTCGTGGGACTCGTGAGTCTAGCAGATCTCGTCGGTCTCCACCCAAACCCGTGTCTGGGATAGGTGTTTGATTAGCCATTGTGTTCCTTTGCTCAAGGGACTTTGGCGAAGCTATATTGCTTGATGGGGAAATGTTGAAGTGCAGGGGAAAAAGCCCAGACGGGCGATTTGATGTTTTTCTATTGATCATTTGGCTGGATGTTATAGGACAGGCGCCGGAGGAGATGAATACCTCCTGCGAGTCTGGACTTACTGTGATTTTTGGCGTGATGGTATGCTTTTTATAAGCCTCTGTGTCTGGCGAGCCACCCTTTAGCTGAGTTTTACTGTTAGTTGGCTTCTTTTCATCTATAGACTTGTCCTTGTTGTCTTTTTCTGTTACGACCTTGTCCGGAAGGTCCTTGTAGTCCGTTTTCAGAGCTAATCGAGTGACGGCCCGTCATCAAAAACCACCGGGCCAAAGTATGAGCCTAGGCTTAAAGAGCGCCGTATATCTGGTGCAATTGGTGCCTTGGGTGTTTCCATTATACCCTCGGTACGCTCAACACTTGGCGCAATGTCAGAGTTGGTCTTGCTATCTTCCGCCTTTGTGTTTATTTGGGCCTTCACCGTAAGTTGGTTTGTCCTGTTGTTTGAATATTTTGGGAGATTTTCCCAGGGATGGTGTCTAGTCTCTTGAGGATTGTTGCTCTGTATGCTATTCTGGAGCTGTCGGGCTTTGGTCGGTGAAGTCGCCGACTGGGACTGGGACATTTTTTAGTGCTGAGAACGATCTTGGATTCGGTTCATGTGTCGCTGACGACGCAGATGGTGTGGCTAAGATTAAAAAGTCTGTGATCTTGGCGTTTCTAGTGCCTACGGTCTTCAGTGGCGTTTTGGTGGTAGAGGCGCTGGCTGTGGAGTCTGGCGCCTCTGAAGTGTCCTCTGGTAAGTCCTCGTCGGATGAGTGGGTGAGTTCCTCGCTCATTTTCATGCGAAGTGGTTTCCTTATGCTTGCTCTAGGTGAGGGGACTGTTGTAAGTCTCCCTGATCTCATGGTGAGATATAGGGTGTTTTATGGAAAACTCTCCCCCCTCTCCTTTCGGCCTCGCGAAACCCTGGTACGTGCGCGCACCGGGGTGGGCAGGAGTGAGCAGGGCTGTGCTCTGTGCTCAGAGTGCTGAATTGTTTTTAGGTTTTAGAGGAGTGTTTGCACCGGAGCCAAAGAGCCAAGACTTAGTGGACAATAAACCAGTCCCAGCCGGGACGCAAGTATCAATAATAGTTAGTCTGCCCTGCTACAATCATCACCTTTGTTTATTCATGAGCTCAGCAGAGGCAAAGTAAGATGGGAAGATGGAAAGATGCTGTGAAAAACTGATGGATCACTATTAAGTCACTATTAAGTCAGTGGCAGCTTCAAGAAGTTCCAAACCAAGTCATTCAATGTTTACAGAGTACTAACAAAGTTGATTCGAGAGGAGAGCGCCCTTACGCGCAGTCTCCGACTCTCGAGAAATGTAAATGAAATACCTGGAGGGGTGCAAAGATGCGGGGCCGCAGGATGACCTCCGCACCACCATAAGGAAGTGCCTTCTGTATGCCGGAAAATCCCCTCGAGAGGAGAACACCTTCTGCTGCCTTCACCAAGTCTCGAAAGTGCTTAGGGGGGTCATGTGCAGCGTTGTGCTAGCTGGCCAGTTGTCACAACTCCTTAGCTGCCGCGTCTTTCCAGCAGCGGTTGCGCGTTTTCACTGGCGTTCACTGGCGTTTCTCTCCGTACTCTCCGTGCTCGCTTTAGCCGGGAATGATGTATCCACAACGGCTGAAATGACTGAATTGTTCTGTGGGCACTCGGGGGCTGGCTGAACAAATCCCCCTGATCGTAGCTGCTCGGCGTTTGTTCAGCGTCCTGGAGGCACCAATCCCCCACACATGCGCAGAAGAGCCCCGAACCGAACAGGTGGAGGGGGGCGCGAATCCGGGGCCGGGAGCCTGGAGCCTCGCACAGCGAGCAGCCTCGCCCAGCCTCACTGCAACCTGAGGCCGGGGGCCGGCAACCAGCGTCTCTCCCACCGCTCCCACGCCGCTCCGCAATCAGCAAGCTGAGCCCGCCAGGGGGGACCACCGGGCCGTGACTCGGGGGCCGAGAGCCACACACAGCCAGCAGCAAGCCCACGGTCCGCCGGGAGGGGCCGCGAATCGGGAGCCGGGAGCCTCGGGAGCCTCGCCCGGCCAGCAGCAGCAGCCTCACACGCAGCTTCACAGGTGAGTCAATCGCCAACTTCCTGATTCCGAAGCAAGTGTTTGCACTGCTGCTGCCCGAATTGTACCTCTTTTCTAAGAGAGCAAAACTTGCACTTCTGCTGCCCCACAGTACATGTTCTATGAGGAAGGGAAGCTCACCCTGCTGCTGAGGTGTACCTCTTTTCTAAGAGAGCAAAACTTGCACTTCTGCTGCCCCACAGTACATGTTCTATGAGGAAGGGAAGCTCACCCTGCTGCTGAGCTGTACCTCTTTTCTAAGAGAGCGAAACTTGCACTTCTGCTGCCCCACGCCATGGTTCTATGAGGAAGGGAAGCTCAGCTCACCCTGCTGCTGAGCTGTACTTCTTTTCTAAGAGAGCGAAGCTTGCACTTCTGCTGCCCCTGCGCCATGGTTCTATGAGGAAGGGAAGCTCACCCTGCTGCTGAGCTGTACCTCTTTTCTAAGAGAGCAAAACTTGCACTTCTCCTGCCTCACAGTACATGTTCTATGAGGAAGGGAAGCTCACCCTGCTGCTGAGCTGTACCTCTTTTCTAAGAGAGCGAAACGTGCACTTCTGCTGCCCCACGCCATGGTTCTATGAGGAAGGGACGCTCAGCTCACCCTGCTGCTGAGCTGTACCTCTTTTCTAAGAGAGCAAAGTTTGCACTCCTGCTGCCCCACTGTACTTTTTTAGGTCTCGCGTCAGCGAAAGACCTTATGTCGCCAGTTTTCGGGAATGTGGACAGGAGAGGGTGCACGAGCGCAGAGCTGCTCAGTTTTGACCTTGTGAGCGCGCACGGCGCCGTGCCCCTCTCCTGTCCACATTCCCTTGCGCAAACACTCACTCACGCATGCCCACATACACACACTGCATACACACACACACGCGCACACGCACTTACACTCACACACCCCCAACACTCACACACCCCCCACCACATACACTTACCGACCCCCCAAACTCACCGTGCTCTTCGGGTCAGTCTCGGCAGCAGGCAGACTCGGAGCTCTGCATGACTTCCGTAGGCGGATCCTCAGCCTCCGTGCACGCTTACGGCGACTGCGTCACCGCACTGTGCGATCCTCAGCTCGTTCTAGAGTGCTAATACAGAGCCTCCCTTTGGAGAGTTAGACTGAGGTTGGAGAGGCCCCCGGGCCGAGACATTGCGGCTTTAATATTATTGCAGTGGCCTTCACGAGTCCTTGTTAGCGGAACCGTCACTCCCCCGGCTCACAGCGGGAGTAGGCGAGGCAAGAAGGCCGAAGTGAATGCGAGCCGGCCCGCCCGGCCTGACTCAGCAAGAAGTGGGGAATAAGCGCGCGATTCTCCGGCTCGCGCCGAGGCTGACTGACATGAGCCGACACAAACCCGACCGGAAACAGCCATTACGAGGCCGGCTGTTAAGTAAAGCTCCAGGCGAATGAATTCAAGAGTGCTTTATTTGTAGTGTAATGACACATTGGTAAATTAAGCAGCGCTCCGGTCACCAGCCCTCAACATGGACAGACCAACTCTCACCGCCACTCTCAAACTGGCACAACTGTCATCGGACAAGCCATCTGACGCAACATTGGCAAATTAGGTAAGTCGCGCGGCAGGGACGGGGGTACACAGGGGACAATGCGCGATATGAAAACTGTTAGAGAAAACTGTCAACGTAACACATCTCCTTCCCTAAGAAGAAGAAAACACGAACTGAAGTAAAACACGAAGTCCATGTACTTCATGAACCTGACCACCAGACGCCCATATCAACCATGCGACTTGTTTTCTTTGAGTTTTTACAAACGCAGGTTTTACTTTTGCGCACTTCAGAGGGTGCGAGGCTGTGTTGCGTGTGATGGATTCGAGCTCGTGACCTGCAGATGTCGGAGGCTGTTTTTAACGCACTGACGATTCTTGCTGGCGTACATGAAAGGTTTGAGTTCACTCTTGAAGTCATGGCCGTTTCATTTCCAGCACCACTCTTCGTTCTGCGTGCAGATTGCCACCCAGATCTTTTTACATTACTCGAGTTTGTATCCGAGGCCTTTTTGCTTTTCCCCTGACGCTGTACTCCATGGCCAGTACGCATTAGGAAATCTAATCTGTCCCAGAGAAGTGTGTTGACTTTGTCCCTGCTTGGTAAATTCGTCATGCACTGACTGATACCTGCCATTTAGAGCTGCGAAGTTTGGACACTGAAAACCGAAAATACATTGTTGGCAATCGTGATCTCCCCATAGTGTTGTACAGGAAGCTTTTTTGGTTGTGCAGTTTCCTCCATGTAGATTTTTTTACGTTATTGGACAACTGTGGTTGTAATCTTTACTTCGAGAAATTTTGTTTTTTGTGTTTATATAAATATTGTACTGTTTATACGGAACGACTGTCTGCCCAAAAACTTTGACGGGTGTGCTTGTGGGAGCATGATTAGAGGTGGCATTGCAAATGTGGTAAAAAAATCCACAACTCTGTAATTATAGTTTTGAAAACGGCCATGATATTAATGGTAAAATAATCCAGAGCACGTGTAGCCTGCTCTTATGAAGAGTGCTGTCACATTGATAACCTTAGCAAATTGCTGGCAAATTAAATTTGTCCGAACCCAGACATAGTATGGTGTATGCTTCCCCCAGGTACTATCTCCATCTCTCCCTTTTATGTTCTTTGAAGCCCAAACTCGACATTTGCGTTCCTTGTTATATTTATTCCTGTATTGTTTTTCGAAACACTGAAGTTTGTGCAGAAATGAGTAATACAGAATACTGCGATATATTATTATAGCTTCTGGGCTTCCAAATGGAGGAGAGTTGTAATGGGAAGTTTTGATAAGTCGGAAATGGATGGCCCAGGAAAAGTGTTCTTGCTGTTTGTTCCTTGGTAACACCAGCCAGTCGTCTCGCAATCAGGCGTGCATAGAAGGCGGCTTTAAACCAGCAGATGTCCATGCTGACAGGCCACCTGGGGAAGTTAATGCACCTGTTGCCCAGACCCGCATAAAACCAGTAGGCCGAGGGTTTCATTCCTGTTAGAAAGCTCAGTAGGCTGCTGTGTCTGCTGCAAACGCTGTGTCTAACTTGTGCTCCGAACGCTTGAATCTTAGTAACATAGCTCAGGGGGTTGAGTTATTACTACAGAGATCTTTTGCTAACTCGCTGGTCACCGGTCAGTATTTAACAACAATAGTGTTAACACAAAAAATGTAAACGCTGCGGACACTTTGGCATATGATGGCGCTTGCTTTATAATTGAGCAGTACAACATATTATTATTTTACTATTCTAAGTAGAATAGAATTAGATAGCTGTTGCATTTATTCATATAAAAAAATGATTTGACCGAAAGCAGCTCACATTTATTTTATATAAATAACACGAGTTATTTTTTTCAGGGAAATACAGGGCTTAGGCCATAAAGCTAAGTGCACATCTCTAAGACTTGCCCAGGAATTCCTTTTGCCAGTTCCTTTTTGGTTGCACCATTTTAGTATGAAAAAGTGCATTTCTGTGTGGTCATTAAGACAACTGCACACTTGAACAAGCATTGGAAATGCAATAGGTCTCGCAATAGAATAGTTAGACATTTTTCTTTTTGCAAATGGAAGAGTGGCGTTGCGTGGATGAGTAGCGTTGCCTGGATGAGTGGCGTTGCATGGATGAGTGGCGTGTGTGAGTGGCGTTGCGTGTGTGAGTGGCGTTGCGTGTGTGAGTGGTGTTGCGTATGTGAGTGGCGTAGCGTGTGTGAGAGGCGTTGCGTGTGTGAGTGGCGTTGCGTGTGTGAGTGGCGTTGCGTGTGTGAGTGGCGTTGCGTGGATGAGTGGTGTTGGAATGCAATAAGTATCGCATTAGAAAAGTTGTAGTTATTGGTCTTGTAAATGACATACATTTTTTTTTTTGCGATGCCAATAGTTATAACTTTTGCAAATGTGACACCTATAGCATTTGGAATGCAACATGTTTAGTATTTACGTGACTTATATGGCAGCTCTGGTCGTTATGCTACATCTCTAGATAGTTTTATCTTCCGCAAATGTGACACCTATTGTAACATAATATGTGTTGTGAGGGTGAGTGAGGGGATGAGGGTGAGGTGTTGAGGGTGAGGGGTTGAGGGTGAGTGAGGGTGAGGGTGAGTGAGGGTGAGGTGTTGAGGGTGAGGCGTTGAGGGTGAGTGAGGGTGAGGCTGAGGTGTTGAGGGTGAGTGAGGGTGAGGAGTTGAGGGTGAGTGAGGGTGAGTGAGTGTGAGGGGTTGTGGGTGAGTGAGGGTGAGGATGAGTGAGGGTGAGGGGTTGAGGGTGAGTGAGGGTGAGGGTGAGGGTGAGTGAGGGTGAGGCTGAGGGGTTGAGGGTAAGTGAGGGTGAGTGAAGGTGAGGCTGAGGGGTTGAGGGTAAGTGAGGGTGAGTGAGAGTGAGGGTGAGTGAGGGGTTGAGGGTGAACGGTTGAGGGTGAGTGAGGGTGAGGGTGAGGTGTTGAGGGTGAGTGAGGGTGAGGGGTTGAGAGTGAGTGAGGGTGAGGCGTGAGGGTGAGTGAGGGTGAGGGTGAGTGTGGGTGAGGGTGAGTGAGGGTGAGTGAGGGTGAGTGAGGGTGAGTGAGGGTGAGTGAGGGTGAGGCTGAGTGAGGGTGAGTGAGGGTGAGGGGTTGAGGGTGAGTGAGGGTGAGGGGTTGAGGGTGAGTGAGGATGAGGGGTTGAGGGTGAGTGAGGGTGAGGGGTTGAGGCTGAGTGAGGGTGAGGGTGATTGAGGGTAAGGGGTTGAGGCTGATTGAGGGTGAGGGTGAGGGGTTGAGGGTGAGTGAGGGTGAGGTGTTGAGGGTGAGTGAGGGTGAGTGTGGGTGAGGGTGAGTGAGGGTGAGGGTGAGTGAGGGTGAGTGAGTGTGAGTGAGGGTGGGGGTGAGTGAGGGTGAGTGAGTGTGAGTGAGGGTGAGTGAGGGTGAGTGAGGGTGAGGGTGAGTGAGGGTGAGGTGTTGAGGGTGAGTGAGGGTGAGGAGTTGAGGGTGAGGGTGAGTGAGTGTGAGGGGTTGAGGGTGAGTGAGGGTGAGGGTGAGTGAGGGTGAGGGGTTGAGGGTGAGTGAGGGTGAGGGTGAGTGAGGGTGAGGCTGAGGGGTTGAGGGTAAGTGAGGGTGAGTGAGGGTGAGGCAGAGGGGTTGAGGGTAAGTGAGGGTGAGTGAGAGTGAGGGTGAGTGAGGGGTTGAGGGTGAACGGTTGAGGGTGAGTGAGGGTGAGGGTGAGGTGTTGAGGGTGAGTGAGGGTGAGGGGTTGAGAGTGAGTGAGGGTGAGGCGTTGAGGGTGAGTGAGGGTGAGGGTGAGTGTGGGTGAGGGTGAGTGAGGGTGAGTGAGGGTGAGTGAGGGTGAGGGTGAGTGATTGCGAGTAGCAAAAAAATCGTATGGAGCCTGGGGCGTAGCGCAGGCTCCTGCAGGGGGAGGCTGGGACAGGCTGGGGTACCCCTTGAACTCAATTTCTACGACTATCCCTGAGTTGTGAGAAACTGGTGAGGGGGGGGGATTCGGAAGGACGGGGTGACATCATGTAGATTTACACCATGGCATCGTGCTCCACAGCAAGCGAACGTCTCCCACAAACGGCAACATAGCGCGGCACAAAAACTCGGACTCTTTCCCCTGAGGGAAACGCGCACAGGCCTGCAGAACGGCTTATTTCCACCCTGTCAGAAATGGCACCTCAGCATGTGCCTTCCCTCGTCACTGAACAGGGCATATTGAACAGGGTCGAGGGCTGGAGGGCTGGCAGCTCGTCCTGTTCTCTTCCGTGAATGTCTAGCTGATTTGTCTTGCCAATAAAATATTATTTAACCGGGAGATGGAAACGTGCAGAGAAATGGATAGAGAGTGAGCGGAGACAAATGGAGGCGGGGGCTGGGGAGAGCGAGGGTAGGGAAACAGACAATAGGAAAAAGTAGAAACAGGAAACATGCAGCAATGGAGAGAACACATCAGAAGAGCAGCTGTAAAATGGGATTGCGAGAGGGAAAATGAAAGGACATGTGGGACAGAGGAGAAGAGCACGAGGTGACCCAACAGGAGTAGATGGGTACTGGGGAGACATGACAGAAGTTAGAGATTAAATAGGTGCGACGGGGGTAAGAGGGCTGAGATATAGGGGTGCTTAGAGCGACGGAGATGCAGGGAAGGAGAGTGACGGTCACAGAAGGGGAGAGGTGTATAGAGATGGCGGGAGGCGGAACTATCCCTGAGTTGTGAGAAACTGGTGAGGGGGGGGGATTCGGAAGGACGGGGTGACATCATGTAGATTTACACCATGGCATCGTGCTCCACAGCAAGCGAACATCTCCCACAAACGGCAACATAGCGCGGCACAAAAACTCGGACTCTTTCCCCTGAGGGAAACGCGCACAGGCCTGCAGAACGGCTTATTTCCACCCTGTCAGAAATGGCACCTCAGCATGTGCCTTGCCTCGTCACTGAACAGGGCATATTGAACAGGGTCGAGGGCTGGAGGGCTGGCAGCTCGTCCTGTTCTCTTCCGTGAATGTCTAGCTGATTTGTCTTGCCAATAAAATATTATTTAACCGGGAGATGGAAACGTGCAGAGAAATGGATAGAGAGTGAGCGGAGACAAATGGAGGCGGGGGCTGGGGAGAGCGAGGGTAGGGAAACAGACAATAGGAAAAAGTAGAAAGAGGAAACATGCAGCAATGGAGAGAACACATCAGAAGAGCAGCTGTAAAATGGGATTGCGAGAGGGAAAATGAAAGGACATGTGGGACAGAGGAGAAGAGCACGAGGTGACCCAACAGGAGTAGATGGGTACTGGGGAGACATGACAGAAGTTAGAGATTAAATAGGTGCGACGGGGGTAAGAGGGCTGAGATATAGGGGTGCTTAGAGCGACGGAGATGCAGGGAAGGAGAGTGACGGTCACAGAAGGGGAGAGGTGTATAGAGATGGCGGGAGGCGGACGAGGAAAATGGTTAGAGAAGGAAAGATGAAGGAAGCACGAGGGAGAAAAGGAAGACGTAAGAGGGTGAAAATGCGTAGAAAACAGAAAAGATTAATAGGTGGGGGAGAGGGCTAGCGAGGGGAGAGCAACAGAATAGACGATCGTGATTAGAGGGTGAAAGGAAGAGAGATGAGAGATCGTGGGACGGAGGTGAAGAGAGAGATATTCGTATAACGTGTAAGAGGAGATAGCTGGAGTGATAGATGAGTTGAGATGAGGATGAGGGACATCGAGAGGTAGGCGATTAAATGGAAACGTATTGAAAGGAGATGGGCAGTTGGAGGAAATTAACAAACAAGACGGAGGGCATTGCTGTGGGGAGGGGGTGGAGGAGAAATGCACACGGCGGGCAGGGGAGGGGGCGGAGCGGGGAGAGCGGCATGTGGGTGTGAAGAAGCCGGGGCCTTTGAAGTGAAGCTAAGCTTCACTTCAAAAGGTGTCGGGAGGAATGCGGCTGAGGGAACAGACGGCGATTGCGGCTGAGGGAACTGATGTGCACGCGCTTTTAAGCTCAATGCACATGCGCATTGAGCTTAAAAGTCACGGGCACTGCAAGGAATCGCCACGATTCCTTGCTTCTTAGTTAAAGGTTGTTTAAGCCGCAATAGGCTTGCAAGCTCGATGCGCATGCGCATCGACAGGCGAGACCTAAAAATGATAACAATATTATGCCCACGAAGAGCGCACGCAACCTCTCATACTTTTTCGGTAATGTATTGTCCCATACAGTGAAAAAAGATAATTGTACTAAATACTGTAGCCCTCAAATAAATATGTTCCTAGTTTTCGTATCTGGTTGGACTGTGAATGGTATGTTTGTGCTGAGTGCACTTTGTCGCATGTAGAAACCAGTGCGTATTTTTTATTTTATGTGTACAGTTTTTTTTTATGTAACGCAAACTCAGCCCGAAGGTATCTGAGCACTTCACACAAGCACCCGTTACATTACAGAAGGATGTATTAATTTTTTGTAGGCACGGGGAGATTAAGCGATTTGCCCGAAATCACAGGGTGTTGAGTCGACGCCGAGATTATTCAGTCCTTGCTGACCCACAGGTTCTCCAGTGATCCACCTCCTCCTACTCGGGAAGCAGAACAGGCAGATTTAGGCAGGCATCCTATTGGCTTCAGTGGGACGTGCAGGCGATGAAATCCATTTATTGGTTCATATAGCTACTAATAGTTTCTTCAAAAGGGGTTTTGTTGCAACATATTTCTTTTTCATTTGGCATATTGTAGTGTTTGTATTTCCTTGCCCTCTTCAGCTCTCAAAGAGAAAGCAGAGTGTTTTTCCCCGAGAAAAATAAAAAGGTTTAAACCTAGAACAAAGATGGGAATTAACATCTATCTATCTATCTATCTATCTATCTATCTATCTATCTATCTATCTATCTATCTATCTATCTATCTATCTATCTATCTATCTATCTATCTATCTATCTATCTATCTATCTATCTATCTATCTATCTATCTATCTATCTATCTATCTATCGCCCTCACTCTATCTATCTATCGCCCTCTATCTATCTATCTATCGCCCTCTATCTGTCTGTCTATCTATCTATCTATCTATCACCCTCACTTTATCTATCGCCCTCACTCTATTTGTCTATGTATCGCACTCACTCTATCGCCATCCCTCTATCTATCGATCGCCCTCACTCTATCTATCTATCTATCTATCTATCTATCTATCTATCTATCTATCTATCTATCTATCTATCTATTTATCTATCTATCTCCCTCACTCTATCTGTCTATCTATCGCACTCACTCTATCGCCATCCCTCTATCTATCTATCTATCGCCCTCACTCTATCTATTGATCGCCCTCACTCTATCTATCTATCTCCCTCACTCTATCTGTTGCCCACCCTCTATCTATCACCCTCCCTATATCTATCGCACTCACTCTATCTATCTATCGCATCACCACAGCATCACTCAGCATCACCACAGAATCACTCAGGGGCACCACAACATCACTGAGCTCCGCCACAGCATCACTGAGCTCCACCACAGCATCACTCAGCACCACCACAGCATCACTCAGCACCACCACAGCATCACTCAGCACCACCACAGCATCAATCTGTGCAACCATTCAACAACAACTGGTTCAAATATGTTCTCTCAATGTTTCACGCTTTATTACAAATGTCACAAAAATATGTTAATATTTCACTTCTTTTCTTGGATTTTCGTCACAATAAAATACACTGAACATAATCTTCACAAAAGTTAATTACAAAAGTTTAAGCTATTGCCATTATAAATTACAATAACTTTTATTTAGGTATTAATTATAAAAAAAATTAAAAGCCATTGTTATTTGTAATATCAATACATCTAAGTCACGTAAATACAACACATATTGCATTACAAATGCTATAGTTGTCACATTTGCGAAAGTTAAAACTATTGGCATTGTAAATGACAAAGCTATTCATTTCGCAATTTTCAAAACCAACACATAAATAAAAAATGTGTCATTTACAATACCAATAGCTCAAACTTTCCTAATGCGAGACCTATTGCATTGCAAATGCTTGTTCTATGAGGAAGGGAAGCTCGCACTGCAGCTGCTTAAGCTGTACAGCTTTTCTAAGCGAGCAAAGCTTGCTTTTCTGCCTCCCCACAGTACCTTTTCTAGGAGGAAGGGAAGCTCGCACTGCTGCTGCTTGATTTGTACCTCTTTTTTAACAAGAGGAACTTTCATTTTTGATCTATTTGTTGTGTGAGTGTGTGGGCTTTCACTACACTGCTGGTACCTGGGTTTTTTCTTTGAGGTGGCGACCAGCATTAAAAATATAGTGCCGATTTGAATGGGTGACGTGGATCAAAAAGTGGACTCCTACAAAATATGTGAACTGTATTTTTTATTCCCAAATGGTTCCCCACCGAGTAACATCTTCAGCAAGTCCTGTACCAACAGCTAACAGTACAGTGTACGATGTGATTTTTACATCCATACTTGTATCGAGAAAAGCCAAACTACAAATCCCCAAATGTGATTTATTAAGCTAATCACACGGAACTGTCAGCGACTGTAACACATGCCATAGTCATTTGGCAGCTACTTGGGTTTATATTTGTTTTGCATGTGAAACAAGAAGTCGTCGTTTTTTTTTACTATGTTTTTGATATTCTGCTTTTTCCTTAATTTAAAGACAATGAAAAAGCCAGTGGTAGAGAGGAGCGATGTAACGAGGCTGCCATGGGTCACATTCAGCCATGTACCTTAGTTTGGAAGCGACAAAAACAGCCATTTTAGAGTCCAGATGGCCTCTCACGCCCTGCTCCTGCTCCACGGCTGGTAGCTTTACCCCTGGCAGAGAGAGCCGAGATTACCTTTCAAGTGCATATGCACTGATTACATTTCTAACGGGCAGCCATGTACACTTTTATTCAAAACAACAGGGCATGCTAAAAATAAGGATTTCCGAACAAAAAAGAAGGCACGAATAGCAAAAACACAATTAGAGCCTCCAAAGGGTTTGGCGCATAAATTTAAAGGGTTCCTCCCATGGTCTGAGAATCACCGCAGTAACAGATGCAGAATGTTCCTACAGAAACAAAATATTTAATAAGGAGCACCACAAACCAAGACCTGTCCACTTACTTAGTCCTGATAACCTCTTCTTTGTTGGCACTGAATAGCGAAAGTACTTTTCATAGGAATCCTACAAGACTTCTTTTTCTAGGGCTATTGTCTCACTACTAGGACATCGAGCCTTCCTGGGCCTGGCAACCTCTTTCAGCTAGGGCACTCATCTAGTCTACTGCTCGCTTTTGGGACACGCTTACCTCTTTTTTGAGAATACTGACAGTGGCGGCTGGTGCTTTTAAAAGTGGTGAGAGGCACGAAAGTTGTTTGCAAGCAGGTGAGCCCAAGTGATCCAAAGTGTGTTCTTGGGGAGTGTTACATTTGTCCCGCATGAATATTTTGGAATATAGAGGGAAACATATTGGGTTTTTCTGCATTTTGCAGAAGAATTTGAATACAAGGTGTAGGTTTAAATTAAGACTTTTAAACACAATTTAAATTTCTAGCTCTTGGATCTTCAAGGATCTGATGACATGACTATATTAAATGGTTTTCCATGGAGAAAAATTGGCGCATATATATTCTGCACTATTTCGGCTGCTAACTTAGTATATAAAAAAGTAGTGAAGTGTTTGATCTCAAACTTGCCCCCTTTTAAGTAGGTGGAGCAGCACGTATTTGTCTTGTTCCCTAGGAAACAAGTAAAAAATAGTGCAAGCTAGAGGGTTTTTGGCACTAGAAAAGAAAACTTCATATAATATGGCTGAGAATATATGTTGTTATAACACATGCGTTACATCGCATGCCATTACAACGTGGTCGTTACAACAACCACGTTGTTACATTGCATACAATTACATGACATGTCGTTACCACAACTTGCTGTAGGGAGCACACTGGACTTAGGAATAGTATAATTTACTATTCCTACTCCAGTTTGTACAACAGCAGGGAAGGTGTTGGATTGTAAATCTCAAACACCTTCTTCCCCCTAAAGCAAGTCGTTGCAACGACTTCTGATGTAATCGAATGCGATTTACCAACAGTCGTTGTAACGACCGCGTTGTAATAGGCATGCGATGTAATGCATGCAAAGTAAACAATGTCTCCCTATGGCTGATACTAAGACTAGGGTCAAAACAGTTTGTGCCACCCATTTTAAGCAAGAAGAAAAAATTATGCAAAATATCTTTGCCCCACTTTTTGCACTAAAACTAAACTTTAGAAAAAACGTTTAGTGTTGGTATGACGAATCTACAGATCATATGTAGGAAACATTCATATATCTCTACTCTGATAAGTGTTACATGGTAATAATTACAGTGTTTAAATAATTACTAAGGACAGAGCACTGGAGCTGTACCACAGAAATATGGTGGGCATGATGTGGTTATAAACACATAATTGTGTAGAATCGAAAAGGCAGTGTGCAATGTTCAGCGCTCAGTGTTAAGATAAAGCTAAACAAAAAAAACAGAGATACTTTTATTCACTTATTAGTAAGCGACTGCAGCAACAAGCACAACCCACAATTAACTAGCTGAATTTTGGTGAATTTTCCACAGACTTTCCGATAAAGTAACATTGAAAAATCAATGATTCGCAGAACAGCAGACACACATGCGCAGCTCTCTGATCCATCTTCAAGGCAGAGTCGAATATTTGCATCCGACGAATTAGTTTGTCTGAGATTCACAGTTTACTTGCTCGAACTGAAACAGTAGCATCTAATGGTGCACATCTTTTATGTACAGCAAGTATTAAAAGACCGGCAGAGGCAGACCAGTGGCATAACAAAACGTGATTGGACCCCTCTTGCAAGCCCATTCCAGTTTGTTGAGGCCACAGAAGGTCCACTTTCCAGGTTTGTCAGTGACAGCAGCAGGAACAGCGGTTGCTCCTCCGCTAAGGCGGAGGAGTGTCACCCCTCTGTTCTGACTAAAATATTAACGAAAAGCCCGATAGAGTGAAAAAAGCAAAAGAAAAAACTATTATTTTCCATGTGAAATACATCTTCAAGCTACACCAAACAACCAACAGCATGAGGTGAGAGAGTAATATTCATGTGGGTTGAAAGAAATATTTGAAAGAAATGGGGAAAATGAGTAAATTGCACTCACAAACCAGACCTAAAAAAAAGCTCCTGAATAGTTGACAAGTATAAACTAAACTAGAAAAGCCTGATAATATGTATATTTGGATACATCTTCTGGACGTAACAGCACTGTGGATGTTTTCAAGTTGCTTCAGCTCAATAATCAAGTACTGAATGCTTCTGTCGGGAAAAAAACCGAATTAAAAAGCATAAACTGTTAATTTGCTTATAAAAATGACTCCTCAAAGCCTTATCTTGTAGAGGATACTGCACTTTTCACAACTTAGCAATAGTGAAGAATGAAGACGCATACTGATCATTAGTTTTTAGGTATACTCACATCTGTTCCAATGACCATTAGTCATACCTCACTTACACATATGCACAGTTTCCATATTTACTTAGAGAAGACGTTCCTGATAGACCCATGGTGTCTATAAATACATTATGTTGGAACTGTAGACAGGCATGACATTTCTTGCTGGTGATTATGATTTACACCAGATAATCATAACATATGTAATATTTATTTTCCTCTTCAAAGTCTGTTTTTTTTTCAAAATTCTTAGGATGGGGCTCAAGTAGGGAGTCACACCATTTACTAGGTTGCCTTCAAAAGGTTGTCTCCATCAGGCATTTAAGGACTGCGCAGACGTAGTACAGGTTATGGCTTCAACATGGGACTCTCTACCTGTTTATCCCAAACCAAGTGTACAGTACTAAAGAGATACCGTAAGTATCCATAATGGAATTTGCTATTAATTGGGTTTCATTAACATCTGATAATCTAATGAAGTGCTCTCTGTTCAGGTACCGCCTTCTCCCTATGCCATCAGTAACACTTGCAAGTCTAACTGCGGATTGTATCTGCGATGGGGAGTTTCATTGGGTTTTCTTGCCATTCTGATTTGTGTACTCTAACCTAAAAAGGTGGCTCAGTGAGCTGACATTTGCTGGGATCTGAAGGTCATGAGTTTGAATCCTTCAAGGAAAACTCTGCCTTCTGTGTTATTAAACTGATTCCCATTACATTAATAGTTTCAGCTGTTACTGGCAAGAATTACAAATAGAAGAAGAGTAGTGTCAATAGCTACATAGAAAAAACAGGATGTGTTTAGTATAACAGCAGTTACATATGCATCCAGAGCTATGCTTAACCATATCGATATTACACCTGAGTGTCTATGCAGTGTCGGGCTATACTCATTACAACATTTTTACTCTTCAGCCTGTCAGACACCTTAAAACTGGCTTCTTGCCTTATCATCTGCAAGTAATCACAGGCCAGGTTTACTAAGGACTTGCATTGTCCTTGCATTGCACAAGCCATCGCAAGGCAACACAGGCCTCTAAATGAAATTTACAAAGCCAAGCAAGGGGCGATTTGTGTATACTTCCGTAACTTTGTAAAAGAAATGTAGCGCAATTTAGCAGCTTGCGCAATGTTGCGTTACATTTCGCTGTGGTAGGTGTTCCATGGGTGGGGCATGGGCGTTCCCGTGCATCCACCTATGGAATTTGACACAATCGCTGATTTTTTTAAGGCAGTAAACCTCATTCCATTTGTGTTATATTCTGCAGCACACTTGGAAAGAACAACATGCCTCTAAGGATTGATTTTGTGCAGGAAGGTATCGCTTCCTGAACAACACCAATTCTGCCCATAACACAGACACCCTTGTGCCAAGACGCAAGGGCGCCTTTGTTTGACCTAGGCAGCCATGATTGCGCCAGCTCTAGAAAAGAGCTAAACTGCACCATATCTTTGTAAATAGTGTGCAGGTCAGCTCTCTTCCTTTCACACAAGGTAGGGTAGCAAATTCCCTTGCTGGGCTGCATGGAAACTTAGTAAATATGCTCCTCTATGACTTGCTTTCTGCATGTCCAGAGGTTTTATTGTTGGCGATCTCCTTACATGGATGTGGACCACGATCATCGGTCGTATTCGCCTTATTTACAGACTTCTTCATCTGGAGTTCTACTTTTCCATCTGCCTACTTATATCCACTGCCTGGGTGCTCTGAACCACCCCTGGTTGTATGCAGGGCTTTACTCAAACTATAACATAAAGAAATACAGTTTATGTGTTTTCACTGGTATCCATCTCTAATGGCTGACCACAATTGTATCTCCTGTAACCAGAGGGAAAGATGGCCTCTCCTTTGGGCTGACACTGGTATTAGTGGGATGTCTTAGATCTCTGTACCCTAATTTAAGGATCAGATGGCTTAGGGCTCAGAGGACATAATTAAAGGATCAGATGCCATTTCAATGCCCGGGATTAAGCAGGATAAAACGTGGCTTAAAAGGAGTCTCAGGCACCAATGCCTAGTTAAAAAGACCTACATACATCATAGGAGGACCCGGAACTCCAGTACTAACATCCATGAAATGAACACCTCAGCAGTTTCAGAACTACACAATATATAGCCTTTGGTTCTCCTAGATAACCTATCTCAACACTAGCTGAATTAATTTAGACTACTGAGCGATATATTGCAGTCCTTGATTAATTTGACCTGCTTTAATGCTACGGCTAAATTGATACAGTTTCTGAAAGGAATTATACCTTTGTTAAATATGTGAGGTAGGGCACTTTTAATGAAACTAAGTTTTTGTAATTACCTTTTATGATTACATTTGTGTGGTTTTCCTTGTAACAAAAACAAATTAACATAATAATAAATAAAACAGCTATAATAATTGTTTGAAGAATACAGACATGGGCTTAAAGAAGAGTGTCACAGAGGTGATCTCACTTTCTAAGTTATCATATATTAAATACACTGCTACTGTAATGAAGATTTAGTAGAAACAGATATGCATTTATCAATGGTTTCCACCAATCACAGATGTGTGACATGCTGTTTGGTAAATTGTGATTATATGTGCTACCCTCCCCAATTCAATTCATTGCCCCTTTATTCCCCCTCCCCCAGTCTTTCCTTCATTCCTCTCACACGTCTTCCCCTATCTTATCCTATAACATATCTTTCTATCCTCACCTTAGAGCAAAATTCTTATCTGGGAATTACCTCTCTACCCGTTCACTGCTTTTCTTCTCACTACTACCCCTGTCTCTCGTTTTAATTTTTAATAAGCTCCTCTATATGCCTCCTCCCTGGGTGATTGGATTATGTTAACGTTATTGTTACTTTGTTTTTATCCACTTTCACTGTATGAAGGTTTTTAATCTCCAATGTTGCTCAAAGCGCACTGACACCTTCTTTGGTTTGACTCATTCTAAATAAAACTGTGAAATAAATAAAGATCAGGACCAACTGAAATTTCCTGCCATAATGAACAAAAAAGAGGGTACAGCATTGCCTCCTCATCCATCATCCCTGCTACAGTCCTAACTTGCGAGATTGCATCTACGTCCTGCAGAACCTGTTACCTAGCTGGCATCAAAAAAATCCTCCCAATATGCCTGCCATTATCCATCAGCCAGTAGAAAAGGTAAAACGTACTACCTCACATCCTCTCATTTTCTTTCTGCGGTCCTACCGAGTGAGGTAAGTGAATATTTCGTTTTTATATATATTTTCAAGCGTAAATAAAGGTTTGCTCCAGCAACCTTTGTATTTGTATATTTGTCCTTCATGCCTCGCCTTAGCAGACGATTAAAGTGGATATGCCTTTGAATCCTAGGGAGTGCAATAACAGATACTTTCTCCTCTCCAGTCCAAGCAAGACACGGTTCTCAACTGGCAAAACTCTCCTGACCCCAACATTCCAAAGAACCTAGTGGACACTACATTCTAGAATGGAACCTTGACCATTGAATACATAGCCCACAAATGACCTCACTTAACAATATATCCTGCATATAACTGAATTACACAAATACTACATTGAGGTTTATGCTTTGATACAAAACTTAACCATACCCCAGTATGCAAAAAAATAATAATAATAAGATAACAGGTCACAAACACTTTATACATACATTAAAACATTTAATTTCATTTAACTATAATTACTTTACAACAATATTTAGATACATATAGTCATACACCGATGGTAAAAACATAAGTTCCTAACGGAATCTCCACGGTACTCTATGGTTTCTAACACTCCTCTGCATAGGTACTCCTGGGAGTAAATCATTCTGTGCACAGTTGCTTATGCCTATCTGACTACCAATTGGTAAACCCTGATCCTCTGACAGACAGTCGTCCCGAGTTTGGTAACTGTTTTCACATTGTTTCCCATTGAACACCCTTTCTTTCTTTTCTCTGGAACTTTAAACACCTAGGCAGTACTCTACCATTTGCGTCTCAACACTTTTACAACATTTTGTCTATGACTACTGGATCAGAGAACGTTTGGTCACCTTTCTTGGCCACCCCCAGTGTCTTAATGCACACCCAATATCCCACAAGAAATAAAATCTCTTTAACACTGTTTTTGACATCATAATAAACATTTTGCTGGTTTTTATCTTTCTTAACATTGTGGTGAATAACGACTTCACAACTCTCGATGGATAACTGACTGCTTAAAAGCTTTAACATTCAAGCTTGTCTAAATTGGATTTGAGGTTTTCTGCCCTTAATAGACTCAAACGGGAAAACCCCTGTGATTGAGTGTGGAGTGGTTCTATAGAACCACAACATAGTTTGAAAAGCAGCACTTAAGATGCACTTATTTGCCAAAGGCCACTGTATACGTTCCCTTAGACCACGATTAAAGCATCGATTTGTCTGGGATTGATAAAGTGAGCTATTCAGATGTTTAATAGAACTCTCTTTTGAAATATTCGACACCTCCACTGATAAAAATGGTATCCCATTGTCACAAATTAGCTCCGCAGGAAATCCTTCACACATAAAAATGTCTTTAAGAAACACAACTACAGATGTGGAGTTCGATTCATGTCCGAATTCGGCCATTTAGAGTAATAATCCATAATGTGAATGAGGTGGCAGAGCACTGAATGCCCCTCACTAAAATTTCCAATTTTTTCCAGGGTTCTGATGGACATTCTATTGGTAATAAAAGTGGTGTAGTTGTTTTAAGTGACTTATCACACGTGGAACACACTGGAACCCCTTTAACTAATAGATCAATTTCACCATTACGTTGTGGTCACCAGTATGACGGGCATACTCTGTTTAGTGAATGTAGTATCTAAATGACCCTTATGAGTTTTTTTCATAATTTAGTGTCTAAGTTTCAATGGAGGTACTAATTTGTCAGCTCTCATAAGTGAACCATCATCTATGGTCATTTAATCTGAAATCTTGAAGAACGGTTAATTATTAAGATCTAATGATTTCTCTCGAGGCCAACCTTCCCTGACAAATTTAATCACATCACTCAATACCATATCACTCATTGTAGCATTTTTCGTCTCTACTTCAGAGAATGGACTTGTACTTTCCACCTCGATTTGTCGCAATTAAACAACATTCATCTTCATGATTGTCATCCTCATAATCATTAGCCATGATCAGATTTCTTGACAAATAATCAGCTCTTACTTTCTTCCCCCCAGATATGTGAACAACTTCAAAAACAAATTGAAGAAATCTAGCTTAAAGCCTTGCAATCTTTGGGGTACTGTGTTTGACATTAGTACCATTTAAGGTTTGTGAGCAGTTTGTAAAGGAAAATGACTGCCACTTACCTCTTAAACTTTAGAGACCAGACTAGGGGCGAAGGTGCTTCCCTTTGTGGTCCCCTGAGTTTTGTGGTATAGTTGTTAACCAAAATGTAAAACGTTTTCTGTCAGGGCAATGGCGGTGCAATCCATAATGAAACTAACTGGGGTAGGGGCCGTCCAGTCCTCAGAAAGTAGGGCTCTCTTGACCACTGCAACTCTTCGCCCCTAGTCTGCCCTGCCTGCATATGGCAGATTTAGATGCTTTCATGCCACTAACCCCTACAGCACAAATATTACTTTGTGGCGAAGATACATTGATGACATCCTTATTTTTTGGAGAGGAGATAGAACTACATGCAATGCTTTACATAACAATTTACATAATTCTTCTTCTATCCAGGGCTGGAGGAGAAACTCTCCTTCTGCGTCAGAGGGTGGCAAGGAAATGGATTGATCAATGTGGAATTAAACCATTCTGTCCTTAAGGTAACCAACGTCATTAAGGAGAAGTCAGCACTGTACGAGCACAGCGTCAATGTCATTAGCATGAATACTGTAGGTGAAGCAAATCAGTTACAACTATTCGGCTGTCTGGCAGTTCAATAATGTACTAGATTCTTCTGGTGTAACATACACCTTGCATTTTTAATGAACACTCTTCATGACTCAAAGTTATTTTGAAAGCACCACTCTTCTAGTATTGCCTGGCTTGTAGCAGCAGAAAACATTTGTAATTGGGATTGACAAATAGAATGAAATAGTCATTCCAATAAATTAGCAGCATGGCATAATTGTGGAGGTCCAGTCTCATACAGAGTGCGAGAGAAAGTTTGAAGACTTGCCCACAGACCAGGTGAAGCAGCAGGGCCCCATTTATGTCCTATTGAATGTCAGCAACCACAAAGTATTTTTCGAGGATGTCTACTCATTAGTGGGCTTGGGAAGGTGGTAGGCTAGAGAGGTAGATGGGAGTGATGGTCAAGAGAGTGACTATCTTCCCAAGAGAGAGGGTATAAGCACTGATGTGCTGCAAACGTTGGTACCACACTCTCTCCTCTGGTGTGGTTGATTGGAGTTTGGTAGGCTGTGCAGGAGAAATAACACTGTTTCTTCCTGAAGGATGAAGTCTGTTGTCTCATGTAGTCATTGGGTGGCTGTAAAGGTGGCACCATCTAGGGAATACTATGGACATTACTGGCAGAATATTCTCTCTGTCTAGTGGGGGGAAGCTCCAGGTAGTCATGCCACAGCCTCAGCCCATGCACACATCAGCAACACTCATGCCAAATGGTGGCAATGTCAATGGGTTAGAAGAGGGCAGTTCCCGACACTGTGGACATATCAGGAATGATACCGCTGAGGTGTCAATGGCAGCATGTCTATGTGGTTTGCCCGGTAGAGGGCGACATACAGGCTCGTGAGGCTGCATCCAGGGTCCGACTGCCCTCGCTGCCATTGTAATCTCGGACCTTGCAGGCCTCCATAAAAGAGACAAGGAGACACAGGACAGCAGCCCAGAAGCAAGAGTGCAAAAGTGCAAGAGTGCCTTCAGGGCATGAGATTGCCACATTTATTCAAACTGTGAACTCAACAGGGGCAACAAACAAACATTGCGCATGTGCAATGTTACAACCACCTCTGTACATCTAAGTTATGGCAAAAATCAACCACAACAGATTTAATTCTAGATGTACAAAGGCTACTATTACTGGTTTTCTACTTCAAAAATATCGAAAAGTGATCAAATTAATCTTATTAAGCTTAACATTATAACACTTAATAATATTTTTGAAACATAAAGATTGCAGGCATAAGGAACACTCTCACCCTACAATGCCCTGACAGTGCTACAGTGAGCTTGATAGGAAACCATCCAAAGTGTTATGAGCACACCAGAAATAGCCAATATTATTATTATTTTTATGAAGCAACAATATGATCTTTAATCCAAACTCGAGCACGGAATTTCTTTTTACATGGTATATATCCTAAACTTTACTGATTCTACTTACTCCCAGATATGACAGTCAAGGAGAACGAGGCGAAGGAATCAAGAAAAGCCAGAACCCGAGCTCAGGTTTCCAAGCCACACAGTCGCAATTCAGCTCCTAGAAAAGGTCTACTCCTTTCTACAGTGTTGCGCTTTGTTAAGTACGTAGCTGCCTTTCAAACACAAAAAAGTGCAGTGTTCAATAAATCTAACTTGCAACATACCAATATCACGTGTTAAATGTAGCTTAACTAGATAAGGATAATTTGAAATACAAGTCTGTCAAAGTCAAAGATAGCTTTATTCGATTTCCATTTAAAATCATAAAAGCACAATAAAAAACAGAAGTTGAAATTAAATCAATTGTTACAATACAAAGTACCATTCCAGTTAAAAAACTCAGTGCATGGTAGATCTACATCTGACGATACTCTTTAAAAACATTGATACCAAGTACATTGTCATTTCATCTTGTAACAGTTGGATTTTCAAAAGGGTGGGTCTACACTGTCTCAAACCCCAATCCTTCAATAGTGGTAACAAGTATCTCTTCCTGCAAAACGAGTAAAACTTGCAGAATATAATGCAATGTATCATGGATTGCTGGGAAGTGTCATCACACGGACACAGAATTAGGGTTTTAGACCAGTTGTTTGTGTCTGGAAAGGTAATCAGCCTAAAAAAGCTGCCTGTCCTTAACCGTGATAACAACATCCTGCTGTAACAACTCTGGATGGAGATTAAATAACCCTGCATGCCAGGACCTTGTAGGGTTAGTTGGTTCTGAATAACAGAGACCTTCTTCCCCTCAAGCCGCCAGCGTTTATCCTCTAGAAACGTAAGGCAAAGATCTTTCAATGCCTTTCTGGTGATAGAGAACAACGAGGATGGGGTATCGTAAAATTCAGGGTGCCCTATATCTGTTAAAAAGCCCTTTACATAAGAGAACCAGAGAAGGTTTTGTGCTCCCTGGTGCTTGAGGCAATCCTGAATTATTCCCCTATTAAACTCAGTTGCAATAGAGGTCCACACCTTATGCCATAGCAAAAGAGGGCTTACCTTGAATAAATCAGTGATATAAACCAGGGCAAGCTCCTTGTGGCATACATAGGTTGATGTTGATTTAGGTACGCCTAATAAGTATCGCAGAAAAGCATTTTCACTTAATTGAATTTGTTGACAATCTGCGACCCCCCAAATACCTGCTCCGTATAGAGGAGTCGACACGCATTTTGCTTTGTAAATATCCAGCAAGATGCGTACCGCCGCCCCCCCAGCTTATTAGCAAAGTGTTTTAACGCCCCAGTCGCCCGGGAAAATGCTACCTTTCTTGTGGTGACGGCTGTTGACCATGTGCCCTTTTTGTTAAAAACTATCCCTAAATAAGAGAAAGTACTAGTTAGTTCTATCTTTGACTGTTCTAAAAAATTTTTACATTGGACATTAGATTTGGATGAGCAGCACATGGTATAGGTTTTCCCAATATTAATCTTTAGGCCCGAGATCCCATATAATCAGAAAAGATGGTTAACGCTTTCTGGAGGCCCACTTGGGTCCTTGCCATTATAACCGCATCATCTGCGTATAATAAAATAGGTGCTGGAGCTCCTTTAATTTGCGGAAAATCCAAGTTGTGGCGCACAAGATAATCGGCCACGCTATTAATATATAAATTAAATAAGAAGGGTGCAAGAATGCAACCCTGTAGGACGCCTTTCATTATAGGGAATTTAGATGTGCATTCACCTTTCCTCCCAAATTGCACCTTTGCCCCGGCCCATCTGGACAGTTCTTTAATAAAATTAAGAATGTTATGATCAATACCAAGAAGTAATAAGGTGTCCCATAAAATATCGTGACTCAAACAGTCAAAGGCCAAACTTAAATCGACAAATGTCATAAATAAGTTACCTTTTTTGCCACCACGTATTTGCCCGTGATCAGGGCCAAGTTTAATCCTTGTTCTACCGTGCCCAGGCCTGCTTTGAAACCGTACTGGAACTTTGAAAGGGCACCAGTTTCGTTAGCCCATGACTGCAATCTATTTAATATAATTCTAACAGCAATTTTCAGCGAAGAATCTAATAGCGAAATGGGCCTGTAGCACTTCGGATCATTTCGATCTCCCTTTTTAAAGATTGGTACTACAATGGCTTCCTGCCAGGTCGATGGAAATGCCTTTTTATTGCAGCTATTGATTACGTTGGTCAAGAGAGGTGTCCATATGTTAGTGTTAGACTTGTAGAGATCTATCGGGACGCCATCCGGTCCTGCCGCTTTACCGGTAGAACTTTCTGCAATGGCTAATTCCACTTCAGAAAGGGAAAAGTCAATGTCTAGGGGAAACAGACCCGAGGAGTCAGTCTCCAAAGGGCCCAGATATTCAGAGTATCCTAAGCTCACTAAAACGTCTTTCTAGTACAGCTCGGTAAAATGAGTTACCCATGTGGCTTCTTCTATAGCGATCTCCATCGAGTCTGCTTTCCTTTCGACAAAAAGGGGGCATTCACAGCCTTCCAAAAGGCAAGTCTGTCAAATAAACAATGATTCTGTCACAACATGGTTAAGAGCAGAAAAGAGAATGCTTTTTTTCATACTACAGCAATACAGCAAACGAGACATATTAAAAACGCACGTGTGTTGTTTCCACAGTAAAAGGTTAAGTGTTGAGAAGAGGCATCTATGTAATAATAGAAATGGTCTGTCCTGACTTAATAAACAAACCTATTTCAGAGCTCCAACACATTAATGGTGAAAATTAAATATATCAGCAAAACACTGAGGTGAAAGGAACGGTGGAGCTTGCCCTCAGCTCCAGCCTCTCTCTCTATATATATATCCATTCACATACATATTATGCAAGTGTAGGGAAAGATCTTTTAAAAAAAAACATTGGTAAAGTGAATAAGATTCGCTTGTGAAACCTATTTGTTTTGCAAATGGTTTTATTAATATATTGCAGTATAAATATTGCATAGTTTACACAAATAAAGACTATGGATTTGTTAAGATTTGTAAACTCTCTATGATTTATTGCAATTTTATATTGTAATTGGCTTTACCAAGTATGGAAGTATTGGCAAATCCAAGTCATCTAAGCTGTAAAATGCTGAGTTAGCAAGTTTCTCGGTGCTTGTATGGTTCATTTGAGCTGAGTAACATTTAGATGTCTGGGTGAGTTCTGCCCGAGAGAGGTTGCTCATAATGGGGCTAGATTGAGAGCTCTGGAGCTGCGGTTTAAGGCAGTGCAAGTCAGTGAGCCATTACAGTGTTCAGATTTCATGCTCATCCAATTCTTGGCCGCTCCCTAGTGCTCACATAGTGATGGTCACACATGTGCCATTTGCAATTACAAATTCTAATTATATACAACAAAAGAAATGTTGCTACTCAATTATATCAAAATGTGAACAAAACCTATAAGTCTGGCTTATTTGGGCAGTTGTTTCTGGTAGCGTGATATGTCTAGATGCAATAGGGTAACGTTGCAAAAAGACGCCTATAGGATGGCCAGCCAGCATGCTGCGTTAAGCACAGGATTATAAGTCCCATGTTTTAGCCACACCCTTAATTACACTGGCCATATCCATTTTAGAGCCCCGCATACCTTTTTGATCCTACTTAAAGCATTGTGGTCCACAATAGGCTTTTGCCTACAGGCAGCCAAAAGCTGTCTTATGGGCAAGAACTAAAAATTGCAATGTAAAACTGCAGAGTCAAAGAAATCAAATCCTGAACTTAGGGAACAGAAAGAAGGAGAGATCTCTTTGCTCCTCTGTGCCACTCACTCTAAAGTGTTGCTGGGTGGGGAGGAGCACAGCTGGAGTTAATTGTTAGAGGGGAGATTTGTGCACTTCAGTGAAAGACAGCCAATGGCCTGACCTCCTCCACCATGACACCACAGGCCATGATTGCACGTCCTGGCACTCTTGTTGCCACCGCGCCTCTTTAGAAATGGAGCTACAGTATTTGTTCTCTGGCAAAGTTGATAGAAAAGTTGTGCAGATCATTTGCTCTCCGGGACAGCAGATACAAATATCCTTCGCTTCTCTAGAGTTGAGCGCAATGAAAGAAACAAAGCACGAGAATGTGACGTGAACAAGGGTGAGGCTAATGATAGAGGACAGGGGCGGGGGAACCAAAAGGAAGGCAGGCAAAAGCAACACAGAAGGCAGGGTGAAAGCAACACGGGGAAGCACAGGTTGGGGAAGCAATGTGTAGGGTGCGAAGAGGGAAGCAAACTAAGGTGGAGAGAGAGCAACGTGTAGTTGGAAGAAAAAGTAACTAGGTGAGAGAGCCACGGGAGCAGAAACAAGCACATGGGTAAGAGAGAGTGCAAAATGGAGCACTGAACAAGGAAGAGAAGCACCCTAGGGAGACAGCTGGAAAACAAATGCACTCTTGTTGAGAGCTTAATCAAAAAGAAAAAAGTAGCACCTGGAATATGAACAGTGGAAGGACACAAGTAATGAGTCCATGCTCCATGGGAGGGACTAACCCAAAAAGAGGGAGTGACGTCTACATGTGCTAACAAATTATAAACAAGCAAATGAAAGCCTACAGACATGACCGAGTTTGAACTGTCATACTACTGCCACTTGCCACAGGTGAATCTATTATTGACTATTTCAACATTAATCCACCTGAAAGGTGATGTGTGTTTGATATTTGGTTGTCGAATAAGACAATAACAGCCAAATTAAAACAGCAAATATATGATGTCTTGCCCATGAACTCGCACTTTCTCCAAATAGAATGCATTCAATGAGAGCAAACACTCTCATGGGTTATACATCACCACTTCACCAGAAAAAAACAAAAACCTCAGGTCATTGATGTAATAAGAACTCTAAAAAAAACTGGTAAAACAGATGACCTCTTATGATCTAAACATGCTGAGGACCCTGGACCAGGCATTGGTGATAAAGGATGTAAATATACAGCTCTGGCCTCAGTTAATCTGTTTGCCAATAGGGAAAGCTACCATACGTTTTATGCCTAACCACAGTGGGTGTGGGAAGGGCACATTTGGTTCACTGCTCTTTTTGACCAATTAGCGACAGTTTTAATCAGATGTAGTTGTTTCAGAAATAAACGGCAACAGCAAGAGATAGAGGTGTCTATTGTAATTGAGCGACCTGCTAGCTGTCTACTGCTATGTATACAGTATACCATTTTCAAGTTAGTTACCATTGTTTCTGGCTGTCGGGTGTATGCTAAATTGGTTAGTATTATAGCTCCCCGGTAGTCTTCGGAACATAGACAGATTTTTATGCTAGGGTAAAATCAACATTGTTAATTTTCGAGACATTAAATAATGGGTAGCTGACTGATTATTTGTAATCAGACTTTCTCTCTGTACATATATTGATTAGTACATAAGTATTATAAATCAATAGAATAACTATGAAAATATCATTGATTACTACATATTTTATAAATAGGTCTAATTATATGCAGGACAAGGTGAAAAACAGTAATGCATTGATTCCTTTTTTAGCACTCTATGAAAGTTCTGGGGACTTCATTAATGCTGCAACCAATCTTAAACACTGTTACAGATTTGTGTCAAGGACAAAGTAGTATTGATACAAAATTTATTTTAGGAAGGGAGTATAGTTTGAGCGCCCACATGAGATAATAGTTTAAGTAACTCAGTTGAGACAAATGAGAGTTACATCCCTCTATTTGTAATGAATTTGTCTTTTCGTGGTTTTCAAATGACTACACTGCTATATTCAATTAACTATTATGTGCTAGTATAAAAATGCAATAAGGGAGGAGACACTTGATTCTGTACATATAATTTATACAAGAGGTTACGCAATTTAGAAGGAATCAGAATATTTATTATTCATACGTGGCCTCAAGAAATGTTTTAGAAAACATTTTAAAAAATTAAAACTGAGGTTGTGATCTTTTTGCGCAAACTGAAATTTGATAAATGTGTGAACATGTGTTTTTCTTGTTCTTAAATTATGGGGACCCTCTATGAGGTCACCACTCATTCCCGAGGAGGGCCTCAAACACAATGGATATCATACGAAGCTGACACATCAGCATTCTAGTGGTGTCCTCAATATTATATATAGTCATAAGTGTATATAGAGATGGAGGAGTCAAATATCAAAGATGTTATGTTGTGTTTTAGGGGTCCCTTTACACTACAAAATAACTATGTTACTGTTGTGGGGGACATGATCAAGAAAACTGTTTTTTCAAGGTTCTTCCTGGTTATGATATATTGTGTCACTGAGCAATTTAAAATAATATCTAAATAAACCCCTTAATATTCTTCTGCGTTTAGTCTGTACATATAATCCTGGTAGGACATGTGTTGCTCTGTAATTGGCCCCTGCCATATTCCTGGCATATTGTGAGTATCTCTGGCATGACTGACAACCCCATGGCATTATTGGGGTCACTACTGCCATCTTGGTGTATCTCCGGCACAATATGGTATGTGGAAAAACTTGTCTTAATCTCACAATTTTTGGCATGATGGGCCTACCCCTGAAATAATGTTGCCCAATTATGACATACTGTGTGTCACATTGGCATGAAAGACCCCGTGAAGGACTGCATTAATGACTTCGCACCTTGTATAATGATGGCAATAATTGGCACACTGTGGGCGTCACTGACATGATGGAGCACCTTCCTTGCATTATGTGTTCCATGGCAGATTCTTGAAACACCATATTTGTGAACATCTCTTACATAACGGAAAGGTAGAAACATATAGAATTGTTATTATACTTACCTAATACAATCTCTTTTTGTATATTGATTGTTACATTGGATGGTGTTTTAGGTATTTTCGCCCTATGGTAATATTTTCTGTATTGTCTTTCTGTATTATCTGCATATAAATTTCAATAAAATATTTTGAACAGAAAGAAACATATAGAATTAGCAATCAAGGTTAACTGGCAAGACTAGTCACAATATATTAAACTCTCCAAAATGGTCAAACCATTTTAAATTGCTCAGCTCCCATAACGTAGCTCAGCGCATTTTTAAATCTTTCTCTGAAATTCAGTCCAATGACACTGTGGTTGACAAAAAAGTAAACATTATTTCTTCCTCCTATTGACCCCTACCTAATTAGACAAAACGTTCTTGGGGTTAGTGGTTTTCTGGGCATGATGTGTTCTATACATTAAAAGCAAATATGAAGACCATTGTTGCTAAAGACCCCATATAACTAATAATATGATGTCAATGAATGGTGTAACCACTGCATCAGTCCAATTGCTAAGTTTGGGGTCGGAGGGCAAGAAATTCAAGGACTGCCCCTGCTGATCAGTGCCCGTAGCTCAGAACGTAAAGTCTGCCATAGGTTGGTACCTCTATGCAGCAATGGAGAACTTGCCGAGCCCTTGTCCTTCTCATGGGATATGGGTTTCTTGCTGATGTTCACCACCTCCAAAGTGTAAAGTCTTTGTCCTTCTGGTGTGACAGGCAGAGCACCAGGAGGAGCAGTGTGAGGATAACAGTGTTCATGGTAAGAAGGCTCACAAACCTCTACCTGTGGACGATGCTGGTTGAATGTCCTGTGCCACGTAACATGCCATGTAACATGGCATGCCATGTAACATGAACAGTCGCAATGCTGGTTGCATATATGAAATTTGATAACCCTACAGTGTAAGGTCTAAGATTGCTACAACTTTTAATGATTTCACCCTGCACCAAAGAAGATGCTAAGCCAAATACCATGACTGCCTCGTGGGTTTACAAAGCCTTATTGTTGGGGAACCTGCCAGCCCCATCGCAATCTTTAAAAATAATTGACACAAAAATAGTTTTTGATCTGAAAAAGCACACATTGCCATAGTAGGCCCTGGCATTGAAGGAGAAGAATGCCATCGCCCAAAGCAAAATTAGCTATAGCTGAAGAGGGCTGACCCATTGCCCCATGCTCTATGATGTAGTGGGCAGACAAAAAGGGAAATGACACAATAATAGACCAGTGCATTAAGATACCTGGCAGAAAGTCCCTTTAAGTATGGTCTACGTATATTTTTAGTAAAATCAGCAGACCTTGCATAACACTAGGCCTAAAAAAGATAGACCAAGTGAAATTGCACCCTCAGATTTTAACTGCATTTAATACATATTACTTCTACCTAGTTTTTAAAGAGATTAATCTGAAAAGAGCACACATTTGACACCACTTTTCGAAGGATTTTTTGCAGGTGGTGCACCAGAAAACATATGGGGAGCATCAAACAGGCTTGCTTAGTCTAGCATGAAATTATAATTAATTCCTGTTAAGCACTATTCACTTTTTAATCAATTTATGTGAACATTATGCTGACAAATGCAGACAAATTCCAGCTTACTATTTTTGTTCACACGCTCGGTTTTTCTAGATGAAAATGTATACTTATCTGCTCAGAGATCAACATCTACCACCTTTAGAGTCTATTATCCAATATGGATTGAAGGAGGGGCTAAGCAATTCTGAGCAAGTCATCTATCTGTATATGTTGAGGTGCAAAAATGAAGGTGGTGGTAAGGTTTCAATCTTTGCCGCATTCTGGGATCAATGCACTAGCCTTGACACTGCAGACAGGATGCTTCTCTGGGAAACATACAATGTAAAAACAGAAACGTAGGTCTATTATGTCTGCTAACATAGCTGGATAAGAGCAGTGCCTAATTTGTGCCGCTGTTTGCCAGTCTTGGCACCAGCACTTATTTAGTAACACCAGCACATGCTTATGACAGTCCACCACATGGTATAACGATCACTCTATTTTTTCAAGAAAAATCACATGAGCAAAGTGCTTGATAATGCAATATACAATTAGAAAAAATAATACTGGGTGCTCAGCCATTCCTACAAGCCATTCCCACAGCTTTGGGAATGGCTTGTTATAGTCCACATGTTCACATTTGTTGGACTGTAATGGTAAGTAATGGTAAGTAGGTGTCATTGGTACTGGTTTTTGTCAGTGCTGGCTGACATAGGTAGTGAAAGCCTCAGTGGCCTCTTGAGAATTATGACCCTCACATTTATTGCTTTACAAATTAAGCACTGAATAAGCGTCTGTCTGCCCACTTAGGTATGAAGGGTACACTAATAAACTCTGTACAGCTCCAACATTGAGTCCAACAGTGCCCAACACTGTGTCCAAGTGCTGCATGCCAGTGAACAAGTTCTTTTTAATTTATTCAGTGATGCTTTGTAGAAGAAAGAGCTGCATGACAGAGAGACTGTGATGTGGAGTTATCCGATTAGCACTGGGAGAAAGTTTTCAAACAGGCTGTGTGACATGGTGCAGCCAAAGTGAAGAAACATAATGGCACAGTTTGCCATGCCTGCAACACTTCATGCAATGTATGTAAGTCACCCTGCCTTAGGCCTTACAGCCCTAAGGCATAGTGCATTATATGTATTACATGTGTGGACATATATTCATGAGCAGATATATCCCTGTGATGTCTACGTCGATTCTTAGACATTGCAAGTGAACAGGGAAGCCATCTTAAATACATGCACTGAACACCGATGAATATGAGTTCCCCAGCTACATGATGGCTTCATTGAAACCAAAGATGTTTGATATCAAACATCTAGTATTAATAAACCTAGACTGATCCCAGTGATGGATTTATTAATACATGCACCCAGAGGGTACCTTAGAGGTGCCCCCTGAAAACCTACTAGTTCACTAGTGTGCTGGCTCACTACTACAGTCCAGCTTGCTGCCACGGATCCACTAGGCCCATTGAGCAGTAGCCACCCAGAAGAAGGTCAGCGCTCTCAAGTAGGTCAGATCCGTCTGCCTGCCAAGCCAGAAGATGCTAGGGCCTCCACAAGCCCTGCTGCACCAATACCCAGATTACTGTGCCTTTGCCGCGACCAAAGCTTGATGAAAGTCCAGTCTGTAATCCAACAACACCAACGACGACCAGCAGATAAGGGACATCAGCACCGCAAAGGCCAGCACCGGGAGTGGCCCAGCTGTCCTGTTTTTGTCCCCCTTGCCTGGTCCTGACCAACAACTAGAAGTACCTTGATGCATGAGAGCCAGCCAACTACAAACACTCTGCGCCCAAACCACCGTCCCGGGCCTCAGGAAATCAACTTTTCCCCCGTGCTCAGAGGACCCGCAGAACCCGAGCCCCGTGTTGGTAGCTCCCAGACCTTGCCCCTTGGGGGGGACTTCCTACACAAGGGCATAAGAACTCCTAATATGATAAAATGCTTGAACAGTAGAGATCACTCATATACCTTCTAAAATCAAAATATGGATATTGACCATCAATATATTGCCATAGTAGGTATAGATAGGTAAGTATAGATTTACTTTTCGCAACTTCACATCTATGTGCCTTCACAATATACATAGTATAGGGGCTACCACTATATCGAGCTGTTAAGTATATATAGCTATGTACAGATTCAATATTCGTTACTCACATCTTTGCACCTTAACAATGCATATACCTTCAAGGTACATAGAAGAAGAGTTAAGAAAACTACATCCACACTTTCCTATGCAAAGACACATACAGTGATGATTTAGTGGTAGAAGATATCCTGCTAAAGGATGATATTTTGTCACTCAATGCTGTGACATAAGTCCTGTGAATCAGGACAGCTGAAAATGGGGTACTTTTAGTCCACAAATAAGCCATGAGTAAACAGAAGTCCTAATAGCAACTGGTACTTGCCAACGTTCTTCTGGGTGAACTAGCTCCATGAATAATGGATATTACAAAGAAAATACCTAGCTTAATAATGGAAATGAGGGGCAAACTATGAGTACTAAGAGTAAGTCACAGCAAAACTCTTTGTAAATCAAGCCACATGGACTTTTAAGTAATGTTAAGTGATTTGTGCTTGTCTCAGGATTGTTAAATGTATAAACATATACACTGAATTTTTCAAAGGCAGCATGGAGAGATAACAGAGAGATGAATACGGTAATTAATGTGCCTTTTTTGGTGAAAAGGAGCAACGAAATACTTCATTTAATGTATTTGTTTTCTCAAATTTGAGTTTTTGGTGCACCATAGCATCATATTTGTAGCATATTTTATCAGTGTTATTCTTGTGCTCAATGCACACGAAAAAAATACGGAACTCACTAGAGAATCACTGAAACAGTACACTGAAGTATAGAGGGAATATTGTTTTTTGTGAATGCACTATTTATAGATTTTTTATGGAACCAAAATAAACACTAATTTAAATAACTTCGACACTAACTAGACAGTGTTTTTTGTATGTTCTCGAAGTTGAACCTCATACATTCCCCCCACCCCCATCTAAACATTCCTCGTCCCCCACAAACAACGCTGTGGAAGATCACTCCTCTGTTTCAAAACTAACCAGCCACCGCTGAGTGCAATAAGGGACAGCATCAGGGAAAAGTAACAGATCAAATTTTCATAATAAATAACGAGGGACATTTTGGTATGGGAAAACACAGATATTAATAGGAGGTGGGGAAAAAATTATTTAAGAGAGTGAAAAAATGTATACCTGGACATAAGGCAAAACATATGGATAAAGTATCGATAATAACCTGGTGCAAACTTTAAAAGACTTTTTTTAAATAGAAATGTCATGCTCTGACGCTGAGTCTAACTGGGTTTTGGGCTCTGGTAGTGTCAGTGATTTCATATGGAAGTGATGACTGTTTTCCTCAGCATATGTTCAATAAAGTCAGTACAAAAAAATGGTACTTGCCATCAAAGGCATGCAGAAAATATACCCCACCTCTGGGAACCAAGACGAGGCCCAGAGCCCTGAGGTGCCAGCATTTAATTGACTGCCCCATATTAATTCTGCAAACCTATCGGGGGCAAATCAAGAAACATGCAACTGGTCATGAAATCCAGGAATTACAAAAACATCCCAAAGAGAGAGAAATATTATTGGTCTGTACAAGAAAGCAGTTACTGGAATCATGGACCATTCCTGAGAAAAGTAATTGCCAGAAAAGTTATCACTTTTCTCATCGATAGGATGTTATGAATTTGCATTTTATATCAGACAGGCAATGGAGTGGAAAGGGGTCTAGAGCTAACAACTGAACAGGTGGCTCATGCAGGGGCATAGACTCTGTTGGTGCAATAGGTGTAGTGGCACAGGATCTTGAGGGGACCACTGAACCCTGATTATTGGTGTATTTTACAATTCTAATAGTGCACATAGGGCTCGTTTCCATCCTTGCACTAGGGCTCATGACACGCTGGCTATGCCACAAGTGCAAAATAGTGAAAACATTGCACTTTTGTTGAGCGTCTCAAGAAAATACTGTTTCTAGACGTACATTAAAGAACATTTTTAACAGATTGTGTATTAGGACCCTAACCCAGGAAGGATTATACTTTGGAAAGTATCAATGAGATTGCCCAATGTTTACCCAAAGCACTACAAAGGAGAAAATGGGTGGATCAATATATTCAGGAAATCCAAGATGTGAATGAACTATGTAGAAAACAGGGAATTCAATTTTGTATTGATAATTACATGTTTTCACCGTATTTTCTATTTTTGTAGAAAAATACATTATTGCTGATTGTTAATTATAATGGACATATAAGAAGTAACGTTATTGACTTCCTAATATATTCAAGAAATCTGATGGACTCAATGTAAATCATAATGTTTAATATTGATTTGAAAGCATAGAAACATCTCTCTCGTAGATCGTGTGATCTCCACCCCCAGTACTGATTCAAGGCAGAACAACTGCTGAAATTGTGGACTCCTCTGTTACAATATCATTGTTTCCGCATCTGGGGGACGCTATACATGGACAAACTGCCGCCTGGAAATCACCACTAAGACTCATCCATAGTCACTGTATGACGTCTGTCTGCTTCCCATTTCATTGTTGGAATCACTAGATAACCTATGTTTGCTTTCATGGACTACTGAATCCAGAATACAATTGCCAGAGACCCAGAATCCACTATGCAATACTTCCAATAGGTGTAGTCCTGTTATTCCTCAGAGCTGGATTCTTACTTACAGGACTTGAAAGAGGTGGGAGCTGCATACACCTGTGACTATTATTGTACTGGCCAGTCTTGTAACTCAGCCCTGGGCTTGCCACTGTCTGAAACTACTTATAAGCGGTCAATGCCTGTAGCTCCTCCTTCGTGCTTTGAAGTTTGTTCCTCTGTGTACTGGATCTCTTGTTGCCTGTTTTCCTGACCAGTTCCTGCCTGACTTCAGCCAGAGTATGTTGTGTGCCTGTTCAGCTTACTGCACCTTGATCCAGGTCCTGCATTGCTTTTGCTTTACTCCCTTATCTGCCCATTTTCGACAGTTAGGTGCAGCCTCTGGGATGCTCCCTTTCTAATTATTCCTAGTCTGTTCCTTCTGTTCCTGTTATTATTTGCCTCTTCTTCTTCCTTTGGTTTGCCATTGCTCTTGTATTTTCCCCAAGTCTCCTAGCTTCTGTTCCTTGCTTATGTGCCCTTACTCTGTGCTTCTCTTACAATGTAAATGTGTGTATACTTGTAAAGCGCACTATCACCTTCCAGGCATCCTGGCGCTGTATACCGCTGTGGAACTCTTCCTGGCTATCCCTGTGAGATGCCCCCTACTGGGCACCCCCAAGGTGAAGCCAGGCATCCTAGCGCTGTTGTTGCCTTTTAGATCCAGTCTCTTATTTGCTACAGTTCTTAATATCCTTGTACTTTCCCTACCCTGCTTGTTCTCCAGTGTTTTCTTGAATGACCTGTTACTATTTGCTACTGCTCTTAAGCTGCGTTCTAACACTTGCTCTGTGTACTTCTGTTGGGCTCTTATGGCTGGTAAGTGTGCTATTTGTGGTCACCTGTGTAAATGTGTATTCTTTTTGTACAGGGGTTGGCCCCTGGATCCACGAGGCAACTACAGTCTCTATTTTTTTCCCTCATGTCACCAAAAAGCATCAGCAAAGAAAAACTGCATTGTCTAAATGTCCGCCCAGCGGTCACTACACTAGCCCTGGCCCATTCCACCTGGACCTTCACCTTTGTCAGTGAGTCGATGTAATCATGGGGATGGATAACCAACACCCAGGGATCGAGAACAAATCAGAAAAGGAGACCAGATAGAAAGGTCAGGGCTCTTTGTTATTCTCTGATCAAGGTCGCAGATTTTGACCATAGCCCTAACCCAATCTTCAGCTGTCGGGGGCAAAGGGTCCCTCCATTTCAAACAGATTTCCCTCCTAGCAATAAGGATTACATAAAAGAGCAACATTCTATGAGGCCGCCTTAACAGCAAAGTTAGTGCTCCATCGTCTCCCAGAAGAATAAGAGTTGTATTTAAATTGATCTCATGATCGAAAATCCCTTTAAGTGCTGGACCTACAACGTCCCAAAAAATCTTCAAGCAGGGACACCCGACGAAAAAATAAACCTCATTGGCTCCTGTACAGCCACACTTCACACACTTGGGGGGAGGTTGAGGTGCAAACCTAGATATTTTGTGTGGGGTCTAATAAAGATGATTGATGGTGAAAAAATGGTTTCCCTTCAAGTTTGCAGGTTTAACAATTGAGTAGATGCCCTCCTCTGGGAGGATTCCTCTCCATACCACATAAGGGGGTAATAACGTTCTCTCTTCTGCCACTAAAAGTCCCTTGTACCACCTTGACACTTCCTTGTTTTAAAGCCTGATGTCTTGAAGGGACAACTCTAATTATCCCAAATATCCTTTAATGATGCCACAAACCAGGATGATAATTGAATTAACTTAAATCTGGACAGCTCATTGTTGGTTTTAATGTTCAATACTTCCCAGGGGAGAACTCCTTCTGGTGATATCACACATTCTGGTGTTCCGGGGAGTCCCAGACTGGGGCAAACTCAGAAAAATATCAAATACCCCACCTCCTCCTGTCTATACCAAAGATCCAAGGCAGCTCTCAAAACCTTTAGCCGCAAATTCTTAAAGAACTTAGGAGCACAAAATTTATATAGAAATCCATCTACGCTCAAAAGCCTTACCATTTCCCCCAAAAGCTTCCCCCAAGATAAATCATCTGTTTTTGCCAGAAGCATTCGAAACATTTTAAACTGAAAGGCAACACAATACCAATTAAAATCGGGTAAAGCCAATCCCCCTTTCTTCAATTTATGCCTACGTTTTTTCCAAGACATCCTAGCTCGTTTCTGGGTCCAAATGAAACTCAACACCCTCCCCTGGATTTTATCGCTGCCTTGTTTGGGGAATCCAAGAGGGATAGCATTACAAAGATAGGTTAGTTTGGAAAGGATAACCATTTTTATCAAATTAACCCATCCATAGATTGTCAATAGAAGGTTTCTCCACCTACTAAATAAACATTCAATCTCTTTAGAGACTGGATAAATTCAAATGTGGGATTTTCTCTATATCCCTTACTATTGTGATACCTAGATATCTAAACTTAAGACTTACTTCCCTCTCTCAGTCAGTGATGTTCCAACACATAACCTCAGTTTTGGCAGTGTTGACCAAATAACCAGACAGAGAGCCAAATTCCCCCAGTAATTCTTCTATTCTCGGAACTGAAGTCAAAGGGCCTGCTGTATAAATTAATAAATCATCGGCATAGAGTGCGACTTTGCAGCTATAACGCGAGCAGCTAAATAGGACCACTAAAGGAGCCAACTGTTGGGCAAGAGGCTCTATATAGATATCGAAAGAAGATGAGATAATGGGCACCCCTGCCTTGTGCGCCTTAGGATATTGAAGCTGGAATACAATGTACCATTAAGAAAAATCCTGGCTGAAGCCCCAACATAAATCGCCTTAATTGTATTAATAAAGTTAGGGCCCAACCCCATTGAGCTTAAACCTCCCAGAGATAGACCCAGCAAACTCGATCAAATGCCTTAGCGGCATCTAACGCCACTATGGCGAGAGGACAGAATGTTCCATGGCAAGATCTATTGTGCCGATTAACTGCTGGGTCTGATCCTGTACATACCTCTTGGGGATAAAGCCCTTTTGATCAGAATGGATAAGCTTCCACAACCTTACCTGGACATCAGGGGGACTGCATTCCAGCTTGAAGTAGCCTGCCTTCTAGTAGGCCTACTCTGTCCTCTAAGGCAATAAGAGTTGTACGTTCGGCCCTTTTCTGAGCAGAAGACTGACTTTGCAATTCCCCTCTGAGAAAGGCTTTAAACGTGTCCCAAACGATATCTCAGGAGGCAGAACCAAGGTTGTCCAGAAAAAAAACCTAAATGCTTGTTTTAACACCCCACGTATCTCAGGATCAGATAAGGAGGCTCTCCTTAGAGTCCATCAAGATCTCACAGAACTAGAATACCCAACCAAAGAGAAAATCATAGCTGCATGGTCAGATTTATGGGATGGTAATATATGTATACATGATATTGTTTCCGCCATGATCCTATCAACAAAAAAAGTCCAATCTAGAAAAGAGGCTATGTTTCTTACTATGAAAAGTAAAGCCCTGCCTTGTACCCATCTTGTATCTTTAGATGTCCAACAAGCCCAATTCTAAAAGGATGTTTTTTGTGTCCTCCTATCTCGAGGGGTGTTATCATATCAGCCATTGTTGGATCTATCCTGAACAGGGTCCAGCAAGACATTCAAATCTCCCCCCATTATAACAGGGGCCGTGACCTCCATTAAGTTCCATTCAAGATTAGATAAATGAGAAGGATCATCACTATTAGGCCCATAGAAAACCACACAGACTAATTCTACCCCCGACAGTCTAGAGTAGCTATCAACCATCTCTCAGATTTATCAGCCTGGAGGCCTTGATAGCACAACCTGCTCCTCTCTTAATTTAAATTGCAACTCCCCTACAATGTGCAGACTGTTCCGAAACTAAAAAATGATCTATCCATCAACACTTGGAGAATACTGTATTACCTTCTAGGGTATCTAGATGGGTCTCCTGTATTAGACATATATGGGCACTACTCTCTTCCCCATACTTCAATGCCAACCTCTGCCATTAACATTCCAGGTTGGGATTTTTAATTCATTAAATCCCCACATCTAACTTGTCAGAAACAAGAATGACTATGGACTGACATCGTAGATCACTTACAATACTAAGACGATAGAGGGAAAACATTTTTTTTCCTTTTTCCCACTGCTGCCCACCTTGTGACCCCCCTTAACCTCCCACCCCTTCACCCTCACCCTCCGTGCCCTCTGTGCTCCCCCACCCTCCCTTGGGGAACCACCTTCAACTGAACTAGGCATAAAACCTAGTGGTCTCCAAGTCACCAAAAGAAAACTCAATCCATCTGGACTCTCCCCCACCTCTCCTCCAAAACCTACACCCTTTATTTACTGACCCCCTTTTTAATTTCCTCAATCAGCTTCCTCCACAGAACAATGTATGTGCATACAATTGTTCCACATTGTGCAGAGAGAAGCTGGGAACTTTAACTGAGCTTTTGCACCAAGTTTATTCCGCTCTTCCACCCTTTTCCCCAGCTCCCACTGCCTTAACGAGGTAGCATGGTACAAATCTGACCTAATCGAAAAGGAGTAGGAGCCTGCTGGAAAAGACACTTCTTTTAAAGTGGAGGACAGAACAGCTCCTTGGTAGTGAAGGGGAGGAAGTTCATAAAAATTTGCCTTGGCCTTTGCCTTCCAAGATTTATTTTTAATGGATTTCGATATACCCGCTGGATTTCATTTGAAAGGTCTATATTTGGGCGATTTTTTAAGACTGCATCTTGTAAAAGTTTGATCGTAAAGACCTTAATATCAGAACCTTCCACATCCTCAGCGATATTAATAATTCTGAGGTTATTCCTCCGGCTGTGGTTCTCAAGGCGTTTCAGGTCCTCCTTCATCTCCTTATTTTGATGGGTTAATCGGCTCACCTTAACTGACGTTTGTTTTAATTTAGGAACCTCCTGTTCTAAAACCTCACTTCTTAGTGAAACCTCCTCAAGCTTCTGCATCAATGAAGCGCAGGATGACTGTATGGCAACCTGATTCTGCTCCGAAATTGCAAATCTGCCCTTAATTTCCCTTTTAAAGGCTGGAAGAAAACCCACCATTGTTTCTGAGTTTGTATGCAAGGATTGACTAGCCACAGATATTATTGGTATAGATTGTGGAGGCTCCAACCCAAAATGAAAATCTTCTCCAGATGCCCCTGCCCACTCCACTACCTTAAGGCCTGAAACTGATTCGATGTAGGAATAGAAATTAAAGATAAAACAACATCTTGGTATGACTTTAGCAAAGGAGCATGGGCAGGAGTTGTCACGTTAGGCCCTTGAGCTGCTCCAACTGTGGATTCCATTCTGGGGGTCCAGGAGCTTCCGAAGCAGCAACAGCAGGGAAGGCCAAAACTTTATAGAAGGACTTCAGGGAAAGGGTGATCTTGACCTTGGATACAACAGCCTTCTTCCCTCTGCCCCTACTCCTGGGGGATCTACTGGCCATAGAAGATATAACTTTCTCCACTTTCCCTCCTTCCTTCTTTTGTTACAACATTTGGATCGAAGCCCGAATGAGGAGGGAGCAGAGGCTCCAGCCCTTGTAGAGAGGTTGCCAGGCCCCCCCTAGTGCGGAGAGTAGATCTGCACACTTTCCCAGTTAGAACGGTGGCCTATTCTGTCATTTTCCCCCTCTCCATATGCTGCAGAACTGTCCCCTGACTGAGCCCTATAATGCTACTCGTGGTCCCTTCTGTAGCCCCCTCTGCTTGAGGTGCGAGGTAAAATATTTCAATATTATTCAGTGAGGGGCATAATATAATAGCTTTCTGCTAATATTACCGACCAAGTTGCAGAAAGTATTGCTAGCACTGCTCTCTCCCCTAATGGGAAGGTCTTACCGCTATCATAACTAAGGGCACCAGTCCAACCAGCATTCTTCTGAAGATCCAATCCCTCCGAAGCACCACTGCAGACTCTTCCACCACTGCCCCAGGAACTGAAACATGCAACACGGCGGCTGTGCGGTTGCCCGGCAGCTCCCTCCCAGCAGGGAACCCCACACAGTGGCAGAACACCACGATCCGCCCCCAGCACCATTGAGGGGAAACGCTGTATCATTCGCGCTACGAGGAGAGGAAAAGTGGGTCAAAATCACCAATTGGAAAGAATAAAGGTATGCGTGAGGGCCGTAGAGTGTCGTAGAGGGTGAGGAGAGCCCCACTCAACTCGTCATGTGGAAAAGCCGACTGGAGACCGGCAGACGTTTACGCTGCGGCCACCATGTTCCCCGCCAGGATCGACTGCTGTCTCATCCTTTGTCTTGAGTTACATATAGTCTAACTTGCCTTATTTGTGAGAGTGTGCATTTCTATTTTCTCAGGAATTGCCACTGTGTCTCATGCTGGACCTACATGGGCTTGTCTCGTGTAAGTAAGTACAACCCTAGTTTGAGCAGTAAGGTCCAGGTACAGAATGACTTCTGCTGCCCTCTTTCTATGGGATTTGTAGCGTAACTAACTGTAAGAGTAATCTACAGAGGTGTTGAAGTGTCCTATTGCTGCGGAAATTCTTACATGTGTACAGCCCTAGTGGTACCCTAGCGTGTTTGTCCATTATTGGTTTTGTTCCCTGTTTGTTCAAATTAAGGTTGCTTTGCCTTCTCTGTGATGTTCCAGTGTTTGGTCTTGTTTGTGTCTGCCTTTGTCTGGTGTAGACATCTGCCTGTTCCTCTGCATTACTTCCGTAGGCAGATAATCCTTGACCTTGAAAGGTTCTCTTTCCAGAGTCCATAACACCTCTGCCAATCAATAATGGCCATGATAAGTACATCAGGAAAATGCTTAACTATGCAAGTACCAGAATGCACTTGGGTTTCACTGGGAACTAATAGCTGATTCACATAATCTAGTTTAAACTAAACAAATGGCGAAATCAACCTGTTAAACAAGTGTGGGCAATCCTCCCTTTTCAGAGTATGGCTACAGACAGCTCGATTGATCAATACAAGGCCACATCATTTTGTTAATTTTACAATATGATTTTGGTGATGTGGAAAAGTAGTTCCTTATTACACATACATTCATTCTAGACCTGTTAACAGCAGAAGCAGCATCTGCAGTCCTGGCTGGATCATTTTCCCTGATACTCACAGGCACACTGGCTTCATTCACCCAGCCCCTCCACCGTGCAGCTCTTCCCAAGCAAATAGCTGCAGAGCTCTTCACATAGTGCAAGCCAAGTGCATTGGATTTGCCTATGCTTGATTCATAATACCTTTTGGATAACCCTGGGAGCCATCAGTGCAGAGAGGTGCACCAGAAAGAATGTTAACTTTGCGCATTTAGTGGTAGAGTGTAAAAGCTCTTAATAGTGGTTCAACCATTTTCTCTAAACTCAAGTGCTGACACCTTATTTAATCTAAACTTCGTACGTTCTCTTCGAAGTCTGGCAACTGTTTTGAACAGAAAGGCTTTGTACACATTTAGTGGTGGGATAATTAATATAGTGTGTATGAAGCGAATGTCAAATGTGTTTTACTTTCAAAGGTGTTTGGGAGGCAGACAATCTGCTATTATTAACTCCAATTTGGACAGCCAATCACTCATAATACATCTTGTTATCTTTCTATATTCTTTGTTGCAGATCAGTATTAATCTGGGCACTAGTCTCTATCATAATATTCCAACAAAAAAGACCATGGCAGAGAAAACTGAAAATCCAAATTAACATAGTGCAAAGCGTTGTCCCTTAAGCAAAGTAGTAGCTTAATTCGGCCCTTAATTCGACCATGTGTGTAGACACTTTTAAGCACAGAGCACCCTTCTAAACATTTCTTTCTATCTTTTTTTCAGTCCTGGGTCACTAATATTCCAAGCAGAGATGCCATGCACCAAAGCGTGTGCAACCTTGGCCTCATATGTCTTCCTTAGAGAAAGTTGAGCTAAACCCATTACCTTGGTCTTGCTCTTGTTTTTTTGTGGAGGGGTAGTTTCACAATTAGAGAAAATCATGCATAGCTTTCTGTAGTAAAACCAGTGCAGAGTGATATAGTAATATTTTCCCTATATAAAACCGAGCTGGGGTGTGATCCAGAGCCAGTTCAAGCAGAAATACGTCTTTATTGTTGTTTCTTCAAAAAAGTGGTTATTTATGGCAGTGCCGCATTCCGCTTTACCTCATAAGTACCTGACACTCTCTCAGTGACAACACCATCCCTGGCGGGTCTAGCCGTGGAATTCTCCGGGTTAAAATGTCCACAAAATAAAAAAGGGAAGGTACACTCCAAGCAGAGTCGATATAGCCAATTAAGAAATTCTACTTTTATTCGTATTCGTTTTTTCATAAAAGAGGCACAGCCAACGCGTTTCGTTCCCCTAGTGCCATGGGAACTTCATCAGGGCTAACTCACAATACGCGTAGGTAGAGGTTACTTGTACCAAAAGAGCGAGTATCTTCGGAAAGGCGTTTGTCAAAGTTCGGATTATCCAAAAATATATTTTTGCGCTGTCTGTAGTATGGGGGTGCGTCCTTCCCAAAATAGGAACCGTAATCACTGTGTCAGTAATTTACCCGTAGTATCACAAATTAGATTCATAAATCTGTAGTCATATGATCACAGCCCGCAAACCGAAATCCGGCGTATTTCTAAGTCGTGCGACGGCGTCCACTATATCAATGGATCTCCCGTAGCCGTCTCAGGGATCGTATCACCAGTATCTATAATCCGGCGGTCGCACCCCATAATCCAAGGTCTGGCATATCTCAGGGGTTAATTTGTAAAATAATAAGTGCTGGAGTCCAAACGTTTTCTATGAAGCTCATGGCCGGCCAGCCGAATGTTGGAATTGCTGAATACCAAGGCTGCATAGTCTTGATTCCACCTCATGCCTCTCACCCACCCCCAGAAACTAACAGCCTTTTCAGCTCACTCTTGTTGGCTCTTTTTCATCTCTGCCTTCCCTTTTTTGTCACTCTTTTTTTACGTCAGTCTCTTCCTCTTTCTTTACCCCTTTTCTGACTTTCTCTCTCTTGCTCTGGGACAAAGCATAATGATGAAAAAGTACGTTCCGGTCCCAAAAACACAGGGCCCGTGGCGACCACCTTTGACCACCGGCTCAAACTAAGCACTGACAATCCTCCTATCATGCTATGGTTAGATTTAGAAGTGTCACTGTAAAACCCAGCCTGAAAGCTTCCTTCACAGTGGCAAACTACCTTTCTGAATGTAAAACCCTCCTTAATACCCACACCAGTGCCACCGCACAGTGCAAAAGAAATGTCCTTCCAGAAAAGCAGCATGTGCTTAGGCCAGAGTGAAATTTTAAATAGGCCGGTGTAATGTGCGTAATTTGGGGAATTTTGCATTATATTTTTAATGTGAAATTCCCGAAAATAAGCCAATATGTCACATTGTGTAATTACACACAAATTGTGGTACAAATGTAAAACAAGTGTGCAATGCATGGTAAGATTTATTGTGAACGCATGGGAACAGAATGCGAACATCTGTAGTTCATGGTGCTTGTGTTTAAATGAGTCCTTGTGTCAAAAATTCACGCAAGCCTAGGTTTGTACTAAAATATAGTGTGAAATGACGGACTTGCATTTCACATAATAATGCAGAATTTAAAATGAATGCAAAAGCAAGTTACACTAATTTTCCTCACCCCTAAATTTCCCTCACTCCATGGTTTTTTAAAAAGTGCGAAATCTCATAAATTTTTAGAATATCTCATCATTTTATATCATACCAAGAAGCTGTTATTTTTAGCATCTAGGACTTGAACCATGGTTATTTAATACTAAAAAAAAGCTTTGTGATACGCTCTCTTTTGTTCCGAGCTAGGGGGTAGGTTAGGATGGGGGTGAATACGCATCCTCCGAGCCGGTGGAAGCCACCACCGGCCCGGAGGATGCGGATTCACCGCCGCGGTCCCTGTCAACTCCACCCGCCAGATCAGGATGGCGGTAGGATCAGCGGCCGATGGCAGGTCCGTCCGCCGCTGATCCGCGGGGTGTAGCCTGCTATTTGGTGGCGGTGTCTGCAAGACACCGCCAGCCAAATTAGGAAGCATGTGTAAACATGCTTTTCCGCGGTGGTTTTACCGCCGTGTAAAAGCATGTGGACCTTTGCTTCTGGGGGGCCCTTGCGGGCCCCCAGGGTGAAGGGGGGTGCACATGGGGGGTACCTATGGTACCCCCCTGCATTTGCATGCACAAAGCGGCAGGCACCGCGCGGTGCCTGCCGCTTTGTGCATGCAAATGCAATGCATGCATTTTTAACATTGCGGCGGGTGCTGCTTGAAGCAGCACCCGCCGCAATGTTAAAGATACAGGATGTGACCGCCAGGGTGGCTGTCACATCCTAATTGGCATGGAGGGAACGCCGCTGCCCTTGCGGACGGTCCCTCCACCTCGGGGTGGCGGATGGACGCAAGTCCGTCCGCCATCCTAATTGGCCCCAAAGTTCGTGCTACACAAATAGTGTAATATCCATTTATAAGGAAAGCAAATTTAAATATGTTTTCACAGTCCAACAAAAATAAAATGTGCTGCAGTACATTTGTGCATTTCAGATACCTCAACATTTCGCTTTTTGACTCTAATGGTGTTTGACATGCTCACGGTACAATCCATCAAATCATTCCCATAGCTACTCTGGCATCAGATTTTTTTAGGGATACCCACTGACCCACTGGGCCTGAAACTCCCTGCTTGTTTCACTTCTAAGGCATTAATCATACTTCCCCTTTGGTATTGAGCAGTGAGAAGGATTCGAGCCAAAAGAAAGTTGAGTTGCACTGTAGTTATGGCTGGTGCAATGTAGCCCAAGCCCCAGTTCCTACACATGATAGCCAGGAAGACTTACCAGAGAAGACATCTGGGAATGCGTCGTTGCCGGCAGGTGCCACTGAGTGTTTCCTGCTCAGGGTGGGCAGGCTCTCAGCACCCAGACCAGAGTGCTCCAAAAGTTCTGGGGTGCTGCCCTCGCCCTCCTGGAGATGCCTGCGCTTCCGGGAGCCTCTGCATAACTCCTCGGTCCAGTCTGCTGAGCGGCTGTGGGACAGTCTGGCCCGGTTTCTGGGCCCTCTGCGTTTGTCCGGGGTGGTCCCGCCCCGCCTCAAGTTGAGCCCTTCCTGCAGGCGACGCTGGATGCGCGGGCTCTGTCCGGGTGAGCCACTGGGAGAGTGATTGGGTGAGCTGAGCTGGCGGGTGGTGGTTTTAATGTAGTAGGGGTGGATAGGTGGATAGGGCTTTACTGAGTTGGGGGAGGGATACTTGAAGACACGTGAAGTGGGGGGCAACTCAGTCCAGCCTGGGGTCAGGCCGCCACTGCTGATGGAGCCATTCTGTGGGGTGGTGACCTCTGTGGCATGATCAGGGGGTTTCTCCTCCAGGGCACCCCCTGGAGAGCAAGGGGTGCCAGCCAAGTCCAGCAGCACCCACTCCTCTTGCTGCTGCTGCGTGGTGTCGTCGGCAAGCAGAAGGGTGCCAGCCTCACTGGGGGACATGGTGGGGGAGTGATGAGTTTGGGTGGGGGTGGCCACCTCCTCGGGGGGGTCAACGCTGTGTCGCTGCGGCTCAAGGCACGGGCTGGCACTGGGCTCCGGGGGTAGGAGCCCAGTGCTGTCCTCAGTGCCGCTGCTGGCTTGGGTGTAAGCAGCAGGCTCTGTGTCGGGGCTGGTGCTGTCCTTGTCGCTGAAGCTCTCCAGGGGTGAGGGGTCGGACCCCGCCGGGCGGCCCGGGGCTGCACGGGCCCCCTCCCCGTGCAGCTGAAAGCGGATGGCATGCTGGATGTCGGACAGCAGGTCTTCTTGCTCGCCTGCTGCCGAGTGGAAGCTGTAGATGTCCGTGTCCGAGCCGGAGCTGCCCCTCTGGCCCTCCTGGCGCCGCTGGGCGCCCGCCTTGGCCACCTCTTCCACTGGCGGCGGCGCCAGGCGCCCGGGCCAGCCCGGCTCCGCCTCGGCGTCCGAGAGCCCCGTCTCGTCGGCCGAGAGGCTGAGGTCGGGCGTCTTGCTGGCCACGGAGTGGGCGCTGTCCAGCTCGCCGGTGTGCAGGGCCTGGCTGCCCAGCACGTCCTCCCTGGAGCCCCCGCCGCCACCGCCATCCTTGTGCCCTCGGCTCTTGCGGATGCGTAGGGTGCTGAACACGGAAGCCCGGCCGCCCGACGCCGGCTCCGACTTGCTTTTCCTTTTGTCTGTCTCTCCGCGGTGCTTGCCCAGCGTCCTGCGGCCGCCGCCTTTCTTTGTGCCCTCAGCATCCCTGGGCCCGGAAGCGTCCTCCGGCGGCGCCTCCGCCGCCGCGGCGCTCTTCCGCAGCTTCCCATCCTGGTTCCCCATGGCAGGTGAGCACCAAGCCGGAGCCCTCAAGACATGCTGGCGGCGTCGGGTGGGGACCTCCGAGCCTGGCTCTGCTCACGGGCGGCGCAGGCAGTTGATGCGCTCGCCCGTCCACCCCTCTCCCATCTGCCGGGCCTCTAGCTCAAGTTAATGATGCAGCTGATGCCGGTCTTGATTTTGTTGATGCTGGTACTGATGCTGGCTCGGTACTGATGCTGCTGCTGACGTTGTTGACGCTGGTGATGCTGCCGCCTCCCCTCGCTGGCGCTGTCTCCCGGCTCTCAACGGATCCCAGAGGCGCGCTCTCACTGCAGCTCTGTAAGCTGCAGACGACTCTCTCCAGCTGGGGGCACCCAAGGGTTGACACCGCTCCCCTCCTCCTCCAGCGCTGAAGGGGATGGGGCGCTACATGAAGCGCTTGTCTCTCCTGGTAATAACGCCCCTTACACCTCTTCCCCCTTTTCCTGTGTATCTCATAGCAGCAAAATATGCTGCAAAGAATATTAAAAGTTTGCAATCCAAGAAGCTTAGTATTTTATTGTAAGACTCAGATAGTGTTGTGTAGTGGCTACATACCAGGGCACTGCACACCTGCGCTTCTTATATTTTCCATCGGTGCCTTAAATGGAAAAGTGCCGGCTATCAGGGGTTTGAAAGTTCACACAGGGAAGAAGAGGTTTTTAGATGAAAATGTTATCCTGTAATTTACAAATTATTGGAAATAGAAAAGGGGCATTCTGTGTGCGACGACGAGGCATCAAGATAGTTCAACACCGCGTGACTGTGCTCGAAATTTGAGGCTCCTATCAGAGACGGAGACAGCGGTCCCAGATGTGACACTCGCACAACCCAAAGACTGAGACTGCGCTCAAAGGTGACGATGATACTAGCCAGTGACCCAGATTCTGCTCTGTAGGTCGATACTCATGCAGTGATTGCACTGCAAACTGTGGCGACAGCAGTCACAAGCAGGGAGTCAGTGTGAGTCTCCCACGCATTGACTAGGCTTGCTGTCCGTGGTACGAGACACATGCGATGTTCGAATGGCACTGCACCCTGTGGTGCGAGACTCGCATGCAAGGGTTTGGGTTGCGCTCAATGGTGTGAGATTCACACAATAATTGACACGGTGCACCGTAATGTGAGGCGCACGTGCAATGACCCCAGCTGAACCCATGGTATGACCCTCACGCAATGACTGACACTGCGTCCCATGGCGTGAGACTCGCAGGCAGTGATTGACACTGTGCCCCATGAAGTGAGACTGCAAAAGATACACAATAGATGGACGGAATGCAGAACAAATCAAAGCATTCACTCCCACTCGAGAGATCTGGGTTAAATCCATCATTCTTTTGCTCACCATGCCACCTCAGTTTAGACCTGGCCATAAATGGAGTGAGTCTCGCATGTAAATGTAAATGTACATGTATTTATATAGCGCAAATCACCGACAAGGTATCTAAGCGCTTGCTTAGGGAACCCGTCCTGGTATTCCCCTGTGAGATACCCCCGGCAGGGTATCCACAAGGTGAAAGCCAGGCATCCCGCCGCGAGGGGCCATAGTGGAGATTAAGCAAGCTATTGCCCAGAGTTGCAGAGTGTGACCCCGTGAGTTGAGTAAGCACTGGAGCGAGAATTATCGAATCCGAGGAAATTTTTTAGAGCCCAAGACCCACCGAGGCGGGGAATCGAACCCTGGTCCACGGTCGATCTCAGCTTCCGGGTCTGCCGCCTCTAACCACTGAGCCACACTTCTCCACACTGACTAACACTGTGCTGTACTGACTAACACTGTGCCCCATGGAGTGAGACTCGCATGCAATAATTGACGCTGTGTCCATGGAGTGAGACTCGCATGCAATGATTGACACTGGGCCGACACACATGCAATAATTGACACTGTGCCCATGGCGTGAGACCCAAATCCTATGATTGACCCTGTGCCCCCGGTAGTGAGACTAACATGCAATGATTGACCCTGTGCCCCATGGAGTGAGACCCACATGCAATGATTGACCCTGTGCCCCCTGGAGTGAGACTCACATGCAATGATTGACCCTGTACCCCCTGGAGTGAGACCCAAATGCTATGATTGACCCTGTGCCCCCTGGAGTGAGACTAACATGCAATGATTGACACTGTGTCCCATACAGTGTGATTGACACTGTGTCCCATGGAGTGAGACTCACATGCAATGATGGACACTGTGTCCATGGAGTGAGACTCACGTGCAATGATTGACCCTGTGCCCCTTGGAGTGAGATTCACATGCAATGATTGACACTGTGTGTAGGAAAGTGGCTCTATATATACTTGTTGCAAAGTCATCCTGTGCCCTGGGCACCCCCCATTTTTTTGCTGACTGGAACTGGTGGTAACTGACTCTGACTGACCCTGGGCTCTGTTTAACCAGGCCCAGGGCCAGTGCCAAGCTGAAAGGAACACATTAGAATACAGTTAAGACACCCAACATACACTAGGGTACACTATGGTATGTGGGGTACCCCTGAAATTGGCATGACCTACCCCATAAGCCTCTAGTATGTAATAGGGCAGTGGATTGAAACTACCTAGAAGGCTCCAGTATCATGGGGCATGGCAGTTAAGAGGCCAGCAGATTTTCTGCACCAGTATGTGTGCAGTGCTGAAGCCCTAGGTCAGTTTAAAAGCAGCACTGGTTACCAGGGTAGCTTTTAAACCTTAAATTGTGCCCAAACTCGACTTTGGGGTAGGGACCCTTAAAAATGAAAAACCTACCATGTTTTTGCATATTAGGGACCCCCAGGGTCACCCCTTGGATACCTAGGGATGGGGGGGTCAGTTATCTATAAGGTACGCCTTTATAAAATAAAAATTTTATATGCCTGGGTAAAGTGAAATTTTACATTTCACTCCCCACATTGTATTAAAGAGCTGCTCAAATTCGACTTTGATGTTAGAATAAGTGGGTATAGAGGATCTACAATATTTCTGCAGATTCAGAACCCCTGAAGTCTCCCCTTTCCTGTAGAAATTAGGGAAATACTTATAAAATATGGTTTTATAAGCCTTGGTGCTAGAAAAGTGGCCCAAGTCATTTTCCCCATTGCAATCCCCATGGCCCATAGGTTAACATGGTAGGAAATTATTGATTAATAAATATTGATAGGAGAGGACTAGCCGGACCATTCAAAGACTTCCCAGAATGGTAGTAGTAAATCCAACAATATGATATTGTTGAATTTCTCCTAAAATGTACATACAAGAAGTTATAAGACTTTCTTGTTTGTACGTCCAAATTCAGCCTTTCAGTGGTCTGCCCTGATTGGTCAGAGTTAAGTGGATTAGCCAGGCTGCTTTGAAGAGGTGATAAAGAACCCCTCTGCCGGGAGGGCAGTTTGCTGGTCTATAGGAATGCCAGGCCAGGGGGGTGGAGTCGTAAACTATCCTCTTCAAAGGCAGAGGGGAGGCCTGGGTTTCAGTTTCAATCTGACACTCCTGACCCAGAGTCAGGGCTAGGCTTAAGGAAGGTATGTGCAGATAGTAGGGGGAGAGTCCATGGAAATAAGCCATCCCAAGGGGTGTGTTTAGCCAGCTCTTACCTCCTTGCTGGAAAATCAGCCATTATGGATTTGGAAGAATGATGCACTCTGGGAAAAACTAATGCCATACTCTACAGGATGTGGTCATAACTATGAGGCGTTGCCCTGCTCTCATTGGTCAGCAGTGACCTGGTGCTTGACCCAGATAATTTTGAATACGTATCTAAGAGTGTCAGAGCCCTCCAGATCTGCTGCTTGAAACTTACTGAAGCAAGAAGTGCCCTGCTGAAAAGATTTTGCTGTGCAAGAAGCTCTAAGGCCTGACCTCTGAAGACTGCACCAAGTGAAACTGCAGCCCTGTGGATTACCTTGCTGCCAACGGACAAGAGTGGAACTCCCTGCAAGCTACAGGTTAACAGAGCTCACCTGGACAGCCCCACAAAGAATTCAAAGCCTAGAGTACCAGTGGATTCGTAAGGGTTTTGTTCAAGTGGATTGCAGAATTGAAGTTTCACACTTTCAAGGTCCCTCTTGGAGATTCCAGAACCTTGGATTGAGTGTTGGATACTTTGATACCGGCAAGCAGAACTCCAAGAAGGTGTTCTAACTGGACCCCGCTTGCTGAAGAAGGCGGCCCACCACAGTGGTGAGAAAATTCTTCAGAACAATTTATAAAGGTGTGGCCTTGCCAGAGAAAACGAAATGACTAAAAGGGGCACTGTTGGTTTCTAAGCACTAGAAAGTGACTAATATTTAAAAATTCATATTTCTGGTTCCCTACAGTAGATTCTTTTTGTTTTGGTGTCATTTAAAAGATAAAAATATTACCTATTTATATAAATTGGTGTGGGATTTTTATTTTGTGTTGTCTTAATTATTTACTGAAATTGGGTTTTTAAATGCTTTACATACCTGTCTTTGAAGTTAAGCCTGTCTGCTTGCAGCCACGTTACCAAGGGTTGAGCATAGAAATATTTTTCTAAGACCCATGCTGGGTCCTGTCATGTGTTAGTGGCCTTATTGCCAGTGTCAGACCAACATTTACCCCAACCAATAACCCACTTCCCAACAATACTGGACCACAGTAAGGTACAGTGTGTATAGAGTCCCCAGTCCCCAGAGGTTTGGCAGAGGCTAAAGTTAGATATAACCTTGGGGGGGCGTGGCTTGGCCGGCTGCAAGATGGCTGCACTCTAAGTGGGCTCTGCCGGCCAAGCTTTTAATTCCGGCACTATCCTGCAGGAAATCGCACCTTACCTGCACTTTGCCGCCGCGTCCTGCATTCCCGCGGCGAGAGGCACCGTCCGGAGCTGTCTCTGTGCTCCTGTTCGACTGGGAGGCTGGAAAAACTCAGCTGAAGGCGGTGCGGGGCCTGTGCCTCTGCTCCCGTGTGGGCCATAATTAACGTTCCCCGAGGCCGCGAGGGCTTCTTGCGCCGCCCACTGCGGCTGAGGGCCGGAGCTCCTCCCAGCACATCTTCCTGTGAGTGCCACCGCCTCGGGGGGTATTTGTCGGCGTGGTTGGGGGTCTGCGGGCCGCACCACCAGGTCCGGGGCACTGCGGCCTCATTGCTGACACTCTGCCCTGCCGTCCACTGGCCGTCTCTACCGGCAGCCGCTGACTCCCGAAACCCGTGTGACGGGGCGGCGACCCCCCGTGTCTCCTTGCCGGCACTGCCCCCTGAGTGCTGTGTGCCCCCCCCGCTCGCCTCACGCTGTGGCCCGACTGGGCCGGGACCCTCTGCGCTGCTGTCTCGGCCACGCGGCCATTCCGGAACTCTGCCATCTGGCCCCCTGGTGCTGGGGGCTCGTTCTGCCACTCCCGACCGCACCATTGTCTGGTTCCTTTGACTGCTGTGGCGGCTGGGGCCCCTGTCCTGCTGGGCCTTGTCGCTGCTAACTCCTGGCTGCTGCGGCGAGTTGGGGCCTATGCCTGCCTTCTCGCTGTCTCCCGTCATCTGCTGTGGACCCCGCTGGGCCCCTCCCGCACCTGGTACTCTCCTTATCCTGTTGCTGGCGTGGGGTGTCTTCGGGGTCCCCCGGAGGCTGCCTGGAGGAAGGGGACCCACCTTGCACCCTGCTTTCCTGTCCCTTAGAGCTCTCCCCTGCTTGCTATGGACCTCGTGGGCTGGGGGTGCCCACACCCGGCCGCTTCCTTCTTGCTTGGGGGCCTAGGGTGACTGCCCGTTGATGGTGGGCCGCCTCCTCTGGTTCTGCTCTGTGGGTGCGGTGCTCTCTCTCCTGCTCTTCCTTCGCCTGGGGGGCCCACGTGCTGACCGCACCCCCGTATCGGGGTCCCTGCTTGTGCTTGGTGCTGCCTGAAACCGGTCACTACCCTAGCTGGTGCCCCCCTCCTGCTTGACTACCCTCTGGGTGTGGGTGCAGTCTGCCCACCACTGATTCTGTTGCGTGGCTGCCATTTTCTCGTCCTCCAACCTCTGGTCACCCCGGCCGCACGACTACGCTCCCTCACATTGCTGTGCTGGTGGCCGTCAACGCAGGTAGAGCTTTCTTGACCTTGTTCTCCCACGTGTGTGGGTCCCCATCATTGGCATGCTGGTCAGCTGACAGCCTTCTTTGCCATGGGAAAATCCGACCGGAAGCAGCCCAAGATCGCCTTAGCTCTCCACTGGTCCTCCTGCCAGAAGTGCTCCAGTGCTGAGGGGGAGGAGACCGCTGTCACCATGGAGGTGCCTCCCTCCTGAGACGACGACCTGAAGGCGATCATGCTGGATGTAAAGGCGACGGTCACTGGCATCGCCACCCAGTTGGACCAGCTGTCGACCCACCTGGACTAATTGAAGGCCCCGTGCGGATACTCACGACAGCCACCTGTTACACGTAGAGTTCCGGGTCTCTGAAGCAGAAGATGCCGCCACGCAGGACCGTCAAAAACTGGTGCAAATGGATAAGATCCTGACGGTCATCCGTGAGAAAAATAAGGATTTGGAGGCCCGTTTTTGCCCGAGCAATATCTGCATACCGGGCCTTCCGGAATCGACCAACATCTCCCGTATGGAGGACTTTGTGGAGACCCTGGTCAAAGAACGCTTCGGTGACGTCCTCTCCTCTGTTTTCATTGTGGAGCGCGCGCAGCGCTCCATTGGTCCTTGTCCCAGTCCCGGTCTGCCCCGACACCCCATCATCGCTAAACTGCTCAATTTCCGGGACAGCCTCGTCATACTTAGAGCTGCGCGGGACAGGGGCACCATCATCCACCAGGGCAACACCCTCTTGTTTTTCCCGGACTACACCACGACTGTACAGGCGGCCCAGCGGGAGTTCCTTCCTGCAAAGCGAATCCTACAGAAACATGAGGTCCCATACTCCTTGGCCTATCCGTCGAAGCTCAGAGTCCGCCAGGGTGCAAAGACTCTTGTCTTCCCTGATACTCGGGAGGCATTCGCATTCGCAAAGAAGCTCGACAAATCATACCGGCCACCACCATCTCAATCCCCATCCGTGGCTCCGGACCGCCTCAGTGACAATGACTAAAGTGCTATTTTATGTCTGCTGTTGTTCTCCCTTGTTTACGTGATGCCTGATTCTACCCAAGCTTGGCCACCCTGCTTTACTGCGGGCGTGTATTCCTAGCCCTGCCATGCCCTCAAGGGGTGATTCCCACTTGCTCTACTGCTTTTCCCCTTCCTAGTTGTGGGTCCCTGGGGTGGGGCAGGTTGGTGTCTCAGCCTGATTGGGTGTCTTTCTGTTTTTCTTTCTCAGTCATTCCGGTTGGGGTCGATTGATTGGTGTGATGGGGGGAGTATTGCCATCCCGGCTGTGGTTCTGTCGTAATTTGGCAGCGATCGGGTTAGCATTTGCTTCAGCTACACAAACTTTCCTCTGTTAGCTTGACTATGTTGCGGAGGCCATTTTGTATTCCTGGCTTCCATTTTGAGTGAATGCGCTGCCTCGTGGTCAGCATGCCCTTTTGTCCTTTCTCTCTCCCGATGACCATTTAGTCTGCCCAGCAACTGGCTATTTTTAGTAATGGTCAAGCTTGCGCATCCGTATTTGAGCCTTCAAGGTTAATGATCGGTCACTGCTTAGGAATGTTCTTCAAACTGACCAGTGGTGCTAAACTCCTCCCACAAGTGGGTTGTGTTCCAAAAATGCCCTTATATGTACCTAAATTGTGTAAAGTGTATACCGCCTACTTTTCAAATTCCTGTTAAACTGTATAAAAGAAGCCACGCACCAATGTTCGGTGTGATACTTCTTGCATTGCCGAAGGGTGCTGTAGGATTGTACCACCACCCCATGGGGTCTTACTAAACTTGTCTTTTTGCATTTTCAGTTTCCGTGCCAACTTCCATTCTAAGGTATTGAGAGTTTTTGCAGAGTATGTAGGTCTGTTGAAACCCAATACCACAAATTGGCACCCGAACAGGAACTCATCGGCGACTCGGATGCCCGAAGGAGTGGTCGCGACGAAGGATTGGAAACTCACCCTGGACGCGTACGCTGCCACTGAGTGACCCAAGTCTTGGCACCCACTGTGTTTTTCCTACCCTTCCGACCTGACCTTCCAGGTGGCGCCGGTCCTCGACTGAGATCCTGATTGTTGGGTTGCTGTGCAGTGACCGTTTGGCCGATTCGATTTGAGAACTTGGCAGTTGGAACCTGGACATTTGGGATATTTGGTAAGTTTTTGATTGGTAAGGTAGTCTACTGACACTTACTGTGGCTTTTTTGGATTTGTTTGAGTTAGCTACCATTTGGATCTATGATTTGGACTATATGTGGAGTGCACCTCACATAGGCAGGTAATGCGGAGATATTTCTCTGACTTTGTATTTGTTTGAACGGCACACCATGTGTAAAACATTAAGTGCCATTTTATGTAATATCGCGTTTTCGTGATATATTTGACATGCCTGTTTTCAGTACACTCTGGGGAATGTGCTGTTTTGGAAAGGGTACCAGTTATCGAATAAATTAATCTCAGCCGGCTCCCCCAGAGGGAACACCTAATCGGTAAATGTACATAAAATGTGGCCTTCCCCCTATTATGTATAGTACATTATGGCACAAATACACAAAAACTGATCATGAATTGCAATGGCCACTACATGGGTTGTTTGATTTACGAAAGGTTCAGTATGTGGAGCAGTGTTTGTTTCAGCGCAGGTCTAGACAGGATATGTTTGATTGTGTGCGTATGTGGGAGAAAGCGGTGCGTGAACGAATAAAGCGTGAACAAGCCTTGGCGGACAAGGAACAGCGAAAGGCTGCTCATGTTAAAGCTTTACAGCTGCAGGAAAAAGAATTGCAGGTACAGAAAGAGAGGGAGATACGAGAACGTAATTTGCAAATTAATTGTCAGTTTCCTATTCGGCGCCCTCTTTATCCTGTCCTTACTAATGAATCTGATGATTTTTCATTATTAGATCGTTGCCCGCCTCCGTATGTTATGCCTACGGCCCCGGATGTGGATTCTGATGCACCTGAGGACGAGGATAATCAGAGGGATACTCGTTCTAAGATTAGCGTTGCTCGATCCGCGGAATTACGCGGTTTGGCTCGTAAACTTAATGTTAATGTTATTACTATTTCAGAGATTGATGATCATATGCGTAAGTGGTCTGAAAAAGAGCGATTGTATTTTCTGGAACATTTTGGAGAAGAAGTTGAAGAACGGTTTAGAAAGTATTCACCTGAGTTGGAACCTAAGGATATGTCAGTTGGTTGTGATAATTTACGTAAAGGTGTTTTTGTTCTTGCAGATGCAGATAGTTTTTTCCGGCGTTTGGTTCAGCTATGGGATGAGACCTTACGACTACGGGCGGCGAAAAAGGCATCGGGTCCGACTACGTCTGGATCGACGGCTGAGTCCAAAGACTGTCCTATCTTTGGAGCAGATAAGAGTGACACAGTTCATATAATGCCCATGCGAGAAGCTGTGCCTTTGTATGTCCCTCCTAAAGGGCAAGGTACAGATGATGATAAGTCGTCTGTGGATGCGAATGGTTATTTTGTATACAATTGGGTTTATACTCCTTGGAATAGAGCGGATGTTATGGCGCTTAAAAATGCTTTGCCTGACCCGCGCACAAATCCGGCAGCTTTCTATGAGGGAGTGGAAAGAGCTATTTCTTCATGTGTCATGACATGAGTTGATATTGATCTTTTCTTTAGGTTAATATTGCCTCCTGATATGTGGAGGGCGATTCGTAAGTTTGATGATCGACCGCTTTTAGGTGCAGATTGGAAGGAATTAGTACAAGCTGATTTGGATAGAGAACCCACATGTAAACCGTGTCAACTAATTTTAGATCTCCCGGTGGCTATTTTGAATAAATAAAAAACGCTCGTCCCCCCTAAAAAGATTGATTGGACGATGTTGGCTTCTTGTAAACAGAAACTAGACAAATCGGCTCTGATTTCTTTTCGCGTTTCGAGGAAGCGTTTCATGATTACAGTGGTCAATCATTAACAGAGGATACGGGCAGGCATTTGTTTGTTGATAAGTATGTGGCTAATCTCCTACCGGAGATTGCAAAGCGTTTAAAGACTAGCGAAAGTTCATGAACCACTCCAACTCCTGCTTCTTTATTAACTATGGCTCAATATTACAAACGACAGGAATTGGAGGCTAGGGAAAGTAGTGATAAGAAAGCGAAGGATTTGAAGAAGAAGGTGATGTTGGCTCAGGTTTACGCTACGCAGTCGAGAGGAAATGATAGGGGTAGACGTGGGTTGTATGGCACGTCTTATGCCCGCTCCAATATTTCTGAAGATCAGTGTGCATACTGTAAACAGTTTGGACAGTGGGCTTCAGATTGTCCGGTGCTTCGAGAACAGCGTAATCAGCATGGTCGAGGAAAGGGAAGGTTTCGGAATAGTTATTCAGGTTCGAGGGGGTGGAGCGAATGATCGTGGTAGGTTTGAAGCTTGGGTTGTCGTGGTCAGGCTGATCATAATACTTTTGATCGACGGAATCAGTATCAGATAGCTGAGGGTGAGTCTTCTGAGTTGCAGGATAATACGTATGCATAGGATTGCGAAGGATGGGGTGTGGAATCAGTTGAAGTACCAGTAGATCAAAGGGGTCCATATATTTCAGCACATGTTTTGGGTTCTACTGATCAGTTTCTGGTCGATACGGGATCTACTCGTAGCGCTCTGTCCAAACACTTGGTTCCAAGGGCTCCCCTGTCTGGCAAAACGATTACATCAATAGGGTTCGATGGAACACCTTCCCTTAGCCCATTGTCTCAGCCCCTTCCATTTCACATTGATAAGTCTACTGCCCCATGTCCATTTTTATTGTCTCCAAATACACCAGATAATATTGTGGGACTTGATATGCTCAAACATTTTCGAGCAACTATACGCTGTGCCCCTGAAGGGGTGCGGGTTATTTTGAATGAGAATTACCCAGAAATTGAGAGATCGTGCCTCCTTCAGGAAGCCGATGCGTTAGCCTCCCTTCCAAGAACTTTATGAGCCACTTCTGATACCGATGTAGGACAGATGATTATCCCTCCCGTATACATCACTGTAAAGGAGGGAGTGTCTTTGCCTCGTGTACCACAGTACAAAATCCCTAGAGAAGGTGAAGTTGCTTTGACGCATATCATAAATGACTTGATTACTGCAGGAGTGGTGGAGGAAGTTCCCTAGAATGTTTGTAACAGCCCTATTCTTCCGATTCTAAAGAAAGATACAGACACTAAGATTTACCGTTTCATTATTAATTTGAGGGAAGTCAATAAGATAGTGGTGCCCCAATATCCCGTGGTGTCTGATAGTACTACCTTACTTACTTTGGTTCCACCCACAGCCACCACCTTCTCTGTTATCGACTTGAAGAACGCTTTCTTTTCGATTCCCATTCATCCCGATAGCCGGTATCTTTTCGGTTTTACTTTAAATAACAGATCATATAAATTTTGGCGAGTTCCTCAAGGCTACACAGAAAGTCCTAGCATTTCTAGTCAGGCTTTGAAAAGACAGCTTGATTCCTTTGAGCTACAGTCTGGAGTGGCTCTTATTCAATATGTTGATGATATTTTGTTAGCAGCAGACACGCAGGAACAATGTGAGGAGAGTACTCTTTCCCTGCTTTCTTTTCTTGCTAAGAATAATCACAAGGTTTCGAGGAAGAAGTTGCAATATTGTAGACCGAAGGTGACCTACCTCGGTCATCTTCTGTCTAAGGAGGGACGTGCATTGACATCAGATCGAATTCAAGCAATTTTAGATACGCCAGTCCCTTGCACTCAGAAGGATGTTCGTGCTTTCATAGGTCTGACGTCCTTTTGTAGGCAGTGGATATTAGGATTTTCACACATTATAAAACCTTTGTTAGCGTTGTTGTCCAAAACTACACCGACTTCTCTTGAATGGACAGACGAATGTCTGAATGCTTTTGAACAATTGAGACACACCCTTTGCTCTGCACCAGTGTTAGGTACACCAGATTATACAAAGATTTTTACATTGTATGTACATGAGAAGGATGGGTGCGCATTGTCAGTCTTAGTACAGACACACGGAGATAAACAGCGACCTTGTGCGTACTTTTCAGCAGTACTTGATCCTGTAGCACGAGGATTACCTGGGTGTTTTCGAGCAGTTGCCGCAACAGCAGTGTCTATTCGACAGAGTGAGGGAATAGTTTTGTCTCATAAATTGTTGGTATTAGTGCCCCATGCAGTAGATGCTTTATTGAACCAAACGAAAACACAGCATTTAACTAGCGCTCGTTTAACAGGATACGAGTTAATGCTGTTGGCGCCACATATTACACTGAAGAGGTGCGCCACTTTGAACCCTGCTACTTTATTGCCATATCCTGTTTCTGAGCCCCGAAAGGAAGAACAACATGATTGTGTTTTTCTGACCGTAGAACAAACAAAGGGTCGCATCGACTTACAGGATACGCCACTTCCAGATGTAGATGGGGAACTGTGGGTTGATGGATCATTTTTAAAGTTGCCAGATGGTACGACTTCTGCAGCCTATGCAATCACGACACTCAAGACAGTGGTAAAAACAGCACGAATACCGCAAAAAATGGCCCAAGCAGCTGAATTGATAGCTCTAACGAAAGCATGTGAGCTAAGTGCTGGATTATGTGTGAATATTTACACTGATAGTCGTTACGCTTTTGGAGTAGTGCATGATTTTGGCCTACTCTGGAAGGAACTAGGGTTTTTGACTTCGCATGGAGTGCAAATCATGCATGGAGAGCTAGTACACAATCTCCTGAATGCACTATTATGTCCAAAGAAGGTAGCGATAGTCAAATGTAGTGCACACAAGAAGGTGACAGACAAAATAGGACAAGGAAATGCTTTTGCAGATTGCACAGCGAGAGATACTGCAATGTTAAAGAATGTCTCTCCTATGTATGTGGTGAAATCACAGGCTGAGCGATGGCATGATGCTAGAGAGGAAATATTAGACATACAGAAATCAGCTTCTGAAGCAGAACTTGCAAACTGGGCAACAGAGGGAGTGTTGGATGATGAGGGCTGTTGGCGCAGTAAAGATATGGAGAGATGGAAATTGCCTGCTGCTTATTTGCAAGCAATGGTTCAAATGACATATGGGCTGGCACATGTTGGAGCTCCTGCAATTACTAAATTGCTTACACGAGTTTGGGAGCATCCTGAGATTGCCAGCACGGCCAAGAGAGTAGTGCAGACCTGTTTGATATGCTTGCAGTACAATCCTGCCAACGGGACTTATACTCCTAAAGGAGGGTTCGTTCCACCTACTGCACCATTCGAAGTACTACAGATGGATTACATCCAGCTTGAGCGCTGTAACAATCTCAAGTAAGTCTTAGTGGTGGTGTGTGCCTTCAGTAAATGGATGGAGGCCTACCCCACGAAGGACAATACAGCGTTGACAACAGCTAAAGTGTTGCTCAAGGAGTACTTCCAGAGATATGGTGTTTGTAAATTTTTGTGGAATGACAATGGTCCCCACTTTGTTGGGAAAATTGTGGAGTACGTCCTGAAAGGATATGGGATAAAGCAAAAATTCCATGCTGTGTTTCACCCGCAGTCAGCAGGTTTGGTGGAGAGATATAACGCCACTTTGAAGCTGAAGCTAGCAAAGATCGTGGCATCCACGTCTTTGAAATGGCTGGATGCCTTGCCCTTAGCATTACTGTCTATTAGATCAGTACCACATTCCCGATCTGGCCTCACACCTTATGAAGTGGTGTTTGGAAGGCCAATGAATATTTGGGGAGTTCCTAAGCCTCGCTTAATACATGATGTGCCTTGTATAATGATGAATGATTATTTGGCACGATTAACAAATGATTTACTTTCTATTCATCAACAGGTTCGAGAAGCGCTCCCAGATAACTCTATTGGAGAGGCTCATGATCTCCGTCCTGGGGACCACGTGATGATCCGATCGTTCGAGAGGTCCAGCAGTTTAGAGCCGAGGTGGCGTGGCCCTGAACAAGTGTTGCTGGCGACTCGAACGGCTGTGCGAGTCACGAACAAGAAGCGGTGGGTGCATTCCACTCATTGTCGCCGTGTCTCTCCGGATCTGGTGAATCCTACTGTGCTGTCTGATTATCGAGATATCTTGGATGCAGAGAAGAGCCCAGCCACTACGCCCAGCGAATCAGAGGGAGCCTTCCCGGACCACACTGTTTCTGGTGCAGCGAAGTATAATTTGCGGACGAGAAAAGCAGTTGTTTTGTGCGAGACTGGTTGAGTTACCACTCTGAGGTTTGCGAAAACGGAAGCCGAGAATATCAAGGGGGGCCGATCAGTTCTGTCCAGTGTAGTGACACCTGTCTTGAATCTCGGAGAGGAAACCAGCGGCTACCTTGGAGCTCAGTACTCATTTTATTTTTAGCTTTATTTTGATTATTTTGTTTTGAGACTATGGCACCTGATACGATGAGAAATAAGAGAATTCTTGGTGCTGTGATTTTTGCTTCTACAATAGTGGTAATAGCAGTAATAGCTTGGATCGTAGAACGACTGATCCCGTCTGAGCATTTTCATTTTACTTTGCCTTATCATGAAGAGAGACATAGACAGACTTATTTGAATAACAGCTTCATTCAGATTCTACATCACACCCATAACATGACGGACACCACAAACTGTTGGGTATGTGGAATGTTGCCTGGACATCAAAAGAAAGGAGGAACTCCACTTATTCCTCTTCCGTTCTCTCATAATGGGTCTTGTAATGCCTGGTACACTCTTCTTTTTACCCTGAGATGGCCAACAAAAGGTGGACTACTTTTCCGACTTAATAAAGTTTGTTACAATGACAGGGATGGTTACCCACAAGCAGAAGGAACTAAATTTGAGTGGGAAGAATATCGCCCGGACAATGTATCTTCACCTCGTATTTTTACTAATCAAAGAACTGCAAATATGTCTAGTTTATCTGTGATTACGGTTATTGATACCAAAGTGGACCTATGTGTAAGAAATAAAGGTATTATTCCGGTAGGAAAAAGTGAATGTACTACTACTCTAACATTTGACACACCAAATGGTATCGCCTTTGTAGCATCACGAAATACTTATTTTATTTGTGGAAATAAGGGCTACCACCGCCTTCCCATTGGGTGGCTAGGAACCTGCTATATATCTTTTTATTGCCCCCTGTATTTATTGCTCCGCCCATGTATCATAACGATTTTGTGCTATATCATGATTTTATATTGAATAGAGTAAAAAGGACATTAGACCAAACCGACACCTCTTTGCAGCAATATGTTGACTTCAATTTAGGCTTGTTTTCATTTGTAGGTGCTGCCCTAAAAAGTAGAAAAATAAGACGCCTAACACGTGTTGTGGAAGCTGTTGCTAACTAAACTGCCTCTGCTTTAGGGAACTTAACTGAGGAACTCAAGATTACTAGAATTGTAACGCTCCAGAACAGGATGGTTCTAGATGTAGTATTAGCTGATCGTGGGGGTGCATGTCGCATTATCGGTAGTAGTTGCTGTGTGTACGTCCCAGATAATTTGCCTTCTATATATGATGCTATTTCTAAATTACACAAAATTGCTGCTGAAATCCACCCTGAAAATGGTACATGGACATTCTCAAATTGGTTCTGGACTTTGCTTGGTACCTGGGGTTGGAAACTATTGACTATTCTCTGTATTTTTATTGGAATACTCTTCTTCCTGTGTTTATGTATCCAATGTGGCCCTACACTATGCTCCGTATGTATCACTTCTTGCATTCCGTCTGAACAAGCTATTGCCAAAATAAGCAAATGATTAGCAAAGAAATAACGAACATAATGCTAATTAACACTGATGATGAATATCCTGATTACTTCAGATATGAGGTAGCTTCAGCTAAATGCTAAAAGGGCCGTCTGTCGTAATTTGGCAGCGATCGGGTTAGCATTTGCTTCAGCTACACAAACTTTCCTCTGTTAGCTTGACTATGTTGTGGAGGCCATTTTGTATTCCTGGCTTCCATTTTGAGTGAATGCGCTGGCTCGTGGTCAGCATGCCCTTTTGTCCTTTCTCTCTCCCGATGACCATTTAGTCTGCCCAGCAACTGGCTATTTTTAGTAATGGTCAAGCTGGCACATGCGTATTTGAGCGTTCAAGGTTAATGATCGGTCACTGCTTAAGAATGTTCTTCAAACTGACCAGTGGTGCTAAACTCCTCCCACAAGTGGGTTGTGTTCCAAAAATGCCCTTATATGTACCTAAATTGTGTAAAGTGTATACCGCCTACTTTTCAAATTCCTGTTAAACTGTATAAAAGAAGCCACGCACCAATGTTCGGTGTGATACTTCTTGCATTGCCAAAAGGTGCTGTAGGATTGTACCACCACCCCATGGGGTCTTAATAAACTTGTCTTTTTGCATTTTCAGTTTCCGTGCCAACTTCCATTCTAAGGTATCGAGAGTTTTTGCAGAGTATGTAGGTCTGTTGAAACCCAATACCACAGTTCGGGGTATGGTGGGTTTGGTGGGATTGCGGGGGGGTTTGTTTTCCTACTTGGGTTGTTGTTTTTATATGGTATAGTCTGGTTCTTTTGCATTGCTTACACATGTCCATTCCTAGACACTGCACTGTGCTACTGGCTGCTTTTTTCGCTGGGCTGATGGTCATTGCATCTCCACTTCCATGCTGCTTGGCCTGGGAGTTTTCTGCTCCCATACTGGGGAAATGGTTTCAGTCCATCATTGTATGTTTTTCTAGTATTGCTACCGCAAGTCTTGCCTGCAACATTGCATTGTGTTTCACGCCTTGTTCTGTTTACGGTAATTGGATATTCACTGTTGGTAACCATGTTGCTCCACTGGTCCCTCCTTCCTCTTATCTGCAGCGCCTCCTGTGGTTGGGTTGGTGGGACACTATCGTTGCTCACCGGCGCGCTTTGTTCTCAAAGCCACATCCGTTAGTTAGAGGCCTGCGCGCTTCCCCCGCACTGCCTTGCGTCTGGAAATCCCCATTTGGCGGGTTTTATTTGTATGCGATGCCTCCTGCCTGCTCTGCATTTTGCCGCCCTATGATTTACTTGCTCCTCATGTTCGCTATGCCTACCTGTGATGCCTACCACCTGCACTGCATAGCGTTGCACTTTGGACCACAACCTTATGTCTGACATCGTCTGCTGGACTTTGAATGTCCGAGGTTTGAATGACCACCGTAAGGCCCGACTGATTCACTCACACTTACAGCGACACAAGGTGGAAATATGTCTCTTACAGGAGACGCATCTGCTGCCCGGCTCCATCTCCAGACTCCAAGCCCAATATTGGGGGGAATCCCACTCATCCACCTACTCACCGTATGCCAGGGGGTCTCAGTCCTGATGTGTAGGGGCCTCCCATGGCAGACCGCCCGGGTACTCATTGATCCTGAGGGCAGGTATGTGATCCTTTATGGTCTGCTATTGGCCCAGCCCGTTACAATCGGCGCGGTCTACAGTCCCAACGCTGACGACCCGGAATTTTTTAATCACGCTTGGCACCTCGTCTCTGCTTGTGGCCCCGCAGCTGTAGTCTGGGGAGGTGATTTGAATGTTACCCTGTCGGCGGCCTTGAACCGGTCTGGCTCCCATACATTTCATATGTGGGCAGCCGCGGCTCTAACATCTATCTTAACCTATCACTTTCTTTATTATGCTTTTCGCCACCTCCATCCTGATGTCCGGGAAGGCACTTGCGTTACCGGCGCGAGGGGCTGCTGGTCGGCCATTGATGTTTGGCTGACCTCGCCTGACGCCCTGTCTTGGCTCACCGATGCAGTGCACATGGCTCGCACCTTTTCCGACCATGAGCCGGTTCAGATCCGTCTTCGCCCCCCAACACCCCACAACGGGCCTTCACTTCGCGTCTTCCCTCTAACGCCCTCCGGGACTCTGCCTTCTGTGTGGACAGCCACACCGCGATAACCAACTATTTTGATTTAAATGCAGGATCTGTGGACTCCACCTCGACATTATGGAAGGGGTTCAAGGTCGTAATTCAAGGTGAATGCATCTCCAGACAGGCCGGTGTTCTCCGCTCTATTCGTACCACTCTGGCTAGGCTCGAGGCGCAAATGAAAGATCTGGATGCCGCCCAGGCGGCACACCCAAGTCCTGAGACGCTGGCGTCAATACGCCAAAAACACACTGAATTCTCGGATGAGGCTGGCCGTGAACTGTCCTTTTTGGGAAGGGAGGGTCGGTGTGTCGTTTTGGTGTGGGGACTGCCCGAGGCGCACTCTTGCCAATCTTCTTCGCCCACCGTGAGCTGCCTCCTATATTACGGCACTCAGTGATGGCGGCCCGTGCAGGACTACTTCCCCGGAGGAAATTAAGTCCCGCTTTCTTGACTTTTATTCGCAGGGGTACTCTGCTGGTACTCCTCTGCCACGGGAGGACTTTGATCAATATTTTGAATCTATTGCGCAGGTCTGGTTGAAAGACTACCATGGCAAATTTCTCGATGAACCTTTTTCCTGCGAGGAAATACTGGCTGCCATCAGTAGCTTACGCCGGGCCAAGGCCCCCGGCATAGATGGCTTACCAGCCTCTTTTTACAAAATGTTCACCGATCTCTTAGAATCACATTTGGCGGCTAGGTACAATGAATCCTTCGATACGGGCTCTTTCCACTGTAATTACGTTAGGAGATGATAACTTTGCTTTTTAAACCCGACAAACCTGCCGACCGCTGCGACTCCTACCGCCCCCTCTCCCTGATCAACATTGATAACAACATTTTTGCCAGATTGATCTCCTCCCGCCTTCTTTTACTCATGCCCCTCATTGCTCTTCCCGAGCAATCAGGCTTTATTCCTTGTAGGGCAACTTCGCATAACCTTCACACGATCTTTTCAGTTTTGCATCAAATTAAACCTAACCTCCTGGCAGTGGCTGCCCTGTTGGATGCTACAAAGGCATTCGTCACGCTGGAGTGGCCATTTTTATTTTACATCTTGCCGCGCATGGGCTTCAGCGATATTTTTATGCGCAAGGTTAAACTCCTTTACACCAATCCCTCGGCACGTCCGAGGGAACAAAGACTGTAGGCCCGGGGACGGTGGATCTTCTGGCCAACACTTCGAGGGGTAAGTTGGGATCTTGGAGGGTAGGTAGGCACTCCGGAGTTGGGCACAGGAGGCCGGGGGTGCAGGGTGCAGCGGTGTCTTTGAGAAATCATACCCTCTGCTGGTCGCGGTAAGAGGTATCCCTGGTTCTGAGTCTGCAGGCGTCGTCTGGGTCCTCGAGGAGGGTCCTTGGGCACTGGATTCCAGGTCAGAATCGCAGGGGGGACGTCCTCAGGGTCTTTAACCACTTGGGCACAGGCCGGGCTCGGCGGGTGCAGAGTGGGCTGGATTCGCGGTTCCTGGCTGGCACCAGGGGAATTGCTGTTTGAGCAGAGCCACTGCTCATGTGAGTCCCAGTCTCTAAGAGGGTCAAGACAGTCAACAGGCCTGTAGGGCTGGGGCCAAGTCAGTTGGTGTCGTCCTCTTGTTAGCAGCTGCAGGGCAGGTCTTCTTCTTCTTGGTCTTCTTTCTTGTTTCAAAATCGGGATCTGAGGAAGGAAGGTTCAGGGTGCCCCTAAATACTACATTTACCGGCGTTATAGGTAGGGGAAGGGCAGGGACAAATAGGCCCCTATCCTGCTCCTCTCCTGTGGGAGGGAGGCAGGAGCCTATCTCTAATTGGGCAGGGCTCCCCATCTTCAAGATGGCCGGAGTCCGGAGTTGTGCTTCACCTCGCCTCTCCCACCTGAGGGGTGGAGTTGGCACAGGCTGGCACACCCCCTTTCCTAACGTAGGTTTTCCCGCCAGTCTTCCCACAAGAGGGGGGGTCAGAACCGGTGGGGGCCAGTTGCTGAGTACAGCGCACAAAGGCGGTATGCCTTTTAAGCTTCCCCCTGCCCATCCTGAGGGAGGAGGCCTAGCACCTTGCCCAGGATGTGCATTGTTGCAGGCCTAGGAGAGCGGAGGCTCTCCACCCAGGGGTTGCACCAACATGTCTGCTGTGTGGCAGCCTAGGCAGCCTCTCAGACCAGACGTGGATTGTAGGTTAGGTTTCACGGGGCATCTCTATGCCCTCTGTAGTGCATTTTACATTAAATCCCACACTGGCATCAGTGTGGGTTTAATGTGTTGAGAAGTTTGATATCAAACTTGTCAGTCTTCAGTGTATCTATTATGGTGTTGTGGAGTTCGTAATGACAACCTCCCAGCACCATATACTTTTAATGGGATCACAGCACTTACAGTGCCCAGGAATGGCCCTGGGTACTGTAGGGGCACAATGCTCATGCACCTGTGCCCACACCCCTGGCATAGGGCACCCAGCTATAGGGTAGACTGATGTATACCAGGGCAGTGGGAGTGGGGGCATGGCACACAGGAATGTATGCCATGTAGAGACATAGTTTAGTTCTGCACCAGGGCACTCAGTCTGCAAAGGCAGTGTGTGGGTACCAGGGTGCAGGGACCCTAAGGGTGGCACAATAAGTGCTTCAGCCCTTATCGGTCTTCTCTGGTCACAATGCCCTGGGTACCTAGGGTACCATTTGCCAGGGGCTGACATGTGGCCAGAGATGCCAATTGGGTTTCAGCTTCAATAAAGTTTTAGAGAAGGAACACAGGCCCTGGGCACCTGATTGGCAGGAGCCCAGGGCAAACTCAGTCAAAGCACATCAGCAATTCAGCAAAAGGTGGGACATACCAATGCAAGAAAGATGGCACTTTCTCACACAGTGTCCATGGAGTGAGACTCACATGCAATGATTAACACTGTGCCCCTTGGGGTGAGACTAGCATGCAATGACTGACACTGTGTCCGTGGAGTGAGACTCACATGCAATGATTGACACTGTATCCATGGAGTGAGACTTACATGCAATGATTCACACTGTCCATGGAGTCAGACTTGCATGCAATGACTGACACTGTGCCCATGGAGTGAGACTCACATACAATAGATGATGCTGTGTCCCATGGAGTGAGACTCACATGCAATGATTGACGCTGTGTCCATGGAGTGAGACTCACATGCAATGATTGACACTCTGCCCCCTGGAGTGAGACTCATATGCTATGATTGACACTCTGCTCCCTGAAGTGAGACTCACATGCAATGATGGACACTCTGCCCCCTGGAGTGAGACTCACATGCAATGATTGATGCTGTGTCCGTGGAGTGAGACTCACATGCAATGATTGACACTCTGCCCCCCTGCAGTCAGATTCACATGCAAAGATTGACACTGTGCCCATGGAGTGAGACTCACATGCATTGACTGCCACTGTGCCTATGGAGTGAGACTTACATGCATTGATTGACACTGTGCCCCATGGAGTGAGACTCACATGAAATGACTGACACTGTGCCCATGGAGTGAGACTCACATGCAATGATTGACCCTGTGCCCCATGGAGTGAGACTCACATGCATTGATTGACACTGTGCCCCAAGGAGAGAGACTCAGATGTGATGATTGACACTGTGCCCATGGAGTGAGACTCACACAAATTGACTGATACTGTGCCCATGAAGTGAGACTCACATGCATTGATTGACACTGTGCCCCATAGAGTGAGACACACATGCAATGACTGGCACGGTGCCCATGGAGTGAGACTCACATGCAATGATTGACCCTGTGCCCCATGAAGTGAGACTCACATGCAATGACTGACACTGTGCCCATGGAGTGAGACTCACATGCAATAACTGACCCTGTGCCCTTGGAGTGAGACTCACATGCAGTGATTGACACTCTGCCCCCTGGAGTGAGACTCACATGCGATGATTGACACTGTGACCCATGGAGTGAGACTCACATGAAATGACTGACGCTGTGCCCCATGGAGTGAGTCTCACATGCAATGATTGACGCTGTGCCCCATGGAGTGAGCCTCACATGCGATGAATGACAGTGTCCATGGAGTGAGACTCCCATGAGATGATTGATACGGTGTCCCATGGAGTGAGACTCACATGCAATGACTGACACTATGCCCATGGAGTAAGACTCACATGCAATGATTCACACTGTCCATGGAGTGAGACTCACATGCAACATGCAATGATTGACAATGTGTCAGTGGAGTGAGACTCACATGCAATGATTGACACTGTGTCCATAGAGTGAGACTCACATGCAATGATTCACACTGTCCATGGAGTGAGACTCGCATGCAATGACTGACACTGTGCCCATGGAGTCACATACACTGGATGATGCTGTGTCCCATGGAGTGAGACTCACATGCAATGATTGACACTCTTCCCCCTGGAGTGAGACTCACATGCAATGATTGACACTCTGCCCCCTGGAGTGAGACTCACATGCAATGATTGACACTGTGTCCATGGAGTGAGACTCACATGCAATGATTGACACTCTGCCCCCCTGCATTCAGACTCACATGAAATGAAATGAAATGAAATAGCACTTATACCGCGCAGACTTTGCCCGAAAGCATCAAGGCGCCTATAAAAGAATCATAAAAGGCAAAACCAACAACTAAGGGTAAGCTTTGGCAAAAAGCCACGTCTTCAAGGCTTTCCTAAAAGTTTGCATCGATGGCAACGTCCTAATTTCACAGGGCACAGTGTTCCACCATCTAGGAGCAAGGCTGGAAAAGGCTCTGCCTCCCCACTTGGCTCTTTGAACTCGGGGTACTGAGAGAAGAAACTTCTTTGAAGAGCGAAGGTTTCTCGGGAGGCGTAAGGAATCAGAAGATCTTTTACTCCTCCATTCTCTTTCCTATTCAGGGCCCCGTAAACCAAACAGAGGACCTTAAAAGAGACCCTGGCTTCGATTGGGAGCCAGTGCAAGGATTTCCTAGCGGCAGTAGCCGAAGACCTCCTAGGCAAGTCCAAAACGAACTTAGCTGCGGCATTCTGCACCGTTTGAAGTCATTGTAGCAGGCATTTATTTACTCCAGCATAAAGGGCATTGCAATAGTCAAGCCGAGAGGCTATCAATGCCACCACAATTTGCTTCCGGGCTTGTACGGTCAAATAGTGCTTAATCTTCCTCAAGGTCTTGATAATGCCCCAACAGTTGGAAATTGTCCTGTTGACCTGGTGGCCCATAGCAAGGGCCGGATCGATCATGACCCCCAAGTTTCGTGCTAAGAGGGTGGGTACAGGGCAAGTCCCCAGAGAGTGGGGCCACCATTCCGTCGACCAGATGTCCTCCTTCCCGCCAAACACCAGGATCTCCGTCTTCTTGCCATTTAGCCTCAATGAATTGTCAATCATCAATTGAGCAACTGCCTCCATACAGTGTCTAAAGTTGGAGGCAGAAGAGTTGACAGGCTGGGCGAGAGACAGCAAGATCTGGGTGGAATCGGCGTAGGAAACTACCTCCATCCCGAACGATCTTATGAGCCTGGCCAGTGGGGTCACATAGATGTTGAAATGGGTCGGACTTAACACCGACCCCTGTGGGACCCCACATTTCACCGGCAGGGATGGAGATAGGAACTCCCCCAGCTTCACTCTCTGTTCCCTCTGGTCCAAGAAGGAGGCCAACAAACTTAGCGCAGGCCCCTCCACCCCTATCTCCCTCAGTCGAGATGTTAGGACGAGGGGAGACAGGGTGTCAAACGCAGCCATGAGATCTAGCAGGATCAGCAGGGTACTCAAACCCTTATCAACTGTGGTGCGATGTTATCAAGCACCACAGTAAGGGCCGACTCCGTGCTGTGACCCTTTCGAAATCCGTGCTGTGAATGATCCAAGAGACCAGAGGTTTCCAGAAAGGATGCAAGATGCTGGTTCAAATGGGTTTCCAGCATCTTTGCTGGGGCAGGGAGCAGCAAAATGGGGCGAAAGTTTTTATAAACCTCCGGGTCTAAGGTAGGCTTTTTCAAAAGGGGTTTAACCACCGCTTTCTTCCATTGGAAGGGAAAAATACCATCCCTCATTGCCCTGTTCATGATCTCAAGTAGAGGAGGCAAGAGGGTATCCTTACATTGTTTAAGGAGTTTAAGAGGACAAGGGTCAAGGGGGGAACCCGACCTAGTCCTAGCCAAGAGGACGTCTAGTTCCTGCAGGGAAAGAGGGGGAAAGCTAGACAGAAGGACAAGATTACCCGGTCTGGCAGGTACTGGAGAGGGAGACACTTGAAAGGAGGAGGAAGATAGTAAGGCCCTATGTAGCTCTAAAGCCGCGACAATATCAGCAATTTTGGTATGGAAATAGAGGGCAATATCGTCACACAGCTGTTGAGTGCAGGTGACGGGGTTCGGAATCTGCAGGGTGGTCAACGAGTCCACGATCTTAAATAGGTCTTTCGGCGAAGTAAGGGGCGTGGTGAGATTCGAAAAGTATTCCTGCTTGGCTCTTATGATCTCAGACTTATATTCCCTCAAAAGAATTTTGTGGGTTTCCCTATCCTGAGTATTCCAGCTAGCCCTCCAGAGTCGTTCCTGCTTCCTGCAGCCTTGTCTAAGGTGTCTTAACGACTCAGAAAACCAAGGAGCCGATGGCCTTTTCCTGGCAGAATAGCGTAAGGAGGCAGGAGCTAACTCATCCATGGCGGCTATGGTAGCGTTTTCAAAATTACGTACCGCTGAAACCACATCCTCATCCATAGAGATCGTCATGGTAGGAATTAGGGGAGCCAGTAAGTCATTGGTTATCCTCCTAAGATTTCGCCTAGATTCCATTTTACTAGGACCCTTCGGAATGTTGCTTATGAGAGTAGTATCTAATTTCAACGGGACTGCGGAGTGATCCGACCAGGTGAGCGGTACAGGGGCATCGCTGGTCAGCCGGCTATCATTAGAAAAAAAACCATCAAGCGTATGGCCCGCCTGGTGGGTAGCACCCTTAACTAATTGCTGCCGGCCACAGGCCGATAGGGTATCAAGGAGAGAGAGAGTTTCATTCACCTCTAAGTTTTCCAAATGAAAATTCAAATCACCCAAAACTGTGACGTGCTCACAGCCAAAGTAGGGTTCTAGAATACTAAACAGCTGCTGTCCAAAATCTGCTCTGGGCCCAGGGGGTCCATATATAAGAATGCCCATAAATGGGACAGCATAGGAAGCATTGATGGAAAAATGTAGAGCCTGAAAGGCCTCGTGGGGGGCTGATAAAGGGGTGATTCGACAGGAGTGAGAATCCTTGTATAGAATGCCCAACCCACCGCCGATCCGACCCACTCTATCCATCCTGGTTAGGGTGTAGCCCTCTGGTACTGCCTCGATCAAATCGGGTCCGAGGACTCTTTAGCCCACGTTTCTGTAATAAAGACCCAGGAGGGTCTTCTATCCAAAACAAAATCCTTAAAGGAAACATTGTTCTGAACCAGGGATCTTGCATTAATCAGAAAACCATGGTCTCTACTTATGCAGGTTAAAAGTTTATCTATAGTACCTACATTTCCGGGTCAAGGGGGTAGCGCCACTGCTGAGCAACCTAACCCGAGACACCTACAAACCAGTAGGTTTTGAAGAGCCTCTGGGGTAAGCGAGTAGTGACACGGTAGTCGGGAAGGTTTAAGATCTAACAGGACCTGGTGAGAGTACCTGATGCGACCGTGTCCATTCTCGGCAGAGCTGAGCGCCCCCTCGTCCAGCTCGTCCTTAGCGCGTATGGGCGCAGACGGGCTGGACTCAGGCGTGACTCCGGCGTTACTGCGGCACACACGCCGTGCGCATGCGCCGTGCGCTTGAATGCTCATGTTTAAATAGGCCTCTAGCCAGTCAGCCTGCCTGCTAGAGCGCTAGAGCGCTAACCTACAATGGCGTCCGGCGTCCCTTTCAGCCCCCCAAGGTGGCGTGTAGAACTGCAGGGAACGCGCAGGAGAGCCGCTGAAACCGCGGAGTGGGCACAATTAAGGTGCAAGAATGTGGAGCTTTTAATTAAAAACAGGGCAAATAGTCAAAGTAACATTTAAATAAAATACGCAAAACGGGGCTTTTAAAAATACAGCACAGCGTTATAATGCCAAAGCGTTACGCGCAGCAGTGAGTTGCCTTGTCAAGGCTAACCTACCCTTCTTTCAGTCCTTAAATGCCCTTCTCAATCGCCTCTAGCCAGTCAGCCTGCCTGCTAGAGCAGTAGAGCTCTAGCAGGCATTGACTGACACTCTGCCCATGGAGTGAGACTCACATGCATTGATTGACACTGTGCCCCATGGAGTGAGACTCACATGCAATGACTGACACTGTGCCCATGGAGTGAGACTCACATGCAATGATTGACCCTGTGCCCCATGGAGTGAGACTCATATGCATTGATTGACACTGTGCCCCAAGGAGAGAGACTCAGATGTGATGATTGACACTGTGCCCATAGAGTGAGACTCACACAAATTGACTGACACTGTGCCCATGGAGTGAGACTCACATGCAATGATTGGCCCTGTGCCCCATGAAGTGAGACTCACATGCAATGACTGACACTATGCCCATGGAGTGAGACTCACATGCAATAACTGACCCTGTGCCCTTGGAGTGACACTCACATGCAGTGATTGACACTCTGCCCCCTGAAGTGAGACTCACATGCAATGATTGACGCTGTGCCCCTGGAGTGAGACTCACATGCAATGATTGACGCTGTGCCCCCTGGAGTGAGACTCACATGCAATGATTGACTCTGTGTCCATGGAGTGAGACTCACATGCACTGACTGACACTGTTTCCCAAGGAGTGAGACTCACATGCAGTGATTGACACTGTGCCCCATGGAGTAAGTCTTGCATGCACTGACTGAAACTGGGTCCCATAGAGTGCGACTCACATGCAGTGATTGACACTGTGCCCCTTGGAGTGAGAATAGCATGCTATGATTGACACTGTGTTCCATGGAGTGAGACACACATGCATTGATTGACACTGTGCCCCATGGAGTGAGACTCACATGCAATGACTGACACTGTGCCCATGGAGTGAGACTCACATGCAATGATTGACCCTGTGCCCCATGGAGTGAGACTCACATGCATTGATTGACACTGTGCCCCAAGGAGAGAGACTCAGATGTGATGATTGACACTGTGCCCATAGAGTGAGACTCACACGAATTGACTGACACTGTGCCCATGGAGTGAGACTCACATGCAATGATTGGCCCTGTGCCCCATGAAGTGAGACTCACATGCAATGACTGACACTGTGCCCATGAAATGAGACTCACATGCAATAACTGACCCTGTGCCCTTGGAGTGACACTCACATGCAGTGATTGACACTCTGCCCCCTTAAGTGAGACTCACATGCAATGATTGACGCTGTGCCCCTGGAGTGAGACTCACATGCAATGATTGACGCTGTGCCCCCTGGAGTGAGACTCACATGCAATGATTGACTCTGTGTCCATGGAGTGAGTCTCACATGCACTGACTGACACTGTGTCCCAAGGAGTGAGACTCACATGCAGTGATTGACACTGTGCCCCATGGAGTAAGTCTTGCATGCACTGACTGAAACTGTGTCCCATAGAGTGCGACTCACATGCAGTGATTGACACTGTGCCCCTTGGAGTGAGAATAGCATGCTATGATTGACACTGTGTTCCATGGAGTGAGACACACATGCAATGATTGACGCTGTGTCCCATGGAGTGAGACTCACATGTAATGACTGACACTGTGCCCATGGAGTGAGACTAACATGCAATGATTGACGCTGTGCCCCATGGAGTGAGACTCCCATGCAATGATTGACACTGCGTGCATGGAGTGAGACTCCCATGAGATGATTGACACTCTGCTCCCTGGAGTGAGGCTTGCATGTAATGATTGACACTGTGTCCCATTGAGTGAGACTCACATGCAGTGATTGACACTCTGCCCCCTGGAGTGAGACTCACATGCAATGATTGACACTGGGCCCCATGAAGTGAGACTCACATGCAATGATTGACACTTTGCCCATGGCGTGAGACTAGTATGCAATGATGATTGATGCGGTGCCCCCTGGAGTGAAACTCACATGCAATGATTGACCCTGTGCCCCCTTGAAGGGAGAGCAACATGCAATGATTGCCACTGTGCCCATGGAGTGAGACTAGCATGCAATGATTGACACTGTGCCCATGGAGTGAGACTAGCATGCAATGATTGACCCTGTGTCATTGGAGTGAGACTCACATGCAATGATTGACACTGTGCCCATGGAGTGAGACTCACATGCAATGATTGACACTGTGCCCATGGAGTGAGACTCACATGCATTTACTGACACTGTGCCCATGGAGTGAGACTAGTATGCAATGATTGACGCTGTGCCCCCTGGAGTGAGACTCACATGCAATGATTGACCCTGTGCCCCCTGGAGGGAGAGCAACATGCAATGATTGACACTGTGCCCCCTGAAGTGAGACTCACATGCATTGACTGACACTGTGCCCATGGAGTGAGACTAGCATGCAATGATTGACACGGTGTCCCATGGAGTGAGACTCACATGCAATGATTGACACTGTGCCCATGGAGTGAGACTCACATGCATTGACTGACACTGTGCCAATGGAGTGAGACTAGCATGCAATGATTGACGCTGTGCCCCCTGGAGTGAGACTCACATGCAATGATTGACGCTGTGCCCCCTGGAGTGAGACTAGCATGCAATGATTGAGGCTGCTCCATGATGTGAGGGTTGTGTAATGATTGATTCTTCACCCACGGTGAATGACTGAGGCTGCGCTCTGCCGTGTGAGTCTAGGGCCAGCTTTAGCCCTGTGTAACAATCTTTGTTGGCGCCTCCCAGTGACCTGCTTCACCATGGATCACCTTATTACCATCCTCCTGGGCACTCCTCATCTCTCCATAGCACCTCTCCCACATGTATTTCAGTTCTTTGATGGCTCTTCTCAAACCAATGCAGGGTGTCAGAGCACTTTACAGCCCACACACATTTTACAGCGACAATAAATGAGACACGTGTGTAAATCAATGTGTAAGAAATGCCACAAAGGGCTGGAAGTTGTAGGAGTCACGTGTCAGGTAGTATAATTTAAGAGTGCTTGATCTGGAGCAGAACAAACTCAGGATTTAAAACATAACACAGAGGCTGGTGTTGGATTTACTAACTAGAATTAATTTCTATCCAAGCACACCCTTGTTATCAACCTTAAGATAACGATAGACTGGGGGAAAATATATGTTCTAAACCTATGCTATGCTGTTTTCAGGCAGTGCTTTGATTCTAGTTCATAGCTTACTATGCTATAGTAGAGGGGCTGTAGCTTAAAAAAGTATCTCTGTGGCAAAAGCAGCAACCCACTGAGCTAGCTACATAAAATACGATTCTGTATTGTCAATGTTTGACATGCTTTACAACAGGCACAATAACCCTCTTCACTAGTTTATGAGGAGGCAAAACTGCTATTGGACAAAACTCCAATCTCTCCAGCAGGTACTTTAATCACCAATTATCTTGACTTGTTTATTATAGCCTGAAATTTACTGGGCACACAAATAACTCTTAAGCACATGCTAATGAACCCATATGATATTTCAGAATGCAGCTCCCCCCCCCGCCCCCTCCAGCTCAGTGCCAGGTGCGATGGCACCTGTCGCACCGCCCTAAGCCGGCCTGGTGTGAGAGCCACACGCTGTGTGTGATGGACACTGCACTCCAAGGCCTATGACTGACATTCAAGGACTCAGAGTGTGACACTCAGCTACAATAATTGAGGCTGTGCTCTGTGAAGTGAGACTCACGCAGTGATTGGTATTGTGACCCAAAATGTGAGGCGCACATGCGGTGATATCAGCTGCATTGTCAGCTACGTAATGACTGACTATTTGCCCGAAGGTGTGAGACACGCTGCTATAGTCACCGAGGTTGTGCTCCACAGAATGCAAATCACTCAATTAGCCTGCACTCCATGGCGTGTGATTTGCATGCAACGGCAGAGGCTGCGGTACATGGTGTGAGACCCACACATAATGATTGCCACTATCCCCTATGGTGTGAGACTCATGACTCAGTTCGTTTTTCTCTCCCCAATCCGACCGCCATCTTCGCCGATTTTGAGCACGGCGCTCTGGTTATAATTATTGGAAAACAAACCTCACATTTCTTAAATAATGCATGAGCAGTGTGAGCAGATGCTACTTCTGTGCTGCAGCGTTCGCCTCCAAAAGCCGAGGAAGAAACGCACGCGCAGATCTTTTCGGAAACAGGCCTGCAGCTCTCTGGGCATGAACCAAAGACCTTTTGTTAGGTATCAGAGCTCTGCCTGCTACGTGCGAGCAAAAATGCAAATATAACAAAAAATATTATGCAAAAAATTCGGGAACGTCTGCAGGACAACGGCAGCATTCAGAAAGTTAACAAATTGACGTTTTACACATTTCAGAACTTAGATCATACCCCATCAAACTTCAAGTTGGTTACCCACTTCCTCCATAAAGGAATAAGGTTGCGTTTCAGCTTTCCAGAATGAGACACATCTCTAACTAAACTAAACTAAACATGATGCCTTCTGCGACGCCTCCCTAGCAGTGGGAACATGCTTTGCCCGGGACCCAAAAAGTCTTGAGATGACGATGGGCAGATAGAGTCAGAAAACGAGCTAGGCAGAAAAGTAGAGAGATTCAGACCGGGAAATAGAAAAAAACAGAAGTATACTTTGCTAGAGGACCCCTTGGAAGGTGGGGGCCCAGGGCAATTGCCCACTTTGCTCATGCCTTAAAACGTCTCAGTCAGGAAGCAAAACTATGCATTGTAAATTAACGTAAGTAAAACAAACAGAAAATACATGAAAACCGTTCAAAACCTCAAGCAGCTAAAAACTGTGATTCCACATTTCATTGCAACAGACTATATGACAGTAGTACACAGGTCTGGGTGTTTTTTTTTTATATCTGCTGCTAACATGATGTATTACTCTTTGGTAAGTGGTAGTAATGCTGATGATGGGTATGTCTTGGTGGATGTACGCACACGTATTAGACACCCATAAGTATATAACGTAGTCAATAAGGACAAAACTGAAGATATTCAAGCATTGGCAAAGACAATAGACCTGGATTTGGCAGTCAGCCTTTTGACTTTGTCAATGATTGTTTTATATTGTCAATCGTTTTGTAAAACTTTGCTGTTAAGGGAGTTGACGGGCTACCACTAATAAAGAAAATATGGCTAAAAGCTAACATATTTTTGTTTGCAATAGCACACATAACCATAGTAGTTCCTCAGACTGAAGGGAGCTACCTTGTAAGCAGATGCGCTCCTTGTAAAAGAGCAGAATGCCATCACTCATAGTAAAGTTAGCCACTGGCTGAAGTGGGATGACCAAATTACAAGCAACGCTCCCTAGGTATAACCCAAAATGACCATTCATCAAGCATCCACTCATATTAATCTGATTCATAAAACAACGGTGTTAGACCTGTGGGCCCTTTGGGTGGTCCCTCCTAGTTTGTTATTTATTTTGTTCCCTATTTGCCTCCTAACTCTTTTTCTTTTTGTCCACTGGAATTTTTGGCGTTGTCCTAGGGGTTAGGTGCTACCTTGCCCCTCTAACTTCATGAGGCCTAGTCATCCTTTCAAAATGCTTAGAACAGAGTCACAACATTGTGGCTTGTAACTGCCACATTTTTACCTCAGGATCTAGAGCCATAGGGTTAAATGGGAAGGCTCTAGAACCTTCCGGCTGGTTCTGGTAGCCAGGGTCCAGCCTATAAAAGGCCAGAATCAGGGCGGCCATTTTAGAATGACCAGAGAGCTTGAGGGGAGCCTAGTGAGGAGTGAAGCGACAGTGTGGGGAGGCAGGCGCATTGATTGAAGTTAGATCGTCCTGTGGGTTCGGCTGCTCTATACTGCTGACGTGACCCCCTACCTACCGACTAAGCCCTGACATTGCTTAATGACCCTCTGCTCCATAATCCTATTAGAATTCCTGTGAGGAGTAGTTATAGCTGATCTGGGAAATCGTCAGGGAGGAAATCCAACTAGAAAGAAGATTGTCTGGCGATCTCTTTCCCTCTCCCGTTTCATGACTCTACCTGAACTGCTTCTCCAGGAAGTGTGGGGACTGTTACATCACTGCCATCCCCTATAGAGATTCCCTGTGCCCACTCGTTCGGAAAGAACCCTACCTTGTCGCGGCTGGCGGTTGATGATCCTGCCACTGTACCGCTGCCTCGTAATTGTGGGCCCCTGTGAGACGATACGGGGGAATAGAGCGTGGTTCATTTCAGCCGGGCAGCAATTGTGAGGAACGGCATCGCGGAGGCAAGTGTCTACGGACGGGTGCGAACCCGGAAGAAGGGGGACGGAATTGAAGAAGGCCGGCCGCGTCGCACCCTCCCCCTCTAACGAGTGAGGTGAGGGCGGGACGCCGAACGGTGAGAAACGCCGAGGGAGGTGAGGCATCGCTACGGCTTAGCCCACTGACAGAAGCTTGCTGCACTGAGGGCCGGAATCACCCCTGAACAGCGAGAGCGTGATCGGAGAAGCTTCCGCGACTGAGTGGACAGACCGGGATGAATCTATCACATACCCGGTAAGATTGAGAAGTGAGGTGCGGGGCCCGGAGGCAAAGGGGGCCTCGCTGCAGCCGGCGGAACTGTAGTGGTAGGGGAGAGTTTGGCTTACCGGGATTCCGGCCTGAAGTAAAGTAACTGTCGATCACCGCGAGGGGGCCAAGAAATAACCATCAGACCTTGAGATAACACCCACCGGTTTATCTGCACCCTGAACAGTACTTCACGAGTGCGGGACTCTAGAATTACCGCATTCTCTCCGATTAGTGGAGGTAGCCCGAAGGAGAGAGTTTTGTGAAAGAGGCCTAAAGTACGGCTCATGAAGTTGAGGAAACGGGGTCATTCAGGGTGTAAGAAAGCATTGGTCGGGAGGTTACCTCTGAGTTGCAGATCAATTAGAGACAAAGAATGTCACTGTGAAAACTTGATGGTATACTGTGGTTTTAAAGCAATTCATACAGTTTCATGAGAATGATAAAATATTCTGTCTGTCTTTACTCAGATGTCCAGCTGCCTGAACCATGGTTCTAGTGTGCTATTACTGAAACTGTTGCTGAAACCTGTAATTTCCTGCTTGTAAGAACCTTGAGACCCCAAGGGTAATGTACAGCCAGGTCTTACTGTAAGGAAATGTAATATTGTTGATTACTTTCATTAGGAATGTGGAATATACACTACTGGCTGAAGGGGCAGGAGTGATCTCTGAGCTCCTCGCGCTTTGGGGGGGGAAGAAAAGTAATATACAGTTTTATGAAATGGTCTACATGCCAATAACTGAATACAAAGAAATGTAAGGTGCTGAATGTAAAGCCTGCTAAAGGAACAAAGAGATACTAAAGATATTATTTTTATAAAAACAGACCGTATTTTTCCAAACTGGTGTAGAGTCATTCTTTTGGGTGGATGGGCGCTGAGTTACTGTATGAGATGTGATGCAAGCGTACACAAATTGCCTCTGAGTTTAGTCTTACTCATTTGTGCCAGGCTACCCTATGTGGACTGGTAACCCCAGGTCTAACATAATTGGTGATCAGCGGTGGGATTAGAGCTTGTGCTTGCATCCACAGACCTACACCTGGAGTTTTCTCCTAAGTGGCCTCCCTAATTAACAGTTTTGCTTTTCCAAATTTATTCCTGGTGGTGGGTGGAGGAAGCCCTCTCGTGATACCCTTCCTTGAATTCTTCCAAGTGGCTGTTTGATACCCTAGTGACAAAATGGAACTTGATTTGGAAGAGTTGGAGACCTATACTGCGGCACAACCCAGAGAATTTTGTCAGAGAAAGGGGGTGTTTTTCAAGCGAGGTGCGAAAAAGAGTGAACTTCAAACTAGCTTGAGGGCATGGGAGGAAGCTCACTCAGAGGGGAAGATTGAGGAGGAAGAGGGGGATCGGGACACTGTCATCGAAGTGGATGAATTGTACCAAACCGAAAGGGGGAACCTATTGCAAGGTCCTAGGACACTTTCGAGGGAGGGCAGCAGTGTCTCTGTGAGGAGCTTAACTGAAGCCGAATTAGCTGACCGGAGAGAGGAAAGGCAGTTGAAGTGGGATTTAGCTAGGTTGGAGAAGGAGAGGGAGGAAAAGAGGCTGGCTCATGAGTTGAGTCTCAGGGAGTTAGACCTCAAGGCCCTGCAAATAGGGACTACCAGTACTCCTGTTGGTGGCAGCGAATCCAAAGACCTAACCAGGGAACCCAGACCCTATTTGCCCAAGGACGTAGTCGCCAGCTACAGCGCAGGGGATGACATTGCAAAGTGGCTGGCTGCCTATGAGGTCTCCTTAAGAGCCCATGGAATATTGGAAAAACACTGGGGGGTGGCTTGTATAAATACATGCCTCCTGCAGGAAGGGATACACTTTTGGCCCTAGAGCAGGGAGAGCAGACCCACTACCCCACCATGAAAGTGGCGCTGATAAAGAAGTTTGGGCTGACTCCCGAAAAGTACAGTCAGAAGTTTAGGAGCAGTCACAAACTGGCCACACAGAACTGGGTGGATTTCCTTGACTATGCAAAGAAGGCCCTAGAGAGTTGGGTGCAAGGCAGAGAGGTGGGGGACTACGAGGGGTTGTATGATCTTATCCTCAAGGAGCACCTAATCGAGAAATGTATTCCCGAGCTGCGACAACACCTGGTGGACAGCAAGCTGACCAGCCCCCGGAAGCTTGCTGAGGAGGCGGACATCTGGGCTAGTACCCGGGTGTCCTCAAAGGGGACTGGAGGGGATTCCCAAAGGACCGGACAGGGCGCTCCCCAGAAGAAAGAGGGGGGAGATAAAAAAAGGGAGTTCTCAAGAGGCCCCCAAAACAGTTTCCAGGGAAAGGGAACAGGATTCATTCCCAAGGCTAACCCGCCAAGAAACCCTCATCCTGACCATAGTCAGCAGCCAAGGGTTGTCCGCTGCTATGAGTGTGGTGGGGTTGGGCACTATAAAGGTGATGTCAAGTGCCCAAAGAGACCACCCCCTCCCACTGGAGGAAAAGCCCCGGGAGTAGCTAGTGTAGTGCTCGGGGAGGAGTTGCCCTTAGATAAGGGGGGGAGTGGGCGGGAGTCACCTTAGTGTCCCTGGGAGATCGGGAGATGGTTCCTAAGATCCAGGTGCCCTCAAATACTACCAAGTATGGGCAGTGGGTCACCATCAATGGCCAAAGAGGGGAAGCTCTGAGAGACACAGGAGCCAGTATGACTATGGTAAGGAGTCATCTGTTGTCTCCAGAGCAGGTGATTCCACATGTACTCCACCCCGCCGCGATGGCTGACGGCAGAATGGGTCACTACCCGGCGGCCGAGGTTCCATTTGAGTGGGAGGGGGTTGCAGGTCTACTTCGAGTTGCCGTAAGCCCTGCCGTGCCAGTCGATTGTCTGTTGGGGAATGATATGGAGCACAATGCTTGGAAGGAGGTGGAATACCGGACTCATTCTGAGATGCTGGGTACACCTGACTGGGCCTGTGTCAGCACAAGGTCCGCGACTACCCGGAGGGGGAGCTCGCTTGGGCTGGAGCCTGGAACAAAGGCACAGCCAGCTGCCAGAAAGGGAAAGATTCGGGAGCAGGAGAAGCCTGCCTCAGCATCCACTCCCCGTGAGACGGATAGGCCACCTGCGGTGGTGGACCAGGAGTCCATGGAGGGGGATGTTGTCTCCCTGGAGAACCTACCTTTCCCTGCCGAGTGGCATGTGGAAGGAGGGCTCACCAGGGAGGAGTTTTGTAAGGGCCAGAAGGAGTGCCCTACCCTTGAGGGACTGAGGCGACAGGCCGAAGCCCAGGCAGCAGGTAACGTTACGGAGAACTACCATATTTACTGGGAGGATGGTCTCCTCTACAGTGAACCCAAGGCACCAGTGCACGGTTCGTCACGGGCCTTGGTTGTCCCTCAACGTTACCGAGCCTTTCTTTTAGAACTGGCTCATGAGATACCCTTGGCAGGACACTTGGGTCAGGACAAGACCTTTGCCCGGCTTGTCCCCCACTTTTATTGGCCTCAGATGAAGGTGGCGTCCGACACTTACTGCCGGACATGAGTGTCTTGCCAAGCCAGTGGGAAAACAGGGGTGAAGCTGAAAGCTCCCCTGGAACCACTTCCTGTGTTAGCACCCCCTTTGAAAGGGTGGGCATCAACATTGTGGGGCCATTGGATCCACCAACTTCAGCTGGTCACAGGTTTATCCTGGTTCTGGTGGATCACACCACACGGTACCCCGAGGCAATTCCTCTGAGGACCATTACTGCACCTGCAGTGGCCAGGGACCTGATGGGGATCTTTACCCGAGTGGGTTTCCCCAAGGAAGTTGTGTCCGACAGGGGGACCAACTTCATGTCAGCCTACATGCGGGCTATGTGGAAGGAGTGTGGGGTTACCTACAGGTTCACCACTCCTTACCACCCACAGACCAATGGTCTAGTGGAAAGGTTCAACAAAACCTTGAAAGGCATGATAAGAAGTCTGCCTGAAAGCCTGCGGAGGAAATGGGACGTCCTCCTACCCTGTCTGTTGTTTTCATACAGGGAAGTGCCACAGAAGGGAGTGGGCTTCAGCCCCTTTGAACTACTGTATGGGCACCCTGTGCGCAGACCTCTCAGCCTGGTGAAAGACGGATGGGAAAAGACTCCCAGGAAGCTTCCCCAGGACGTGGTGAGCTACATGCTGGCCTTTCGGAGCCAAATGGCTAAGTTGTGGAAGCAAGCTTCTGACAACTTGGAAGCCAGCCAGGCAGTGATGAAAGAGTGGTATGACCACAATGCTCACCCTGTGGAGTTGGAGCCTGGCCAGAAAGTGTGGGTGATGGAACCTGGAGAGCTAAGTGCCCTTCAGGATCGCTGGACAGGCCCCTTTGAGGTGATCGAGAAGAAGGGTAAGGCCACTTATTTAGTGGACCTTAAGACCCGCCGGCAGCCACTTCGGGTGCTCCATGCCAATCGCCTCAAACCCCACCATGAGAGGCCCGAGGTCATCTTGATGATGGTGACTGATGGAGCAGAGGAAGAGGAGAGTGAGCCTCTCCCTGATCTTTTTTCGTCTCAGGAAAAGGATGGGTCGGTGGAGTGAGTGATTCTCTTGCCATCCCTGACTCCTGAACAGCGGAGGGACTGCCAACAGGTCCTGGAGCAGTACTCCTCGCTGTTCTCCCTTATCCCGGGAAGGACCCACCTATGTACTCATGATGTGGACACAGGAGACAGCCCACCTGTGAAGTCTAAGACCTACCGGCTGTCAGATAAGGTGAAGGCCAGCATTCATAGCGAAGTCACTAAGATGCTGGAGCTAGGAGTAATCGAACCTTCAAGTAGCCCCTGGTCCAGTCCGGTGGTTCTAGTACCAAAAGCTGCCCCACCGGGCACCACTCCAGAGCTGAGGGCCTGTGTGGATTACCGGGGACTGAATTCAGTGACCAAAACTGATGCGCATCCGATCCCAAGGGCGGATGAACTCATTGACCGGCTGGGAGCTGCCCAATACTTAAGTACCTTTGACCTTACTTCGGGGTACTGGCAGATCTCCCTTACAGATGGAGCAAGGGAAAGGTCCGCCTTCTCCACGCCTGAGGGCCACTACCAGTTCTGTGTGATGCCCTTTGGGCTCAAGAACGCTCCTGCCACATTTCAGCGGCTGGTGAACAAGGTCCTCTCTGGGATGGAGGCCTTCTCTGCTGCCTATCTAGACGACATTGCCGTCTTTAGCAGCAGCTGGGAGGACCACTTGTGTCACTTACAAGCTGTTCTCCAAGCCCTGAAGCAGGCCGGCTTGACGATCAAGGCCAGCAAATGCCAGATTGGGCAGGGGTCGGTGGTGTACCTAGGCCACCTGGTGGGCAGAGGAACGGTGCAGCCTCTCCAGGCTAAGATTGAGGCTATCATGGCGTGGGAGCCCCCCAAGACCCAAACTGAGGTCCGAGCATTCTTGGGTCTCACAGGATACTACCGTCGCTTTGTGAAGGGGTATGGCACCATTGTGGCACCCCTAACTGAACTCACATCCAAGAAGCAACCCCGACGGGTAGTCTGGACGGAGGCTTGTCAGCAAGCCTTTGACACCTTGAAGCAAGCCATGTGTGAGGCTCCAGTCCTAAGGGCCCCTGATTTTTCAAAGGAATTCATTGTCCAAAAAGACACATCAGAACATGGCATTGGGGCAGTGTTATCGCAACTCAATGAAGAGGATCTGGATCAACCAGTTGTCTTCCTGTCCAGGAGACTGCTTTCCCGGGAACAGAGGTGGAGTGCAATTGAGCGGGAAGCTTTCGCGGTGGTATGGGCTCTGAAGAAGCTGCGGACATACTTGTTTGGCTCGCACTTCCTGGCGCAGACCGACCACGACCCCTTCGTTGGCTGATGCAAATGAAGAGCGAGAATCCCAAGCTGTTGAGATGGTCTATCTCCCTACAGGGAATGGACTTCCGGGTGGAACATCGGCCTGGAGTGGACCACGCCAATGCAGACGGTCTCTCTAGATATTTCCGCCTTAGTGATGAGAACTCCCAAGGGGTTGGGTAGCTCTCCCCACTTTCAGCTGGGGGGGATGCGTGTTAGACCTGTGGGCCCTTTGGGTGGTCCCTCCTAGTTTGTTATTTATTTTGTTCCCTATTTGCCTCCTAACTCTTTTTCTTTTTGTCCACTGAAATTTTTGGCATTGTCCTAGGGGTTAGGTGCTACCTTGCCCCTCTAACTTCTTGAGGCCTAGTCATCCTTTCAAAATGCTGAGAAAAGAGTCACAAAATGGTGGCTTGTAACTGCCACATTTTTACCTCAGGATCTAGAGCCATAGGGTTAAATGGGAAGGCTCTAGAACCTTCCGGCTGGTTCTGGTAGCCAGGGTCCAGCCTATAAAAGGCCAGAACCAGGGCGGCCATTTTAGAATGACCAGGGAGCTTGAGGGGAGCCTAGAGAGGAGTGAAGCGACAGTGTGGGGAGGCAGGCGCATTGATTGAAGTTAGATCGTCCTGTGGGTCGGCTGCTCTATACTGCTGACGTGACCCCCTACCTACCGACTAAGCCCTGACATTGTTTAATGACCCTCTGCTCCATAATCCTATTAGAATTCCTGTGAGGAGTAGTTATAGCTGATCTGGCAAATCGTCAGGGAGGAAATCCAACTAGAAAGAAGATTGTCTGGCGATCTCTTTCCCTCTCCCGTTTCATGACTCTACCTGAACTGCTTCTCCAGGAAGTGTGGGGACTGTCACATCACTGCCATCCCCTATAGAGATTCCCTGTGCCCACTCGTTCAAGGAAAGAACCCTACTTTGTCGCGGCTGGCGGTTGATGATCCTGCCACTGTACCGCTGCCTCATAATTGTGGGCCCCTGTGAGACGATACGGGGGAATAGAGCCTGGTTCATGTCAGCCGGGCAGCAATTGTGAGGAACGGCATCGCGGAGGCAAGTGTCTGCGGACGGGTGCGAACCCGGAAGAAGGGGGACGGAATTGAAGAAGGCTGGCCGCGTCGCACCCTCCCCCTCTGACGAGTGATGTGAGGGCGGGACGCCGAACAGTGAGAAACGCCGAGGGAGGCGAGGCATCGCTACGGCTTAGCCCACTGACAGAAGCTTGCTGCACTGAGGGCCGGAATCACCCCTGAACAGCAATAGCGTGATTGGAGAAGCTTCCGCGACTGAGTGGACAGACCGGCATGAATCTATCACTTACCCAGTAAGATTGAGAAGTGAGGTGCGGGGCCCGGAGGCAAAGGGGGCCTCGCTGCAGCCGGCAGAACTGTAGTGGTAGGGGAGAGCTTGGCTTACCGGGATTCTGGCCTGAAGTAAAGTAACTGTCGATCACCGGGAGGGGGCCAAGAAATAACCATCAGACCTTGAAATAACACCCACCGGTTTATCTGCACCCTGAACAGTACTTCACGAGTGCGGGACTCTAGAATTACCGCATTCTCTCCGGTTAGTGGAAATAGCCTGAAGGAGAGAGTTTTGTGAAAGAGGCCTAAAGTACGGCTCATGAAGTTGAGGAAACGGGGTCATTCAGGGTGTAAGAAAGCATTGGTCGGGAGGTTACCTCTGAGTTGCAGATCAATTAGAGACAAAGAATGTCACTGTGAAAACTTGATGGTATACTGTGGTTTTAAAGCAATTCATACAGTTTCATGAGAATGAAAAAATATTCTGCCTGTCTTTACTCAGATGTCCAGCTGCCTGAACCATGGTTCCAGTGTGCTATTACTGAAACTGTTGCTGAAACCTGTAACTTCCTGCTTGTAAGAACATTGAGACCCCAAGGGTAATGTACAGCCAGGTCTTACTGTAAGGAAATTTAATATTGTTGATTACTTTCATTAGGAATGTGGAATATACACTACTGGCTGAAGGGGCAGGAGTGATCTCTGAGCTCCTCGCGCTTTGGGGGGGGAAAAGAAAAGTAATATACAGTTTTATGAAATGGTCTACATGCCAATAACTGAATACAAAGAAATGTAAGGTACTGAATGTAAAGCCTGCTAAAGGAACAAAGAGATACTAAAGATATTATTTTTATAAAAACAGACCGTATTTTTCCAAACTGGTGTAGAGTCATTCTTTTGGGTGGATGGGCGCTGAGTTACTGTATGAGATGTGATGCAAGCGTACACAAATTGCCTCTGAGTTCAGTCTTACTCACTTGTGCCAGGCTGCCCTATGTGGACTGGTAACCCCAGGTCTAACAAACGGAATTAATCATATGCAAAAACTATACTGCTACCACATAGAGAAACAATATATATGTGCATATATACATGTCTGCGAGGGTGTGTGTGTGTGTGTGTATATGTATGTATATATATATATATATATATATATACCACCTACTGGCGGTCGCCAGTAGGTAGTTATAGTTAGGACCTATTTTCCATAGGAAATCCACAACATTCTATTTGCAATAACTTTGGCACCAGTTGACAAATGTTCGCGAAAGTTTCAAAACATGTGGGGCGCTTCGGTCCGCTCCTATCCTGAGAGTTTGGGGGTTATTCGTCAAGCAGGGGCTGAGAAAAAAGGGGGTCCCAAAACGTGTTTTCCCCATGCAATATCCCATAGGAACCTTTAGTCGCAGCTACAGCCCGAACTGCTGAACGGAATGACACCAAATTTGGCAAAGAGGTAGTCCTTGGTTCAGACTCGTGCCTTTTTGTTAAATGGTGTAAATCTGTTCAGTAGTTTTTTATATATTAAAGGAAAAAATATATATATCTGGGCCGAGCCTAACGACACACCTCATCGTGAGATCTGATTGGCTTTCAGCACTTCATCCAAGAAGTGTTGGCAGCCATCTTAGGACCAATATACATGTTAGCGCCTCATAAAAAGCATTGCAGTTAATAGAAGGTTTTAAGACTTTAGTTACATTATAAATCATTTGTTGATGGTACCATACTCATTTTAGGAATTGTGGTGTGTTCTAAGGTGATTTTACCATGTGAAAAAGCCTTCTGCTGGGATATCATGAATCATGTTTGAGAGAAAAATGTTTTCTCATGCTTTTACCACAGAGGTTTAGAAGGTGATCTATAAGCTAAACTGAGAGCATATATTCTGTAAATTCACATTATCTTTCTCAGTCATGTGAGAATGGAGTCTGACATTCTCAGTAAAACATGAACATCCAACAAGGGCAGAGACTGTCAGTTGATTCCTTTGTGTTCTACTGCAGCTACCCAGAGTGTTCTAAAGAACAACTAGAGTGCTAACAGCCTTACTTATGACAAAAGTATAGCACACCCGAAGCCATCTTGATTGGAATAAAGTGGTAACTCTTAAAACATTTAATTAAAAAAGGAACAACATGAGGGGGTTCATTTTGCCATAGAAAGTATGATGAGTGCTGCTGAAAGAAAAATTGTGGCACATTTTGAGTGACTTCTCAAATCCTCTTCTGTTTCTGACATGCAGACTGAAACATGTACTTTGAATACCAGCAGCAGACTTCCCTGGTGAGCAGTAGCTTTACTACAGTGATCTAATGAGGAACTAGAGTGCTAACATTCAGAATTTATGGCAAATGTGTGAAACATCTGAATGTCTTCTTGATGGAATCAAAGTAAAACTACTCAAAGTATTTCCTACTGAGGAGACTGTAGTAAATGAAGAAATTAGGAAACTTCATAACAAATAAGTCTCCCAGACGTGGGTCGCATGCTCTCCATGCCACTGGAGTCAAGCATCGCGTACCGTAATGTGCATGTGTCGCGAATGCGTGGTAGTAGGAGTCGCGGACTGGTCGCATACCAATCGCGCACTTCACGTAATATTAAATGTATATGAGGAACCTGAAAAACACGCAGCTGTCGCACACCCTACGCAGATCCTTCACGAGTTCTCTAAAATGGCGGCTAGAATCCGCGCACCTACCGTGATGTGTACAGTTTGGGTGCGCGACTCGGAAAAAAAATTGGAATTTTCTTTTTAAAAAGAAAATAATATAAATATATTAAAAGAAAAAAAATTAAACAATATTTCAGTTTGATTTAAACAAATGTTTTTTTTGCAATTTTCAGAAAAATATATAATGTTATTTTATGTATAAAATATTTATAAATAAACAGTTAAAAAACTGTAGAAAATCAGTACAAAAAATAGGTATAACTACTATTGCATTAAAAAATTAGCATTTAAAAAAGCTTTGAAATTCACTAAAAAAACATCGGTTTCAGTGACGTTATAGTTAGAAATCAGCATTTAAAAAACCTTAGAAATTCACAGAAAAAAACATAGGTTTCAGGGGTGTTATAGTTAGCTGGACATGATTCTGTTGTTGAATGGGTAGTTGTGTGTGTAGACTTAGCAATCAGTGAGTGGGTATTGGTGTGTCAATGGTTTCAAATATGGTACTCTGTATTTTACAGTGAGTGATGAAAGGTTATACTAGTGTATGATGAGGTGTATCAGATTGTCACATGGATGATGTCATCAGTGATGTCATCAGTGATGTCATTTGAGATGTCATCAGTGATGTCATCAGTGATGTCACTGACCATGTCATGAACGATGTAATATGTGACATCATCAGCTGTGCATTGCGGTCGCGCGAGTTATAGTTAGCAGAACTAACTATAACGGAGAAATTTCTATGGTTTTGTACGAGTGAAATGTCCAGCTAACTATAACACCCCTGAAACCTACGGTCGCCAGTAGGTAGTTATAGTTAGGACCTTTTTTCAAATCAAAAAGCATTTTTTATTTTCCAAATAACTTTGGCGCCGGTTAACAAATCTTCACAAAATTTTCAAAACTAGTGGGGCGCTCTGATCAGCTCCCATCTTGAAAGTTTCAGAGTGATACGGAAAGCGGGTCCCGAGAAAAAAGGAGGGTCCCAAAACGTGTTTTCTCTATGTTAATTCCAATTGGAAACTTTAGACACGGCTGTAGCCCCAACTGCTGAACGGAATTACACCAAATTTGGCAAAAAGGTAGCCCTTGGTTCAGAAAGAGACCTTTTTTTTAAATGGTGTAAATCTGTTCAGTAGTTGCTGAGAAAATTAAGAAAAGTTTCGATATTTAGAGGCACGGAGGACCTGCGGACCCTCCTGACCACAAGCTTTATGCTAATTGGCTGTCAACAAAAAAATATATACCTGCTTGGGGGGCTAGAGCCCCCACACGCCCCCGGGACCGCCACCTCCCCGAGGCTGTGTATTGGTTGGGAAGGGGGCTGGCGGCCCCCTCTTGGAGCCCCTCATGGCCCTGGGGACCACCAACCCCAAGGGCAGACTTCTGCAGTGTCCCGGGGTGCCCACCGCAGGGACACTGCAGTTTGCTATGGCAGGGCGGGAGCCTCATATCTCCCACCCTCCCATAGCTAACTGTGGTTTGGAATTTGGAGGAGAGAGTAGGAAACCTGCTCTCTCTTCCAAAATCCAAACAAGATTGCTTTTCCACACGGGAAGCTGCATGATAGCAGCTCCCTATGTGGAAAAGCAATGCTGGCTCCCGCAGGAGGCGAGGAGCCAGGAGGGACCGTGCTCCCCCCACGGTCTCCAACGAGGTGGCCAGACCCTGGGGAATGTGGTCCCCTTCCCCATAATAAAATTATTCATATTTTTTTTTTTTAAAAAGCAAAGGCCAGCCCCGGGGATGGGGTCCCCGGGGCCATAAATGGCCTGAGAAGGGGGGCTACCGAGCCCCCTCCAAATAAATAATAAAAAAAAAACACTGGCAATGCTCCAGGGGATGGGGTCCCCGGGGCCGGATATGGTTTCGGGAGGGGGGCCATGCGGGGATCAGGCCCTGGTGGATGGGGTCCCCAGGGCCCATAAAATAGGTAAGGAAGTGGGCCACACAGCCCCGTTCTTAAAAAAACAAAAAAAACACGATTGTGCTGGAGGCCCCGCCACCTCCAAGCAACACTCTGCAAATGCGCCCTGTGGCGCGTTTTAAGTTGGGGAATTAATTCCCCTTCAATACTGGGGGTCCCTGGGGGCCAACTAGCCCACCAGGTACCTCCAGTAAGCGCCACAGCCACTCTCGCAATCACACACTCTCACTTATAGCTGTTTATATACTCCAACACACATATATACTGCCTTTCAGATATGTAGTTACTCACACATGTACCACTGAGATATACATTCACTCACCAACACACCTATACACACACTCATCCACCCATACAGTCCAAGACAGATGTACTCTTGAGACCATGCACCCAGTGAATCACCCACTCACACATCTATGCACAGAGTCACATACACCCCACCCACACAAACATTCAGGCACCCATACAGATACTCAGAAAACCAATCAATAACCCATATAGACACTCATGTAGCTATTCGCAAACTCATGCAGCCGCTTACACACCAACAGACAGACAGATACAGACATTCACACAGTTTAGTCACTAACACATGCATTCAGTAAGATACGTTTAATAACTCACTTATAGAGTCAGTTACGCACCTACTAAATCATCCCTTCAGACACTTATACACCCACTCCTTCTTCGATATACCTTTCCCTATATATATTAAACATATTTAAACTTTACAGAAACACACAGTCACTGGATGATGTCATCAGTGATGTCATCAGTGTTGTCATTTGAGATGTCATCAGTGATGTCATCAGTGATGTCACTGACCATGTCATGAGTGATGTAATATAGGATGTCATCAGCAAGGGCACGAGTTATAGTTAGCTGAACTAACTATAACGAAGGAATTTCTCTGGTTTTATACGAGTGAAATGTCCAACTAACTATAACTTTCCCTAAAACCTATGTTGTATTAGTGAAATAAATAAATAAATATATATATACAACAAAAAACCTCTTCTTGGGAAAAAGGAGACAGCCACAGTCCATAGCAATTCAAATCCCTCTAATGAATGCGGGCAAAGTCCTTACATGTTTTGATCAGCATTGATCTTCTTCGTAGAAAACCGAGACATCAAATGAGGGGCAAAAAAACAACAAATCAATCACCACTTCTTAAACTGCTCGCTCCCTAGTGGACGCCCAGATGGGTTAACCAGATGTAATATGGTACTTGCAGTTTTCAGTCCCTCCGCATTTTTTATCCTCCAGTGAATGATGTCTGTTGAGAATGTTATTGCATTCCGGGTTCACTGCATTTTAAATTGCCCACCTTCAAGGCGTTTGAAAACCATGCCAAAGCCAGTCTTAAGCGATGCCATTGCCCTTATGCTTTCAGCGACTACAAACAATGGTTCAGTTTCAGGCAAATTAGGCTCTCTTGCTGGCGTTGCAGGCTCACGGCTGAACCATGCCATTTAATATACAACAAAAAAACTCTTCTTGGGGAAAAGGAGACAGCCACACCCCACAGCGATTCAAATCCCTTTAATTAATGCTGGCAAAGTCCTTACATGTTTGGATCAGCATTGATCTTCTTCGGAGGTAAACCGAGACATCAAATGAGGGGCAGAAAACCAACAAATCAATCACCAGTTCTTATACTGCTCGCCCCCTAGTGGACGCCCAGATGGGTTAACTAGATGTATTATGGTACTTGCGTTTTTCAGTCCCTCCGCATTTTGTATCCTCGAGTGGATGATGTCTGTTGAGAATGTTATTGCATCTGGGTTCCCTGCGTTTCAAATCGCCCACTTTCAAGGCGATCAAAAACCATGCCAAAGCCAGTCTTTGGCAGTGCCATTGCCCGTACGCTTTCGGCGACCACATACAAGGGTTCAGTTTTGGGCAAATTAGGCACTCTTGCTGGTGGTGCAGGCTCACGGCTGAACCACGCCATTTAATATACAGCAAAAAATCTCTTCTGGGGAAAAGGAGACAGCCACACTGATTCAAATCCCTTTAGTGAATGCCGGCAGAGTCCTTACATGTTTCGATCAGCATTGATCTTCTTCGGAGGAAAACCGAGACATCAAATGAGGGGCAAAAAAACAACAAATCAATCACCAGTTCTTATACTGCTCGCTCCCTAGTAGACACCCAGACGGGTTAACCAGATGTATTATGATGCTTGCGTTTTTCAGTCCCTCCGCATTTTGTATCCTCCAGCGGATGATGTCTGTTGAGAATGTTATTGCATTCCGGGTTGACTGCGTTTCAAATTGCCCACTTTCAAGGCGATCGAAAACCATGCCAAAGCCAGTCTTTGGCGGTGCCATTGCCCTTACGCTTTCGGTGACCACAAACAACGGTTCCGTTTCGGTCAAATGAGGCACTCTTGTTGGCGGTGCAGCCTCATGGCTGAACCACGCCATTTAATATACAACAAAAAAACTCTTCTTGGGGAAAAGGAGCCAGCCACGCTCCACAGCGATTCAAAACCCTTTAATGAATGCCGGAAAAGTCCTTACATGTTTCGATCAGCATTGATCTTCTTTGGAGGTAAACCGAGACATCAAATGAGGGGCAAAAAACCAACAAATCAATCACCAGTTCTTATCGTGCTCGTCCCCTAGTGGACACCCAGATGGGTTAACCAGATGTATTATGGTACTTGCGGTTTTCAGTCCCTCCGCATATATGTATATATATATATATATATATATATATTCACTTAAAAAAACCATAGGTTTCAGGCCTTATATAGTTAGGAATTAGCATTTAAAAACCATTGAAATTGCTCCTATATAGTTAGTTGTACTAACTATATTTCGCGCACCCGCAATCCACTGCTGATGATGTCACATATTACATCATTCATGACATGGCCAGTGACATCACTGATGACATCTCAAATGACATCACTGATGACATCACTGATGATATCTCATTTGACATCACTGATGACATCACTGATGACATCATCCAGTGACTGTGTGTTTCTGTAAAGTTTAAATATGTTTTACATATTGAAGAATGAGTGGATGTATAAGTGTCTGGATGAAGGATTTAGTAGGTGCGTGACTGACTGTATGAGTGAGTGATTAAATGTGTCTTACTAAATGCATGGGTTAGTGACTAAATTGTCTGAATGTGTGCATCAGTATGTCTGTTGTTGTGTAAGCTGCTGCATGTGTTGATCAGTAGCTATATGAGTGGCTATATGGGTTATTGATTGGTTGCCCAAGTATTTGAATGGGAGACTGAGTGTGTGTGTGGGTGGCTGGGAGGTGTGTGACTCTGTGCATAGATGTGTGAGCAGTTGATTCACTAGGTGTATGAGTTCAAGAGTGCATGTGGAAACAGCTATATGGGCGGTTGACTGTGTGCATGGGTGTGTTGGTGAGTGAATGGATATCTCAGTGCTACATGTCCAAGTAAGTACATATGTAAAACACAGTGCATGTGAGAGTTGGCATATATAAATTACTATACATGAGAGCCAGTGAATGTGCGAGTGGCTGTATGGATCATTGTGTACTTGTATAAGTGATTGTATAAGAGAGTAAGTATGTGTTAGTATATGTTTGAATAAGTAAGGTGTTGTGTGTATAACTGTATAGTTGAGGAAATGGAAGTGTGATGGATTCTTTGCATGACTGACTAGGTGTGTGAGTAACTCCATGGATGAGTGGCAGTGTGTGAGTGTCTGTATAGGTGTAAGAGTGCATATGATAGTGTTGTATTGATGAGTGACTGTATGTATGAGTGATTTTATGGGTGAATGAGTGAATGTGTGTGTAGACCTAGGAATCAGTGAGTGCGTATGTAGTAACTGGTATTGGTGTTTCAATGGTTTCAAGAATGGTAGTCTGTATTTAACACTGGGTGTATCAAAGGTTATATTAGAGTGTGAGAAGGTGCATCGTATTATCACATGAATGATATCATCAGTGATGTGATCAGTGATGTCAAATGAGATGTCATCAGTGATGTCATCAGTGATGTCACTGACCATGTCATGAATGATGTAATATGTGACATCATCAGCAATGGATTGCGGGTGCGCGAAATATAGTTAGTACAACTAACTATATAGGAGCAATTTCAATGGTTTTTTAAATGCTAATTCCTTACTATAAAAGGCCTGAAACCTATGGTTTTTAAGTGAATTTGCAAGGTTTTTAAAATGCTAATTCCTAACTATATAAGGCCTGAAACCTATGGTTTTCTATGTGAATTTGCAAGGTTTTTTAAATGCTAAATCCTAACTATATAAGGCCTGAAACCTATGGTTTTTTAAGTGAATTTGCAAGGTTTTTTAAATGCTAATTCCTAACTATATAAGGCTTGAAACCTATGGTTTTTTCAGTGAATTTGCAAGGTTTTTTAAATGCCAATTCCTAACTATATCAGGCGTGAAACCTATATTTTTTTTCAATAAATTTCAAAGGTTTTGTAAATGCTAATTCTATTAGCGGATAACGTTTATATATGTTATTATCCTTCTGGGACCACCTGAGCAGCCATCTTGTTTCTCAGGAGAAGTGAGGCACAAAAGAGCACAAAACAAGATTGGAAAACGAGAAAAGGGGGCAGGGTTGAGACCCCTGACCCCCTAGCCCTTCTCAGGGGGTGTCAGAAGGACCACCAAGTGCAAAAAAATGTATTTATTTTTTTCAAATCGCGGGGTACGCGCACGGTACGCGTACCGTACGCGTACGGTGCGCATACCCCGCAATTTTTTTGATTTTTTTTTTTGCCCTTGGGGGTCCTTCTTTTGGGACCCCCTGAGAAGGGCTAGAGGGTTGGGGGGTCTCTACCCTGCCCCCTTTTCGTGTTTTCCACTCTTGTTTTGGGCTCTCTTGTGCCTCAGTTCTCCTGAAAAACAAGATGGTGGCCAACACTTCCTGGTTTGGACAGTTTGGAATGTTGACAGTCGACTGCCAGCCAATCAGAAACTCGCTCGCGCACGTAAGGGTACGCGCACGTACGCGTACGGTACGCGTGCGCGTACGGTGAGCGCATATAGATATATAATTTGCTCAAATTCAATTTTCTCAACAACTACTGGAGGGATTTTCACCAAATATAGAAAAGGCACTACTGCATACCTGTCCCTACCATTTTGCCAAGTTTGGTGTAATTCCGTTCAGCCGTTCGGGCTGTAGCCGTGTCTAAAGGTCCCATAGAAAATGCCATTTGAAAAATGTCAAATTCAATTTTCTCAAGAACTACTGGAGGGATTTTCACCAAACATAGCAAAGGCACATCTGCATACCAGGCCCTACCATTTTGCCAAGTTTGGTGTAATTCCATTCAGCCGTTAGGGCTGTAGCCGTGTCTAAAGGTCCCTATGGAAATTAACATGGGGAAAACACGTTTTGGGACCCCCCTTTCGGCCCCCGCTTGACGAATCCCCCCAAAACTTTCAGGGAAGGAGCGGAGCGGAGCGGAGCTGGCCACAATTCTGGAAAATTACACACAGATTCCTCAATCGGCGCCAAAGTTATTCCCAATAGAATGTTGAGCGCATATAGATATATAATTTGCTCAAATTCAAATTCTCAACAACTACTAGAGGGATTTTCACCAAATATAGAAAAGGCACTACTGCATACCTGTCCCTACTATTTTGCCATTTATTCGGCAGATGAAATAATCTCCACAACGCGTTTCGCCAATAAGGCTTGGTCACGCTCGTCTTGTGGTGTTAACAGCCATTTTTAAATACCCAACACCCTCAATGTAATTCGTGCACATGTGAAAACAAGTAAAAGCGGAAGACATATTGTAACGGGTTGAAATTCAAGGCAATACATGAATTCAGTACACATTTTAAATATAATACTCCTCAACAACTCTTAATATCACCATCTTGGACTTTAACAAAATAGTGATTAGAAATCCGCCAAAATTTGTCGTTGCACGTAAATTCATAATACATGCCGTAAAATATACAAATTCATACATCATCATTGCGGGAACATAAATAATGCACAAGCATGTTGTTAAATTTGTAAAATTAGCTACACAGAGAATCGAACATTCTTTTATTTACAAAGCATTCTGTGTTTTAGAAAGCATAGCTTTTATTGGCTCGTTTAACATACTGTTGCGCGATTGGTAGAAGGTCGCTGTTGCTAAGAAACCGAATGAATTACTCTTACAGTAAAACCAGCATTATAATATATATGCAAAGCATAATGATCATTCCCATCACACAGCATAACTAATTGTATTGCTGTAAACTCGCGCATTATAAAAACGAGGTAATTTAAGTGCCGCCATTATTATTTACAGTTGCTAGGTAGCTAACCAAACAATAGATTTTTTCTGACAGAGCGACCTTGTGGGAAAGTCCTAGCCCCAGTGGGCAAAAATATCGCAACATGTACATCCAACCCTAGCTGATATCAAGCCCCAGTGGGCAATATGTTCACAGAATCTCTGAAAATTGTGCATGTAGTCCCGCATTACGATCCACATTCGTCCGCTACCAAGTATTACGTGAAATCTAAAAACAATGAAAAAATAATATTTAAAATCAAGAAGACTGCAGACAATATTTACAATGCATACTACCGTTAGATTTGTCATTCAGGTAAATGTATGGATAATTCTTCACTGATGTTAAATCCATTTGGTGTCAAACATTCAAAATCCACAATGTACTTGGATTCTAGTTTTCTAAGGGACAATTCACGATTGCCCCCTTTTACCCCCAGATCAACATTGTCAATCACCACCAACGGACAAGTTTCTCATCCTGCATATGCTCCGCAAAAAAGTGCCTCGCTATAGGATATTGTCTGTTGTTGTTACGTATGGCACGTAACTGTTCCAGCACCCTTTTCTTGGCTTCATGTTTCGTGCTGCCCATGTACCATTTGTTGCATGGATACATCGATACATACACACTATATGATGTGTTGCAGGTAAGTCGTTTATGTATAGTGAACTCCCTACTCGTGTTGGGAACAATGAGTGTCTTGCAGTCCTGACTATACTTACAGGCTTTGCATTTGCGGCAGCATTTGAAACCCACGTTTCCCTGGTTTTTCAAAACTGCTGATGAGGTGACATAATTGTGGCTTAACTCATCTCTAAGTGACCTCCCTTTTCAAAATGTAATTTGGGGATTGTCATTAAGATATTTAATGAGATGGGTATCCGTCTGCAAGACGTGCCAATGTTTTTTAAAAATCTTTCGCACCTCATGTGCTTGTCCAGAAAAGGTGATGATGAACCGTACTTTCTCAGGTTCCTTAGTCTCTATTCTAGGGTTCAGTAGTTCTTCTCTATTTTTTAGATCAACCCGTGTTATCGCTATGTTGATCATGTTCTGACTGTAACCCCTATTTAAGAATCTTTGACACATGACTTTCTCTTCCTCTTCATATGACTCTTGTGTGCTGCAATTGCGCTTTGCGCGAAGTAGTTCACCATATGGTATACTGTACACTAGATTGCGGGGGTGACAACTGGTAGCATTGAGAATGCTGTTTCCCGCAGTCTTTTTACGGAATAGTCTAGTGTTAAGCTGGTTATTAGCAACCTCCACAGCCACATCTAGGAACTCAATCACTTGATTACTGATATGTTCCGTCAATTTCAAATTCAGATGGTTGAGATTGAGTTTGTCAATGAATAATTTGACAGACACCTCATCCCCACACCAAATGAAAAAAATGTCATCAATGTATCGAAGCCACAGGGCAACGTTGTCAAATTCTGCCATTTCCCTGACGACCTGCTCCTCCCACCAGCCCATGAATAAATTCGCATAGCTGGGGGCGAAGCAGGTCCCCATGGCTGTGCCCTGTGCCTGTCGATACATGATGTTGTCAAAGAAAAAAAAAATGTTTTTGAGACAGAAATCGATCATAGATATGATCATTTCAGAATGTTGTAAAAAGGAGACATATCGTGTCTTAAGAAAGTGTCTCACTACCTCCAAACCCTGCTCATGCTGGATACTGGGGTAAAGACTGCTTACATCTAGTGTAACCAAGGTGTAATGTTCCGCCCAGTGTATTCCATTGACAACCGTTAGAAAATGTGTGGTATCTTTGATATATGAAGGAAGAGCTATCACCTAGGGTCTGAGATAATGATCTATATATTTGGAAGTATGTTCCAATAAAGATCCAATCGAGGATACGATAGGACGCCCAGGTGGATCTATGGGGTCCTTATGCAGTTTAGGGAGCAGATATAAAATAGGTATTCTAGGATGCGCACAGTACAGGTATTGAAATTCCTCCCATTCCAGTAACCCCTTGTCCCTCCATTCAGACAGCAGATCCCTAAAAACTGTGTTAGATTTCAATAGCTCATCACAGGTGGTTTTGCAATAACATTTCTCATCATTTAGTTGTCGCAAACCCTCATTAAGGTATTTAATCTTGTCTAGTACCACAACATTCCCACCTTTGTCTGATTGTCTAATGACAATATTACTGTCACATTTTAAACTGTCAATAGCCATAATTTGTTCAGCTGTTCGATTTTTCTTTGTCCATGGTAGCTTTTGGTTGCGTATTCTAGTTAGATCTTTCAAAACCCCTCTTTCAAACACATCAATAGCGTCGCATTGGATCAGTGGAAGAAAAACCGATTTCGGTTTGAAGCTAGTTACAGGGTTAACCCATACATCAATACCCCATGTGTCCCAATCTGGAGTGTTGCTGACATTCTCAAAGTTAGAGTCAATGGCATGCAATAGTTCCACATCATGTGCATCAAGGTTACTGGTGGTCGTAGAAGTACTTACAGTTCCCCCAGTCTTCGGCTTCGTCGCAAACCATTTCTTCAGTTTGAGTTTTCTTGAAAACAAAAATAAATCAATCCGTGTCTCAGCAAAATTCATATTCATGGAAGGACAAAATGAAAGTCCTAAAGCCAAAGTATCTCTCTTATCTTGGGTGAGTGCCCTCTGTGATAAATTGACCACTGTCATATTTATTTCTGATTCTTGCTCCGTGTTGCCATTCCCATTGGAGCTTTGATTCCGCCGGCACCTCCTCTTTTTGGCTTGTTTATTGCGGTGGTTCCGCCTCTGTTGCCTCGTCCTCGACCTCTTTGTGAGCCCCCATCCTGGAACATTTCTGTCCGATTTTTGTTGATCATTTGGAATTGTAATAAAAAATTAGGATTTTTTGTCGGATCAATAGCCACGTCTTGGTTGACCCCTGAATTGGAGGCATCCAAAACATTCCCATCCGATATGTCACTCTCCGTTGCATCTTTCCCAGTGGTTGATGTTTTGGTATTGACCACAGCTAATCCGGTCTTTTTATCAAATAGATGATCGTATTTCATTTGATAGGTGAGGGTACGTCCGGATTGATAATCTTCGTAATCCCTTACAAACTTGCGTTGTTTTTTCGCAGTGATCTCCTCCTCAAGTTTATCCATTTTTGTTGTCAATTTTTTAAGATGTTCTTCCAATGCTTCTTTGGAAATCAATTAGCTGATTTCCAATGTCAATTTCTCTATTTCCAAGAGGAGTTTAGCCCTATCCTTCAGGGCATACTTCACCAGAATTCGCATCATTGTGATGGAACATGCCGCTGAGTTATCAGTCCATTCTTGCAGCATATCAGCATCTGGGTCCTCATAGGTAGGAATGGTAAAGATGCGGAGTCCTCTAGGTACTCTTTTTACCTCGAAATATCTCTGCAGGGACTCCGCTTCCCACCATTTTGACAGTTCTTTTTTATACAGTCTTTCCAATAAATTCAGCTTTGCTTGCAAGTTTAATTCAGTACCAATGTTAGAGGTAGTAGGCATCTCATCAATGTTGGTACTAGGATCAGTGAAGAAAAGTTTATCCGCAGTCTTCTTGCGACGAGCATCTAATTCACCTGCCATGATGGTGTAAATAATATCTTATAGGAGTTATGTGCGAATCCCCGACTTGTAATTTGCAGATAGTCGGTAATACGCTCCCTGCCCCTGGATTCACTAGTGTGCAGTCGAAAGTCTGTTCGATATCACCAGGTAATCCGGGATCACAAGCAACCCCACCGTAACTGATGCAGCACTTGTGCACTCCTTTTCCCCAGTGTCCCAAACTTCTCACCGGTCAGCAAACATGGATTTTTCTTCGATACGCCAGTGTACTCGCCTCGTTGGAATCCAAGGTATAATAGTAGGATAATACCTTTGGGCACACGATATGTCTGTCCACTTCACCGGCGTTCAAGGAACCAGGGGGTCAGCCAACTCCTTTTCATAAAATTAGACACTCCACCAATGCTGGTTGAGGAGTAAGGCTGTCACGGGCGGTCCTGTTGCAGCTACCAGCAGGCTTGCAAACTCACTCCACGAACCTTCAAAATATTGAAGACAACAGGACACCCAGAGCTCCAGTTTAAGAATTTATTCGGCAGATGAAATAATCTCCACGATGCGTTTCGCCAATAAGGCTTGGTCACGCTCGTCTTGTGGTGTTAACAGCCATTTTTAAATACCCAACACCCTCAATGTAATTCGTGCACATGTGAAAACAAGGAAAAGCGGAAGACATGTTGTAACGGGTTGAAATTCAAGGCAATACATGAATTCATTACACATTTTAAATATAATACTCCTCAACAACTCTTAATATCACCATCTTGGGCTTTAACAAAATAGTGATTGGAAATCCGCCAAAATTTGTCGTTGCATGTAAATTCATAATTCATGCCGTAAAATGTACAAATTCATACATCATCATTGCGGGAACATAAATAATGCACAAGCATGTTGTTAAATTTGTAACATTAGCTACACAGAGAATCGAACATTCTTTCATTTACAAAGCATTCTGTGTTTTAGAAAGCATAGCTTTTATTGGCTCGTTTAACATACTGTTGCGCGATTGGTAGAAGGTCGCTGTTGCTGAGAAACCGAATGAATTACTCTTACAGTAAAACCAGCATTATAATATATACTTTAGTACCTTGCTGTCCTTAACATGGCGGACTGTCCAGGGATATCTTATGCATTGGGACACTGTTATTTTGAATTGTCCTTGACATCGGCGTATTTGCGTGCTTATACAACATGACGCCCACTAGTTATCGGCATAACACATGTGTATTAATCTAATACTATATGTAGCACTGAATTTCTAGTGCCCATTTTTAAACCATTCTAGAGATTGATAAATTCTCCCTTCCTCTTTGCAGACTAAATACTTTGTGCCATTTGATTCCATGTGACTTACATGCACTTGGAGGTTAGGGTGAGTACTTCGACTGCCCCTGTCATTAGGTGAATTATTTATCCTTTAAACCCCCACTGATTACTCCTTTCGTTTGACTCATTCTGCAGACTGTCGTGCCCTGTATATCTGTCTTGAGAAAGACCCGCTGCGACCTTAAACATTGGCGCCCTAAGGGTCGAAACGTCGACATCTTTCCACAGGCCTCATAAATCTAGAGCTCTACTGAATTGAAAGAAAAATATAGAGTTCTGGAAAATTATATCAGCGGATGGCCTTTATGAAATAAGAATTTGTATATATTTGTATAGGTCTATTTTGGAATTTATCACCATTGTGTATATATTGTCTTTGTCACGTGCTCACTATTCACTATTGTCACTATTTTTGCACTATATTTGATATATTGACAGTCATTGTATAGAATGTATAGAAACGATTTTTGACTCAGAGAAATATATAAAGTGAATACAAAGTAATACACAGGTTTTCTTTTCATTTATTGTAAGGACCTGTCTTTATTTCTCTTTTTTTCAGAGGGGGTGTTGTTTCTTGTTTGAAAATTGTATAAAAAGGCATTTTGGATAAATTACTGTTGTTCGAACTCGACAGAACCATTTTTACTTAATCGTTGATTACCCAGGTTCTGAGGGACACAGGGTCAACCCCGATGTTTTTAAAAATATCACAGGTGGAAGGCTACTTTACAGACCATGCATTTTGATGAAGATGATGGTTGCATGTTGTGTGTAGTGTAAGATATGTATACATAGCAAAAAGTTTTCAAAAAAGGTCTCCAAGCAGAAGAGGTGTGTCCCATCAAATGCTGTAGAGAGAATGACTAAAATCGGTGGCGTTTTCCAACTGCTACAATGGGAAATGTTATGAACTAATTAAATGCTTTTTTTTTTAAGGTCACAAGGCAATCGTGCACCCAGTGTGCAAGGAGACCACACCCGATGCGATTTTGAGAAAATATATTTACTATAATATAAGTTTATAACAGTTAGAAATATGGAAATGTTTAAAATATTTTAAATTATCGCTTGCTCTCATATACACTTTAAAGTTATTTAGATATAGTTTTGAGACATAAATATAAAATATGGAAATGGCGTACCCGGCGCGACACCATACATCTATGATGTAACACAGGGCCTGGCAGCGTGCACTCGTCGCATATGCAACGCGCAGCGGGCGCTACCCCATACGTACATGACGTAACGCACGCTTGGTACTGCGTACCCATCGCATACCAAAGTAGCAGCCGGCGCGACCTCATACATACATGTTGTTACACGGGACACGGTGCCGTAAAACCGTCGGATACGAAATGCGCATCATTTACGAGTTTAGCAATGTGGCGGATAGGATTCGCGGGCTGATGGAGCTTGGTAGACTACCGGTACGGGACACTAGTTTTCTAACAAAAAAAAAAAAAAAGATATACATTTTTTTTGAAGATATAAAACATTACATAATAAGTAGAAAAAGGATAATTGAGTTCAAAAATATTAAAAAAAATATATATATAGGTTTTATAAATATTATACTATGAAATTAACATTTAAAAAACCTTCGAAATTCACTGAAAAAACCATAGGTTTTACAGACATTACAGTTAGGAATTAGCATTTAAAAAACCTTTCAAATTCACTAAAAAAACATAGGTTTCAGGGATGTTATAGTTGGACATTTGACTCATATAAAACCAGAGAAATTCGCCGGTTATAGTTAGTTGAGCTAACTATAACTTGTGCGCCCGCAATGCACGGCTGATGACATCACATATTACATCATTCATGACATGGTCAGTGACATCACTGATGACTTCTCAAATGACATCACTGATGACATCACAGATGACATCATCCAGTGAATGTGTTTCTGTAAAGTTTAAAGATTTTTCATATATATCTATGCCAAGGTGTATTGAAGAATGAGTGGATTTACAAGTGCCTGAATGGATTATTTAGTAGGTGTGTGACTGACTGTATAAGTGAGTAATTGAACGTGTTTTACTAAATACATGGGTTAATGACTAAACTGCGTGAAAGTCAGTATTAGTTTCTCAGTTGGCGTGTAATCGGCTGCATGGGTTGTTGAGTAGCTACATGAGTGTCTATATGGGTTATTGATTTGTTGTCTGAGTATCTTATGGGTATCTGAGTGTCTGTGTGGGTGGGTGCGGGTGTGTGTGACCCTGTGCATTGATGTCTGAGTGGGTGATTCACTGGTTGTATGGATTCAAAAATGATGCATCTACGAAGGGTTGTATGGGTGAGTTAGTGTGTGTATGGGTGTGTTGGTGAGTGAATGAATGTGTCAGTGGTATATGTGGAGTATCTACATATGTTTTAAGGCAGTATATGTGAGTGTTGGAGTATATAAATGACTATACGTGCTAATAAGTTATTCGAATAGTGGGTGTATAAATGAGTGTCTGCTTGTATCAGTGAATCTATAAGACAGTAAGTATTTGTTAGTATCTGCATAAATAAGTGATGTGGTGTGTGTGTATAAGTAACTGAGTTGGTGTGTGTAACTGTATACATGAATAAATGGGTATGTGATTCATTCTTTGCATGACTGACTAGATGTGTGAGTAACTCTATGGATGAGTGGTGGAGTGTGACTGTATGTATAGGTGTATGAGTGCATATTATAGTACTGTATTGATGAGTAACTGCATGTATAGGTGACTGGATGTGTGTATAGACCTAGGAAATAGTCGGTGGTATGTAGTATCTGGCATTGTTGTGTGTATGGTTTCAAAAATAGTAGGCTGTATTTTAGAGTGGGTGTATCAAAGTTTATATTAGGGCATCAGTATGCGCATCAGATTATCACGTGGATGATGTCATCAGTGATGTCATTTGTGATGTCATCAGTGATGTCATCAGTGATGTCACTGACCATGTCATGAGCGATGTAACATGTGACGTCATCAGCAGTGCATTGTGGGCACGCGAGTGATAGTTAGTTCAATTAACTATAACAGGCGAATTTCTCTGGTTTTATATGATTCAAATGTCCAACTAACTATAATATCCCTGAAACCTATGGTTTTCTAGTGAATATATATATCCACAAAGTACCTGGCACGTCAAAGCATCTATTAGACTATTTATTAATGCAGTGCTGAGAAATATAAACAGCAACACGTTTTGGCTACATCAAGAAGCTTTTTCCCATCATTGGCCACCATATCGTTTCCCGCTTAAAAACACTGTGTGCCATAGACATAGAAACAGTTGATGTACCCTTTCTTGGGTTAACAGAAACCTTGAGCATCATTTTGGCCAATTACATTCTGTATACTTTCGATTAGAAATCATATTCATCTGTCTTTGAATTCATTGATATAGTACATTCCTGCAAAATAATTCCATTCATTCCATTCTAACAATACATTTTGATGCACATTCTTAAATTTACTCTAAAAATTGGGAAAATGATTATCTTTTCATACTTAATCCTTAATTATAGTAGCACACTTCAATAATTCCTCCCAAGTGGGTACCACATTATACTTCGTGCATAACCCTACTTGTCCACAACATCATTCTAAATAACAGAATAGATCAACAGTCATAGTCAACAGTAGACAATCAACATATCTTAAAGTCTCTCACCATGTCCAAGGGGGTTAATATTCACTTTGCAGTATACACATATCAGAAAAGCAAAATGGCATCTCACATATCCACATTCTTTATAAATTCATCATGACCACTAGCTAAGGAAATTTCAGGGGTTTATACTAACCAACTCATAGAAAGCCGTTCTCAAAGGCAAATTTAAAGACATTTAAAAAAACTTTTTAAAAAGGAGCTACTACACCCTGATTTCATAAAGGCAGATGATTACAGATGCATAAACATTTTCTCATCAATATTCAGACCATGTGCTTCTTTTGAATCCATCTCTAAAATGTAGCAGGATTCTAGTTTCCGCAACTCTCTTTCTCTGTAACCTCACCTAGCCGACTTCTTCATATTGTAAATCATACTATAGGTCATAAGCTCCTCATTCCCCTCATGGTAATTTAAGAATACAAACCACTGGGTACTGGGATTCCTGTTTTTGACTGCTATGAGCTTCTGCAATATTTGTTTATGTACCTGTAGGATGGTGCTTCAGATATAGGCTTTGGAACACAGATATGTCAGCACATATACTACATACTCTGTCTAAAATGTAGGCTTTTCTTAATATAGGTCTTCTTCTTGAATCATTTTCTAAGATTGGTAATGCTAACACCTTGTTGGCATGCTTTAATTTTAGTGCATCTATTTCTTTCTGTGTCGTGCATGTTTTCTTCTCATCCTTGAATTCACTTTTCACCAATCTGTCCCTCATGAATTTTGCTCTTTTTTACGTGATCTTAGGCCTCCTGATCATATCCTTGCCTATAATAGGCTTATTCCTAATCCAATGCCAGTGCTTATTCAAGATATGCCGTAACATCACATGCTGAAGATGGAGAGTGGTCACAAATAGGACCACAAAATGATGATGGATGGAATGGTGAACATTGGTAAACATTAACCCTAAGTGCAGAGATCTGGGCTTAAATCCATTGCCGGGGTAGCATCCCAACCCATCATTCTTCTGCTCACCATGCCACCTCAGTTTGAACCCACCCATATGCAAATCAGTCTTGACCCTGCTCCCCATGGAAACAGTCCAGCCTGAAATGCTAGGCCATGTCCTCCCTTGACCGGAAATAAGCTTCATAGGACCAGTTTCGGGGTATCATCCCTCTTCAGCCAGGCTAGCTTAAATCCAATGGCATAGTGAGTATTCGACTCATGTCTGGGACTATACTTTCCATTTGGGTGGCTATAGCAACAATAAGAAGATGCTGGATGGAATGCTGGATACTGAGAAACATTCACCCGTACAAAGATTTGGGCCTAAATCCATTGTATTTTTGCTCACCATGCCATTCCAGTTTGGACCCAGCCTTATGCAAATCAGTCTTGATCCTGTTCCCCATGGGAATAGTCTAACCTGAACTGCCAGGCCAGGTCCTCCCTGGACTTGAAACAAGCATCCTTGGACCAGTTTAGGGATATCACACCTCATCAGCCAAACTAGCTTGAATCCAATGTGTCACTTGAAAATAGCTAGCCTGGCTGACATGTCATATGGCTTGGTCCAAACTGAAGTGGCATGGTGAGCAGAAGAATGATGGGTTGGAATGCTACCCTGAGTGTTAGCCAGTGGTTGGACAAAGTGTAAGCATTACTTCCATCACCTTTTGTGTTTTTCATGTACAGTCCTGAGCGACATGGGTATGCCTAGACTTGGGCCACATGCTCACTGTGTCACTGGAACCAAGCAAAGCCTGGCTGATGAAGGGTGATTCCCTCAAACTATTCCCAAGATGCCTGTGTTGAGGATGCTTGTGATGTGAGGACCCACCTTGGCAGTTCAGGCTGGACTGTTCCCATGAGGAGCAAAGTCAGGACTGATTTGTATACGGCTGGGTCCAAACTGAGGTGGCATGGTGAGCAGAAGAATTATGGGTTGCGATGCTACTATTAGCGATCACCAGTAGTTAGACAAATTGCAAGCCTTTCATCCATCACCTTTGTGTTTTACAGGTGGTCACAAATCTACATATGTTTCCTTTTTTCTTCTCTTTCATTCTGAGCAGAACCTCCTCTCTAGTGTACTTCCTTTTTCTGCTTATTGCTGTAGCTAGAATCCCATCTGAATATTTTCTCTCACTAAATCTCTCTAGCGTTTCTTTTTCTGCCTTTGCATTATCATCGTTTGTGTTACATATCCTTCTGGCACGTATTACATCTCCATATGGGATGCTGTTCTTACGTGTCTCTGGATAGGAACTATGAGGGATACTGGTTCCTGCTGTGGGTTCCCTGTAAGCCTTAGTCGCTAGCTTTCAACCTTCTATTCTCACCTTCATGCTCAGAAACTCAGTTTCGGACTTGCTAATCTGGCTAGTGAATCTCATGTTAAGGTCATTGATATAGATTTCTTCCAGAAAACTCTTTGCTTACTCTACAGTCCCTTTTTCAGATTACAAATAGGTCATCTATATAACATACCCAAAAGATGATATACTCATACCACTATTCCATACTAGACCCCTAAGCACTTTTTTCCCCCAACAGCCCATATGCAAATTAGCATAGCTGGGGCGAATCAGGTGCCCATTGCAGTCCCTTGCTGTTGCTCAAAAAGTTCCTCATTCAACAGAGAGATATTCCTTTTCAAGCATTATGCATTCATCTTCAACAGCATGTCTTTATGTTGATAATATTTTATAGGACTATCCTCTAGAAATGTATAACCACTCTCAAGCCATCACAATGCCTGATACCTATGTACAAGGATACCATGTTTAGGCTCATTATATAATAATCACCTTCCCACCATACAGCAAATATTCTTATCAAGAAATCTGAAGTATCTTTAATCTACAATGGGAGATTGATAATCACTGTTTTCAGAAAACTGTCAATATACTTGGAAGCATTTTAAAAGAGCTAATGATGCAATTATTGGCCTACCTGTTTTTTAGCACCTTTAGGACCTTTAGGGATTAAACAAAATACAGGTTTCCTGGGATTCTCATTCTTGAGGAAGCGATACTCTTCCTAATGAATGAATTCATAATTTTTCCATTGCTGTGATTCACACAATAAGACTTTCATAACCTCAGGATACTCAGTCTTAGCAATTATTTTATATCAACCCTCATCATTGAGTTGTTTGTGAGCCTTTTTCATGCACATGTCTTTTGAACTCAGTACCACATTCCCACCTTTATCTGATTTTCTAATAGCACAAGTTTCTTCCTTGTTAGAAATGGGGTCCCTGGTTGGCATGGGTTTGTACCCTGTCCAAGTAGGGACCCACACTCCAGTCGAGAAGTGTAGTACTCACTAAAAGTTTACCTGTGCTCACCCCCGGGTAGCTTGACACAGAGCAGTCAGGCTAAACTAAAGAGGCAATGTGTAAAGTATTTGGGCACACACACACACACACACATGCGCACACACACACACACACACACACACACACACAGTAATACAGTGAAAACACCACAAAAGTACTCCACACCAGTTTAGAAAAATAACCTATATTTATCTGAGCAAAGCAAGAACAGAATAATAAAAATCCAACATACACAAGTCAAGATATGACTCCTTCAATATTAAACATAGTGATAGCATTCAGAAAACAATAGCTCCTAATTGGGCTAGCTGGTCACGCTTGACCTAGACAGATCCACAAGTTCAGTCCAACTGCTATGGAGCTCGGGCTGACTACAGTAGTCGCACGGATCCCAGCACAGTACCTTGGATGTGTGACAAAGTCAAAGACGGTGCACTGCACAGGGGAGGTGAGGCATTGTGAAAGCAGGTGATGTGCTGGTTTATTACTGCTATACAGGTCTGTGGCATGTTGGAGCTCGGGGATGATGCGGTGCATAAATGAGTGATGTGTTGGTCCCTGTAGGTGGTGAAGGGGCAGTGAGCCGCTAATGGCTGGGGACGATGCGGTGCTGGGAAGGTGATGTGTCGGTTTCAGGTGTGAGACCTCAGGTCCTGAAGGCAATGTGATGTTGAAGATGCATCGATGTCACAGCATGGTACGTCAATTCCACGACATGGATGTCGAACCACCAGCCCACAGGCGCTGTGTCAGAGCAGTGCATCATGGACTTCCATGAAGCGGTGCTTGGGACTCATGCAGTGTCGGTACTTCGGGGGTGCTGTGACACTGTCGGGGCATCCGTTGAAAGGCACAGTCGCTGTATTGCGCACTCAGCAAACGGGGACCACTGGTTCAAGCGGGCAGCAATGATGCATCAATTTCACACAAAATGTGCCCGTTCCGAAGTGACTCTTGGAGTTGATGCATTGATTTCTTGGATGCAGCACCAGCATCACCTCCAAGGGTCAAGGACTGGGTTTGCCACCACTTGGCAGCTCAGCTCAAACCCTTGGAGAAACATCAGAAAGCAGGATGCAGAGATCAAAATCCAGTCCTCTCAATACCAGGCAAGAAGCAGCAGACAGGCACAGCCCTACTCAGGTGCAAGTGTCAACTTCACCCACCACTCTAGCTAAAGAAGACCCATCAGCCTGGTGATGGGCCATCTGGATATACAGGGCACACCTCAGCTCCCTTTATGTGCGACTGTCTAGAGTGAATTCACAAAGCCCAACCGTTATCCAACCCAGATGTGTATTCTAGGGACAGACAGAGACATCGAATGGGCCTAAATCCATTGTTTTTTTGCATTCCAGTTTGAACCCAGCCATATGCAAATCAGTCTTGATCCTGTGCCCCATGGGAACTGTCCAGCCCGAACTGCCAAGCTAGGTCCTCTCTGGGCTGGAAACCAGCATCCTAGGACCGGTTTTGGGCTTTTAGCCCTCTTCAGCCAGGATAGCTTGATTCCAGTGGCATGGAGAGCACGGGACTCACGTCTGAGCATAACCGTCCCACTCGGGGTGACAAATGCAAAAGCAAAAGTAGATGGACAGAATGCAGAACAATGTCATACATTCACCCCAGTGCAGATTTGGGCCTAAATCCATTGTTTTTTTGCTCACCATGCTCACTGAACCTACTCGTCACAACGCCCACCCGCTCCGCCAGCCACACGCTCGACCCCGTCTTCTCCTCAAGCCCGCACGTCTCTGACAGCCACACTACCGAACTCCTCTGGACCAACCACCGCTGCATCCACTTCGCCTTCCAGAAACCCACCACACACCACCCCACCCAACAGATCCTCCGCCACTGCTGGAGCAAAATCACCGAAGACCAACTACATGCAAACCTCGCTCTCAGCCCACTCACCGAACCCTCCAACACCGACGACACTGCCCACAGTCTCACACGCTGGATTGAGTACTGCGCCAATACCCTGGACCCGCTGAAGTAAACCCCCCCACAGAGACACCAGCAAAAGCACCAGCTGGTTCACCCCAGAACTCCTTGCCTCCAAGCAAGCCTGCCGGAAACTAGAGAAGGAATGGCACAGTGAACAAACTCCAGACAGTCACGCAGTACACAAGGACACCATCCGCAACTACCACCACCTCATCAGGGTGGCCAAGAGGACCTCCTTCAAGGACCGCCTCAACACACACAATAGCAAGGAGCTCTTCAGCATCGTGAAGGAACTCTCCAACCCCAGCTCCAACACCAACGACAAGATCTGTGCGACTCGCTCGCCACCTTTTTCCACTGCAAAATCACAGACATCCACGACAGCTTCAACACCCAGACAGCCCCAACAGACAAGTACACCACAGACCCTCTGCACACCATCGACCACGACCCCCTGCTAGCCTGGGCCAACGTGAGCGTCGATGACACCCTCAAGACCATGAGCACAATCCACTCTGGCTCTCTGCCAGACCCATTCCCGCACCACGTCTTCAACGAAGCAAGCAGCTCCATCGCACCCCACCTGCACAACGTCATCAATCTTTCCCTCGAGACCACGACCTTCCCAGAGAGCTGGAAACACGCCGAAATCAACACACTACACAAAAAAAGAACTTCCGGACCATCTCTCTGCTCCCCTTCCCGGCCAAGGTCATCGAGAAAATCATCAACAGACAGCTAACCCGATACCTCGAAGAAAACAGAATCCTGGACCCTTCCCAGTTGGGGTTCCGCAGCAACTACAACAACGGGACTGCCCTCATCGCTGCCACCGACGACATCAGGACCCTGCTGGACAATGGTGAGACCTCAGCACTCATCCTTCTAGACCTCTCCGCTGCCTTCGACACCATCTGCCACCACACTCTACGTGCACGCCTACACGCCACAGGGATCCGAGACATGGCTCTGGAATGGACCACCTCCTTCCTCTCCGGGAGAACCCAGAGCGTCCGCCTCCCCCCATTCCGTTCCAAAGCCTCCGAGATCATCTGCGGCGTACCCCAGGGATCCTCCCTCAGCCCGACACTGTTAAACATTTACATGGCCCCGCTCGCACACGTCGCCCGACAGCAAGACCTCAACATAATCTCCTACGCCGACGACACTCAACTGATCCTCTCCCTCACCAAGGACCCCCTCACCGCCAAAGCCAACCTCCACAAAAGAATGAAGGCCGTGGCTGACTGGATGAAGATCAGCCGTCTGAAGCTAAACTCAGACAAGACGGAGGTCCTCATCCTTGGCTCCAACCCTTCAGCCTGGGACGACTCCTGGTGGCCGACGGCACTGGGGGCAGCCCCGACACCCACCGAATACGCATGCAACCTGGGAATCATCCTCGATTCAACGCTCTCAATGACCAAGCAAGTCAACGCCGTCTCCTCCTCCTGCTTCAACACCCTCCGCATGCTTCACAAGATCTACAAATGGATCCCGACAGATACAAGAAAGACAGTCACCTAGGCCCTCGTCAGCAGCAGACTCGATGATGGAAACTCCCTCTACGCGGGAGCCCCGACCAAGCTCATCAAACGACTACAACGCATCCAAAACGCCTCGGCACGACTGATCCTCGACGTACCACGACACGGCCACATCACCCCTCACTTGAGAAACCTGCACTGGCTCTCTGTCAACAAGAGGATATCCTTCAAGCTCCTCATCCACGCACACAAAGCACTCCACAAGACCGGCCCAGCCTACCTCAACAGACGGTTCTCCTTCTACATCCCCAACCGCCAGCTACACTCTGCCGACCTCTCACTCGCCACCATCCCGCGCATTCGAAGAACAACCACCAGTGGGAGATCCTTCTCCCACCTCGCCACCAAGACATGGAACACCCTCCCACTGAGCCTACGACAGACCCAAAACCTGCTGACCTTCAGGAGGATACTCAAGACCTGGCTGTTCGATCAATAGGCCCCCCCCCTCCCCAGCGCCTTGAGACCCTTGCGGGTATTTAGTACACTTTACAAATGATTGATTGATTGATTGATTCCAGTTTGACTGGAAAGAAGCATCCTTTGTTGGTATCGCTTTGTTTGCCCTAAGTTGGCAGGGTATGCCCAGATGTGGGTCCCTTGCTCACTTTGCCACTGGATTCAAGATAGCCTGGCTGATGAGGGTTCTGTACCCAAAACCGGTCCCAAGATACTTGTTTCTGGTCCAGGGAAGACACGGCTTGGCAGTTCGGGCTGGACTGTTCCCATGAGGCACAGGGTCAGACTGATTTGCATATGGCCATGTCTGAACTGGGGTGGTGGAGTGAGCTAAAGAATGATAATGGATTGAAGCCAGATCAGTTGACTGGAGGTGAGTGTTTGATTTGCTCAAACGCTCCGTCCATCATCCCCTTTGGTATATCTTTCTAAATGTGACATTTTTAGACCTGCAATTTAAAAACCAACTTCACTAAAATATGTGTTATTAAATTGTGAGTCCAGAAACAACAAACTTCAATTTTTTATCAGCACACAATTGGAAGATACCAGTGTAAAATGTTACAGGGCAGCTCAAAAGCTAACCAATAGGAGAGATAGTCCTTGCTGTAGTGAAAAGCAAATTTAGCAGCTTGTAATTTTCAAAAGCACATGTCTCAGTTTTTAAATGCACATCACCTTGTACATTAGGAGTGCCTTATATGTAGTAAAAGGAAAGGTTTGGGCCCGGCAAGTAGGTGAAATTGCTAGGTCGACATGGTAGTTTAAAACTGCACACATAGGCTCTGTGTGTGGCACAATCAGTGCTGCAGGCATAGTAGTGGCACTTGATTTACAGGCTCTGGGAACATGTAGTGCCCTGTACCAAGTACTTACTGGTAAATCAAATATGCCAACCATGGAGAAACCAAATACCATTAGATTTTAGACACAGTGCACATGCACTTTAGCATTGGTCAACAGTGATAAAGTGCCCAGAGTCCAAACACCAGCAAAAACTAAATCCAGCACACAATCACAAACAGGAAGCCAGAAGCAAAAAGTCAGGGGAAACCACAGCAAAAAATGCAAGGTCTAACATTCATCACTTCACTTTCTAATGGTCTGCATGTGCAAATTATCTTTATTTGACTTCTATTTCCATTCAACACTTCGAACTGTAGCTCATGTAGCACTGTGGCTACTACCTCTGAGAACCCATCAATATTGTTATGTAGTACATTAATGTAAACCTAGATCTTAGTCTAAATGCTGTCCTGCAGTCCTCACTCACTTCTGACTTCTTCTTGCATAGTTTCAATAATCTTTGCATCATCTAGTGCTAACCAAATATTCTAGTTTGCATGTTCTAGCTCTTTATATTTTTCAGCACTGCCTTTGTGAAGAAACCCAAAGGAGGAAAGAAAGGAGATTGAGGGGTGTGCAGGCAGCCCTACACTGATTGTTGCATGCCTGACAGCAGTCACAGATGGAGCTTGATATATATACATGAGTTATAGCTTCTTCAGATAAGTATAACTGTAAGTGCTCACATAAGTATAACTATAACTGCTGAATTTCTATGGTTTTGTGTAAAATATGAACCTACCTATAACATACGTTACATTTGGGTTTTTTTCATTGAATTTCTATGTTCTTTTTAAACATAAAGTAATATTTAATAATCATATGTTGAACTAACTGCTGACATGCATTGTCTTCGGTCATCCCCCCTTCATTCAGCAAACCCCACGCTGTGTACAGCTTTTGGCCATGCACCGCAGGGTTTGGTGTGTGAGTGGGTGTTTTTTCTATTGAAATGCGAATCTGCAGATCTAATACGGAGTCAAGCTGGGGGCCACACTGAGCACTGCAATGGATACACGGAGTGGCTCAAAAACGAAATGTGGGCAATTTTCTGCCCAGCAGGGGTCCCTCATAGACCCCTCCATCTGTCCTGTGGGATCAGGTTACCTCTATCCTGACTGCTTATGCCAGTTTTTATTAATCTTTTTTACCCAGGAGTCTGCTGAGGAACAAAATGACAGCCACAACTTTCCTTTTGGGTTGCAGCCAGACAATCAGGACCCTGCTTTTGCCCCGGATTCGTGGATCCCGGCGGGTAGATCCGTGAAGGATCTACCTCCCTAGAAACCTATATATTTCATTCTTTAATGACTTCCAAATTACTGAACAGATTTACACCAAATTAGAAAAAGTGATCTCTCTGGACCAAGATCTATCTTTCTGCAAAATTTGGTGTAATTCCGTTCAGGGGTTCGGGCTGTAATCTTGTCTAAAAACTGCAACATCCCCATAGACAATGCATGGGTAAAAAGTGTTTAGGGCCCCCTCTTTTTCTTGGCGCGTGCTTGAAGAATCACCCTGAAACTTTTCAGACAGCAGCTGAAGTCAGTGGCAAACTAGTTTAGGAAGTTTTGTGAATATTTGTCAAACAGCACCAAACTTCTTAGCAAAACAAAAAATGCTTTGTTTATAAAAAAAAGTTGGTCATAACTATAACTACCTGCTGGGTATCATTAGTAGGTAATATATTTATGTATGTATATGTATGAATATAAATATATTTGGCTCCAGAAGTCACTTCTAGGCACTCACAGTGTCTCCTAATGTGTTTATTATAGCAACGCTCCATAACACATTTGCATAATGCAGTTCCAGCATGTATCAAACTGTTTATCCTGCATCGAATGTTCACAATAAACTCACCCCAATAGGTAAGTATACATGAAAAAATTGCTTCTCTACCATGTTGTTGTCGTAATTAATATCAGCCGATTTAAGTCTCCCTATGAGCTCTGCAATGTGAGACCCCACACCTGTCACTGGATGTATAAAAGATATATCCGCAGGTTTTGGTCAGATTACCAAAATCCTTGAATTTGTATAGTTCATGACCACAGGTCGTTGGAGCAATCCTTCTGTGATGGTTCGAGCAGCTTACTTCACATAACGCTCCAATTCAACTAAATGCTGCCGAACTCACAGTGGATGTCATTGCATGCGTGACGGTGGAACTCATGCTCTTACATTTGGCTCAAGAAGTCAGTTCTAGGCACCTCCCTGGGACAATCTCTAATAAATCCATGCAATCAATTCCATGGCCCTGGGGACCGCCACCCCTGGGACAAAGCTGTTTGCTATGGCTTGGCAGGAGCTTTACTGCCCCTGCCAAGCCATAGCAAACTGTGCTCAGATTTGATAAAAGTGTGAGCATTTTTTTGGTCTTGCTTGCTCAAAGTGGAGCACAAGTGCTTTGACAGGGAAGGAGCTGCATGTTCAACAGCTCCCTCTCTTTCGAAGCAGTGCCCGCTCTTGCAGGAGGCAGGGAGCCTGCAGGGACCATGGAATCCTCGAGGCACCCCATGCAGTCCCCAACACTACAAATTGGCTGCCCTGTATGAGACCAGGATACCCACACTATGTCTCAGGAGGGTGGTCGAATGGCCTATCTCCAATTATTTATTTATTAAAAAAAGAAAAGGCCAGGCCCTGGGGTATGGGGTCCGGGGAGGGGGGCCACTCGACCCCCTCCTTTTAAGTTATTAAAACATTTATTTTTAAAGGCCGGGCCCTGGAGGATGGGTCTCTGGGGCTGAAATCGGAGTCCCTGAAGCCATAAATGGACCAGGGAAGGGAGGCCATATCTAAAATGAAAAAAATACCAACAAGTCACCGGAGGCCCTGCCCCCTTTCTTTACCACTCTGCAAACGTGCCTTCTGGCACACTGTTGGTTAGGAGATATATTCCTCTTGAAGGCTGAGGGTCCCTGGGGGCCAACAGGCCCTCGTGTTGCATCCAGTAAGTTTCAAACAGCCTGATTGCTGCGAGGACTTCGGCGTCCACGTCCCCGTTCTCTACCACTTTGCAAATGCGCCTCCTGGTGCACTGCTGGTTGGGGAATGGTCAATTGGGTACAATCCTCTTTATTCAAGGTAAAATCATAACCTTACTTTTACAGCTCATCCTTGGTTTGGGGCAAGGTTGTATTTTGTTTCATTTTTCCTTTTCTGTCTGGGGTGGAGGTGGGGATGCTGGTTTAGGAGTCTGGCTTTTCATTTTTCTTTTAACCTGCCACCATTTTCACTCTTACGACAAATGGAAATTGTACGACTCATTCACATTGCATGGAGTAATAGACTATAGACATATAAGATGTAACAAACCAAATGCCCCTCTAGTAGATCATTACAAAGTCTGTAGTCCACTGATGTCATCAAATGACAAGTGATTAAACAAGTAACTATGAAACACTGTGATGGTGATATGACATCTACAGTACTATATCGTGAATGTAGATCGATGGACCAAGTAAAGTCTGTGGAGCATGGACTTTCGGAATATCAGGAGTGGTGTCTTCCAGCCATAATCGTTAGGCATAACTTCGCTGATTACAGAGTCTTAACTTACAGACTGATTGATTTGAAAATCATATTGGTCCGAATTATAGCCCATTTGTGTAGTCACAGTACAATTTGTTGATGTTACTTTATGATTAATTTACTACCCATTATACTGTCTGATTATTACATTATGAGTTAACTTGTTCAATGACTGTATGTTGCCATCTTTAATTGCCAATAGCTAACTCTTTATTCACGGATGATGTATCATGCCCCCACTTCTTTTAGGGCAGATGTTGCCTTATCTCCTCTTTTGATGAGACTCCTGACTCCAAGGTGTTTCTACAGAATACCATACTGTTCATTACAAACTGGTTACACTACAACCAATTAAAGCTTACCTGACAAAACAGAGATTGTCATTCCCAACAATAAACTAAACCACTGGACCCCTGCCCGCTAGCCAAAGGAGCTTGGCCCGCACCCATGCCTAAGAGTACAATAAAAAAAGTCTTGGCATCCAAATTGATGCAGACCCTACCCATGAAATCCCAGATAAACTCGGTCACCTCCTCCTGCTTTCTCCAACTCAGGATGGTTAGGCAAATTAGAAGATTCTTTAGTAGAGAGGCCAGTGTCCAAATTGTTTTCTCCCTGATTCTGTCTAGGGTTGATTACTCTAATGCCATCCATCTAGGTCTCCCGATCAATCAGTATTATCGACTACAGATGATAGAAAACCAAGCTGCCAGAATCATCTAACAGCAACCTAGGCATTGCCACACAAGACCACTGATGAAGGAGCTTCCTTTGCTCCCAGTGGTGCAGCTGTCTATGTTCAAATTAGTATGTGTCATCTTTAAAGCAATCCACAGCAAAGGCCCCAATATCTATCCTCTAGGATCCACAGATACACCCTGAAGCGCAATCTTAGATCTGAAAACATGAACCTACTGTAGGTCCCAAGATTTAGATGTAAAAAGACAGGAGGATCTTGTTTTTGAATACAAGGACCCACATTTTGGAACTCTATGGCCATCGCCATCAGACAGGCAGCAGACTTCATGTGTTTCAGGAAAAAGCTGAAAACATGGCTTTTTAGCCAAGCATATAGTTAGGCATCGACCCCCTGTAATGCAGTGGCCTCCCCAACCCAGCGGCAAGAGACCTATCGGTGTATGCGCTTCATAAATTTCCCCTAACATAACATAACATTTATGTGCATTTGTCCCCAGTCCTTCCCCCTTTTCCAGGTTTTCAAGTATTAAATCATAACTCTTACTTATCTTTTTTCTTGGACTAGGGTCTTTTGAAGTTTTTGAGGTCGTTTCCATAAAGCTTCTTTGAAATAAAAAAAAACCCTTGTTTTTGTAATGTCTTTCTCTAGGAACCATATATTTTCCTTGATTCGTCAGTTTCCTTTGAAGAGTGCCATAGCTAAATCTCCTGGGACTACTTAGACACTAACCACATCAGTTCTTGTACTTGATTTAGACTACTCTTTCCCTCCCTGTTATTGTATCACTGCAGGGTGCTTCATGCAAGACTTTACTGCTCTTATACTGTCGAAGACCCTCTTTAATGTCTGCCTTTCTTTACAGGTCAAAATGTCTATCTAATATTCGACTGCACGTTGTGGATTCATACCCTACCAAACATACTTGTTTAAGCTTCTTCCTGCTGTCCTGATTCCAACTATTATGGCCAAACAATTTGTTCCTATGCACTTTGACGCACTGTTTGTTTGTCCCTGTTTGCACATTTATCTCCCTTAGGTTCCAATTAGTTGAATATTACTTTAAAATTAACCCTGAAGGAACTCCTGTGTTGTGTTTTTAAAGGAAAGTTGTGTCATATTGAATAGTGATCAATCTTCGCTTGTTACTTTCTATTCAGAATGTCTCCTCTGCTAGTTCGAAACCACAGCTCCTTCTTTTTGTTCTTGTTCTTCTCAATGAAAGTCATTAACCGTCTATAGATTACAAAGTCTCTCAGACCTTACTCCTTAAGTGTGGGAGTGAAACCTACGCTACCAGGGTCCATGGTCAGCACTGGACTAGTCTCCTCAATGGTGCCTACACTTGTATTATTGTGAGGCAGCACTTCCGGTTGCCCTGGTGAATTAAGGAGTCACAGGTGAACTATTGTTCTCATCCACTTGATTGATCTATGCTATTTGACTGCTCTTTGTAAGCATCCCGGGGGCTAATTTCTGAACCTTGTGTGAGTGTGTGTGTGGGGGGGGGGCAGCAGATTGTATTTGCAATGTTCAGTTGTGGCCTTTTTACCTCTAGTCGGCATGTGTTCCGGTGAACAACCTTTACAACGAAACTTTTACAACGCACTACCATTACAACGCGGTCATTACAACGCAAACCATTACAACGCATTGCGCTGGGGGGCGCTCTAGGATAGGGAATACGTTTAATTTACTATCCAGCACCTTCCCTAGTGTCCACAGGGACTGGTGTTGGAATAGTAAATTAAACTTTTCACTATCCAGCACCCCAAAGCGCTATGCGTTGTAATGGATTGCGATGTAAAAACCGCATTGTAAAGGCAGGCGTTGTAATAGCCTGCGTTGTAACGTCATACATCCATGTGTTCCTCATTCGGGTGTTCATTGTACCAGGTCTGGCAGCCTCATAACTGCCTCTATTCTGCTTATTCACCTCTGCCTCATGTAGCATCTTTACCATTCTGCAAAACCTCTTGGGCCTTCTTGAGGACGCTGAAGGGGCTAATAAAAAGGGGAGTTAATAAGGAATTTTTCAAATGTTCTTGGGTTCCATAGATGTTTCATTATCTTCTCCTAGTCAATCAATATATATTCTTTATTCGGTTGCCATACTTTTTAGGAAACCATAAAAGTACATAAGAAACATTTCATAATTTAAAACTTTTGAAAACATGGATAAAAAGAAAGCGGAATTAATTGTACATAAAATCATTATTACAGTGCAGGGAATTCAAAGAACACAAATCTGGTTAAGGTACGAGTGCATCAGGAATTAATCATAGCTGTGGCGATATTTAATACAGGCCTTCAAAAAACAAGCAATAGATTTAGCACAGGGTTCAGAATCTAAAAATTGTAGTGCAAGGAAGGCAGGGCGACAACATCGCAAGCCCAGGTGTCTCAGTAGAGGAATAATCCATCTCCTTCGTGGAAACTCATAATATCTACAGAATAAAACTATATGCATTGAAGATTGTACCGAGATTCCATCACACGGACACACTGTGAGGTTCTTAGACCAATCATTCTGCTTCGGGAAAGTTATAAAACGGTGATAGATATTAAAGCGGAACTGAGTCAATAGATACTTCTCATAGGTATTCAAGTTGTACAATAAATACGGTTGCACCCTGGGAGCGATCTGGATGGTTAGGATCTGGCGGATGGAGATTTTACTGATTTCTTGGGTTAGTCGTAAGTCTCGTAGATGGGATAAACATGTAGTTTTTAGATTTTTCCTTGTTGTTTCTCCTAGTCACATTTCAAGTAAGCTTACAGGCATTTCCCCTTATACCTATAACCTACACAGGGCAATAGAAGACCTTGATAAGTAAACACTTGCTACTTCAAGTTGCCTCATACTCCCTATCCTCCCCTCTCGCCGGCGGCCCAAGCCTTTCCAGAGTCTTTTCATTTCCTACTTGTATTCTCAGTATTTCCAGGCTGGGAAGAACAGAGAAAGTGAAGTTGAGTTAAAGGGGAGCACAAGGGAGAGGGGAGGTTAGACCACTGAGGCAGCAGTACAGGGGAATAGTGAGGCACTTGAGCACTGATACAAAGGGAAAAGACGAACAGAAGCACAAAAAGGCTGAAAGAACTTCTAGTAGTAGAATGTACATGTGTAAGGGCACCTGCGCAACAGCCTCAGATCCCCATAGTGCACCTCTTTGACGGCCATCTTGTAAGTTGTAACTTGTGACTCATGGGGTGCTCCACGCCATGAAAGTTACTACAAGGGGATCCATTCCTCACAGCCTCTATCTGACTCTTCTAGTAAGGTGCTGCACAGTTATTGGGTAATGTATCAAACCAATAGTTTTGCACTAAAGCAACCTAGTACAATTGCCTCTTTCTTACTGTGTGCATCATTTTAATCACATAATGGCTCCCTTTTTATGTCTCGCCTGTCAATGCGCTTGCGCATTGAGCTTGCGAGAATATAGGGGCTTAACGAGAGCTTAACTATCGGGCGATTTGATGCTGTGCCCGTGAAAAGGAAGCTCAATGCGCAAGCGCATTGACCTAAAAGCGCGTGCACATGAAAGCCAGCCATCTGCCGCCAGCAGCTTCACTTGGGATCCGCTCCGCCCCCTGCTGCATCAAAGGCTTTAATTTTGACAGGCCGTGTCGCATTTCTCCACCCCCCTTCCACAGGCAAACCAGAGGCTAGTTCACGACGCGCGTCCACATCACAGCCATCAGCCTCCCTCCCACGGGCAGCTTGGCCTCAGGCATTCACCCCAGCGTGACTTCTCCTTCCCCCTAATTACATCCCTGCTGTTTACTTCTTTCACGGCCGCGAGGCCGTGGTTCAAAGGGATCCGCCCCCTACTTTTATGTAACATTAGCGTAACAAGGTCAGTTTAAGGGTTTGATTTAATGTTGGAGTCTAAAGAGGATCTTTGCTCTCCACTCAAACCCCACAGCATTTTATTTTTAGCTCATTCATCCTCCCTGGCTGACCCAGATGGCGCTCCTCCTCTCTTTAAATGCCGTCATCCTCCTCGCACTTCAGTCTCCTGCCACTCAGCTCGCGCCCCCTCCATGAACAAAGATGCTTACGGGCGTCGGTCTGAAACAGGCAATTGTCTTCCAGCTCCCGTGTTCTTAAACCCGGACATAGCGGAGAGCTGTAAATAACAGAACTCAACTTTTCAGAGAATATTTTGATCAATAATGTTAGTGTTTGTCTTCAGGCCCTATTACTTGAGTCAGAATGTGGCATAACGGCAAAAGCTGCCGACTTTGGAACTGGGAAACCGGGTTCGAGTCTAGGCGTCGGCTCCCTCCTCTTTTGGACACTCGCATTCAGGGGTAAATTCAGCCGAATTTTTTCTCTCCCATTTTATTTTCATTCTTCCCCTTTTCTCTTCCTCCCATCTGTCCCCTTCACCAATTTAGCTCCCTCCTGATTTCTTTACATGCACCTGTCTTTTGTTATCTCTGTCTCTTTGCTCCTCTCACTTTTTTTCTCTCCTCAGTTTTTACCATTCCTCCCCTTTCAATAATGTTTCCATTGTCTCTTAACTCACTCCTCCCGACCACTTACCGTCCCCACTTCCTTCATCTCCCGTTGGACCTTCCCCTCTCACTCCTCCACATTTTATATTATTCCCTCCTCAATCTTTGCCTTTATTTGCGTCTATCCTTGGGTCCCCCCCACCCACACTTGTTTACCTCCTCACTCAGCTCTTTTCTATATCTCTGTACCCTCTTTTATACCTCCCTCTCTTCTCTAGCTCTTTGTGGCTCTCCCTCCACCACCCATTCTGTTACCACCTCCTCTGTGTTTATCCCAATTTTTTTTTTCTTGATATGCCTTGTATATTGAGTTTGATTATGTAAACATACAGTAGGTTGATGCTTCTAAATGAATAGGTGAAAACTGTCATGTTAAAACCAGTTGTTTATTTATATCTATTGCGTAAAATATATGCACTCTCTTTTTTCAAAGTTACAGTTTCCCATATATGTATAAATTAACGAATGCATTGCTTCTGACTTCACTGCAATATTCATTGGGAAGAGAATTACATCGCTATGGATACTGTTTTGGGGGGACCACATAATTACACTCCACATAATTACACTGCGCACAATGCAACATATACTCCAAATCCCACTCAGTGCCACGTAATTACACCCCACATAATTACACAGCACTCAATGCAACATACACTCCAAATCCCACTCAGTGCCACATAATTACAATCCACATAATTCCATTGCACTCAATGCAACATACACTCCAAATACCACTCAGTGCCATATAATTGCACGCCACATAATTACACTGCACTCAATGCAACATACCCTCCAAATCCCACTCAGTGCCACATAATTACACGCCACATAATTACACTGCACTCAATGCAACATACACTCCAAATACCACTCAGTGCCACATAATTACACGCCACATAATTACACTACGCTCAATGCAACATACACTACAAATACTACTCAGTGCCATAGAATTATACGCCACATAATTACACAGCACTCAATGCAACATACACTCCAAATCCCACTCAGTGCCACATAATTACACGCCACATAATTACACTACGCTCAATGCAACATACACTCCAAATACCACTCAGTGCTACAACACATATTGTGTTACAATAGGTGTCACATTTGCGAAAGATAAAACTATTGGCATTGTAAATAACAAAGCTATTAATTTCGCTATTTTCAAAACAAGCACATAAATTAAAAATGTGTCATTTACAATACCAATAGCTCAAACTTTCCTAATGCGGGACCTATTGCATTGCAAATGCTTGTTATGCTTAGTCACCGAATGGGATTGTATTTAATAAAAAGCTTACTCAATTAGTAGACTACAAAGGGAGTACCTTTTGTTCAAACAGTGTTTATAAATCTCCACTGAGGTCGTTTTGCTGCATCAAAGGCTGCATTTTACAATGTTCTGCTGGTTGGAAAAGCTTTTTGCTCAGAGGGGAAAAATCCAAAACGGAGCAGGTTGGGTAGTGACCTGGTTAACAAATGGGTGATATCATGGTATAATTGTGTCTTTCGGAGATGTGCAGGGTCGTGTTCAACCCAAGCAGCACTAAAGGAATGAATGGTTTACAGCTCCCACATTCGCAATGCACAACATGCTTCTTTGAGGTGAGTTCTTTGCATCCTCCTTCTGGGTTTTGTAAAGAGGTGCATCAGAGGTGATTATGTATTTAAGCAAATCCAACATTTTGCAGGGAAGCAAGATGGTAAAAATTCCCTTTTCTTTGTTTGGATCTATTTTTGTATAACATGAAGATTAATAAATAACAAGCATTGGAAATGCAATAGGTCTCGCAGCATTAGAGTTAGTGCTTTTAGAATTGTTTATGGGTTTTTGTGTAAATCTTTAGCATTTTTGTTTCCTGTAGCCAATGCTAAAGAATTAAAAAAAAAAGCCATAAACATTTCTAAAAGCTCTAACTCAAATGCTCCGAGACCTATTGCACTGTGTGAGGGTGAGGGGTTGAGGGTGAGTGAGGGTGAGTGAGGGTGAGGGTGGGTGAGGGTGGGTGAGGGTGAGTGAGGGTGAGTGAGGGGTTGAGGGTGAGTGAGGGTGAGGGGTTGAGGGTGAGTGAGAGCGAGGGTGAGTGAGGGTGAGTGAGGGTGAGTGAGAGTGAGGGTGAGTGAGGGTGAGTGAGGGTGAGAGTGAGTGAGGGTGAGGGTGAGTGAGGGTGAGTGAGGGTGAGTGAGGGTGAGTGAGGGTGAGTGAGGGTGAGGGTGGGTGAGGGTGGGTGAGGGTGAGTGAGGGTGAGTGAGGGTGAGGGTGAGTGAGGGTGAGGGGTTGATGTTGAGGGGTTGAGGGTGAGAGGGTGAGTGAGGGGTTGAGGGTGAGTGAGGGTGAGGGTGAGTTAGGGTGAGGGGTTGAGGGTGAGTGAGGGTGAGGGGTTGAGGGTGAGTGAGGATGAGTGAGAGTGAGGGTGAGTGAGGGGTTGAGGGTGAGTGTACAGCCTGCTTCAATAACCACGTTTTCAGGTAGTTTCTAAACTTCACACTTCCATACAGGGAGAGAAACGAAACAATTCAGAAATATTCAGAATATTGGAAGAGCGGAAACTGTGGAGGCTGGGAGGGAGGGGGGAGGCGGGGTTCGAAAAATGGTAGACATTGTGAGAATTGGCAGAGTACTACAGAGAATGAGAAAAATAAATTGTGGGCATGGAGGGTAATTGAAGAGCGCAATCGGAGAGGCAAAGAAATAATGACTAGAACTAAAGCGACCAAAGGAATTAAAATGAACGGATTAAACAGATATGAAATAAGTGCATCCATTGCATGTGCTTGTACTATCAAATTAACTGTGCAGTTCTACGCTGTTCCCCTGTAAACACTTGTAAAGCACGCAAAGTCCTTCTTAGATTTAAAGATTTACTTCTCAGCACGAGCTTTTCTTGGTCGCAGTTTTCGATTTTCTGTATATTCTGATATTTCGATCCATTAGCTATTTCTGGGAGAGTCCAACAACATATGACAGGCTGTGAAAGGAAAGTAAAAGTTAAAGAGACAGAAAAGCACGAGACACGGAGAGAATTTCGCGTGAACTAAATCCCGCGGGATCCGAGTTTAAGAGGGCCTGCACGAGGAGAGCGAGCCGAGCCGTTCCATCTGAATGGAAACACTTCTGCAGTGCTCTGAAGCTGGCTATAAATATTTGAAAACATCAAAGGCGGTTGTGTTAAATTAAAAATGCTGTGGCACAGATAGGAACTAGCCGCGGGGGCTGCCAGCTCCGACATGTGAGCCTGGGATCAGACACAAAGAGGCAGAGCAGCAGCAAGGCAAGAAGAGAGCCGGGGAGTGAGCGAGAGAGAGAGCGACAGCAGAGGGGAGAGCAACGGAGAGACGTGGGGAGAGACCAGGGGTGAGGGGATACAGCAGGGGGGGGGGGGGGGTGAGGGGATACAGCGGGGGAGGCAGTCACAGCACGCTAGGAAGAGAATAGACTCAGAGCTTCATATTGTCTGTTTGGTCACGGATTAGCAGCGTAAACTGTGAATAATCACGTTTTTATCGAAAAAACAGTGGTGTGGAAAAATGTATATTTACGACTTGGCTCTGATTTTAACATGGCCATAGCAAATAGTTAAGGCAGCACAGTATCCCATGCTTTCTAGCGGCAGGCAGGCAGGGGAGGAGAGGAGGAGGGGGGAGGAGAGTAGGGGAGGCACGGCCTAGCGGCCGTGCAATCAAGTAGTGAGGGGGCGGAGCTGGGGGAGGGTGCGAGAGAGAGTAGGCAAGGCTAGCGGCAGGCAGGCAGGGGAGGAGAGGAGGAGGGGGGAGGAGAGTAGGGGAGGCACGGCCTAGCGGCCGTGCAATCAAGTAGTGAGGGGGCGGAGCTGGGGGAGGCTGTGGAAGAGAGTAGGCAAGGCGACACGGCGGGAGGGGGCGGAGCGGGTAAACAAAGACGGACATGCACGCGCCCGTGACTTTTAAGGTCAATGCGCATGCGCATACGCTTAATGCGCATGCGCATTGACCTTAAAAGTCACGGGCACTGCAAGGAATCGCCACGATTCCTTGCAGTGTGGATAAAGAGTGGATGAGCCCCTATAGTCTCGCTTGCTCGATGCGCATGCGCATCGACAGGCGAGACCTAAAAAGCAGCATTAATAGTTGAAATTAAAGGGCCTACCTTTGATTTAAATAGTGTTTTAAGGCACCCAGCGTATTGCTACTACTGATTTTTAATAATAATATAGACAGAAAAAACATCTTTATGCTTGTCTGCATTTATTCTTAAACATGGTTTAAAAACAGAAAACAGGCAGAAAAAAATGTGAAGCGCGGTGCTCTATATACAGAGAAGGGGCAGGCTGACATTTGAGCAGGCGAACCTGCACAGGAAGAGGTGTCAGAAATAGGAGTGCCAACAGGTGCAGAAGAGATCATTAAGGAGGACGTGTGCAGAAGGCGGTGGGGGCTGGGGCTGGCAGAGATCTGAGAAGCAGACAAGAGCAAGGAAGAAACAGGCAGAGGGGAGTGAGGAATTGTGGAAGTGTGTAACAAGAAATATCCTTCAGAAATCATTCCAGACAGACATCTTTGGAGAGACACTGACTGAGACTGCCAGGCAGATAGGGAGACACAGAAGGAAGATGGCGGATGACTGCCGACTGACCAATACCTGGACTGTCTAGTAACAAGAAGGACTGGATTAGACCAACCATGTAGTTGGAGATCATAACAAGACATCATTGGTTTCGGGTTTCAAGTTTATTTGTTTGATTAATTAAAATCTTACAAAAAAATAGCTAACATTTCAACAAGTTATTAAAATTATAAAGCAATCCTTCATTCCAGTTTATAAACAGTGATTTGCTTATATATCCTACACGTTAGATTATAAACCAATTGATTGTTTAGCATTAGGTGCAAAGACTTGATTATATTTTGTACATGTTAGCACAATTGATAATTAACTCAAATAAAAGCCTCCAACTTCTTTTCTACAGTACATAACATTTTTACAAATGCTGAATTCATTTCTAAGTCCTCAGGGTTTAGGCATGCAATCAGGGCTTGCCTACATGTCCTTACACCACGTATATTAAACAGTCTCTTAAGTGTAGTTTTTCGTTCACTTTCCAAATCCAGGCAGAGACACAGTAAATTAATAATGTTTTCTGGTCTTAATTTACTAAGCCTGCATAGATTTTCTTCTTCTGATCTCTTCCATGGTGGTAAGTGACATAGTCCTGGCAAACAACCAAATCTAGCTATTCACTGAAGATAATAGATGCTCAGCCACTGCTGTGCTCCTTGGAGGCTGTACGCTGGTTCACTGTGGGGCATATTTACAAGCCCTTATTGCCACCACAAGCCGGGCCGAAGAGGCTGAAATGCCAGAAACCGGTCCCCGGTAGCTTGTCTCCTTTCTGGTGAAGAATTGGCTTGGTAGTTTGGTCTGCCCTGTTCCCATGATGCACTGGGCCAGGAACAGACTAATTTACATATAGCCAGGTTCTGAGCTGGGATGGGGCAGTGAGATAAAGAACGGTGATGGATCAAGCCCTGATCTTTGGACTGGGTAAGAGTGGTCTGCTTAATTCAGACACTCTGTTCATCACCACCCCCTTTTCTGTATCGTTTTTGGCCACTATAGGTGTGGCAGGGTATACTCAGACATGAGTCCCTTTCTCACTGCTCCATCAGGATTCAAGCAAGCCGGGCCGAAGAGGCTGAAATGCCAGAAACCGGTCCCCGGTAGCTTGTCTCCTTTCTGGTGAAGAATTGGCTTGGTAGTTTGGTCTGCCCTGTTCCCATGATGCACTGGGCCAGGAACAGACTAATTTGCATATAGCCAGGTTCTGAGCTGGGATGGGGCAGTGAGATAAAGAACGGTGATGGATCAAGCCCTGATCTTTGGACTGGGTAAGAGTGGTCTGCTTAATTCAGACACTCTGTTCATCACCACCCCCTTTTCTGTATCGTTTTTGGCCACTATAGGTGTGGCAGGGTATACTCAGACATGAGTCCCTTTCTCACTGCTCCATCAGGATTCAAGCAAGCCGGGCCGAAGAGGCTGAAATGCCAGAAACCGGTCCCGGGTAGCTTGTCTCCTTTCTGGTGAAGAATTGGCTTGGTAGTTTGGTCTGCCCTGTTCCCATGATGCACTGGGCCAGGAACAGACTAATTTGCATATAGCCAGGTTCTGAGCTGGGATGGGGCAGTGAGATAAAGAACGGTGATGGATCAAGCCCTGATCTTTGGACTGGGTAAGAGTGGTCTGCTTAATTCAGACACTCTGTTCATCACCACCCCCTTTTCTGTATCGTTTTTGGCCACTATAGGTGTGGCAGGGTATACTCAGACATGAGTCCCTTTCTCACTGCTCCATCAGGATTCAAGCAAGCCGGGCCGAAGAGGCTGAAATGCCAGAAACCGGTCCCCGGTAGCTTGTCTCCTTTCTGGTGAAGAATTGGCTTGGTAGTTTGGTCTGCCCTGTTCCCATGATGCACTGGGCCAGGAACAGACTAATTTGCATATAGCCAGGTTCTGAGCTGGGATGGGGCAGTGAGATAAAGAACGGTGATGGATCAAGCCCTGATCTTTGGACTGGGTAAGAGTGGTCTGCTTAATTCAGACACTCTGTTCATCACCACCCCCTTTTCTGTATCGTTTTTGGCCACTATAGGTGTGGCAGGGTATACTCAGACATGAGTCCCTTTCTCACTGCTCCATCAGGATTCAAGCAAGCTGGGCCGAAGAGGCTGAAATGCCAGAAACCGGTCCCCGGTAGCTTGTCTCCTTTCTGGTGAAGAATTGGCTTGGTAGTTTGGTCTGCCCTGTTCCCATGATGCACTGGGCCAGGAACAGACTAATTTGCATATAGCCAGGTTCTGAGCTGGGATGGGGCAGTGAGATAAAGAACGGTGATGGATCAAGCCCTGATCTTTGGACTGGGTAAGAGTGGTCTGCTTAATTCAGACACTCTGTTCATCACCACCCCCTTTTCTGTATCGTTTTTGGCCACTATAGGTGTGGCAGGGTATACTCAGACATGAGTCCCTTTCTCACTGCTCCATCAGGATTCAAGCAAGCCGGGCCGAAGAGGCTGAAATGCCAGAAACCGGTCCCCGGTAGCTTGTCTCCTTTCTGGTGAAGAATTGGCTTGGTAGTTTGGTCTGCCCTGTTCCCATGATGCACTGGGCCAGGAACAGACTAATTTGCATATAGCCAGGTTCTGAGCTGGGATGGGGCAGTGAGATAAAGAACGGTGATGGATCAAGCCCTGATCTTTGGACTGGGTAAGAGTGGTCTGCTTAATTCAGACACTCTGTTCATCACCACCCCCTTTTCTGTATCGTTTTTGGCCACTATAGGTGTGGCAGGGTATACTCAGACATGAGTCCCTTTCTCACTGCTCCATCAGGATTCAAGCAAGCCGGGCCGAAGAGGCTGAAATGCCAGAAACCGGTCCCCGGTAGCTTGTCTCCTTTCTGGTGAAGAATTGGCTTGGTAGTTTGGTCTGCCCTGTTCCCATGATGCACTGGGCCAGGAACAGACTAATTTGCATATAGCCAGGTTCTGTGCTGGGATGGGGCAGTGAGATAAAGAACGGTGATGGATCAAGCCCTGATCTTTGGACTGGGTAAGAGTGGTCTGCTTAATTCAGACACTCTGTTCATCACCACCCCCTTTTCTGTATCGTTTTTGGCCACTATAGGTGTGGCAGGGTATACTCAGACATGAGTCCCTTTCTCACTGCTCCATCAGGATTCAAGCAAGCCGGGCCGAAGAGGCTGAAATGCCAGAAACCGGTCCCCGGTAGCTTGTCTCCTTTCTGGTGAAGAATTGGCTTGGTAGTTTGGTCTGCCCTGTTCCCATGATGCACTGGGCCAGGAACAGACTAATTTGCATATAGCCAGGTTCTGAGCTGGGATGGGGCAGTGAGATAAAGAACGGTGATGGATCAAGCCCTGATCTTTGGACTGGGTAAGAGTGGTCTGCTTAATTCAGACACTCTGTTCATCACCACCCCCTTTTCTGTATCGTTTTTGGCCACTATAGGTGTGGCAGGGTATACTCAGACATGAGTCCCTTTCTCACTGCTCCATCAGGATTCAAGCAAGCCGGGCCGAAGAGGCTGAAATGCCAGAAACCGGTCCCCGGTAGCTTGTCTCCTTTCTGGTGAAGAATTGGCTTGGTAGTTTGGTCTGCCCTGTTCCCATGATGCACTGGGCCAGGAACAGACTAATTTGCATATAGCCAGGTTCTGAGCTGGGATGGGGCAGTGAGATAAAGAACGGTGATGGATCAAGCCCTGATCTTTGGACTGGGTAAGAGTGGTCTGCTTAATTCAGACACTCTGTTCATCACCACCCCCTTTTCTGTATCGTTTTTGGCCACTATAGGTGTGGCAGGGTATACTCAGACATGAGTCCCTTTCTCACTGCTCCATCAGGATTCAAGCAAGCCGGGCCGAAGAGGCTGAAATGCCAGAAACCGGTCCCCGGTAGCTTGTCTCCTTTCTGGTGAAGAATTGGCTTGGTAGTTTGGTCTGCCCTGTTCCCATGATGCACTGGGCCAGGAACAGACTAATTTGCATATAGCCAGGTTCTGAGCTGGGATGGGGCAGTGAGATAAAGAATGGTGATGGATCAAGCCCTGATCTTTGGACTGGGTAAGAGTGGTCTGCTTAATTCAGACACTCTGTTCATCACCACCCCCTTTTCTGTATCGTTTTTGGCCACTATAGGTGTGGCAGGGTATACTCAGACATCAGTCCCTTTATCACTGCTCCATCAGGATTCAAGCAAGCTGGGCCGAAGAGGCTGAAATGCCAGAAACCGGTCCCCGGTAGCTTGTCTCCTTTCTGGTGAAGAATTGGCTTGGTAGTTTGGTCTGCCCTGTTCCCATGATGCACTGGGCCAGGAACAGACTAATTTGCATATAGCCAGGTTCTGAGCTGGGATGGGGCAGTGAGATAAAGAACGGTGATGGATCAAGCCCTGATCTTTGGACTGGGTAAGAGTGGTCTGCTTAATTCAGACACTCTGTTCATCACCACCCCCTTTTCTGTATCGTTTTTGGCCACTATAGGTGTGGCAGGGTATACTCAGACATGAGTCCCTTTCTCACTGCTCCATCAGGATTCAAGCCGGGCCGAAGAGGCTGAAATGCCAGAAACCGGTCCCCGGTAGCTTGTCTCCTTTCTGGTGAAGAATTGGCTTGGTAGTTTGGTCTGCCCTGTTCCCATGATGCACTGGGCCAGGAACAGACTAATTTGCATATAGCCAGGTTCTGAGCTGGGATGGGGCAGTGAGATAAAGAACGGTGATGGATCAAGCCCTGATCTTTGGACTGGGTAAGAGTGGTCTGCTTAATTCAGACACTCTGTTCATCACCACCCCCTTTTCTGTATCGTTTTTGGCCACTATAGGTGTGGCAGGGTATACTCAGACATGAGTCCCTTTCTCACTGCTCCATCAGGATTCAAGCAAGCCGGGCCGAAGAGGCTGAAATGCCAGAAACCGGTCCCCGGTAGCTTGTCTCCTTTCTGGTGAAGAATTGGCTTGGTAGTTTGGTCTGCCCTGTTCCCATGATGCACTGGGCCAGGAACAGACTAATTTGCATATAGCCAGGTTCTGAGCTGGGATGGGGCAGTGAGATAAAGAACGGTGATGGATCAAGCCCTGATCTTTGGACTGGGTAAGAGTGGTCTGCTTAATTCAGACACTCTGTTCATCACCACCCCCTTTTCTGTATCGTTTTTGGCCACTATAGGTGTGGCAGGGTATACTCAGACATGAGTCCCTTTCTCACTGCTCCATCAGGATTCAAGCAAGCCGGGCCGAAGAGGCTGAAATGCCAGAAACCGGTCCCCGGTAGCTTGTCTCCTTTCTGGTGAAGAATTGGCTTGGTAGTTTGGTCTGCCCTGTTCCCATGATGCACTGGGCCAGGAACAGACTAATTTGCATATAGCCAGGTTCTGAGCTGGGATGGGGCAGTGAGATAAAGAACGGTGATGGATCAAGCCCTGATCTTTGGACTGGGTAAGAGTGGTCTGCTTAATTCAGACACTCTGTTCATCACCACCCCCTTTTCTGTATCCTTATTGCCACCACAACGTCACTTTTTCTGACGATGTGGTGGTGATAGGGGCTTCGCCTTATTTACAAGGCAGCGTTAAGCCACTTAACATGGCTTAACGCTGCCTTTTAAATAAAGCACCATTTCATGGAATAGGTAGCGTGAAAGAGGCAGGCAAAAGGTGTTGTGGTGGGCGTTCCACCACAACATCCATTGATTTTGCCACTGCCCCATATTTACAAGGGTGGTGTAAATATAGGGCAGCATCAAAATTAAGACCAGGGAAGGGACGTGGCCAATCGGTCCGACATGGTGGACGCTCTTTAGAAGCTTTAGACGTGGGCCCGTTTATAATCCTTCTATTATCCTTCCCATCAGTGCACACATTCTACCCCGGCCCCCCTCTTGCAGTGCTCCTACATCCAGTGTCTCTCGTGGAGCGGGTTAATAGCCGAGTTGTGGCTGTGTGAGGAGCGGCGGAGTAAGGACTGGGCCCGCGCCGTGCTGCAGATCATCACAACTTATCCAACGATCTTGTACAGGGATGCCCCCCGGGGTCGGCTTGTGGGCCGTTGGGGGTGATGACTGGACCGGGTGGCACCCACGGATATTGTGGGTGAGCCCTGGTGCTGCAGACATCCGTGCACCATCGAGCAAGGCCTTGCAGGCCTGGATCTGGGTGCAGCCTATCATTGAAGTGGACGAGGCTGCATTTGAAGGTTTGTGATGGCTCCGAAGGGGACTACAGCTGGGGTCGACATCGCAGACCAGAGTCTGCCTTAGTAGTGCCGCGCCTAAAGGATCCAAGAGGTGACCTAGGCACCATTGAAGTAGGTGCGCGGAGCCCTGGGTGGGTCTCACAGCGTACTGATGATGCCAAAACCAGCATCGGATGAGTGATTGTGGCAGGGCCCCCTGGGGAAGCCGCGGCAACATGCAGAGAGGCGCGGTTTGGGCCCGGTCAGAGATGCCTCAGTGGAGGTGCCTGGGGCTGCTGGCATTGGCCCCCCAAATTGACGGAGCACGGGTGAGTACGTGGCGCCCCTGTGTTACCCCGTAGCAGCTGAAGAGAGGGGCGGCCTGATTGTGGTGGTGGCCCACCCCTGAGCAAAACAGTACTCCCTGTTGCCCTGTGTTTCTTCTGTGGTGGCCCACCACTTGGCGTTAGCAGAGTGAGGCGGATGTGTGGCCAGTCTGAGGTCCTTGGCCCCCTTCCCCTCCCTTGGGGATGTGAGGATGGTATGAAATAGTGGACATCCTGGATGTTGGTACTTGCACAGCCAGGCCAAGCAATATGGCCCCCACCCATTGCTGCCGGTCATGGCCTGTGATTGCTCTGTGTTTGGTAGGGCCTGCCCCCCCACGTATATTGGAAGTTGGAAGATTGGACACTGATGTCCTGTGCTGTGCCCAGTTACACCCTGCCCCTCCAGGCCTTAGCTGAACTCCATTCAAAGTGCGCAGGTGACCAGCATGCTTGTTTATTCAAGATCCATGAGAGGCATCCTGATATTGTGGATTCACGGCGTTGGGGAGCGGGGCTGGTTAGAGACACCCATTAGGGGGGTGTGGAGGTGCCTGCATGCAGTAGCGGCTGGACTAGGTCTGGTGCGGCCTGTGTGGGGGTTGCCTTCACGCCTGCCTTCCCGCCAGCCTAGAGGACAACAGATACCAGTATTGAATCCAGTGAGGACTCCATGCCCTCAAGAGGACGCTGCTGCTGCGGCGGCGGACTGGGGTACGTTCACAGCCGCCTGCAGATCTCCCAGTAGGCCACAGTCCAACTGCTGCCTTTGAAAACGACCCAAGACAAGTTGCAAAGCACCAAGCAGAGTACACTGGATCACTATGCTGGGTCTGGGGCACAGGAACCGGAGTCGACAAACCAGGTCTCTACCGGCCCAGATAATGCTGCGTTGATGGCAGCAATAACGCAGTCTTGTGAGGTGCTGGAGGCTAAAATTGGAGCGTGGGGTCAGAAGTTATACTCATTTGCCAAGATCTATGCAAAGCGTTCAACAGGATAACAGAGGCCAAAATTGCCATTTCAACCGCGGAGGATACAGTTGCATCCCTTCAGATGAGCGTGACCTCTTTGGGGTCTATTACGAAGGGGCTAGCGATTAGGGCAGAGGACGCCGAAGGCAGAGCATGGTGGAGCAACCTTTGGTTTGTGCGTTTCCTGAAGGGATGTGAAGGCAATAACATGGAGCAATTCCTTGCAAAGTGGATAGCGGGATGGATCCCCCAAACAGCTCTGTCACAATGCTTTATCATTGAATGCGCTCACTGCGCCTTGATGCAAAAGCATCCGCCGGGGGCCCGACCACAACCCATCAGTGCTAGACTCTTGAACTTTCATGACCATGACGCCGTCCTTGCACAGACCAGTTTGGCTGGCAAGCTCCAATGTGAGTCCCATCACATTTTAATCTTTCTGGACTATAAAAGACTGGTGCAGCAGCGTTGCAAGTCGTTTACAGTCACGAAGGCTTGGCTGTGAGACCTCAAAATCCAGTATGCTCTGCTCTTCCCAGCCCAATTGAGGGTTGCCTGCAAGTCGCATACTCATTTCTTCGACACCCCAGAAGAGGTCTTTGCCTGGGCGGACGAGAGGCAGTGGCCTAGGCCACACACCCCACCGCGATTCGACTCGGGGACATCCTCTGGAGAGGCCATGCAGCAACTGAACAAACCTAAAGGAAAGACTAATCACAGAACATGATTGAGACCTTTTATTTGGCTGATGACATTGTTTAAGAGCCTACGTGAGAACTCTCCCTCCACAACTCTCTTCTCAGTATCTGAGAACTTTATTTGCAATTGGGGATAGTTTATTGGGGATCCCTTGGTGTGGGGTTAAGCCCTGCTCCCATTTGGAGCAGATGTAAAAACCCCACCACTACAGATGCTTCAGCTGTTTTGAGGTATTGGGTGGGGTGGGTGGGAGGGAGATAGCGATTGTTTAATGTTGTTGAATGTACTGTGTCATCCTCTTCTATACATATGGTTTTCATGCCGTATGAAAAGCCAAGCCCTACATTCACTTTATATACTTTGCCCTATGACAGACCCAATTGGTAGACTCCGTGTAGTCAGTTGGAACATACAGGGTCATTGGATCAGATTAAAAGAGGGGCGGTCCTTTGACAGACCAAGCACGCCTCAGCAGATGTCCTGTTACTGCAGGAGACACATCTTTTGGGTTCCAAGGTGCTGTGTCTCTCCCGTTTTGGATATATACAGCTCTATCACGCTGGGTTCACCAGAGGTTCACAGGGGTGGCAGTCCTAATCCATCGCAGAGTTCCCTTTGTGCGTGCTAAATCATGGTCAGACCCCCAGGGTAGGTATAATATTGTGACCTGCTTGTTACACGGGGAGCCCGTTATACTTGGCAGTATCTATACACCCCCTCCCCTTTCGGAGTCTTTTGTAGAGCGCCTGACGAGGACAATACTGGAGATGCCAACAGGCCTCTCTATAATAGGTGGGGACTGGAATGACGTAGTGGATGTGGCTCAGGACAGATGGAGACCGCATGCCAGGCAGGAGACACTTAGGGACTCACGTCTGCAGACACTGATGAGGGACATGGGGTGGATGGATACATGGAGACATTTGCACTGAACACATACATATTACTCTGCTATCCATGACTCCTTCTGGATTATATATTTATACCAGCCTCTTATTACTATCGAATCACAGTGACGGATATACTACCCAGGGGCCTATCGGATCACTCCCCAGTAGTGCTGACTTTGCGTTTGGGGGTAGCTCGTCCTCCCTTCGATGGCGCCTATCGACATGGCACCTCCGAGACCCACAATATGAAACACATATGTGTCAGGCAGTTACAGACTATTTTGCGGATAACCTAGGCATGGTACACTCCACAGAGATTATCTGGGAGGCTATGAAGCCAACCATTAGGGGCGCAGATATTTCATATTGCGTCGCCCCGGGGAAAAAATGCCGGGAGGCATTGCTCCAGACCAAGACTCAATTGCTAGAGTTGGTTGGAGCAGAGGAGTAGGGGAATTGACGGCAGACAGATTCACTGCCAACTTCTTCTCCTGCAACAAATATATGCTAATACAATGCGTGACGAGGCCAGACAGTCTTGGGTGGCCTCGCGCAGCAGAATTCCCTAGTGGGGAGATACATCGAGTTCTCTCCTGCACCGTTTATGTCAATAAGCACTCCACCTGCTAACAATAGCTGGTATCCTTGGCGACGATGGCCAAACACTCACTGACCCGTCCCAAGTTGCTTCTAGCTTCGCGACCTGTTATGCAGAGTTATATATCCCCATTGACACCCTGCCAGAACCCTTGATCCATCAATACCTTGATGATCTTCCCCCATAAAGCCGTTTCGGATGAGCACGAGCCAGATCTAGATGCCCCTTTGAAGGTCGAAGAACTGAGCGCTGCCCTTGCCAACTTGCACACAGGCAAAGCCCCAGGCCCAACCGGTTTCCCATGTGAGTTCTATAAGCTCCCAGTTCCTTACTCATTATCTAGCGGCTGTACATGTGGCCCTTGAGGAGGGGAGACTCCAGCTGGATTGGCGACATGCTGAAATTGCGGTATTCCCTAAGCCCGGCCGACCCCCAGACAGACATTCATCGTACCGTCCTATATCGTTGCTGAATGTGGGGGGCAAATTATTGGCCAAAGCCCTGGCTAATCGCATCCTTCCCTATATGTCCAACTTGGTTCACCCTGATCAGGCAGGCTTTATGCCTCATCGAGCGATTCGCTACAATATTCGATGGGCTCACAATGCAATAGCAGCGATTGATCAGTTGGAAGGCCCGGCAGCACTGCTGCTAGCCAACATAGATAGAGCATTCGATTCACTGGGGTGGACATACCTGTTTGCCCTCCTACAGTGCCTAAATATAGGACCGTAACTCATGTCCTATATTCCACTACTATATACCGATCTCACAGCCACGGTTAGAGTGGCCTGTGTGGTCTCTGATCCCTTCCCTATAGGACGTGGCAGCCGACAGGGATGCCCCCTTTCCCCTTATTTATTTGCGTTAGCAATGGAACAGCTTGCCTCGTGGATTCGAATCAATTCTCAGGTAAAGGGCTTTGAATTGGCGGGAGGGTTTTTTGATCAGATCGCTTTATATGCGGACAAAGTTCTTTTCTTTCTAACGGAACCACATCGGACGGGACCTCGAATACTCCACATTATGCAGATATTTGGCCAACACTCTGGCCTGTTTATGAATGCTAGAAAGTCAATATTGTGGTCTCTTCGGGAGGCTCAGAAATGGGCACATGGGTTGGAGAAGTAACACTAGCCACAACCAGGTACCAGGTTTAAGTACCTCGGGTCTACATTTCGTCCTCTCAATTGGTGTCGTGGAATAGAAACATTGCCCCCATCTGGACACGCGTGCAGGCTGAGATAGAGTCCTGGGCACGTATGCCCATATCCATACTGGGAAGGTTAGCGATATTTAAGATGGTATCCCTCCCTCGCCTTCTCTACCAGCTGCAGAACCACCCCTTTCAGATATCTGTCTCCTGGTTTTGTCAGCTCAACTCATGACTAAGCTGCTTCATATGGAGTGCTCAAGCTGCTAGGGTTGCGCTTAAAACAAGCTTCCAATCAACATACTGCGAAGGTATAGAGACCCCTGATATCCAATCAGGTCACACAGCATCTCATCTCCTGGTATTGAACAACTGGTGGCATGGGAATAGCATCGTCCCGGCGTACCAAGTGCAGAAATGGCATATGGGTGATGTACCACCCCATAAGCTTCTATACATCCCAAAAGAGCAACGCGATTTCTGCCTGCCACGTGTGGGGTTTTCGGAGTTTGGAAGGAATCAATGTGCAGGATGGGGTGGTGGAGACGACTGACTAAAGAGATGCCCCTTTGGCAGATCGGTCTTATGCCGCAGGTGTCCAACTTAGCGGGGTTAGGACAATGGGACGGTACCACCATGAGGTCCTTCCAGGAGCTCAGAAACGTATATGCTATGCCACATACCCAATCTTACAAACACTTACAACTGTGACATGCCTTATCCCCATATATCACACATTTGGAATCTCTCCCTGAATTTAATCCGATAGAGGCAAAGATTTTTATGGGGAATTTGAGGGACAATAAGACTGCAAAGATATATCAAACTATAGTGACAAACCTCTCCATGAACTTAGATTTGATCAGGGAAAAATGGCAGACAGACCATGGTCCCCTTGACAGTGACGATTGGACAGAGGCCTTGGAATACCAGAGGAACAACGCAATATCTTCTCGCCTCAGACTTTTTCAGTTTAAATAATTGCATTGTGCTTTTTTTACCAGATATAGGCTATGGAGGGCTGAACTGATAGATTCCCTTACGTGCCTACGATGTGGGAGCATGGAAGGCACGCTTATTCATACCATTTAGGAATGTACTGCACTGGGAAGGTTTTGGAGGGGGGTTACAAATTGCTTATCAGAAGTACTGGGATGAGAAATACCTTTGTCTCCTAAGCTTGCCCTCTTACATATCACAGAAGAAATGGGGGGAAATATATATAAAAGACAGCTGTTATTCTTTGGCCTTACCTTGGCAAAAGAGATCCGGTTCCGCCTAAATTGGGAGCTTGCATGCCTTCCACCTTGATTGGTGTATGGGTCAGGAGCAGCCTATCTTTAAAGCACGGGGATGCCTGCAGAAGCACCTCAAAATATGGAACCGTTGGACAGAGTTCAGGGGTCTCATATTGGAGCCTCCCTCACCACGATCTACTGAAGTGGAAACCATCTGAGAATTTAACACAGGGCAGAGCAATGATACAAAAAGGGTCATGATATACATGGAATGGCTTGATGGGTATGATATATGGACTACTACATAGCATGAGACACAGTTATTTGTAAAGTTAGGGGCTGATGTTTACAGACCCGATAGGTTTATCTTTTTGTATCATAAATGTCATATAGAAGTCACCTGCTCAAAAGCTACTACATTGATCAATCTATATTCCTTTTCCTCTGTAAAGATTGTGATTATCTTAACTGATAACTCAATAAGAAAGAGTTTTGAAAAAAAAACATAAGACCAGGAAAAACCTGGTGTTCCCCTGGTGCAACATTTCTCCTTTTTGCTTTTTCTATGTGTGCTGCATTGTGCAGCACACATAGAAACAGCAAAAGACAATTGATTTTTTATGTGCAGGTAGATGTCCCTTCTTGCACATAAACAGTCATAAAAAAATGAATTTAAGCCCTGAGGAAGTCGCGGGTAAATCTTCCCGAACGACAAAACATGTGTCGGCTGGAACCTGAATAACTTAAACATATTACAATGATACATTTTGTTAATGCTCATGTTTAATTTTGGAGATTATTTAACCTATTGAGATATGTATTGTGGTGTGCTAGGATTTGGTTTCAAGTTATAGGATCTGCTGATCTGTATGTGGAGGTATTGGATGACTGCCTCTACCCTAAGCACCCACTAACTAGAAATATCTGGAGATTCAATACTGACCGTAACAGGTGAAGCGCCAACATAGCCCAGGGTAAAATTCATCCCAATCCCTTACTTACAAAAATATCATTGTCAAAGAATCAATAATCAAAATGGCAACTTTATATATGCATAATGTAAAGTGTAAGAATATCAACTACAAACGTATTGTGGGCCAGGAAGCAAGGTGGTGGCCATTTGATCCGACCATGTGCTGCACTCTCCTTCCCCTCCGAGTGAGTCCGGTAGAAGGGAAGGACGTGAGCAGATTAAGGCCACCCGGGTCACTCAAGACCATCTCTCAGCCTTCCATACAAATGAAGAGTTGGTCAGACAGTAGAGAATACAAACCAAAGTTACTTTATTAGTATGCAATCGAGCAGAGTCTAGTCTGACCAGCCTCCTCAGATAGCTGCAGAGGGACTGACCCCGCTAACAAGGTTAAGTGAGATATACATTTCCAACACCCCTAGGACCCGCCCAGACTGAAATTCTCCAGCCAGGGCACAGATAAACCAAGGAGGTACAAAAGGATGATCTGCCATCCTGTAATCGGGAACACACTATCTTAGCTTCAAGATTACTCAGCCTGTGCCCATCTAACTGAGGGTGGGAGCAGGGCTACCTACGAGAAAAGGCATTAAAAAACTGAATGATCTATTCATTAGTACAGTGAAGCTCAACTTTGAATAATAAAGAGAAACAATCGAGGCTGTTTTCTGCTGAGGCAGACGAAGTGAGACAGAAGTCAGTTTCGATCATCATACAAAATGGCAGTTGGAAGCAAAATGTTGCTGTAAATGCTAACTTAAGCATAATGCTAACAGGAAGAGTTGGCTGAAAATACTTTCCAGTCCAACCGACACCCCATTTGCTAACTACTTTTGCTATTTTCTACGTAATAACTCTCTGCATTAAATAATAGGCAATACTACAAATCTATGCATGTACTATCAATATTACACTTGTTTATGAACATGATGTTCTGGATATCCTGCATCATCATAACTGTGGTCTTAGAATCATTTACTGGGATTTTGGGATGTGGTGTCAACATTTTTGTACAGCAGCCACAAAAGGCAGGAAGGCAGTGTATGCACAAGCAACATGTTAAGATGATACCAGCAATTGCAACCAGGAAAATGAGAATCTTCCAACCCCAGGACGTGAATAGACCCCAAAACCACCCAGAGAGGGACCAGGTATCATTCTCTCGGTGTATGTCTTATGCAAGCCTGTGTAGCTTCTGTACTGCAGTGTATACACTAAGGACGTGATCCGGGATGTAAACACAATAGCTACTGCCAATTATGCGGTAAGGTCCAGCCCGATCCGCTAGGATGACATCTAACAGAATCCTGTTCTGTAACGCAACAAGTCTCGTGGCCTGGAGCTCAGCTGTAATATTGGTCAAGATCCATACTGTGGTGTTAATGACCCCTTCTACCACCCTAATGAGTGAGCCTATGTATATAAAGGCTATTGGACATAGGGCCCCAAAAGGGGACAATACCTTTCATAGCATCAGTGAACTGCTACAAAATAGTGTCTGTCTGATCTATGTCTTCTGTGTTAATAACTCTTCTAACACGGGACAGATGGGCACTTCTACGCTGCAATCGATCACCCCTATGGTGGTTGGATGGATGGTGCTATATACACTGGGGGAAGGAGAGACCATCCCCAGGGAAGCCAAACATAAGCCTGGGACCCGCAAACAAAATTGACATTGTGAGGGGGCAGCAAAGGTGGGCTATTTTTGGTGCTCAGTGCATAAGTGTAGTTGCAGTTACTCTCTCCCACCTTAATCTTTCCGAAACCTTTAACACTGAAACTTGCTGTCGTATTAACCACTGGCACCGTCATCGCCTCATCGTGAGTAATGTTCTGTATTTGGAAGGACTCAAAATATTCAGTTACATTAATCCCCTGAAAATCCAAAATTTCATTCTGAAGACATGTTATGTTTTATTCTTTCTCATAGATGTTCATGCAAGCCGTTGGGAACAACGTATGGGGGGCCCCTTGTTCTCCTGGGGTATATACTTTAGGACAGTGTCATAATCGGCTGATGTCATGTTCATTGTATCAGAATGATAATGGGTATATACCATAGTGATTATTGGAACCAGCCTTCACAGCTGCGGAGGTAAGAAAAAGGCATGGACATTAGCACATCATTCTTGTGGTTCACGGAAGGGAGCAGTCCACAATTGGTAACATTGGACGTACCTTGTGCCTGATGCAACATTTGCAGGAACACGTTATCAACATATGTCTTTCTGTGTTCACTTTTGTGAGGGGCCAAAGTGACGAGTATGTGCTCAGGGGGAACAGGTGTTGTACCAAGCAAAGAGTGCACCGGATATTTTTCTTCTAGAAACCATATCACTCCAAGTATTACTATTAAGGAAATCAGAAAAATCACTATAAAAACAATTTTACTCTTTTTGGACCAGGTGGACCAAACAACCCTATCTCCCTCTGAACGTGGTGCTGCAAAAGGTTGTTCCTCCTCAACAATTGGGCGGCCAAAGGGGTACATGATGGTAAGAGGGAAGGAAATGCAATGTAATGGGCTGGCGACAAGAAAACTAGAGAAATGGGCGAATGTTCCCAGCGTCCGTCAGAGCCTTGCTGGCAGACTCCTATAGTTCATCAACGGTGGTGCTGTTGAACACTTCCAGTGGAGCTGCACAATGGTAGCCCTTTCTGAAGAAATCCCACATCATTCAGGATGATGTACCCCCCTTTCTTTGCGGGAAGCACATCAAATTCACCCTGTCCAATATCCGAACAATGCACCAATCACCTTTTCCCTAAGCTACCGTTGGTACCACAGGCAAGGTACACCCTATTCTTTTTCCTCGCAGTCCATCCCTACTAATCGGACTTCTCCTTTGGTTCACTGTTCTTCCTTCAGGGATGCAAATTGTACCTAGCCGCTCCAGGGACATAAGAGTCTGCAAACATGGGCTCAGACTCAGAGGAACCAATGGACTCGGGCTCAGGCACAGATGGTTCAGCAGGCTGGGGCTCTTGGATGGCCTTAATCTCAGGTGGTACTGCCTCATTCAACGCTGCATTGCTCTCCTCCTTGGAGGGTGCCCACATCAGTCATGCATAAGATAAGGGAACGAAACAAGGTACTTGCTCCGTTTCAGAGTCACCAATCCCATCAAGCACCCATTGGTCGTAGGGCAACGGAAGGGGCACGCTCTGGCACTGGTTAGAACGGATCCAATTCTTCCGGCCGTCCACCTTCACTGTCATGCGAATGGCGAGGAGGCCATGAACTGCCCTCTTCCAGAGTGGCTTCAAACTGCCTTTCCTCTGAAAATTCCTCACCAGGATATAATTGCCGCGCCGGATGTCGTGGCCTGGCCCCTCGAGAGCTGGTGGCAGGGCCTCATGGATCTGTTGGTGAATAGAGTGCAACTGTATAGTCAACTCATATAAATAATCCACAAGTAAAGGGTATTCTATCTCGGAAAAACGTTGTGGCCACGTAACTCCCTAGACATTTGCCGGGTGTTCGAGCATGACCTTGTATAGTAACAATCCTGTCTTAGAAGGAGCTGTAGCTCTTGTAGACAAAAGGGCTAATGGCATTTGGCCACTTCAGTCCTGTGCTCTCCTGAATCTTTGCTAATTTCAGTTTAAGAATTCCATTGTACTTTTCAACCAAACCTGCTGACTGGGGGTGATTTGCAGCCTGGAACTTCTGCTTAATGTGCAGGCCATCACACACCTACTGGATAAGCTTGGAATTGAAGTGGATTCCGTTGTCCCTCCAAAATCAAACGGGGCAATATGAAACAAGGGAAAAACTCTTTTAGGAGTGCTTTTGCCATCCCCATGACTGTGTTCTCTTTAGTGGGGGAAGCCTCAACCCATTTTCTGAATGCACAAACAACCACTAGCACGTATTTCAGATTGTTCACCCGTTCCATCTCGATAAAGTCCATCTGGAGGACCACGAAAGGGAACAAAGGAGGTGCAAAATTACCAGGGGGCGAAGGGGTGCCCTTCTCAGGTTTATACATCATGCATACCATACAGTATTTCACTAAATGGGCAGCTGCCTTGGGTATCTTGTCATTTGAGGTCTAGCAATCTACAGATGCCCTTCACACTAATGTGGACTGGCCAGTGGCCCATAGTGACCACAGGGAGGACATATGTATCTGGCAACATCCATCTCTGTTTTCTGAACTTATATATCCAACATCCATTTTCATCTAAGCGTGCTGTGCTTTCCTGCTATACTGCAAACTCTTCGAACGTTGCCTCACTCTAGATTTCTTTCACATTGTATAGAGTATCCTCAAACATGGTGACCTCGGGCACCCACCTGGCAGGACCCGCTACAAACATCTTCATTTTCATTCAAGCTCTCTCCTTAGCTATCTGGTCTGCAAATGCATTTCCCCTCCCCACATCATCAGTAATTGCCATGTGGGCACTGCGCTTTACTATAGCCAATTTCCTAGGAATTGTCAGGGCGGACAGCAGCCTATGTATAAGGGTGCCATTCTGTATGCTCGTCCCATGGGATGTGAGAAACCCGCTCTCTGCCCAGAGTCGCCCAAAGTTATTGACGACCCCGAAGGCATACTGACTGTCAGTATAAATATTAACAGCCAGACCCTCGCTCAACTTAGAGGCTCTAATAAGGGTGACTAAAAAGAGGGAGAGGTGTGGTGCCGCGGCCAGGGTGACTGACTCTGGAATCTGGGGATCACTGTTCGATCCCCGGGGCCGGCGGCAGATTAGCCCAGCACCATGTGACTCTGGGCAATAGCTTGCATAATCTTGCCGACGGCCCCCAGTGCCTAGAGGCCCTAACGGGTGATAGTTCGCCCTTTACAAATGTGGATTATTATTATTATTATTAAATCAGCTGCCTGAGATGACTGATAGGGAACTCGTGATGTCTCAAGTACCGTATGCAGTGTGGTGAGTGCATATGCTGTGGTTGTAGTGCCATCTGGTAATTTGAAACAAGAGCCATCGGCATATAGTTCCCCTTGGGGGTCAGATAAGGGAACATCAGTCAGGTCTTCCCATTCCTTCATCTTCTCCTCTGTCCGAAAAAGACAATCATGTATGTCTATATCTTAACTCTCAGAAGGGAGAGGTAGTAACGTGGCAGGGTTGAGAGTGGCAAATATTTTTATCGTAATATGTGGGGCAAAAAGAGTTAACTCATAATCGAACAGATGTGCTCTGGTAAGGTGCTGCGTCTTGGTCTTGTTCAAGAGAGTGTCCACAGAATGCGGTACCACGATTGTGAGGTCAGTATCAAGTACGAGCCCAGCCAATTGCCGTATTGAGACAGCCACAGCAGCGACTGCTCTTAGACCACTCTGAACGGCTCTGGCGACTGGGTCGAGCAAAGCAGAAAAATAAGCACACGGACGTTGCTTACCTCCAAAGGCCTGTGGAAGTGCACAACCAGCCACCTCGTGTGCCTAGTCAGGCGTGCCTACCACAGGAGCAGAGAAAAGCACAACTTTTAATTGCTCAAAAGACTGCTGACATTCATGCATCCATGGCAAGAGCTCATGCACATCTTTAGTGGTTAGCTGGAGCAGAGGCTTTGTTAGTAAGGAACAATTAGGGAACCAATGGCGACAATACAAAGTAATGCCGATAAAGATGCGCACAACCCACTGAGTCTTAGGGATAGGCAATTTAACTAATGCGCTCAGGAGTCAATCAATCAATCAATCAAAGCATTTGTATAGCGCGCTACTCACCCGGAGGGTCTCAAGGCGCTTGGGGAGGGGGGGTCCGCTACTGCTCGAACAGCCAGGTCTTGACCTGCTTCCTGAAGGCGAGGTGGTCCTGGGTCAGGCGGAGGTGGGTCGGGAGGGAGTTCCAGGTCTTGGCGGCGAGGTAGGAGAAGGACCTTCCCCCTGTGGTGGCTCTTCGGATGCGGGGGACGGCGGCGAGGGCGTGGCCGGTCGATCGAAGCTGGCGTTTGGGAGCGTAGAAATTGAGGTGGCTGTTGAGGTATCCTGGGCCTTGGTTGTGCAGGGCTTTGTGTGCGTGGGTGAGGAGACGGAAGGTGATTCTCTTGTTGACCGGGAGCCAGTGCAGGTCTCTCAGGTGTCCGGAGATGTGGTTGCGACGGGGGATGTCCAGGATGAGTCTTGCTGAGGCGTTCTGGATCCGCTGGAGTCTCTTCTGGAGTTTGGCGGTGGTTCCAGCGTAGAGGGAGTTGCCGTAGTCCAGTCGGCTGGTGACGAGGGCCTGGGTGACCGTCTTCCTGGTCTCGGTGGGGATCCACCGGAAGATCTTGCTTAGCATGCGTAGGATGTTGAAGCACGACGAGGAGACGGCGTTGACTTGTCTGGTCATGGAGAGGGAGGAGTCCAGGATGAAGCCCAGGTTGCGTGCGTGGTCTGTTGGTTTGGGTGCGCTGCCAAGGGCGGGGGGCCACCAAGAGTCGTCCCAGGCGGAGGGTGAGGATCCCATGATGAGGACTTCCGTCTTGTCCGAGTTCAGTTTCAGGCGGCTGTTCTTCATCCATTCGGCTACCTCTTTCATCCCTTCGTGTAGGTTGGCTCTGGCGGGGTCGTTGGTAAGGGAGAGGATCAGCTGGGTGTCGTCGGCGTAGGAGATGATGTTGAGGTTGTGCTGGCGTGCGATGGCTGCGAGGGGACTCATGTAGACGTTGAAGAGGGTTGGGCTGAGCGAGGAGCCTTGAGGAACGCCGCAGATGACTTCGGTGGCTTTTGATCTGAACGGGGGGTGGCGGACTCTCTGTGTCCTTCCGGAGAGGAAGGAGATGGTCCACTCCAGTGCCTTCTCCTGGATTCCGACGTTGCTGAGGCGCTGTACTAGGGTGCGGTGGCAGACAGTGTCGAAGGCCGCGGAGAGGTCTAGGAGGATGAGGGCCGCTGTTTCCCCGTTGTCGAGCAGAGCTCGGATGTCATCGGTGGCTGCGATCAGGGCGGTCTCGGTGCTGTGGTTGGCCCGGAAGCCAGACTGCGAGAGGTCGAGGGATCCGTTCGTCTCGAGGAAGGCGGCCAGCTGCTTGTTGGCGGTCTTCTCGATGACTTTAGCGGGGAACCGGAGCAGCGAGATGGGTCGGTAGTTCTTGAGGTCGGAGGGGTCGGCTGATGGCTTCTTTAGTAGGGCGCTGAGTTCGGCGTGCTTCCAGTTCTCCGGGAAGGTGGCGGCGTTGAAGGAGGTGTTGATGATGTCCCGCAGGTGGGGTGCGATGACAGCGTCGGCCTTGTTGAAGACGTGGTGAGGGCAAGGGTCGGTCGGAGATCCGGAGTGGATGGAGTTCATCGTGCGGAGGAGTCTGTCTCCTACCCTCCTTCAACAGTAAATGACCTAAGTAGGTGACCTCCTGTCAACAATACTGGAATTTGGAAAGGGACACTTTATGTCCGTAATGTGCCAAATGTAGCAACAATTTAACTATGCTAGTCTTACAACCTTCCTCAGTGTCTGAAGAAATCAAGAGGTAATCCACGTACTGCAGTAATACATTACCTGGGGGGGAAATGTAAAGGAGTCCAATTGGGCTTTAAAGGCATGACTGTATATATGACTGTATATACTGGGACTCTCAGTATCACCCTGAGGAGCTCGGCAGAATCTAAAGCTTCTGCCGGCTAGGGCGAACCCAAATAGATGTCTGCTATCTGGATGGATCAGAATGCTAAAGAACGCATTTTTCAAATCTATGACAAAAGAATTTTGCAGAAGAAGGAATCATCGTCAGAAGGGCTGTGATGTCGGGGACCACTGGTAACTGAGGAACCATGATCTTATCAACCTCGCGCAAATCGATCACAAAGTGATAGACATCAGGGTGGTCATCAGAGAAACCCGAGGGTGCCCTCTTAAAAATTGGAAGATAGCTATTACACACATTTGCAGTCGTCTCTTCAACAACTCCGGACTTGATTAGGGGCCAGATGTACGACGTGCAAAATAGCACCTTGCAAATTGTGAGTCATTTGCAACTTGCAATTTGCAAGGTGCTATTTTGCATGTACAACAGTGTGTTTAACACGGTTTGTGATTCCCAATTGGGTCGCAAATTGCAAGGCTCGTGAATATTAATGAGCCTCTCGCAATTTGTAAGCCCATTGGGAATGATAGGCCCTCCTAGGGAAGGTGGCCTGCGGGCTCAGCAGACCACCATGCCTGGGATTGCTTTAAAATAAAGCAGTTTTTTTTTAATGCAGCCAGTTTTCCTTAAAGAAAAACGGGATGCATTTAACAAAAACAAATGAAATGCTTTCGTTTTATTTTTTAAGGGCAGGTATTGGTCTCTGGGACCACTGCCTACCCTTAAAAAATATTTTTAGCGAGAGTCACAAAGTGGAAGGGGTCCCTGGGGACCCCTCCCAAATTAGGACTGCATTACCGCCCTCTTGAAGAGGGTGGTAATTTGCGAGTGTTTTGCTACCCCAATTACGGTCACAAAACATTCATACATTGCTTTGCGGACGCTATTAGGAAGGGAACGCCCCTTCCTAATAGCAAGTCACAATTCCTAAATCGCGAGTCGCAAATAAATTGCGACTTGCTATTTAGGAATTGTACATGGCCATGGGCATTTTGCATGCGCAAACGGGTTGCAAACCCGTTTGTGAGTGCAATTTAGGGTCGTACATCTGGCCCTCGCTCCTGTATAATTTGAAAGAGAGCTCGCTCTCCTGCTTGCGGTATTTTGTACTGGGGGATTCGAGGCGAAACAGCATTGTCTTTAACCTTAATAGAAACTGAAGGTATCTGCAGTAGTCCTACTTCCGTGCCACATCTTTAAATTCTGCAGGGAGGGGTACATCTTTCAGCAAATATTGCTTAGTGCTACCAACATTTGAGCCCATCGTCATGGAAACACAGTCCAGGGAACAAAAAATTGTAGCATGTAGTCTCTTTAATAAATCCAGGCCCATCAAATTCGCTCCACAATTAGATGTCAACAAAAACGGCAAGTCCACAGTGAAGGGACCGATAGTCAAGGCAAGGGGTTTAGAGATGGGGCTCACAACCGTCACACCAGAAAAGCCTACCAAAACATTATATTGGCCATATAGAGCTGCCCCAGAGACCAGCCAATGAGAAACAGAGCTATTCATTGCACCTGTGTCCACTAAGAATTTCTAAACTGAGCCTTGCAAACATGAAGTAACATAAGGACCGCGCTGATATACAGGTATCTGGACTGGTCCCTTACCCTGCCCCTGGATGTCCTAGGTGTGAGACGTTCCTGTCACCTCGTCCAGGTCATAATCATCATGATAAACCTGTTTTCCTGGAGGATTATCAAAATAGTTCTGGTTAGAACGGCCCTGCAATGTCCCAAACTCCTGAACTCTGTCTTGATCACTCACTCCATGACCCCGTCCTCTGTGACCCCGTCCTCTAGGGGGCGCAACTTTCTGTAATAACACCGGACACCCGCTTTGCCAGTGCCCCTCCTCTTTTCAGTACGCACACTGGTTTGACCCTCGAGGCACAGCATTTCTGCTAGTACGGGGAAGATGTCAGGCCGGACCAATACCACGTTCCCTTCTATTTCCCCTAGACGCCTGCTGCATCAACACCTTTGTCTTCAACTCCTTATTTTTCTTCTCCACCTTCTCCTTCTCCTCATTTTCCTTGTGCTCGTAATACTGTGCCATACTCAGTATCACAGAAGGGGTTGAGGTGGCCCAAGTGCTCTCCGAAGCCTGCAACCGAGTCCCGATCTCAGGAAGCTAGTTTGTAAAAATTCTGTTAACAAACAATCAGACAACCCCTTCCACCGACAAGTCCTGTCCACTGAAATCCAAGAACACACCTTTAAACCGAGTAAAATAAACAGACACACTTTCAGCTTTCTACTGATGACATGTAGTAAACTTGTCCCAATCTACCCTTCTTGGTGGGGTAAGAGAGTGCATATAGGTAATAATTTGACCCGGTAAAGCTAGTATCTCAGCCTTAGGCTTCCCACCAGGCTTCCTCTCCTTATCCCATGCTCTGATCTCGTCCCAAGTGCCACCCAATTCCACAGCGTGGTCCTGCATATGCACTTGCTGCCAAACATCAACTGGTACCAACGAACCATAAAACATCTCAATGTCCGCCAATGTCATCACTGTCGAAGATGCGGCCTCTGTCAATTCTTTTAATATGCAGTAGGATTTTTTCTAGGGTCGGATAACTGACTTTTAAGGGACAAAACTGCCCTTATCTTTCACCGGGTATAAATCAATTGGTCCTGCAAATGGCCTTCCACCTGCTGCCGTAAGACAACATCCTGCGCATCTCTTATCTCTGGTATTTCGAGGTGATACTAGGGGTGAACTTCCTTCATCAGAAACTGGTATATTGTGGTTGGGCTTTTCTGACAACTTGACTCGATAACCAATTAACACTGCAACATTACCAAAAACTTGATCAGGTGCCATGTCAGCTGCATAAACATTGGCCCTTATGTCATAAATAATTTGAGGCGCGACACCACCAAAACACTGTTCCCACAACCCAATCAAGGTAGGTGACATATGCTTAAGAGCACGTTGCTGTATTAATGGCTCATATTCTTTCAACACACTCCACACATCCGCCACATTGTAAATTGGATTTCGTGCCACTGGGCGACCTGATTAGCTACCATCTTTTTCTCTGCATCTCCCACACCAGATCGAATTAATGCCCTCCCCATTCGCTCACTTACAGTCGCCCTTTCCCTGTTGTCTAGTCTACGCACTGGCGTTCCCATACTCAGCAAGGTCGGGGAATGGAGAAGCGGGGAACACACAGTAGCCGAAGGAGCGGGCACCAGAGTTATCAGTAGCTGTGTAGTAGCTGTCAGGGCTGGAGAAGGTGATGCCGTAACGATAGGCGCAGCAGGGAGACTAGCGGTCATTATAACTGCAAGAGGCAAGGCTAAAGAAGAGGCAGGGGGTGCGGTTGCCAAAGCAGCTTGATCAAGAGTAGAAGAACCAGGAGCAATAGAGACAGGAAGAGCAGGTGGCGGGGACTGTGGGACAACAGGATATATGTTCTGTGGCGCATAAGGTGGTGGGGGTCGAGTCTCTATCAACTCCTCCACTAAAGGATCACCTTCCTCTCCGGCAACATAGGATTTGTCACATTGTAATCAAAACTTTCTATCAGCACACTCTATACCTTTCTCTATTTTCCCTCTATTGTACACTACTGCTTTCTGAGTTACTGTCTGCATTCTTCCTTTCCGGGCCTCTTTTTCTGCTTTCATTTACCTCTGCTTATCTTCTTTTTGCCATAACTGAAGATAATCAAAGATCAACTGCGCACTTTGTTTTTCAAATAATTTTTCGTGCAGGAAATTCAGTTTTTGTTCATCAAAGGTACCTGTTAATGGCCACCGTAACTCGGCATTGTCCCATGTATATTTGTGCCATAATGTACTAAATGTAATAAGGCCAAGGCCGTGTTTAATATACATGTCATAGTTCAGGGTGCCCTCTGCAGGGGCAGGCTGCCTTTCCTCCAATCGACCATCAGCAGAACAACAACAGCACCCCACACAACATAGCTTACTGGTCCGCAGACCTCACCAAATCCAGTTCAAAACAACATCATGTTCACAAAGAACTCAAACAAATTCAAGCGCTTGTCTGAAGACGATCCTCAGACCATACCAAACTCAAACCAAAGTAGTGCCATGGCCCAAAGCAAACTGACCTGGTGCACACAGGTCAAACGAAGTTATTCTCCACTGCTGACTCTTCTGAAAAAACGGTCAGATCCACGGGTTTCACAAATTCAGGACCCCAGCCGGGATGACCACTGGCTAAGGCACCGCCCGGTCAGACAGACGGGGAAGCTGCGATTACTAGACTCTCTCGGGCAGGGATCCCCAACCTGCCCATCTGACCCGACATGGCCCCATCCTCCTCACCCTTCCATGGGCAAAGATGGGTCACTCGCCCGATGGGGGTCCATGATCGGGTGCCAACTGAAGGAAGTAACCCGATTACGGCCACCCGGGTCTCTCGATACCACCTCTCAGCCTTCCATACAAATGAAGAGTCAGTCAGACAGTAGAGAATACAAACCAAAATCACTTTATTAGTATGCGCTCGAGCGGAGTCTAGGTTATTATTTATTTTGTGTATTTTATAAAGCGCGCAGCTACCCCAACTGGGCGTCCTGGCGCCAAAAGAACAAGTAGAAGATGGGCACAAAGTGGGACTTATGAGCCAAAAAGGAAGGTCTTGAGAGATTAACCAGCCTCCTCAGATAGATGCCGAGGTACTGACTCCCGTCCACAAGGTAAAGTCGGATATACATTTCCAACACCCCTAGGACCCGCACAGACTGGAATTTTCCAGCCTGGGTACTGATGAAGCAAAGAGGGACAGAAGTATGAACTACCATCCTGAGATCGGGAACACACTATCTTTGCTTCAAGGTTACTCAGCCCGTGCCGGTCTCTCTGAGGGAGGGAGCAGGGTTACCTATCAGGAAACGCATACAAAAACAGAATGATCTATTCATTAGTACAGTGAAGCTCAACCTTGAATAATGAAGTGAAACAATCGAGGCTGCTTTCTGCTGCAGCAGACGAAGTGAGACAGAAGTTCGTTTCGATCATCATACACAATGGTTGAAGGCAAAATGGTGCCGCAAATGCTAACTTAAGCATAATGCTAACAGGCGAAGTCGGCTGAAAATACTTTCCAGTCCAACCAAAGCTTCCTGGGAAAGGGCGTGTCCATTCAGCTGGCCCAAATCAATTAGGACTGAAGTGAGTGTTATTGTCAAGGCTAGCAACTAGGTTCTAATGGCACGGGAGCAGAATGACGCTAGTTTCCAATGCCCCTCTCGGAACCTCCCTGCTTAGTATCTCAATAAACGATCGCAGGTAAGTACCCAGGGGGGAAAGGGGAATGGGACAGAGAAGAGACAGCGCCAAACACTCTGCTTGTTCTGCCAATCTTCTATTCTTCTTTGTAGTGTTCTTGTAGTGCTAAAATACATATGCAATGTAACTTTACTTTTCCATTTATCTAATAATAACTTACTTTCCTTAACATTTAGTGTTGCTTGTCTTACCAAGATATGATTGGGAGCCTACTTCTCTTCTTACTTTTCTTTTTGCTTTCTTCCTTATTTAGGAAGAGAAGTGCAGTTCAGTAATCTTCTTTCGTCTTTTTCAGGTACGACCTGCACCTATCCTGCTTCTGCGTCCTACACAAGAAATGATACGGGTAAGTCTAAGTTTATTTTATTTAATTTTGTAATGGTGTGCCTCTAATTTCTATTAGTGTGTTTAACTGAACTGGCCGTATTCGGGTTCTGGGAATTCATGTCTCTGCCTTTCTTTCTAGTTCCACAAATTTAGTAAAGGCGTTTTAGCTTTGTTTATCTATTTTCCATTAAGCTCTTCGGTGCTTGGAAAGAGTCTTGATTTATGGAGAGCTAATTATTATCCAGGAATATCACCGACTCTGGCAGAAAGTTATTGGTGTAAGGGATGTATTTTTCTGTTCATTTTAATTAGCTACATGTCCTTGAAAAGAGGCTTGATTTATAGTGTGCTAATGGTAACTGACTCTGGCTAAAAGTATTTGGATTAAATAATATTCCTTTTTATTTAGTTGAGAGGAAACTCAGTGTGTTACAAGAATAGATATTTTGCCTCAGCTGACAGAAAACAGCTGAAATTAGATGCTTGCATTTCTCACTGGTAAACGCTGCATGATGAAAGGTCACGCCCGCATTCAGGAGAAACTAAATGGTTCTGACAGAAATTGTGTAATGAAAGCCTTTGAAAATTCACCAAAGGTTTAGAGGGGAACTGAGGAAGCAGTTTTAAAAATACTTTTATTTAACCTCTATCCTCCCAGTGATATTTAGAATCTATGCTATTAGCTTTTCACAAAGTATTTCTTTTTTACATGACAAGAACTAAACAGTTCACTGACCTTGACTCTGGAAATGTTACCAACCATCGAATCTAAACCCTGTGTGCACGCAAACTACCCTGACTGACTTCCACGACGCCCATGTAAATGTGTTGCTCTTCCTTGAGGTACTTTGGTGAAGTGCACAGTGGAATTTTGGAGAGTGCTTCACCAGAGTGTGATTAACCTAAATGACTACACTGCTACACAGCGATATGCTGCATGTCAGGGTTGTCAGCAGCACCAGGTAGTATCTACGCCACTAACCTGTAACAGCCAGCAGGAACGATGCAGTGAAGAATAGTCTCCCTCTTACCCTAAACTCTACCCCCACCACAATGTAAGACCACACTGTGGGAAGAGGAGTACCCAGGGGAAAAGGGAAGGGGATAAAATAATAAAGAACTCCTGTTACTTCACAGGTCTGGTCTAGGTCACCTGCCTCCCTCTGGTAACTCTGTATATAATAGAAAGCAAGAAGAGAGGAAGAGACACAACACACATACATACGTAACACCACTGTACGCAGAGATATTTTGCACTCACATAAGGTTCTGCACTTGAGACTTCATAGCATTAACCAAATTGGGACCCAGAGAAATCCTGTAGTCATCTGGACTCTTATTCATGCAGGACAAGTTCCAAAATCACCATTGAAGAGTTGTGTACAAAAAAGGAGACTACCACATCATATGGTGGAAAGACTTTCCAGTACTCCTAAACACAAGTTCTGCCAAACAGGAACTTCCAGAATATAAATACCCCGTAAAGTATGCAGAACCTGATAAACAAAAACGGGTCCCAGCCGGGATGTAAGTATGAATAATATTAAACGGCCCAGCTCTTAAACAGTACCTTTGTATACTCCTCTTGAATTCAGCAGAGGCAGGATATGATGGCAAAATGCCTCAGGGAGCCTTTAGAACACTGGCAGCTTCAAGAAGTTTCAAACCAAATGATACAATGTTGCAGAAAATTAGTAACAATGTTCTCGAGAGGAGAACCAAATAAAGCCAGAAGGGAAATCCCTGGAAACCTCAATATATCCTTATTCACACCATTCTTTCATCACTCTGTCATATAGCTTTAAATTAAAATATATAATGGCCAACTAAAATGTAACGTGTACAATGTTGTTTTATTTAAAAAGAAGATTTTTGTTTTCTGTAACAATTTTAACATTTCAGAAATATTCCTGAAAGCATATATATCAACAGTACATTATATGACGTAGTACATAGCATAAATACAATTTCACCATAAAAGTCTCATCACAGGACACATTCAGGACTAAACATTTTCAAAAAAATATGTACATAACATAGTGATCACAGTTAATCATAGTTACCCCTTTGACAAAAAGCAATTCTAAAGCTCTTATCTGATCTATCCTAAGATCCAAAAAGCCTTCAGTCTTTTGTATTGAGCTTACAGTACCAGACTTTCTGTATATCTGTAGTCTCTTAGGCTTTGTTAGGATTCTTAAAAAAAATTGCGTCGGCGCGTTTCGGTGTTGAAAGCCAAAAGATATGGAGACACCTTCTTCAGGACTGTGATTCTTTCTGGGGTCACTTTTCTGAGTACTTTGGGTTCCTTCTTTTTGTTTATCCCAAGTTAACTGTATGTAACCTTCTGTATTTTCTTTTTAGCTGTTTCAGGATGATATTCCACAACAGTCTTTCAGGGCACCTTATTGGGCGAGTATTTATATCATCTGGTGGTGGCTCTGTCTTTATATAATGATTTTTTCTCCCGCTTTATTTAGGCTTGACTGGGCTTGGAGAGTAGTTCGTAATCTTGACAGCAAGATATGTCTGATAGATGATTCTCACTCTTCGATGTTTAAAACAATATATGTTCTGTGTCGCGTGGTGCTCCTCGCTCGTCTCCACGTCCTTTTGATAGAGGAGGAGGAGAGCGCCTTTATGCGCAGTCTCCGACTCTCCAGAATGCAAATGTAAATACCTGTAGAGATGCGGAGAGTCAATACGGCACGGGTAACTCCGCGACACCGTAGGGAAATGCTGCTGTACTCAGGAAAATCCCCTCGAGAGGAGAGCGCCTTTCTCCGACTCTCGAGAATGCGGATGCAATTTTCTACTGTAATGCAGAGAGCCCATAGAGCACTGGCAGCTCCGCAATGCTATAGAGAAATGCGGCTGGAATTGGAAATAATATCCTCGAGAGGAGATAACTTTTATGCGCTGTCTACGACTCTCGAGAATGCGGCTGTAAATACCTGCGGAGTTTGACCTGGAAGCAACTTGGAGGTGACGGCTTCTGAATTCCAGGAGAATGAGCACCCGAGTGCTTGGAAAGAAAACACTGCCTTCGGAGAAGAGAGACAGCGTCTCAGGGGCGTTGTCTAAGACAAATGTATAGCGGGAAAGCTCTGTCAGACTCAAATGGCTACGAGGGAAAGTTTGTCAAGCACCGTTACCTACAGAGGTGGGTCTTATATAGGAACACGCCCTTAGGAGTCACCTGGTTTCTTCTTCCTGTCACAATGCCCCAAGGCCTCGTGGGATTTGTAGTACCATAAGCTAATCTGCGTGTAATAGAAGTAGCATTCAAAACCGAGGAAGGTATTGTGTGTGTTTTGTATATGTTAGCTCCCTTACTGATCTGGCAACCTGAAACTGTGACACTGCAGCATTGTTGGAATGATGGAGGCCATGTTGGACTTTCTACGATGCCAACATGCTCTCCAACTCCAGGGATAGAATGCTTTTTGATGGTTTTGTGAGGGGAAAATTAAATAAGGAGGAAACTTACCGTGAGTCCTGACAGTTATAATACACTGTATTTACCACAGTTCCTATATGCTAATTGTATGCTGGTATGCCAGACAGTGTGCTCCCTCCTTTTGTGAATGGCTCCTTGCTGAATTATTGGGTTCACAACTCTGGGATGCACCTGTGTTCTGGGAGTGGCACTAAACCTGAGAGGAATGTGAGCATCATTGCCAGCACCCCCAAATTTCACTTGGTACTCTCTACTGCTGAAGGACAACAATCCTGAAACACGTGTCTAGTGCAACACAGCACTGGCTTCACCAACAATGGTGAATACTAAAGACTTTCAACTGAAGTGAGTGTTATCATACACTATGTTTACCACAATGCATCTGGGCTAATTGTGTGCCGATATGTCAGGCAGTGTGGTCCCTCTTCCTTTTCTCAATTAGGGCCAGTGCCTTGACCAACGTTTGCGTCCAATCCCAAAACATCTGGGAGTGCTAATGCCAGGTGGGCCGAGTGGGCCAAGCATACCAAAACAAATCACGCAAGGCCACAGGCGAAGCTGATGTCTTGCATGGAGTGGTAGCAAGCTTGATTGTTGGGACTGAGCCCTTATGGATGTCTCTGACTCAAGGTCCCTCATTATGGATGATTGACACTGCCATACCCGTAGCAAATATGGAGAGAACGTTGATGACGGTGTACCCTGGAGCCAGCATGAGTGGTCTTCCACCGACTCCCTATTGGAACAATGGGCTTCTCTGAGCCAGGAGCTGGCTGCCTCAGTCCCTGCCCTCACCACTGGATCACAGGCCAGTGAGACAGAAAGCAGAGATGCTCACTTGGTAAATCTGGGAATGGGGTCAATGGTCATGGAGGCTGGCAAGCGAGACTCATGCGTGCCTGGAAAAGGTCTGGTTGCTAAACAAGGAACTGACCAGGACAAAAGAAGCTTTGACAGGTCCTTTCCGGTTGAGGGGGAGCCTGGTCTTGGGTCAGGTACAGATTTTAGATCTTATGGTAGGGGCGGGTGAACCTAATTCCCACGCCTCAGCATACCTCTGGGTCTGGGACATCCTCTGGCTTGAAGGATCAGTCAGATGGTAGCCATGAAGATGGCTTATGCAGGAGGCTGCAGCTTGACAAAGTTCTGATGTGCTCTAAAACTCTAACCATAGAAAAAAGGCCAATCATTGCAAAAATAAAGCCCAGGGTGAGGAGAGAGGGCTTTTAAGTGTGGTAAACCCTGGTTCTTACACCGAAGTGGAAGAACGTTTCTTCTCACTCTCTGATGTATCAGCTGATGACTCAGAGGTGGCTGGCGACTAGGCATCAGACAGTCTTGCTACAGACATAAGTGACAATCTCTGAGTCAGAAGACTAGATTGGACACTCTGGATCTACTATACAGAGGGTGCCATTAAAATCCTCTCAGAAGGGTGGTTCAAGAAATGAATTGAAGTGGGATTACTCAGTGTCTCAACATGCCGAGTCTTACCGACAGGACTGGAGGAGGGGAATTTCCATAACCTTGGAGGCAATCTATCAGAGTTCCATGGTTCACCAGGAAGAGGTTAGTGCTAGCAGTCAGAGGACTTGGGCAGTTACAAGGAAGCTGTAGGGGACAATAGGGAAAATCTCCAAAACCTGTTCTGTGAAATCACAGCAGTGGAGGGCCGGGTCGCTGTACTTGAATCATAACTTATCTCTGTGAGAGAACAGACTGTGACTCATGAGGCCCAACTCATAGATGTTCAATGGTAGAAGGAGTATTTTGGGAATCATCAATGCAAGAACAATTTAAGGGTTTGTGGGATCAGGAAGGGTGTGGAAGGTGATGATATGAGGGGGTATCTCATCAAGGTGCTATACCACGCAAGGTCTAGAATCGCTATCTTAGGTTTCTATAGCAACTTCCTTCTCAGGCAAGCAGTCTTCAAAAATGTGCATCCATATCTGAAGCATACGTGTGATGGCCGTGTTCTTTTTTGCAAGATCGGATTTTTGCCATATAACGGATGCAGAGTGAGGCAAATGATAACATCTTTCCAGGGCAAAAGGGCCCAAGAGTTCATGCTCAACCCTCGAATCTTAAAAATAATCTACAATGAAAGGATATGTAGGATCACTTCAGAAGTAATACTTGGACAGTCTACATTTTAATTTTTTTATTTTGAAAGTTTTATATAGCGCGAACAAGATCTTTGCAGATAACAGAGCGCTTTACACAGGCAGGTGGAAGATCATCAAGTTCATGTACATAGCAAAAATATTACGTATAGTACAGGTATGAGGTAGCAGGGCATAGTTGGAGCGTATGACAACAAAAACGCTGTAAATATACAAAGATAGAGAGAAAGAAAAAAAAATAGACTGATATGAGGGAGCAAAGGATCTAAGCACTTTAGACTACTATAAGTCAAAACACACGTGCAGAGGAATATATAGGCTATATCATAATAAAATACTGGAATACTGTTCGCAATGTAGGTCAAACGCATTGTTCAAGTGTATTTAGCCATAAGGATACTTTTGACTTCTTTCTTAAAAAGAAGGGAGGAGGAGGAGGAGATGAACCTCGTTTCAGGAGGAAGTGCGTTCCAGATCCTGGGCGCCATTCCAGAGAAGGAGCGTTTGTAAGTTTTTTCCTCCCGGAATCTTCGCGGTTTCAGCAGAAGATTGTTTGTGCTCCTGGTAGTTCTGGACCCGCCGGAAATTGTCAACTTATGAGTGAGGTAGCTGGGTGATTTCAGGTGAATAGCCTTGTGCGTCATGCAGGCAATTTTCAGCTGTATTCTGGCTTCAAGGGGCAGCCAGTTCAAGGATTTGAAGTCAGGGGAGATATGCGAGTGTTTTTTTGATCCAGTGATGAGTCTCGCTGCCGCATTTAGTGACGCTCTGAGGGGTGCAGTTGTCGTTAGGGGGAGGCCGCAGAGGGCCAGGCTGCCGTAGTCTATGCGAGGGATGACTAGAGCTTGTACTGCTGTTTGGAAGTCTTTTGCTGGAAGGAAGGGTTTCAGTTTCCTCAAGGTATTTATTTGGAAGTTCGCCCCCTTAGTAGCCTTGCTGATATGGTGCTGCATGTTGAGGTTGGTGTCAAGTGTTATGCCTAAGGATTTTGCTGAGTCCACGATGGTCGGTTGGACATTGAGTGCTGTTAGGTGCTTAAGCCATGTTTGTGCGGAGGATATTTTCGAGGGAGGTGAGATTAGGAAGAACTCAGTCTTCATAGCATTGAGTTTGAGGTGGTTATCGGCCAGCCAGGCGTGGGTGCTTCTGATCGTTGAGTTCAGACTCAGGATGTCTTTGGGGGAATGTAACTTGAGATATATTTGAGTGTCATCGGCGTACATGTGAAAGTGTACATTGGATGCTTGTAGCAGGGTGGTAAGAGGCTCCATAACTAGGTTGAACAAAGTAGGGGATAGGCAGGATCCTTGAGGGACACCTAACGATACCGGTACTGGGGAAGACATCAGGTTTTTGCTCTTGAATTTTTGAGTCCTGTTGTGTAGGAAGGAAGTGAACCAACGAAGCACAGTCCCAGAGAAGCCCATTCTTGTCTTTAGGAGATCGAGTAAGTTCTCATGTTTCACTGTGTCGAATGCTGAAGAGAGATCAAGAAGGATGAGGAGGCAGGTATTATTTTGATCTAAGATTTGGATGGCGTCGTCAATTATGTGAGTCATAGCGGTTTCAGTGCTGTGCCCAGCTCGGAAGCCTGATTGGTGTGGGTTGAGGAGATCAAACTGTTCTATGTCTCCCCGACCCGCTGACGCCCAGGTATCCAGCAACGGACTAGTGTTGCATATGTTTTAAAAACTGTGATTACTACAGTAAAATTGAATTGATGTGATTACTACAGTAAAATTGAATTGATGTTTGATTTTTAAATCGCGCCGTATTTTAAACGCTACATTAGTCCTTGCTAAAAGCGCTACACGCTACAAGCCTAAAAGTAACACTCATCTGACCTGGGCTCGATCTTCCGTCCTGCCCGCCCCGGTCCGACTCGGCAACCAGTGCCGTTGAGCGGAGGGCGGGTCAGGCAGAGCCAGGTTACTTCCGCATTCACAGAGCGGTCAGCGCTCTAATTGCTGCACCTTTGAGGGGTATTTAGGCAGCGAGGAGCAGGCGGTGAATCGCGGTAGGGAGGATGGTGAGAGTGTCTCCCCGACCCGCTGACGCCCAGGTATCCAGCAACTGACTAGTGTTGCATATGTTTTAAAAACTGTGATTACTACAGTAAAATTTAATTGATGTGATTACTACAGTAAAATTGAATTGATGTTTGATTTTTAAATCGCGCCGTATTTTAAACGCTACATTAGTCCTTGCTAAAAGCGCTACACGCTACAAGCCTAAAAGTAACACTCATCTGACCTGGGCTCGATCTTCCGTCCTGCCCGCCCCGGTCCGACTCGGCAACCAGTGCCGTTGAGCGGAGGGCGGGTCAGGCAGAGCCAGGTTACTTCCGCATTCACAGAGCGGTCAGCGCTCTAGTTGCTGCACCTTTGAGGGGTATTTAGCCCCCTCGTCACAGCAGGCGCGCAGCGAAGCGCCTGAGACGCGCCAGAGAGAAGCCCGTCTGAGCCCGTCCGCGACAGGACGGGGCTAGGGGCAATGGAAGCACCATCAGTGGTTACTAAGGTATTTAGACGGTCTTACTCCCCGCAGTCTCTACTGCGCCTACGCTCTAATTTGTTAACATCTGATTGCAAGTTACCACTCTATGGTCTCCCAGAAGGGCCATTCTCATGCAGATCCTGCCAAACACAATTTCTGACAGAAAAACTGTCCCTTCAGCAGCGCCCTAGTAATACTCCTATAGCTCCGATTCAGGGAGGAAAGATTCTACTGTGCAATGTTAGATCTCTAGTCAAACACTCTTTTGAGGTTTGGGATCTTATTTCCACACATAAAGCAGATCTTTGTTTTTTAACAGAGACCGGGCTTAAACCCCATTCCACCCCCGCCATTACTCTTGGAATACCGGAGGGTTACAAAATTGTCAGATTAGATCGACCTAAAAAAATTGGTGGTATAGCAATTGTATTTAAAAAGGAGATCTCCATTTCGGTCATTGATCAATGTTGTAATTCGACCTTTGAAATGTTGATTTTCAGGATTGGCTCATCCACTAAATATAGTAGGAAAGGAGCTTTGGTCTACCGTCCGCCAGGCCCCTTAAAAAACATGTCCAAACAGTTAGTGGAAGCATTAACTCCCCATGTGTGCCAAGATAAAGAATTCCTGCTACTTGGTGACTTTAATATTCATAGTGAGGAGAAGACTAATAGTGAGACACAGTCCTTCCTAACTGATATATCCCTTCTAGGACTAAATCAATGTAATAGCGGATCAACACACCAAGCAGGACATACCTTGGATATGATAATATCTAACTTCCCTGGTATCAAATGCTGTGCACCTAAACAATATCCTTGGACTGACCATTTTGTGCTTGAGTTCTCCATGCCGATGAATGACCTCCGACCTATTTCCCACATTCAAATTCCACCCAAACGTAGGCAGTGGCACAAAATAACCAATGTTAATTTTGTACAAAAATACCTCCCTCCTCCAATTGTTTGTACAGATGATATTAACATTGCTCTTTTAAATTGGGATCTTGCAGTTGATGCTGCAGTACAACACATTGCCCCGATAAAGACTTTTAAAACTAGCCTTGCCAGGAAACAAGAGGTCTGGTATTCAGAGGAACTACGCAGTCTCAAACGCCTGGCTAGAAAGTCTGAAAAGACATGGAGAAAATCCTCCAGGGAGGAAGATAAAATCTATTACAGAAATAATCTCAACATCTATCATAAAGCCATACGATCAGCACGGAAAAATCATGTTACTGCTCAGTTAGAAGCAGCTGGCAATGATTCAAAAGTTTTATATCAGATTGTCAACACATTTCTGAAACCAACAGCTTGTGAAAGTGCTGACATGGCGTCACAACATCTCTGTGATAGCATTTCCTGTTTCTTTTCAGAAAGAATTGATGCCATATATAACAAAATAGAGGCACTTAGCCCTGATATAATTAGCCAAGATAACCACACTTTGACACAGACAGCACCCATCAATATCTACTCCTTTAATGATTTTCCCGAAATATCGCTGATAGAGGTTCAGAAACTGTTTTCTGATATCAAAAGTGGAAGCCCGGCAGACCTGCTCCCAGCCAGACATATGGGTCCGCTAGGGAGTACACTAGGTCCTGATGTTCAGAGATTGGTGTACTTATCACTTACATCTGGAGTTGTTCCACTGTGCTGGAAAAAAGCCCTAGTTAGACCCATTAGGAAGAATACATCTATTCCTTGGACCAACATGTCTAACCTGAGGCCCATTTCCCTTTTGCCATTTCTAGGGAAAATCATCGAAAAGCACACCAACAAGCACCTATCCACCTACCTAGAACAATCTGGTAGCCTTGATCCCTCGCAGTCAGGTTTTAGGGCTAAATTCAGCACTGAAACGGCCTTGCTGTCGATAACAGACGACCTACGGCTGTACCAGGACAGGGGTTACTCTGTTGTCCTGGTGCTGCTAGACTTATCGGCAGCGTTCGATACAATTTCCCACACCATCTTGATCGAACGACTGTCTGTGAGTGGAATCGGCGGTAGGGCACTGGACTGGATCAAAAGCTTTCTCTCCAACCGCACCCAATCTGTCACCATGGGTGAGTTCAAGTCGGAGGAAGTTAACATTACCAAGGGGGTCCCGCAGGGTTCCTGTCTGAGCCCGACCTTATTTAATACCTATGTGGCTCCCTTGGCAGATGTTACTAGAGCTTTTGGATTCTGCCCAGTGTCCTACGCTGATGATACGCAGCTGCTCTTCCCTTTTAAACAACTTACCCCGGAAATTATACAATCTTTTTCCGATGGGATGAAGGCAGTTGCAAGGTGGATGTCTTCCAACTTTCTTCAATGTAATGTTGGAAAGACAGAGGTGATGCTCTTCGGGGAAGCCAGGGTCCAATGGTCCCCCGATTGGTGGTCTCCTGATTTGGGCCCAGTTCCTGAGCCTAAAACAATAATCAAGAACTAGGGAGTTAGATTGGAGCCGGAGCTGACCATGAAGCAAAATGTCAATACTACTGTGGGATCTTGCTTCCATGTGATTGGTCTCCTCCGTAGAATCTTTCCCTTCCTCCCTGACTCCCATAGGAAAACCTTAGTTCAGGCTCTGGTTATCAGCCGGCTTGATTATTGTAATGGTCTTCTGGCAGGTGCAAGTGAGGAGGTTTTGGATCGTCTACAGGTGGTGCAAAATACAGCAGCTAGGTTGGTGCTAAATGCACCCCCCAGATCCTCCTCCAAACCGTTACTTCATAAACTTCACTGGTTACCAATACGCCAACGAGTGAAGTTCAAGACCTGCTGCATTATTCATAAAGGCCTCAATCAATTAGGACCAGAGTATTTGGCGAATAAATTTGTTCCTTATGTCCCCACTCGTGCCCTTAGATCCAGCGACCAGTTGTTATTGAGTGTCCCTAAGATAACTAAATCTAGGCTAGGTGGCAGGGCTTTGTCTGTAGTAGGTCCCAACCTTTGGAACTCACTCCCGCTCTCATTGAGGCAATGCCATAACCACCTTCAATTCAGAAAATACTTGAAAACTTTTCTGTTTAGTTTATTTTAACTAGCACCTCTGTAGGCTTATAGGAGCTTCACAGCACTTTTTAACTTCATTGCTTCTTTTATCAGTTTCTGTACCGGTTGTCTGCAGCGCGGAGATACTCCTACGGGAGTTTATTCATAGCGCTATATAAACATGCAAATAATAAATAAATAATAATATGTGCTTTGTCATTTGTAGTTGGACGCATTTTTCTAGGAGTTTGGCGAGAGTGGGAATGTTGGTAATCGGACGGTAGTTGTTTAGATCAGTGGGGTCGGCTGTTGGTTTCTTCAGTAAAGGTGTAACTTGTCCAACTTTGAGGGAGTCCGGGATGGTTCCTTGTTGTAGTGAGCTATTGATAATTTTAGTCCAGAGTGGGAGTAGCAGAGGGATGAAGTCTTTTACGGCGTTAGCAGGAAGAGGGTCAGTGAGGTGATTGGATGGTTTTAGGGTGCTGAGTATTCTGTCAATTTCTTCTTCAGAGTAGGTGTCAAAGGATGACCAAGTCGCATTGTTTTTTAGTTTATTGGGAGTTATGCAGTTGGGTATTGAGTAAAGGCTTGCGTCATTGAGGTCTCTCCTTATATTGTCAGTTTTTTTGCTAAAGAAAGCTGAGAAATCTTCACAGGAAGGAGTAGTGCTCATACTGTCGACAGCTGGGGGTTGTTCCTTAGATTGAGATCGGATTAGCTCGAACAGTTTACTTGGACGGTTTTTTGCTTGGTCTAGCTGGAGTCTGAAGAACTCTGATTTTGAGCGCTTTATTTTCCTGAAATATGCATTTCTCTTTTTCCTCAGAGTTTTAAGATGCAGTGCCGAGGGAACTGATCTCCAGGTTCGCTCTGCCATTCGCATAGCCCGTCTCTCTTCATTGAGACTCCCGTTGTACCAGGGGTTGAATATCTTAGTGGATACTCTTTTCAGTTGCATTGGAGCTGCCTCATTGATTATTGAGGCCATGGAGTTGAGATAGTGGTCAGTTAGGTCCTGGACGTCAGTAGCGTCGGTAGGGGGGAGTAGGAGATTGCAGCTGTTAGGGGGTAGAGAGTTTGGATTGAGTTTCTTCATGTCTCTTTTCCAAACTTTGGGCATGGCGTATTGCACCGGGATGAGTTTTACTTTTTCCTTGATGAGGAATGTGATAATATGGTGGTCTGACCAGTCACAAGGTTGGATTGAGTCAAGTTGAGTGGTGCCTTCTTTGGAGATGACCAGGTCAAGGATAGAGCCTTTGTCATGTGTTGGAGTGTTGCAAATTTGCGTGAGGTCAGAAGCGATAAGGACATTTTTGAGGCTATTAACTACTGCGTCACTGCTATCATTCCAGTGGAGATTGAAGTCACCAAGATAAATTTGTGTGTTTTGCCGTCCAGCGTTGATAGACATTGTGTACATGAGTTGTTGGGAGAAGAGGAGGTTGTCCCCCTGGGGGTGGTACATGATGTGTAGTGAACATACAGGTTTGTTCTCACTGATGACATCAAGGCAGAAGTATTCACAGGAGGTAAGAGAAGGGGCGGTGACTTTATTAATAGAGAGGTTGCTCTTGTAAATGCAGGCGATTCCGCCGCCAGTCTTGTTGGACCTGTCAAGTCTAGTGATGCAGTAGTTGGGGGGGACTAGGATATCCATGATAGGATTGGAGGATTCAGTTAACCATGTTTCAGTTAGTATGGCCACGTCAAGGTTCCTAGACAGGATGAGGTCAGCGACCTCCGTCAAGTGTTTTTGGGCCGATCTACAGTTGAGAAGTGTGCATTTGAGTCTGGGGGTGCAAGGGGATGTGGAGGGGTCCATAGTGAGAGGGACTTTAGTGAGGTTGTCGGGAACAGAGCCTCTGTTGCTATGCGTGGGGTGCCTAATAGGGTTGGAGAGAATCATAGGGATGGAGATGTGCGTGGTGGCTAAGCTGTTTTGGGTTGCCGGGGCATATGTGCTGAGTAGGGTGTGTATATCGCGGTCCGAGAGAGTCTTGATTGCGCGCTGGGGGCGGTTGGCGGTATTGCGAGAGGGAATAGAGGTCCCAAGTATGGGGTGCCTAGGATGTGGGGGGGAGTTGATAATTCGTTGAGACATGGTGGAGAGGGGGGGGATGCTCGGTGTGCGTGAGGAGTGACTCTTTGAGCGTGTGGAGATCTTCTTTCACTTGGAGGAGGGTGGTCATGATTGCGTCCAGCATGCCGTTGGGTATGGGGTTAGAGTTATTGGAAGGGTAATCAGTAACAGGAGGGGTGAGGCAAATGCGAGACGTGTGGAGACTGGTCGAAGCGGGGGGCAAGTGTAGTATTGGGGAGTGAGAGTGGGGGGGGAGATGTTGAGGGGGGAGTGGGGACCAGGAGTGGAGGGGGAGCTAAGGGTGGGGAGTGAACTGTTGAGGGACGAGTGGAGGCTAGGAGTGACGGGGGTGCATGGGGTGGGGGGGGAGGTGTTGAGTGTTGGGTGTTGGTCTGGAATGCGTTGAGTGCCGAGAATGGGGGGGGCGCTGTTGGGGGAGGAGTGAAGGCTAGGAGTGGCGGGAGTGCAGGGAGTGGGGGGGAGAGGTGTATGTCAGGAGTTGTTCGAGTGCAGAGAGTAGGGGGGGAGATGTTGAGGGAGGAGTGGGGGCCCGGGGGGGGGGAGCAGGGAGTGGTGGGAGAGAGGGCACCGTTGGAGGGGAAGCTAGGTGCGGCGGGAGTGTAGGGAGTGGCGGGGGTGGAGATATAGAGGGGGGATTTGGGATGGCATAGAGTCGGGTTGTGAGGGTCAGAGGCGGTGAGTCGTTCTGCGACGTTAGTTGGAGGTGAGGAGTTCTGGTTCAGTTGGATTGGGGTATGTGTGGAGGGCCAACCATTGGGGACATTCAAATGACACCTAATTGTTAATAAATGATATCCCACAAGCTAAGCAGCCAGGGGGAGCAGCTGGTTAGGATGGGTCTTTGAATGAGCCGAGCAGTTGTGAGCAGAGTTGATGATTTTTCATTTTTGAATTGAGTATTACCTTTATAACCTTATGATTGGTGGCCACTCTAGGGAGAGGGGTGGAGAGTATCTGCTTCATCATACAGACTGTCTGTGGAGGGTCTGGCTGCTTCAACAGGGAGCCATGTATGTGGTGGGGATGCGGTAGGGAGCAAAATGAGGAGCAAATAAATGTGTCTGAGTATCTCATTGTCACAATGGGCACAATTTGCTATCATCTGGTGCAGGGTTGTATTGGATGTGTTCAATGTGGTCTAGAAAAAGTGTGTCAGTATGGGGTACCACATTTCTCCTCCATCTCTACTTGACTGGGATCGTTTGCTAATTTTTCCTCTTTAGATTACTGCATGTATAAGATAAGTAAAGGCTTGATTAATGTCCAAGGCTTGAATGAAAGGACTAAGCAGGCCAGGGTGGCTGAAGGATTGAGAACACAGGAGGTAGATGTAGTCTGCCTTCAGGAAATACATATTCTTGCTCAAAAGAAACACCTGTTTGGGACTCTTGGACTCCGCATATTGGCATACACTATACAGGAGTTCACAGTGCGGGGTGATGATTTTAGCTACAGGGGACTCTTGGGTTGTCAATTGGAGCACTTTAGACAAATATGGTAGATAGGTTTTAGTTAAATGTCAAATATCAGAATGTAAATTTGCTATACGCTCTGTTTATGGATCTAACTTTGATGAGGCGGAACGTATGGAGTTTTGGGAGGTAGACCTGGCATCTTGGTCAACACCCATAGTTGTTTGTAGAGATTTAAACTGCCTTATGGATACTGTGCAGACATTCACACAGGATTATGGCGGTTAGAAGCCAAAGGTTTTTCGGGCTATAAAACATCTTATGGAGCTGTAGATGGTTGGGCGGGGCCAAATAGCCTGGATCCAGTGTATACATTATTTTATTTTCCTCACAAGAAGCATGTTCATTTGGACTGCTTACTGGTCTGATATTGTCTCTTGAAAGAGGGTCATGTGGTGAAATATCCAACGGTTATCTCTGACCACATTCTTCTGATCTTTGAATTTGGTCTTCCTGCAGGGGTTCAGTCATGACAATCATGGACATTTGACAGGGTGCTACTCCTGACCCTGACTATATCAGACACATGAAGGAGTGGATGAAGGATTTTCTAAGTAGGAACAGAGGTATTGCATCATCAGGGATGGTATTGGATATTCTATAAGTTGAGATTGATGGGAAACACTTAGTTTTAGTATTCATAATTAGAGAGCGAAACACAATAAAATCAAGGTACAATATAATAAACTGGCTTGCCTAGAATCGCTCCATGGAAGGGCAATTAGGAATGGACACGTGAACCATGATATCTTACAAAACATTGAAGCAATCAAGGCAAGCATGAACAGCCTATATGCAGGAAGGGCTGCAGAGAATATCAGCTACATAAGGCAGAAAGCTAGGAATAAAGCAACAGTGTAGGGAAGTTGTTGGCCCTAAGAGCAAGACAGGAGTAGGGTTGGAATGGCATAAATGCTATACAAGATTGTCAAGGTCTTATATTTAGTAATCCAGAGGCCATCACAAGCGCATTTGCAGATTTGTATAGAACCTTATGTCAGGAGGACCTGGTTGCATCACATAATTCTATCAAGCAATACTTGGATCAAGCTAGGATAGCAACTTTAGGTGCAGATGATCGGCTAGAACTTGATTCCCATTTTACTAGGGAGGAAGTAAAAGAGGCATCCAATTCTCTGGCACTTGATAAGGCTGCTGGGCCAGATAGGATCCCATTAAAGTTATATTGTAACTTTTTCTCTGCCCTTTAGGTCGATCTGGTTGCAACTTTCTTGGATGCATAGTGGGGACATGCAGTGCCTGCATTGTGGGCACTTACCAATATTGTGTTTTTTAAGATAAGAAAACCACAGTTGAACCCTCAATCTTAGAGGCCTATTTAGCTTATTAATAGCGACTCCAAAATATATTCAAACAATCTAGCAACCTGATTGAGCAGGGTCAGGGTCATTGACTTATTGCTATCTCCATGGCAGTATGGGTTTGTCCCAGGTCAGAGCACACCAGACCATATCAGTCGACCAGGCCTGCTGTTTGATATAGTGAAGAATAGGAAGATCATATGGCAATGATACTGCTAGACGCAGAAAGGCCTTCGACCAGGTCACTTGGATTTATCTCTGGAAGGTCTTTGACAGTTCAGGTGTGGGACCATATGCCATCCATACCATGCATTGTAATCCAATGGCAAAACTACAACTGATGGGGGAAACAGCATTTACAACGCTGTCTCCACAGCGCAATGCCATTACAACGTGGTTGTTACAACAACCGCATTGTTAGTATGCAATACCATAATATCGCAAGTCATTACAACGACTTGCAGTAGGGGGCGCACTGGTATTGGATACAAAATCCAACACCTTCCCTGCTGCTGCTCAAACTGGAGTAGGAATTGTACATAATACTATTCCTAAGTCCTGCGCACCCCGTACTGCAAGTCGTTGTAATGACTGCGATGTAATGGTATTGTGTACTAACAACGCGGTCGTTGTAACGACTGCGTTGTAATGGCATGCGATCAAATCGCATGTGTTGTAAGGAGCTATATTACTGATGGGTAGTGAATTCGATATTATACAGATTACCAGGGGGACAAGGTAGGGTTATCCCTGCCATGCTCTCCACTATTATTTGCTCTTTATATTGATCCCCTTTTGCAAAAATGTAGCTATCAGCCCGGTGGTTACAAATGGCATTGTGACAAAAATATTTGCATATGTGGATAATATTGCCATTATCGCTATATATCCTGATCAAGCCATCCGGGTGGTAGTAATGGAAACTGGCAGTTTTGGTCAGATCCCAGAATGTTTTTTAAGTAATGGCAAGACCCAAATTGTGTGCAGTGACAATGTCTGCCTTAATGATCATCAGAAGACTGATAGAGCAGTATACCTGGAGTTAATATTACCCCCTGGGTGGGTAATGTCATCCCAACAAACTGTGATCCCATACTGATTAAAACAAGAGCGACTTGGCACAGATACACAATCTTGATTTAACAATTATTGGGATATGCAACGACATTGATATGTTGGTACTTCCAAAAGGTCCTTTATTTATTCGGGGCAATGCCATTATAGATAGGGCAGGATTGGTGTAGGAAGCTGGAGACTCTCTGTAATAATTGTATTTGGGAACATAAAAGGGCAAGAAGAGCCCTGAGATATCTAGCTATGTCTTTAGACAGAGGAAAGAGCTGCACCAAATTTTAGATATCACTATTAGGCATCCATGCTGCAACACATGTATTTAGTGATCACTGGCTCCCATAGCACCTTTCTGAAATCAGAGTGCTTGCCAAGTATATTCAAATTAACTCTGGGCAAAGAAACAAGAGGGTGTGCTTGAAAAGGGAAACAGCAAGTACGAAGACGGCCAAACCATGCGTTGCCTTTGCAACGTGGTCGGAACAATGAATGGATCTTAACAAAACATTCCTTTATCATGCATGTTTTTTCAAAGATATGCCTTAGGTAAGGGGTGTTCAACTATAAAAGTCCAAAACTTTCCCTACTGTTGTGCAGACTGGAGTTCAAAAAGTGAATTATATTGTTCCAAAGTCCAGCACTTTCCCCAAGACAAGTCGTAGTAAAAACTTGCCTGATAAAGGAAAGCATGGTTAAGATGAATTTGTTGTTCTAACTGTGTTGTTAAGGTACGCATGGTTGTGTCATTCAACCATTTGAAAAGTCTAGGAATCTAGCACCAGATGTACAAAGCTTTTTTCCAGTTCCAAATGGCCTGAATCGCAGAATCAGGCCATTTGTGAACTGAAAAATGCCTTTTTAAATGCACAAAATGCGATTTGGTAACTTGGTACAAAATTTCATTTTGCATTTGCAATTCGAAATTTGGAAGGGGAGTGTTTAGGACGTTTCTTCCAAATATTGAATAGGTATTGTATGTATTACTGTTTAGCAACTGAATTTCAATCACAAAACCGTAATACTTCACCACTGGTCTAAAACTGGTGGTATCCCATTCGCAAAGAGGAAAGAATCACCAACGGATACCTTGCCTTTTGAGAATGTAAATAAAAAATATTTTTAAGAGCAGGCAGTGGCCCCACAGACCACTACCTACTCTTTAAGAATAAAACTTCAAGGTTTAATTTTTCCTTTTTAAAAGTATTCTATTTACCTTTGAGGAAAATGGGCTGCATGAAAAAAAAAAGATTGCTTTTTCAAAAAGCAATCACAGACATGGTGGCCTGCTGAGGTCAGAAGGCTACCATGTCTGTGATGGCTGTAATTACTAATGGGTCGCAAACTGCAACCTACCTCACTATTATTCATGACGTAAGTTAATTTGAGACCCAGTACGAATCCCTACATAAAACTTCATTGTGAGTGGGATTGAATGACACGAGGACGCTAATGTGTTTTGGGAATACTGTTTTATTGTTTTAAGCAGTTTCTTTTGCCATGGACTGGGGCGATAATAGGGTAGTGATGCCTCTTGATCCGTCTCAGGAGGAGGATTCCCTCGTATGGCCCGTCTTTGTTTCTCCAGGATGCCCCAGGTTGGGTTGTCAGCAGAAAGGATAAAAAAGAAAAGAATACTGGGCTTTTAAATCTGGAGCGCTCTGTTGTGGTACACAAGGATAGGGGGTGAGGATTAAGCATGGGCGGATCTAGCGGATCTCGCGTACGCGAATTTGCAGATTTACGGATTCGCAATCCGCGAAGATACGCGAACTCTCGCGGATTTGCGGATTTTCCCGTTTTTTGTGTTGGCGAGCGTTCGCGCCGATTTTGGGACAATTTCGCAATTGCGAACTTACTTTTCGGCACGCAACGGCCGCGACTATGTTGTTTCTACGTCTGGTTTATCATCACAGGTTCACAGCACCCTCTGTTTCACCACTGCCACCCTCTGGGACACCCATGCCACCCTCTGGTACATCCTCACTGCCACCCATTAGGTTTGTTTATCACTGTAGTTTATGGGGGGTGAAAAAAGCAAGCACACCTCCCCTACTTCAACTGCCATGAATTAATTTGGGGTTGATTAATGTGTCAGTTATTTAGAAAGTTCCAGTCTGGCTGGCACCTGCTTCCTTCCTTATCTGTAATTTGCTTTCTGTTGCAGTGAATTTTTTTTTCACAGGACCTTTATGGTCTACTTGTAGCTATTCTATGAGCCTGCTGTTTGGGTCATAGCAGGGTCATAGAATAGTTGCAAACTCTGGAGGGGCCCCTCAGGAAGCACTACAGTGAATGTTACAAATGTTAAGTTTGAACTTTTGCACCTGCTCATTGCTTTCAGTTTAGCAAAAATCGTTTTTTCTGCAATTTCGCGCTTTTTTTGGGGCCCGAATCCGTGCGAGATCGATTTCGGAAGCCGCGAATGCTTGCGAATACACTAATTTTTTTGCGACGTGTATGTTCGCGTGCTTTTGTGCGTGTTCGCGAGGCGCTTGTAGCTATACGTTTGCCAAGTTACCCTAGCGGTCGTACACGGGCGCGGCCATCTTGTTTGCGTGACGTAATTCCGTTTCCGGCCGCTATGTGTAATCTCGCAAACTGTGCTGCTCGCTAGTACAATTTCGCGCGTGCTCGCGAGGAAAATCTCGCGCGAACTTACCCACGCGGTCGTGAACGGGCGCGGCCATCTTGTTTCTCATTCATTGCTATGGTTCTGGGCATGCTTTCTGTATCCTCTCTGAATCTCTGCCATCCTTTGCTTGTTTGAAGTTTATTTAATCTATTTTACTTATTATCTATCCCTCTATTTTTCTAGCTGTATATTTTTGTGTTTTCTGCTACTTTTAGTTACTTTTAAACTACTTTTTTAAACTCTTTTCTTTTCTTCTTCACTATTCTATTTCTTCTTTATCATTTAACTTTATTTCTGCCCAGACCATGGTAAAGGGAGCCGGGAAGCACCCTGAGAAGGGGAAGGGTCCCGCACCCCATGCCCGGCTCCCATGCGGGCGTTTGAGGGGGGAGCAAGTGGTGCCACGGGAGATCTTTAGCGCGGAGGAGGTGGCCGCACTCATCTTCCACGTCCAGCGCCGCCTCCCCAAGACGATCCTGGGAGGCGGCAAGATCGCAACTGGCTATGGCATCCGGGAGCGCCGGAAGCGGTGGGAGAAGGTGTGCCGGGCCATGTATAAGCTCTCTGGGGTCCGGCGCACATATAACCAGGCCACCCACCGCTGGACCGATGTCATGGACCGGGAACGGGACTTGCTGGACGCGCTCGGCGTAGAGGTCCCCGGGCTTGGTGAGTAGTAGTAGCTATTCATCACTACTCTGTTTTATCCGGCTCTGTTATTTGCAAATCTTTGTTATTTACCAAGAGCAATAATGCTGCCGATTACATTGTAGGTAAATTATATTTCAAAATCTTCTATGCATTTCAGGTGCACTGCTCTCCTTCTCAGTAGCCTTGCTTGCTACTATGCTTATTTGTTTTGTAAATTGTGTTCATTTCATTGGCCTGAGAAATTATGTATGAGTGTAGTGTAAAGATAAGAACTGCGTAATGCTAGACACTAAGGGTCATATTTTCAATTACCGGCGCATCCCTGCAAAGTAGCAGGGATGCGGCAGTAATTGTGTGCCATGCCACCACCACCCATCGGCCCAAAACGTCACAGAAGCCTTACGCATCTGTGCCGTAAAGGCGGCGCATTGCTGGAGTTGCGTGCCAACGATGGCGCAGCTCCAGCAATGCTCTGGGGTACCCTATCTCCCCAATGCTGCATCAAGCCGTACGTCGGCTTCAAGCGCGCAGGGTTTGACTCATGCATCATTGTCTTAAAAGTGACTGATTGACATCTTGTAGATTTCCCTCAGCCACTTTTAGGATTCGTTCCTGCGCAGGTACGCCCTCCCTTGCGCCGGAACGCCCCCTGATGGCGCAGGGCTTTACAACGTGATGCATCGCCCATAATTTTTTTTTTTAATATATACGCCGCACCAACACCATGGCGAGTCTTTTGACGCAAGGGACTTCTAAATCAGCCCCAACAGACTGAAGTCCAGTCCTTCCTTTAGACACATGGCTATAAGAAGAAATAGTGGTGGTGGTGGGTGGATTGATAGTTTGAGTATTCACTGATCTGCAAGCAGGATGGACTTTGTCTGTCACTTCGCGTGCTGCGGACTGCTGCCTGCAGTGCCAGGCCTAGGCAAACCTCTTTAGTAGTCTGTTTATTGAGTTACATAGGAACTTTCTAAGTCAATGGTCCGCAAATCAGGCAATACGAATAACGTAGTATACCACATGAGATAGATCCCGTGGAATAGTTGTCTATCTATTTGCTATTTCTCCAAAAAATTTTGTTATTGTTCTTTTGAAATGGTTGATTTGGTTGACAAATCTCATCCATGTTTTCTGGTCTTTCTTTCTTTCATGTTGTACATCAGCTCCCCCCAAGGGCAAGAGGACACAGGAGGAGGAGGGTGCTGTTCAGGAGGATGCAGGCCAGGATCGGGCAGGCGAGGGCTCCTTTGCTGGCCCCAGTAAGTTTTAATTGTAATAAAGAGTACCTATTTTTTCCTAGCGTTCCTCATTCGATTTTTTCTAAATCGTCTTTGATCTTCTTGTAGACTGGATATAATTTCTTATCCTGGCTCGAATATGACTCCCTGTGGTATTACTAGATTATTCTTATTAGTCTGTCTGTGTAGCTAACTAAGATTGGACATTTGGCAATTCCATTGGACTCCCATTCTATTCAGCAATAGCTCTATGCACTGTCTCCTTACTGACTAGATAGTGTGGCAGAGTCATTTAGCTCCCGAAGTCACCGATGATTGATCCCCAATGATCTCTAGATTGTCGTACGCAGGACAAGAGAGTACGGAGTCACAGCACAGTCAAGAAGTGTCAGAGGCACTCATGCTTGCAAAAATTCCAAAACCTTTAGCTCATCCACTCTAGTCTGGAGGACCAAAAACCACAGAGTCTATTTAAGTTTAAAAGCTTTATTAAAAGTAAACACATTTATTAAAATCTACTTTGTCATAAAACTATTTAACTGAAAACGAAAAAGTGCTTAGTGCTGACGATTAATTGGACACATTTCTTGTGGTCGAGCCGAGCTCTCACCTGGTTTGAACTTGATCCTGGTCGTGTTCTTAGGAGTCAAGCTTCTGTCTGTTAGGAGAAAAAGTGGTGCGTGTTAAAAATAAAAAGCAAGCATTCATCAGTTGTGCATAAAAGTGCAGCAAGACAACAGCCTTCCCTGGAAAAAGGGACATTTTTACTTTAGAGTAGACAGTCACAAATTATTACATTGTATTCTGTTTTTTTAACATTTCTCCTAGACCAAATATTATATAGTAGTGAGTGGTGTATTCTAACATTCTTAAATGTACTTTGTAGGTGTAACATCTGGTGACGGGGCCAGCGCGGAGGTGGCGGTCATGGGCGAGGACTCGGAGGACTCTGGGGAGGAGGCGGTGCAAGAGCCGGCGGACGGTCCTGTGGGGGTTCGCACGGTGGTGGCGGGAACAGGTAAGCTATATATTCCTTACTTATTGAGATTGAAGACTGCATAGTGTGCTTTCTGCACGGGTGTATTACAAATCAACCAGGTAGTAGCCTCCTCGAAATGTACTTCGACTTAGCTGTGAAGTTTTTGGTGAGAAGAATCCCAATAAGTTCTTAGACGAACGTGATGGATGGGATGAACGAAAAGCGAAAGAAGGGTGTAAGTAAGTGGGACGCGAAATTGTATGATGGCTGGCAAAGAAAAACGATATGTGTTTGCTTGGCCCCCGAGGTGGCTGGGAAGGAAAGAATATGGTATGGTGCATGGCTGGGTCAATGATGAAGCAAGGATGGGTGGAAGGACATCAGCCTGGGTGGGTGAAACAGAAACTGTATGTGTGCGTATACTTTGAATGAATGGATGCCTGGAGCATGGTATTCTCTGACTCTTAGATAGCACATGTGTATCTAGAGAGAGTAGATGGTCGCTGGATGAACTAAGTGTTACCTTGAAGAGCATGTACCACCGCACCCGCACGTCCGTTCCAGTGTAGGGAAGGCAAGGAAAAGAAATTGTAAATGTGTCCAATACTACCATGAATAGTAGCAGTACTTTGTATTGCAACTGCAAGCACAGCATATATCTGGTTATTACGGTGGACACTCCGTACCTCTCTTAATAACTTTAGTTTAGTTGTAGTGCGTCATTCATGTGTGGGTGTATCACTGTTCACTCAATATTAAGCAAAGCACCTAAAGTCATCCCATATGTCATCAAATACGTCCCATGTGAAGTGATAGATAATCAAATTATTTAGCTTCTTCATTTTCCTTTTCTAGTACTCATTTGCACTGTAGGGTGAAAGGTAAATTAATTAAGCAGTAGCCCTTGTAACAGAGTATTCTCAGTGCCACCCGTAATAGAAAAGTAATAGCTTCACCACCCGCATGTACTGGACGGGTACAGTAACGCAAGTCTGTCTCACTCATCATGGTGTGCAACTGTTTTTCTCGGGTGCAAGTTCACTGTGCTGCCATTCTGCCGGCTTGCATAAGATAACGTACCAATTTTCCTAAACAAGAGAGAAGAAGAAGAATAAGACTGGTGTACTGTCATAGTCGACTGTAATGGAAGTCCATAGTGGTCGTAGAATTTGTTCATTAAACTACCTCTAATGTTAGAGCAAGGATGCAGAAGTGGGAGGTTACATAGATACTGTCCTCAATAGTTATGTACTGTGCTTTCAATTTGCTACTTGTACTGTGACCCAACTTTCGGCTCAATCACTTTGTGTTATTAATGCTAAGGAGCATTGGTTACAGACTATGTCTTTCTTTCTTCATATAGTTGCTCCTTCCAAATCAACATCACGGAGGGAGCAGGCTCGAATGGCCCGGCAACGGAGGCTGGATGCCACTGTCGCCGAATATCGGCGGCTGGTGGCCCTGGAGGAGGAGGAGGACACGCAGTCGACCGGTGCAACAACAACATCCTCGACTGGGACAGCTGCATCCTCCTCCGTGACCCCACGGGACGCCAGCATGCGCAGTGCTCCAGCGGGACCGAGCCGGACTAACAAAGCCAACCGCCACCGCCAAGCAACAGAAAGACCAGCTGCCCCCCACAGGAGCTGCAAGGCACGCCAACGCCGCCTAGGAGTCCGAATGTCCTACCTGGAGCAGGAGGTCCAGAACTATAAGAACTTGGTGGAGGGCCTCCGCTTCGAGCTTGCCACCCTCCGCAAGGAGTATGATGCCCATGCCGCAAAATGCACCAGCACCCTCCAGTAGTGGAGTGTCCCTTGCCCTTTTTTTATAGACTTTTGGGGGGTGGGATTTGGGAGTTGGGATCGTTTTGGGACTTTTCAAAGACAATCGTTGGGGTTAGGGTGGGTCTTGAGGGAGATTATTTTGTTAGGGCTACATAAATATACATTTTTAAACTTTATCTGACCATACCTGTTTTTTACTGCTTTTCAGTCTGGTGGGTGGGGGACGGGGGTGTAACAGTAAGTTTGTTTTCCTGAACAGTCGTAGGACTTTAGTAGTACTACCGTCAATCTCTCGTCTAGTCCTAAATAATACTCCATTATACTACCTCCCACCAAACGCTTATCTTACCTGTAATTTGTGTTAGAAATTAGGGCTAGGCCCAGGGCTGGCTCCACGTGAAATGGGGATTAACGTTGGCAATCCTGGGCGGGTGAAATTTCCTCATTGCGGTGGTACTAGTGGTGTGACACAGTGGCAGTTGCATGCCTATGGAAAAAAAGAAAACGAAACCTGGTTTGTCCTTACTGTAGCATTAGAACGGTTACGGTACGATCGAGAATATAGCAGGTGACAGTACACTAGAACAGTGCCATAATGTAGCCTAACAAATGGTAAAGTATTTGCTTGCAAGTATAACTAGTACTTGCGTTGAATTTATTTGACATTGGCTCCTACTACTAGAAGATATAGTACTGAAGCTGACTGAGTAAGTCTAGAAGATATCCTCGTATTCCTTCACCAGCCTGTTGCTATGACCTTATCCTCCCCAGCAAGTGTGTGGAATTATTGATGTCATTTTAGTCAGACATCAAGCAAAACAACACAGCCCGGGGGAAGAGGGTTAGGGTTTGGAAAATGGATGGGAATGGGGGTTTCTTTTTGGGTAGGTTTTGTTGAGAGAAGAAAAAAAAAGCACAGCCTGGACAAACAATAATTGAAGATAAAGAAATATTTGGGTACAAACTAAAGCTAAGCACATGCAGTCACACTCATAGAAGAAAACAATGGATACTGTATCTGTATTCTGTATGTTGTTGGAGTTGTCCTGTTGAATTTGGTAAGTAAGTTGCATGCAGCAAACAATTCCTCTTATTAGCGGCACTCCTCCATTCCAGCTGATGCTTCGTCCATCAATGTTGGTGACCACTGACAGAAGACACCCTGTCCACTGCCTGCTTGGCGGATGTGTACTGAAACCCGGCCTGTAATTATTGAACGGAAAACAGGAAGTGCTATTACAATACCACTGATAAATAAATAAAAGGTATGCACGCTGTGTGGTGCAAAAAGTCACACTTTGATTTCCCTAATAGACAGTAGAATATTTTTGAAATTGCGTGCTCTGTCTGAGTCACCTTTTTAAGGATAAATAAGTATGGCCAAAATATTATAGCGGATCTTTCCCCTCAAGGTAGGTGTACTGTAAACTGTGTTTTAGAACAAATTTTGACCTTCCCAGCAATGCTCCCACCAAGACCCTTACTAAAGCCAGTCGCAAAAATGTAGAAGACCCCCAATCAGATCTCCCAAAACGATGCCTAGCAGAAAAATGGAGACAAAACGTACTTTGAAAGTAACAGTAGGCCCAAATACAGACCGTGGATTGTATTCAAACCACTTGCAAGCAAGCAAAACTATCCATAGCCAGCATCGCTCCAACAGTGCTCTAAAACCCCAGAACTGCGATGCAATAGAACACCCCGAAACACATGCAATCCTGCTGCTAGGGCTAACCCTAACAAACCCTAACTTACAAAAAGTGCCAAAACTGGTGTTTCCTTATGGATTTTGTCCAAAACACTTCTATCCGGTATTAGACCTTCCCAGGAATGCCCCAGGCAAGACCCGGGCCGCCAACCCACCCGCAAAAAACCAGGCGACAACACCCCCAAACAGCGAAAAAGCTAAATCTCATACTTACAATATCTCTCGGCCTTCGGCCTCCAAACGCGCTGTGCAGCTAGGTCATCATCAATCATCATAACTCCTGTTTTCCACCACGGATTTCCTGAAAAGCAAATGCAATCAAGATTAGACTGTCGCAGCAGTGCTTCGACAGAGACCCCGGCCGCAACCCACCCACGAACAGCAGGAAGCCCCCCAAAATGCTACATTGAGCAAGATGTCAGAAGAAATAGCAAAAAAAAGGCTTTTCCTTAAGGATTTTGTCCAAAACACTTCTATCCGGCATTAGACCTTCCCAGGAATGCCCCAGCCAAGACCCGCCAACCCACCCGCAAAAAACCACGCGACAACACCCCCAAACAGCGAAAAAGCTAAATCTCATACTTACAATATCTCTCGGCCTTCGGTCCAAAGTAACGCGCTGTGCAGCTAGGTCATCATCAATCATCATAACTCCTGTTTTCCACCACGGATTTCCTGAAAAGCAAATGCAATCAAGATTAGACTGTCGCAGCAGTGCTCCCAGACCCCAAAACTCACCCACAAACACCCGGAACCCCGCCAAAGAGCACCTCAAAGGCAAGCAAGTCAGCAAAAACGGCAAGAAATTTCCACCTCATATTTGGTCCAAAACACTTTTATCCATTATTAGAGCTTCACAGCAATGGGCCCAAATCCGTCAACTCACCCGCAAAGAAGTAGAACACCCCCACAAGTACTGAGTCTTTCTTCATTGGGCGTAATCCAGCACTCTGCTTTGAGGGAAATCGCAGTCTGGAGGAGGAGGATAGAGGAGCATGTTCTTCAGAACTTGTGAACCTGAGGAATGTAGACTGCGGCACCTTCAAATCAATAAGCAAACAAGTGAAGACAGTTCTGCTGATGGTCTTGTTTTTGGGATTAGGTGATTAAAGTTTGAATTAAATTAACTGTGCAAAACAAAGAAAGAGAGACACACAGGAATAAAAGTGAATAAGGACGAAAAAGAAAGTTATTTATTCATTGTCTCATTTTCAGGGCTCGGTGTCAGGGAATAAGAAGAAGATTTCGTCATCATACTCTGCGAATTCAGGCAGGATGAGGTCAGTGCCACCGAACAGAGAACAAATCCCCTCATCTACGTTGCCGTCCTCCTCGTCTTCATGCGGCGTGCTTTCTCGTACTTTGTAATCTGGTGGTATGAGGTGCTGATTCATCTTGATCATTGTCAGCCGCTCCACATTTTTGGGCGAGAGCCGGCTCCGTTTGGGAGTTGCAATGCCACCAGCAGCACTGAAAACACGTTCAGAAGACACACTTGCGAGTGGGCAAGACAAATAGTTTATAGCCAGGTTGGAGAGCTGTGGCCACAATTGTTCTTTGCCATGCCAATACTGCAATGGCTCATCATTAAGAAAGACCTCTGTTGAGTCATTCAGATAGTCCTGCACCATCGACTCAAGGTCATCAACGGTTCCTTCACTTTGCTTACTTTTTGCCGTGCCTGTGACATTTTTTCGAGAACCATACCCCATCAAACTTAGCCAATCCTCCTCCGCAGCCACTGTTAGTGTTGTCATTGTGTGTGGTGCAGATGATCCACTTGCCGGTGTCTTTAACGGCTGAGAGGTCACTTGTGCCCCAGCCACAGGTGCAGAAGTGGATTCTTGTGACTGGGGATGGCCTGCTGATGCTGATGTACTGTCTTCTCCTTCAATAACCTGCCGTTCTTTTTCAAACCTCTTGGCTGACCAGGCTAACCAATGTTTGTACTGTTGAACATCTGCATCAGCAAAAGGAAAGAATGCTTCGCCTGCCAGCGCCTTTTTGTAGCGTGGATCCAGAATAGTAGCACAAATGTAATGCTGTTCTGACTTGATCTTTTGAAGACGTTCATCACCACGTAGGCGCTCTAATAATTTCTCAGACAAAATAAAATGGTCTTTTTTTTTTTCATCTTTTTCAAACTCAGAAGACACAGCCATCAGTTGGTGCTCCAGCATGCACAACAATGGGATAGCTTTTCCCAAATTACAGTCCTCCTGGCTGACTGCACGCGTGAAGAACTCAAAAGGACGAAGCATGTCTGTCAGGCTTTTAACTATGTCCCATTGCGCCGCACCCATCCGCATGTCCTCCTTCTGAGATGTACCCTCTGTGAAGAAATAGTGATCGAGTACCGTATACTGCTCATACAGACGCTCAAGCATGTAGAAGGTTGAGTTCCAACGTGTTGCCACCTCCTGGATGAGTGCTTTCACTGGTATTCGACTTTGAAGTAGCAGCCTCCTCAGATGCTTCCGGGCCTTAAAAGAATGGCTGAAATGGTTGCACATTTTGCGGCAGGTGGCCATTACCGCGAACGCTGCACTGTCTCTATCACTCAAGAATTTTTGAACTACCAGGTTGATACAGTGCGCCAAACACGGCACTCTAAAATAGCGACCCAGCGCCATGGCCTTAACTACATTGGCGCCATTATCCGTGGAAACATAACCAATCTGGCGTTTTTTTGGGGATAGCATTTTCAAGACCTTTTTGTCAAACTCCTCCAAAATGTTTTCGGATGTGTGACTTTTCTCCAAGCCAAACATGGCTAGTGTTGCATGTTTCCGAGCAGCTTTGAAAACTTTGTCCGGGTCAACACCTGCGTTTAGCTTTGCTTTAACACCTGAAAAAGAGACCCAGTGTGCAGTGATGCACCTGTAATCAGCGCCTGCGCCACTGGTCCACATGTCTGTTGTCAGATGTATTGTGTGAACAGCACTCTTCTGCAAAGCTGCCCCAATCGCCTCCAGCACATCTTCATGTAGTGCTGGAACCGCAACTCTGGCAAAATAGAACCGGCTAGGAACCTTCCATTTAGGGCAGAGCGTTGCCACTAATTCTAGAAAACCTACCGCTTCTACAAAAGAAAAAGGGAGAAGGTCCACAGCTAGCATTTTAGCCAGCTTAGTGTTATACAGACGCGTCAGTGGGTGGTTGCGTTCATATGGCACGTCTGAAGTAAGCATTGTTCTAATGTTGCCCTGGACCAAGCATTTACGGGCTGATAATGACTTCGTTGACCCAATTTTGCTCGCTGGTGAACTTTTGTGCGTTGGTGTCTCACTCGCTCCAACACTCTTAGTGTGCCTCACATTGGGTGTGCTGCTGACAGGGGTACTGGGTGTAAGGGAAGTGTTTGACACGTCTTCTTCCTCCTCGTCATCATCAGATGCAACATCAACGTTTCCTTGAATCCGGCCTTTCTTGATCGCATCTAGGTGCGCAAACCATTGGACAGTGTGCTGTCTCCTAAGATGACCTCTCTGGCCTCCGGTACCATAGTTGGTACCTGGCTTACCACGACTAACTGCAAGCTTACAAAGGGTACAAATGGCAAACTTTGTTTTTTTTTGACAAACAGTAAAGAAGTCCCAAACTGGGGACTTGAAGTGTCTGTGGGACCTGGAGGAGGCGGCGATACTGGTGGTGGTGGTCATGAAGCTAATGCCAGATGAAGTGGAGGATCTGGATTGCCCAACTTTTGTACGTTTTGCACTTTCACCGCCACTAATTAAGGTCGAGGTGGATGGAGGTCTCTTCTTGCCAGAAAGAAATATGGAAGCGGGACGAGTTGGTGTACTACTTAACTCCAATGATTGTGGTGTTTCCACTGCCTCCTCATCGACAACATCATCATCATCACGCTCAGCAGCTCTTCGGGCTAGGGTCAAAATGTCTGTTTGCTGCATGCCCGCTGGGGCTGCAGTGACCTTTATGATGACTGGGTCGTCGTTGGCAGAGTCTTCATCAGCAGCAGTATCCGCCACTTCTTGTTGAGCCTCATCACACTCCATAACTCTGAGACTTTGGACGAGCTTCCTTTTACGCTTAACTACCTTTGTCGGATCATGGTGTGCCTCACTCTCAGACGGCAGTGGTGCTGGTTCCCAAGTTTGATCCGTATCATCAGAAGGAGGTGTGCTTGAAGAAGATGTAGACACCACCCTTGATCTCTTCCTTGCTAGGGGTGTGGAAGACAATGAAGGATCATCAGGAGGAGTGGCTTCCTCAAATGATACCTCGCCTTGATTGTCGATTTCCTGATGTGCCCCTACTTCGGGAGGAACAACTATTGTGGGCACTTGTGACCCTCCATGCACCTCTGCTTGCGCATCTCCTTGCGGTGCCTCTCCTTCCACATGTACTTGGGCTTGTACTTGCACATGTGATTGTTGTTGCGGCTGTGGTTGTTCAACACTCGTCAGATGAGCTACAACAACCTGTGTTGATTGAGGGACATTGCTGCTGCTTTCTTGCGATGAGCCAACATCACTGGTCGATGGTGATTGAAGAACTATACTGGCTGCCTCTGCAGCACTCAAGGGCTTGGACTTAAGTTGGCGTGGTGGTGGTGGTGGCACTGAGCCCAATGGAGCGGGGGTGCTGCTGCCAGCTTGGTCCCCAGCAGATCCCGCTGCTGCTGCAGGCATACTTTTTTTTTTACTCCCAAAAAAAGGGGCGGGTGGCACACCAGTCTCCTTGGTAACTTGCTTCTTCTGCTCCTTACTGGCACCTTTCTTGCTAGAGGAGCTACGGATTACTTTTTTTGGGGCCATCTTCTTCAGAGCAGGTCAGAACAGCAGGCAGCAGTTGCACGAGGTGTAGAGTTGTCTGTGTCCAGACGTGACGTCGCGTGACGTTATGCTGCACACACACACCGCTGCAGGACTTCTTCCTGGCACTGGTGGTTCTCTTGAGTCTTGTGCACCTAAAAGCAATGGAAGACAGAGGAACATCAGTTCAGTTATACACCCCAAAAAATCGACAAAACACAGAAAAATGAGCACAATCCCATGCCATCCATGATGTTTATATTGAAGACACCCCACAGAAAGACTAGGGCCATGCAAGTATGCAACACTCACTACCCCTGGGCATAATGGATGAAAAGTAGGCAAAATAAGTGCAGGCCTCAGACACTGCCTCTCTTCAAAATGGCCCCTTACACCCCAAGCACATGTTGCCTGTACCAGCCAGGACTCAAGATGGCCACCACCACCACCCACATGGCCACGGTCCACATCAACAGTACACCCCCCAAAAAACAGAAAACCAGTCAGAAATCACCACAATCCCATGCCATCCATGATGTTTATATTGAAGACACCCCACAGAAAGACTAGGGCCATGCAAGTATGCAACACTCACTACCCCTGGGCATAATGGATGAAAAGTAGGCAAAATAAGTGCAGGCCTCAGACACTGCCTCTCTTCAAAATGGCCCCTTACACCCCAAGCACATGTTGCCTGTACCAGCCAGGACTCAAGATGGCCACCACCACCACCCACATGGCCACAGTCCACATCAACAGTACACACCCCCAAAAAACAGAAAAACAGCCAGAAATCACCACAATCCAATGCCATCCATGATGTTTACATTAAAGAGAGTGAGACCACACTACAGGCACACTCAGTCCATGCACCACTCCCCCTTTGCAAAAGGCCCCACCAGCAGCCCCAAAAAAACGACAAAAAACAATAAAATCAGCACAATCCCAGCCCATCCATGGCCTCAATGGTGTTTAAATTCAAGAAGACACCCCTCAGAAACACTAGGCCCATGCAACACTCACTACCCCTGGGCATAATGGATGAAAAGTAGGCAAAATAAGTGCAGGCCTCAGACACTGCCTCTCTTCAAAATGGCCCCTTACACCCCAAGCACATGTTGCCTGTACCAGCCAGGACTCAAGATGGCCACCACCACCACCCACATGGCCACAGTCCACATCAACAGTACACCCCCAAAAAACAGAAAACCAGCCAGAAATCACCACAATCCAATGCCATCCATGATGTTTACATTAAAGAGAGTGAGACCACACTACAGGCACACTCAGTCCATGCACCACTACCCCTTGGCAAAAGGCCCCACCAGCAGCCCCAAAAAAACGACAAAAAACAATAAAATCAGCACAATCCCAGCCCATCCATGGCCTCAATGGTGTTTAAATTCAAGAAGACACCCCTCAGAAACACTAGGCCCATGCAACACTCACTACCCCTGGGCATAATGGATGAAAAGTAGGCAAAATAAGTGCAGGCCTCAGACACTGCCTCTCTTCAAAATGGCCCCTTACACCCCAAGCACATGTTGCCTGTACCAGCCAGGACTCATGATGGCCACCACCACCACCCACATGGCCACAGTCCACATCAACAGTACACCCCCCAAAAAACAGAAAACCAGCCAGAAATCACCACAATCCAATGCCATCCATGATGTTTACATTAAAGAGAGTGAGACCACACTACAGGCACACTCAGTCCATGCACCACTACCCCTTGGCAAAAGGCCCCACCAGCAGCCCCAAATAAACGACAAAAAACAAGAAAATCAGCACAATCCCAGCCCATCCATGGCCTCAATGGTGTTTAAATTCAAGAAGACACCCCTCAGAAACACTAGGCCCATGCAACACTCACTACCCCTGGGCATAATGGATGAAAAGTAGGCAAAATAAGTGCAGGCCTCAGACACTGCCTCTCTTCAAAATGGCCCCTTACACCCCAAGCACATGTTGCCTGTACCAGCCAGGACTCAAGATGGCCACCACCACCACCCACATGGCCACAGTCCACATCAACAGTACACCCCCCAAAAAACAGAAAACCAGCCAGAAATCACCACAATCCAATGCCATCCATGATGTTTACATTAAAGAGAGTGAGACCACACTACAGGCACACTCATTCCATGCACCACTACCCCTTGGCAAAAGGCCCCACCAGCAGCCCCAAAAAAACGACAAAAAACAATAAAATCAGCACAATCCCAGCCCATCCATGGCCTCAATGGTGTTTAAATTCAAGAAGACACCCCTCAGAAACACTAGGCCCATGCAACACTCACTACCCCTGGGCATAATGGATGAAAAGTAGGCAAAATAAGTGCAGGCCTCAGACACTGCCTCTCTTCAAAATGGCCCCTTACACCCCAAGCACATGTTGCCTGTACCAGCCAGGACTCAAGATGGCCACCACCACCACCCACATGGCCACAGTCCACATCAACAGTACACCCCCAAAAAACAGAAAACCAGCCAGAAATCACCACAATCCAATGCCATCCATGATGTTTACATTAAAGAGAGTGAGACCACACTACAGGCACACTCAGTCCATGCACCACTACCCCTTGGCAAAAGGCCCCACCAGCAGCCCCAAAAAAACGACAAAAAACAATAAAATCAGCACAATCCCAGCCCATCCATGGCCTCAATGGTGTTTAAATTCAACAAAACAGTTGTATCATGCACCCCTAATTAACCCTGGTCCTACTGGATACTGTGGCTACCAACAATATAATTTATTTAATGTTCTGAAAAAGTTCCAAAATTGTACTTGCAGCAACTGTAATGCCCCAAACAAACTTACTTGTGAAAGTTGATTTCTAATCCAAAAGTGATCCAAAGACAGTCAAAAAGGCCTCAAATCCAAATATCCAGCAGCACCCACAAAAAGTAATCCTTCCAGCTCCAGATCCAAATGAAAGTGACCAGGAGATGGACAAAGCACTGGGAGGAGCCTGCTGGACAGGAACAGGAAGTTGGAGACTGCGGGGCACTTCCTTCCTCCCCCCCCAAAAAAATGGACTCCTTGCAAAAAAAAAGGCCATGCAAATGTCAACCTGAGGAGTGATTCTGATAAAAATCATAATTTTCTGAAGGTTTATCCTGTTTGCTGGTGATTTTCTTGTGCAGATTGCAAAATCTCTATTTCGCGAGTGCGAGATTGTTCCTTTCCGCCGCAACTACGTGTTCGCAATTGCGAACTCTCGCGAGGTATGCTGTGCAAGGTGGCAAGCCGCGATTACGTATTCGCGGGCGCCAAACTCCTGCGGGATCATGCAGCAAGATCCAAAATGGCGCGGCACTCGCTAAATATGATCGAGAAAAACAACTCGCCAAACGCTTAATGACGGAAAGTGAACGCGTGCACCACGCCGCGTGCCGCAACCAAGCAAAAAATCCGCCGCGAGCGGATTCACGGATTTTCGACAAATTCGCGAGAGTTCGCGGATTGCGAATTTGCCGAAAAACCGAAAAATCCGCGATCGGAGCGGATTTTACGCCCATGCTTAGTGAGGATCACTCTGTGACAAACTATTCTCAGGGAACGAGTGCCGACTGTGCTCAGGGAAGGTAGTGTTGTCAGGGAACGCCTGTGAAGGGATGGCTACACCTTTCTTCCCGCCCAGCCCGAGATGCAAGCACGTACCTGTGCTAGCCACACGTCTCCAGACGAGTGACTGGGCGGTGCGTGTTGTCGTTGGCCTCCCGGCTCAGCTCCACTCCGGACCGGGGTCTCCAGGTGCTGTCTCAGACTCACGGGCTGTTCCTCTTCAACTACGAAGTTCGGATTCTCCAGAACGCTCTTCTCTTCCGGGTTTCTCCGCTCTACTCCTCCGGGTGATTGACACACCTCTCGAGTGGAAGTCCCGGGCATTTCATCCCCCTCCTCCGTGACGTCAGAAAAAGGGCGGGGACTCCGGCAAACTCGGCCCAGTTAAATTAACACGGTCCTGTGTCCGTGTCCGTGTCAGGGAGTCCAAACGGCGATATTCCTGGCTGCTGTGGAGAAAGAGGTTGTAAGGAGCCATTGGGGCGTTTTATGGGTGCCACAATATCCAACAGGTTCCCATTCCGCCCCTCCTCGTCACATACATACAGTAGGAAAACATATTTTCTAATCTTTGCACAGCTGGCCGCCCCTAGTTATTTAAAAAAGTTAGGTTCAAGACAATCAAGGCAGCATGTAAAATCTGGTTCAGATTGAAGTGTGAATTGGGCATGGCCGCGTATAGTTTTTATACTTACCTTTCGGATTCTCCACAGTTCCCCTCAGTGTTTCATGACACACATTATCTGGTTTGGGAGAAAGCTGGCATACAAAATAAAGGAGATATTTTTCTTCTAGGTCAAATGTGTTTCTTTGTGGATTTGCAGCAGGAGTATGGACTGCCCAAGCAAAGTTTCTTTACATTTTTGCAAATGAGAGATTTTTTAAATGGACTTTGCTAGAACAGAAATCGGTTGTTCCCTTTGGGTGGGGCTAAAGTTAAAACAATATACAAGCTGCTTATCAACCTTAATGTGAATGGTTTAGATATTCACCAAGACCAAAATTCCCTACAGCATATTTTTACAACAGTCTTTGAATCAATGGCATACGATATTGGTATGTGTTGGGTTAAAATGCCAATACTATAAGATGACAAATAATTTATATTATAGCCCTCTGAAGATGTGTAACAGGGGAAAAAGGACCGATTCTAAAAAGTAGTGATTATTCAAGAAAACAAAGGTCCTGAACTTGTACAGATAAGGTTAGGAGCAATGAACATAGACTTAGTTAAGAACTATGTTTTTTAACCCAATGTCCAGCCGGACAGAGGCATTTTTATTTTTGGAATAAAGTCAAGAATCAATTAATGAAAAGAACATAAATCAAAAACTGGGCACAAGCCTGTACCAAGTAAGGAAGGGGTGAAGACAATACATGGGGAAAATGACAGGCAAACAGAGTGGAGCAAAAGGCAGCTTACAAAACAATGCAAATCTTGTGTAAGCTTAACCTAACAGTAACTGCAATGAATAATACAAAAGGGAAAATGCGGTACTGTTAGAACAGTCGACGTTTCGATCCCTATCTCCAATAATGTACTGGGATCATCTTCAGGACTACATGAATTACTATTGCCTGAGTGGGAGCCTGCGGGAATAAACTGGAAAAATAGAAAAGGGGAAGGGGGAAGAAGACAATTACATCTCACGAACAATTCAAATATATCAAGAAGCATGTCTCGCATTTAAGAGCATTTTAAGTTGTGTGACTTAGTGCTCTAGAACCGCCGGTAACAGTGACATAGTATCAACCAATCAATGCCGCATAAAGTGCAAGGTGTCGACAATTACATCTCACGAACAGTTCAAGTATCTCAAGAAGCATATCTCGCATTTAAGAGCATTTTAAGTTGTGTGACTTAGTGCTCTAGAACCGCCGGTAACAGTGACATAGTCACGGTAGAGACGTGTGAGGAGATGTCCTTCACTATAAAAAATAGTGAGATCTAGAAATGCAATGGAATCGTTACTAGTGGTGATGGTGAATGACAACCCTAGGCAGTTATTGTTCATCCAATGAAGGAATTGGCGCAGGCAATCAACGTCTTGTTTCCAGATGATGAAAATATCGTCGATATACCTGCGCCAAAAACCTATCCCAGTGTAAAAGGGATTCGATGGAGTAAGGATTACATTGGTCTCTAGTTGGTCCATGAAAAGTACCGCCAGGTTTGGGGCAAAAATAGCCCCCATGGATGTGCCTTTGATTTGTCCACTTGGCTTCGTAACAGCCGATGGACCTTAACCCCCTTGAAAAGAAGGTCAGCACCTCTGTCCACTAATCCGGTGTCCCTCTCCCATCACGGTAGTTTCACCGCACATGGCCTCACTTACACGGCACTCTAGTCACCTGTTTTTCTGCTATGAGCATGAACACACACGCCAATTGTCCTAATTAGGCACTCCACATAACTAAACTGTTACGCGGGACATGAGCATACTCATGACTGTTGCGCGAAAAATGAGCATAATCACGCCTATGCCCTTTCCAGCAGTCACACGGCTGATGGCCCAGCCACACTGCCCAGCAACCACTCACCTTGACGACACCTTGCACTTTATGCGGCATTGATTGGTTGAGACTATGTCACTGTTACCGGCGGTTCTAGAGCACTAAGTCACACAACTTAAAATGCTCTTAAATGCGAGATATGCTTCTTGAGATACTTGAACTGTTCGTGAGATGTAATTGTCGACACATTGCACTTTATGCGGCATTGATTGGTTGATACTATGTCACTGTTACCGGCGGTTCTAGAGCACTAAGTCACACAACTTAAAATGCTCTTAAATGGGAGACATGCTTCTTGATATATTTGAATTGTTCGTGAGATGTAATTGTCTTCTTCCCCCTTCCCCTTTTCTATTTTTCCAGTTTATTCCCGCAGGCTCCCACTCAGGCAATAGTAATTCATGTAGTCCTGAAGATGATCCCAGTACATTATTGGAGATAGGGATCGAAACGTCGACTGTTCTAACAGTACCGCATTTTCCCTTTTGTATTATTCATTGCAGTTACTGTTAGGTTAAGCTTACACAAGATTTGCATTGTTTTGTAAGCTGCCTTTTGCTCCACTCTGTTTGCCTGTCATTTTCCCCATGTATTGTCTTCACCCCTTCCTTACTTGGTACAGGCTTGTGCCCAGTTTTTGATTTATGTTCTTTTCATTAATTGATTCTTGACTTTATTCCAAAGATAAAAATGCCTCTGTCCGGCTGGACATTGGGTTAAAAAACATAGTTCTTAACTAAGTCTATGTTCATTGCTCCTAACCTTATCTGTACAAGTTCAGGACCTTTGTTTTCTTGAATAATCATTAACTACCCGAGGTCCTCAACTACCTAGACGGGTTCCCTTGTTGTTTATATCTCTAAGAAGTAGTGAGGCAGACAAAATTGAGGCACTGAAACAGCCCTGCTGCGAGTGATCCATGATGCGCTGCATATTCTTGATTCGGTGGAATCGTGCCTTCTGATTCTTCTTGACCTCTCTGCAGCTTTTGACACTGTCAATCACAACACCCTCCTTAATATTCTTCAACAGAGAATGGGCGTGGAAGGCACAGTACTCAAATGGTTTGCCTCTTTCCTCTCGGACAGATCCCAAATGATCAAGATTGCGTGCAGTCTCTCGACTCCACTGGTGGTTGGTCAAGGCATCCTTCAAGGTTCTATCCTTGCTCCCACTCTGTTTAATCTCTATCTGGAACCATTAGGGAACCTCCTAAGCAAATCTGGAATCCTCTACCATCTCTATGCGGATGACACCCAAATCTACCTCAAGGTGTCTTCCCCTCATGATCTCTCACTACTCAACTCTACTCTCAACTCTATTCACAACTGGATGTTAGTTCACCAACTCCTTCTCAATCCCTCCAAAATGTAATTCCTCCTCTTGTCTATCTCTCTCTCCCTGCCTCCTGTTCAATCCTGGATGGATCAGTTGTATTTACTCAACAGTAAACCCATCATGGTGGACTGCGCTAAATCCTTAGTTGTCATACCTGACAAAAGACTCAACCTAATCCCACACATCAATTCCATTGCCAAGACCGCACGTTATCAGCTGCGCCTTCTATGGGGGATTCGTCGGTTCTTCCCAGAGAATTACCTAAAAACCTTGGTCCAATCACTAGTTCTCTCTAGACTGGATTATTGTAATTCTCTTCTGACTGGCCTTCCCAAATCTCACCTCTCCCACGTCAAATCCGTCCTCCACTCAGCAGCTCGCTTCATTTCAGGGTTCAAACGAAGTGATCACATCACTCCTATCCTATCTTCACTCCGATGGCTTCCCACCGAGGCTAGAGCTATCTACAAAATGGCGTGCATCACCCACAAAGCTTTGCACTCTTCCTCCCCTCGCTATCTGGTGAATAAACTGAAATTGTCTGGAGGCTCAAGACCTTCTCGGAATGCGGAAAAGTCCCTTCTTGAGCCCCGTCCTTCAAAACGGAAAAATTGATGGCACAATCGTTCTCAGGTAATGCGGTGAGAATCTGGAACTCGCTTCCTCCTTCGCTCCATGCCATCACCTCCATCCAGATCTTCAAAACGGACCTTAAATCTCTTCTATTCCAAAGACACTTTCAGAACTAATTCCCTCCTTCTCAGACCCACCGGGAAGTTCTTTAGTCATTGTAAATTTGTCAAATATATTTATATTTTGTTTGTATATTCTGTGCCTGATGTGTTTGATATTGTGTTCCTTTTACCTGCATTGTTTTGATTCTATGGCCTGCTATTTTTCGCCAGGAAGCTCTTTAGTCATTGTAAATATGTCATATATATTCATATTTTTGCCCGTATATTCTGTGCTTGCAGTATTTGAGATTGTGTTCCTTTTGCCTGCGTCGTTTGATTCAATGGCCTGCTACTTTTGTTTTGTTCCATTCCTGTAACAGTTCTCTCATGTAACGTAACTGGTTCTATTGTACAGTGCTCTGACACCTTCGGGTAAAGTCAGCACTTTATAAAAATGCATTAAATAAAAATATTCCATATGTTTTTCCCTCAATAAAACTAATCCCACTCAGGAACAAAATTAGCAAATTTCTGAACATGATATTCAACACTCAGATTTGTATCACACCACAGCTAATGCTACTAGGGATGATGCTCAGTTTATGAAGAACAGACGCAAACTATATCCTATTTTCATCACCCTGGTAGTAGCTCACATTTGTATTATAGCTGCATAGTTTGCATCCAGAACCCTCCACTTATTTCCGATGGTTATCTAGATCTTGATGATAGCCTCTGCCAATGGAAGGCACGGGGCATGGATGAAGAGAACTGTGATATGGTTGCCTGTGGCCAATCTAATTGGCACACTGGGCCGGATTACAAGTCTGGTGGATGGGATACTCTGTGAAAAACCTGATGGATATCCTGTCCGCCATATTACAAGTTCCATAGGATTAAATGGAATTTTAATTTAGTGGACTGGATATCCTGTCCGCCATATTACAAGTTCAATAGGATTAAATGGAATTGTAATTTAGTGCACTGGATATCCGTCAAGTTTGTGATGGAGTAACCCTGTCAGCCAAACTCGTAATCAGGTCCACTGTAACTATGTAATCTAGTAACTATAATCAGCAGTCAGATGATTGGTGTCTATCTGGCAAGGTTTTAAAAAAATGTATATTTTTATTTGCATTTTTAACCAACATAAACACATTTGGCACATCACCGGCAAAAAAACACATTCCTTTGCGCTTCCCGCTCCCCTCAAACCCCCCACCACTGGCAAGGTTTTTTTTTTTTATTAGTTGGCAGCATGGCACCATAGGGTGTTGCTCTATGACAGATGGGAATAGATCATATGAAGCTGCTCACCATTTGCTTGTTTTCTTGTTTATGTCATGGGCTTTTATAAGAAGAAGGGCATGGATACATTTACTATTTGATGATTTTGGGATAATATGGGGAGTATCTTCTTGATACATTTACTGGTTGAGGGTCTTGGGTTTAATCACTTTTTATGTGTGCATTTTATGACAGACAACTTCTTGTTCTTCTTGTTTATGGATTTCTTTCCTCCTTAGAAAAAGGAAAAGTATCTTAGACCAAACTATCATCACTCTATTGGTAAGTATATGTATTGAAATGTAATTGACATTATTCAAACTTGAAAAAAGTGCCATTATTTTTTAAAGTAATGCATTTAAAATATATATAATATAAAAAGTAAAATAAAAGCAATAATTTATTAACTTTTACAAAATGTAATTGTTAAAAATACATGTAATTTTAATATAAGTAAACACATCTGATATTGAACTATACAATCAAATAAAGTTTTGATAGAGATAAATATAAATTTGAATATTAATTTATGTTCACTAATAAGACACAATATAAACATTTATAATTATAAATAACTTTTAGAAACACTTAAAACATATTGAATATTTAGTAAACTTTTTATAGGCCATTTTATAGGACTTTTCTCCCCTCTGGACCCATTGCTAATCCAAGCTTGGGTTCTTTAACCTCTTAACATATTTCAGTTACCAATCAGTATGCAGTTTTCGAACAGAGTAATGTAACAGACTGACTATTACACAATGTTATATCAGGGAGTCTAATTCTCCCTGTTTTATCTGAAGGTAAAGAGTCCTTATCATTGCATTGAGCCCCACTCAAATGTACAGAGGTAAATACTGTTACTGATTGTGCTCCACTGACAGCTGATGAGGTCACCCTAAAGACCCCATCTCCTGCACTCTGTTCATTTTTTTCTTGGAATGCAGTGGGTTTGGTGTCAAAGATAGACAACCAAGAGTGGTTAAGCCTTATAAATAGTTACGATGTGATTTTTTCTTAGTAAACCTGGGCTACAAATCCTATTTATATTGACAGATTGACGTCATATTTTACAGTAGCCATATTCACTTCAAATCTCAGAGAAAAGGGTGGGCTTTGGATCCTGGTTTCCCTTTCTTTACAAGCCAGAATTACTTGGTTTAACCACATTTTTAACTCTTTTGGTTTGCCTTTGGAATGAAGGAGTTTCTGTTAACCAATTTTTACAATAATAATTTTACCTCCTATAATGTTAACATAATTAGCTTATTGGATGTGGAGCTTGAGAGTTTTGGAGAATTTCAGCTTGTCCTGTATCAATTGGTTGAATGGAGGGTCTCAATATCAAAAGTTGTACTCTGTGTAGCTCTACATCATGTGGAAGCTTGGTTCCTTTTGTTGAGACAGTTAAGCATTTGAGGCATACAAACTACGGTGAGGTTTTAAATCTTCTGTTATGAGCCCCAATGTACCCCAATATAGGCCTAGGTAGATACACAACCTTTTACCTACAGTTGTCCTACCTTGCTCTACATAACGACACTGGCACTGACCTTTTACCTAGCTATGTGCCGAATAAATGTTGTGTGGTTTTCTTCAAAAACTAGCCTAATTTATTATGCATGATGATTCTTAGTATCTCACATCAGGAATACTATCTTCTACATAATAATTCTGTACAAAAGTCACCACTTTCGTCATCTTTGAACGACAGGCCCACTGTACCATTACACATCTAGGTAGACACCTTGAGGGTAACTTTGCTGGGCAAACCAGAGGAGAAGATTCCATGCTGACCCGAGACGCTGGAGTCCTTACACGCAGAAACTAGAGCACGCAGTGGTTTGACATCCCTTGCAGGGTCTTCAACTCGAGACCAAGAAGGGATCCTTCATTCTTTCCCATCAGGTAATGGGGTTGGATCTTTCCTAGGGGGATTCTTGGCTTCACACCTACATACATGCTAGGTACACTTAGGCACACTTAGCTAGGCTTCGCATCTTAGGAGTATGCTTGATTATTGTTATGTTCTATATGCCTGCATATATTCACTGTTTTAGCACCATGGTAGAATTCTACCTTTTACTTACTCTGTCGGTGCTTGCAATCGTATATATCTGTTTCTGTCTAATGGTTGTTGCAGCACTCATATATTATACTAGAATGATGCTGGTTCAATAAATTAGTTTTGAAAACTTACCCGTCGTTTATTCTGTATATTTCTCTGAGAAGAAGTTAGCACGAGTGACTGAGTAAAAAATACTGTACTGTTTCCACGATCAGTGAAGGATCAAGGGTTGTCATGTTTGATAGTTGCCAGAAAATATTCTCTCCTTGGTACGGTTAGAGGGTGTATAGTGGCACTATGAGCTAGCTGGTATAAAGGCTAAGAAATCCTTAAGGGGTGTCTGCAATCAGTCAGGACACCAATCCCTTAGTTTATGTTGTCTAAACATGCAGATCCTATGTATTATTAGGAACTACACAACACTTCTTTTAATTAAACAGTGCCTTCTTTTTTGCTTCTGATGTTTTCTCCAATTCACCTCCACTTAGGGCAACTTTCAATGGCAGAGGTTGTTCTAGCGCTGTTGATTTTGTGTTGTTTTCATCTGGTATAAATGAATGCTCTTTATATTTTCAAGCTCTCAACAATTTGTTCAGTGATTATAATGTATTGTTGATTTCTTTTTCAAGTATGTTGGCTCTGAAAGCACCCAGATTCTAACCCACAACCATTGGTGGTTGGAAGAAACAGAGGAATTTTGATGAAGTGGGATCATATTGATAACCACACTTATTGACTGATCTGCTGAAATTTAAATGAAACCATTATGAAAATGGGGTAGCCCAATCGTGGTCAGGGACCTGGTTACAAGTTAATACAAAAACAATGGTCCTTGACATATACTTAAGAAGCAGTGAATCAATTCCCTTATAGGTATGTGTAACCTAATTCTGGAGCAGCTTAAATTAGTGCGACCGCTCTTTGGTACTTAATACATCGTTTGTAATCAACAAAAATAATAGTAAAAATAGTGCAACTACCTGTACTTGAAAAGACCATATAATTTTATTTTAAACAATGGTGTGACCGTTGATTAACATGTCACATCTTTTTCATTGATGGATAGGTTGCTCCAAAGGTAGAGAGCGTGCAAATAGAGAAGAGTGCTCAGGTGAGATGTGATAGAGTGAAGGGGCTCAAAGTAGGTGACATAGGACAAAACAAATTAAAATACTTTATGTACAGAAGGACCGGTTGTAATTCACCGTCCTACAAAGCCTGGCCAAAAACAGTTCATATGCAGTAATATTTCAGATTTTCATAATTATACAATGAATGTATTATTCGTAAATGCACGTAGAAAGCGGGTATAAGGTCCAGGTAACTAGTGGGATAGGGTATTTGTCGACGCTTCGATCCGTCTTATAGCCGTCAGGTAATTAAAGCCTTGGTTGTGCGGATCTTCATCAGGACTGGAGAGGGCTACTCTTTTAGGATGCGGGGCCTATCCACCTATAGAGATCAGGGAGAGTAGGTATCAGGGTGTTGCACATGAGAAGGTTTGACCACATAAGTCAAGGTAAGTAATAATTCCTTACCCACTTGTCATATCATGGTGTGGGGTCAAGGTCGCGTAATCATCGGCCTGGTAGTGGTCAGTGGCAGCGTCACTGTATTACTGTGGGAGAGAAGGGAACTGTAAGTCTCCCTAGCATGCTTGGCGTTACTTAAGCGGTTAATAAGTGTGCTGCCAGCTCATAGCAAAATTCGCATTTACCTTTGAATTATCGGCGTGATTCAAAAGAAGGAGGAGGTATCAAATAAACTCTCCGATGCTGGGTCAATAAGACTCTGCACATCTGCATCTATACAATTGGGTCCCTAGACTTATCCTGTTGCCTTGATATTTTTCAGCAACGGATGACTCAGCATCGGAGAGTGTATTTGATACCTCCTCCTTCTTTTGAATCACGCCGATAATTTGAAGGTAAATGCAAATTATGCCTGCAGCAGGCAATGCATTGATTTTGAAGGTGATGCACTGGTTCTGAAGGCTATGCTTCAGGTCTGCTCCAAGCAATGATGAGGATGGGTTGGTTCGGATGAGGATGTGTGGGTTCTGGTTGTAGCAGTACTTTATACCAACTTCCAAGCGCCCAGGACTTGGTTGGCACCATTTGGCAGGGAAAGACTTTCTGCAAGCAAAGTCCAGGTGCTGGAGCAGTATGAGTCAAAGTCTTTGATGTCCCTGGGACTTAGAACTGGAGGCAAGCCAGCTAACCCTTGGAGTAACTCTGGGTTCAAGTGAAGCAGGCCCAGTCCTTCTCACCCAGGAAGGGAAACAACAGGCAGCAGCGCAGCTCAGCAAAGCAAGCGTCCAGCAAATTAACATTCCCGCAGAGTGACAGTCCTTTCAGCAGCACAGCAGTTCTTCTTCCTGACAGAGTCTTTACAGGCCCAGAAATGTATTAAAGTCATGATATCAGAGGTTCATGACTTATACCCAGTGTGCCTTTGAAGTGGGAGAGACTTCAAAGGGAAAGTCTAGGCTTGGCAGGGAGTCTACCTTGCCAGGTCGTAGTGGCAGTGTAACACTGCACATACAGGCTCTGCAGTGGCAGGCTTGCGCCATGGTTAGAGGGCTACTTAAGTGGGTGTGATAGACCTGGCATCTTTGGCGTGGTTTTCTTGTCTTTTTGCCTGTACAGTCTGTATTTCGGACTGTGTGCTGGACGTCGTTTTCGCTGGTTTGTGTACCCTGGGCACTTACCACTGCTGATGAGTGCTAAAGTGCAGTTGCTCCCTGTGTAAATTGTAATGGTGATTGGCTTATCTATGACTGGCTTATTTGATTTACTGGTACGTCCCTAGTGAAGTGCATTGTGTGTGCCCAGGGTGCGTTGTAGGAAGGTAGAATCCTTCTGCATGGTTACTCCCACTTTTTGCCTGGTGTTGTTATGGTTTCTTACTAGTCTGACTGTGATCCTGCTAATCAGGACCCAAGTCTCTGTGCTTTCTCCCTTGAATTGGTTATGGTAATTACTTAGGTACATCCCAGATTGGCTACTGGTGTACCGTTATAAGTCCCTAGTATATTGTATTGAGGTACCCAGGGCATAGGTACACCAGGGATCTCCCATGGGCTGCAGCATGTATTATGCCACCCATGAGAGATCACTCAAATTGAGACTACGGGTCAGCCATTGCAGAGTGCGTGAGCTGGTGCTAGCACCACTTATGACAGATATAGGTTTTCCTATATCTGAGGTCACAGCACTTAAAACCTATAAGTCACCCCTAAGGCAGGCCTTTCAATCCTGAAGGCAGGGTGCTTGGTTCTAAGTATGAGGGTGCCTCTGCATGAGGAAAACACCCCTACAACCTTCAGAGTACATTCTCCCGGGTTGTAAGTGCATAAGCTATTACGATACATAGAGTGGCTGTGTCATTATACGATGCCCATCTCTAAACTGGCGTAACAAACCCTGTCATGTTTGGTATTAAAAATGTTTGAATCATACCCCCACACCATAAACAGAGTTGGAGGTATGATTCCATGCACTAAATCCCACACAGCGCGATTGCTGAGAGCTAGTTTGAGGCTCTGCCCCCTTTCTCCACCACTCTGCAAACGCCACTACTAGTTAATAAAACATAGAAATTCACTGAAAAAAAAGGTTACAGGGACATTATAGTTAGGAAATAGAATTTGAAAAAACGCAGAAGTCCACTAAAAAAAAACTAAGATTACAGGAACGATATAGTTAGGAAATATAAGTTTTTTTAAAACCTTAGAAATCCACTGAAAAAACAAAGGTTACAAGGATGTTACAGTTACTCTCAGATTTCACTCTTACAAAACCATAGAAATTCAGCAGTGACAGTTATCTGAGCTAACTATAACTTACACCTTGTGCTGCACTGCTTATGGCCTCACATATTACATCTCAAATGAAATCCCTAATGACATCATTCACAGAACCAGTGACATACCCACTCACATTCCCTTACAATGTCTCTAATACTCAAACACCCACACAACCACTCACATACCAATTCACAGACCCATGCCAGTACTCATACATCCACTTACTCCTCCATAGACCAACTCACTCACCCACTCACTCAGTCATGCAGCCCCTCACACAACCATTCACTCATATACAGCTTCTCATGCAGTCACACACTCACCCATTCAGCTACCCCACACCCACTTATTCACCTCTAAAGTTTCTCACACACCCACCCATACAGTCTCTCAACACAGTCACTTACTGACCACTCACACACTCACTCACATACCCACACAGGAAAATACATACCTATTCACACACCCATGTATGTACTCACACATCCGCTCACTCATCCATACAGCCATTCAGACTTATACTTTCTAATACAGCCACTCATACACCAACTCACTTAACCAAACTAACACTCAAAGAGCCATGCACTCACTCATACAGCACACTTACACGCCCAGCCACTCACTCATAAAGTCATTCACTAACCCACTCACTCACCCATACAGTCACTCACACACCCACTCACCCACAAATACAGCCACTCACACACCCACTCACTCACTAATACAGCCAATCGCACAGCCACTCAGTCACTCACTCCCCCACACAGTATTTCACACACCCACTTATATATCCATACAACCACTCACACACATATAGCCACTCAGACACAGATACACACAGCCACTCACATATTATATGTTAAAAGTAGTATCACTCCTTAATAATACACCTAGTATACTAATTAAACTTTTGTGCAGCTTAGTATATATGTCTAACACTCATAAATTCTAAGAAAACATTTGCACTCAGTGGATAATGTCATCAGTGACATCATTTGAGGTGTCATCAGTGATGTCACTGACCATGTAATGAGTAATGTAATATGTGAGATCATAAGCAGTGCATTGCAGGGGCGTAAGTTAGCTCATGTAACTGCAGATTTTAAATATTATTGTAATGCGAAATAAATACTTTAATAACTATGTTACACTAAAAACAAACACATATACAAATATATGTGTTTGTTAGTTTATAAAAATATATATTTGTATGTAGTATTAGACATTACTAGAATTTATCTTAAATGGGTATTTTAAAACATTTAACATTTTCTACTTTAATTGTTATTTTTGTATATTTTTCCTATATTTAGTTACTTACAAATATGAGTATAGGAGCATAATATTGTGGTTAACAATATTTGTGACACAAATTTTTTTTACCACAATATTGTGGGACTGATCCGCTTACTGGATGGTACTCTATCTTGAACATGCTGAAATACCTTGTCTGACAAACTGACAGCTCACCCTCTCTGTTTAGAGTGGGTTAGACCATCATTTCTCCTCCAGCAGTGCCCCCACTGGCGGAATATCCTGGAACCGACAGACCAAAGGCTGTCGGTATAAGCATACAAGAATGTTCACCCTATTACAGTGAACTTTCCGCTGTATTTTTGTCTGTTTGGGACAGCCAGGTAAAGGATGGCAGCCCCAAACAGAAAAAAAAAGAAAAGTGGTTCCCAAGCCCGATGATGCATGGGTTCAGCCCTTCTGGACCAGTGTGTCATTGTCATTGTCATTATTTTCTGCTTTCAAAAATAAAATTCCCCACATGGGAATTTGTTTTTGACAAGCGAAAAGGTTTGCTGAGCATCTGCATGAAACATGGTTGCTGCTCAGTAAATTTACAATTATGCAGATTTCTGCCAAGCAGGCAAAGATCTCTAAATGTGTCAGGCAGTAATCCGCCTGGGTGGCAGAGGTAATGAACCCCCCCCCCCCCACCCCAGCCAATGGTGGGTCACTTGCCACAACTCAAATTGAGGCCATAATACTACATCAAGAAAAACATAATAAAATAAAAATAAAATGGAAAGCATCGAAGAAACAGGCAACTGTTAAGATTGGAGCAAATGGTGAAAATGCTTTTTGGTGGGGCAAGTAAAACAGTAAAAAAGTTAATGCACTATATCTAGCCTATTCTATCTTAAGTTTAAAGGTGTTACTCATGAAAAAGAGCTTTTAATTGATGTTCTCCGTCGAGCTACCCTCTGGAGCTTCAGGAAATCTCCTAGGTTCAGTTTGTTAATACCTATTCTTTATACCTCCTATCGATTATTGACAGACACAAAATATCTTCATTCATGTAGCTTCAAGGACAGTTTCTTTTCATGAAAGTAAAAACTTACAATTGAATTCAATTCAATAATCTTTATTCGGATATAAATATCCATAAAAGCACAGGTCAAAAAATACCAGCAACATACAGTTTTTCTTAAAAATAAAATATAAATAGATAAAAAAAAGGAGTTTATCCGATTACAAGGACTTCAATTAAGACAATATGTGCAAAACAACAATATCATAGGAAAAGAGTTAAAAACGGACGAAATGGCAACAGGATAATGTTGAGCACGTTCAGAGGTTTGAAAAACAAACAGCAGCAGATTACAATAAAGTGCAATCGGTTATGTACAATTTAGCAGCATAATGTAAAGTGAAGTTCAACTTGATCTACTTGGGTGATCCCCTGAAAGACAGGTAACAGCAGATCATAATAAAGTGCAGTTAATTGTGAACGATTTTAGCAGCATAATATAAAGGGCAATTAAATGTGATATTTTACGGTAGTCCAATCTACAAATAACAATACCATTTAGTGTTCCCTACTAAAGATGGAAGTAGGTTCATACAAAAAGGCAATGGTGTGTGATCCCAAATGCTTAGATGCATTTACAAAGTGTTCATAGAAGCACGTGAGCGGATAGCCACTCTCAAAAAGGAGCTGACGCGGAAAATCAAATCGTCCCACTTAAGTCTAAGAATTTCCAGATAAGCTAATCTATAATTAATATTTGCAATTGCCTTAAAACAGGGTATCAAATATTGTTTTATATATTTTTGATAAAAATTACAAAAAATATCTAACAACCCTTCATAAAGCTTCAACATAATTCATGTCTCACTTATGTATGGAGTCTTCTATTAGTGCTCATAAATATATGCATCCTAGTGTAGTGGAGAGTGAGACATGAATTATGTTGAAGCTTTTTGAAGGGTTGTTAGATATTTTTATATCTATATTCTTTTTTTGTGAGTACCTTAAATTTCTTCATCTACAGGTACTATTGACCTCAGGTGTAAGAGAGTGGAGTACAATACCACCTCCAGGTGCTACACAAGTTGAGTAAGTACGGTTTTGTCTTTCTATCTTGGTCCTGAAGAAAGCCCCATAGACGCGGCTGGGCGCAGTGGGGCTGAAACATGTCGACCGATTTGTATAGTGGATCTAGTAACTAGATCCTCATGTACACAACAAAAATGTTAACTTTATTGAATCTTCTGTTTCTAATATACCTCCTTTGAGATGATTCAAAGAATTTTAATTTCCCAATTTTGAGCACCTCTTTTTATCTGGTCACTACTATGTAACCATGGTTACTTCCGGGTGGAGGACAGCATATGACAAAAAAAGACCCTATGATGATGCATGAACGCAACGAATATTGACGGAGAACCAAGATATACCACCTAACCACCTACGTGCGTGTATGAGGGTTTTTTATGAGAGTCATTGAGCACCAGAAAAACCCTGGCAACGTAGTTCTAAGTGATCCATTCCCCTCACTTGATTTGTGTACCTAAGCTTGGAAGCTGAATGGATCTCAACTACTGCCTCCCTCCACTTTGATAAATAATGATTTCTATGGGTGCCACAGGGACAGGGCGTTTGCTCAAGGTTACTGTTCAACCCCAAAGGAAAGCAAAGTGAGTATTTTAAGGTGCTGTCCCTGAGGCAGAAGAGCAGGCTTCTCTCCCATCGACTTAAGTTCTTCAAAAGATATTTAGAGGGAATATGGGTTAGATGGCTGTCGGCCTCCACTAGCGACATATACCTGGCGACTGATGATTTTGAATGGTCTGTGGCATGTCTTGCATTATTGCATGAATCATATAGTACGTCCATAAGGTCCTTTTTACTTATTCCCTCTTGGCCCAAAGGATTAAAAAAAAAACATGCTCCAGATTCACGCTACTTAAGCTTTTTCTAACAGCGGAAAGCCAGGGTATGCTCCCTCCCATGTCACAATTGAGGCAGTCAGCTATAATTTCCCTTGTCAAGGTAGCTGCCGGATTTTGCCACACTTTTAGTCAAAATAAAGCTGGGCGAGACCTTATAAAATCTTCTACATAAAACAAGTGTCATTCCTTATGACACACAAAGTTTGGTGAGGAAATTTGGGCCCCCAGGAGTTTCCGACAAAATCTGTTCTCCTCTCTTTAGATTCCACTACAATTTATAAAACCCCAATCTTCTGCGCCATAGGCGGCGGTGGGGATACACTGTGTTTTATAAATTTTAGTTATAGATAAAACTACCCCTGCATGTTTGGGTTGGGGGAGACTCAAGATCGAATTTGTCACTTTCATAAACTTGCCTCTGCTATGGGCAGCATGAGCCGCCCAGGATCCAGTAGCGAAAAATACTAACCCCAGATATGGGAAAGTGCGTTTGCATGCTAAGTGCTCATGACCTGAGGTTATTGAGTTAATACAATGTTTTTTGGGTCCACAAGTCATTATAAAAGATTTCTTCAAATTAGTGACATAAAAGCAACAAAACCCCTTACTAAAGTGCGTAGTGCATTCGGGGTGCGGCCCATTAGGACCGCATCGTCCGCGTATTGTAAGGCGGGGAGTGCATTACCATTGATAATGGGTACGTCTTTGGTAAGTTCTGACAGTACGTTATGTAGTTAATTTATATATAAAATAAATAGAAGAGGGGCCAGTACACACCCCTGTCTGACCCCTATGCCAATAATGATGCCCCTTGAGACCTCCCTGTCGTTGCTAATCCTCATCCGTGCCATCAAATTTCTTTGCAAGTATGCTAAAAAATGAACCAATGTCTCATCCAACCCGTAGTTTAAAAGGACCGACCACAGACGTGACCTATTTACGAAGTCGAAGGCTGAGGTGAGGTCCATAAAGGCCAGGTAGATAGGTGACTTCCGGGCTATTGTGTGCTTACCAATAAGTAAGTTTAAATTAAGGCACTGTTCTTAATTTGCTTCTAAAGCCTAGTTGACAATGATTTAAAATGGATTCCCTTTCAGCCCAAGACCTTATTTTGTTAAACAAAATCCTCCCAAGGATCTTCAAGGTATCGTCAATCAAAGAGATTGGTCTGTAGCAGCTAGGATTGGATCGATCTCCTTTTTTAAAAATAGGGCCAATTATGCTGGTAGACCAGGTGCTTGGAATAAAGGTGCTTGTTAGATTATTATAAACATTAAGTAGAAGAGGCGCCCAAAAATCTGGTTTATATTTATTAAGGTCAATGGAAAGCCCATCGGGCCCTGGGGCCTTGTTCCCTAAGCTTTGATTAATGGCGTCCTCTACTTCTCACACTGATATTGCGATCCATGTAACAGGTGGATTGTTTAACGGTGCCTCGTTCAAGGGCGAGGCTGTGCACATTTTAGAGAAATTGGCTTACCAGGCTTCTCTAGCTATGTTGCAGCTTATTGGGGTGAGAGTTTGGCCCATAGATCTCATGTCCTTAACTGCTACCCAGAATCCATTTGCATCATTGAGTGTGGCGGTACAAGCAAGGTTGGCCCAGCGTTCTTTCAGGAACTCATCTTTACGGTGCCTGACTGCTTTTTCATAATGGCGCCGAAGAGATTTAATAGGAGTTGCGTCGCTAGGTCTTGCTGTTAATGCTACACGAAGTTCTCTGTTTGCTCGCGAGCAAGGGCTATTGAACCATCTAGGATCCCGGTTAATGTTTGACACAGGCCTAGAGATTCATTGTTTAATGCCAACACACAAATCGCTAAATGCCCTGATAACCTCTAGGTTGGGGTCGCTAGATGACAGACAGGTTTCGATGAGTAACGGATGTGATTTTATCATGTTGGAAAATAGGATGTTATTATCAATACCTTTCCAAATTACTCTTCATTTGTCAGTCGAAACCGCTAGGTTACTTGCCCCAGGCTCTTTCCCAAGAATTGGTCTGGGGCAAATCTGATTGTTGTCAAAATTGGATTAAGATTGCCTCTTCTTTTAGTAAGAGATCTTCCAGAGAGGCAGGTATAAAGACATAATCAATAATTGAGGCGCAAACGCGAACCCTGAAGGTAGGTATTAAGTGAATATTATCTTGGCACGCATCTGCAATTTCCATAACATTGAGTAAGTTACAGGTAAACAAATGATCTAACAATTCCATCCCTCTTTTACATGCAGACTCATGGGCTATAGGTGTAGTAGCTATTACATTTTCTCTCAAAAGTCGAGCGTTAAAGTCACCACCATGCAAATTCCAGCCAAATTATGACGCAGGTTCTTGTTTTGCAGATTAGCAATAAAATCAAACAGATTAATAAAATTCATGTTAGGATGACTTACAAAATCATTATTATAAAAATTAATTAAACACATTAAGGCTCCTTGTGTGTATATCAAAGCCTGAAAATTATCATTATTTGTAGGGAGGGACTTTACACTACCACCTGATGAAATTTTAATCCAAAATGAAAGGCCACCAGATATGCGACCTACTTTGGGGACGGGTACGGTATTATTAAAACAAGCAAAGCCTTCTAAGAATGAATCCCTCGTACTCCATGTTTCTTGGAACATTAATACATCGTATTTTTGGACTATACTGATCCAGTCTGTGGAGCTTAACTTGGAGGTCAGACCTGCAACATTCCAGCTAGGCACCTGCAAGTTTGGATCATTCTGATCGCATGATTTTTGGGCAATAATAACAAAGAATCAGAAATTGCAGGTGCAGCTGTTATCGGGATAGGGGGTAGTCGATCCATACTATCTAACCCCGACAAGGCAGAGAATCTGCTATGCACGGTGTGTGGAAAAGTGATAGAGGTATTTGGACCCGGGCTTGGCTTGTAGAAAAAACCCTTGGGCAATGACCATACGAGGGTTGGAAAGTTTTTGTTGGATTCCCGTGTCATCAATATTGATTTTTACCAGTGACGGTCGTCTAAAATTAATGACAACACAGTCTCCGTTGATGTACTTTTGTGATGATCCTACCCAACCAACCCTACGTACCATTATGATCTCACCTATATTTGCCACCCTGAAACCTTTATGTTTAACCAACCAGTCCGCGCCTTTATTCCGCAGCTGGTTCCAGGTCTCGTTTTGTTTTTTTCTTAGGGGGGACGCCTGCCAAAACTAGGACATAGGGACATGCAGCGGGTGATAAGTTAATAACATCGACCCTAGGCTCTACAGATGGCTTAGTATCATTATTTTCTGAGGTGGGGTTAGCATTCTGATTGTCACGCCTCAGGCGGGCGAGGTTTCAAGGATTAGTTGTAACGGCACATTGGACTGTGTGGATATTAGGGTGTGGGCTGCTAGTGTGGTCAGTATATACTGTGCATAATGGGATGTTTTCATTGGGCATAGGTAGAGGTTGAGAAGGTAAGCTATTTTTGGTTTTATTTTATATTACATTGGGGTTTCTAAAGGAAAGGGATGTAAAATTCGAAGTTTGCAGTAGAGCATTTGAGTTCTCCCAACCAAAAGGCTTAGGGTTCTGAACCCCCCCCCCCCGACTTGGTTGTAAATTTAGATATACTAGTGTGTACATTTGATTTGTTTATCAATGTCTCCAATCAATCAAGGCCTTTCCAGAGCGCATTAAAGTTCTTATCCACCAAGTCTCTCATGCACGCATATATACCACGTCCGCTAAGGTGTCAATTGAAAAGTCACCAGGTCGGATACAAGTTGTAGGGGCCACAGTGTTCTCAGTTTGTGTATGAATTGAATGAGTTAATGGTTCTGATAGGGTTAGATCGACAGTGATGGACATTGTGGCATCAGAAGGATCCACATTGTCTAAAGTTGCAGGAGCGACCATGTTTTTGATCCATGAGCTCATGGCTGTGCGTTGTTGTTGCTTTGAGCATGGGGGTTGTTTTCTCTTAGAGCTGGTTGGTTTAGCTATAGCTCTTTTTCTTTTTGTTCCAGTGCTTGTCGGATTTGGGGAAACATCTTTGTTTGGAATAATGTCCTTTGCATGACCCATAGCTTGGTCGTCCACAGGAATTTCACTACCAGTGTTAACCTGATTACTTTCCATGTCACAGCCACTACCCTGGGTTGGTGAGTACCTTGTGGTAGTGAGTGTTACATTTGGTGATAGGGGGGGGGTCCTATGTAATCCCCCTGGTCTCCCCTGCTGTGGAAGTGGTTTGGGGTGCTACGAGTCCCAGGGATAGTCACCTCTCCGTTAGCTCAATTTCTGTAGTGACAATATTGACAGCTTCCTCTAGCATACTGTCTATAGTAATGGTGGAGCAGGGAGTTGATAAGGTGGTGCGCTTCCCCATGCTGCTATGTTTTTTGGCACTCACCTCAATGCAGCAACACAGCTTGTTGTGAGCCACCTCTTAGGAGGGAAGCCCAGCCCAGCCTCCTCCGGCCTCTGACGGGCTAAGGCGGGTCAGCCCTTGGCCCAGGCTTGGCCCGGGCACGTGGGCGCGTGTCCCATGTTACGGGAGCCCTGCGTACTTCTTAAGCACCTCCTGGCACTACGAATGAGCATTTGGGGTGTGCGCGCCACTGGGGCTGCTGGGGTTTGTGATCCCTGACCAGCGTCCTCGCTCACGGCGGGGACCGAGATCTTCCAGAATGCCCAGATGACTCTTTTGGTGGTGGCGGCAGCAGCAGAAACAATGCAGGGACAGAGCACCAGGTAAGTGTGACTCCCACGTTGCGGGAGCCCTGCGCACTTCTTAAGAGCTTCCTGGCACTACGAATGAGCGTGGGCGGCATGTGCACCGCTGGAGCTGCTGGGGCTTGTGGTCCCCGACCGGCGTCCTCGCTCACGGCCGGGACTGGGATCTTCCAGAATGCTCAGATTACTTTTTTGGCAGTGGCAACAGCAGCAGATGCAAAGCAGGGACAGAGCACCTGGTAAACTTACACATACCTGGGGTCAGTCCTCTAAAACAATCTCAGTATATAAGGGAATAGGAATCTCCCAGTCGAAAGTTTCATTATTTTTCAATTTATAATCTTTATTCGGTTTCATTAAGATTTACAGGTGAGGCAAGGTTTGGCAAAAAATACTGTAGCTGGGTCTGTTGTCACTTGAGGGAAAACATTAATGTGCAGGCTTGAAAAAAAGGTAATGTCTAGTCGGTAGACATCCTTAACTTTTAGGGGCATATTTACAAGTCCCTATCGCCACCGGAGCATCACCGGTGGTATAGGGCATTCCCCATATTTACAAGGTGGTGCTAAGCTTAACGCCACCTTGTAAATATGCCCCTTTCCGCCGTAGTCCTCTGCGGCAAAGGGTGTGCAATGGGTGTTGCAGCGGTTGTTCCACCGCAACATCCATTGCTTTTCGATGCTGCCCTAGATTTACAAGGCTGGGGCAGCGCCAAAAACTAAGGCAAGGGAATACCTGGTATTAAATTGGCACTATGATGAGAAATTATTAATTTCTCCTGGTTTTTGCTATTTCTATGTGTGCAGTATTCTGCAGCACACATAGAAAGAGTAAATCATTATTATTGATTTTTATGCGCAGGAAGGTGTACCTTCCTGCACATAAACAATCTCCCCTTTAGCACAGGCACCCTTGCCACATGGTGGCAGGGTGCCTGCGGTAGGCATCTTTAAAGGTGCCCGCGCTAGGGGAAACACAGGGTTGTGCCGTATTCTTGTGAATATGTTGCATCCCTGAGTTTTAAAAATGTTGGAGGACAACGTTGCCAAATTTGACGTAACTCCACGCTCCGAAATTGTTTAGTAAATAGGCCTCTTAATGTCTTAGATACAATCTTAGGAAATTAGTGGATGGAGAATGGTAGAAAGCCTCATTATGGCAGTGAGAGATCGAGATTAAAAGTCACATCTACCTCACAGGTGCTTAGCTGCCATTGGTGCAGCAGCTGCAGTGGCAACTGGGCCTAGAGCCTTGAGGGAACTATTGAACCAAAGCAATGCTTTATTTTACTTCCCCAACAGCTGGTAAAGGAGCCATTTTCCTTGCTTGCACCCTTGTTACACTACTGCTACCCAGGGCCGGACTGGCAACCAAATCTGGCCCTGGCAAAGCGCTCAGTTGGTCCCAGGGAGGGGAGGGGTGCTAGTGGAAAGCTTTGTGCCCCTTTTCGCTTTTGTTTCAGGGGGGCTGATATTGCAGCTATGATGCAAAAGTGGCCCCCGGTAACAAAAGTGGCCCCCAGGGGTCTAAAACCAGCACCCACCCTGGCAGCCCACTGGGGAAGTGTCCGGAGCTTGCTACTGCCAGTCCAGCCCTGTTGCTACCCCATATAGCTGATGTTGCACAATAGGGTGCTTTATGGGAAGTTACGGTTGTTCAAACACAGTGGAAGAAGGAAAGATAATGTACGATGCAAGTAGACACAATTCAGGCTGGAGTGATGAGGCACCATCGAATGTCAGGGGATGAATGCCAAGGCTGCACAGTTTTGATTCCACCTCAAGCCTCTTTCATCCATCACCAAGTAGTCCCTGCGTCTTTATCTCACTCTTGCATGTTTTTTTATCGCCTCTCTCTTCCTTTTCCTTTCACCTTTTTGTGATTCTTCTCTCCTACTCTGGATCAAAGTGTAAAGGGGAAAAATAGGTGCTGTTCCCCAAAAATAAGTACAGTAAACGACAGGCAACCACTGCGTGACCAACTTAAATCTTCGGAATCCTACTACATCCTATATATTATGTGGTTCCTTTAGAATCTATATACTTTATTGCGGTCATCATTGTGTAAGAGTCTCCTTTAATGTTTGATGTCATGGAATGTGCTACAGAACACTGAAACGACTGCAATGCAGCATGCGAGCGCCCAGCAAAGCTAAATACATAAAAATAAATTAATTAATAGTTGAGAAGAGCTTTCACCTTCTTGTCTGGTTCCAGATGACAACAAGAACACGAGTATCCGATAGCGCTTTTTTCATGCAGTCAGGCAACTAAAGTGCAGGTGGCTTATGACATCAAACAGCGCACTCGCCCTAATTACAGGAATTTGTGCTGTATTTTGTCTCCTCTTTGCAGCTGAAGGGTGACTCACTGTAACAAGGCTGCACAAGATTGGTTTGTAATCTGAAAACCGCCTATTAGTAGAAACGCGGTGTAAGTGCCTGTGAACGGGTACGTTGCTGTGCAGTTCTCTAATGCTTTAGAGATAGTTCTCTCTCTTTGGATTTGCAACTTTTGAAGAAGGCGTTATTTATATATAATTCTATTGACCTCTGAAAACATCGTGCACATGACTAAGTGAGCATGTTTGTTTGTAATGAATGTCCCTTTTGCGTAATTTGCAACTCTGCCAAGGTACATAATATAATATTCATAAGGTTACTTGTTAACTGGGAATAGACGCCGAACGGTTTAGTCCTGTTTATTGATCCCCTTTGGTCTCACCCGACCTCTAGGGTGCTGTGGCGTTGGAGTCTCGTGGCGCTGATGCCAGGTGGGTCTAGGGTGTCCAACTGGCATGGGTGAAAATTCATTAAGGTAATTGTAAAAATTCACGGCAAAGGGTCAAAATTCAGGACAAAAAGTCAGGACAGAAGGTCAGAATTCAGGTGAAAACTTCGTAGCAAAAGCTAAGTTTTACAGACACATCATAGGAAGTTGCTCGATAGTATAAAAGTAAGTAAATAGACACCCACTTAAGTACAAGTCAAACTAAGTTTATATTAGGTTGAGACAATTGTGCACTTCACAGTGTTTTGGTATGCATGCAGCTTTGAACAACTGTGCAGGCCTTTTGTGTTATTTCATATGATAATAATCGATTTATTTGGTTACTGCACTGGGTTGTCCAGTTTGATATTTTGTTTACAAGCAACTCATGGCCCTGAGCAGGCATGTTTGGTGAGAAAAGTGGTCAGGAAGATCTGCTCGGATAGACTTTGTTACTAGCATCTCATATCTGAGTACCATTGTTATGTTATGTTATGTTATGTTATCCTGCATTTCTAAAGCGCACAGCTACTCAGAGTATCCCGGCGCTGCTACCCTGAACCCCCGGTCCTCGGATGCTTGATTCCGTTCTGGGAAGGACATGGCCTTTGTAGTTCGGACTGGACTGTTCCCATGGGGCAACAGGGTCAGAGCTGATTTGCATATCGCCATTGTCTAACCCAGGGTGGTGTGGAGTGCAAAAAAACGATGGATTTGGGCCCAGATCTTTTGACTGGGGGAGTGTGTGACATTGATCCACATTCAGTCCATCACTTGTTGTTTTTGCAATTGCCGCCCTAAGTGCGCTGGGGATGCCCAGACGTGGGTCCCAGGCACTCCACACCACTTGGAGTCAAGCTAGCCGGGCTGAAGAGAGGTGTTACCTCGAAACCGGTCCGGTCCTCGGATGCTTGATTCCGTTCTGGGAAGGACATGGCCTTTGTAGTTCGGACTGGACTGTTCCCATGGGGCAACAGGGTCAGAGCTGATTTGCATATCGCCATTGTCTAACCCAGGGTGGTGTGGAGTGCAAAAAAACGATGGATTTGGGCCCAGATCTTTTGACTGGGGGAGTGTGTGACATTGATCCACATTCAGTCCATCACTTGTTGTTTTTGCAATTGCCGCCCTAAGTGCGCTGGGGATGCCCAGACGTGGGTCCCAGGCACTCCACACCACTTGGAGTCAAGCTAGCCGGGCTGAAGAGAGGTGTTACCTCGAAACCGGTCCGGTCCTCGGATGCTTGATTCCGTTCTGGGAAGGACATGGCCTTTGTAGTTCGGACTGGACTGTTCCCATGGGGCAACAGGGTCAGAGCTGATTTGCATATCGCCATTGTCTAACCCAGGGTGGTGTGGAGTGCAAAAAAACGATGGATTTGGGCCCAGATCTTTTGACTGGGGGAGTGTGTGACATTGATCCACATTCAGTCCATCACTTGTTGTTTTTGCAATTGCCGCCCTAAGTGCGCTGGGGATGCCCAGACGTGGGTCCCAGGCACTCCACACCACTTGGAGTCAAGCTAGCCGGGCTGAAGAGAGGTGTTACCTCGAAACCGGTCCGGTCCTCGGATGCTTGATTCCGTTCTGGGAAGGACATGGCCTTTGTAGTTCGGACTGGACTGTTCCCATGGGGCAACAGGGTCAGAGCTGATTTGCATATCGCCATTGTCTAACCCAGGGTGGTGTGGAGTGCAAAAAAACGATGGATTTGGGCCCAGATCTTTTGACTGGGGGAGTGTGTGACATTGATCCACATTCAGTCCATCACTTGTTGTTTTTGCAAGGGATGTAAAGCGGCACGCATAGGTGAACTAAAGGGAGGATTGCTGTGATGAACCCACTATAAGAACGCCTTATGGGTGTTTCAGCAAGTGGAGTTTAAAATATGGAATCTGACTTTGCTTATGGGTGCTTCGCTGGGAGTTGCACTAGCTAACGGAAGTCACAAAGGAGCTTTTCCCTGCAACTTTCTTAAAGAAGGCACTATCGATATACTATTACATAGTTTATTTTTGACACCTTGCCTAATGCTACAAACACAATATAGATCTCAAGCACAGCTCATGGCACTATGAGGCTCTCTCTAAAACCTTACAATAAAAACATGCAAACATTTACAATTACTAGTATAATATTCAAGTAGCAGTTGGGTGTCACTCAAAATGTCATATGCATGATGTATAGATCCCACACATAAGCACACAGAATCATAACACATAGGCAAGGGAGTAGCCAGAAAATGTAAATATGTCCCACTTTGAAATAAAATTATTATGGCACCAAGAAAGCAAAGTAAACCATCACAACCCTACCCAGACAAGTTCTCTTGTCCAAGGATCTAACCATTCATCCTTCCATCAGACCCCTGATATCCACCATTTCAGATTTACATTCTGTCATCTATTGATTCTTTCATCCATCATTCAGTCTTTCACCATTCATTCGGTCCTTCCAGCTGTCTGCCCATACATATCCAAACCTTTTCAACCAACCATTTGCAAATCTGTCCATAATCTATCCTTTCATCCATCATTTCACTCATCCATCCCTTCATCCACTTTTTACTCTTCCATCCATCATCCATCCACCCTTTTACCCAATCCATCCTTTCACTTATCCATCCACTCTTCCACCTATCCATCCATTTACTCATCCATCCAACCATTTACCCGTTCACCCAAGCCATCCTTTCACTCATACATCCACTCTTCCACCCATCCATACATTCATTCATCCACTCAACTATTTACCCTTTCACCCATACTTTCACTTACTCATTCATCCACCCAGTCACTCATCCGGCTACCCGTTCAACTTTTCACTCATACATCCATCCTTTCTTCCAGCTCTCCACCCTCCCTTTCATTCATGTATGCAGTCTTTCACTCATCCGTCTTTACATTCTTCTTTTCACTCATCCAGGCACCCATTTTCCCATCCATTCTGCCAATCATTCATCCATGCTTTCACTCATTCATCCCTCCATTTATCCTCCCTTTCTCTCTCCATTCCCCTTTAAATTAGCCACCCATCCTTCCATCCACCCTGCACTTGTCCAAACACTCATCCATTTACTCATCCACTTATAAATCCATCCATTGACCCTATCACTAATCCATCCTTTCACATATCAATCCATCCTTTCTCTCATCCATCCACCCTTTCACTCATCTATCCATCCTTTTGTCAATCTACCCTCCGTTTCACTCACTCATCCATCCACTCTTCCTTCCACCCATCCATCCATTCACTCATCCATCCAACCATGTCCCCTTTCATCCATCCAGCCATCCTTTCACTTACTCATCCATCCCCAGTCACTCATCCGTCCACCCATTCAACCTTCACTCATCCATCCATCCTTTCTTCCAGCTCTCCATCCTCCCATTCACCCATGTATGTATTCCTTCACTCCTCCTTCTTTACATTCTTCTTTTCACTCATCCATGTACCCATTCTTCCATCCATTCTGCCATCATTCAGACATGCTTTCATTCATTCATCCATCAATCCTCCCTTTCATTCTCCATTCCATTTTCACTTAGCAACCCCTCCTATCCACCCTTTACCCATCCACCCACTCATCCATTTACTCACCCACTCATGAATCCATCCATTGACCATATCACTCATCCATCCATCCTTTCTCTCATCCATCCACCCTTTCACTAACCTATCAATCCATTTGTCCATCTACCCTCCCCTTCACTCACTTGTCCATCCTAACATCCACCCTTTCACTTATCCATTCAATCATTTATCCTTTCACTTATCAATTTATCAATCCATCCATCATTTCTCTCATCCATCCACCCATTTACTCGGCCATCATCCATCCTTTCACTAACCCATCCAGCCCCATTCCATTGCTTTTTCACTCACCCACCTTTTCACATTAATTATGAGCTGAGCCTTGGTTTACTGAGGTGCAAATAGAAGAGGCCCATCAAGAACTTCACCCTCACTGTAGTTCCTAAAGCAAGGGGTGGGTGGGGTGGGGGAGGGTTCATTATGTCCCTGCACATAGGCAATCTGAAAACTTGGAAGTCATGAGACATGCTTAAGTCACAGTGCCAGGACCTGAGGTGACTGTGACATGGTGTTTTATCCAGGGCTTTAAGTGAGATGAAAAAACTGGGGGTCCCTCCATGCGGAGTGTCTGATGTAATTAAGGGCGTGGCTTAAAACACCTAAGCTAAAAATACGTGCTGAGCATAATGTGTCGCCCAACTGGTATTTTGCGGTTTCTATCATTGCATTCAGTAACATAAGACCTACAACAAGCCTTGACTTTTGGCTTTGTCAATGGATGTTAGTAGCATAAAATAAATAAAAATGCAGCAACTATGGCTTTGTTATGTATAATATTAAAAAAATGCTTCAGCTCTGAAATGATGAGACTGTGTAAGAACTATAACTTCTTCTTTTTAACTTCTTCAGCCGGCCTCTTTAGATGAACTGGCACATAGCAGCATGGGCGTTTTTGTACATTTGTTTTGTACATTTCTCCCATCTAACCCTAACAACATGCACTGACCTAGAACACAGTAGGAGGAGGCCACCACATGCTGTAACAGCCCAAACTGGCCTATTGTCATTATTTATGTGACAATCAGCCAGCATAAAGAATGACAATGGGTGGGATGGGGCTGCTCTTGTACTCCGAGGATGAGTGAGAGGCGGCCCCATCAGGGAGCTGAGGCCTCTCGTGGGAAACAGCTCTGCTCCCTGCAAGGCGTTCGTAAAAGGGATCCTCATGGACAACAGACGTGAGGTCCAAATTACAGACTGTCCATGAAATTTATGGATGGTTGCCTGGACTGGCCACATATGGGCCAGACTCCGGCAATGGGTTTGTGGTATTTTTCCACATGTATCATGCATATGTGTACATTCGACACATGTGCAGTCTGAATGTACACAGAGACATCAATAGATTCGTAAAGCCTTTGCCCTCTGCCTCAATACTGCTGCAGTCACACCCTGGCTCCAGCGGGCAACACCGCCAGCGCTGTGGGCTTCTAGCGGCCATGGTGTTCGGGCGGCTAGACTGCCAAACTCACAATCAGGCCCTTAGTTTATACTTTACATTTTTTCGGAACTTTTTAGAATATTTTTTTTTTCCTTTTTTTTTTTTTATCCTCATTTAAGTGCGAAGCTCCAATCTATCAAAACAAAAAAGTTGCCGCAGAGCAGGAAATCAGGCTATGCTTTTGTGCTGTCTCAGCGTTAGCTGGCAGGGATGTCGTAGGAGAGGGAGGTGGCCAGATCCCAGCAACACATACACGTAAGCCTTGAAACTTCAAGCACAGGGCAATTTGTTGGTAGATAGTGCCCGAGATACCGAAACCCCATAGGCTCCATGGCTCCTGGCCATAGAAACAAGGGTGAACAATGCCCGCAATAATCATAGGACCTGGGGGAAAAAAAAAAAAAAACCCAGGCTCAGTTTGATTGCTCTAACTGTGTCCAGTAAGCTCTTCTGCTCGGATTTCCACCCCTAGCTAGGTCAAGTTTTGAAATCTGAAGGACTGAAGAATGCCACTCATGTAAAGTGGGCGGCAGGACGTCCTTCCAATGTCTACAGATTTCCCTACGTGCCGACAAAATAGAATAAAACAGCAAGTTAGAAGCAGCATTGCGGGCGTTACCTCTCAGGCCAAAAATAACAAGGGCAAGGTCAATGGAGATGTGGAAGCCCAATGACGAAGATAATTTGCACCCTATGGAGTCCCAAAATGAGGTTATTTTTGGGCATTCATAAAACATGTGAATGTCAGATGCAGCTACTAGACCACACCTTGGGCACGAGACCGGGCCTGTCGAAGAAAACTTTGAAAGCCTCTGCGGGGAATAGTAGGCCCTGTGTATTGTGAAAAGATGATTCCTACGGAGCCAGGCTGGTTTGACCAAGTCCCACAGTACCTCGCAAGAAGCAGACCAAAGCTCCTCCACGTCTATGCCTGGCATTAAATCAGCCCATAATAATAATGGAAGGGAAAAATTACCGTCTGCTTCCTCTATGATCTTATTGTACTAGAGCGATATTTCTTTCTTTGCAGGGGGATTGTCCAGCAGGCAAGTCACTAATTCGCTGTTGCCACCTATAGGTAAGCTGCTGTTCCGGGTTGGCTGCACACTATATCTCTGAGACCAGCTTGATATTTGTATGTATTTAAATCTCGATAGATTTGGCCCGACTTTGTTAGTTAAATATTCCCAAGGAAGTAGAGAGCCATCCATGAACAGATCTCCCCATGAGATGATTTCGGCCTCTCTCAGTGGTTGTGTTAATGCGTCCTCTGCCCAAGCTGGGGGTGCGGGTAAGTCCCATATAGGAGCTCTCTCTGAATAATACCCTAATTTGATCGCTTGCCTCACTTTATGCCACGTGATAGCTATCCCCTGCAGCACCTTCAGTTTTATTTTTTAAATTTTTTTTTTTTTAAATTTGGGGTCTCCGAATTTGAACAAAAAACTACCCTGTCCTACTCTCTCACAATTCAGCTAAGTAGAAAACATTTGTCCTACCCCTGTTACTGCTGGTGTTTTTAGCAACATGCGTGTATGCGAAAGCTGAAATGCCCATGCATATACCTGGATATCAGGCCCCGCCAGCCCGCCCTTCTCTCTGCGACGTCTTATTTTCTTCCAAGAGATTCTTGGGTTCTTACTATTCCAAATAAAAGTAGAAATCGCGCTCTGCAACTTTGAGATTAACTTAGGATCAAAAAAGAGTGGAATTGAATTAAATAAGAACGAAATCTTTGGCAGAATACACATCTTTACAAGATTAACCTTACCTAAGATAGTGAGCGGAAGGTGTGACCAGTCTCTCATGTGTTTTCGGCACTGCGCAGCTGTTATAGAAAAATTTAAAGAGGCTATCAAATTAATGTCTTTAATTATATTTATCCCCAGGTATCGTAATTGAGGTCTAGATGTTTCATTATGCGTAGTTAAGTTGATATTCCAAGACATTGACTCTGTTTTGGAGGCATTCACCTCATATCCTGAAATTTTACCAAATTTGAGAGCTAAGTCAATGACCTCTGGATATGCTGTATTAATATCTGTCGTAAAGATCATTATATCGTCAGCATAAAGTGCCACTTTTTTTTCCCAGTCTCCGTAAACAAAAGGCTTAATGAGTGCGCTATCCCTTAGTATTTGCGCAAAAGGCTCTATATATAGATCGAAAAGGAGGGGAGACAGGGGACAGCCCTGCCGGGTTCCCCTTGTTACCCTAAATGGTGCGGTAAGGCCTCCATTGATCAAAATTGAGGCTGAAGGACTGCGATATAGTAAGTCAATGGCTCTACGAAATTTATCTCCGACGTTGAATTTTTTCAAGGCCTCCGACAGGTACAGCCAGTTCACCCTGTCGAAGGCCTTGGTAGCGTCCAACGTAAGAATAGATAGGGGAAGAACTTCTTTTATGGCCACATCTATGGCTCCTACTAGTTCATAAGTAAGCTCATTTAACTGTCGCCCTCTTATAAAGCCTTTTTGGTTGGGGTGCAGTATGTCAGGTGCAACCTGGCCAAGCCGTTTGGCCAGTATAGTGGCAAAAATGTTGTAATCGGCATTTAAGATTGAAAATGGCCGATATGAGCCGCAATCAGAGGGGGGCTTCCCTGGCTTCAAAATGAGGGTTATTGAGGCGTTGTCCCAGGAGGCAGGTGGTACTTCTCCCTCCCTCAAAATTTTGTTAAATAAGGCCGCCAGGATTGGAGACACCTCTGATATCAAGTTTTTATATATCTCGCTCGGTAAACCATCAGTTCCTGCCGCCTTGCTCCCTTTGGCTTCCCTTATTGCCTGCTCTACTTCAGCATTGGTTATTTCCTCTTCCAGAAACCTGCTCTGTTCAATTGACAAGGATGGTAGGGAGATATCCTCTAACCACCTCGTGATAGCACTAGGTGTAACATTAAGATCTTCATGATAGATAGATTGAAAAAAGATTTTAAAGGTTTCCCTAATTTCTGCATCACTTGAAAAGGTGCCCATATCTGATGTAACGGAGGCGATGTTATTGCGAACCCGGTCTGATTTAACTTTCCAGGCCAATAGTCTGCCTGCCCCTTCCCCATATTGAAAATAGGAAAGTTTGCTTGCCTCCCATCTCTGTAAGACGCGCTTATCTAATACCGACGACAATCTGTTCTTTAGTCCGTCTAACTCTTCGAGTTTCAGAGATAAATCCTGATTATCTTCAGCTCTACAGGTATCGATATCCAACTGCACTACAGCCATACTATCCTCAATAGAAGATACTTCTTCCATGTACTGCCTTCTTCTATAAGCGGCCCTGTTCTTAACAATACCTCTTAGTGTACTTTTGAAAGCGTCCCAAACTATGCCCGCTGGGGCCGTATCCATGTTGGTAATAAAAAACTCACGTGCTTCTGATTGAAGAAACTCTATGTTGACCGTTGATGTAAGAAATGATCTATCAAAGGACCACAATCTGGTGGGAGGCTGACCGCCCCACTCCAGTTCCAGCTTCATAGCGGAGTGGTCAGAAAGGTGCGATGGAATATAGTCTACGTAGGTGATGGAATCGACCAAAACTCTGCTAGTTAGTATAAAATCAATTCTTGATTGGTGTCTGTACTTGAGATTTCTAAACGAGAAGCCCTGCCTCTGGCCCTCTCTAAGCCTCCAAATATCTACGTATCCGTATTGATTCATGCAACCTAATAGGCAGTTTCTAGATTTGGAGGAAGCCTGCTGTCTACTATTAGGAGATTTATCCAATAGAGGGTTCAAGGTGATGTTAAAGTCACCGGTTATGATAACTGGCTCTGGAAACCTTAAGAGGTGTTGAAATAGAGATTCCAGTGCAGAAGGATCATCGCAATTAGGCCCATAATAGCCTACTAGTGTTATTACCGAACCTCCTATTTCTACTGCTGTTATGGCCCATCTCCCTCCGGTATCTACTTTCTGCTGTAAAATTTTCAAATTCATAGGTTTTTTGAAAAGAATAGAAACACCCCGTATGTTTAGTGTTTGAGATGTTGAAACTGAAAATTCTATCCACCTATTCTTCTTCGTTAGCTCAAGCATTTCGCTTTCAGTTAAGTGTGTCTCCTGGAGTATAATGATCCCCGCATCAGCGTCCCGTAGATACTGCAAGATTTTATTAGCACGAGGTTTGGTGCGAAGACCATTAACATTCCAGGATAAGATCCTGAGCCTACTCATAGCTCTGGGAATAATGGCTGACTAGAGAGACTGTCGGTTTATACAGTTCCATGTTTATCTGCCAGTTAGAAATGTAAAAAATTAGGAAAAAGAACTCACAAAAGTACAATGATTGGAGCTTTATCAATAGTGGATAATTTTTTCTATTTTTATTGTGCCCCTTCACCCCCTTCCCCCCCCGTGACCCCCCAAACCCCCCCCTCCCATGGGAAACCCTTGAACTCACTATCCGGAGGTTCCCGGAAGTAAGTGCCCCTGCTCTTCCCCGTCCCCACCTCGTGTGCCTCTTCTTATATCCTACTTACTCGCCTTACAAATATTGTTACATATTTTGTATCTTTTTTTTTCAAATTGTTATTTTTATCATCCAACTAAGAGAAAGGCCAACATCTGTATTATTCTTTCTTTCTATATTTTTTTCCCAATTGTGAATATTTGTGTTTGTATGTATTTTCTCCCCTTTTTTTTTCCTTTAATTTTTTTTTTTTTAGCTAGGAAGTTACGTTTGGGAGAGAAATAATTTCCGTAGAACAATAAAGCCTCTTTACCACTTAGCTGGCCCCCCCCTACTCCTTCTCTTTCCTACTACCTAAAGACATTAGTAGCTCGTCTGCAGCCTGCACTGATCGGATATTGTACATTTTATTATCCAACATAATCTTGAGAGACGCGGGGAAACCCATCTGCACCGTTGCATCCAATTTGCGGAAAGCTTCCATTCTTTTGCCTAGCTCCCATTGTTTGTCAAGAGTAAACCTGGACAGGTCTGAACGTATCTGGAAATTAAATCCTTTGCCTGTTAGTGATTTTTGCTTTAAGGCAAGGTTTAAAATTTGTTCTTTCAAGGAGTAGGTGTGGAAGTTTACAAGGATTTTTCTCGGCTTAGACCTCTGGGGATTGCGTCTAAATGGGTCTCTATGAATTCGTTGTATGTCAGTTGCTAGATCCTCATTAGAGTGCGGGAGGTTAAGAGATTCTTTTATTAACGAGATAATGAAGCTCTTGATGTCTGTACCTTCGCTACCTTCAGGAACATTCAGGATTCGTATATTGCTACGCCTGGCATTGTTTTCCAAAACCTCCATTCTCTCCAATAGGGCCTGATCTTCCCTTTTTAACTTTTGGATGTCTTCCTGAGAGCCCTCAACTCGCATAGAGATTTGACCTACTGTTTCTTCCAAGGCTTGCGTTCTTGCTGACAGACTGTCTATCCTTTCATCTAGGGACTCACAAAATTTCCTTATTTCTCTTTGATTTGAGGCTGACTCTGCAAAACCTTGCTTAATCTCGGCAGATAGTGCTGCAAACATCTGTTGCAACGAGGCGGCTGAGATAGGTGCTAAGTTAGTATCCAAAACTCCATTTAACTCCATGCATGATGGAAGGTCACTGTCGGTGGAGTTAGAAACAGGATTGGAAGCAAAAGGAGGCTCTAAAGGTACTTCGGCATCCAAGCTATTCACAGTATTATCCAAAGCAGTCTTGCTGAGAAGATCTTCGCTGCTACTATCTGAGAGTGAGAGTGAGGGCGCTAGGAGCGCTAGGAGCGGTGTCATATCACAAGCTTCCCCTAAACCTGAAGGAGTGCCTTCGACTACTGAGCCTGAGCCTGCTGGCCCAGTCTGATTGCTGTATTGATCTCCACACTCCCCCGAGCCAGGATGTAATAAGACATCAGAGACTAACTCCACATGCTGGGCATTACCAACTATAGGATTGACAGGCGCTGTGGCCAAAGCTAGATCATGTTCAAGTGACGCCATATCACTAGCCCCTGGGTTGAATTCGATAGAAGTGGTATCCCTCCTTTGGTGTTCTTGTCTAATTTCCAGCACCTGTGGGATAGCCTTAAAGTATGAGCGCAGCGATGGAGTGATCTTGGGGTTAGGGGCAGGAAGGAGCTTTGCCTTACTCCGCTTTCTTCCCCTCTTCGCTTTTACTTCGGTAGATAAATATGAAGATGGTTTCGAGGGCTTCAAGTCAGAGGATACTTTAGAGGAGTATTGGTGGCTCTCTGAGCTCCCTGAGACTTCAGGTACCTCCCTTACTAGCTTCTCCCCTGAAGCTAACACCCCGCCTTTACCCCTCCTTTTGCAGAAAACGTTAATCTTCTCCAGGCTTTTTGCTGAATTTTTACCTTTGTTACCTTTATGAATCTTATCAGGCTCCGCAGCATTCATGCAAACGGGGGGCAAATTCAAGGCTCTCGGCACACCCCCTCCTCTCTTCCCTTTTACCTCATATGTGCTGTCGCTGACTGCCTCATCCTCCTCCACGAGCGCTGCACTTGCTTGGAACCTGGTGGAAGAATCTACTGTAGAGAAGCGAGATGCGACGCTGGATACAAACGCACTGCTGCTGCCTCGGCTCGGTTGACTTGCGTGGGAGTCTCCACGGAGGCTCCGTATGCGCCTACTCCTTCGGAGCTCCAGGGCGGCCTGCCTCCAGTGCAGCAGCTCAGGTGCGCGCCGTCCGCTTGTTGGGCGTTGACCACAGCCGGTTTCGAATCTCCCCGCCTCGGTGCCGTTGTACACGCCTTCGTCCAAACACATCGGGACGCTGCCGACAGTCCGTAAGTAACACGGTAAACTGTGTGCAGGAATTATCGCAGATTATCTCTGGCTAAATTGGAGAATGTTTTGTAGATTTGTTCGGTCTCTAAGAAAACATGATCAGCGAGCCGCGAGCCACTTGAAAGAATCTCGGGCACTCGAAAACGGGAACGGAGTGGAGCACTGCAGCAGGCAGCCGACTGCCGCCATGTTTCCCCCAAACATTTCACATCTCGCCAGTGACCAACTTTTTAGAATATTGTTTGATATGCATTACATGTTTAAGAATTATTTGCATTTCTAAAACATTTGTTCAAAATTTTTACAGTTTCTCCTGTTCATTTCTAAGGGCAGATAGTCTTTTTTAAAAATTTTGTTTAGTGGTCATTTTGTTTAATGCTACCTTCTATTTCGTAATGTATTTTTTTTATTGTTAGTCTTTTTTCCCAGAACAAGGGCGCAGTAGGATGCTGCTGTACGTCGGAACAGATAAGTCCTTCTTTAAGGGTTTTGAGGGTAGGGGGAGATTTGAAAGTTTGTTATAGTGTTATTTGTGGGGTTTTTGTATATTTACATTTTTTGCTTTTAGTGTTTTGTATTAGTTTGTGCTATTGCACTCTGTTTTAGTAATGTATCACTATGCTATGTTAAATTGTGTGATGTTAGTTATACTTTTATGATTAACTGAAATGCATATGTATTTTTGGGAATGTAATGTAATTTTTGATGGTTCCTTTCAATTTACTTCACATGTTTTTGTGTACAAATGCATTTTGTGGACATTTTGAGTTTTTTTATCCTTTTAAAGGAAATCAGATTTGGTTTATAATAAACCAGTGGTTTTTACTTTAATTTCCCTTTTTCGGTTTTTCCTGAAGCAGTTCTTTTTTTAAAAAACACTTTTTTTCTGATTTTTCATGGAACTTAGATACTTTGGTGTGCTTTGTGGAATTTAGATTGAATCCCTTATATTTTGCATTTTTTGGGAGATGTTTGGATTTATTTATCACATTTTTGGTGGATCACACATTTTTATTAAGTGGAGACAGAGAAAGATCTGCAAATACAAAACATTATATTTTATTTATTGTATTTATTTTGGGTAGAAAATGTGATATTATTTTTAAGTCAAATATATGTGATTGTTATTTGGAATTGTTTGGATTATGTGTTGTAATTATTTTATGTGATGGACTGAGTTTGTTTTTATCTATTTTGGTTGGCTATGGTTACATTTAAAAAAAAATATATAGAGTTTTATCATATCAGTCTTTATTAACATTGTGATTTTAAATAAATGACTGATCTAATAAAATATTATATTTATTATTTAAAAAAATGGATTTGGTATATTGGTTTAGAGTTTATCATAGTTTTGTAGGACTTTGGTAGGTTAACATTTATTTTATAATATGCACTTGGTTATGAATTCTGAATAATCTACTCTTTTATTATTTATGAAGAGTTTAACTTTAAATAGTAGCGTGCTGTACATTCTTTTGGTTTAGCAGCCAGGGGGTTTGAACATTGAAGAGGACTTGCACACACATTTATGAATTCAGAAAAAGAAAAAAAGCGCTAAAGAATTAAGAAACAGTAAAAAATAGTTTTTAGCAATATTGTAAATATATTATCTTATAGACAGAATTGGTAAAGATTTAGTACGGGAGAGTACCATAGACAGTGTCATGATGTATGAGTATGTGCCCACTGGGACTTAATTAAGGAACTATCATACGGGAGAAATAAACAACATCATTGTGGGGTGTTAATTGTATGCAATGAATTGCACTGTTAATACCGTACAAGCAATGGCATCAAGAAAGTCCACTGGGGCAGAAGTTAACAACAATGAGTTGAAAGAATGAGATGTCGACAGGCTTGTATAAAGCGTAAATGAAAGAATGGCGCTGTTGAAGAAATGTAAATAATTTGTGGTGTAAATTGAACATGATTTTTAGCAATTACTTGGTTGAATTGAAATGTTTCTGTATACTATAACATGGCATGTGAAACCTGTAGTTTGGAACTACTAGTCTGTCTTTACTAGCACTGGTTTTGTAGTTTGTAAAATGTCACGTGTTAACATGGAAATGGAATTTTAAAATGGCAGTGTTCTATGGTCTTGTTATCAGTGACCAAGACTGGGATGCAGTCGAAACGCGTCTGGTAGCGGCCGACAATAAAACCTGTGGAACCACACATGGCTTTGTCATTCTTCATGTAAGAAAAGTGAATAGGTAGGACCTGCAGATTATTGTGGGGTGATTGGTGTGCGGGGAACACGGAAGACGGAAGATCATTGAATACTACTGCTCGGAGAATATCCCCAACAAAATACTAGTTTAACAACATGTCGGCTGACACGCTAAAAGTCCGAGAAGCGGCAGCTTTGGAACTATTCGATTTCGTAGCCCCAGCAAGCAATCAGTTAATATAAACGGGGCAATTGAATTCAAGAACCAACGATGACTTAAAAAGCAAAATGAGGGCATTGTAGAAGTTGATGCGCGGGGAGCAAGCCAAGTGGTGGGAAAACAAATCACTACAACGCTATTTGGACGCAGGGAGAATCCCCAGAGGACTACGCATCTTGCTAGCTCCTACTTATGAGCAACCCAACCCCGAAATGATGAAGGAGTGGGCGCAAAGAAATTTGGACTCTTCAAGACACTTAGTAGAAATATTGGTAAAGTACGCCGAAATAGATAGAGTTGAATTACAAAGGCGAATTGTGACACTCACAGACGAAATAGCCCAGATGGACTCTGCGGAGGAAATAAACAGACTCAAAGCAGAAATGACCGCCCGCCTCCGTAAAGTGGAGGATAAGATCAAGGTGCACAAAGCCTTTAAGTTCCACCGGGATCGAGTGGACTATGAATGCGGACGCATTTTTACCTTCTCACGAAAATACGATGCCATAAAATCAGCCAAGCAAACAGGGGCTAACGTGACAAAGGCAGGCACCTCCGGCAGCGGGCAGCTCGCGGAATCTTCGTACTCAGATAACAGCTCTGCTATCGAGAGTGAAACTGAGGGAGACGCCAGCAGAATTCCACCCGTTATGCCCAATGTTGCCCCCTCTCCTGCTGAAGGGGTTCAATATTTTAGCGGAAGAACATATGGCAACATTGCGACCGAGGAATCGGCAAAATCAAGCAGGCAGAGGAGGAATTACAAGCGCGGTCAAAGGCGCCAAGCCCGCAAATGATCCAACCCCGCAAAACAGCAACAAGAAACGCGGGAGGGGTTGGTGGAATCGTCGCTAATCACAAAACCAATGAATCAAAAAACGGTCATTAATTTAACTGAAGTCGTCTTGAGCAAAGCAGAAACCCAAATTTTAGCCCTGGGTCTAACTTTTTTCAACGAGTCCAACTTTGATTACCCCAACACTCGTATGGACATATATCAATTCATAAGGGAACTGAAATTGAGTAAATTCCATGCTTTAAACAAGTCTAAAAAAGTCACGGAAGGATTGGTCCTCAATGTACAAGATTCACAGGCACCTGACCACACCCCAACAGTGGGCACAGAACAAACATTGTTTACGGTTCTGAAGTATCTACATAATGAAGGCCAGCTTGGGGAATCTGAATCTTTGTCTCCCATGTGCTTTAGCCAATCAGCAACCCATCCCAATATTGATACAAAACTTACTCCTTTTAAGAAAAAATCTAATTTCAACCCTATAATGCTACGTGATGGCATTGATATTTTCAATGAGCATGTGATAGAGGAAAATAAGAAGCTCAATTACAGAACTTGTGCATCTAGAAAGAGAATATGAAATAGGAACAGACAATATCACAACCTGGTTGCCAAGTTACAAAAAAATGAGGACGTAATTGTGAGAAACTCTGACAAAGGAGGAAATGTGGTGCTGTGGTCTAAAAGAGAATATATAACTGAAGCATTATCCCAACGAAACGATCAAACTTGTTACAGGCTCAGCAGTGCAGCAGCCATTAGAGAGACTGCCAATGCATTCTATATGACATTGGTTGCCTGGAAGAGCACGGGTCTCATAACTATGGACGAATATCAATTTATGAGAAATGACCATCCGGTCTTTCCAAATATATATTTCATACCTAAAGTTCATAAAAATGCCACGAAGCCTCCGGGACGACCTATAATTTCGGCCTAAATGAGTTTATTGGAAAATGCTTCAAGATACATAGATTTCTTTCTGCAAGAATGTGTCATGGGATTACCATCGTACCTAAGAGACACGAGTGACTTTTTAAGTAAAATCAAAGATTTCGAGTGGGTTCCAAATTTCCATCTATTGACTTTAGATGTATCTTCATTGTACACTTGTATTGACCACAAGGATGGTCTTCGTGCTTTAGAATATTTTCTAAATAAGAAAAAAGCCACGTGCCCCCAACATGACACTATGCTCTTAGACATGGTTAACTTTTGTCTCAATAACAATATGTTTTCTTTTAACCAAATGTTTTATCAGCAAATGAGGGGTGTGGCTATGGGGGCCAGCTTCTCCCCCAGTTATGCCTGTATTTTTTTGGGCTGGTGGGAGGGGCTGGTCCTCAAAGGCACGCACATAAAGCCATATGAGGAGCATGTAAAATTGTATTTTAGGTACATCGATGACTTGTTTTTTGTGTGGGATGGTACAATGGAGGAGGCCATGAACTGGGTAGAGCCCCTGAATTCCAATACTGTTAACTTGCACTTTACGTCCACCATCAGCACGACTAAAATACATTTTTGGGATGTTGAGATATACGTGGCTAGAAACAAATTGGAAACCAAGCTTTACAGGAAGGAGACAGCGGGAAACTCTATTTTACATTTCTCTAGTTTTCATCATAGGCATTTGGTACATAGCATTCCCTACGGGGAAATGCTGCGTATCAAAAGAATCTGCAGCAATTCAGCAGATCTAGCTGAGGCCCAACTCCAATGTAAGGAGAGGTTCCTTGCTAGAGGATACCCCCTTAAAACAATACAAGCTGCTATCAGCAAAACCTTGGAGTCAAACAGGGATACACTCCTTGTTCCTAGAAAAACTAGAGAGGTTAAAGATATGAAAGTGATCAGTCCCGAACCGGTAAGATTAATAATCCCCTACAGTGCCCAGGAAAAAACCCATTACCAAGCTCATAAATAAAAACTGGGTTCCGGTCAAAAGCGATCCGGTGATAGGTGCTGAAATGCCAGCAAAACCTAGCATTGCTTTTCAAAGGGCACCTTCCATGCACAGCGAGTTAGTTTCCAGCAGCCCGGAATTATCTCCTTCTGGTAAATGGCTGATGGCACCTAAAGGATTTACTAAATGCAGCACATGTAAAGCGTGTCAATACGGAGTTAACAAAAAAAGTTATTGCACGGCCTTTAGTGATAAAGAAATCAAAATCTCCAAGCCCCTTCATTGCAAAACGGAATTTGCTATCTATATTTTTGAATGCACATGTCCGTTAAAATATGTGGGAAGCACGAAATTACCTGCCAGCAAAAGGGTTTTGCAACATATTCGGGCAATTAACAATCATGACCCGACATACCCTGTCGCCAGACATTTTCGAGAGGTCCACAACAACAACCTTCAGGACCTCTTGTATTATGTCATAGATACCATCCCAAAAACCAAGAAAGGTGGCGACAGGGAACATAGGATGAGAAAACTAGAAACTCGTTACATCCTTAATTTTAATAGCAAAACCCCTGGGGGCTTAAACAACACGGAGAACTAACACACATGTTTATAATATAGCTAAAATGTTGATATTGGGCTCTCATCCACTTCGCCTAACCCCGCAAGTCCTTTTCCGTTATTACCTTCATAGAGTAATGTAATGACACTTACCTCAAAATGAATTCAAAACTTTATGTAATAACCAACTACCAGTAGAGGTAAAGTTCTCGCTTTTAAGAATTAAGGTTGGGTTCTAAAAGCTGCTAAGTCCTCTCTTAACCACAGATCATATTGGTTTTTAAACACTGTTTTTTCACCTTATGCACTTTACTCACATGAGGCATTTTTAGTCTCTTAGACTCTTTTGGAAACATAGATGCGGCCTTTAAATGCTAGGTACATGATGAATAATGTGCCCTTTATTATTAGGAGTAGAATTTGCATTTCTGCAATGATTATAAAACAAACCTATTATAGGATTATAATTACGTGATGGAATAACATGATTTGCACATATTTAAGAAATTTTAGGCAATTGAAAATAAATTGTACTAATTTATTTAATAACTCTCTGAATCAATAGAGGTTTTAAGGTTTTTTAAAGAATTTAAAAATATATTTTTGTATTATTGTGTATAACATTTTATTATGTATATATAATACAATTTATTCGAATTTTAAACCTGTCGAAATGAATTTAAATGCAATTATATCGGTTTATCTGAACCATGTATACAGCCTCATCTTCAACTCCTTTTAATATAACAGACGGTTAGTCATAATGTTTCTTTTATGTTCACTGTTATCACATAATCACGTGCAAAGGTGCAGCTTCATAATTGGTCTAACAACGATCTAGCGCTGTCATGTGATCAAGCCACTTCTGGTGGTGAAACGTGTAATGGCCAACTAAAATAAAGTTGGAAGTTTTTTGCACTTACTACGAGTCCGTGTCTGCTTGCTGTGAGCATTTTGGAGGCGGCTTTTGAAGCAGCGTTCTGGATATATATATATATATATATATATTTATATGAAGAATCCTCGCTCTTCCGCTCTTAACGATGAACAAACGATAGTGGACCCAAGTAAGTGCTTGTTTTCTTTATTGCATTTTAAAGCACTCCGCCATTTTTATATATATATATATATATATAAGCTCCAAACACCAGCTAGCTGCACACGTGAGCGGGTGCACGCCAAACGGGGGTGTACTCGTTATCTTAATCGCAGCTCCAAACATCCACAAACAATCTGTTTGTAAGGAAAGCAGCACACGCAGGGGGTAGTTCCACTTAGAATTTATTGGGGAACTTCACAGCTTCTATGCTGTGAAGTTCCCCAATAAATTCTAAGTGGAACTACCCCCTGCGTGTGCTGCTTTCCTTACAAACAGATTGTTTGTGGATGTTTGGAGCTGCGATATATATATATATATATATATATATGTATATATATATATATTCACTGAAAAAACCATAGGTTATAGACCATATATAGTTAGGAATTAGCATTTAAAAAACCTTATTTTACTCACACAAAACCATTGAAATTCCATATATAGTTAGTTGCACTAACTATATATTGCGCACCCGCAATCCACTGCTGATGATGTCACATATTACATCATTCATGACATGGTCAGTGACATCACTGATGACATCACTGATGACATCTCAAATGACATCACTGATGACATCACTGATGACAACATCCAGTGACTATGTTTCTGTAAAGTTAAAATATGTCTTACATATTGAAGAATGAGTGGATGTATAAGTGTCTGGACGAAGGATTTAGTAGGTGCATGACTGAATGTATGAGTGAGTGATTAAATGTGTCTCACTGAGTGCATGGGTTAGTGACTAAACTGTCTTAATTTGTGCATCATTATGTCTGTTGTTCTGTAAACTGCTGCATGTGTTGATCAGTAGCTATATGAGTAACTATATGGGTTATTGATTGATTGCCCAAGTATTTGCATGGGAGACTGAGTGTGTGTGTGGCTGGATGGGAGGTGTGTGACTCTGTACAGATCAATGTGTACTTGTATCAATGATTGTATAAGAGAGTAAGTATGTGTTAGTATATGGTTGAAAACGTAAGGTGCTCTATGTTTAACTGTATAGAGTAGAAAATGGAAGTGTGATTGATTCTTTACAGGACTGACTAGGTGTGTGAGTAACTCCATGGATGAGTGGCAGAGTGTGAGTGTCTGTATAGGTGTATGAGTGCATATGATTGTGTTGTAAACATGAGTGATTGTATGTATGAATGATTGTATGGGTGAATGAGTGAATGTGTGTGTAAACGTAGGAATCAGTGAGTACGTATGTAGTAACTAGTATTGGTGTGTCAATGGTTTCAAAAATTATACTCTGTTTTTAACACTGGGTGAAACAGAGGTTATATTAAAATGTGAGGAGATGCATTGTATTGTCACATGAATGATATCATCAGTGATGTGGTCATTGATGTCAAATGAGATGTCATCAGTGATGACATCAGTGATGTCATTTGAGATGTCATCAGTGATGTCATCAGTGATGTCACTGACCATGTCATGAATGATGTAATATGTGACATCATCAGCAGTGGATTGCGGGTGCGCAATATATAGTTAGTGCAACTAACTATATATGGAATTTCAATGGTTTTGTGTGAGTAAAATAAGGTTTTTTAAATGCTAATTCCTAACTATATATGGTCTATAACCTATGGTTTTTTCAGTGAATTTTCAAGGTTTTGTAAATGCTAATTCCTAACTATATATGGTCTATAACCTATGGTTTTTTCAGTGAATTTCAATGGTTTTTTAATAGCAAATATCATAAGCTGTCGAATGTCAAGTACGTGGTAAGAATTTTTTTTTTCGTGTTTATGCACACTGATCTGCTTTGATTGCTGCCCCCCACCCCTCATTTCTATTAGGAGTACTCTCTCTTTGCAGATAGTGAAGGGTAGTTAACGCAGCCCTTTCCCCCTTTGTAATCCGTCGTGCCTGCTTCTCTCTCCATTTGATTGATTGTTCTCTTTGGTTCATTCTCTATTTACAAACAAGCACAGAGTCGCAATACTCTGTTTAGTCTTTGCAGATAGCGAAAAATCGTGTAAAAAAACAAAAGGAATCGAGCAAAATCAGTAGGCCACTAATGGGATCTCTTTTGACCTCGCTAAAATAGAAACATTAGGAACAACCTGTTGAAAATAGCAATGCGTATGTATATAAGCGGCGTTCATTTGTGTTCACAGTACCCCTTGTTGATTGTTTCAATCGAGCATTGAATTGTTCGAAGTTAATTCTCTTAACGATCTTCTCTACCTGCAAACGAGGAAGAATAGGAATATTCTATCTCCCTTTGCAGATAGTGAAGGGTAGGTAACGCAAGCCTTTAACACGTCGTACCTATTTCATTCCTCATTGATTGATTGATTGTCCGAACATTGACTGTTTGGGAATTAGTTCTTTTTGGAGGTATTCCCTGTTTGCAAATAAACGTAGGAAAATCTTTGCAAGTAGTGAAAGGGTACGTAATGCGGACCGTTCTCCCCCGTTGTAATCTGTCATGCCTATCTACTCCCCACTGATTGATGCACCTTTTTCACCCGGACCATTTACTAGAGATACGTCATCTGGCCCGACCAGAGAGCACCCCTAGTGAAAAGGACATATGCAATAATAACGAAGTGATCACTGTATCCTGTTAACAGAAACTTTACCATGAAACAACCTGGAAAGAAAAAAATAGGAAAACGAAAATCAGTAGGCCACTGATGAACATGAACTTTTATTAAACAACGAACAAAGAAACGATAACATAACGTAATGATAAAACCTATTAATGTCCTAGAAACAAGAAAACGTTAAAATATGCCAGTGGTGAGAGACCAGAAAAACAGTAAGAGAAACCAAATCACCCCTCGCTGTCCCACCGCCTGCCACGCCAAAAAAATCGATAGACTAGGGAAAATGCAAGTCAGTAGAACATCCACCCCCACTCTGGAAACTTCCAAGGTGGGGCAGGGTTCCGGCTACGCCCAGCCGGGAGCAGCCCATATAAGGCAGGTCCTGCTGCCACGCCTCGGCCAGGAGATCCTAACGTAGGGTGTAGCCGGAGGAGAGGCCGAGGCCACCGGGACCCGGCCAGGGGATTGCCTTTACAACGCTGAACAGTTGCAGGGGGGGGGGGAATGTCTCCTCGACCCTCCCCTCTCTCTCCCAGTCCGGCCGCGGTGGCCCTTGAGAGTTGCAGGTAGTCCCGCCACATGCTCTTCCGGTCCGACCACCAACGGTCGGGGGGCCGAGGCCGACGGGATCCGGCTGCAGCCGATAAACCAAGAAACCCGTTCATGGGGCCAGAGCCAGGGGCGTCCGGCCGACATCCACCGGAAGCCCGGCCCGAAGACGGACGGGACACTTCTTTCTTTTATAATGGCTGCGACAACACTGGAGGGGGATGTCTTGCACATGCCTCCGACCCCCCCCTCGTCCTCATCGCCTGGTCCGGCCATAACAAATCTCAAGCGAGACGCCGTGGGGTGCACTGGGAGGGAGAGACGGTGCGAACAGGCCTCTCCCGCCTCCCCAGGTGGAGGCTTCCCAGCTGCACCCTCAGCGCTCCAGGCGGTGGCATCGTAACAACTACAGTGCTGCACAGTTTCGGAACGACCTAGATAACGGTTCTTCCACTGTGGCCATGCTGCAACGTCTCGCCCGGCAGGGTGGAGCCCGTCCGCTCATGTGACCCCGCGATCGCCGGTAGCTGCCGAACTCTCAAAATGGCGGTCGACCTGGCAAGAGCGGGCCCAACATAAAGAAATGGCCCGGTCACTGGTTGACTCCACCACCGTAGTCCTCCACGACCTTGAAGATTCTAGAGGAGCCGCGGGAGTCTCCGACCCCCGATGGGGAATGACTGCCATGATCGCCCGTGGAGTGACGAAACTGTATCCGCGGGACGTCGGCGCTCCCATGCTGGCGCCAGCCTCACTTTGAATTACTACAATCCTGCAGACCTCACTTCCGGTGAAAGCACAGTGTGACCCGGTAGGAAAAATTATTGCACCCCCTCCCCTTTTTGACTGATAGTTCAAACCACCGATCCTTTCCTTTGCCCTTTTAACGGAACTTTGGACTGCCTCCCCCTCTTTTACATTTTCTAGAGAAAACAAAACATTAACCACTACATTAGCATAGCAGTTGACACCAGAACTGTTTTCAAATTGAAAACCAACAACATCTTCAACAGAATCCTTTTTGTTTCTGCTGTGACCCTGCTACAGCACAGGCATTGTCCCCAGCAGTAATTCTGCAATGCCGGTAAGAATAGCTGTGGTGCCTACTGGACTCACTCACCCCCGCGGCGCCCCACGCCGTTTTTTGCTGGGCGGCAACTTACTAGACATCACTTTCGTGCCATCTAGATTTCAGCGCGTTCTGCTGCCTTGGAACTATTCGCACAACAGACCGCTACTGACAAGAATATTTCATTATTGGTGCTGTCAATTTCAATAAATCTATTGGATAATTAAAAAGAAATTGCCACGGTCTCTTCGTTGTTTAAATGTTTTTACTGTTTTTGTTTTGTTGTATATATTTATATGTTATTAAAGTTTTATATTCCTACTACTTTGTTGGAGTGCTATATATTTTTAATGTGACACATAATTGTAAAAACTTTGATGTACAAAGAGTCATTCCTGGAATCTTCCGCTTCAGGCTCGGTCCCCTCCCCAATCACAATACAGGATGGTTTTCAGATAGTAGGAACGCGTGTGCTGTGACGGATCACATCGGGTGTGGGCCTTGATCTACTATAACTCCTTTGAAGAGGGGTGATTCTTTACAGCTGGGGCCATAAACTACATCTGCAGGGCTAGCTGATAGCCTAGGACCGGCCTGGACATTCGGACACAGAGGAAGAGGAGTGTCAGAGGGTGCGGTAGTGAATAGGGCGAAAGGGAGGTGTCGGGCGGGCACAGAGTGTGATTCTCAGGGAAGAGCAGCGCAGATGGGGGAAGGTTTATTGCCCATGCATAAGACAGAGGGCGGTGGTGACCAGTGCCTGGGGGAGATGCTTACGAGGGTGAGGAGCCATGCTACGAATCGACAGCGTGCAGAGAGTGGGTCTGGTCAAGACATCTAAAATGGCTGCCGTGCACGACAAAAGTGTGGCATTTCAAAAAAGGCAAGATGGCGCAGACAATGTTTTTCAACACTTCCTCATTTCCTTCGAATCGAACGTTAACAGACGTTGGGGCATATTACCAAAGTTAAGCGATATTTATCGCTAACGATGCTTACCAACCAATTTTTTACCACTAAGCATCGTCAGAAATTATCGAAGATAAACCTTACTATTATCAAGGTTTATCGCAAATGCGATAATAAACGGCCGCAATGCATGAATATCGCTAAAAACTCAGCGATATTCATGCATTACCGAGCTAATACTCTTAGCCATGTTATCCACCTCCCATTGGATAACATGGCTAAGAACTGCTCAGGGCAGGTGTTACTTTTTGGAGATATTCGCGCTTAGCGCGAATATCTCCAAAAGTTGGTAATAGGAGATAGATATCTTGCATGTTGTAATGCAAGTTATTGTGGTATATGGAACTCATAAAGCAGAAACTGATCCTTTTGGGACCGCCTAAAAAGGCCTAGGGGGTGAGGAGTACTCTACTTTGCCCCCTTTTCACGTTCCGAACTATTTTATTTTACTCTCTTCTGTAATTACACAAAATACCAGCGATAAGATGCATCGGAGACACACACTGAGAGAAAGGAGGCCGGAGATGAAGAAGACATGTCAAATACACATTGGAGATAATATAGTGGCAGAAGGGAAGTAAATATGAGTAAACTTACCATGTAACATAAAAATGTTGCACTCTATACTATAAGTCTCATTTTATACTACAATCACTTCGCTACAACCTCATAAATTAAAAATAAAAATAAATAATGTCTCAAACAATTTTTGATTTCTAAATATAAATTTATTCTTCAGAATTTTCTAAATTTGAAACAACTAGTAACATGTCCTCATCAGTAATTTCCTCTTCAATCATCTCATCTGGAATCTCTTCATTAAAAGTCTGCAATGATGATTCTTGTAACTCTATGGTCTCCAAACACTCGATAAATTCGCCATCAAGAGATTGATCAAAAAAATCATTCAAGTCATCTCCTCCTTCTGACAATATTTCATTATTGGTGCTGTCCATTTCAATCAATGTAGTGGAATCATTCAAGTCATCTCCTCGTGACAATATTTCATTATTGGTGCTCTCAATTTCAATCAATGTAGTGGAATCATTCAAGTCATCTCCTCCTTGTGACAATATTTCATTATTGGTGCTGTCCATTTCAATCAATCTAATGGAATCATACAAGCCATCTCCTCCTTGTGACAATATTTCATTATTGGTGCTCTCAATTTCAATCAATGTAGTGGAATCATTCAAGTCATCTCCTTGTGACAATATTTCATTCTTGGTGCTGTCCATTTCAATCAATCTAATGGAATCATACAAGTCATGTCATCCTTGTGACAATATTTCATTATTGGTGCTCTCAATTTCAATCAATGTAGTGGACAATTCAAAAGAAATTGCCACGATCTCTTCATTGTGAGCCATTTTATTTTGAAATTGCTTGCTGTAAATTGCAGAAAAAAATAATCACTTTCATTTATCGTTTTTAGTAATACATAATATAAAACTAACTTCATCAAGTATTTAGTATAACAGAAGGACTGCAAATAAATAACAGAAAACATTTTTCAAATTATCTTCAAGTGTACAACATAGTTCCCCTTACAAATTAACAACTCACCTTTTTAAAAGTAGCAGAAGTGTTAGTACTGTGTAAATCAAACACCAGAAATTCACCACCAAAAATTCCTCACAAATGTACCTCAGACAGTAGTATCACAAAATGGCTGTGGTTTCCTCTCATTTGACATATATACATAACCAATTAACTTTCATCACACACAAATACAAAACCAAAGTAACATTTTAATTGGTTCTAAATTTCAACACTTTCAAATGTGTTTTCCCCATGCAATTTTCCATAGGACATTTACATACGTCTACAGCCTGAATGGCTGAACGGAATTACACCAAACTTGGCAAAATGGTACATCAAACCTAAGAGGTCAGGAAGGATCTACTATGCCCCCTTATGGTCATTTCCCCCTTCGCTTTGGCCTCCTCTTGTCTCTCAATCCTACCGAGGGACAAGATGGCGGCCGCTACGGACTGTTTGGAATGTTGACAGACGCCGGAGAACCAATCAGCTTCGCAAAGCTCCGTAACGCGAAAAGTACGCGAAGCGGAGCGCTGTTACAGATATATATCTTTTTTTCAACGTTAATTTCTCAAAATCCACTGGAGCACATATATTGAGACCTAGCAAAGGCACATCGGGCTACCAGTCCCTAATATTTTGCCAAGTTTCGTGCAAATCCATTCAGCCGTTCGATTATTATTATTTTGTTTTTTTTTTGCCCCGCGGGGCCCTTTTAAAACCTCCACATCAAACCTAGGGGGTCAGCGAGGATCTACTATGCCCCCTTATAGTTATTTCCCCCTTTGTTTTGACCTCCTCTTGTCTCTCGATCCTACGGAGAGACAAGATGGCGGCCGCTACGGACTGTTTGGAATGTTGACAGACGCCGGAGAACCAATCAGCTTCGCTTCACAAAGCTCCGTTGCGCGAAAAGTCCGCGAACCAGAGCGCTAACCGGTCCGCTGTTACAGATATATATCTTTTTTTAAACGTTAATTTCTCAAAATCCACTGGAGCACATATATTGAGACCTACAAAAGGCACATCGGGCTACCAGTCCCTACAATTTTGCCAAGTTTCGTGCAAATCCATTCAGCCGTTCGGGCTAAAAGTGAGGCCAACCGCCCTATGGAAAACTCAATGTTAAAAACACGTTTTGGGACCCCCCTTTTTTCTCGGCCCCCACTGGACGAACCCCCCCCAAATTTTCAAGGGCTGCTCAGAAACAAAATGTGCCATTTTCCTGAAAATTTCAGCCGATTCCGTCCACAAACGCCAAAGTTATTAGACATAGAATTTTCAAAAAACCCATAGAGAAAAAATCCTAACTATATATACCTACTGGCGACCGCCAGTAGGTAATATATATATATATGTGCCTTTTGTAGGTCTCAATATATGTGCTCCAGTGGATTTTGAGAAATTAACGTTTAAAAAAAGATATATATCTGTAACAGCGGACCGGTTAGCGCTCTGGTTCGCGGACTTTTCGCGCAACGGAGCTTTGTGAAGCGAAGCTGATTGGTTCTCCGGCGTCTGTCAACATTCCAAACAGTCCGTAGCGGCCGCCATCTTGTCTCTCGGTAGGATCGAGAGACAAGAGGAGGTCAAAACAAAGGGGGAAATAACTATAAGGGGGCATAGTAGATCCTCGCTGACCCCCTAGTTTTGATGTGGAGGTTTTAAAAGGGCCCCGCGGGGCAAAAAAAAAACAAAATAATAATAATCGAACGGCTGAATGGATTTGCACGAAACTTGGCAAAATATTAGGGACTGGTAGCCCGATGTGCCTTTGCTAGGTCTCAATATATGTGCTCCAGTGGATTTTGAGAAATTAACGTTCAAAAAAAGATATATATCTGTAACAGCGCTCCGCTTCGCGTACTTTTCGCGTTACGGAGCTTTGCGAAGCTGATTGGTTCTCCGGCGTCTGTCAACATTCCAAACAGTCCGTAGCGGCCGCCATCTTGTCCCTCGGTAGGATTGAGAGACAAGAGGAGGCCAAAGCGAAGGGGGAAATGACCATAAGGGGGCATAGTAGATCCTTCCTGACCTCTTAGGTTTGATGTACCATTTTGCCAAGTTTGGTGTAATTCCGTTCAGCCATTCAGGCTGTAGACGTATGTAAATGTCCTATGGAAAATTGCATGGGGAAAACACATTTGAAAGTGTTGAAATTTAGAACCAATTAAAATGTTACTTTGGTTTTGTATTTGTGTGTGATGAACGTTAATTGGTTATGTATATATGTCAAATGAGAGGAAACCACAGCCATTTTGTGATACTACTGTCTGAGGTACATTTGTGAGGAATTTTTGGTGGTGAATTTCTGGTGTTTGATTTACACAGTACTAACACTTCTGCTACTTTTAAAAAGGTGAGTTGTTAATTTGTAAGGGGAACTATGTTGTACACTTGAAGATAATTTGAAAAATGTTTTCTGTTATTTATTTGCAGTCCTTCTGTTATACTAAATACTTGATAAAGTTAGTTTTATATTATGTATTACTAAAAACGATAAATGAAAGTGATTATTTTTTTCTGCAATTTACAGCAAGCAATTTCAAAATAAAATGGCTCACAATGAAGAGACCGTGGCAATTTCTTTTGAATTGTCCAACACATTGATTGAAATTGAGAGCACCAATAATGAAATATTGTCACAAGGAGGACATGACTTGTATGATTCCATTAGATTGATTGAAATGGACAGCACCAAGAATGAAATATTGTCACAAGGAGATGACTTGAATGATTCCACTACATTGATTGAAATTGAGAGCACCAATAATGAAATATTGTCACAAGGAGGAGATGGCTTGTATGATTCCATTAGATTGATTGAAATGGACAGCACCAATAATGAAATATTGTCACAAGGAGGAGATGACTTGAATGATTCCACTACATTGATTGAAATTGAGAGCACCAATAATGAAATATTGTCACGAGGAGATGACTTGAATGATTCCACTACATTGATTGAAATTGACAGCACCAATAATGAAATATTGTCACAAGGAGGAGATGACTTGAATGATTTTTTTGATCAATCTCTTGATGGCGAATTTATCGAGTGTTTGGAGACCATAGAGTTACAAGAATCATCATTGGAGACTTTTAATGAGGACATTGCTGATGAGGACATGTTACTAGTTCTTTCAAATTTAGAAAATTCTGAAGAATAAATTTATATTTAGAAATCAAAAATTGTTTGAGACATTATTCATTTTTATTTTTAATTTATGAGGTTGTAGCGAAGTGATTGTAGTATAAAATGAGACTTATAGTATAGAGTGCAACATTTTTATGTTACATGGTAAGTTTACTCATATTTACTTCCCTTCTGCCACTATATTATCTCCAATGTGTATTTGACATGTCTTCTTCATCTCCGGCCTCCTTTCTCTCACTGTGTGTCTCCGATGCATCTTATCGCTGGTATTTTGTGTAATTACAGAAGAGAGTAAAATAAAATAGTTCGGAACGTGAAAAGGGGGCAAAGTAGAGTACTCCTCACCCCCTAGGCCTTTTTAGGCGGTCCCAAAAGGATCAGTTTCTGCTTTCCTGAGAGATTATGGTATGAGTTCCATATACCACAATAACTTGCATTACAACATGCAAGATATCTATCTCCTATTACCAACTTTTGGAGATATTCGCGCTAAGCGCGAATATCTCCAAAAAGTAACACCTGCCCTGAGCAGTTCTTAGCCATGTTATCCAATGGGAGGTGGATAACATGGCTAAGAGCATTAGCTCGGTAATGCATGAATATCGCTGAGTTTTTAGCGATATTCATGCATTGCGGCCGTTTATTATCGCATTTGCGATAAACCTTGATAATAGTAAGGTTTATCTTCGATAATTTCTGACGATGCTTAGTGGTAAAAAATTGGTTGGTAAGCATCGTTAGCGATAAATATCGCTTAACTTTGGTAATATGCCCCAACGTCTGTTAACGTTCGATTCGAAGGAAATGAGGAAGTGTTGAAAAACATTGTCTGCGCCATCTTGCCTTTTTTGAAATGCCACACTTTTGTCGTGCACGGCAGCCATTTTAGGTGTCTTGACCAGACCCACTCTCTGCACGCTGTCGATTCGTAGCATGGCTCCTCACCCACGCAAGCATCTTCCCTAGGCACTGGTCACCACCGCTCTCTGTCTTATGCATGGGCAATAAACCTCCCCCCATCTGCGCTGCTCTTCCCTGAGAATCACACTCTGTGCCCGCCCGACACCTCCCTTTCGCCCTATTCACTACCGCACCCTCTGACACTCCTCTTTCTCTGTGTCCGATTGTCCAGGCTATCAGCTAGCCCTGCAGATGTAGTTTATGGCCCCAGCTGTAAAGAATCACCCCTCTTCAAAGGAGTTATAGTAGATCAAGGCCCACACTCGATGAGATCCGTCACACCACACGTGTTCCTACTATCTGAAAACCATCCTGTATTGTGATTGGGGAGGGGACCGAGCCTGAAGCGGAAGATTCCAGGAATGACTCTTTGTACATCAAAGTTTTTACAATTATGTGTCACATTAAAAATATATAGCACTCCAACAAAGTAGTAGGAATATAAAACTTTAATAACATATAAATATATACAACAAAACAAAAACAGTAAAAACATTTAAACAACGAAGAGACCGTGGCAATTTCTTTTTAATTATCCAATAGATTTATTGAAATTGACAGCACCAATAATGAAATATTCTTGTCAGTAGCGGTCTGTTGTGCGAATAGTTCCAAGGCAGCAGAACGCGCTGAAATCTAGATGGCACGAAAGTGATGTCTAGTAAGTTGCCGCCCAGCAAAAAACGGCGTGGGGCGCCGCGGGGGTGAGTGAGTCCAGTAGGCACCACAGCTATTCTTACCGGCATTGCAGAATTACTGCTGGGGACAATGCCTGTGCTGTAGCAGGGTCACAGCAGAAACAAAAAGGATTCTGTTGAAGATGTTGTTGGTTTTCAATTTGAAAACAGTTCTGGTGTCAACTGCTATGCTAATGTAGTGGTTAATGTTTTGTTTTCTCTAGAAAATGTAAAAGAGGGGGAGGCAGTCCAAAGTTCCGTTAAAAGGGCAAAGGAAAGGATCGGTGGTTTGAACTATCAGTCAAAAAGGGGAGGGGGTGCAATAATTTTTCCTACCGGGTCACACTGTGCTTTCACCGGAAGTGAGGTCTGCAGGATTCTAGTAATTCAAAGTGAGGCTGGCGCCAGCATGGGAGCGCCGACGTCCCGCGGATACAGTTTCGTCACTCCACGGGCGATCATGGCAGTCATTCCCCATCGGGGGTCGGAGACTCCCGCGGCTCCTCTAGAATCTTCAAGGTCGTGGAGGACTACGGTGGTGGAGTCAACCAGTGACCGGGCCATTTCTTTATGCTGGGCCCGCTCTTGCCAGGTCGACCGCCATTTTGAGAGTTCGGCAGCTACCGGCGATCGCGGGGTCACATGAGCGGACGGGCTCCACCCTGCCGGGCGAGACGTTGCAGCATGGCCACAGTGGAAGAACCGTTTTCCGGGCGCCTGGAGCGCTGAGGGTGCAGCTGGGAAGTCTCCACCTGGGGAGGCGGGAGAGGCCTGTTCGCACCGTCTCTCCCTCCCAGTGCACCCCACGGCGTCTCGCTTGAGATTTGTTATGGCCGGACCAGGCGATGAGGACGAGGGGGGGGTCGGAGGCATGTGCAAGACATCCCCCCCCAGTGTTGTCGCAGCCATTATAAAAGAAAGAAGTGTCCCGTCCGTCTTCGGGCCGGGCTTCCGGTGGATGTCGGCCGGACGCCCCTGGCTCTGGCCCCATGAACGGGTTTCTTGGTTTATCGGCTGCAGCCGGATCCCGTCGGCCTCGGCCCCCCGACCGTTGGTGGTCGGACCGGAAGAGCATGTGGCGGGACTACCTGCAACTCTCAAGGGCCACCGCGGCCGGACTGGGAGAGAGAGGGGAGGGTCGAGGAGACATTCCCCCCCCCTGCAACTGTTCAGCGTTGTAAAGGCAATCCCCTGGCCGGGTCCCGCTGGCCTCGGCCTCTCCTTCGGCTACACCCTACGTTAGGATCTCCTGGCCGAGGCGTGGCAGCAGGACCTGCCTTATATGGGCTGCTCCCGGCTGGGCGTAGCCGGAACCCTGCCCCACCTTGGAAGTTTCCAGAGTGGGGGTGGATGTTCTACTGACTTGCATTTTCCCTAGTCTATCGATTTTTTTGGCGTGGCAGGCGGTGGGACAGCGAGGGGTGATTTGGTTTCTCTTACTGTTTTTCTGGTCTCTCACCACTGGCATATTTTAACGTTTTCTTGTTTCTAGGACATTAATAGGTTTTATCATTACGTTATGTTATCGTTTCTTTGTTCGTTGTTTAATAAAAGTTCATGTTCATCAGTGGCCTACTGATTTTCGTTTTCCTATTTTTTTCTTTCCAGGTTGTTTCATGGTAAAGTTTCTGTTAACAGGATACAGTGATCACTTCGTTATTATTGCATATGTCCTTTTCACTAGGGGTGCTCTCTGGTCGGGCCAGATGACGTATCTCTAGTAAATGGTCCGGGTGAAAAAGGTGCATCAATCAGTGGGGAGTAGATAGGCATGACAGATTACAACGGGGGAGAACGGTCCGCATTACGTACCCTTTCACTACTTGCAAAGATTTTCCTACGTTTATTTGCAAACAGGGAATACCTCCAAAAAGAACTAATTCCAAACAGTCAATGTTCGGACAATCAATCAATCAATGAGGAATGAAATAGGTACGACGTGTTAAAGGCTTGCGTTACCTACCCTTCACTATCTGCAAAGGGAGATAGAATATTCCTATTCTTCCTCGTTTGCAGGTAGAGAAGATCCTTAAGAGAATTAACTTCGAACAATTCAATGCTCGATTGAAACAATCAACAAGGGGTACTGTGAACACAAATGAACGCCGCTTATATACATACGCATTGCTATTTTCAACAGGTTGTTCCTAATGTTTCTATTTTAGCGAGGTCAAAAGAGATCCCATTAGTGGCCTACTGATTTTGCTCGATTCCTTTTGTTTTTTTACACGATTTTTCGCTATCTGCAAAGACTAAACAGAGTATTGCGACTCTGTGCTTGTTTGTAAATAGAGAATGAACCAAAGAGAACAATCAATCAAATGGAGAGAGAAGCAGGCACGACGGATTACAAAGGGGGCAAAGGGCTGCGTTAACTACCCTTCACTATCTGCAAAGAGAGAGTACTCCTAATAGAAATGAGGGGTGGGGGGCAGCAATCAAAGCAGATCAGTGTGCATAAACACGAAAATGTTTTTACTTACCACGTACTTGACATTCGACAGCTTATGATATTTGCTATTAAAAAACCATTGAAATTCACTGAAAAAACCATAGGTTATAGACCATATATAGTTAGGAATTAGCATTTACAAAACCTTGAAAATTCACTGAAAAAACCATAGGTTATAGACCATATATAGTTAGGAATTAGCATTTACAAAACCTTGAAAATTCACTGAAAAAACCATAGGTTATAGACCATATATAGTTAGGAATTAGCATTTAAAAAACCTTATTTTACTCACACAAAACCATTGAAATTCCATATATAGTTAGTTGCACTAACTATATATCGCGCACCCGCAATCCACTGCTGATGATGTCACATATTACATCATTCATGACATGGTCAGTGACATCACTGATGACATCACTGATGACATCTCAAATGACATCACTGATGACATCACTGATGACATCTCATTTGACATCAATGACCACATCACTGATGATATCATTCATGTGACAATACAATGCATCTCCTCACACTTTAATATAACCTCTGTTACACCCAGTGTTAAATACAGAGTATAATTTTTGAAACCATTGACACACCAATACTAGTTACTACATACGCACTCAGTGATTCCTATGTTTACACACACATTCACTCATTTACCCATACAATCATTCATACATACAATCACTCATCTTTACAACACTATCATATGCACTCATACACCTATACAGACTCTCACACTCTGTCACTCATCCATGGAGTTACTCACACACCTAGTCAGTCCTGTAAAGAATCAATCACACTTCCATTTTCTAATCTATACAGTTAAACATAGAGCACCTTACATTTTGAAACATATACTAACACATAATTACTCTCTTATACAATCATTGATACAAGTACACATTGATCTGCACAGAGTCACACACCTCCCAGCCAGCCACACACACACTCAGTCTCCCATACAAATACTTGGGCAATCAATCAATAACCCATATAGTTACTCATATAGCTACTGATCAACACATGCAGCAGTTTACAGAACAACAGACATAATGATGCACAAATTAAGACAGTTTAGTCACTAACCCATGCACTCAGTGAGACACATTTAATCACTCACTCATACAGTCAGTCACGCACCTACTAAATCCTTCATCCAGACACTTCTACATCTACTCATTCTTCAATATGTAAAACATATTTAAACTTTACAGAAACACACAGTCACTGGATGATGTCATCAGTGATGTCATTTGAGATGTCATCAGTGATGTCATTAGTGATGTCACTGACCATGTCATGAATGATGTAATATGTGACATCATCAGCAGTGGATTGCGGGTGCGCGATATATAGTTAGTGCAACTAACTATATATGGAATTTCAATGGTTTTGTGTGAGTAAAATAAGGTTTTTTAAATGCTAATTCCTAACTATATATGGTCTATAACCTATGGTTTTTTCAGTGAATTTTCAAGGTTTTGTAAATGCTAATTCCTAACTATATATGGTCTATAACCTATGGTTTTTTCAGTGAATTTTCAAGGTTTTGTAAATGCTAATTCCTAACTATATATGGTCTATAACCTATGGTTTTTTCAGTGAATATATATATATATATATATATATATATATATATATATATATATATATATATATACAAAAAAGAAGGAGAGAACTCTGGGTAGATCTCAAGTTTAGGTGGAAAGCAGCCCCTGTAAGAGCACTCTCAACACCAGCGACACTCTAGATCTGCTCACCTCAAATGTGTGTTTTTCTATCAAAGTTTTTAAGCATAGGATTATGAGAGTGCTATCCATGCCGAGATAGAAAATGACAAAGTCTTTTGCAAATTATACAGCAAAGTCTTTAAGCATAGGACTAGTACAGTGCTGTCCTTGCCGAGCTGTAAAATTACAAAAGTGAAATGAATGTCTCAGTGGTGCATGTGTGAGTAACTACATATGTTTTTAAACAGTATATGTGAGTATTGGAGTTTATAAATGAGTATATGTGAGAGTGAGTGATTGCAAGACTATCTGTATGGATGATTGTGTGTTTCTATAAGTGTTTGTTTAAGAGAGTAAGTATGTGTTAGTATCTGTATAAATAAAAGTGGTGGTGTGTGTATGACTGTATAAGCAAGGAAATGGGTGTGTGATAGTTTCTTTGCATGACTGACCGAGTCTATGAGTAACTTTTTAGGTGAGTGGCAGTGTGTGAGTGTCTATATGGCTTTATCACTGGATATATCAGTAGCTGGATAGATGAATGAGTGTGTGTATGAGTGACTGTACGGCTTAGTGGGTGGATGTGTGTAGATGTATGAATCACTGAGCAGGTATGTACTAACTGCTATTGGTCGGTCTATGGTTTGATATTGGTGGTCTGTATTTTAGAGTGGGTGTATGAAAGGTTTTATTAGGCTATGAGGAGGTGCATCAGATGATCACATGGATGATGTCATCAGTTATGTCATCAGTGATGTCATTTGAGATGTCATCAGTGATGTCATTAGTGATGTCACTGAGCATGTCATGAGGGATGTAATATGTGACGTAATCAGCAGTGCATTGCGGGGGTGCGAGTTATAGTTAGGTCTACTAACTATAACGGCTGAATTTCTATGGTTTTTATATGAGTGAAATATGCAAGTAACTATAACGTCCCTGAAACCTATGTTTTTTTCAGTGAATGTCTAAAGTTTTTTAAATGCTAGGGTCGCAACTCCAAATTTTTCACAAAAAATCCCCAATGCCCCCATGGTCCCGCCAGCTCCCCGCGTCCTGCGAGAGCCGCATTGCTTTTCCACATGGAATTCTGCTTTGGATTTTGGAAGAGAGAGCAGGTTTCTCTGCTCTCTCTTCCAAAATCCAATTCCAAACCAGAATTTGCTATGGTAGGGCGGGAGACGTGTTCCCGCCCTACCACAGCAAACAGCAGAGGGTGGCGGTCCCCAGGGCCATCGAAGGCTCTAGTAGTTGGGGCCTACTGCCCCCTCACAACTTTTGAAAAGACCCGGGGAGGTGGTGGTCTCCGGCACTCGGGGGTCCATTTAAGAGTTAGTGCCTCGGGCGGTGGTGAACCCCGGGGCATGTGGGAGGGCTCGAACCCCCCCACACACAGTTTTATGTTTTTTAAAACAGAGCCCCAGGGAGGTGGCAGTCCCTGGGGCTGCGGGGGCCCCCCGCGGGTCCCCGCTTTTCATTTTCAAATCCTCCTGGGACCTGGCCCACCCAGGGGGTTAAAAATAATGAAGCGAGGAATTCAGATTCGCGCACCCAGTGCGCGTTCCGCTGTTTTAAAATAAAATGCTTTTTTTGGCCCTGGGGTTCCTTATGGGACCCCCTGAGCAGGCCTAGGGGGTCAGGGTGTTTCTACCCTGTCCCCTTTTTTCACCTTTGTTTCCCTGTTTTCTTCCTACGTGGTTCCACCGAGTCACAAAATGGCTGCCAACACTTCCAGGTTTGGAGTGTTGACAGCCAATTAGAATAAAGCTTGTGCTCAGAAGGGGTCGCGACTCCACCACGACCATAGATATCAATTTTTTTTTTTAATTTCTCAGCAACTACTGAACGAATATACACCATTTAAGAAAAAGAGTTCTTTCTGAGACAAGGGCTACCTTTTTGCCATATTTGGTGAATTTGCGTTCAGCAGTTCGGGCTGTAGCCGTGTCTAAAGTTTCCTATGGAATAAACATAGAGAAAACATGTTTTGGGACCCCCTTTTTTCACGGCCCCCGCTTAGCAAATCACCCCAAAACGTTCAAGGGAGGAACTGACCTGAGCGCCCCAAGAGTTTTGAAAATTTCAATCAAAGATTCGTCAACCGGCGCCAAAGTTATTGGGAAAAGAAAAAATGCTTTTTGAATAGAATCAAGGTCCTAACTATACCTACCTACTGGCGACTGCCAGTAGGTAATATATATATATATATATATATATATATATATATATATATATATATATATTCACTGAAAAAACCATAGGTTATAAACCATATATAGTTAGGAATTAGCATTTAAAAAACCTTATTTTACTCACACAAAACCATTGAAATTCCATATATAGTTAGTTGCACTAACTATATATCGCGCACCCGCAATCCACTGCTGATCATGTCACATATTACATCATTCATGACATGGTCAGTGACATCACTGATGACATCACTGATGACATCTCAAATGACATCACTGATGACATCACTGATGACAACATCCAGTGACTGTATGTTTCTGTAAAGTTAAAATATGTCTTACATATTGAAGAATGAGTGGATGTATAAGTGTCTGGATGAAGGATTTAGTAGGTGCGTGACTGACTGTATGAGTGAGTGATTAAATGTGTCTCACTGAATGCATGGGTTAGTGACTAAACTGTCTTAATTTGTGCATCATTATGTCTGTTGTGATGTAAACTGCTGCATGTGTTGATCATTAGCTATACGAGAGGCTATATGTGTTATTAATTGGTTGCCCAAGTATTTCTATGGGAGATTGAGTTTGTGTGGGGGTGGCTGGAAGGTGTGTGACTCTGTGCATAGATGTGTGAGCAGTTTATTCACTAGGTGTATGAGTTCAAGAGTGCATGTGGAAACAGCTACATGGGCAGTTGACTGTGTGCATGAGTGTATTGATGAGTGAATGGATATCTCAATGCTACATGTCATAGTAAGTACATATGTAAAACACAGTACATGTGAGAGTTGGCATATATAAATAACTGTGCATGAGAGCCACTGAATGAGTGAGTGGTTGTATCGATCATTGTGAACTTGTATCAGGGATTGTATAAGAGAGTAAATATGTGTTAGTATATGTTTCAATAAGTAAGGTGTGTATACCTGTATAGTTGAAGAAATGGAGGTGAGATTGTTTCTTTGCATGACTGACTGGGTGTGTGAGTAACTCCATGGATGAGTGGCAGTGTGTGAGTGTCTGTATACACTGAGTGTATCTAAGGTTATATTAGAGTCTGAAGAGGTTTATCGTATTAGCACAAGAATGATGTCAAATGAGACGTCATCAGTGATGTCATCAGTGATGTCATTTGAGATGTCATCAGTGATGTCATCAGTGATGTCACTGACCATGTCATGAATGATGTAATATGTGACATGATCAGCAGTGGATTGCGGGTGCGCGATATATAGTTAGTGCAACTAACTATATATGGAATTTCAATGGTTTTGTGTGAGTAAAATAAGGTTTTTTAAATGCTAATTCCTAACTATATATGGTCTATAACCTATGGTTTTTTCAGTGAATTTTCAAGGTTTTGTAAATGCTAATTCCTAACTATATATGGTCTATAACCTATGGTTTTTTCAGTGAATTTCAATGGTTTTTTAATAGCAAATATCATAAGCTGTCGAATGTCAAGTACGTGGTAAGTAAAAACATTTTCGTGTTTATGCACACTGATCTGCTTTGAATGCTGCCCCCCACCCCTCATTTCTATTAGGAGTACTCTCTCTTTGCAGATAGTGAAGGGTAGTTAACGCAGGCCTTTGCCCCCGTTGTAATCCGTCGTGCCTGCTTCTCTCTCCATTTGATTGATTGTTCTCTTTGGTTCATTCTCTATTTACAAACAAGCACAGAGTCGCAATACTCTGTTTAGTCTTTGCAGATAGCGAAAAATCGTGTAAAAAAACAAAAGGAATCGAGCAAAATCAGTAGGCCACTAATGGGATCTCTTTTTGACCTCCCTAAAATAGAAACATTAGGAACAACCTGTTGATAATACCAATGTGTATGTACATAAGCGGCGTTCATTTGTGTTCACAGTACCCCTTGTTGATTGTTTGAATCGACCATTGAATTGTTCGAAGTTGGTTCTCTTAAGAATCTTCTCTGCCTGCAAACGAGGAAGAATAGGAATATTCTCTCTCCCTTTGCAGATAGTGAAGGGTAGGTAACGCAAACCTTTAACACGTCGTGCCTATTTCGTCCCTCATTGATTGATTGTTTCCCCAAACATTGACTGTTTGGGAATTGGTTCTTTTTGGAGGTATTCCCTGTTTGCAAATATACGTAGGAAAATCTTTGCAAATAGTGAAAGGGTACGTAATGCGGACCTTTCTCCCCCGTTGTAATCTGTCATGCCTATCTACTCCCCACTGATTGATGCACCTGTTTCACCCGGACCATTTACTAGAGATACGTCATCTGGCCCGACCAGAGAGCACCCCTAGTGAAAAGGACATATGCAATAATAACGAAGTGATCACTGTATCCTGTTAACAGAAACTTTAGCATGAAACAACCTGGAAAGAAAAGAATAGGAAAACGAAAATCAGTAGGCCACTAATGAACATGAACTTTTATTAAACAACGAACAAAGAAACGATAACATAACGTAATGATAAAACCTATTAATGTCCTAGAAACAAGAAAACGTTAGAAATATGCCAGTGGTGAGAGACCAGAAAAACAGTAAGAGAAACCAAATCACCCCTCGCTGTCCCACCGCCTGCCACGCCAAAAAAATCGATAGACTAGGGAAAATGCAAGTCAGTAGAACATCCGCCCCCACTCTGGAAACTTCCAAGGTGGGGCAGGGTTGCGGCTACGCCCAGCCGGGAGCAGCCCATATAAGGCGGGTCCTGCTGCCACGCCTCGGCCAGGAGATCCTAACGTAGGGTGTAGCCGGAGGAGAGGCCGAGGCCAGCGGGACCCGGCCAGGGGATTGCCTTTACAACGCTGAAGAGTTGCAGGGGGGGGAATGTCTCCTCGACCCTCCCCTCTCTCTCCCAGTCCGGCCGCGGTGGCCCTTGAGAGTTTCAGGTAGTCCCGCCACATGCTCTTCCGGTCCGGCCACCAACGGTCGGGGGGCCGAGGCCGACGGGATCCGGCTGCAGCCGATAAACCAAGGAACCCGTTCATGGGGCCAGAGCCAGGGGCGTCCGGCCGACATCCACCGGAAGCCCGGCCCAAAGACGGACGGGACCTTTTTTCTTTTCTCCTTCGTAATAGCAGCAGCAACACGCCAGGCACCACTTCTTTCTTCAAAAATGGCTTTGACAACACTGGGGGGGATGTCTTGCACATGCATCCGACCTCCCCCCCCGTCCTCATCGCCACCGGCCATAACAAATGTCAAGCGGGGCGCCGTGGGGTGCACTGGGAGGGAGAGACGGTGCGAACAGGCCTCTCCCGCCTCCTCAGGTGAAGGCTTCCCAGCTGCACCCTCAGCGCTCCAGGCGCCCCGAAAAGGGTTCGTCCACTGTGGCGATGCTGCAACGTCTCGCCCGGCAGGGTGGAGCCCGTCCGCTCATGTGACCCCGCGATCGCCGGTAGCTGCCAAACTCTCAAAATGGCGATCGACCTGGCAAGAGCGGGCCCAGCATGAAGAAATGGCCCGGTCACTGGTTGACTCCACCACCGTAGTCCTCCACGACCTTGAAGATTCTACAGGAGCCGCGGGAGTCTCCGACCCCCGATGGGGAATGACTGCCATGATCGCCCGTGGAGTGACGAAACTGTATCCGCGGGACATCGGCGCTCCAATGCTGGCGCCAGCCTCACTTTGAATTACTAGAATCCTGCAGACCTCAGTTCCGGTGAAAGCACAGTGTGACCCGGTAGGAAAAATTGTTGCACCCCCTCCCCTTTTGAAGTGATAGTTCAAACCACCGATCCTTTCCTTTGCCCTTTTAACGGAACTTTGGACTGCCTCCCCCTCTTTTACATTTTCTAGAGAAAACAAAACATTAACCACTACATTACCATAGCAGTTGACACCAGAACTGTTTTCAAATTGAAAACCAACAACATCTTCAACAGAATCCTTTTTGTTTCTGCTGTGACCCTGCTACAGCACAGGCATTGTCCCCAGCAGTAATTCTGCAATGCCGGTAAGAATAGCTGTGGTGCCTACTGGACTCACTCACCCCCGCGGCGCCCCACGCCGTTATTTGCTGGGCGGCAACTTACTAGACATCACTTTCGTGCCATCTAGATTTCAGCGCGTTCTGCTGCCTTGGAACTATTCGCACAACAGACTGCTACTGACGACCCACCCCCAGGCAACATCTTCTGAATTTTCATAATTTGAAAGAACTAGTAACATGTCCTCATTAGGAATTCAAAAGAAATTGCCACGGTCTCTTCGTTGTTTAAATGTTTTTACTGTTTTTGTTTTGTTGTATATATTTATATGTTATTAAAGTTTTATATTCCTACTACTTTGTTGGAGTGCTATATATTTTTAATGTGACACATAATTGTAAAAACTTTGATGTACAAAGAGTCATTCCTAGAATCTTCCGCTTCAGGCTCGATCCCCTCCCCAATCACAATACAGGATGGTTTTCAGATAGTAGGAACACGTGTGGTGTGACGGATCTCATCGGGTGTGGGCCTTGATCTACTATAACTCCTTTGAAGAGGGGTGATTCTTTACAGCTGGAGCCATAAACTACATCTGCAGGGCTAGCTGATAGCCTGGACAATCGGACACAGAGGAAGAGGAGTGTCAGAGGGTGCGGTAGTGAATAGGGCGAAAGGGAGGTGTCGGGCGGGCACAGAGTGTGATTCTCAGGGAAGAGCAGCGCAGATGGGGGGAGGTTTATTGCCCATGCATAAGACAGAGAGCGGGGGTGACCAGTGCCTGGGGAAGATGCTTGCGAGGGTGGGGAGCCATGCTACGAATCGACAGCGTGCAGAGAGTGGGTCTGGTCAAGGCATCTAAAATGGCTGCCGTGCACGACAAAAGTGTGGCATTTCAAAAAAGGCAAGATGGCGCAAACAATGTTTTTCAACACTTCCTCATTTCCTTCGAATCGAACGTTAACAGACGTTGGTGCATATTACCAAAGTTAAGCGATATTTATCGCTAACGATGCTTACCAACGAATTTTTTACCGCTAAGCATCGTCAGAAATTATCGAAGATAAACCTTGCTATTATCAAGGTTTATCGCAAATGCGATAAAAAACGGCCGCAATGCATGAATATCGCTAAAAAGTCAGCGATATTCATGCATTACCGAGCTAATGCTCTTAGCCATGTTATCCACCTCCCATTGGATAACATGGCTAAGAACTGCTCAGGGCAGGTGTTACTTTTTGGAGATATTCGCGCTTAGCGCGAATATCTCCAAAAGTTGGTAATAGGAGATATATATCTTGCATGTTGTAATGCAAATTATTGTGGTATATGGAACTCATACCATAATCTCTCAGGAAAGCAGAAACTGATCCTTTTGGGACCGCCTGAGAAGGCCTAGGGGGTGAGGGGTACTCTACTTTGCCCCCTTTTCACGTTCCGAACTATTTTATTTTACTCTCTTCTGTAATTACACAAAATAGCAGCGATAAGATGCATCAGAGACACACAGTGAGAGAAAGGAGGCCGGAGATGAAGAAGAGATGTCAAATACACATTGGAGATAATATAGTGGGAGAAGGGAAGTAAATATGAGTAAACTTAGCATGTAACATAAAAATGTTGCACTCTATACTATAAGTCTCATTTTATACTACAATCACTTCGCTACAACCTCATAAATTAAAAATAAAAATGAATAATGTCTCAAACAATTTTTGATTTCTAAATATAAATTTATTCTTCAGAATTTTCTAAATTTGAAAGAACTAGTAACATGTCCTCATCAGCAATTTCCTCTTCAATCATCTCATCTGGAATCTCCTCATTAAAAGTCTGCAATGATGATTCTTGTAACTCTATGGTCTCCAAACATTCGATAAATTCGCCATCAACAGATTGATCAAAAAAATCATTCAAGTCATCTCCTCCTTGTGACAATATTTCATTATTGGTGCTGTCAATTTCAATCAATGTAGTGGAATCATTCAAGTCATCTCCCCCTTGTGACAATATTTCATTATTGGTGCTGTCAATTTCAATCAATGTAGTGGAATCATTCAAGTCATCTCCTCGTGACAATATTTCATTATTGGTGCTCTCAATTTCAATCAATGTAGTGGAATCATTCAAGTCATCTCCTCCTTGTGACAATATTTCATTATTGGTGCTGTCAATTTCAATCAATCTAATGAAATTATACAAGTCATCTCCTCCTTGTGACAATATTTCATTATTGGTGCTCTCAATTTCAATCAATGTAGTGGACAATGCAAAAGAAATTGCCACGGTCTCTTCATTGTGAGCCATTTTATTTTGAAATTGCTTGCTGTAAATTGCAGAAAAAAATAATCACTTTCATTTATCGTTTTTAGTAATACATAATATAAAACTAACTTTATCAAGTATTTAGTATAACAGAAGGACTGCAAATAAATAACAGAAAACATTTTTCAAATTATCTTCAAGTGTACAACATAGTTCCCCTTACAAATTAACAACTCACCTTTTTAAAAGTAGGAGAAGTGTTAGTACTGTGTAAATCAAACACCAGAAATTCACCACCAAAAATTCCTCACAAATGTACCTCAGACAGTAGTATCACAAAATGGCTGTGGTTTCCTCTCATTTGAGATATATACATAACCAATTAACTTTCATCACACACAAATACAAAACCAAAGTAACATTTTAATTGGTTCTAAATTTCAACACTTTCAAATGTGTTTTCCCCATGCAATTTTCCATAGGACATTTACATACGTCTACAGCCTGAATGGCTGAACGGAATGACACCAAACTTGGCAAAATGGTACATCAAACCTAAGAGGTCAGGAAGGATCTACTATGCCCCCTTATGGTCATTTGCCCCTTCGCTTTGGCCTCCTCTTGTCTCTCGATCCTACCGAGAGACAAGATGGCGGCCGCTACGGACTGTTTGTAATGTTGACAGACGCCGGAGAACCAATCAGCTTCGCAAAGCTCCGTAACGCGAAAAGTACGCGAAGCGGAGCGCTGTTACAGATATATATCTTTTTTTGAACGTTAATTTCTCAAAATCCACTCGAGCACATATATTGAGACCTAGCAAAGGCACATCGGGCTACCAGTCCCTAATATTTTGCCAAGTTTCGTGCAAATCCATTCAGCCGTTCGATTATTGACATTTAGATACGTCTACAGCCTGAATGGCTGAACGGAATTACACCAAACTTGGCAAAATGGTACATCAAACCTAAGAGGTCAGGGAGGATCTACCATGCCCCCTTATGGTCATTTGCCCCTTCGCTTTGGCCTCCTCTTGTCTCTCGATCCTACCGAGAGACAAGATGGCGGCCGCTACGGACTGTTTGGAATGTTTACAGACGCCGGAGAACCAATCAGCTTCGCTTCACAAAGCTCCGTTGCGCGAAAAGTACGCGAACTGGAGCGCTGCCCGGTCCGCTGTTACAGATATATATCTTTTTTTAAACGTTAATTTCTCAAAATCCACTGTAGCACATATATTGAGACCTACAAAAGGCACATCGGGCTACCAGTCCCTACAATTTTGCCAAGTTTCGTGCAAATCCATTCAGCCGTTCGGGCTAAAAGTGAGGCCAACCGCCCTATGGAAAACTCAATGTTAAAAACACGTTTTGGGACCCCCCTTTTTTCTCGACCCCCCCTGGACGAACCCCGCCCCAATTTTCAGGGGCTGCTCAGAAACAAAATGTGCCATTTTCCTGAAAATTTCAGCCAATTCCGTCCACAAACGCCAAAGTTATTAGACATAGAATTTTCAAAAATCCCATAGAGAAAAAATCCTAACTATATATACCTACTGGCGACCGCCAGTAGGTAATATATATATATATATATATATATATATATATATATATATATATATATATATATATATATATATATATATATATATTTATATTACCTACTGGCAGTCGCCAGTAGGTATATATAGTTAGGATCGATTTCCATAGGGAAATCGCAACATTCTATTTAGAATAACTTTGGCGCCGGTTGAGCAATCAGGCTGAATTTTTTAGCAACTTTGCCTCGCGGCTCTCCGCTCCTTCCCTGGAAGTTTGGGGGGGATTCGTCAAGCGGGGGCTGAGATAAAAGGGGGTCCCAAAACGTGTTTTCCCCATGTTAATTTCCATAGGGCTGTCTGTCGCAGTTTTAGCTCGAACGGCTGAAAGGATTTGCACCAAACTTGGCAAAATTGTAGGGACTGGTAGCCTGATGTGCCTTTGCTATGTCTCAAGATATGTGCTCCAGTGGATTTTGAGTAATTTAGGTTTAAAAAAATGTATATATCTGTAAGCGCGCCCCGGTACGCGTACCGGGGAGCGCTCGGGGCGCGCCACGCGACTTGCGCACGGCAAGCTGATTGGTTCTCGGGTGTCTGTAAACATTCGAAACAGTCAGCAGCGGCCGCCATCTTGTGTCTCGGTAGGATTGAGATACAAGAGGTGGCAAAAATCAAAGGGGGAAATGAGCAAAAGGGGGCAGGGTACACCCCCCCTGACCCCCTAGGTTTGAAGTGGGGGCCATAAAAAGGTCCTGTGGGACAAACATTTTTTTTATTTTTTTTCGATTTTCGCGGGGGGAGCGCCCGGTACGCGCACCGGGGAGCGTACCAGGGAGCGTACTTAGGTGAAAAATAGTGAAAATAATAGTGTAAAATAATCATTTTGAGTGATTACAGGTAGGGTAGCTCTGAAAAGAGCTTTTGGGTTCTGTGGCTGTTTTAGGTACCTACAAGTGTGTCCCACACACACCCACATGCACACAACCCCACACCCACACACTCCCCACACACACTTCACACATGCACACTTCCACCCACAGTCAAACACCCCACACCCACACATCGACACCTTACACATCCACACCCACACCCACATCCCACACACCCACACTCAAACACACACATCACCCCCCTTCCACCACAGACACACACACATGCACATACACACAAATATCTCACAGACACACCCCACACATCCCACACACACATCTCCCCCCCACACACACACAGAGATAACTCACAGACACATTTACACATCTCACACATACATACACATCCTACACACATACCTCCCACACCCACACACACCCCACACACACCTCACACACCCACACTCACACCTACATTCAAACACCCCATACACTCACACCCACACACACACCTTACATACCCATATCCCCACCCACATCCATATACCCCACACACCTATACACCTCATCCCCCCTAGACACACACACACACATACACACCTCACAGACACCCCCCGCACATCCCCCACACACACCTCCCCCACGTCTACACATGGGGAAAACTAAGTGAAACACTAAAATAATAATTTAAAGTGCTTAGAGGTAGGGTTTCTCTGAATAGAGTTGTTGTGTTGTTTGGGTGTTTTAAGTACCAACATGTAGGTACCAATGCTGAGTCTTAAAGTCAATGTACACCGTCTCCTCTGTAGATAATTTGCATGTTGTTACAGAAGTTATTTTGTTTTATGGAATCCATACCATAGTCTGTCAGGAAAGCAGAAACAGATCCTTTAAGTACTCTCTGAGAAGACCTACGGGATCATGGGTAGTCTACCCTGCTCTCTTATGATGTTTTAAAATTGCACAGTATATTGCAAGTTTCACTTTATACTATAATATAAACATAAATATTTTGGTAGTACTTCAGGAATTAGATATAAAAATGAATAATGTCTCAAACAATTTTTAATTATTAAATTCAAATTTATTGGTCAGAATTTTCATAGTTCAATAAAACTTCCAGCATTACATCATCTGGAATCTCCTCAAACATGCATGTTTCTATGTTTTGTAAACATTCAATAAATTGTTCATCCAAAGACTGATCCATAAAATCTTCAACCAAAAAATCTTCATATAGAATGTCCTCAGATGTAATCTCGAAGGAAATATTGATATTTTCTTGCTCCCCTTCCATTTTTTGCTGTAAATTGTATAAAAAATAACTATATCAGTAGATTTAGGGCACTGTTGTGTTTAAGTTGAGACAGGTAGTTCTGTTTTTTTAACAGTTAAGTTAACTTTGGGTAGTGTATGGTAACAGGCAGGAAGTAGAAATATAAAAAAGTGCCTGTGAAGAAGCGTAAGTAAATTTATAATTATAGCAGAGAAGACTAAGTCAATCAATAAATATAACAGAGAAGCCTATCTTTATCTATAACTATAGTAGAGGGACAGTAAATAATTATCAGAAAACGTTTTTAAAAATTAACTTAAAGTGCCCCTTACAAATTATCAACTTACTTTACAGAGAGGTGAAGAAGCTAAAATGCGAAAATCCTTTCAAGATGTACTTCAGGTAGTTGTAGTCAAAATGGCCGTGTTTCCCTCTCATTTTTCATTTATATTCATGTACATAACCAATGAAATGTCAGGAAAAAAAAGTAGAAAATGAAAGTAACATTTTAATTGGTTGTAAATTCTAACACTTCAGATGTATTTTTGTGAAGTAATTTACCTCAGGGTATTTAGAGAGGTCTACAGGCTAAATGGCTCAATGGAATTCCACAAATTTGGGAAAATGGTAGGGATTGGTATGTAGTATGAGCTATTCTATATTTGGTGAAAGTGTCTCCAGTGGTTTTTATGTAAATTAACTTTTAACATTTTTTTAGAGCGCTTCCCGGTGCGCGTCCCGGTACGCGTACCGGAAGCGCAACGGGAGTCCTCCATTTTGTGTTTCGGTAGAATTGAGACACAAGATGGAGGATAAACAACGTTGGGAATGGGTATAAGGGGGCACGGTAGACACCCCCTGACCCCCTAGGTTTGATGTGGGGGCCATAAAAGTGTCCCGTGGGAAAAAAAAAAATTCCGATTTTCGCGGGGGGAGCGCCCGGTACGCGCACCGGGGAGCGTACCGGGGAGCCTACTATGGTGAAAAATGGTGAAAAAAGTTAAAAAAAGATAATCATTTGGAGTGATCAGAGCTAGGGTAGCCCTGAAAAGGGCTTTTGGGTTCTGTGGCTGATTTAGGTACCTACAAGTAGGTACCAATGCACAGTCTTAAATTCAGGAGGAATATTCTATTCCCCTCATCAGAAAAGTGCACACCATCTTCTCTGTAAATATATTGCATGTTGTAACGCAAGTTGTTGTTGTATATTGAACCCATTCCATAGTCTCTCATGTAAGCAGAAACAGATTTATTCACATGTTTCCGTGCTTTCTCAAATTGTGGACAAAATTGATTGGACCACTTCCATTTCTGTCTTTGGCATATATTGGAATATACCAAGGCAGTTTGTGGAAAAAGTGCCATCAAATGATCAAAGGTGTCCTTTAAAAGCATTTCCAGACCTACCCCAGTCAAAGTGCCCAAGTCATTTCCTCCACAGTGCATAATTAACAGGTCAGGGTGTGGCAAATGCAAAAAGGTTTTCACCAATGGAATCAATTGGTGACATTTTAATCCTCTGTGACCAATCCATTTTATGTTCACATTTGATAAATCAAGGTTTTGTAAATTTCTGGTAGCTGCATACCTTTGAGCCCAGTGGATATAGCTATGTCCAATAATCCAGACAGAATACATGGTCAGAGGAGATTCTGGTGCAGTTAGATGAAGTGTGGAAAAGAAATGGCAGTTGGAACAATAGAAGTTTGCAAAAAAAAACCTGTGGAGTTTCAGTGCTTTTGAATTACAAGCAATGATTGGTAGAATGAGATAGGTGAAAACTGAAAGCTAGGGTGCATGGTTGTGTTCTGTGTAAGAAGTAATTTGAATGGTTGAAAAAAAGTTATTTAAAGAAACCTTACACCAGATAGGCTGGTGTATTTGCAGGTCAAACATCCTTGCAGAGGTGATTTGCAACATTGTAGAATAAACTTTTAACCCTGAGAGCTCAATGAGGAGGGAGTTGCTATGGTAACAGGTAGAAAGGGCTGAGGGGGGAAGGGTGTTGGTTTGAAAATAGAGAGGGAAGAGTTTTAATTGGTTAACAAAAAGGGATATCTGTGTAGAATTAGAGGTTTTCTGTGCCTTTATGGTTTGCAGTGCCTGGAGAACATACCTTTTGCTCTGCTAAAGAAATATTGGTGTGTGTATCTGACACTGTTGTGAATCTCCTAAAGCATTTGTAAAGGTGAGTTATGATTTATTTAATATACATAGAGACTTGTATACTCTATGGAGAGGATTTGGAAGGAAATTGTGGTCTTTACATGTTGCTTTGTGTCATGCTTTTTGATAATGCTTGGTAGAAAGTTTTTACTGCATAGAGTAATTGTATTTTGTAAAATTGTGAATTTTTAGTCGTGACATGGAATGCTTCTACGTAGGACCTGTGCTGTGTTTTGTAAATGTGATGTAAAAAAACGATTTTGGAGGGAAAAAATAGTTTTTCCATTTTTTAAAAGGAATAAAGAATGTGTGCATGTTTAATAGAAATACATTTGACTGTTTACAATGATGTTAGCTGTGTTAACTCAGTGTAGGAAGCATATTGAGTTTGTTTGCATAGAGGAATTGTATTTTGTAAAATTGTGAAGCTTAATGTGCAAGATTTTGCCTCAGTATTATCCCTGCTGTGAGGCAGATGGTTGTAAATATGATCTGTGCTGTGTTTCCTAAATGTGATGTCAAAAACGATTTTGGGGAAAATAAATGGACTCTACATATTTGAGTATAATGTGGTGCAAAGGTTTAAAAAATGACGCATACTTGGTCACTTTTTTAATATGGGGAAAAAAGGAACATGTTTGGCCTTTCCTGAGGAGCCTAGGTGGTGAGGATTGTATCTAAGTGGGCAGTGGACTAGGCTTCATGAAGCATAAAAATAGTTTTTACATTTTTTAAAAGGAATAAAGAATGTGTGCATGTTTAATAGAAATACATTTGACTGTTTACAATGATGTTAGCTGTGTTAACTCAGTGTAGGAAGCATATTGAGTTTGTTTGCTAGAGGAATTGTAATTTGTAAAATTGTGAAGCTTAATGTGCAAGATTTTGCCTCAGTATCATCCCTGCTGTGAGGCAGATGGTTGTAAATATGATCTGTGCTGTCTTTCCTAAATGTGATGTCAAAAACGATTTTGGGGAAAATAAAGGGACTCTACATATTTGAGTATAATGTGGTGCAAAGGTTTAAAAAATGACGCATACTTGGTCATTTTTTTAATATGGGGAAAAAAGGTACATGTTTGGCCTTTCCTGGGGAGCCTAGGTGGTGAGGATTGTATCTAAGTGTGCAGTGGACTAGGCTTCATGAAGCATAAAAATAGTTTTTACATTTTTTAAAAGGAATAAAGAATGTGTGCATATTTAATAGAAATACATTTGACTCTTTATAATGATGTTAGCTGTGTTAACTCAGTGTAGGAAGCATATTGAGTTTGTTTGCATAGAGGAATTGTATTTTGTAAAATTGTGAAGCTTAATGTGCAAGATTTTGCCTCAGTCTTATCCCTGCTGTGAGGCAGATGGTTGTAAAAATATGATCTGTGCTGTGTTTCCTAAATATAATGTCAAAAACGATTTTGGGGAAAATAAATGGATTTTACATTTTTGAGTATAATGTGGCGCAAAGGTGTAAAAAATGATGCATACTTGGTCACTTTTTTAATATGGGGAAAAAAGGTACATGTTTGGCCTTTCCTGGGGAGCCTAGGTGGTGAGGATTGTATCTAAGTGTGCAGTGGACTAGGCTTCATGAAGCATAAAAATAGTTTTTACATTTTTTAAAAGGAATAAAGAATGTGTGCATGTTTAATAGAAATACAGTTGACTCTTTATAATGATGTTAGCTGTGTTAACTCAGTGTAGGAAGCATATTGAGTTTGTTTGCATAGAGGAATTGTATTTTGTAAAATTGTGAAGCTTAATGTGCAAGATTTTGCCTCAGTCTTATCCCTGCTGTGAGGCAGATGGTTGTAAATATGATCTGTGCTGTGTTTCCTAAATGTGATGTGAAAAACGATTTTGGGGAAAATAAATGGATTTAACATTTTTGAGTATAATGTGGCGCAAAGGTTTAAAAAATAACGCATACATGCGTCACTTTTTAAATATGGGGAAAAAAGGTACATGTTTGGGCTTTCCTGGGGAGCCTAGGTGGTGAGGATTGTATCTAAGTGTGCAGTGGACTAGGCTTCAAGAAGCATATCCCTGTCTGCATTCTTAGACACAGGTGTCAATTTGACTCTTTAGAATGATGTTAGCTGTGTTTTAAAACAGTGTAGGAAGCATATTGAGTTTGTTTGCATAGAGGAATTGTATTTTGTAAAATTGTGAAGCTCCATGAGAAAGCGTTTGCCTCAGTCTTATTCCTGTTGTGAGGCAGGTGCAAGATTTTGCCTCAGTCTTATCCCTGCTGTGAGGCAGATGATTGTAAATAGGATCTGTGCTGTGTTTCCTAAATGTAATGTCAAAAACGATTTTGGGGAAAATAAATTGTTTTTACATTTTTGAGTATACCTCTGTGCCACATTATACTCAAAAATGTAAAATCCATTTATTTTCCCCTAAATCGTTTTTGACATCACATTTAGGAAACACAGTACAGATCATATTTACAATCATCTGCCTCACAACAGGGATAAGACTGAGGCAAAATCTTGCACCTGCCTCACAACAGGAATAAGACTGAGGCAAACGTTTTCACATGGAGCTTCACAATTTTACAAAATACAATTCCTCTATGCAAACAAACTCAATATGCGTCCTACACTGATTTAAAACACAGCTAACATCACTGTAAAGAATCAAATTGACACCTGTGTCTAAGAATGCAGATAGGTATATGCTTCATGAAGCCTAGTCCACTGCACTCTTAGACACAAGCTTCACCAACTACGCTCCCCAGGAAAACCCAAACAAGTACCTTTTTGCTCCATATTTAAAAATTGATGCATGTAGGTAGATGCGTCACTTTTTAAACCTCTGCGCCACATTATAATAAAAAATGTAAAAACCAATCATTTTCTCTAAAATCGTTTTTGACATCACATTTAGGAAACACAGCACAGATCCTATTTACAATCATCTGCCTCACAGCAGGGATAAGACTGAGGCAAAATCTTGCACCTGCCTCACAACAGGAATAAGACTGAGGCAAACGCTTTCTCATGGAGCTTCACAATTTTACAAAATACAATTCCTCTATGCAAACAAACTCAATATGCTTCCTACACGGATTTAAAACACAGCTAACATCACTGTAAAGAATCAAATTGACACCTGCGTCTAAGAATGCAGATAGGTATATGCTTCATGAAGCCTAGTCTACTGCACTCTTAGACACAAGCTTCACCAACTACGCTCCCCAGGAAAACCCAAACAAGTACCTTTTTGCTCCATATTTAAAAATTGATGCATGTAGGTAGATGCGTCTCTTTTTAAACCTCTGCACCACATTATAATCAAAAATGTAAAAACCAATCATTTTCTCCAAAATCGTTTTTGAAATCACATTTAGGAAACACAGCACAGATCCTATTTACAATCATCTGACTCACAACAGGGATAAGACTGAGGCAAAATCTTGCACCTGCCTCACAACAGGAATAAGACTGAGGCAAACGCTTTCTCATGGAGCTTCACAATTTTACAAAATACAATTCCTCTATGCAAACAAACTCAATATGCTTCCTACACTGATTTAAAACACAGCTAACATCACTGTAAAGAATCAAATTGACACCTGCGTCTAAGAATGCAGATAGGTATATGCTTCATGAAGCCTAGTCCACTGCACTCTTAGACACAAGCTTCTCCAACTACGCTCCCCAGGAAAACCCAAACAAGTACCTTTTTGCTCCATATTTAAAAATTTATGCATGTAGGTAGATGCGTCACATTTTAAACCTCTGCGCCACATTATAATCAAAAATGTAAAAACCATTTATTTTCTCCAAAATCGTTTTTGACAGCACATTTAGGAAACACAGCACAGATCCTATTTACAATCATCTGCCTCACAGCAGGGATAAGACTGAGGCAAAATCTTGCACCTGCCTCACAACAGGAATAAGACTGAGGCAAACGCTTTCTCATGGAGCTTCACAATTTTATAAAATACAATTCCTCTATGCAAACAAACTCAATATGCTTCCTACACTGATTTAAAACACAGCTAACATCACTGTAAAGAATCAAATTGACACCTGCGTATAAGAATGCAGATAGGTATATGCTTCATGAAGCCTAGTCCACTGACTCTTAGACACAAGCTTCACCAACTACGCTCCCCAGGAAAACCCAAACAAGTACCTTTTTGCTCCATATTTAAAAATTGATGCATGTAGGTAGATGCGTCACTTTTTAAACCTCTGCGCCACATTATAATCAAAAATGTAAAAACCAATCATTTTCTCCAAAATCGTTTTTGACATCACATTTAGGAAACACAGCACAGATCCTATTTACAATCATCTGCCTCACAGCAGGGATAAGACTGAGGCAAAATCTTGTACCTGCCTCACAACAGGAATAAGACTGAGGCAAACGCTTTCTCATGGAGCTTCACAATTTTACAAAATACAATTCCTCTATGCAAACAAACTCAATATGCTTCCTACACTGATTTAAAACACAGCTAACATCACTGTAAAGAATCAAATTGACACCTGCGTCTAAGAATGCAGATAGGTATATGCTTCATGAAGCCTAGTCCACTGCACTCTTAGACACAAGCTTCACCAACTACGCTCCCCAGGAAAACCCAAACAAGTACCTTTTTGCTCCATATTTAAAAATTTATGCATGTAGGTAGATGCGTCACTTTTTAAACCTCTGCGCCACATTATAATCAAAAATGTAAAAACCAATCATTTTCTCCAAAATCGTTTTTGAAATCACATTTAGGAAACACAGCACAGATCCTATTTACAATCATCTGACTCACAACAGGGATAAGACTGAGGCAAAATCGTGCACCTGCCTCACAACAGGAATAAGACTGAGGCAAACGCTTTCTCATGGAGCTTCACAATTTTAGAAAATACAATTCCTCTATGCAAACAAACTCAATATGCTTCCTACACTGATTTAAAACACAGCTAACATCACTGTAAAGAATCAAATTGACACCTGCGTCTAAGAATGCAGATAGGTATATGCTTCATGAAGCCTAGTCCACTGCACTCTTAGACACAAGCTTCACCAACTACGCTCCCCAGGAAAACCCAAACAAGTACCTTTTTGCTCCATATTTAAAAATTGATGCATGTAGGTAGATGCGTCACTTTTTAAACCTCTGCGCCACATTATAATCAAAAATGTAAAAACCATTTATTTTATCCAAAATCGTTTTTGACATCACATTTAGGAAACACAGCACAGATCCTATTTACAATCATCTGCCTCACAGCAGGGATAAGACTGAGGCAAAATCTTGCACCTGCCTCACAACAGGAATAAGACTGAGGCAAACGCTTTCTCATGGAGCTTCACAATTTTACAAAATACAATTCCTGTATGCAAACAAACTCAATATGCTTCCTACACTGATTTAAAACACAGCTAACATCACTGTAAAGAATCAAATTGACACCTGCGTCTAAGAATGCAGATAGGTATATGCTTCATGAAGCCTAGTCCACTGCACTCTTAGACACAAGCTTCACCAACTACGCTCCCCAGGAAAACCCAAACAAGTACCTTTTTGCTCCATATTTAAAAATTGATGCATGTAGGTAGATGCGTCACTTTTTAAACCTCTGCGCCACATTATAATCAAAAATGTAAAAACCATTTATTTTCTCCAAAATCGTTTTTGACATCACATTTAGGAAACACAGCACAGATCCTATTTACAATCATCTGCCTCACAGCAGGGATAAGACTGAGGCAAAATCTTGCACCTGCCTCACAACAGGAATAAGACTGAGGCAAACGCTTTCTCATGGAGCTTCACAATTTTACAAAATACAATTCCTCTATGCAAACAAACTCAATATGCTTCCTACACTGATTTAAAACACAGCTAACATCACTGTAAAGAATCAAATTGACACCTGCGTCTAAGAATGCAGATAGGTATATGCTTCATGAAGCCTAGTCCACTGCACTCTTAGACACAAGCTTCACCAACTACGCTCCCCAGGAAAGCCCAAACATGTACCTTTTTTCCCCATATTTAAAAATTGATGCATGTAGGTAGATGCGTCACTTTTTAAACCTCTGCGCCACATTATAATCAAAAATGTAAAAACCAATCATTTTCTCCAAAATCGTTTTTGACATCACATTTAGGAAACACAGCACAGATCCTATTTACAATCATCTGACTCACAGCAGGGATAAGACTGAGGCAAAATCTTGCACCTGCCTCACAACAGGAATAAGACTGAGGCAAACGCTTTCTCATGGAGCTTCACAATTTTATAAAATACAATTCTATATAACTATATAACTCAATATTTTCTTGTGAAGCATAGGTGGTGAAGCCTGTGTATAAGAGTGCAGTGGAGTTAGACATAGGTCTGATCTTCTTTGTAGTTGTGGACAGAGCTGTCTTCCACTATATTTTTCAATACAGGCCTCACCTTTTGTGCACCACTGGAGAATCCTCACCTGACCTGAAACCCTGTATTGATCGTTTGCTTTTTGTCATTGCTTTGTTGTTTGGTAAAAGTGGTCTATAATGTGCTACTGTTTTTTTTTAACACAGATTGAAATCGTTATTTGAAGAAAAAGCAAAGATGCCCACAAAGGAAAGGACAAAGAAACTATGTAACCGGGAAAAATCAAAAACAGCAACGGAATTACAGCATTCTTCCACAACAGATACTTCAAAAAACAGGAACAAAGCTCCTGGTAAGACAACTAAGTCTTTTTTACGTAAAATATGTACATCCCGAAAAAATAATGGACAGCCTGTAGAAAAAGAAAATGAGAGAGTAAAATTGAAAAGGAAGGAGAGAACTTCAAAGAATCCTAAAACTGGAGCAGGAGAGAATGATATGTATAGGAATAGAAGGCAGAATCAGTTTAGAGACATTCGTAGACGAATGTTTCGCAATAGAGTGGTTTTAAATTTGTTAAAAAACATTAGGAAAGGTAAACAGAGAGCTGTTTTTTATAAGAAAAAGAAAAGTGTAGAGAAGATTGTTGATCAGGCTTTTGAAGTTAAGAAATTTTTTATTTTAATAATCAATAGAATTAGGACACTTAGCAAGACAATTGATGTTTTCAAATCAAACAGTAGATGGAAAAGAGTAATTAATGGCACTAATTTTTGTAAAGTTTTTTCTGGAGAATGGATGCACAGTTCAAGTTGCGAGCCATTTTTTAATGAGGAGAGTTACTTCCAGGAGAATGATTTAGTGCATGCAGTTGACACCAGTGGTCGAGCGTATGAAGTGAAAGACGGTTGTCCGATTGAAAAAGAGAAACTTGTGCCTAGAGAACCAGAAGAGGTGTTCTCTGATGGAGTTTTAGGGAGATGTACTAAGGGTCCAGTGTACACTTGGAAGTGTAGTAGTATTTGTAGTGTGCGACAGGAATCAATTGATTTGTTTTGTAATTTCTTACGTACATATAGTAAAAAAAGTATAAAGCAGAAAGGGAAGTTGTTGCAAGACTTAGATCCTTGCAGAGTGAGAGGAATCACAGGTTTGCAAGGCCATTCACTTGCTTGTCTTTGCTGTCAGAGTGTTTTTCATCATTTTAGGATGTTAGCAGTGCATCATACCAAAATGAGGAAATGAGGAAATTAGTGAGAATGTTGTATTATGCAAAAAGTCCAGCACTTAAGCTTAAACAATTAAACAATGCTCTTTTGCATGGAACAGAATTAGATGTGAAGAAGATTTGTGAAGAAATTGAGATTTGTTATTTTCGTGAGCAAGAGGACAGTGTAGAAATTGAGACAGCAATTCAAGGTAATGTGGAAGACAATGTACAGATTTCAAATACAGAAAAGTTTGAGCAGGAAATTACCAAGTTTAAAGTGAAATCAAGTGAAAGGCCGAATTTTACTTGTGTGTGTTGTCGACGGACTCATTATAAGATTCAGACTAGGTTAGTTGATTTATATGCGAAAAGTGAAAAGATGAATAATTATGAGTGGAAGGATTTTGCAACATATCTGTAGGTGGAGAATTGTTTTGATTTGAGTTCTGATCAGCGTATTTGTAAATATTGTTATGATAAATTAAATCAAAACAGAATGCCTGCTAGAGCTGTTCATAATAATCTGGAGTTGGTAGACATTCCCCGTGAATTGATGGATTTAAACACATATGAGTCTATTTTGATTCAATGTGTCCATCCTTTTCAGGCAATTGTTCGCATGGAGCCTAAGATAGGGAAATTGCCTCCTACAGATTTGCAGAGAGCATTAAAGGGAAGAGTTGTTTATTTGGCCATAGATGTGAAAAAAAATATTGATACAATTGGTATAGAAAAAGTAGAAGAGGAACCTTTAGTTATTATAGTTAATGGGGTTCCAACAAAGAGTAAAAAAATCTGGCAAGATTTAGTGGATGTTAGGAAAGTCAAAAAGGCAACGTTGTATTTAGTCAAAAACAATGAGTATTATAAAGATGTATGTGTTGCAGCAGAGGAAAAAGCTGCAGATGAAGACAGTGATTGTTCAGGCGGCCAAATTGAAAAAGTTAATGTGTCTAGAAGTGAAGAGATATATAACCATTATACTGTTCATCCTTTGCATTCCAAGGAAGTAATGGGGAATGCAATTGAATTGTTTCAAATGAAAGCAGCAAAAGGAAATCCCATTAGTGTATGGGAAGAAAGTTTGGAAGCTCGTTGTTTTCCACAGCTATTTCCAACAGGTCGAGGTGGACGATATGACGATCGACCACTTCAAATTCCAGCATCTGAATATCGAACTGTAAGATTATATGCTGAAGATCCAAGATTTCGACAATGCATTCCCTATTTGTTTCATCTACTGTATGAAAGTGACTTGTCTGCTCTTTCTTATGCAGTAAATCATATACTGAAAAGTGGAGCACATCTGCAAAATGTTTCGGCGAGGGACTTTATGGAGAAAGTGAATCTGCAAGATAATATTTTGGAATCTCATCTAATCAATCTCATGGCATGTCAGCGTGGTACAAATGAGTATTGGTACCGTCGCCATGGGGAATTGAAATGTATGCTGAGAAACTTAGGAACCCCTACATGGTTCCTCACTCTTAGCTGTGCCGAGTATGCATGGGAGGACTTACTTCAATTTCTACGAGAGGCCAATGCTAATATACAAAATATAGAATTCAAAACACCTGGAGAACTGTGTTCTTTGGATCCAGTGAATGTATGCAGATATTTCAATCATAGATTTGAAGCTATGATGTCTTTTATTACCAATAAAAAAATCCTCCCCTTGGAGAGGTTTTGGATTTCTTTTGGAGAAAGGAGTATCAAGCGAGAGGTGCTCCTCATATACATATGTTGTTGTGGATTAAAGATGCACCCAAATTTGGAACAGATTCGGATGAGACAGTGATGAGATTCATTGAAGAGTATTCAACATGTGCTGTTCCAAAAACTACGGAAGAAAACAGTTTAAGGCAACAAGTTTTACGTTTTCAATCCCATCGTTGTGGAAAGTACTGTCGTCGAAAATTCAGAAACAAGGACAAGTTCTACACAAAATGTCGTTTCGGCTTTCCACGACCAGTGATTTCTAAAGGAAGAGTAAATAATTTGATGTCTTCTCTGCGACATAGTGTGACGAGGAAATCACCAAAAAATACATACAGTTTAAAAAGAAACGAAGAGTCCAAGTACATCAACGACTACAACCCAGTGATTTTGTCCATGTGGAATGCTAACATGGATATTCAGTTCGTTGCTGACAACTCTATTGCTGTGGCTCGATATGTGACGTCTTACATCACAAAAAAAGAAAAGACAGAACTAAAGGAAATGTGGGAGGACATTTCACATGAAAAGAATCTAAGCAAGAAATTATACAGTTACAGTCTGAAGATGTTGTCGCATCGAGAAATTGGAGCGTATGAATGTTCTGATCGATTGTCGTCAGCAAGTCTCTATGCCAAATCTAGAAGCATCATTTGGATAAGTCTAGGTCTTGCTGCAACACGAAATCGAGTTTTGAAATCTGTACAAGAGATAGAGTATTTGGCGGAGAAAGAACCAGAAAGTACAGATATTTTGAAGACAAACATGTTGGATACATACTATCCAAATAGAAGTCATCACCTTGAGAACGCTTGTCTCTATGAAGTTCTGCAGAGATATATTTATAAGAGGAACATCAGAGAAGATATCAATAATGGAATATATGGAGTCATTGGATGTGAAGGATGTCTAGTGAAACAGAAAAAAGGTCATTTGATTAATCATCACAAATTGAGTTGTGATAATCCAGACAAAAGAGAATTTTATTATTTGGCTCTTTTGCAACTGTTTAAACCATGGCGTGAAGAAGAGGAACTTCTTGGAAATTTTCTCTGTTATGAAGATTCCTTTAATGCAACGAAGGATACCATAGAATGTCCTGTTTTTCCAAATTATCTGCAAATGTTGAATAAAGAAATAGAGCAAGAAGCCACAATTGCTGCAGAGATTGCGAGAGACAGTTCTCAAGGCCGTCAGAGTTCTGCTTCATTGAGTCAGGATCCACTAGGAGGACCAATCATCCAAAATGAAGCTGCTACTGCCATGGATGAGGTGGAAAGAGCTATGGAACAAGCTCAAGATGATGAAGTTAACTTAGAAGATTTGGTGAAACAACTAAACCTTGAGCAGAAACAGATATATGACGAAGTAACAGAACAGATTGAACATGGATTCAGTCATGAGAAAAAAGAGTGCTCATGTACATCATTTAAGCCTGTCCAACTGTACGTGAGTGGAGAAGCGGGAACTGGAAAAAGTTTTCTGATTAAAGCCATTGCAACTTATCTGCAGAAAAGGACTGAATCACCGCTGTCTTGTGTTGTTACCGCTCCAACTGGGCTGGCAGCACATAACATTAAAGGGATTACTTTACATTGTTTACTGATGCTGCCAGTGGAGCATGATAACAAATTGGAGTATCACAAGCTATCTGGAGATGCGTGTTCCGAAGTTTCAAGAGTCCTGAAGAAAATGAAACTTCTTATCATTGATGAAGTAAGCATGGTGTCAAATATAATGCTTGCTTTTGTGCATTTGAGGATGCAAGAAATTCTTAGAACAGACTATGATGTCTTATTTGGAGGAAAACATATTATTGTTTTTGGAGATCTTCTGCAGTTGACTCCAGTAAAAGGACAACCTGTGTTCAAAATACTCACTCATGAAGATACCAGGAAGTGCTTAGGGAGCATCGGAAACGTTAATATATGGTTAAACTTTAAATATGCAGAACTGCTTCAAAATATGCGGCAGGCAAAGGATGAAGATTATAAAAATATCCTACAAGATGTTAGGATCGGAAAAGTAAGTCAGCATGGGAAAGAAGCTTTACATGGACGATTAATTTCAAATTTGTACCCAAATGAAAACATTCTTCCAGAGAACATTTTTAAGAAAATTAAAGAGAAGAAATCTGGCATATGTTTGATGCCAACTCTGAAAGAATGTTCCATGTTCAATAACAAAATGTTACAGTTAGAAAATGAAGAGATAGTGAAAATGGAAGCTACAGATAAAATAGAGCATATGGGAGCAACAATTATTTTGTCTGAAAATTTGAAATCAAAATTGGATTCATTAGAGAAGACTATATCTAAAACTGCTGGTTTTGAAAAGACTCTGAATGTGTGTTTGAATTGTCGTGTCATTTTGAGAAGGAATTTAAATGTTGAAAGAGGTCTGGTAAATGGAGCAATGGGTCATGTTGTTGGTTTTGTGAATTACAAAAATAGAGATGGAATTGAAATTTTAAAAATTAAATTTGATGACGTTGATGAAATAGAACAAATGTGTCATTGTTCAGCTAGATTTTTGCTCGTGAAAGACTTATATGTTCGCCGAAAACAGTTTCCTATTTGTTTGGCATATGCGGTGACAATTCATAAGTCTCAAGGTTTAAGTGTAGATAGCGCTTTGGTGAACATTGGAAGTTCTGTGTTTAAAGAGGGTATGGCATATGTGGCATTATCACGAGTCAGAACTTTATCAGGATTGTACTTGATTGAGTGTGATGAAACAAAGATTTGGGCAGATCTAGATTGTGTAAAAGAATACAATAGGTTAAGAAGAGAGTATGCTCCACATTTGCCTCAATATACTCTGATTGAAAAACGTGTGGTAGGCCGAAAAAGAAGAAATGAGAGTAATTGCAGTGAGGTATCAGCAAAGAGGCATAAAGTAGATAAAAGTGTAATTGTAAAGAGAAACAAAAAGGATTCTGTTGAAGATGTTGTTGGATTTCAGTTTGAAAACAGTTCTGGTGTCAACTGCTATGCTAATGTAGTAGTTAATGTTGTTTTTTTTCTTCAAAATTTACAAAGACAGATTGTTGAAAATCGGGAATAAACATTGTGCTGTTTATTGAATTCTGTGTTAGACAAATGTAGTAGTGATAGAGCTAAAATAGAAAGTGTTTCAGAAATTAGAAATCTTCTAGATATATGTTCAGGTCAAAATCAATTTTCACAAAATATTCAGCAGGATTGTCAGGAATTTTTAATGTATATGTTTGATGTATTGCAAGATGAAGGAGTAGATATAAAAAATCTATTTGGCCTTTCTTATCAATGGCAACATGACTGTGATAACTGTGCTTCATCAAGTACTACTAGAATAGAGTCTGAAAGATTTATATATTTAACTTTACCAGACTGTAAATCAGTGTCTTTCAATAATCTAGTTAAAGCTGTGGATCGCAATATGGTGTGTACCCAATGTAAGTCTGCAATGCTGTCCACATTATTTCTACAAAATTATGGTCACTATGTCATTTTAATGTTCCAACGATGTAGACCTGATGGAACTAAATTGACAACTTCTATTAAAAATTTCGTGGCTTCTCAGTTATCGATATCAGGAAAAACCTTTGCAACTGTAGCTATTATTTTTCATGACGGTCCTTCTACAACATCAGGGCATTACACATGCTATTTAAAAACTTCTAAAGGTTGGACCCAATGTAACGACAATCATTTGACTTTCAAACAACGTTTGCCTTTTGGCTTTATAAATTCATACCTAGTGTTTTTACAGCCAAAATTTAGGTAAAGGTAGTTGGCCTATGAAGACGGGAGGAGTACTGATATATACTCATACATCTGACACTATTTGGCCAAATGGAGAGGTGCAGGAATGAGTAAAGAGTCATGACTGAAAAAAAGGAGTATATTAAAATTTTGAAAATATTTCAGATGTTCTTGGAGTTTTTCTTGTAGAAAGTCGATGAAATGGATTTCTAAGTGAACAGCAAAATACTATGCAACGAGAAAAGGACCTCCATGATTTACTATTTGGCCTCAAGGAAAAGTAAGTCAATCAAAGATTAGCGAACATTTGTCATTTGTCAGTATATACGTTTTTTTTTAAAACACAATCTTTTAGATTGTGTTTTGTTTTTCCCGCTGTCATATGATGAGTAATTTGAACTCACTGCTTTAAGTGAAATTCAATATATTCTGAGAACAGCAAAAATAAACTATGTAACATGTTGTAGAAGTTATTCTATACTTTGGATTGTGTAAATTAAATTGTATTCCCATTCTCTGACATCCATTCTCCCTCGCTTATTTTTGTTTGCTCCTTACTTTTGACCTCTTCTCTCTATTATTCGTTCACTACTTCTCTGCGCTCAGTGCCTCACTCTACTTGTGTTATTTTCACTTGTGTTTATCTACCTTCTATCACTTGTTTTACAACAACTTCACTGCTCCTCTTTCGTCGTTCTTCATCCCATTTCTTTTACTCTGGTTCCGTTACTATCCATCATTTCCTTTCTTTCAATGTCCTTCTCTTTACTTTCATCACCAAATTATTTTCTCTCAGTAGCACTGTTTTAGTCGTGTTTTCCTCTCTTTCCTTTTTTTTGCTCACTTACTTTTTTTCTTTTCTCACTCATTGTACTCCACCTCACTCCGTTTTTCTCTTAGTGTGTCTACCTTATAACTTCCTCAGTCTATTTCCTTCAATTGTTGTATATTATTCTGTCTCCCTTCATCCTTTTACTCTATGACTGTTCTTCACTTACTCTCATTTATCTTCTATTCCTCATTCTTCTAAATGCATCCTTAATTAGACTGTTTTCTGTCTCAGTCATTATCTTTTTACTTACTTCTGTTTCCTGATTTAGTTTTGCTAACTCACATTGTTTTAGTATCTTTCTTACCTTCAGTTCATTTCTCTCTTCTTCTCTCTCTTTTTCTTAGTGAATCTATATGCTTTACTCTTTGTAATTTGCTCTCCTTCTATTTCTTTTTCCCTCTTTTTGTCCTTTTACCTTACTTTATTTCCCTTTCTGTGTTCTTCACTCTAACTTTATTTCTAAACTAGCAGCCCGTCCTGACCTTGTCCGGGAGCAATCAGGTTTCCCCGACTCCCGCCCGCACCGACATTGTGCAGCAGCCCGGCCCCCCGCCCGCCGCGACATTGTCAAGCAGCCCGGGCCCCCGCCCGCCCCGTCCCCCACCTGCCCCGACCCCCACTTGTCCGAAGCCTTACCTCAGCCGCCGCTCCTCCCACGTGCTCCTCATTTCACAGCACATTGTGCAGCAGCCCGGCCCCCCGCCCGCCCCGACATTGTCAAGCAGCCCGGGCCCTCGCCCGCCCCATCCCCTGCCTGCCCCGACCCCCACCTGCCCCGACCTCCGTCTGCCCGGAGCCTTACCTCAACCGCCGCTCCTCCCCCACGCTCATCATTTCACCACTCCGCCGCTCCTCGCCGCTTACCGCTCCTCCCGCCTGTCGGCCGGTCCTCACCGCCATTCCGCCGTTCATCATCGCTCATCGCTCCTCCCCTGCGCCATGTCCGCCACTCCTCCTCGCGTTCCTGGACGCCGCTCCTCCCCGCGCTCCTGACTTCAGCACGCAGGTCGCGGTCGGCGCTACTTCGAAGGGACTACTTTTTTTTTATGTTAATTTTTTAAATAACGCATATTTTTATACTTTATATAGCCTATGTCCATCTGCACACCCTGACGATTACAATGATGTATCAGGTGTGTGGATTGGCGCTGTGGTTCCCGAGTTTACCCGCCTCAAAGGTGCAAAGTTCTTCCTTTATAATAGTAGTATAGATAGAGTGTTATGATGTTTTTAGCTCTTCATTTGTATCTTTTAATTTAAAATACATAATTATAACTTATTTTTTCTTCTCTATTTCACAGATACCAACTGTAGTAAAAAAAATTATAGTTACATTTATTATATGGTAAGTATGACTAAAAAAATAAAAATGTAGTTTGTTATCACCCTTTGCTTTAAGGTCACTAACATTTTCTCAATCTACCTCACTCCTGTGTTTTTACTCTGCTTCTCTCACTTATACTTATTCTCCATGTTTACTCCCCTTTCCCATTTACCCTCTCATATTCAACTTCTTTTGATCCCTATTCTTTAATTCACTTACCCTCTGTTCCTTTGCTTCTTTACTCATTCTCTTTTTCTTCCACTGCTTTATTTTCTTAACCCTCAGTTTCCTTCCTTTGCTTTTTCCCTCATTCCTTTTCAATTACTTACTTACTCCACTCCTTCCACTCCTTTTGTCAGTCCCTCTGTTCTCACAGTTCCTCATTCCTTTTCACTCAGTCCGTCTTTCTAACACAAACTGTCACTGTCTCTTCACTCTTTTACTAGTTGTTCTTTATGCTTTCTCTCTGTAGTTCAAGCACACTATCTTATTTTCATTTTTTTGCTGCTTCAATTATTCTTTTTCTATCACTTCTTCTTTTCTTCTTTCTGTTTTTTCTCTCTGTCATTCCACATGTTTTAATCCTATTTACTTTCACTCAATGTTTTTTTAACACCTTCTCTCAGGGTTGTTGTTTTAGTCCGGTTCTATCCCTACCTCGTACTCCACATCTTTTATTCTCTTTCTTTTCAATTTGAAGATTCATTCACATTCTCCAAGTAACTCTTGTTTATTATTCTTCTACACTCTTTTTTTCTTTCACTTCCTTTTCTATTTTTTTCCAATTTTTCCTTCTTATAACTTTTCTTTGTATAATTATCTATTATACAGTATCTCTGTGTTACTCCCTCTAGCTGTCTTTCTTTTAACATTATTCTATCTGTCTCCTTCCCTTATATTCACTCTTGATTTTTTTTTTCAATTTTTTTTGGTTCGCTTCCGGTTCGCGTACCGGAGCGCGAACCAGGAAGCGAATCAAAAAAAAAAATTGCAAGAGTGCTAAACATTTTTGCAATTTTTTATAAATGGGAGGTAGTTCTAAAAATAACTTTTTTTTATTGTTTTTGTTGTTTTATATTTTTTTTATTATTTTTCTGAACATTTTTTTTTGTTGTATTTTTGGAATAATTTTAAATTTTCTTTGTTTTTTTTGAGGGGGAACAACGAAAAACAGACATTAGAAACGGCTCAACAGGAGCAAAAAAAAATCACTTTCTGGGGCGTTTTGAGCACTTGTGATTTTCAAATGCTCTGTTCATTAAAATGACACTCATCTCCCCGTGGCAAAGTAGTCCCCCACAAAAAATACACACCAGTTTGATGTGATGAAAATTGCTCTGAATATTGAGGACCGTCTCCCTCGCCTCTGGTCCCGAAAAACTTTCCTGTGTTGAGGTGGTGGCCACAGGAGTTCGTGGGTTTTCACGCAAGTCACGCACCTCAGCCACGCTGTAGTTTATTGGATGCCACCTTTGCATGTGGCGATGCATGGTATGGTTCCCAAAGCTATATTTTTTATTTGTGCCTCGGGACAGTACTTCTTTACAGATCAGGCATGTGACATGACGGGCATTGACTTTCTTTTGGCCTTCTGGAAATGAAAAAAATTGCCAAATAAAATGATTCTTATGGTGGGATTTCCGGGGCTGTTCAGGCAAGAATACTCTTTCCTGTATCTCCTCTTCCTCTTCTTCCTCCTCTTCTTCAGGGTTGGGAAGGAACTGGGTAGGTGGTTCTTCCTTCCTAGGAGGTGGTGGTGGTGGTGGGGGTGCACCAGCTGCAGCTACTAATGAAGCCATCTCTTATTAATCAAAATAGGTCTTCCTATCACAAAGTTGAAAGTCAGAGTGAGAAAAAAGGTGGGGGCTTTCATCATTTGGGAAAAAAAAATGTTCTAAACCAATGAAAAGTGTTATTTTTAGGTCACATGACCTAGCCTTACATCATTAGGAAACCAAAAGTGAAATGAACCAATGAAAAGCTTTATTAACAAGTCACATGACCTGTTACGCTTACGTTACGCGCTCTGCGCCGCGCCCCGGATCGCTTCTGGGGCGCTGCGCTTCGCACCTCGGTTCGCGCTCCGGAGCACTTCCGGGTGCGCTAACGCGGCGCGTCATAAGATGCATTACGCGACAACGCGATACGTCGCGCTTACGCGACGCGTCACAATGTTGTTTTCTAACGCGGCAGTTGCGCTAACGGAACGTTTACCGGTTCGCGGACCGGGTCGCGGCACCAAATTGAGCTAACGGGAAGCTACCCGGTGCACGGACGGTAGCGAAACAAAATTAAAAAAAAAAAATATATATACATAAAAAAATTATATTAAAAACATATAAAATATATTTTTTGATTTAAAGAAGAATACATTTTAAAGCTTTTGATATTTGCTATTAAAAAACCATTGAAATTCACTGAAAAAACCATAGGTTATAGACCATATATAGTTAGGAATTAGCATTTACAAAACCTTGAAAATTCACTGAAAAAACCATAGGTTATACACCATATATAGTTAGGAATTAGCATTTACAAAACCTTATTTTACTCACACAAAACCATTGAAATTCGCATATATAGTTAGTTGCACTAACTATATATCGCGCACCCGCAATCCACTGCTGATCATGTCACATATTACATCATTCATGACATGGTCAGTGACATCACTGATGACATCACTGATGACATCTCAAATGACATCACTGATGACATATATATATATCATCACACTTCTTCTCCTGGTTTAGAAAACCAGGAGAAGAAGTGTGATGATAAATTTTTCTAAACCTTGAGAAGAAGTGTGATGATAATTAACGGCGTGGTTCTGCCGTAGGTGACCGCACACACAACGAGCGCTCAGTGGCAGGGGAACTTTGAACCAACGTGTGGAGATATATATATATATATATATATATATCTACACACACACACACACACACATATAAATATATCCAAATGACTATGCTTCCACTAGAAGGTACCACAGGCAGGTGTAGATTCGTCCTTTTATTGAGCAAGACTGCAGGGTGCGAAACAATTGAAATGAGACATACAGTTCACCAAGTTATCGCCACACGCGTCCCGGGCACTCCAGCCCTTGGTTACTGGCATTTGGCAAAAACAGGAGGCACATAGTAACGCCGCACTCGTTGCGAGTATTTATAAGTCCCGTCATTGTGGGCCAGAGCATTCTGGTACTTAGGGTTCGTTTACTTTAAATATGCCTCCTTTCTTCTTTTTCTTTACTTTACAGATCTTGAAAACCTCAGTGGGCTTGCAGCAAAAAACAATGTCCCACAACCTGCTATTTTGAAGTCCTGCCACCACGTACTACGCCGCTCCATATGCTCCTTACCAATCACCGACGTAGCGGACATGCTCCGTCGGCAGTGCGATGCCCTTGTGGCCAGAGCCGGTCGTTATATATCCAAATGACTGTGCTCCCACTGGACGGTACCACACGCAGGCGTAGAGTCGTCCTTTTATTGAGCAAGACTGCAGGGTGCGAAACAATTGAAATGCAGCATACAGTTCACTAAGTTATCGCCACACACGTTTTGGGCACTCCAGCCCTTGGTCACTGGCTTTTGGCACAAACAGGAGGCACACAGTAACACCGCACTTGCGGCGAGTACTTATAAGTCTCGCCCTTTTGGGCCAGTGCTTTCTGGTACTTAGGGTTTGATTACTTTAAATATGCCTCAGTTTTTCTTTTTCTTTACTTTATAGATCTTTAAAACCACAGTTGGCTTGCAGTAAAAAACAATGTTCCACAACCTGCTATTTTCAAGTCCTGCCACCAGGGAAAATGTAGCTCATTCTGCACCTTACCAATCACGGGCATATCGGACGTGCTTCGTCGGCAGTGGGGTGCCCTCGCCGCCTGAGCCAGGCACTATATATCCAAATGACTGTGCTCCCACTAGAAGGTATTACACGCTGGCGTAGAGTCGTCCTTTTATTGAGCAAGACTGCAGAGTGCTAAACAATTGAATACGGCATACAGTGCACCAAGTTATCGCCACACGCGTTCCTGGCACTCCAGTTCTTGTTCACTGGCTTTTGGCAAACACAGGAGGCACACAGTAACGCCACACACTGCGGCGAGTATTTATAAGTCCTGCCCTTGTGGGCCAGTGCATTCCAGTACTTACGGTTTGTTTACTTTAAACATGCCTCTGTTTTTCTTTTTCTTTACTTTATAGATCTTTAAAACCACAGTGGGCTTGCAGCAAAAAACCATGTTCCACAACCTGCTATTTTCAAGTCCTGCCACCTGGGACTACGCCGCTCCTCCAAAACGCATCAGATGCTGTCGCCCCTTTATGCTAATAAAGTCTCTGTGCATCCAAGCAGAGTTCCAGCATCTCTTTTTATTTAAAGACAGGACTTTCCGCGCCTGTGTTTGCTGGAAATGGCCTGCAGGGTCGGTGGCTCACCTAATCCGAGAACTGGATTGTTTCTGCTATTGCATCTGTGTGAGCATGACCCGCTGGCCCCAACTACGACAAATAATAGGATTATCCTGAGTTAAATGAAACGTAGTGGTGGCGAGAAAGGGAGGTGAGAGGTGAGAGGTGTTCCTCTTACCTGCTTGGTGCACCAGCATTTCAATTACATTGGGACTTTGTGGCAGCAATCTAGAACACCATTACGAAATGCACCATCAATGCAGATACGTAAATCAGCAGGACGAAAGGGAACAGCTCGCACTGCAGTCCATTTCGTATTTCCATATTTCAACATGGTGCATTATGGGCATGGAAGCACCTCTGGACCACTAAACCAGGTGGACTCTGACAAACAGCTGGGGTCAATTGAAATGGTTTGTCCACCAATGAATAAGGCTCAATGGAGCTGAAACGTGCCAGGTGCTGCCGCCCCTTTATGCTAATAAAGTGCCTTTGCATTCAAGCTGAGTTCCAGAGTTAATCTCATCTGGGGTTCACTTATCTCCTCCCTCAGTTCTTTCTTGGAAAATAGGATCACCTCTCATTTCTTTTTATTTGCTGCACGACGTGCCTCCTCAACCACTGTTCTAATGTAGTCCCTCTCAAGATATTTCTGGCTCATCTCATTCTGACACTTGGCTAGTGCAGTTTATGTGCTGCAATTTCTGTTTGCTCGCAGTATTTCTTAATACGAAATACTGAGTTTGGTGTGGGTCGGATGAAAGCTAAAAGCATGTAGGGCTGTGTTCCCTGCTGTCTCCTTCCTGTGAAGTTTCGTCTCTTGCTTACTTGCCTCAACACACACTTCTATAACTAGAAATGTTACGCTACTTTTACTGATGGTATACGTAAACTTTAAATTCAAACCGTTATTATTTAGACAATTGACAAACTGCTCTGCGGAGTTAGAGGTGCCCCTTCAGACCACAAATAAATCATCTATGAATCTTACCCACATTACTATGTGCTCGTCCCATGCTTGTGCGTGTTTGTTGCGGAGCACCTGTCCCTCCTACCAGCCTACATGTAAGCATGCATAACTAGGGGCGAAATAGGTACCCATCGCAGTCCACCTCTGTTGCTGTTGTAGCTCACCCCCAAACAGATAAAAGTTATCTTCTAGGCACCTCTTTGCCATGGACGTCAACATTTGGGTGTGTTTGAATAGCATGGCCGTCTGTATGGTGTATATAGTGGATTTGGAAGAGAAAAAAATACTTTTAAAACACATATCTCGACCAATCCTGCATTAAAAATAGTGCAGAAGCAGCTTTGAACACATAGGCCGCTTCAAAATATGGTCAAATATTGTCAAATCCTTTTTAACTTCACTCACATATACTGCACTTATAATTCCATCACCCTAAGCATTTTTTGTTGACTTCTGAGGCCTGTCACTAGGGAAACCAACGGTCTCTCTTTATTACACTTTCACTTCCTCCTGTTGTGATTTCTGTGACCTGGTAGAAATCTGATCAACAAGACCCTCCTCTATGTTCTAGAGGTACAGTGGTAGGAAGGAAGAATATGCAAATGATGACACTGACCTCTCTTGGTAGTTGATGGTAATCCGATGAGTTCGCCAAGGTCTTTGCTTTATGCTTTAAGGGTGTTGACACTGTCCGTGTGATTTGATAACTTGGTTCTTGCTCCTCCATTTTTGAAACCCCTTTTTTCTCGGCCTCCAATTGAGGAATCACCCCAAAACTTTCAGAACTCAAGCCGAACCGACTGTCATACTTGTTTTGAAAATGTTGTGAAGATTCGTCAAACGGAGCCAATGTTATTAGCAAAACAAAAAATGCTTTTCCTATGGAAACTAGGTCCTAACTATAATTACCTACTGGCGGGTAAATGGTAAATGTTTTGCTGATGTAATATATTTAGTTTAATATAAATATCTGTATAGCATGTTTAGGGTTTATTTGAAGTAAATATTTTATGTGCAAATTGCTTTTTTAATCTTTTTTTATGATTATTTAATTATTTTGGCAATAATATCATAGTTGATATTGAGTGAATTGATATTTTTTAAATATTTTATGTTTATTTAAAGATAACACTATTTTTGTTTCCAATGTATTTGTTTTCGATATATGTAAAAATTGATGTTTCCAACTGTGATGTTTGTGTTTTTATAGTGAAGTATACAGAGTTGATATTTTATTTTTACGTTTTTCTCAATATTTAATTTCCAATATTTTTATGTTTTTATATTTTATGGATCTATATTATGTCAGTGATCATCCTCACACTCCTTTTGGTTTTCAACCATATGTCTAAGATAGGCTCACACACTGCTTCTTCAAGTCTGAAGCACACTCTCTAGGTCTCACAACACCAGTAGACAACACCAATACACTACAACTCAACCAACACACTTCACTTATCCATGCATTCAGAACTATTCACTTGATAGTCTGGAAGGCACACTGGGGTCTCAACAAGAGAAAGGAATGCACTAGAGGAATGTTGCAATACAAAACTGTGCATTAGAAAAGGGAGTTAGCAGGAGAAAATAATGAAATGTCTGGATGGTGCACTGGTGATGGTGTGAGCATTGTCCATTTCTAGAATTCAATTTTGCATGATATATGCAACATTCATGTATATTTTGTAATCTGCATGGTTATGCTAGGTGTCAGCTGTGTGAATAGTCTGAATGGTAAATAGTTTCATATGCCTGGTAAGTATGTAGTTAGCACCTTGTGTAGTTATGTGCAACCTGTGCAAATGAAGTTTGAATGATCAGGTGTACTGATGAAGGCAGGCAAATAGCACATGGGGTGATCATTTTATGGAATGGGTAAACATTCTGTAGGGGAAGTGGAGTAGTCTTCCTTTTTTAGGGGTAATGAAGTGCCTGTGAATTGTTATGGAGAGTGGACTACACATTAATGATGTGATAAATTCCTGATGTATATCTCCGAGGAAATGATCATGTGTACGCAGTTGTTCATGCATATATGTAAAGTCTGTGTATTGGAACATGGCTTATTTTCAGAGGGGAAGTTTGGTGCTCTAGCAAGCCTTCACTGATTTAGTACCTGCACTTGTGACAGATCTAGGTGTACTAGGCTGTATTTGTGTTTTTCCTTGATTCCTGTTGTAAAATTACGTTCATTCAATGCTTGTTATTGAAATGAAAGAGGATATGCTAAATGGTGTTTTTTGCGTATTTATAGTGGTAAGAGAGGGAGTTTGTTGCATATGAAGGCACATAGAAGGTGAGGATGGGTGGAAAGAATGTGGCGTGTGTTGATTGATGTCTCACTTTGAGGCGATACAGTTGGTGGGGGTGATGGCTTGAACAGACCTATCTTGATCATGAGAGATAACCCATGAAGAAGATGCTCATACTTACCAAACATGGCCAAGGATTAATTACTGAAGAATACCAGCAAGGATACTAGAAGATTGTCTGCACAGTGAGTCAATGAAAGGTTCTTGGTTGGGAGGCTACAGACTTGGGTTTGTTTAATCTTCAAATTTGGAGAAATAGTGTGTTTTGAATGATTTGAGTGTGTTTGGTTGGAGTGTACAGATGCCAGCAAAAATAGTTTGCAGTGGCACCCTCACAATTTAGTTTGACTAGTGCATTAACCACCAAGGAGTCAGTTTCATTGTGAATGAAGAGCAATTTTTGTTTTAGGAGTTTAGGTTTGAAAATGGTAAATATCTGTTTCAACTGCCCTGTATGGCTGATACCCTATGCAATGCTATAAAAATCTCTATTAGGATGGCCTAGTAACTCTCGCTCCAAGTTAAAGGTGTTAATGCTGGTCCTGCTATTGAAAAAGCCGTTAGTTCAACCCAAGTCATGGATAACCTTAGGCCTGCCAACATTCAGCCTTCCGAGGCTAAGGTACTGAAAAGATCATAGATTGAGTGATTCAGCGTGTTTTTGGGGAAAACTTATTAGATTCTGTCTTTGAAATGCAAAAAGTTAGAAATTATATTATTACACATTTGCCTTTAAATGGAGGTGAATGATGATTTGAGGTGGCCCATGTCCTATTGCATTTGTTGGTTCCTCTTTTTATGTCTGCCGGTAACTCACAAAGTGATATAAAAGAGGGCAAGCACATTCATTAGAAGAAATAAGTTTATGAGACATATTATTGTAATATTTCAATATATAGGATGATGTACTGATCAGAATATGCTGAGTGCCATCATGTACAAAGCCAAATAGGTAAACCTATTAATGAGAAAATGTTGAGTCTGGTAAAATTTTATAAGTGTAGTGTTTGGATGTCAATGATTTAGAGACAGGTAGGAAAAGTTTTGAAACTGAGGGTTGTAGAATTAACAGGACTGATAAGTCTTATAAAATGGGAAAAGGAAACTTATCCCTGTCAGATTAAATATTATATGAGTTATTGGCAAGCTAATGAACCACACTCAGGGGTCCATTAGGATGGCGGACGGATGCATGACCGCTGTGCTGGAGGTGGCGGAAAATGCACCTCACCGTCCGCCAGCAGCGGGCCTTCCGTCCGCCATATTAGGAAGGGGAACTGGGCACATTTACCGTCCGCTGCGGAAAAACGTGAACCGCCGCCGGAACACACCAGACACCACGGCGGACGGAGCCAATCCAGCCTCATCGCCGTGCGGAATGACGTCCCGACCGTCCGCAATATTACGTAGTAGCAAACAAATCAGAACACCGCAGCGGAAACACTACCATCTCATAGATGGCGGAAGCACCACAATGGAGAGGGAAAGCAGTGCCTCGAGACCCACCACACAGACCCGACCGCCATGGACCCAGCCCTACACGCCTTCCTGGCCATGTTCGTAATTCACTTCCAGTAAGTCATACACCGTCGTGGACGCCGCCGCAGGTACGCAAGCATGCAATACACACATACCACACCACAGCATACATGAACACTGTTACCCGTTCACACCAGCAGCGTCGGATTATCAACGAGGGCACTAGGGCACTGCCCTAGGGGCCGGTGTCCAGTCCCAGCTGAGGGCTGCTTTTGTGGGCAGCCGTGGTAGACCGATTTAGGCGGTCCCTGCATTTGTAAACGACCGCCATTGGCCCAGTGGGTGCCTGAGAAGCCTTCCTGTGAGTAAATGTGCGTTCATTGCCACCCTCCCATCAATGGCAGAGGTGTCACTCCCTTACTCTTGCTGGGCTGGACCAGTAATATATGAATATTGAGCGGTGCAGGGGGCATGATCAAAACTCTCCTCACTTGTTGTCAGGTGCGTCACCAGGGTGAACTAATCCGTGGTAGACAGGGCATGTTGTAAACACAAGAAATCCACAATGCAAGTACACAACAAGCACGGACACTGACAAAGTACACAACATGAGTAACTGACTTTATTAAACATCACAAAGATAGCACTCTGATGTACCCAGGAGCCAGCCCAGTGGCCAGTACACATTGCAGAGCATGTCCATGAGAAGCTGCACAACCAAGGGGCAAGAAGCAGCACAGTTCCAGGCAGGGCAATGAGAGAGTGCAGAGCATGTCCATGAGAAGTTGCACAACCAAGGGACAAGAAGCAGCACAGTTCCAGGCAGGGCAATGAGAGAGTGCAGAGCATGTCCACGAGAAGTTGCCCAACCAAGGGGCAAGAAGCAGCACAGTTCCAGGCAGGGCAATGAGAGAGTGCAGAGCATGTCCACGAGAAGCTGCACAACCAAGGGGCAAGAAGCAGCACAGTTCCAGGCAGAGCAATGAGAGAGTGCAGAGCATGTCCACGAGAAGCTGCACAACCAGGGGCAAGAAGCAGCACAGTTCCAGGCAGGAAAATGAGAGAGTGCAGAGCATGTCCAGGAGAAGCTGCACAACCAAGGGGCAAGAAGCAGCACAGTTCCAGGCAGGGCAATGAGAGAGTGCAGAGCATGTCCATGAGAAGCTGCACAACCAAGGGGCAAGGAGCAGCACAGTTCCAGGCAGGGCAATGAGAGAGTGCAGAGCATGTCCATGAGAAGCAGCACAACCAAGGGGTAAGAAGCAGCACAGTTACCACAGGGCCAGTGGCCAGAACAGAGCAGTTACATCTGAGGCAGCACATGAGAGGGCACAATGCAGCATATTTATTTTATTTGGACATTTTTAAAGCGCCTGGTGACGCCAGAAGGCGTATCCCCGCGCTATGGTAAGTGAGCAGTTGCCATCCCCCCCTACCCAGGTGCTATCTGCTAAAAAGGTGAGTTTTTAATTTTTTCCTGAACAGGGCCTCAGATGGCTCAAGACGGAGGTCTAGGGGCAGGGCATTCCAGCACTTGGGCGCAAGGTACCTGAAGGACCTCCCTCCCATCCGTGCCTTCCTAACTCTGGGCACCACAAGTAGTCCCGTCCGAGAGGACCGTAGATCACGGGTGGGCTCATAGTGAGACACCAGACTCTGAAGTGGCCCAGGGGCTTTGCCACTCAAAATGCGATGGCACGTGGAGAGGGCCTTAAACTCAACTCTCTTCTCCATTGGAAGCCAGTGGAGAACTTGGAGAGCGGGCCTAGAGGGAGACCTTCTCGGGAGTCTTAGCACGAGCCTGGCTGCAGCATTTTGGAGCACCTGAGCATCAGAACAGTAACAGGGCAGCGTTCACAACAGAGCAGGTCCATCTGAGGCAGCACTTGAGAGGGTCACATTGCATCATAACTCAAACAGGGCCAGTTGCCAGAACAGAGCAGGTACATCTGAGGCAGCACAAGTCAGTGGCACATTGCATCACAGTACTAACAGGGCCAGTGGCCAGAACAGAGCAGGTCCATCTGAGGCAGCACATGAGAGGGGCACATTGCATCATAACTCAAACAGGGCCAGTGGCCAGAACAGAGCAGGTACATCTGAGGCAGCACATAAGAGGGCACAATGCAACATCTGAACAGCAACAGGGCAGTGTTCACAACAGAGCAGGTACATCTGAGGCAGCGCATGAGAGGGCACAATGCAGCATCAGAACAGCAACAGGGCAGCGTTCACAACAGAGCAGGTACATCTGAGGCAGCACAAGGACGTGTGTCATACGGACAGTCCCATGGACAAGAATATTGCAAGGGTGGTTACAATGAACAGTTGAGACAGCAAGTACAATGAGATTTGAGTGATGGGAACTGAACCTCACAGCACAGAATCAGGTGGACTGTGGGACCTCGTAGCTTCGGACACACTGGCAGGACCTGATACAGGAGTGTGAGAAACAGCCACAGCTCCAGTGACTGACACATGAGCGATAGACCCAGACACACTGGCAGAACCTGATACAGGAGTGTGAGAAACAGCCACAGCTCCAGTGACTGACACATGAGCGATAGACCCAGACACACTGGCAGGGCCTGATACAGGAGTGTGAGAAACAGCCACAGCTCCAGTGACTGACACATGAGCGATAGTCCCTGACACACTGGCAGGACCTGATACAGGAGTGTGAGAAACAGCCACATCTCTAGTGACTGACACATGAGCGATAGACCCTGGCACATTGGCAGGACCTGTCCCTGGACACCGACCAACAAATACCATGCTAGCATCTGAGACATGAGATTGGAGGACACACACAGTGGCAGAACCTGAAACAGGAGAGGGCACAACTGATACAGTGCTACTACATGAGGCATGACAGCGAACAACAGACACAGTGCCACTATCTGAAACATGAGAGTGAACTGCAGCTGACCCACTAGGACCACTGAAATGATGATCCACTGGGCTGTATGGGCCAGGAGGCAGGGTAGCTCTGGGAGCTGGGGACATCTGTACTTGTGCGACATTGGGGTGGTCAGGTGTCACCGGTGTGTGTTTCCGTTTCCTTGGGATTCGGAAGGGCACCCTGGACATGACTGGACTGGTAAGTGGTGCGGGCTCATCTGAAACATTACCCATCAAAGGTGGATCATGTGCAAGTGGGGGTCTGCTTTCTGGGGACGTGCTGGAACCTGCTTGATGCTTGCCCTGGCCCTGCCTTCTGCCCTCTACATCATGTGTAATGGGGGATGCAACAACAGTATACTCCTTCCTCAGCTTTACCGGGGTGTGGATGGGAGTAGAGGTATGGGGGCCCTCCACCTCTGACACATGTGCTTTACGTTCCTTCACCAACACCAGCTTCAGGGGACGCATGGGTGATGGATATCTGTCCTTGGTGGATGTCCTGTCCATGGGAGACGCCTTGGCCCTGGGAGGTGCCTGCTCCCTGGGACGTGCCTTGGCCGTGGGAGACGCCTTGGCCTTAGGAGGTGTCCTGTCTTTGGAATGTGGCTTATTCGTGGGTGGTACTCTGTCCCTGGGAGGTGCCCTGTCCATTGAAGGTGCCCTGTCCTTGGAAGGTGCCCTGTCCTTGGGACGTGCCCTGTCCTTGGGAGGTGCCCTGTCCTTGGGAGGTGTCCGGTCCTTTGTAGGGGTCTGGTCCTTGGGAGGTGCCTGCTCCTTGGGAGGAGCCGTGTCCGTGGGTGGTGTCCTGTCCTTTGCAGATGCCCTGTCCTTGGTCTGTACCTTGTCCATGAGATGTGCCTTGCCCTTGTGAGTACCTTTTGAGGGGGATGCCTGTGTGTCCCGTGAATCTGTGCCCCCCATCACACCTTGAAGGTCCTGTGTGTCATCTCCAGGGTAGCTGATGTCGTGTTCTGTGAAAGATTTCTCTTTCCCAGGGGATGGTGTATGTGGCCTCCGTTGCCTGCCTTGCTGCCTGTGCCTGCTTCTAGTGCAATACCCTGAAAATGATGCATGTTCAGAAGTGTCACTCTCCCCTGAGACAGTAAGTGGTGTGGATGGGGGAACTGAAGTAGAAACTTGTCCATGTGACTGTTGAATGGCTGCAGACACTGTGTTGGATAAGGACTGTACTGTCCTGTGGAGACCAGCAACATCACCATGCATCCCCTCCATGAATGCTACCACCTGCCCCAACTTCCTATCGTGGTCCAGGAATGCATTTATCATGTTTGTTTGCCCTACACACAGCTGTCGCAGCAGGTCAACCGCCTCAGCACTAAGGGCAGTTTGTGTCACAGGGGCAGGGGCAGCGGTGCCTGCACCAAAGGCCAGTCTGCTCCCCCTACTCTTGCGAGCACGAGCAGTACTTTTTGCAGTTGGTGGCAGTGTGGGTCCAGTGTGCTGTGTACCGATTGAAGGTGTAGATTGTCCACTCCCTGTGTCTACCAACAGTGCTGACTCACCACCGCTGTCTGAAGATGAGGACAATGGTATCTCCACATGTGAGTCCTCAGGGATAGTTCTGTCCCCCTCTCCGGGGCTGCTCTCTTCCATCTCAGTCTCTGTTTGTGTGGTCTCTGATCTGGATGCATTGCCACCACTTCCCTCCGTTGTTTGTCTGTCAGTGCCTTCGTCCAAAGATGAAAGAGAGAGATCAGAGGTATACCTAAGTGCCACACTCACTAACTGCAAATTACAAAATCCAAACTTCCTTGACTGCTGGACAACATGTCGCACCCATCCTGCACATGAACCACCCCTCCCAGACATCCTCATGTCAAAGAATTAGTGAGCCCTGTGACACATGTACATGAAACAAACAGGCTAAGTGCATGCAGACCACCACACATGTCATGCTATGGGACGACAGACATGAATGGCATGTCCTGGGCCCCTGCACTACAATGCAACTGGTATGTCCAGCTGGCTGACATGGATGCTGACTCTCACTCCGCTAATGCCACCAACATGCAATAGCAACACACCATATACACCATGGATGTCACTACTGTGTCTGACCAGCAATACATGTATGCACTCCCAAATCACAAACCCATTCAGTGTGCTCACCGCTAGTTTGCTGCTGCTCCCCTCTCAACCGTGCGGACAGGTCAGGATGTTTCACAGCTATGATACATAGCATTAGAGGGGTCATGGTACGTCGTGCAAGCCGGCCTGATCAGTCAATCAACCCCAGTGTCATCTCCGCCATACTCTTGCTGAGCCTGGAGATGTCGTCCCACCGCTTAAGGCAGTGTGTGTGTGTCGCCTGTTGCACACCTCCACTGCCCGTACATCACGTGCTATGGCCCTCCACACGGCCTTGCAATGGTGCAGCTTGAACTACCATAATGGGAGACAAGAGGGGGCAAGTCAGTGAACAGTTGGCCGTTCACACAGATAAAAGGTACAGGTATCTGTCAGCAGCCATGCACAGTACAATATATGTGACTGACAGGACAATATGGCATTACTCCATCATGGAAAGCAGGTGAGGCACACACCCACAAGATAGCTGTGATCGGTCGTGACCCAGCACAACCACAAGACTACACATTTCATGTTTGTGACCCCTCAAAGATAACACTGCCCGGCATAGAGGTCAATCTGTCAGTGACAGAATCAGGAAAACATCACAGCGTGCCTCGCCTGCTGGGGCATACCCACACTGCCTCCCACAGAACACCGCCCAGATTGCAGACACCAGGAGTCAGGGACCACCTCATGCACACCAACATGTCCCCCACTGCACTTACCACCTGTCCTGGGGCACCGTAGAGCCGATTATAGTGGCTGAGCACACCGTCCACAAGGACCTCCAGCTCCTCTGCACTGAAGGGACGGGCCCGGATCTGTCCAACTCCCGGCATGGCAAGGTCCAGGACACTGGCACAACAGCAGCAGTTGGTGGAGTGAGCAGCAGCAGCAGGTAGAGGTGATGGGTGCAGGCAGCAGTGGCTGGAAGCAGTGGATGTGTAGTGCTCAGACTCACACATTTATAGGGCCCTGAGCTGATATCAGTGGCACACGTCTGCAGCAATTGGTGTTCCCGGGCTGCCTCATTCAAAATGAGCCAATGACTGGCCCCGCTGTGGCGGTGCACGGCTTCCGCATTTTTTAAATTCGCTTAAGTGTCCCGCGGTACCTGTTTCCATTGGCTGCATGTGCAAGGACCATCACGGTCACACACCCCCAACCGCATGTGCGCGCTACCGCGATGGTGCATCATTTGAAAATCATCACTCGTTGGCATCGCAATGGCGGAGCACTCATTCCTCGGGGGTGGGGAAGGCTAACAGATACATTTGAATCTGCAAGTGGCAACGGCAGTTGGTATCCCCCCATTCAGTCACATAGCAGCACCCACCGCCCGGACCCGGCGGTGGGTGCCGCTATGTGTCTTGATGTTACCATGGCATGGATGGCCATGGGCGGTTACCCACCGCCCGGACCCAGCGGTGGGTAACCGCCCATGGCCATCCATGCCACGTAACATCAAGACACATAGCGGCACCCACCGCCGTTCCCCGGCAGTGACTCACCGCCCATGGCCATTCAGTCTAGGGGCCGCCATGCAGGTTGCGGTACCCACCGCCATTCTCCGGCGGTGACTCACCGCCCATGCCCATTCAGTCTAGGGGCCCGCCATGCAGATAGCGGTACCCACCGCCGTTTCCCAGCGGTGACTCACCGCCCATGCCCATTCAGTCTAGGGGCCCGCCATGCAGATAGTGGTACCCACCCCTGACTCACAGCCCATGCCCATGCAGTCTAGGGGCCCGCCATGCAGATAGCGGTACCCACGTGACTCACCGCCCATGCCCATTCAGTCTAGGGGCCTGCCATGCAGATAGCAGTACCCACCGCCGTGGGTGGAACTCACTGCCCAGGCCCATTCAGTCTAGGGGCCCGCCATGCAGATAGCAGTACCGGTCACTCACCGGGTACGGCTTTCTGCATGGCGGGCCCCTGGACTGAATGAACATGGGCGGTGACTCACGCGGTGGGTACCGCTAGCCCCTGGACTGAATGGGCATGGGCGGTGACTCACCGCTATCTGCATGGAGGGACATACCAACTGCCATTTCACAATGTAGATTTAAATGTTACGGAAAGCCTGCCCCGCCCCCGCGGTATGCGTGAACCTCCATCGCGGTGCCGGAAACTGGATGGATTTGAAAGATGCACCCTAGCGGCAGTGCACGCATGACCGCGCCGGTGTGTCCCCGCCATGGCACCCTATTCAACAGCCAATGGGAAACACATTCGTGGAGGCTGAATGCAAGTTTTGTATTTGCGGCAGGCGTGCACTGCCAGCGCGAGGCCAATTACTGCATGGTCAGGCACACATTTCGTGTTGGCAAGGGAACATGGGTGGCTGAGCAGGTACATGGTACCTGCCAACACATCATGCTGTGGCGAGGGCACTGTCCAAGGGTGTCCAATGGCCACCATGGTCATGCAACAGGGCAGTGCAAACATTGCAAGTTACCCACCCAGACCACTGCTGAGTGCACATGCCAGGCCAGTGCACATCTGTGACAATGTAGTGATGTGGTGGCTCACGTGTGACATGGGTTGTTGGTTAACATTTACACAGTTCAGTGTTACCATGGACATGCAGATTGTGTTACATGTGAGTCTGTGCATGGTCTGTGCAACGACATGTGATGATGTGATGGATGCACTATGTATTTGTTGCTGTGTGATGTATGCTTGATGGATTGCCCTCTCATGTGCATCAGAGATACCCTCGATCTAGGGGGGAAGGCCATGCCAGTTATGCTGGATCTGTCGACGGCTTTCGATACCGTCCCTCATGACGGTCTCCTTTTAAGACTCTGGGAGATCGGTCTCCGGGGGACGGTGTGGGACTGGTTAAATCCTTCTTGACCGGCCGCCGACAAGTGGTCTGGGCACCTCCGTTCTCCGCTGAAATGCCGCCGCTAGAGGTGGGGGTCCCTCAGGGGTCTATCCTGAGTCCCACCCTTTTTAATATCTACATGGCCCCGCTGGCGACGGTAGCGGAGTCTTTCGGTGCCCAGATCATATCCTATGCTGACGACACCCAGCTTCTTTTTACGTGCAAGAAGGGAGAGGTTTTTGATGGTGGGAGGATCAAAGATTGCCTGAGTGCGTTTTTTGAATGGTTTCGGTGGCACAGTCTGAAATGCAACTCCGACAAGTCGGAGCTGCTTTTTTTCGGCTGTCCGCCTGATCCCAGCTGGAAAACTTGGTGGCCCCAGGATATGTTTCCTCCTGATGTGGCCTCTGAAAAAGCCAAAAATCTTGGCGTGTTGTGTGATGACGGCCTTTCTTTCAGACCCCAGATCATCGGGTTGTCTGGGAAATGTTTTGGCATTTTGAAATTGCTTCGGAAGTTTCTTCCGTTGCTGTCTCTGCAACACAGAAAAATCGTCGTTCAGGCTCTAATAGGATCGCGATTGGACCACGCGAATGCCCTCTACTCAGGGCTGCCTAAATATCTGCTAGCCCGGCTGCAAATTGTGCAGAATTCGGTGGCAAGAGCCATTTTTGGGCTTCCGCGGAGGGCAAAAGCCTCTGAACTGCTCAAGAGACTACATTGGTTGCCTATCTCTAAAAGAATAACCTTTAAGATGTTGACTCTTGCTTTTAAGGCCCTTCATTCTATTGGCCCTAAATATATTGGAAAGCGTATGGCCTTTTATGCGCCAAGGAGGACCCTTCGGTCGGCCTTGTTGGCCAAAGCCGATGTCCCTCCTATCAGACTGGCCCGTTTTGGCGGCCGCTCCTTCCGTTACTTGGCTTCACGTGGTTGGAATGAGCTTCCTGTCTCCTTAAGGAAAGCCAACAGTCTCTTTTCTTTTAGAAAGGAGTTGAAGACCTGGCTCTTTTCTGTATGATCTTCTGTGGCCTTTGCGAGTAGCTGTGTTGTGTTTTCCTCCTCAGGTTCTCTTTGCCAAAGCGCCGGGACGCCCCTTGGGGTAGCCGTGCGCTATAAAAGAGACAATACATAACATAACATAACATGTGTCCTTGTCCAGCCTATGCAAGTCTAGTCAGAGGTGCATGCCCTCATGGACTGTGTGTTTATGTATTGGCATGGTACAGCACAAAGATTGGGGACTGTGGGGATGCAGATCCACACATGAGGTGTATGTTGCACAATCAAGGCTGTCTGTGCTACATGTGGAAACATGCCTTTGAGCATACACATGGCTGTGACGTCATTGTGGGGATGTCAAGGTGTGGAAAGTCTACAGGTGTGCTATTGTTGTGTGCCAGGGCCAACCCACATGTAGTCTGTGGTAACATCACTGGTGATGTCAGTCATTGTTATTGCTGTGTCTGTCATGATCACAAATGTGGTACAGCTGTGTTGTGTTTACAATTGACATGTGCTACCATCCTAGGAGGGCTCAGAATGTGCACCGTCCATACACTGTGCTGGAGGACATTGTGGCCGACGAGGTGATACACAGATTCCGCTTGGACCGTCCCACATTGCAGATCCTGGTTGCCCAACTGGAGCTCCACCTGCAGTCACGCAGGGAATATCCCGGGGCAATCACACCAACGGCCAAGGTGATGGCGGCACTTCACTTCTTCGCTACTGGCACTTTCCAGCACACAATTGGTACAGCAGGGGGGATGTCCCAACCCATGTTTAGTGTGGTACTGCGTGATGTCCTGGCAGCCATGATGCTGTTTAAGGATGAATATATCCATTTTCCAGGGGCAGCGGAATTGCCAGCTGTGAAGGCTGATTTCTATGCTCTGGGTCGGATTCCACATGTGGTGGGTGCCATTGATGGCACGCATATTGGTCTGGTTTCACCACAGGCACATGAACACATTTATCATAATAGGAAGCATTGCCACTCCATCAACATCCAAGTGGTGTGCCAGGCCAATCAGATCATCTCGCATGTGTGTGCCAGATTTCCAGGCTCTGCACATGACTCCCACATCCTGCGGACCAGCATTGTGCCCCGACTGATGGTGAATATGCATCCGGAACGCGGCTGGCTTGTTGGTGAGTTGTAAGTGTAACACTGTGTTGTATGTGTGCCCTGCTGACCCCCACCACAGTGGTAATGTTTGATGTGCCTGTCCACCGCTCCCATATGTGACTCTGCGTATCCAAACCGCCCATGGCTGTTGAGCCCAGTACGGAATCCCACTACCCCAGGCGAACAGCGATATAATGTGGCACATGGCAAGACACGTCGGGTGGTGGAGCGCACATTCGGACTGCTGAAGTCAAGGTTCCGCTGCCTGGACAAGACCGGAGGGGCCCTGCCTTACTCACCCGCAAAGGTCTGCAAAATCGTGGTTGCCTGCTGCATGCTCCACAACCTGGCCCTGCGCAATGGGATCCCCCTGATCCTGGACCCTGCAGACCAACACGTGGCTCCGCATGCTATTACGCCCGTGTCCAGTGATGATGATAGTGGAGAGGAGGAAAATGTGGACCAGAGACGTCAGCTCATTGAGCGCTACTTCCCTTGAAGGTGGGTGTCAACGTACGCTGTTGACATGGTATGCGGGACGGGTGGTTGGTGATGATATCTGGATGTGTGTTGTGACTGCTGCCTGTGGTTGGCTCCGTGCTGATTGCAAATGTGTGTGGGACATGGTAGTCATGCACGGCTCACGAATGGGTATGTTGTGCCTGGTGCAAATTGTGGAGTGGATAGATGGCACAGCCGTGAAATGCGGTGTGGTGTGAAGGCTGTGATCCAGTCTCCTGAGATGTGTATGTTGTTCTCTTGTTCTCCCTAGGTCGCTTCATTTTCACCATGAGTACAGACAGGCTTTGCTCCTTGGACATGGTAACGTTTACATCATTGCACACCCTGTGATTAGAACATGGAGTACACACAGACATGAGTGTTTCAAGGGTGTTTATTTACAATGGTGGCAGTGTTGGTTGAGTACATATTTACAAGATGGGGGTGGGGATCAGCAAGTTGAAAGTCATGGAGGATGAGAACATCGTGTAGAACCCACATTGTTGTGGGAACCCAGTACAACAGATATATGCGATGGCCTGGCGGTGTGGGGGAGGATAGTCAGCAGAGTGAATCACAGGCTCATGGTATGGTGAAGTCAGCGCTGGCTCCTTGTCTGGTGGCTGTCTGGTGCTTGCCACTGGTTTCACCTGGCTGTTTCCTCGGACGTCCCCTATGTATTTTGGCCGGAGGGGGGACTGCTGTGGGGGCAGCTTGATCGGAGGACACAACCCTCTCTGTGGCCTCAGGGGATGTTTGTGGAATGACATCCTGCAGGCCACTGGGGGGAGGGGAAGGTGGTATATGGCCTGCAGGCTGCTCCCTCCGAGATGCTGCTTGCTGCCCCATGATGTCCACCAGTTGTGCCAGCCTGTTGTCAATGGACCTCAACAGCTGCCAGTGCTCCAGTGTGTCTTGCCGTGCCTGTGCACGCTCATATATGTCCACAACCCTGTTGATGGCATCCAGGGCCTCGGTACCACAATTGGGTGGGTGTTGCTTGCCACCTGCCCTTGCACCTGCCCTCCTGTCCGGAGCCTGTTGCCTCACCTGGGTCCTAGCCCGGATACTCTCCCTGCTCTCCTGGGATGTGGAGGGTGTTTCATTGTCCAATGGGTCTGGGAGGGTGGCACAGGGAAGACTTGTTGCAGTGGTGGTGGTGGGGGTAGTGGCAGTACAGGTCCCGACAGCAGGGGCCACTGTTGGTGTTGTGGTCAAGGTGGTGGTGACAACAATGTCCTGGGACCGTGAAGGCACTGGCGACACTGGTGTACTGGCTTCATCCACAGCATCCGACGCGTCAAGGTCATCTGCTCCAGAGAGTCCATGGTCTGAGGGGGTGCCTGGTGTTACCGGTTGCTGACATTTCCTGCCAGTTCACGATCACCTGTTGTACAAAGGATAGAGAGTCATTGATGTGTACTGCACAGGTTAGTTGTTGTGACAATTGGGATGTCATGTCATGCAGCACAAGATTGACGAACTCATCACATTGTTGTGGTACACAGTACTGGGCATCATGACGGGTTAGGGTGGCATACGCCACTTGGCTAGGTGTCATACTGTGCTGGCCCCTCACCCAGGTACACCCCTCCCTGTGAAGATGGCTACCTACCTGTTACTTTGGTGTGAAGGGTTGCATTGCTCGCAAATGGTGGAGGGACTCCATCTTGCTGGGCTGTGGGTGAAGGGGGCCTATTGGGAGTTGTAGTGCTGGCCCCTCAACCAGGTACACCCCTCCCTGTGAAGATGGCTACCTACCTGTTACTTTGGTGAGAGGGGTTGCATTGCTCGCACATGGTGGAGGGACTCCATCTTGCTGGGCTGTGGGTGAAGGGGGCCTGTTGGGAGTTGTAGTGTTGGCCCCTCAACCAGGTACACCCCTCCCTGTGAAGATGGCTACCTACCTGTTACTTTGGTGAGAGGGGTTGCATTTCTCGCACATGGTGGAGGGACTCCATCTTGCTGGGCTGTGGGTGAAGGGGGCCTGTTGGGAGTTGTAGTGCTGGCTGCTTAGCCACATGTGACCCAGGAAATGACGGTTGCTCCGTGTGTGGGTGAACATGGTAGATGCATTTTGGCCCTGGCATTCACACATTTGGATGTATGTGTGCTCAACATGCATGGTGTGGGGCCTAGGTGGAGTATCTTAGCAGTTGTGCAAGGCAGTACTTGGCATTGTGATTGTGGTCATTAGGTTGTACTTACCAGCCTCCATTCCCTCAGCTATTCCTTCCAGGCTCTCCGGGTGCAGTATTCCAAGCACCTTCTCCTCCCATTCAGTGTATGGTATTGGCTGGATGGGACTGCCGGCGCCAGTAGGCTCGGCCCGCTCGCGGTTCTTGGCTCTGATTGACTTCACCTTTGCCTTGAGGTCGTGCCACCGCCTCTGGATGTCTCTTTTGTTGCGTGGCGCGGTCCCTGATGCGTTCACTCTGGTGACTATCCTTTCCCACATTCTGGATTGTTGCCCAGTGTGGTCTGTTGTACAAGGGTTCCAAACAGGTTGGGTTCTACACGTATAATCTCATCCACCTTGACTTTAAGCTCACTCTCTGTGAATTTAGGCTGTTTCTTGTGGGCCATGGTTGTGCTGTGCAGGGTGTTGGGGGTGTAGGTGTGTGGTTTGTTGGGATGGTGGTGTGGTGGATTGTGAGTTGTGTGTTGATGTGCAGACTCTTGTGTGGCTATTGGTGTATGTGGTGCTGTGCTCTGCTGTGTGCCTCTTCCTCTCAGTTCTGCTGGGATGCAAATGATTGTGGGGATGGGAGGGGCTCCTTTTATTTTCTTCTTTGTGGCTGTGTCCCAATGGTATCTTGCAGTCAGGTATGTTGTGGGTGTCGACCCTTACCTGTCAGGTGTTTCACCATGGGGGTGTGTTTTTGATGTGGGTTATTGGGGAGGGGTGTGTTCATGATAGGTTTGGGTCCTGATTTGCTGGATTGCATGGTACCTTGCAGCCGCCATTTTTTTTGCGGTCAGACCGCCGCGGGAGATTAGTTTTGGCCCTTCCGCTGTTACATTTGTCGATGTTATTTTCCATGACGGTCGTGGAGGGGGAATCTTTACGTTGCCCTGGCGGTGTTATCCTAATCATGCGGCCGGTCACTCCGGTGGTTGGGCCTGTTACCGCGGCCACTCCGTCCGCGGTGGTCGTTTTTTTCAATGGTTCCGTCCGCGGTCGGCGGTCTTTGGTGGCATCCCCCCACCGCGAATGGGTTTTCTATGCTTCCGTCCGCGGTCAGCAGTCTTTGGTGACATCCGTCCGCCGCCGTCGGGTTTTGCTGGAGGGGGATCCTAATTGCACCGCCGGTTTCCCCACGGTGCGGTCAGACGGTCAATTCCCGCGGGGCTGGCGGTCAGGACGCTTTCTGTCCGCCATCCTAATCGGCCCCTCAGTGCGGTTTCCATTGACAACCAAACATTTGAAGTAAGCATTCCAGTTAATCCATCAATAAATAACTGTATTCGGGTTTCTGCTAAAAGCCATAAAAGTACAATAACATCATTAAAGAAAAACAAACATTATCAGAAAAGGCTTTCTTCTTATATCAATGTCACATACTGCTTCAAAATAATGTGCCTTAGGCAACTACATATTTTACGCAACAATATAACCCTTAAAAGTCGACAAACCGAATTAAAAACATTGAGTTAAGAATAGGCACCACCTTACGCTTAAAAATCCTTAAAGCATGTTTTTAAAAAGCTATAAATGTGACACAGAGATCAACAGAATACAATTCGTTTTAAAAGCTAGAGCTGGACTACTTCTCTGAAATTATGCTTCAGCATTAATTGTTGTATATACTTTCTTCTCAACACTAAGTAAAACTTACAAAGTAGCAAAAAGTGCACAGTGCTTTGTACCAATGCCTTATCACAAGGGCAACACAGATGTATACCATAACAATCCTTCAGAATTATATTTATTATATCAAAGGCCTTATTATAAGTACAGCAGTCCTCAGGACCACTGTACTTGTGGTGGCGGTCCGACCACTGCCACCACTGCGGGTCTGCCTGCAGTATTCTGAGTGTGGTGGTTGGACCGCCACAAGACCGCTGGCTCCGCCGGGATCAAGGATCCCACTGAACTGGCGGTCTACAACTGGCCTCAATATGCTGGAGGAGCAGATGTCAGCTCCGCCAAGCATATTTACGACCTACATATCCATCACCCTTTTTATGGCAGTCAGCCTGCCATGAAAAGGGTGCCAGACATGCAGGAAAGGAGGCCCTAAAAGGGTCCTTGGCCTAATCTAGGCCAGAGGTGCATGTGGGGAGGGGGGGGGGCACATGTTATACCACCCTGGAATTGCACCCCTGTTACTGCATGGTGAGTCATGCATGCCACACCATGCCGGAACGTGCTGCAGGTGCTGGCATAGCGGCAGTCTGCTGTTAAGATTCTCCTATGAGCTTTACACAGCCACTGCAGAGAGACCACTGCAGCACCGCCTGCCTGGGATTACACTCATAATTCAGCTAGCGAGCACACAACAGACTTGGTGGTCCTCCTGTCAGTGCATCAGTGGTGGTCCGACAGGAGGACTGCCAAACTTGTAAAAAGGCCCTCACTCTAAAGCAAGCGCGCAGAAACCTGTGATAGCTATTTGTAATTTGATTCAGATAAGGCTGGAACCAAACACTTTCAGTAATATCTAAAAATGGATAACATTCTGCTTCATACTTTCCCTCTTGCACCTGTCTTCCTCCAGGTTAAAACCATATAGGTGTTCTAAATCCCCTTCGCTAATCTCCTTGAGCTTCTCGGGGTCATTGAAAAATCCAGGTCCACCCACACTACCACAAATCTCTTTAACTTTCTTAAGCCCGATATTTATGTGCAAAACAAGCAAACGGCATATTTGCCAAATAATCTGGTAAAAGAAGCTTCCTCTTGAAACCAAATCCTATGCCATAATAAGAGAGGCTACAATTCAATAATATCTTCCATATATCTTAAACCAAGCTCATGATGATGTATGCCATAACAAGAACAAGGCTGGGGTGTTGCGGCGAACCACATCACTAATCTGTTTTCAAGCATCTGCTGGAACCTAATCTTTGTGCAATCCAAACGTCTGGACCCGTAAGTGACCGTACTAACACACTTGGTCTTCTATATATCTGGAGCATCTCCTTTAATATTTATTTCCCCAATTTGTTAGGAAACCTGAATAAAGGTGAAAAAAAATCTGACAAAATGGAGTTCTTTGTCTTTTGCAAGTGTTTTCAATTACTCTTTGAGTCAATTTGCACCCCCAGACACACATATGAGGAAACTGTGCTTAATTCCACATTATTCACTATTATAGGACGGCATTTACTATCAGCTGCCCTGTGGAACATAATGATGGCCTTAGAGTGGTTCACCTTTAGATGTAATTTAGCCATAAAACTGCAGAAACTCCTCAAAACGCGTGGAAGAGCATTGGGAATGTGGGCCAATAACACTGCATCATCTGCGTATACGAGGTAAAGTGCAGTTTGTTGCCCTGTCTGTGGCAGATCTTGACACAGGCTCAACAGTTCATTTTCTAACCCTTTAATATACAGTGTAATTAAAAAAGGGACAAGAACACAACCCTGCTCTAACCCGCTATTGACGCTGAAGGACTCAATGCACTCTTGTTTCCCCAGTATCTCACCTTAGCAGTCACACCAGAGTAAATCTCTCTCAGCAGGTTCACTATGGCTTGGTCCACAACAAGTTAGATTAGAACTTTTACGGAGGGTGAGACAATCAAATGCTCTAGACAGGTTCATAAAACCCATACACATGCCCCCTTTTGCCACTATATATTTGGCTATTATAAGATTGCAGTTTATACACTGTTCAATGGTTCCGAGGCTCCTACGGAACCCCATAGTTGATTTCCGAAAGGATTTTACAGTCATCTACGCACGTTTCTAATCTAGCTTGCAGGATCCTACCCACCACTTTGACCAGGGATCTAGCAAAGAGATTGGTTCGATAAAAGCTTGACTCCCCACAATTTCCTTTAATAAAAATAAGAACAGGTAACATGAGCCACATATCTAACTTGCCTTTTTGACAAATGGCTCAAATGACATTTCTCAAGAGAGGGACCCAGAATCATTTTGGATCCCATCTGCACCAGGTGCTTTCTTTCTGCGACTGTTGTTTTTTGCTTGGCACTCTGCAATTTACCTAGTAACCCCTTTATCGGACTCGCCAGTAGGCAGCGCCCATGCCTGTCACTATGGTGAAAATCTCTTGTGTAAAAAAACCCCCACAAAACTCTAAAAAGTGGCTTTTAGCCCTCCTCATTACTTACCAGTTGTCGGCATCATTTTCACTCTTCTTTGCTGCTTTCTAGTCTGGCAGAATATGAGGGGGTACCTGTTTGTTCCTGGAGTCTTCACGGCCGGGCTTTGCTCTGCCGTAGCGCCGCACCAGCCACCAAGGGCCGGGCCTTGCTCCGCCTGTTTCCTGGCCGGGCTTTGCTCCGCCGGGCCCCTCCCACCACCAGCGACGCCCACCAGAGCGCCAGGAGGCGCATAAAGGCAGCGCCAGACCATTAGCATATATGATAGGTCCCCATCACAATAGATCCAGCACTGATACTGGCTCCGGAATTATCTCGTTGTGAACGGGTTGTAAGGGGAGTTGTTGTTAGGAGGGTTAAAAGCGGAAACTATATATTATAGGTGACTGTCCATCCATGCAGGGCGGGCACTTTGGCATTTTCTTATATGTGTGACATACCACGCCGCCTGACCTCCGGGTTGTGGGCTGAATGGCTGTGTCCAATATCCTACTCAGATTTTATGTTTAATGATGCACCAAGTGTAATGGTTGACCTGATTTGAGGTCTATTTTCTAAATCCACAATAAAAACTTATTTAAAAAAAAATAATAAAGGCAGCGCCAGGGCCGTGCACAACTGGGGGTACCTGTTTGTTCCTGGAGTCTTCACGGCCGGGCTTTGCTCCGCCGTAGCGCCGCACCAGCCACCAAGGGCCGGGCCTTGCTCCGCCTGTTTCCCGGCCGGGCTTGGCTCCGCCGGGCCCCTCCCACCACCAGCGACGCCCACCAGAGTGCCAGGAGGCGCATAAAGGCAGCGCCAGGGCCGTGCACAACTGGGGGTACCTGTTTGTTCCTGGAGTCTTCACGGCCGGGCTTTGCTCCGCCGTAGCGCCGCACCAGCCACCAAGGGCCGGGCCTTGCTCCGCCTGTTTCCCGGCCGGGCTTGGCTCCGCCGGTCCCCTCCCACCACCAGCGACGCCCACCAGAGCGCCAGGAGGCGCATAAAGGCAGCGCCAGGGCCGTGCACAACTGGGGGTACCTGTTTGTTCCTGGAGTCTTCACGGCCGGGCTTTGCTCCGTCGTAGCGCCGCACCAGCCACCAAGGGCCGGGCCTTGCTCCGCCTGTTTCCCGGCCGGGCTTGGCTCCTCCGGGCCCCTCCCACCACCAGCGACGCCCACCAGATCGCCAGGAGGCGCATAAAGGCAGCGCCAGGGCCGTGCACAACTGGGGGTACCTGTTTGTTCCTGGAGTCTTCACGGCCGGGCTTTGCTCCGCCGTAGCGCCGCACCAGCCACCAAGGGCCGGGCCTTGCTCCGCCTGTTTCCCGGCCGGGCTTGGCTCCGCCGGGCCCCTCCCACCACCAGCGATGCCCACCAGAGCGCCAGGAGGCGCATAAAGGCAGCGCCAGGGCCGTGCACAACTGGGGGTACCTGTTTGTTCCTGGAGTCTTCACGGCCGGGCTTTGCTCTGCCGTGGCGCCGCACCAGCCACCAAGGGCCGGGCCTTGCTCTGCCTGTTTCCCGGCCGGGCTTGGCTCCGCTGGGCCCCTCCCACCACCAGCGACGCCCACCAGAGCGCCAGGAGGCGCATAAAAGCAGCGCCAGGGCCGTGCACAACTGGGGGTACCTGTTTGTTCCTGGAGTCTTCACGGCCGGGCTTTGCTACGCCGTAGCTCCGCACCAGCCACCAAGGGCCGGGCCTTGCTCCGCCTGTTTCCCAGCCGGGCTTGGCTCCGCCGGGCCCCTCCCACCACCAGCGGCCCCCACCAGAGCGCCAGGAGGCGCATAAAGGCAGCGCCAGGGGCGTGCACAACTGGGGGTACCTGTTTGTTTTTGGAGTCTTCACGGCCGGGCTTTGCTCCGCCGTAGCGCCGCACCAGCCACCAAGGGCCGGGCCTTGCGCCGCCTGTTTCCTGGCCGGGCTTGGCTCCGCCGGGCCCCTCCCACCACCAGCGACGCCCACCAGAGCGCCAGGAGGCGCATAAAGGCAGCGTCAGGGCCGTGCACAACTGGGGGTACCTGTTTGTTCCTGGAGTCTTCACGGCCGGGCTTTGCTCCGCCGTAGCGCCGCACCAGCCACCAAGGGCCGGGCCTTGCTCCGCCTGTTTCCCGGCCGGGCTTGGCTCCTCCGGGCCCCTCCCACCACCAGCGACGCCCACCAGAGCGCCAGGAGGCGCATAAAGGGAGCGCCAGGGCCGTGCACAACTGGGGGTACCTGTTTGTTCCTGGAGTCTTCACGGCCGGGCTTTGCTCCGCCGTAGCGCCGCACCAGCCACCAAGGGCCGGGCCTTGCTCCGCCTGTTTCCCGGCCGGGCTTGGCTCCGCCGGGCCCCTCCCACCACCAGCGACGCCCACCAGAGCGCCAGGAGGCACATAAAGGCAACGCCAGTCCCTCGTCCCGCGAGACGCGCCGGGCGAAGCCCGGGCAAAGGGCGGGCCCTCTGTGGCCCTCAGAGGCCTGAGGAGACTGGGCTGGGCCAGGGACCTTACATCTCTTTATTGGACCTCCACTGTATTTTATTAACGTGAGACTTTATTTTAACTCTGTTTTATTGTGTATGAGTGAGTAGTGGCTTCTGAGAGTTTACATATCGTTCCTTATTTATTTAAGATGTCTAAAGCTAAAAGTGATAAACATGTAATAGGTCCCGGTGCCATTGACAACTATATGGTGAAGAAAGTCAGCCAGATAAATAATGAAAGGCGTAACTCTCTGGGAAAGGGCACTTTGACAGAGGGTTTCCCTGAGTTGTCTCCTCCCATGCCGACTATAGAGGTTGAGGCTGAGGCACCCACGAGTGGAGTCTCAAGAGTCGAACCGCCGACGCCCATTATAGTGAGCGTTGAGGTACACACAGACCAACACGTCCTGACTACTGAGGAATCAGGTGAGGCTCCGCATGTTAATAGGCCGGTCCGAACCTGTAGGATTGCACATCAAAAACAGGGGGGGAAACATAATACCAAAAGAAGGGACCTGGAAGGGAAAGAAGCACATAGCTCTGCCATAAACCCTTTTGTGTTTACTGGAAACAATGATAGTGGTCCCAGTCCAAATTCTGAACAGTTTGCCTCCCTTATTAAAAACCTAGAGGCAGAATTTGCAGTGAATATAGAGGCGATCATTAAACCACTGACCAGTCAAATTGAGACCCTGGCCACGGAAGTAGCCAGGTTGGGCGCCCTTGTGTCTGCACACCGGGCTGCACCGAATAGTGGAAGGGCTAAGGTTGTTGAAAAAGGGCAGGATACAACGAAGGCAAAAGACCATCAGAACTCTCGTAATACTGTTGCAGTAGCGAGTAATGCCAATGAGGCATTAAGTATTCCAGTTGTCCCAGTTGCGCCTGCTCTGTTGACACAACCTAACCCAGCCCCATGAAATGTTCCAGCCCCGAGAACCCCCAGGAATAATCGATATTTGAACCTACCGCCTGACTGTGCACCGTTTGTGGCAGTATTGACGAATGTTCCTTCCTGTGGTACTCATCCCGCCTCACCTTATGATGAATCTCATGCATCATTGAAGAACAAGACAGTGGCATGGCTTAACAAAAATTGCGGGTTTCCTATTGCTTACTCAGATCAGGTAATGGCTGTAAGGAGGGTGAACTGGGTAGGCCCGTCGAAAAAGGTGGGCAATGGAGATTGTATTGTCGTAAATTTTAAACATCCCCAGCATGTGGCAACTGTTCTTTTAAGATCTTCTACATTAGTTTATAATGAGAACAGTATTTGTGTGCGTCCATTGGGGTATTTCTATGCACATTTATGTAAACCCACCCCTCAGCAAAGGTTATCTAGGCGGGTGTTTGAACTACAGACCCCAGTTTCTGACACACAGTTTAATTATAACATCACTAACCCATGTGTGCCTGGTTATATGGACGAAACCTACAATAGATTTAATAGCAGTGGACGCTATCACCATGGGTCCAATGTTAGCACACAGAATAGGTTTGAAGCCCTGTCTGGACTTGAGATGTGTGATTGACGGGAGGTACCTGCGGCGCAGGGCACTGTGGCTTCAGGTGAACCTACACACATAGAGAACCCTCAGGTGATATCAACTGGTTGTTCTGTTGTATCATGGAACATCGCAGGCTTGGCTGCAAAAATGGTTGACGGAAACTGGGTTAATTACATAAAAAAAATTCAAGATGATTTGTTTACAAGAAACTTGGCTGGTGGGGTGTGATCTCCACCTGGAAGGGTTCCCAGGCCTACTATGTGCCAGCTATTCCATCAACAAGGAGTAGGCCAAAGGGGGGTCTTGTAATTTTTGTCTCTATATTAGTACCATGTCAAATGCGTAGAATCGAATCACAGCACACCGGAGTGATGGGCTTGATATTGAATGGAGAAAATTGTCGTGTTGGTCTTGTGAATTTTTATAATGCAACCTACGAGAATGCTGGCCCTAACCAAATCTCTGTATTCAATTCCTTTATTACTACCTTTTTGAAAGATCTGGGTCATAATCTTTTGATCATGGGGGACTTTAATGTGCACCCCTGCGGTGACCCATTGAAGAAATGTTTAACAGACTTGCGATGTGAACGTATGGGAGGTATACACATGGAACACACTGTGGATGGGGAATTATGCAATGATCTGATGAACAATTTTGATCTTTCAATGGCTATGATACTCAGGGATCCGTTGAAATGTTTTGAAATTCCTACCTTCAAAGGGCATGGTAGGGGCACCTTCATAGATCACATGTTAGTTTCTCTGCCTATGCAGACCTTCTTGGATTCATTCAGTATTGAGCTGAGTGAATTTAGTGATCACAATCCCCTAACAATCTGTTTAAAGGTACCCTGGGTTAAAAAGGGAAACCAGAATTGTAGCTCAGGTAGGCTGTGCACAACAGACGGGAGGAGGCGACTCAAATGGTCAATGGTCACTCCTGACCTTTTATATAAAAATATTGCTGATAAGTGCACTGAAGATATTAAAAACTGTACCCTAGAGGGGGGGGGGAGCCTATGCTGGTCCTAACTGCTTATCAAAATTTATCGGAGAAGGTGTCAGAATTACTGTCAGTTCCTCTCAAGAAAAGGGTGACAGGGGGTCCTAGGTGGTTTAACCACGACTGTACCAAAGCTGCACGTAACCTTAGGCTTGCTCTGTCAGCCACCCCGAGAAACCGTGAGGGAGTAAAACTGTGTAGAAAAGACTATAAGGCGGTTATTGCATCCCGCAAGGAGTCTCTAAGAAGCGAGGCATTGGATGAAATACTTGACCCCTCCACCTTAAATTGCAGCACTAAATTCTGGTCACTGGTTAAAAGACCATTCCTGGTAGAAGAACCGGGTGATGGACTAGACTGCTGCATAACTAAGGAGGAGTGGGAAACCCACTTTAAAAAACTGTATTATTCAGCGGACCTCGTAACAGTTGTTGCCCTATCTAATGTTAGTGGAGGCAGAATTAAATTTGATACAAGTGAGGTAAGGGATGCCATAGAGGGACTTACAGCTAGCAAAGCCCCTGGACCTGATGGAATTCCACCAGATCTTTATAAATCGGATCCAGGCTTTTGGGCACCTATCTTGGTAGCTGTATTTAATGCTGCCGTTTTAATGGGCTGTCCCTTGACCTGGGGACTGTCAACAATAGTCCCGGTGTTTAAGAAAGGTGACAAGGGCAGCCCTTTATGTTATTGTCCAATTTCACTGATAAACTCTCTGGTTAAGATCTTGGGGAGAATTATACTGCAGCGTTTATCTAGCTGGACATTTGACAATAATATTATGTCCATTTCCCAATATGGCTTCTGTGAAGGCCGTTCTATTATAACGCAGTGCCTCAACTTGTTTCTCATATTGAGCAAATATACTGTAGTACAGAAGGGAGCCGTCCACCTTGCCTTCATGGATCTGTCATCGGCCTTCGACTGTGTTAACAGGGGAAGGCTGTGGCAGACCATGAGGGAAAAAGGTGTGGACACAGGAACTGTGGATTTTCTGGTGGATCTGCACAGTAATACCAGTGCTAATGTAAGATTTTCAAATAACAGGGAAACCACTGGTAATTTTAATATTAATAAAGGAGTGCGACAGGGTTGCATCCTGGCCCCATTTCTTTTTAATTTTTACATTAATGATTTAGATGCTGCATTACAGGAGGTAAAATCAGATTGTCCCAGAGTTGGTAGGCGGGGTATTCCGGTACTTTTATACGCAGATGATGCGGTTTTAATTTCGAGAACGGAAAAGGGTCTTCAGGCACTTCTAATTGCTTTTAATAACTTTATGTCCAACAGAGACCTCTTGGTCAACAATTCCAAATCTTACATAATGCATGTTGACCGCCAACCGAAAAAGAATTTTATTTTTAAATTAAATGATGTCCTGATTCCAATCACTTAAACATTCTCATACCTTGGTGTTGTATTCGACATAAAGCTTAGCTGGGGCCCACATGTGGCAAGGAAAAAAGGGGAAATGACAAGGGTTAATGCCTCTATTTTTAATTTTGCCACTAAACTGGGGAAAAAACCAAACACAGCAATGATGAAACTCTATAACGCTAAATCAATAGCCACTACTGCTTATGGCAGTGAGCTATGGGGCTATGTAACAGGAGACCAGTTACAGGTTATAGAAAACAATTTTTTAAAACGTCTTCTCTGTGTCCCAGCGAGTACTTCAAATTTAGCGGTACATGAAGAACTGGGAAGTCAGTACTTATCTGATGTAATTGCTCTAAGACCACTGACTTGCTGGGTAAAATTGTGGTTAAATCAAGACATTCCGCTAACCCATCTGATTGTGCAAGACCTTATATCTACTGAAAAGTCAATGCGTGTGCCCTGGTTAAAATATCTGAAATCTCAATTTTTAAGGCTAGGCTGTTTGAATCTGTTTGAAAACCCTAGTGGGATAGTAAAGGGTGATGTGGCAGCAATTAAGCGGACTTTCTACATGTTTACGAGGGCCCAAAGAGAAGAGGTTGAGCTTATGAAACCAAATGTTAGAAAATATGTCATGTTAAAAACCTGTGACAATATGGAATTATATCTAGCATGCTCGTTTACTTCTCATGAAAAATTTCTGCTGACAAGGTTCAGGTTTAACATTTTTCATCATCTTTTAATCAGACCAAAGGTGGACACTTTTAATAAAACTGCTGCTCCCTGTGGCTGCGACGGGAAGTCTCCACAGGATATGCTGCATTTTATATTTTTATGTAGGTTTTACGAATACCCACGGAAACGATATCTTGTCACTCTTTTAAAGAAACTAAATTTTAACCAAATAAGATCAGCACTTGTGTATTTGCAGCTCTTGCACAGTGATAGTGTTCTCCATGTGATAGAATTCTTAAAACTCACTGTAAAATTGAGAAAGTGTCTAGACCAGTGATCATATATTTATGAACGATGCTGAACTCTGTACTGTATGATTATGTATCTTGTTGTAAATTTAGCACTATTTGCACTTTATCCATGATTTTGCCTACTCACTCATTAATGAACTATGTAAAAATTGTTTCTAGTAACTGTGATTTTAATTATGTAATGTCTATTGCTTTTTGTGTACTTTAATGGATTGAAATATATCCGAAATAAAGTCTCTATTGAATTGAATTGAATTGAGAGGCGTCACTTCCTTTTCTTTACATGGCGCATGTACGAAGTACAGCAAATTAATCTTAATCTTAATTAGTGTCCGTCCGTTGCTCGTGCTGTGATTGAGGTACTATTTATTCTTTGTTGGTGTTTTTTAAAGCACAAACCCGACTTGGCCCAAAGGTATCAGTGCTTTACATGAGTACAAGTTACATTGCACAAGTTCACATTCTTTTTTTAGGCCTCGCTTAGGCAGCGCATGAGCTGTCTCTCGAGATATGATGTATCTATTGTATGGGCTTTCAGCATGCCAATCCATTTCAATTCGTTGACTCATGTGCCTTTCAAAATTCCTTTATTTTCGTTGGTGAATAGTGTGCATTTGTCCCTCCTTTTGCTGTTTTAGTCACGCCCTGGAGACTGATCCTGTTACATGGATCATTTCACTATTGGCTATATGTTAGTTTTAGCACACTACTTTTTGTTTTGGCTGGGCTCGTTTTGGCTTTCCGAACGCGCTCAGCTGAGGGCTGCAAATCATGTCCTTATCTTGTTTTTCTTAGTCTTTGGTTTCACAAACGCTTTTTCAGCCAGAGGCTATGTTGTTTTTCATCCTATAATATTTTTGGTTTCATTAGCACAAATGTACAAACCTTAAATAATATGCTTAATTAATGAAAGTGCAGTTTAAGAAGCTGGCCAACAGTAGGATTAACCTATTTACATTGTATTTTTGACAGCATGATTATTTGTATACGATTAAAGAAGTAAACATGCAGTTATTGTTCTGTTTTATGTTATCGGAAGCAGCTTTAAGTTACACATGTTCAACTTTTGATGCTTTCTTTTAGATTTCAATCATTGGTGAAATACAACCAATATTGAGGGATGCCTCCATTTGCTCTCCAAACGAAGCATGTAATGTGAGCAATGTGCAAGTAGACAGTGCAAAGACCACCTCAGCACCACCACAGCACCATCTCAGCATCAGTGCAGCATCACTTCACCACCAGTCAGGGTCATATGGCATCTCTCTGCAGAACCTGATCATCACCACAACACTAGCAGAGCACCACCTCAGCATCAATCAGCCTCAGTGCAGCACCACCTCAGTCCCATAGCAGCACCACCTCAGCCCCAGAGCATCACCACCCTAGCATCAGCACAGCACAACTGTACCACCTCAGCATCAGCACAACACCACCTCTGCACCAGTGCAGCACCACACCACACCACAAACAGTGCAGCACTTCCTCAGCATCAGCTCAGCACCAGCACAGCATCATTCAGCGCCACCACAGCATCCCTCAGTACCACGCAGGACCAGTGCAGCATGTCATCAGCATCATTTAACACCACCAAAGCACCACCTCAGGATCAACCCAGCACCACCTCTGCATCAATGCTCCACCACCAGCGCAGAACCAACTCAACACCAGCGCATCCCTACCACAGCATCTGCGTAACACAACCTCAGCACCAGTTTAGAACCACCTCAGCAGCAACTCAGCACCAATGCATCACTCAGCACTACCTGAGCACTAGCTCAGCCCCACCTAAGCACGAGCATGGCACCATCTCCTCAGCATCACTCAGCTCTACAACAGCATCACTCAGCACCAGCACAGCATCACTCAGCATCACTACAGCATCACTCTGCACCACCTTAGCATCACTCATTACCACCTCAGCATCAGCACAGCACCACTTGGGCACCACCACAGCACCACCTTAGCATCAGCGCAGCACCATATGAGCACATCACAGAACCACCTCAGCACTAGCACAACATCACCTGAACATCAGCACAGCACCATCTCAGCATCAGCACAACACCACCACTGCATCAGTGCACCACAACAAGCGCAGCCCCACCTCAGCACCAGCATAGCCCCAACTCAGCATCAACACAGCCACTCCTCAGCAGCAATTCAACAACAATGCAGCACCACTTCAGCACATCACCAACTCAACATCATTCAGCACCACCTTAGCACCAGATCTGCACCACCTGACCACCAGCGCAGTACCTCCACCTCAACATGAATGAGCACCACCTCAGCATTACTGAGCACCACCGCAGCATAACTTAGCATCACCACAGTATCACTTTGCACCAACTCAGTATCACACAGCATCACATGAGCACCACCACAGCACCCCCTCAGCACAGCACCATCTTAGCATCAGCACAGCACCACCTCATCACCAGTGCTGCATCAGCACATCACCAACTCAGCATCAGAGCAGCATCATCTGAGCCCACACCAACACAGGATAATTCAGCACCACCTTGGCACCAGCTCAGCACCACCTGACCACCAGCACATCACCTCCATCTCAGCATGACTGAGCACCACTACAGCATCACACAACACCACCTCATCATCACTTAGCATCACCCCAGCATCATTTAGCACCACGTCTGTATCACCCAGCATCACCTGCACACCACCACAGCACCCCTTTGCACAGCACCACCTTAGAATCTGCACAGCACCACCTCCTCACCAGTGCACCACCACCATTGCAGCCCTACCTCAGCAGCAACTCGGCACCAACAACACCACTTCAGCATCAGTGCAGCACCACCTGATCATCAGGGCAACATCAACTCAGCACAGCACCAACTCAGCATCACTCAGCACAATCACAGAACCACCTAAGCACAAGTGCAACGCCACAATCCTCAGCTTCAATCAGCACCACCACAGCATCACTCAGCACAGCATTACTCAGCACCACCTCAGCATGAGCGCATCATATCCTCAACATCACTCAACACCACCACTGCACCACAGCATCAGCACAGCACCACCTCCTCGTGAATGCACCTCCACTTCACCAACTCAGCGCCAGTGTAGCATCACCTCAGCAGCAGTGCAGCAACATCTTAGCAGCAACTCAGAAACAACGCAGCATCACTTCAATATTAGAGCAGCACCACCTCAGCACCAGTGCAGCCTCACATCAGAACCAGTGCAGCACAGCACAGCATCGCCTGAGCACCACCAAAGCATCACTCAACACCACCTCAGCCTCACACAGCACCAACTCAGTATCACTCAGCACCACCTAAGCACCGCCTCAGCACCACCTCCGCACAAGAACACCAGCTCAGCACCACTTCAGTATCACTCAGCACCAGTGTGGCACCACCTCTGCACCAGCACAGTATCAGTGCAGCACCAGTTCAGCATCAGCACAGCATCAGCACAGCATCAGCACAACATCAGCACAGCACAACCTGAGCACCACCACAGCACCACCTCAGCATCAGCACAGCACCATCTCCCTATCAGCACAGCACCACCTCTTCATTAGTACACCACCACCAGTGCAGTGCAGCACCTCTTCAGCAGCAGTGCAGCACCACTTCAGCAGCAGTGCAGCACCACCTCAGCATCAGGGCTGCACCACCTCAGCATCAGCACAGCACCAACTCAGCACGACCTGCGCATCAGTGTGACACCACCACCTGAGCACCACAGCATAACTCAGCATCACTCAAGACCACCTGAGTATCATTCAGCATCACCTGAGCATCACCTCCGCACCAGCAGACCACCACCTCAGCACCTATTCAGCATTACTCAACACCACCTCAGCCTGGCCTCAGAATCTGGCATCTGCTGATTCTCTCCTAGTGTCCATCTCCTGCTCATGTTGTAATTCAGGTACTATTTCCCAACTTCCACCTTCCCATTGTTTTTGTCTCCCCCCCACATAAAAAAAAGTTATAACAAACAAGCATTAGATCAGGCATGAAGATGCTGCCTGCATTGCAAGGACAACAAAATAAAATAAATAAAAAATGTACTGAGCAGAGCATCGAGAACATTACAATCACATGTAAAATACCATAACAGAAATCGTTCATAAGTTAACATTTGGATAAGATCAAATTCATTTCTCAAATATTAATAAAAGCAGAGAAGCTATCTTAGATAAACAATCAAATTTAGCTGCTGATGTATTTTAAGAGCTAAAGTGAGAATGTACAAAAAAACCAGAAGATAACTCCATACTAAAGTGCTTGTGCTAAGTGCTATAGTTGACCAGAAAACTCCTCCAAGCTGTGTTTTCAGTATAATACTCCTGGTCAGTCTAATATTTCAAATTGTTCAAAAACCTCAAATTTTCATTAAACTTTTTGGAAGCGCCCATTCGCTTCTTTGAAAGCCCTCGCCCGTTTCATTTTATTGAACCATTTTTCATACGTGGGAACTTCCCTTGACTTCTAATTCTGAAGAATTAAAGAGCTGGTTATTGTGGCTTGTGGAGCCTAGATGGTGGATGCACTGTAAGAGTGCTCCTGGACCCCTCTGCCATCCTCTTGCAATCCTTACTGTGAGCAAGTCATCGGAAGCGGCAAACTGCTGCTATCCCTCCACGGCACCTCCGGCTGCAATTTGGGAATGCAGTGCCCCGAGATCCATACTTCTGCTGCGGGGCTCTGGCCGGCCCTGCCTCGTGGCCAAGATGGCGGCTCTCGCTTTCTGACTGTGCCCCGGCCTGCTCTTGGGGTGATCGGCCTGGTTTGCTGCCAGATGCTGCGGGCTTGAGGAACCCGCCATATCTGTGGGGGCACCCACCTTTCTTTGGACCTGCTGGCCCCTCCGGCAGGCATGGGAGGTGGCGGTTTGGTGGATCGGTGTCCTGGTGGCTTGCAGTGAGGACAGCGCTTTTCGGCTGAGTTCCAGCCTCCCCAGCGGCGCTGCTGTTACATCGGCTGTTCTGTCGGGCAGCGGGGAGTCCTTATGGAGGGTGATCGTGGGCCTGCAGCAGTGACTGTACCTGTTGGCTCCTGGGTGCCCGCCCCCCCCTGGTGGCGCGGGGAGGTGCGGTCTGGCATTCCGGGGAGCCACGACCCGTATTGCAGACGCCTTCTCCTTCGGCAGTGGAGATACGATCTCAGCGGGGAGACGGTGCCTGTTGCCCCTACTGCGACACCCTGGTTATACTCATCAGGGGGCCTACAGGGGTTGCGGCTGGGTGTTGAAACGGGCCTCCTATCTCCACGCTGGCCGGGAGGGCACTGTGGGCTCGCGGCGGTGTCCAATCCTGCCACGCTGCCTCCTGGTCCTTCCTGGGGCTCAATCCTTCAATTGACCTCCGCCCGTGCCCTGATCTCATTCGTGAGGTATTTGTTGTTCTCTAGATGCAGTGAAGCTCCTTTGGAGGTCTTCAGTGGCAAGAATCTACTGGTGGGGGGACAAAAATGGCACGATCTTGCACAGGTTGGCCACATACCCCAGGGCGAATCGTATTATCTCAGAGGTGGCTGACGAGGATGGAGCGGTCCACTGTGCCCCCCTGGTGATGGCTAATACCTTTGCGGCTTACTACCGGAGACTATACACAATGCAGGCCCCCGAGCTGTCACTCTCGGCCCTCCTTGAGCGGGGTGGGGTGCATCTCCCTAAACTAGAAATGGCAGCTCAGAAAGACTTGGATCGCCCCATTTCACACAAAGAAATCGATGAAGCAATTACCCTCACCTCCTGGGTAAGACCCCGGGTCCCGATGGCCTTCCCCAGGAGTACTACGCGGCATACCCGGACACGCTGGCACCCCACTTGACCAGCGTACTCCTTGAAACCATGGAGAAAGGTTCCCTCCCGCAGGAGACACACATCGCCACCATTGTGGTTCTTCCGAAATCCCAGCTCCCCTCAAGTAGATGCGCGGACTATCGTCCCATCTCCCTCCTCAACACCAACATCAAGTTGTTTACCTCCATTTTGGCTCAACAATTGAAACCCTACTTAACCCTGCTGGTCCATCCAGACCAATGTGGGTTCATGCCTCAGTGGGGAACCCGCCACTGCCTCCAGAGGCTGCAGCTGGATTTGGCACACCGGCATGTGCTTACTCCATACTTAGAACTCTTGTCAGTGGACTGGATGCATTTGCAGGATGTGTTGGCCGAGATGGGGTTCGGGCCTTACTTTAGATCACTGGTCCGTATCCTGTACCCCTACCCGCAGGCACGAGTTCTGGTCAACGGGGTGCTATGGGGGCCTTTCCCATTGCCAGGGGCACGAGGCAGGGTTGCCCCATCTCCCCGTTATTATTCGCCCTAGTGATGGAGCCCTTGGCCTCCCTGGTGCGTGCTGAGGAACGCATCCGTGGCTGGGAGTGGCCTAACATCAAAACTGACAAAAGCGCATTATACGCAGACGATGTCCAGATCTTCTTGGCGGACCCAGCCTCCTCCGGCCATACTGTCTCCAGCCCCTGTATTCTTACCAACAGGCCTCTGGCCTGCGATTGAACCATGGGAAATCAGTTTTGGTCTTCCTGCATCTCTCGAGGGAATGTTTTGAGTGGCAATCCACCACACCGCTCCAGCGACAATCCTTTAAATATTTGGGGATATGGATTACCCTTCTTCCCGAGTTGGACTGGGCTCTTAATGTAACACCGTTGGTTAAGAAGGATGAGGAAGATCTCCTTAAGTGAAAAGTGCTGCCGCTGAACCCCATGGGTATGATGGCCCTATTTAAAATGATGATCCTCCCCAGATTTCCTTATGTCCTCCAAAATACACCCTTCCCCTTTCCCAGGACTTGGTTCCTGGAACTAGACAGTTTAATTACCCGGTTTCTCAGGAGTGGTGGGAGGGCGCACCTGACTCTGTCTAGATGCCGGAATCTTGCCTTTGATGGGGGCATGGGAATGACGCACTTATACCTCTATTTCCTGGCTGTGAGGCTCCTGGTCATCCATGATTGGTTCAATGGGGGTTGGGCTGACCCGGCTTATAGGCTGAAGTTGAGTGAACTAGGTTTACCTAGCATCCAGGCCATGTTGTACGGGGGGCCCATCTCCTTCCCACTGGCCGAGGCGATGCGCTCTGTGTTATTGGCCTGGCGGGCCTTGTTGCGTCCGACCGGATGGACGCAGAAACTGACCTAATGTACACCCCTTTGGCATGGGACCTCGCTCCGGGAGGTTAGCGGATTACAAGGTTTTAAAACTTGGGATCTTATTGGCATCTCACAACTTTGGGATGTGTGGGCTAAAGGCCATCTACTTACCTTCCAGGAGCTCCAAACTCGCTACTCCCTACAATCATCCCAATTCTATAAATACTTGCAACTGAGACACGCCCTCCACGCACACATCCCAAATGACACGAGTCTCCCGAATACAGCCCCACTGAGGCCCAGACAATGATGGGAGACTTGGGTAAGGGGGGTCTCCCGCATTTACCGCACTTTAGTTAACAATTTATCCGCCTCCTTAGATAAGTTGAGGGAACAATGGGTGGGCCCCCTTGATGAAGTGGATTGGCGCGATGCTCTGATGGCCCCCAGGATAGTTACTGTCTCTGACAAACTCAAATTGATCCAGCTCTACTACCTGCATGCTGTGTATCTCACTCCCCTGCGCCTTTTCCGAGCGGTCTTACCGGCCAGACGTGTCCTTTGCAAGATGTGCCCACATCCCGGTGGGCTTTTTCCTTATGGTTTGGTCGTGCCCCTGGTTGGAGCAATTCTGGGGGTCTATTGAGTCAGAATTTACAGAGGTGTTGGGTTGGGAGGTTCCGCAAGACCCACATCACTCACTGCTGGGAATCAGGGACAGGCTGGATGGGTCCAGGAATGAAAAGTTATTTTTTAGTACAACCTTGATCGTGGCCAAGCGATACATAGCGGTGGCATGGATAAGTCCTGAGCCACCTGACCTGGGGAGGTGGTGCAGGGGGTTGATTAGTGCGCGACCCAGGAGAAAGCCATGTACATGGCCAAGGGGTGCAGCAAGAAGTACCGTAGAGTGTGGGGGAAGTGGTTGGGCAATGTGGAGGGTTTCGAGTGACCTGTCTTTATATTTAGCCTGTGTGGGACTTTTGGGGATAGTGGTTGGTGGTTGCATTGATCATGGGAATGTAACACTCTTAATGACTTCTGTGTACTTGTTGATTTGTTTTATATGTACAAAATCAATAAAACTTGATTGTCAAAAAAAAGAGCGGGCTATTAAGGAGGCGATAGAAAGAAAAATCTCTTCAGCCTTCCTCAAATTAGTCGGATCTTTCCTAAATCCAAACAGGACCACCTCGGCCTCTGGCAATATCCTTTTCTTAATTCCCCTATTTAAGGCTGAACAAATCTTCTCCCGGAATGGCCCTATTCTAGGACATGTAATAAGAAATACAGAGCCAGGCCCTTTCACCTTCTGCTTGGCAGCGAAACATCTGTTTTCGACTTCCGGATATTTTTTATTTAGTGCTTTTGGTGTAAAGTAAGCCAGCCACCGATGTAGGAAGACCATTCTTTTAAAATTGGCTGCCCTCAGAGTCTTACTCCCAGTTAAACATTTTTGATTGGAGAAGGTATATTGCCTTTCCCGTATCACCCTTTCAAGATGGCTCTCCAGTTACGCTGCAAATGATACCAATTCCCCACTCCTCTTAACTTAACTCCGAATAGGGCTGTCGCCAGTTTGGTCAGTGCTCCTAAAGAAAAATTCTGTTGATTCAAAAAATGAACAATCTGCAAATAATAAAAAAAAGCAGGGTGTCTCTGATCCCCACTTTTCATAAGCACCTCATGCCAAGTGATTACCCCATCTTGGATTACGAAGTGTCTTAGCTCTTCTAAACCACAAACCTTCCAATTTCTTAAGTGACAAGATTGACATTGGAGATCAAGATTTTTGCATTCCCTCAATTTTAAATAATGAAACCCAGAGGAGCCCGTTCCCTTAAAAAAGAATTGAATTCTGTTGGAATAATCTTTCAATGTCTTATATCTTGTTTTTTTCGGTAGTTTGGAGGTTTTTAGAAATATCAGAATCTGAGACCCGGCTTTCTGCACCATTTTTTCCATAAAAAAGTTATCTTTTCACCCATTAGAAGACAATAAACGAGCTGATAAATCTAAGAAGGCCGCTTCATAGTAAGTGTGTACGTGCGGTAAGGCCAGTCCACCCGGTTCAATATTTAATTGCATCGAAGTGAGCTTTACCTGCAATGTTTTTTTTCCTCAAACAAATTGTCTAAACATGGTTTCCAATTCTTTAAAATAATGAATATTGATTTTAATAGGTAAATTAATAAACAGAAAGACGAGTAAAGGAAGAATGGACATCTTTATAAGAGATACAAGTCCTACCAGGGTTAAAGGAAGTAGCAGCCACCTATCCAACAGTTGCTTTATTTTACCCTGCGTTTTTTCATAGTTCAACTTAAATAATTGTTGGTATTGATCAGAGACATATATCCCTAAATAATACATGGGGTCGGATTTTGCTGCTTGTATCTCAAGATTGTCTGAGAGAAAATTTATCTCAGTATTCAATATAAGAATTTCAGTTTTATTTTGATTTATTTTATAGCCCCCAATTAACTCAAATTCGTTAAATTCCCTCATAGCCAACTCCAAGTTCTGGCTATTGGGTTTCAGGTATAAAATGATGTCGTCCGCAAATAGCTTTAGCTTGGCCATTCCCAAATGTGGGGCATTAATTGCATCATTTTCACGTATAAGGATGGCTAATAGTTCCATTAAAAACATAAACAGTAAGGGGGAAACCGGACACCCCTGTCTTGTCCCCCTATTTATTTTTACCGTACCCACCTGTTTTGCATTGATTACCACCTAAGCCTGTGCCCTCTGATAGATATTTCGCAGCATTATAATGATCTTGGAAGGAATACCGAATCTCAAATCTAAAATACATTTTAGAGGTTAATTCTTTTTTTATTATGGTCATTCAGTTGTACATAATGGCATCTTGTTTATATAAAAGAAACAAACATGCTTACAACCCTTTTTTATTATAACTTTTCAACATGCTGCACAGCAGTCACAATGCTCTACAACATACCTTAAAGACATTGGCAAAGCCAATAGCTCTGGCTAAACACGTACAAGGTGCCAAAGGCAAGACCTGTTGACTATGCCAATACTTGTTTGTTTTTAGGTACGGGGACATTAAGTGATTTTCCCAGAATCACAGGATATTGAGCAAAGCAGAGACTGGAGCGTGGTTGACCAATTAACAAAGCTGGCAGCTTTGTTGGCACTCTGTATGTTATAAAGATACGAAATTTGCATCATGCTCCTGTTCTGTCATGAGAATCAGCTGTTGTTCATTGATCCACCTTGTTGTCAATTAAATCGGTCTATTCTGTGAAAAGAGTTTGCAACTTGCCAGTCCGTCTATGACCAACAATCAGTATCCAAAGTGGAAAACAATGAACTTGCCCTTATCAAACCAGTAGTAAGCTCAGTGCAGCATAGCTCCCATCTGCCATGTTGTACAACATGGCTAAAAAAACATTGACAAACCAATGGATCTTACATAGGTGAGACCTTATGGCTTTGCCAATGCTTGTCATAATATTGTGATATTGCTACAAATGCCCTCTTAATAAATGACTCCGGCATCCTCATCTAAGCAAACATTAAACCACTCACAGTTATCCTTGATCAAATTAACTAGAAAACCTGCGGGGTTAATCTTACACTATTTTAGAACTGGAACTACTACTAAGAGAATTGCAGTCTCTGCCGCAGTTGGTGTGGGTTTTTCACTCGGAAAAGTATGAACTAACTGGTTTCAAAGGAAGTGGTAGATTCACGACTTTCTCTGAATCATCAGGCTCCACTGGAGGTGAAGGGGACCAACCAGGTACCAGCCTTGGGTACCAATACCAGGACAGTTGGTATTACCCAAAACCAGGACCGTTTTTTTTAGAGGACAACCAAAGGCGACCACCAAGGGGCAGGAGCACAAACTGGAACTGGAACTGGAACAGGGGCCACCGCTGCGGCCAGCCAAAACAAGGCCAGGGATGGGACAGAGGCCGCCAACAGGGCCAGAATCCAACCCAAAAGAAAGTGAGGTTTCCCCAAGAACAGCATGGGGAGATCCAAACGAGACGTCAGGGATACCACTGGTAACCACCCAAAAGGACCCAATCATCAATATGTCAACTTATGAACTGACCAATGATGAATGCATGATCCTCAGCAGAGGTCTATCATATGTCCCTACAACATACCCTAACAAATTCAATATCCAAAGTGAGTAGCATCGGTTCTTCTGGAAGATACGCTTGAGGCACTATTTCAGGCACTATCCACCATCCACAACCACGTCCTGCACTGGTCTACATGTCCCGTCGACTTTCACACCTACATTTTAGATGGTCTCTCGTCGGATCCTTACTTATGAAAGCACAGTGCTTACAGAAGCACTCACGACTTGCTCTACCAAGAAGTATGTCAAGCATAATGTGACTAGTGCTGAACACAAGGCTTTGGAAAATCTGAAAAATAACCGGTCAATCGTGATCAAACCCCCCAACAAGGGTGGGGCTATTGTGGTTCAGGACGCGGATGCCTATACGAAGGAACTCTATGCACAACTGAATGATGCAGTGAGTTACACTAGATTGAATCACAATCCCACAAAGAAGATCAGTACCATGATCCTACGGACGACGGAAAAAGTGAAGGAGGTGGGCTATCTCTCTGATTCGGAATTCCAGTACTTAAATCAGAAGCAGCCCTGTTTACCAACTATTTACCCCATACCAAAGGTCCACAAAAACATGGAACAACCACCTGGCCGCCTGATTGTCTTGTGTTGTGGCTCTGTCCTGGAGCCCCTGTGTAAATACGTGGATTTTTTCCTGAAACCATTGGCGGTGAAAACCGAGTCCTACCTCCGTGATACCATGCAATTCATCAACCTTGTCGATGGTATGCCCTTTGACCCAGCCACACAAATTCTCATCACGATGGACATTGTCTCGTTGTACACGAGCATTCCGCAACAACATGCACTTCAAGTGATGGTGAAACATCTGAACACAAGGACATTACCTGCACATGTCCCAACCGAGTTTATCATTCAACTACTTGAGATAGCCATGACTCAAAACTTTTTCTACTTCCAGAGTGATTATTTCATGGAGACCAAGGGTGTGGCAATGGGGGCCAGCTTCGCTCCAGACCTGGCTATCCTCTACATGGATGACTTCGAGCAAAACTACATTTAAAATATCCTGAATCCTTTCAGAGACCACGTCACATATTGGAAACGCTACATAGATGACGTCCTCATGGTTTTGACAGGTAGTGACTCGGAACTCAACAACGTCTATGAGTGGCTCAATGAGAGATCGATGGATATCCAGTTCACCATCCACCAGGATAAGTCCACCATTGATTTTCTTGACATATCCATAAAGGCCACAAGTGACTGCCTGTATACCACCCTATAACGCAAACCCACAGAAAGGAATACTCTTCTGAGGTATAGGAGTCATCATCCCTGGGGGACTACGCGACAACATACCTTTTGGGCAGTTCCTGAGAATCAGGAGGAACTGCACTCAGAAAGAAGACTTCTTTAACGAATCTGATTATCTAATCCTTAGACTGGTCGGACGAGGTTACCCTAAACGGCTGGTCAAACGGGCCAGAAAGAGAGCTTGGTATAATCACAGGGAGATGCTTCTTACTCCTAAAGAAAGACCCCAGAATCTGGCCAGATTAATCTGTGTCACTACATTTAATACATGTAGTAATGAAATCCGACTGATCATCAATAAGCATTGGCATCTAGTGGCAGGAGAGTTGCAACTTCCACAACCTCCCATGCATTTATTTAAGAAAGGGAAAAACGTCTGTGATCATGTGGTCAAATCTTTCTTGGACATACAGCCAAAACCCACCATTCAATCAATGTGGCAATTCCCGGACGTAGTGGTACACTTCAAATGCGGGAAATGTAAGGCCTGCAGCCTGACAATTTTAAACCAAAAAATTCCAACACAACAACTGCATGGCGGATCTCAGAACTCTCACAAACTGCAAAACGAAAAACTTCATTTACGCCATTGTCTGCCCCTGTGATAAAATCTATATAGGACAGACTACACAAAAGGTTAAGTATTGAATACTGCAGCATTGCAGTAGGATAAGATGTGGCACCGTGGGGCCCCCATGGTTGACCACTTTCTAACACTCAACCATCCCCCAGAATCCATGAAATGGTTGGTCATTGAAGCAATCACACTGGGCATCTGGGGAGGTGATTTGGTATTAATTTTAAACACCAGAGAATGCAAGTGGATGGATCGCTTCAAATCTGTACAAAATGGTCTAAATGAACTGGATACAACATATGCCCAACTAGCCCTATTAACTGGCCCAAAGGACCTGGGTCTTTTGTACAGCACGCACATCCAGTAGCAGGGGGCAGTAAGCTTCTCAATTGCATGCTGCCTGTGCGTGATGACAATACTAGTCTGTCCTCTGTTGACTAAGTTGTATTGTGCATACCCGCATTATACAACCGGGGCATTTTTTAGCTGAACCGATCACATCTAACTGTCCCTTTTGCTAAAATTTAGACCAACAATGCCTGTGGAAAAGAAGTCCTTTAAAAAAGTGGCGCACATTGTACTGGGTAAATGCACCCTTTAAAAATACACCCATGAAGATGTAATGCCCACGGCTAGAATGTACGCTAACTATGTTGGACAGCCATAAATACTATTAAACAAGAACTTGTTTGCATCGCATGATATGGATACGTAATTGTTATGTAACATCTTCACAGGAATATTTTATTCCCCCCACAGTAATTATGGAGTTTTATAGTAATCCATAATACTCTTACGTTCTATTTCATTATATAATGTCAGCCTGCTTTGTAATCACTGATGCTACTACCTTTCTCTAAATGGTTGTTCTACCACTTTAACAACAAAGATGCAATTCCAGCTCTGTGATCCATACTCTGTCCTCTGGAGTAGATCGGCAGTGCTTGACTTATACGTTCCGACATGGTATTTAACCTGTCACGTGACACCAACCAGGGTTAGCTGTCGTGTGTCACACCGCAACCCTCCGTGTTCCTTTTGCCTTTTACAGCCCTCCAAGCTTGCATTAACGCGCACACGCTTTATCTCTAGAAGAGGCTGGTTTCTCCAGAGCTCTTAACCTATCTAGGTCCATATGTATCAAGGTACCAATTAGCGATTCTGTAATAGCGATTTTTAAGAAATTGCTATTTCAGAATCGCTAATTGGTATGTATCAAGAAAATTGCAATTTGTTAGCGATTTCTTGATATTCCTTAATTGCGAATTCACAAATAGCGAATTCGCAATTAAGGAATACTTCCCCATTCATTTCTATGGGCCGGGAGGCCCATAGGAAGGAATGTGAATTTATTCTCAATTTGCGATTCGCAATTTGCTAATTGCAAATTGAGAATAATTTCAAGGGTGCCGGGGTGTCCAAAGGACACCCTGTTGCACCCCTGAAATAAGCATGGGTGCACATGTGGTGCACATACATGCCCTAAGGGCATGTATGTGCGTCACATGGCACTTTGAAGAATGCAAAAATGGGCATTTTTCAAGAAATTCGCAAATTACCACCAACTTGAAGTTGGTGGTAATTTGCGATTCCTTAGGGCCAATTAGCAATTGTATTTAGCTTCATACATTGCACTTAAGGAATCGCAAAATTTGCGATTCCTTAAATGCAATTGCAAAATAAGGAGTCGCAAATTTTGCGATTCCTTATTTTGCACCGGATTTTCATTCATACATCCCATTTAGCAAATTCGCATTCACCTTTGCGAATGCGAATTTGTATGATACATATGGCCCCTAACCTCTTAAACTCTGCGCTCGATTTTCTTTGTAACTTTGCACACGCGCTGTGCTTTCCCCTATAGCCTTTCGCATATCGCGCCCTGCTATGCTAAAGTAGGCTCACCCGTAATGGGTTTAGCAAAACAATTAAGGGCTTTGACTGGTAGCCTGCACACACCCGCAGTTAGGCGTTTAACTGCTACATGCATCAACGTTCGATTTTGCGAGTCCTTAATTGCGAAGTTTAAGGATTCGCATTTAGGGACGCGCAAAATCAGATGCATGTAGGATTTGCTAAAATATTAGCAATTCCTAAATATTCCTTATCTGCGACTCGCAGAGTGCGATTCGCAAATAAGGAATGACATCTCATTGATTCCTATGGGCCAACAGGCTATAGGAATGAATGCGGAGGAATTCTCGATTTGCCATTAGCAATTACCTAATCGCAATTTGAGAATGCAATCTCAAGGGTGACGGGTGTCCAAAGGACACCCTGTTGCACCCCTTAAATTGACCTGGACACTGGTATTGCGCACACACATGTCGCAAGGACATGTGTGTGTAACATACAACTTTGAAAGATGCACTTTAGTGCATTTTTCACAGTTTTCACTATTTACCGGGAAGTTTGATTTCACGGTAAATAGCGACCCCTATCAGCAAAATCGCTAGCTATTTTACATTCATGCATTGCATTTAAGGAATCTCAATTTGAGATTCCTTAAATGCAATCTCAAATAACGATTAAAGCATTTGGGATGCAAACTGCAAGGTATATGTTAGAGCTCTATGTTTTTTTGCCCAGACTTTCACTATCCTAATCTTGTGAAAAAGGTTCATTTGGGTAGGGAACAATTCTTATTATGAAAGAGAGTGCCCTGACACCTTACACTGGTATGAGTGGTGCTATAAAACTAAATGAATCTGAGAGACAGTGATTATGGAGACTTGAGAGGCACTGTTAAAGGGTGCTAATGAGGGAATCCGTGGCAGAGGTGGTCATGGGGGGGGAGGGGGAGGGGGGGGCAACAAACATTGTAGCACAGGGCCCGACCAGCGCTAAAGCCGGCCCTGATAGGTAGGAAAGTGGCCGCCAAGACTAAGTTCTTTGTAAGGGGGCTGAACTATCGAAAGTGTCTACTTTTCCAGATTTGGGGGTGTTGTTTGATGATCACTGGACTTAGGTTGCACAAAGGCAACTGAAAAAGAACACTTTGGCAAGAGCAGTTGGAGCTGAATGGGATTTTTCCAAAAGGTTGGGATCTAAACATATACCCGCCCTAATTAAGATTTATAAAGAAAAGTGCATACCCAAGGCGACATGTGGGTGTGATTTATGGGGTTACAAGGAAGTGAGTGATATCCAGGGGGCCGAGAATAAATGTATGCGCTGCCTCCTCTCTGCCCCCTCATGTACCTGTGCCTTTATTTTGCATGAAGTGCTTGGCTTGGGGTACTTCTCTTATCACATCGCTGTTGCATCACTGGTACGTTGGTTGGTTAACGATTTGGTAGATTCCCTCTACCACCCTCACCCAGATGGTATTAGCGGACTGTATCCCTCTTGATGGGCCGACTCTAATCCAGTGTCTGAAATATATTAAAGAGCAAATGAGGGATTTGGGCTGTCCAGAATTGTACAGCATACCCAGACCGCTGGGATCGGTAGTCACCAGAGATGTCAAATTGACATTTTTGGCCAGGTAGCAGGCGACCCAGGAGGGCTTGGAATTAGCTAAGGCCTCAGTGAGAAGATATGCTACCGTAAGTTTGTCCACACAATTACAGCCCTACCTGTCAGTAGTTAATAATATACAACATTTCTTTGTCCTAGCAAGATTCCGATTAACTCAGGTGCCTAGGATTTTAGCCTTTCCCAAGGGATATTCAGTGCCAGGTACACTAAAGCCGTGCCCCTGTGACAGCTTCTAGGAACAGGATACTCTGTATTTTATATTTTTTGTGACTTCTATGGCCCCTTTCGTAAGAAATTGATACTGCCACCATTGAGAGGCCAACTTTACCCAAATTAGACCTGCACTAATTTTTCTGCAAATGCTACCCTCCCCCGTAGTGTGCTTCGGGGTCGTAAACTTTCTGTTAGGGGCCACAAGACTTAGGAAGAAGATGCCCTTGCAGTAGCTATGTAATATTGTTTAAACATGGAATCAGTATTTTATTCTTTTTTAACATATTTTATATGTATAATTAAGAGTGTTGTATTTGTATTAATGTATTGATATTTGTTGCTTGTTTTTTAAAATATATCTTGTGAATCAATTGCAGTATTTGTAATTATGGGCTTGATAGACCCTTTGTAATGGACAAGTGTATTCCCTTTCAATGTATTAACCGTATTTGAAAGTTTTAATGTGTCTTTATTGTTTACTTTTATGGCTTTTACTTGCCGCATAAAGTATTTGTGAACAGAACTGAATTTTAAACCTCCATGAACATTCAAGATTCTCTGCTCTTTTCTTTCTAATTTTCATCAGTAGGTTGGGTTTTCTTCAAAAGCTAATGTCCTTTTTCACTGATGTTTATTGTTATGCAATATTACTCTATCTCCAGTTGTAAGTGTATTTCTCCTCCCTCCCCTTTTTCTCCCCTTAACCCTGCTATTGTTTAAAATGTAAATAGCTTTCTCTTCTATTTTTATTGCTTGCTTATTCATGTACATTTTGCTTTCATATGCTATGTTTAACGCTGGCTCTTTGTGACCTGTATTTTTTATTAAGAAAGCGTATTAAACATGAAGAATGTTGAGTGAATAGGCAAATCCAGTGACTCTCACACTAAGATTACTGGAAAGCAGTTTTTTTTTACTAGGGGATTGGTATATTGGCTAGGGAATCTAATTATGTGTAAGTCACCAATCTGTGCCTATCAACGGTAGAAGGTGTGCCCCCCACACCCCCCTGCTGAGCATAGGGATGTCCTCGATAGACTTGGGACTTTGGCTAGTTCTGAAAAGATCTTGTTTTGGAATGTAGCTGGTCATATGAGCAAATTGGATAATACAGATGGGCCACCGGGTGAGCTTCATCAAGGATTTTTCCATTCTCTATTTTCAGGAAACCAAGTTTACATTTAAATGGTTATGTGACCTATAACACTCCTGCCGTACCGTCTAGAGTAGGACAGGCAAAGGGAAATATTTGTACATTCATTTCTCTCAAGCTCCATGAGAAAGTGTTGCTTGAGTATCTTCACCATATTATCAGCTGGAAAGATACACACACTTGTGATAATTACTATACAATATATAATAATAACTAGCTTACTCGTCGCGCGTTGCTGCGATTTCCGAAGAAAGGAAATTCAAGGAAACTCGTTATGATAACATTCAATTTACATTGTGTCATTTTTATTGAAACTTATTCATTTTAATATGGAAAACATTTCAAAGTGTCGTTTTAATTCTATTTATTTATTTGAGTGCAGTTTGGCCCCTGCTCTTGGAATGTCTTTAGAGCTCGCTGTGAGGATGTCACCAAGTTTATTTATATAAAGCGTAAACATTAAAGGAGCCAAAATGCACCCCTGACTTACCCCTCGCTTGACCTCCCAGGAGTCAGTAAAACTGCCATTTTCCTTGAACCTTACTGCCGCTGTTGTGTTGTTGTGAGCATAGTGTAAAAAGGATACTAAACTCTGCTCCGTACCCAGCTCTTCTAGGATCTGCCATACTTTTGACCAGTTAACTCGAACAAAGGCCAATGTTAGATCCATAAATCCCATGTGCAGTGTGCCCCTCTTTGCGACAGTGTACTTCTCAATCACCATGCTCAAATTAATACATTGGTCAAGTGTTCCCCTCCCATGCCTTAAACTCTACTGTAGATCACTAACAACATTAAAATTCTCTAGCCATGAGGTTAAACAGTTCAAGATCACCTTACCCATAATTTTAGCAGCGGCGTCCTGGAGCGAGATGGGTCTGTAGCAGGAAGAAACATCTCTTGCACCCTTTTTAAAAATTGGAATAATAATTGCCTTTCCCTTGATAAAGGAAAGCCACATGTGCTGGCCGCATTAAAAATCTGCGCTAGTATTGTTGTCCAAATGAGTCACAGAGTCATTACTACACTACGCTTAGTAGGTCGATCACCAAGGACAACCTCTGCTTGCCTGGGGAGTACGCCACTGACGCTAAGGGGAACTATGTGGTGAATATTAATGGTCCGTACAACTTGGATGGGCTGATTAACACATGTACACTGCATGGGGAAGGCTATTGGCGTGTATTGATACTGTGTACTTACGAATATGTACCACTGTATGCATTATCGATGACATACTACCTGTAAAATGTCAACCAAAACCCAATAAACAAATTTAAACAATAGTATTGTTGCCCAAATCTGGGGGTATGCCTTATACTAGTCAGCTGGTACCCCATCCGGGCCAGGAGTCTTTCCCCCAGTTGTAGCAAGGATAGCCGAGTGTACCTCAGTGGCCTTAAAATAAAGTGGTTCCAAAGGTAAACTAGGGCCCTCCTGTGTTTCCGTCCTCTCTAGCTCACCATCGCTATACATGCCCCCAAAGAACTCTACCCGCCGTTCTGGGGCTATGATGCAATCTGTAGTTACATTACCAGTCTCCAGAAAAAACGGTCTGTTAACCACAGCCCAAAACGTATTGCTGTCAGTATGCACTAGCTTGGCCGAGATTCTCCCAGGCCTTTTCCCTGATAGCTTTCTTCCTCTCATAAATGGCCTGTTTATAGACCCTCATGCATACCCTAATCTCGCTCTCATTTCTTGGTGTTTGTTTGAGAGCCAACATTATCTTTCCAATGGCAACAGAACATGTACCATCAAACCACCTCTTCACTTTATGTCCATCTTCCCTACACAGGACATTTAAATTGATAGCTATCTGGCTAGTCAGGGATCCAAAAGCATCTAGTACCACTCTGTCCTGCATGCTAGCATACATACATACTGAGGTCTCAGCATACAGATTGTCTAAAAACCTTTCAGGTACAATCTTTGTCCACTTTAATCTGTGTGACTGATCCTTAGTGCTAAATTCGGAGTTGGAAATGCCCCTAGTCTCTACTTTATAAAAAGCAAATGAATATAGTAGATCAAGTATAAGAGGTTCATGGTCGCTAAAGTTACTCCACATGGTGACCATGCTACAGATTGCAGGTGCTAGGGACGCTGAGATCATAATGAAATCAATGGTACTAGAGCATCCCCTGCCATTAAAGGTAGGAATGCGGGTATTCACTTCCGTTTGTTCTAGGTAGTATAAATTGTTTACTGAGAGAAGTCCTTCTATGAGTCTACCTGATTCTGAGTGTTCAAAATGTGTATATAGAGGTATACAATCTTCATAGGCCATAGTTGTATTACAATTAAGGTTACACAAATGTGTGTTAAAATCTCCCATAATTAGCATTTCAAAGTAGGTAAATTTACTTTTTCTATAGGTGTCAAGGAAATTTGCCTAGATGTTCAATTACTGGGGATCTGGTAAAGGAATTATAGAAATGTACTACTAATAGCGGGTGGTGGTTCTTAACAGCAACTCTATTGCTAAGATATGTGGGGAGTGATGCTCTATGCGGTTCGTTTTACAGCATAGGTTTAGAGAGACCAATAAGAGGAGTCCTCCCCTGGCTCATCCCGATGTAGAGGGGATTGCCTGCTGGCAAAGGAGGTGACCCCATCCAAGCAGAAGCCTTCACCAGTATCCCATGTCTCTTGTAAGGCAATCAGTTGACATACCTTGAGAATCTCTTCCAGAGGACATCATCTCTTTTGGTCCCTATACCCTGGATATTCTCTGAAAGTACCTTCAGACAGGTGGGGTCTGCCATGGTAGATTTCATACTAGGGGGGAAAAGGGTTCTGCTTTTCCTGGTGAGGAAACCTTATCGACTCCAATGGGGAAAAGCCTCAAAGGTAGAGCACTAATGATACGTGAACAAATGGCTGGGCTAAGTTGAGGAGGAGAATCTGGACTTCCAAATAAAGAGTTACTGTCAATGGACAGATCCTGTGTTCTTGGCTCCTGTTGTTCAGCCTCAGCTGAGGATTGTCAATCTATGGCATCGGGCCCCAGTAGCCTTCGCAGGGGTTCATACCTGTTGGATAAAGATAGGACCATACCACAGTTATCGAATTTACTTGGCTTTGAAGTATTGGGATGTGAGAAAGTGCCATCTTTCTTGCATTGGTATGCCCCCACTTTTTGCGGAATTGCTCATGTGCTTTGACTGAGTGTGCCCTGGGCTCCTGCCAACCAGGTGCCCAGGGTCTGTGTTCCTTCCCTAACACTGTGTTGAAAACAAAACCCAATTGGCATCTCTGGCCACCTGTCAGCCCCTAGTAAATGGTACCCAAGGGACCCAGGGCCTTGTGACCAGAGGAGACCCTTAAGGGCTGCAGCACTTATTGTGCCACCCTTAGGGGCCCTGTACCCTGGTACCCACACACTGTCTTAGCAGGCTGAGTGTCCAAGTACAGAACTAAACAGAGAGTCGACATGACACACATCCCTGTGTGCCATGCCCACAAACCCACTGCCCTGGCATACATCAGCCACCCCTCTAGCTGGGTGCCCTATGCCAGTGGTGTGGGCAGAGGTGCATGCGCCCTGTGCCCCTACAGTACACAGGGCCATTCCTGGGCACTGTAAGTGCAGTGATGCCATTAAGAGTATATGGTGCTGGGAGGTTGTCATTATGAACTCCACAGCATGGGGTTGTGATTACATCTGACTGGCACTACAAGTGTGGCCCTGGCTATGGGATATCAGCTCTCAAATTGAGATTCCTTAAATGCAATGCATTAAAGTTTTAAAAAATAGCGATTTCGCTAATAAGGATTGCAAATTACCATGAAGTTAAACTTCATGGTAATTTGCCATGTTGCACACACACATGCCCTAAGGGCATGTGAGTGCGCAACATATGTGCACAGATCAATTTCAGGGGTGCAACAGGATGTCCTTTGGACACCCCTGCACCCTTGAAATCGCATTCTCAATTTGCGGTTCGCTAATTGTGAGTCGCAATTAAGGAATTTTAAGAAATCGCTATTTTTTTAGTGATTTCTTCATGCATTGCGCTATTCCTTAATAGCGAATCGTTATTTTTCGCTATTAAGGAATAGCAAAATGGGTTCTTGTTGCATATGGGGGATGGTCTATAATACATCATGGCTTTATAAGAGTGCTCTAATAAATGAGGAGATAGATTTGAGTCGGTCTCCAACAGAAAGAAATCATTGGCCAAAGAGATAAATGAAGAAGAATAAAGGGGATCCTGTAAAAGAGAATTATTGGAGTGCCATCGATAGGACCTGGGCTGTGGAGGGAACAAATCAAAATCAGCAACAACCCGGAGCATGATCAGAAATAACAATAGGTTCAATAGAGGAAGAAATATGGTTTTGAGTTAAAGATTTAGAAAGAAAGATATAATCTAATCTAGAAAGGGAGCCATGAGGTGCATCAGGATGACATAATCTCCATGCATCTACAAGGTGTGCCTGAGCTATGGTATTGAGAAACTAGTTATGGGATTTATGGGGAATAAAGTGAATTTGGGATTGGCGATCGATAAAAGGATTAATAATCTGATTGCAATCACCCCCAAAACAAAAAACATCAGCCCTAAATTGAGTAATTTATTTTGCAACATTAGGCGAAAATAAATAGTCCGGTTGGGTTGGGCCATATACTTCAAATACAGTTAAAGAAATATTATTAATGAGCAATTTAGCAAACAACCACCTACCCTCAGATTCAGCCCCCTGATGACATAAAATAATGACTGGTGACGGTGGGAACGGGACCTAAGAAGAAACAGAAGGTGCACCAGAAAAGAGTCCCAATTCCAATATGAGTAACAAAGTATCTCCTTTATTCTTTTTCTCCTGAAATGCTAAAATCCAGCCAACGCGGTTCGTTCCAAATAAGCTTGGAACTTCATCAGGAAATCAATCACATAAGACAAAACATAAGCACAACACTCAACCAATTATTACAAAACATCTATAAAAATGAAAACATTACATATAACTACTACTTATAATAACATATTAACAATTATCTAAAATCTGGGTTTCATGTACAAAATTCCTGTCCTATTGCATAGGCTGGCTCATAGAATAAGGTCAGATCCAAAACTCTAACCATCAGAAAATAACTGCAATTTTCATCAACACAAAAACAAAAAAACACAACAAACACAAAAGCCTCAGTGAAAACATTATTAAACATACACTATACACATATCTAAATATATACATCAAAAACTCCAAAAACAGGAAAAAAGAGACAAATAAAAACAACTGATTTCATACCAATATTTCAGTCCCACCCAAATTAGAAATCCATTTGGTCACAATTCTAAATGTCAACAGCATTGTCCTCACCTTTGAGCCTTATAAATCTATGTATTTATGTTAACAGTGTTAATCGATATTACAGCAGTATAATATTCCATAAGGATTTCCCCACATTGATTAATTGAATTGTGTATTAATATAGAGTTATTACCGGATGGGTTCATCAGCTCCCATATTTATTACCTATATAAAAAAAACTTTTGGGTATTTAATTCAGTTATACCCTACCAGCCACTTTCAATTATGTATATATTACCCAACCTCTAATAAAAAGCGAGTGCAACTCAAATCACGCCACCGATGCGGAGTTGTCAGGCAAAGTCTTCCTCAGGGTCTGATGCGATGACACAAGGGCCCACCTCTCGATACCTCCAACTCTGATTGTAAAGATTACACAGATTATTGAAGTGATCAAGCGGGGGGGGGAAAGGAATTAGGACGGGGACAGCTGGGGAGGAGATCTGAAAAGGAAAAGTTAACTACAAATAAAAGTACAATAACTCTACTTTGCCCATAAGCGTAATAAAGAAAATCAGATTCTGTTCTTAGGTCAAGAACTAACTTATGAGCATTAAGCAGGCAATGTTCTGACAATCAGGTGGTTTTTTGGATCTCCACTGAATCCACTGAATTGTAGGTTTTTCTCTAAAAACAGAAACTGTGTAATACTTGACTCCAGTTTCAACAGCTTATTGCCATCAAAGCGGCTGAATCCTGTTGAGGCTACTTCTATCAATAGGTTACTGTCACCTAAACAATTATAGTCTAATTACAGTTTTTTCCCACTGTACAGAGCATAGAAAATGTTTGCTTTACGTATTTTCAAGAATGTTATACCGTAAACATAATCACTAAACAGTAAAACATGAATCACGAGAAACTCTCTGGAATTGTGCAAATGAGCGTTCGAGCCAAAAGGTACACTGCGCACTGTTGTAATATTTTCGCGTTTTTAGCAAGATTCTACATCAAGATCCTACCTGTAGAATACAACCTACTCTACTCACTGAGTGCAGACTGAAGTGTGAGATGATGCAGGAGCTGGCAATCACGAAAGACGCCCGGCGGGATGCCCAAGGTTACACCGCTACAACAAGAGACTGCAGGGCCAAGCAGAAAACTGAGCTCCAGGACTTGCCTCCTCTTCTTCCAAATGACGCTGAATAGTGAGCACGGGAGACTGGGCGCGGTCGTGGTTATCAACGTGACCACGCCTGTGCCATTTCTCACGCATGCTGAGGAAAGATGAAGCATGATTAAGGGAACATACAGCGGGGGTTGCAGTTAAGGAACAGTCAAATATAGTCAGGAACCCCCACAGAACAGAACGCACAGAATGTTTGAGTCCACAGATAAAGATTTAAGAGGGCAAAGGTCTGCTCCTGTGGCTTTATCCTCTCGCACACCTCAACCACCAACGCCCTATAAGGGCTGACCCATGAGCTTTGCCACACAACGATTTGCAACACAAAGACAAGCACATGTGATTACAGAGTGGGGCGAGCCCTAGACCGGAAGCCGCCCTAGTCCTGACAGGAATTAACAGTGAGGCGAAGGGGATGGTGAAAACCGCTCACCAACTCGTAGTTTATATATTTAGATCATGTGGTAATCCCTTTGCAGCGCGACCCATCTCCACACTAGGAGAATAACATATCCCATGTATGCACATGTAATACTAATCTTAGAGAAATACATCATGAAGGACACTTCAATCAGAGCTTCAGACACCCTTTAGTGGAATTACAAAAGCTGCTTCCATTGGCAGGTCAAAAATTTCAAACATCAAAAACAGAAGAGATGCAACTCAATTCATGCAGTGAAAACGGAAAAGACCCCGCTCTGGCATGAAATTGGACAAACGATATGGGAGTAACTTCCCCCCTGTACAGACCTTCCCTGGAGGGTCCCCTCAATCTTCCCAAACCTTTCCCTAGGGTACTTAAGGGCTTACCTGGGTGTAGATCCCTAGACTCTTCGTGGGATAAGATTTAGAACTGAAACCACTGCACTTCTACCGTCTGGGCTCTTTGGATTTTGCTGGACTTTGTTTGGACCTGACTTCGTCTCCCTTCCAGCCTGCTGCATCTTCTGTACCTGTGCATCATACAGGAACCTTCCAAGACCTGTGAAGCATCAAGGACAAGTAAAGTAATCTCCCTTTGAGTGAAAGAGTAGCCCCCCTGCATTCTCAGGCACCGCAACTAAGGAGACTGGCCAGCAGATTGCAAGCTCCTCCGGACTCTGTGGGCTCTGCAACAGAGGTAGTGCTTTTCCTCAGCTGTCGAGGCCTGCTCTACCCCTCACCAAGTTTGAGCCCAGTAGCCTTGTGGTGGTTGCAATAACCGAACCCCTGGGTACAGCGTCCCCTTTGCAGTCGCAAAGGGTTGTTGACATCTTTGCAAGAAGATCTTTGGTCTCTGAGTAGCCCCAACCTCGAGCACCTCCAGGACCAGAATCTTCAGCCACACAGCATTGTGTTCATCATGGCCTGCATCTTTTGGTGAGCTGCTTGAGGTCCTCTTGCGACTCCTGTGCCTCTGGCCTGTGGGTTCATTTGAGGGTCACATTTGTTTCCCTTGGGCTCCCCTGATTGCTCAGGGCCTTCCCTGACTCCCCTGCTTGTGGTGAGTCTCCTGGACCTTGCTGGTCCCAACCGTGCACCTTCTTGACTTCCTGCGTGGCTGGCTTTTGCCAAGGCTTGTTGGTGCTCCCACCAGATATCGACCCCTCAACACTTGACTTCCTTCGTTTGACAGCTCGTATGTGGGCCCTGGTTGTCTTCAGCATTGCCAGGTCCCCACAGCTGCAGAGTCAAGGTCACTGTCATCCTTCCTGAAGCACCCGACATCGGAGAGCATCCATCTTCCAAGCCTCCTGGTCACTCTCGAGTGACATAGATTCTGTTCCCTCTGCTTTCAGGTACTCCTCTTCAAGAATCCACATTTGGATTCCTCTGGACACTTTCTCCTCTTCCAGCAGCGACCCTTTCCTGAAGTCGTTCATTGGGTTCGAGTGCGGTTTCCGATGCCTCTTCACACCTATGCACACTGCTTCCCTGGGATAGGTAGCTTGGGTACCAGAGAATCCACATGTGGGTCTGCTCACCAACCTTCTGTCTTCCACAGGGGTTCTTCAGGGTCCCCTGGGAATATTCCCTAATCTTTAAAATTACAACTGCGACTTGCACTTAGACTTGTACGGAGCATACAGTTGCGTTCACACACTGCACGCGTTCTCCATGGGGTCCCTATTTACTTACCTTGGGTGGTTCTTTGGATACCCAGCTATTCTACGTCCTTTAGACATTGTCCTGACTCAAGTCGTGGTTCTTATACCACTTTCTGAGTATATGGTTTGGTCCCCCCTGGGGCCCACTGTGTATTAGTGCTATTTAATGTGATTTTGTATCTTGAGTATTGTGTGCTTTGTATCTATCTCTGTGTAGGAGATACTGTGGTGTACTAGATAGTGGTATATAATAAATACATATTTTTATAAAACTATGTGCGGTTCATTTTAATGTAATCCACACTATAAGATTGCATTCTGGTAAAAACAAGTTGCTATACACTCCTTCAAAACTTAGCCTGAAGGCTGCTCTCCACAGCTACCACTTGGATAGCTTTCTAAGGTTGTCTGAGACCTCGTAAATCACCATAATCGTTGCCTAGACTGATACAAGGTACCCACTTACATTAGTGGACATCATATACCAGGCCAGCTTCTCCCATTGGTGTGCAACGGTTGGGATTCAAGCCTGCATTGTTTTACCAGACAAATATTTGTATTGATTAACTGAAACACCATCACCGTACTAGGCACATATAAATACTGTCTTAGAATAGTAAGTTATACTGAACTTAGGGTTGGGTAATTCATGGGTCTAGCACACCTTTTCTCCAACCTCAGAGAGTTTAGTTTGCACTAGGTTAGGTAGGTGCAACACCACACCACACTTAGTATATCTACTAAAGGAGATGCCAGTGGCTCTCTGACAACTGGATACAGTGAGCTTTTGTTCCAAGAACTGAAAGCACTATGCGCATCTAGAAAGCTGAAGACAGGGAGAAGTGGCAACACTCAACGTCTTGTAGAGGTGTTACTGTTGGATGACCTGAGGAAAGCCTCTGAGTCAGATGAACAGGACAGGGTGGGTGGGGCAGGGAATGAAGATAGGGCAGGAGGGGAACCACTCTTTGAACTAGAATCTAACCCTGACTAGGTGGAGCCTGATGTCTCCCACCTGGACAATTCAGACCTTCCGTAGGAGAACAAAAAGTGCGAGGAGGATGCCCCCTTTGATCCTCCAGGGAAGGCGCAGAGTAGACCAAGGAGGTCTAGGTCCTCTTCTGCAGAATCTAATACTTCTAAGCAGTCGGTAGGGACCTCCATTTCTAGTAAAGGATGGAAATCTTTGGATAGGAAGTACTAAATGCTTGAACTTGAGAAAGCTAGGCTTAGGCTCAGGAAAGAGCAGTTGGCCCTTGACAGAGAGTACCTAGAAGTCCAAAAGGCAAGGAAGAAATTGGGACTAGAGTCCCATGGTGGCAGCAACAGTGTCCCTAGAAGTAAGGAACATTCCTCTGACAATAGGAACCTGAGCAAGATTGTACCTCCCTACCATGTTGGGGATGACATCCAAAAATGGATAACTGCTTTAGAGAGAGCCTGTAAAGTGCAGAGGGTGCATCAAGAGCAGTGGGCAGCTAGTTTGTGGCTCTCCTTTGCTGACAAAGGTAAAGATAAGCTCCTCACTGTTAGAGAAGAGACTGCTGACAATTACTCAGATTTGAAGAGTGCTCAAATTGATGGGTTTGGCTTAAACACTGAACAATACAGGATTACATTCGGAGACACCCAGAAGGCACAGAGTCAGGATTGGCTAGACTTTGTCGAAAGTGCTATTAGGGCTCTGGAAGGTTGGTTGCTTGGAAGCAAAGTTCATGATTTTGAAGGATTGTACAATTTGATTATGAGGGAGCAGATCCTTAATAATTGCCAAAATCAGCTATTGCATCAATACCTGGTGGGCTCCGATTTAACTTCTCCCCAAGAATTGGGAAAGAAGACAGAGACGTGGGTCAGGACCAGTATGAAGCAGAAAAACCAGAAAAATAGTGGTGACCAGAGGAGCAAGATTCTTCAAAAACTCAAGATAAGGGTGGGGACAAGCATAAAGACAAAAAAGAGTCTTCGTCAGGGCCCCAAAAACCTGCATCTGGGGGGGAGTCACAAACCAACAAGGGAAAAGGCAAAAATAAACCTTGGTGTTACTTTTGTTAGGTAAAAACCCATTGGACAAAAGATGCTGATTCTCCAAAAGCCAAGGATACTATTCTTACCACCACTGCCCTTGTTATATGGCCATTAGGGTAATTGTCAACATTGCTATTTCAGCATGAGCTTTGCTGCCATGATTCTGCTTTTGCACACGTTACTACATGACTTTATTTTGCAAGACTCTGTTTGTGCCTTTCACATGAGAACTGTCTGCTTTTCGCGTTCTCTGCTGGAGTTTAGTCTGAACACGATGTGCAAGGTCGATAAACTTGTTCCTTGTTATTCTGTTCTGGTCAGTCCCTAGCACCTAGACAAAACATGCTAAACACAGCAGGAAACTCGTGCTTTGATAACTCGGGGATGCATGTTGTTCAACACACACTTGGAGAGAGTCCTTTCCAGGGAGAAGAGCTATGCTGTTCCTATGATGTATTGTAATGTATATGCTTTATTTAAATAACTTGTGTCATAAAAGCTTCTAGAAACTATTTTTTTAGAAAGGATAACAAAAGTCCAAATGGGCATAAAATACAGAGATTGATAGAAATGTGTGCACAACCAGTCCATAAAAGTGCACTATTGTACCCAATAGATAATACAGTTGTCGAACGCTATACAATAAGAACTATTTAAAAATACAATGGTAAAAACACAGGTGGTTATATTAAAATCAACAAATAAAAGTACAAACATAACAATCCTGCCTGATATGGGCGTCATAAAAGACACAATGTGGGATCCTCAATGCATGCCCGGTGAGAGACAAGTATAAGCCTTCTTTTGGGTAGCAGTAGTCTAATATAATGTACCAGTGCTTAGGATATGCTCTCAATGGAGGATTAACCACCCATTGGGCAATAAAAAAAATGTCTTTGCAACTTCTGGGCTGAAATGTAAAGCCACTCCTGGCAGGGCTTTTTGCCTGATTAGCCAGGCGCGGCTGAGGAACTTGGCCACACCACACACAAAGAGGGCTCTTGTGTCAGACCTAAGAATGCGCAAGGCAACCCGGTGGTCCACCGTGCGCAGCTGTCGGCAGATTCGTTTTTGCCATTTGGAACTTGGTGCTTTATACGCCAGACAGACAAACATAACATGAGCACCAAACTCCACCAGGCGTCTGCAGCAGGGCAATCTTCTGAAATCTGTTTGGTTGAGTGCCATTTTGCAATTAATACGCAGACAGGAAGTGTACCAAACCTAAAGTGAATGTATAGCATCCTGTCCCTCAGTACCTTCATTATATCTAAATAAGGCAGAGGGCTCTAATCTGCATGAGTAGATGGAATTCTTCTGTCAATCTGCCCACGTTGGGTTTGCTCATTTCCTGGCTATCCACCCAATCCCAATACAACCGTTTGAGCTCCTCTTTACTTGGTGGATCTTGCCTCTCCCAGTGTCCTTGTAAGCCCAGAGCTGCCAGTGTTTTCCTGATATTTGAAATCCAACTAATTCTGTGGCTAACATCTATGTGTATGACCTAAGTAAGTGCGTCGGCATAAGTAGCAAGTTTGGGGGTCCACCTTATACGAGCCCAAAAAAAGCATGGGCTCAGCTTTGCTATTTCCCTTATTGACAGCCTACCCATATCGAGCATTAAAGGTGTTAATGGGATGTTACAGGGAGCATCACCAGGTCCCTCAAGAACTTGTGTTCAGATCTACAGATATCATCGACATTATCAAACCCCCACTGCTCAGATCCATAAAGAGATGTGATAACTGCTTTAGCCCATTTCATTGAACAAAAGCACAACGTGGCCCAACTCAAGTTCCTTGTATTGGAAATTATCCAGAAGGTGGAAGGTAGAGACAATTGTAAATTTCTCCTACAGAGAGAAATGTCATGGATTTATCGATTACAGTCAATGAAGCCACATGGTCTTAATGACCGGACTGAATTTAGTTGCTATCTGTAATGCAGTTTGTTGGTTATCTATATACCTATTGTTGAATTCATAACAATATGTTCCCGTATTGATGCTACTATACTGTATGTTTACACATGCTCCTTGGTCATCCCTCCATATATCAACACATAGCAGCAGTCTAATCTTGATCCAGTTCACTACATTATGTGCATTTCCTGTTTGTATTTACAGTTTTATCCCCTCACATACTAGCATACAGTAACAAAGTAGTTTTGATCCAGTGCCTACATTTATTAGTGTATGCTTGAAACATTTTCAACAGTTCATAACATTACGTGCATTTTCTGTTTGTATATACTCTCTTCATTGTCCTTCTTTTACCTTTAGTCCAACAGACCACTCGTTAGTCCATCATCTATCTTTAGCATACATCACCATAGCCTATCACTTGCACGTTTATTCGTATATCAATAAGCAGTCGCCTTCCGGCGGTTTTCACCGGGGTGATACACTGATTGAAGACGGTCCCTTGGAGTTAATCGAACAGTTTCCACTAGCCTGAGTAAGTGAGGCGAGAACACCACGTTCGTTTGTTAACGGGAGTTTCGCTCCATTATTTCACTTCGTGATATTAATTGTTGTTTTTTACCGTTTTCACAGACCGACGTAATCATTGGTCTTTCAGGGTCCACGGCGTGAGTTTTAAAGGCGCTCCTTAACACGCAATACTGATAAGCACACCAGCTTGTTATATTTAAGTCCCCACACGGAATGCCGATATCACGCTACCACCGCACTCTGCATGGCAGCTTTTTCACTCGTGAGATCACCGCCTGTCTCGAGTAGATTGGCGTCACTTTGCACACTGCATGTCAGCATTTTTACTCATTAAATCACTGATTGACACGAGTACCTTGTCGCTATTTAGCCACATCCACTGCGCAATACCATCGTTGCTTTATCCACTGCTAGCATACATTGATATGCCACCACGTTTATCATGCAGCATGTTTGTTGCACATCAGCATAACCACGTAGCATGTTAGTAGCATAGTAGCATGCTCACTTAGGCACTTAACAGCTTCCAGTAACTAGACATAATATTTAGGGATGATACACCTATTTCTTACGTTACCCTAACAGACTACCCAATCTTCTTCATTCTTTGTAGATACCCCTTGACAAAGGGCTCTGCCCGAAATGCATAGGGAGTGGAACTCATTTACCTGCATATACCATGCCTTTTGAAGATCGCATCACCTTGATATGATGTTAATATCAAACAACTTTCTCATGGAATAAATTGACAAATCATTGTCATGAACTTTATTGGAGTCTAAATTTATTTTGGAACCCTAAGGTGTGCCTCCAACCAGGGATGCACTCTTGTCTATGCGTGCACACAACCTTATTGTACTTTACAGCGTCAACGGGCGGTGACGCCACCTGGGAGAGCACCCCACCTGTTTAAACCTTATGGACTTAAGTTAAATCAGAACAGTGTAGTGCACCTTCTACCTTGTGATTGATAACTGCTTTAGCGACATTGACTGTGAGGGACAGTGCAACTGGTCTACTTTGTGAGGAGCGATGTTCTTTGCCTGGTGCTCCGCCCACGTGTTTATGACCCAAGAGCCCCTTAGCTAGGTGGGGCCTCCATGACATTTTGTCGGAGAGTCGGACACCGAGATAGTCAAATGTACTGACTCTCTCCCGATTTGCCCCGCCCAGCACAAGATTGCTCCTAAACGATTTGTGAGGGTTGAATGTCATAAACTTGATTTTTGATGTGTTGATAATCAATCCCCGGGAGTCACAGAAGGATTGTAATCTATTAAGCAATCTTTGTAACCCTGCTGGGGTCTTAAGCACCAGCAGGGCATCATCAGCGAACAGGAGGGTTGGTACCTTGACGCCCACCAGAAAAAGCTAACCACCCCGTTCATATATAAGGAGAACAAGATGGGAGCCATTACACACCCCTGACGGATTCCCCTATTAACAGGGATGGCCCTCATGGAGCTGGACCAGCAGGTTAAGGATACAAGGAGGAATGCCCATGTCACCAAGTATTTGCCACAACTTATTCCTGGGTACCAGATCGAAGGCAGTCTTTAAATTGATAAATGCAAGATGAAGACTGCCCTTGCGGATCACCACAGGAGCAGCCTTAAAACCTGGTCGATTGTTCCAGTGCTGGCCCTGAAACCCACCCGATATTGGGAGACGACAGCTTTGTCTTCTTCCATGATTGGATCCTCTCTCACAGAACTCTACCAAAGACGTTCTGCATTGCATCTATCAGACTAATTGCTCTGTAGCTTGAGGGGTCTTCTTTAGCGCCCTTTTTGTAGATTAGGACCACCTCGGCAACCTTCCAAGATACCGGGACTGGGCAGCCACTGGCTATTGCATTTGCGAGGAAGAGAATGTAACGCGCCCAGTTTGTGGTGTCTGCGAGAAATAAATCTCCGGGCAAACCATCCGATCCAGCTGCTTTATCAGGAACTTTTTTTGTAATCCAGCCTCAATCTCTGCCATAACAAAGGGCTCACTGTCATTATCAACATGAGAGGGATCCATGGGTCACATGGCTCCTAAGGTGGCATAGCCTCAGGTGCAGAATAAAGCTTCCCAAAATGGTCATGCCAATCGTGGCTTGAAATATGGTTGGGGAGTGAGCAAGCATCGTTCTTATTGCCCCGGGAGACTAATGTCCAAAATAGGTTGGAATACTTAGCTAAACATGCTTCCTTCAATTCCTGCCAATGTGATTCATCCCAATTAATATTTGCTTGATACAAAGCTGTTCCATAGTTCTTCCTAGCGACTTTGATCAGGGAACAGTTCTTGTCTCTTATTGCTGTGGCTAAAAGCTGTCGTTTGCGTCAACAGTCTTCTGCGTACCACGAATACTGCCCTTTGGAAGACACACTGGGCTTACTACTCTTAGCGGGGGCTAGGAAATATGCGCTCAATTGTTCTACTGTGTGAGAATGAATAACAGGAACATCTGCCAGCTGCCGTGGAATGGATGCTGCAGCCTGTAGCTCTGCTGTACTCAAGGCCAGGACTTTCCGGATACCATCAATTTAAGATTTGTGCAGTGCGACCTTACACCATTTGCGGAATCTTTTGCAGTTAGAGGGAACAATCTCTCTAGTTGTAGCTACATTTAGAGTGCTATCAAGATGGATCGGTACAGCCCACGGAGACTTCTTGTTGGCGCAAAGAAGGTTATGGTCACTGTCAGTAGTAGTGTCCACATTCATATCTATCAAGTCTCCCCAGAGCCTTATGTCTATAAATATGTAATCAATGTGTGACGGGCAGCTAGCTCTATTATAGGTGTTTGCTCTCTGACTATCCGATGGGATACTTCCGTTTGCTGTCCTCAAGCCAAACTCTGTGGTTAGTGCATTAAGTTGGAGTGCTAACTGCGCACATCTTTTGGCAGGGGGCACATTTAGTAGGGGTACAGCCCATTTATTGTCATCGTCCTCAACCCCCGGCAAATCCTCTGTGTCCAAAGGTTCAAAGGTGCAATTGAAGACTCCTGCTACCACAACTCTAGAGTGGGGCAAGCAGCTAGCTAAGATTTCTCCCAAGGCTGTAACAGTAGGTGAAAGTCTGCCTCCTTTGGTCCCTCTAATATAGACATTAAACAAGTCGAGGGTACACCCCCCAGGTCCCCTGCTAGTGAGTTTCAAAATGTCCAGGCTCGAACTTGGCTGTAAAATAATCCGAAGGCCAGAGCAATATTCACCCTAATGATCAAACTCCCTGATGGGGGTCCTTTCCCCATGGTAGTTGCTGACGAGTAAAAACACGCATAGCCTGATTTATACAGAGGGACCAGACTCCAGGTCTCTTGAAAACTGCCCTCAGTTAGTTCATTCCAGAGGGGGGTTGAACATTTGCTGCTTAGCCCTGCCACATTCCAGGATAATATCTTCAACTGATAATCTGAAGCTGAGCCAGGTGTGATGTTTCTGCTTGGGGTTTAATGGCTGGACTGAGCTAAGGCATAAGACGAAAACTGAGGATCTAAGGGTATCGGATGCTCCTCGACCTGGGCCCTCTGAGTAACAGTAGGGAAACTACTTTGACCCATCTCTCCCTGAGGTCTCTCTACCAATAGCTTGAAATCAATGCATGGGACCGGGGTGTTATGGGAGCTAGGCTTAATATTTGGAAATATGGTATATGATTCAAGGTGCTATTGGAGCTTAGACTGTAGTCAATTGATAGCCTCCAATGTGGTTCCTCCGCCTGTTCCTATGATGTAAAACTTCCATCTAGGCAGTAAAGTATGGGGTCTGCTCACAAAACCCAGAGTAAAACTCAATCTTACCAAGGTGAGGGTGGTTAGGCCTTATAGTCCTTTTTCCACTGTCTATATATGGTGACATCCCCTTTATGTTCTATGTAATTGTAGCAATGCTAATTGTTCTGAGTTTATGCATTTTGCTGCTGGTAGGTGCTCGTGTACTGCATTATAGAGTATCATAGTTAAAATAAACATTTTGAAATGTACAGTGACTTTGACAATCCTTATTGTGGACAAGTACGAGTAAGTGAGCGAAAGGGTGTCTCTTGCTATTGCGATTCCCGGGAGAGCTTGGAGTGTTGTGCTCTGGGTTGTCTAATCATTTATAGCTTTGTTATTATGTAGGAGAACGAATGAGAAACTATAGCTAGTCGGTTTTGGGATTTTGGGTACTAAGGTGGTAGGAAGGTACAACCTCTATGCACTGAGGTCCTGTTTTCCTGCGCATAATTTTGTGTATGTGCAGAATCCCCGCAACATTGCGCTGCCAATGTTTGGTCTGGTTCTTATCTGCGAGATGCCTGAGTAGTGCTTGTGCTTGTCCACAAACCCTCACTTCTGTTTTGGGAGACAGTTGTGACAGGGTTGCCTTCTATATTGTGATATTTTATACGTTTTTAAAGCTTGAATTTTAAAAGGCCTTTCTCTTACTTATTACCCCGTTATTGCACTGCCACGCATAGGCTATTGTTCTCTATTAATTATGGCGGTTGTTATTGCGCCGCCTATCTGGGCAGCAGTAACAGCTTACCTGGCTCATCAGGGGGTCCCTAATGCTGGTGTTGCACTCATTTTTGTTGTGGAAGCGGATGCAGCTTACCACTTCGAGGTGTTTTATTCTTGGGTCACCTTTCCGGTAGTCAATGGAACAGATAATTTATTTCACGAACATACTGCCACGTCCCTTCCTCCGAATTAGCGTCCTTATAGGTCTCTTGAAGTTCTGATAACGGCTTGACAAAATCCAATATGGTTTAAAGGCGCCCTTCCTCACCCAATGACAACGGTCCGTTTAAGCCCATTATCGATAGATGGAGCCACATGGCCCGTTTTGGCTGGGGACACCCCGCACCCAAATTATCTCACTGCTACAGTCACGGAGCTCCGAGTATTACATACTTCATTAATACATATACATAGAGCTGTTATTCAGTTCATGTCGCGCAACTTCCAGGTGGGACCACCTGGCACTGTAGCGCAACCACCTGCACCTGGTGGTGTAATCCTCAGTCCATTAATGTTTAATTCTGTGATGGGCAAGCGTCCTCAAAATAAGGATGAACTCCCTTATTGGCTTGCCGAGATGTTTGGACAACTCAAAGCTGTTTTTCCAAATACCACACCTGTGGAGAAACAGAAGATTTTGACCATGAGTCTGCCTAAAGGCCTAGTTCCTGAATTAGCTGATTTTAACACTTGGGGTAGAGTGTTTACAGTGGTGTATTCGATATGTTTCAGCACCCCCTCAATGACCGTTCAATCCCCCATGATTAAACGTGTTCAGGATGAACATGGGGCGGAGGCGGCCCTGGAGTTGGGGATGAGACTGGTGGGAGTGTTCGATATTGTTTGCGATAAGATCCTTGCTAATGATAAGGGTGATGCTGTAAGCTTACAAGTGGCACCACGCTTGGAGGCTGTTGCTGATGCAGACAAACAGCGCGAATTACCAAAGATTATTGCTAAAGCCTATATAGCCTTAGGGCGCAATAGTCTGGGAATTAAGGGCCAGATTCACAGAACGAACTTAAGACAAAGTCCTAAACTTACTACCATTTTGGTATTCACAGAAGGCACTCACACTCCACACTCTCTCTCGTTCATGCACAGTCACAACCTCATATATCTGGACACGTTAACATTTTTATTGTTGTTATATCAGCTGTCCAATGTATAGCCACTCTAATCAGTGGGATTTTAAAAGGACTTTGGTCAACGTGTTTCAGTGGAAGGTAACAACCATAGAAACCACCTTCATCAGGACCCGCCAGATTTACCAATCTATTTACCAATCTACGTTCTCTCTACCCTGGTTTATATCTGAAAAGAAGCATGTAAAAAGACCTTTATTATAGACTAGCAGCCCGTCCTGACCTTGTCCGAGTGCAACAGGCTTCCCCGACCCCCGCCCGCCCCGACATTGTGCAGCAGCCCGGGCCCCCGCTCGGCCTGTCCACCGCCTGCCCCGACCCCCGCCTGCCCCGGGTGCAACAGGCCTCCCCGACCCCCGCCCGCCCCGACATTGTGCAGCAGCCCGTGCCCCCGCCCGGCCTGTCCCCCGCCTGCCCCGACATGGGTCCCTTTACCTGAGCCGCCGCTCCTCCCGCCTGTCCGCTGCTCCTCATGTCACCGCTCCTCCCCCGCGCCATGTCAGCCGCTCCTCGTCGCACTCCTGGACGCCGCTCCTCCCCGCGCTCCTGACGTGAGCACGCACGTCGCGGCCGGCGCTACTTCGGAGGGACTACTTTTTTTTACTTACAATTTTTTAAATAACGTTTATTTATTTATTTATATAGCCTATAACCATCTACACACCCTGACGATTCCAACGGTGTATCGGGTGTGTGGATTGGCACTGTGGTTCCCGAGTTTACCCGCCTCAAAGGCTGAAACTTCTTTCTTTATTATGGTAGTATAGATATGCCCATTACGCATCTTCAAAAGACATTGTTTGGACCGAAAGAATATATACATCACTCATACCAACAACACACCCTTAAGTGCTACCTAATACTCAAACACAGAAGTGATTCCTATCTATTGTGTAACTAAGTCATACATCTCTATAGCTCCAATTTGCCTTCAAGGCAAATAGTTAATTTTATGCATTCCCTTAAATTGTCTATCCGGGTGTTATTTCTATAGCCATCATCCTACCAATATCTCTGTACAATTCACTCAAAATGTACATCCTCTTTGATCTTCAAGGACATGTATATATTGGAACTTACTCATGACTAGACTTTCCTTTTGTTGATCGCTTCCCTGTTGGACCTTGCTAGAAAAACTTCCAATTCTAGTGGTCAATCGACCACACATGTGTCACCTATAGGATGGATAAGATAAAATTCATATACCCATTTTCCGACTAGCCCAGGTTTAACCTACAAATCCCATGCTTACATCTGTATGACCTGCAATATTCTGTAGGCGAGATGGAGAAACATCCACTTTATTTAGATAGGGAGAACCCTATTCTTCATAGATATGTGCTGCGGGGAAAGGACGACAACTGTTCTTTCACTCGTTTATCATAAATGGAATATGTATCACTATCTAATGAACAAAAGCTTGTTACCTTTGAATAAGTCGTATTGGGGCTAACAACGTCTTCCATCCTGTCCTATGTTTTTACTTAAAAAATTCTATTCACTAGTTCCCACAGTCCCTTCGGATAAGGTCGTCACCTACACAGGGGGAAAAGCAATAGCTCGGTGTACTACATATTCCTCTTTAAACTCGAGTTCACAGTCGAGTTCACAGTCATTTCACTATCATGTTATTATACTAATAGATAGCTTCAAATCTGCGGTGTACGCTTTTTATTCAGTGTGGAATCCTTCAAGTGTACGATTTTCTGCCAGGCGGAATTTTTACTAAAAGAGTATAAAGATGCGACGTATTTTCCCAGCTCCTTGAACTGCGTTCCTTATACTTCACATAATTGCCTCCATGACCTTCTTCCTGCTATGTACCTGATAATTCTACAAAGTAACGAGTACAAGAGTTCACATTTCTTACTCAGCGCTCACTTACACCACGCATAACTAAAATATCTACTTCTCTCTCGTGAAAAGGATTATGAAGTCTAACGCGCTGGTTTCCTAGTCCTTAACAGAGCTCACATGTACTTACCGATTTCGTCCTATCTGCATGTCGTCTCCGTCCTACATCTCGCGCAGTCCCCATCAAGTTTTACCGTTTTACGGACGATCTATTTATACCTCATCCTCCGTGCACTTCCTTCCGCCAAAATGGGTCAAGTTGCAACACCTGTCGATGGCTGCAGAAACCAACTATGGACTATTCAAATATGCGGAAGTACTAGCAAGCAAGGCGCGTCTTCACGTTTATTGAGAACAGGTACCGACTCGACCTCACTAAGCTACTTAGCCCAGCGGACGCTAAGCGCCATCTTAGAATGGTAAAATCTTGCCCATAAATGCATGGCTCACATCCTTCTGTTGACATGTGTTACATTTATGAAGCCATTTATACCCGATATCACGAGGCTATGTTTCCAGCATTTTTCAGGCGGATATTGAGCGCCATCTTGGAATGGTGGTATTAACAACGAGTAGATGGCCTACATCTTATATGCACCTACTTGACAAGTTTCTTTTTATTCTCCATATATGAATTCTTATAACTCCATTATTGGATATTTGTAGATAACATAAGAAATCTATGATTAGAAGGCCGTATAGATATTTTCCAGGCATGAATAAAACCTGAGTACATACTCACTAGTATAAACTATTTATACAAGGACTACCACTCCATAAGTAGTTATCTGGTAAGAGGCAGCTGCTCTCGAAAAGTAAGGCATACCTTAATAGGATTATAGCCATAATGTTACCAAGAAAAGACCCCTTTGTCACTCAAAAAAAAGGGCCAATTTTGAAATCTCTGTGTGGACAGCCGCCCACACCACTACTATAATCGTATTCCTGCTCTCTTTTTCATTTTTGCAGCTATAGGTCCAATCCTACCAGGTCTTAGTAATATTCCATTGGATTTCCTCATTTAAACCGTTTTTTACAGTGTCCGTAGCGAAAATCCAAAAACATTCTCTTCTTTTGCGTACAATATCCATTGGGGTCCCTGACTGTCCTTTTACTTTTTCCAGAATACACCATTTGACATCATTTTCCAAATGTTGTTTAGCTAGACAGTGTTGTACTAGAGGGGCATCCAACCTGCGTCTGCACATAGCAGATTTGTGTTCACTATACCGTACCCTAAAATCACGTGATGTTTCCCCAACATAGGACCGATCACATGGGCAGGTTGTACTATAAACAATATTTTGACTCCTGCAGTTCGTTAAGTCTCGCAACTGGAATCTCCTCCCGTGATACTCCACACAGTCTGTTACCATGACAAAGTTGTTTTTTATCTTGAAATTAAATGGTGAATGAATGACAACACAAACTACCTGTTCTTTCTGAGTCCGTGATGTTCCCTCTAGTAGAGCGTCACGATTATAGTATTTCGCCCTCTTATATCCATGGCGAACCAGCCTCCTTGAATAACCTCTAGCCAGCAATCTTAGTTTTAAGGCATCCCCATGTTTATGGAATTCACTCATGTTGGTACAGTTCCTCCTAATACAAAGGAACTCCCCAAAGGGAATAGAGTCTTTTTGAATGGCCGGATGGTAGCTTTGGTACTGTAGAATTGCATTTTTAGCAGTTGGCTTACGGAATAAGCTGACTTCTAAAACAGAATTGGATCCTTAGATTAGAATGTCTAGAAACTCCACACATTGGGGGCTACTCCTGGCGGTAAATTTCAGATTTTGATCGCGTTTAGCCATGCCACATATTCGTCAAGGGAGTCACTGGCACCTTTCCAAATGAAGAAAATGTCATCAATGAAACGCCTCCACGTAATGACCTGGCAAAAAATGGAGCCGCCTCATTGAAGACATTTTTCCTCTCCCATTCTCTCATATATATATTCGCGACACTAGGAGCACAGGAAGCCCCCATGCTGGTACCCTTAATTTGCTGGTGCAGAGATCCATTGAATTAAAAAAACCACAACCACAGCCACAATATCCTATCAGACGAGAGGCTAAGGCTCCCGTTTGTGACATTATAACTCAGCTGGAGTATCAAGGAGTGATTGAATCCTGCCTATCACCAATGGATAATCCTCTTTTTCTGGTATCTAAACCTGATGGTTCATATCGCATTGTATTGGATTATCGAAATTTGAATAGTCATTGTCATACATTTGCGGTACAGAACATACATTGCTTCCCGCTAGTGAACAGCCTTATTCGTAAGAAAAACAAAACTACACTGGATATTTCCAATGGTTTCTATAGTCATAAATTGGCTCCTGAGAGCAGTGACTCGACAGCATTTACCACCGTTGGGTATCAGAAAGACTTTAGGTGTTATCCTACGGGCTATAAGAATAGTCCTGGGGCTTTCGCTGCACAGCATAGACCCTGATGCGATCTCGTACATTGATGATATTAATCTGATGGACGATGAACTGATACCATATCTTGTCCAAGTCGACCGCATTATTGTGTCCTTTACCGACTATGGATACAAATTCAATTTTGCAGAATCACATATCGCACATTTTGCTGTGTTTTTTTAGCTGCAAGGCCCCAACTTTCTGGAGAAGTGTGCACAATTGCAACTTCCATCCACTCTGAAGAACTTCAGTCTTTGCTGGGATTTTTGAATTTCAGCAGGACTTACATCCCTAATTATGCCCAGGGTATCAAACTGCTTTATGCGTTAATGCACCCAACATATTGCTCTGCCAGCTGGCTTCCAGAACATACCTCTATACTACTATCTTTGCAATCAGATGTGCTTGCTACTAACTACTTGCTGACACGTGACAATACCACAAACCTGGGGATACGTATAGTACCGGGGACAGTGGGTTTCACTTACTTGACGTTCCATGAAAGGGACACCGTACCTATTGCATAAAAATCACATTTGTATACTGCGGTTGAAATGCGATTTTTGAATCTTGAGAATTTTTTGACTGCGGTACATATGGCGATTCTGAAAGAATGCTCACTGGTGAAGGGAAAACGCATTCTTATGGTCACGCCGCTCCCTGCTTTAGAAGCAGTGACTAAGGCAAGTGTGCCAAACTCTGAGGCATTACATCCCCATTGGATACAATGGGCTCATTCTTTGACATCTGCTGATGTCACGCTTATCTTTGATCCTGCTCTTCAGACCCAGGAGTTTTTACAGTATGAACATGTTCCTCTTCCTCCATTGTTGTTGCTTCCTTTAGATGAGTACAAATGTATCATTTATACCGACCGCTCGGCCCAACTCGCCGTCGGTTCCAAACACGCTTATTCAGCGGCTTGTGCTATTGTGGCTGGTTCAATTGTCAATGGAGAATTTAAATCTTCCATAGTGCATACACGGGTACTTGGGGACTGTACAGTACAATTGGAGGAGCTGTGTGCTCTTGTTCTTGCCCTCGAGTTTTCTGATCCTAATGTGAATACTCTTATTGTATGCGATTCCTACTACTGTGTTCAGTCTTTTAATGACAACTTATTCTTCTGGTCACAAAATGGCTATCGAGACTCTAACGGCAGTGCAATAAAGCATAAAATGCTTTGGGTTCGAGTGGCGGAACTTAAAAAATGTCTACCACTCACACTGGTTATACATACTCTTGGCCATCAGCGTGTGGGAGCACATGCTGTTGGTAATTCTTTGGCTGATGAAGCGTCCAAATCTGCAGTAGCCCCGAGTTCTGTAGCAGCAGTTACAAGGTCCATGACTAAGATAGATAATGAAATTTTGGCAGCAATTGCTACTACGAAGGATGGAACTGCTTAGCCGTAGGGTTTCCCTTCGAAGTATTCTTATCATTTATCTTCCCAACAAGGACCTCACACGAAGACATGGATTCTGTACATGCCGAGGTGTCTCTGACAGTCTCTATATTATAGCAATGTTACTAGTGACGTGGTTTATATAAACAGACCTGTAATTATGTACTTTTGTGTGACATTTGTCAGCAAATCAAACCGTCTACGGTCTCATGCCCACCACATACACAGCTATGTATTTCCAATCAGCCATTTGGCTGTGTGATCTTGATCTCTGCGGTCCGTTCTCTTCTGATACTGCATATAAATGCATTTTTGTTGCGGCTGACTCATGCACTAGATTCCTTTGGTTTTGGCCACAACGCAGTACTGAAGCTTGAAATTTCATTAGATATTTGCGTGTCTTTATCGGCATCTTTGCCGTGGCACCTTACATTCTGACCAACGTCCAGCATTCGCCTCTAAGGCGTACAAGTACGCATTGCTGTCAATGGGGCTGCTGGTGCAATCTTTGTCTCCATACAGGCCTGAGGGCAATTCGATAATGGAGTGAATGAACAGTGACTTAAAGCAATCTTTGACAGCTAGCGTCTTAGGTACTGGCAGGAACTGGCTGGCCCATTTGTATGGAGTTCAACGTGCACTAAATAATCTCCCGAGAAGATCTCTGGGTGGGCGGACCCCATAGGAAATGCTCTTTGGCATTAAAATGTTTGTGCCAGACCTTGATGGTCTAGATGTTGTGGCAGCTGCTGCTACCTTTGACATAGATACTCATTCTTTTATGTTACAGGACCTACAAAAAACCTGTGATGGTTACACAACTGAATATTTACCCTCTTCCATTGATGCAGCACTGCTGATTCAGGTTGCCGGCTGTCTTCCTAAGATTGGAGATCAGGTACAGGAGAAGCTGGAGAACAAGAAAGAATTTAACATGTTAAATCCATAACGCCAAATGATGTGTAAATTTCATATAATTTAAACACAAATTATTAAACGAAACCTGTGAAGATTACAAATCGTTCCAGTCTCACATTGCAATTATTTACGGCATTGGTTAGTTCATCTTTTTGACTCCCAAATATCCTAAACATTATTATTTTTAGACTTTATGTCGTGAGTTTCAAGTTGGTTTGGCATGAAAAAAGTATAAAAAACATTTTTTGCCAAAATAAGCCTCCAGTGGCAGTTATAAACACATATTTGTCCTCCACACTTAATTTTCCATGTATTTTACCGTTTCTCACCATTCCTCTAGTGGAACTTGATTCCTGGTTAAGTAGGAGTGTTCAAGCCAATTATACATTACTTTTGGGTCATTTTCATTGTGCACTTTGAAAAAACAGTTAAGGCTAGAAATTGCAAATAATAATTAAAAAAACAGCAACAATGGTGAAAATTAAATAAATAGTGAAAATTAGTGAAGATTAAAATTTCCTGTGATTAACTAAAATGTCACCGTATATACGAGAGGTTAAAGACTGTTCATATACTTGACTTCAGTTTTCCTCACATCAGTCTATTTACGAATGCGTGTCTAGTTCTTCGCGTTGATTAAGTCCATGCGGTGTTAGAGAACGTAAATTCAGAATGTACATTGATTCTTTTTGTCTAAGTTTTCTTTCTCTGTCACCGCCTCTTTCCTGCTTTTTAACAGTATCAATGCCATAAAAGGTAAGTGTTTTCCAATTACTGTCATGGCTCGTTCCCATATGTTTTGCAACTGCGTTGCTCCTATCTTTATGCATTGTTGCGCTTACGTGTTCAAGTATACGTTTTTTCAGTTCACATATGGTACTGTCCACGTATTTAAGTTGACATGGGCACTCGATTACATAAACAACGTACTGACTCTTGCATGTAATTAACTCCTGTATGTTCCAAATTTTTCCATCAGCCATTATTATTTCTTGAGGGTTTCTTGCGATTTGGCACACTTTACAATTATAACATTTCTTGAACCCTTTACTTTGTAGCCAAGATTTCTTTTTTTTCTTTCTGAAAATGACTGTGTGTTAACCGATCTTTCAGATTGGTTGCTCATTGATATGTTATACTTGGTGCGTTACCCATGATCTTTCCAACAGTGGTAACCAATTGCAAAATTTTCCAGTTTCTTTTTTGTATTTGGCTGATTTGTTTCGATGCTTTTGAAAAAGTTGTTATGAATCTTATTGGTTCTGCTTCACCAATTTTGCTTGTATTTTCTGGAATTGTTTGTAATAGGTCTTTTCTGTTTTATTCATTTGCTCTTTCCGATCAATTTTTGATTTGAGATTTTGGGTATCCTCTTTTTTTCAAATCTTTTGGATGTTGATACACTCTGTTTGAGCCATTCCATTTTCTCTGAGCAAATTCTTCGGACTCTTAAAAACTTGCCATATGGAATATTTTGGAATACACATTGTTGATGGAAACTGCTTGTGTGCCAAGTTGCATTTGTTGCTGTCAATTTTCTGTGTAAGGTTGTTTGAATTTCATTTGCTGCAATGTAAATTTCTGTATCAAGAAAAGTAACTCTTGTTTCACTCAATTCATATGCGAATTTGAAGTTTGTAGGTGTCTTATTCAAAATTGCTAAATATTCCTTGAACTCCTGCTCTGAGCCATCCCAGATGATAAGGAGGTCATCGATAAAACGTAACCATGGGATTATTTTATTAAAAAATGTGTCATTATCAGATTGCCATGCCCATCTTTGCTCCCACAGCCCATTGCAAGACAGGCGAAACTTGGGCTGAAGGAAAAGCCCATCGCAGTGCCTTTTGTTTGATTAAATATGTCCTCTCCGAAGTAGAATATATTTTGTGTCAGGCACATTCTTATCATCTCTTCCAACATGACGTTATGTTGAGTATAATGGATGTTCCTTTCCTTCAAGAAAAATGTACAGGCTGAGATTCCAATTCTTGACCTATATTTGTGTATAACGATACAACGTCCAGCGTTATCAATTTGTATGATGGAGGCCATGGGATACCATTCAAATGTCTCAACATGGCCGTTGTGTCCCTGATGTAAGAACCTAATTTTGAAACAAATGGTAACAAAAAATAATCAATGTAATTGGCCATTGGTTCAAATAAGGATCCATTAGCTGATACAATTAGACGCCCTGGTGGTCTAGTTCGATTCTTATGTATTTTTGTGAGAAAGTACATTGTTTTTGTCACAGGATGTTCCACTGTTGGATATATCCATTTATCATGATCAATTACCCCTGGTCCAAACAGGTTTTTAGTTTTTTGTCCAGATTGATCTTCATTTTTAATGTAGGATTAAGTTGTAATTTCTCGTAATAAACTGTATCATTCAGTTGTTCAAATGCTACGTTTATGCAGTTCTGTGTGTCCCAAATAATGATGTTTGCACCCTTATCAGGTGTACATACAGGGGGGTTTGACCCAAACATAGTCACTGGGACCTGGGTTGTATAAGTACTGAGAGGAAGGGGTCCCAGCGTAGGTGTGAATAATAATTATACAATTTGAAAAAAGTCTATAGAAACAATGAATGCAACCACATTGTTTTAATCACAATGGGAGTAGGTATATTAAATATAGTATCACTTGATTACATATTATAATCGGTTGTACAGTGCCCCAAGGAAAGGAGGAAGTGATTGGGTGAGGATAGTGTGATAAAGGGATAGTGACGGTAAAATCAACCAAGTATCAGAGCTGCATTGGTAAGTGAATTTCTATACACAAAACAAAAGACCATAGGTTCAATACATAAATCACCACATGTCATACTTCACAAAATACATTAAATGTCAGAATTCTGGCGTGAAGTTGACGACTAAGAAGCTATTGTCGACGTTTCGACCCTCTGTAATTTGCAGGAATTAGTGATGTGAACAAGGGTATCTTACTACTCAAAACACGTTTGACTTTGAGGAGAAGCGCGGCAGGAGCGCTGTGCTTGCAATCACCTGAGGCATATGTGTGCTCACCCCTGCATGTGTGATGGCTTCATTTGGGGCAACCTCTTTTCTAGGATATAATGCGGCTGGTCCAGCCGCGAAGCCGTCCCGCCGCCAGAAGAGGCGGATCCACGAGTCCCGCAAACGCGAGCTCGAGATGGAATGCGGGGGACCGGAGCCTCAGGTATATATTGGATGTACCACAGTGAGCCTGGACTGCGCTTTTATCTATTTTAGATTAATGTTTGAACTGTGCTTGGTACACTAAATGACTGTGCAAATACCCACTTGGGTCTGACTGGGACTACGAGCTTGGCTTATACTTATGGACTACATTATCCACAAATCCTTGGTGCAAACCATGTGACGCCTATGGGGGCGGAGCTTGTTTATCAATAAAATGGTATCCCAAAAATGAGTTGCTGCTGCCTTGCACCAACGAATAACTGCCAGTGAACAAGGGTATCTTACTACTTGAAACGCGTTTGGCTTTGAGGAGAAGCGAGGCAGGAGCGCTGTGCTTGCAACCACCTGAGGCATATGTGTACTCACCCCTGCATGTGTGATGACTTCATTTGGGGCAACCTCTTTTCTTGGATATAATGTGGCTGGTCAAGCCGCGAAGCCGTCCCGCCGCCAGCCAGAAGAGGCGGATCCATGAGTCCCGCAAACGCGAGCTCGAGATAGAATGCGGGGGACCGGAGCCTCAGGTATATATTGGATGTACCACAGTGAGCCTGGACTGCGCTTTTATCTATTTTAGATTAATGTTTGAACTGTGCTTGGTACACTAAAGGACTGTGCAAATACCCACTTGGGTCTGACTGGGACTACGAGCTTGGATAATACTTATGGACTACATTAACCACAAAGCCTTGGTGCAGACCATGTGACACCTATGGGGGCGGAGCTTGTTTATCAATAAAATGGTATCCTAAAAATGAGCTGCTGATGCCTTGCACGAATGAATGCTTGCCAGTGAACAAGGGTATCTTACTATTCGAAACGCGCTTGGCTTTGAGGAGAAGCGGGCAGGAGCGCTGTGCTTGCAACCACCTGAGGCATATGTGTGCTCACCCCTGCATGAGTGATGACTTCATTTGGGGCAACCTCTTTTCTTGGATATAATGATGGTCCAGCCGTGAAGCCGTCCCGCCGCCAGAAGAGGCGGATCCACGAGTCCCGCAAACGCGAGCTCGAGATGGAATGCGGGGAACCGGAGCCTCAGGTATATATTGGATGTACCACAGTGAGACTGGACTGCGCTTTTATCTATTTTAGATTAATGTTTGAACTGTGCTTGGTACTCTAAAGGACTGTGTAAATACCCACTTGGGTCTGACTGGGACTACGAGCTTGGCTTATACTTATGGACTACATTATCCACAAAGCCTTGCTGCAAACCATGTGATGCCTATGGGGCGGAGCTTGTTTATCAATAAAATGGTGTCCCAAAAAGGAGTTGCTGCTGCCTTGCACGAACGAATGCCTGCCAGTGAACAAGGGTATCTTACTAATCGAAACGCGTTTGGATTTGAGGAGAAGCGCGGCAGGATCGCTGTGCTTGCAACCACCTGAGGCATATGTGTGCTCACCCCTGCATGTGTGATGGTTTCATTTGGGGCAACCTCTTTTCTTCAATATAATTTGGCTGGTCAAGCCGCGAAGCCATCCCGCCGCCAGAAGAGGCGGATCCATGAGTCCCGCAAACGCGAGCTCGAGATAGAATGCGGGGGACCGGAGCCTCAGGTATATATTGGATGTATCACAGTGAGCCTGGACTGTGCTTTTAACTATTTTAGATTAATGTTTGAACTGTGCTTGGTACACTAAAGGACTGTGCAAATACCCACTTGGGTCTGACTGGGACTACGAGCTTGGATAATACTTATGGACTACATTAACCACAAAGCCTTGGTGCAGACCATGTGACACCTATGGGGGCGGAGCTTGTTTATCAATAAAATGGTATCCTAAAAATGAGCTGCTGATGCCTTGCACGAATGAATGCTTGCCAGTGAACAAGGGTATCATACTATTCGAAACGCGCTTGGCTTTGAGGAGAAGCGGGGCAGGAGGGCTGTGCTTGCAACCACCTGAGGCATATGTGTGCTCACCCCTGCATGAGTGATGACTTCATTTGGGGCAACCTCTTTTCTTGGATATAATGATGGTCCAGCCGCGAAGCCGTCCCGCCGCCAGAAGAGGCGGATGCACGAGTCCCGCAAACGCGAGCTCGAGATAGAATGCGGGGGACCGGAGCCTCAGGTATATATTGGATGTACCACAGTGAGCCTGGACTGCGCTTTTATCTATTTTAGATTAATGTTTGAACTGTGCTTGGTACACTAAAGGACTGTGCAAATACCCACTTGGGTCTGACTGGGACTAGGAGCTTGGCTTATACTTATGGACTATATTATCCACAAAGCCGTGGTGCAAACCATGTGACGTCAATGTGGGCAGAGCTTGTTTATCAATAAAATGGTGTCCCAAAAATGAGTTGCTGCTGCCTTGCACAAACAAATGCCTGCCAGTGAACAAGGGTATCTTACTTCTCGAAATGCGTTTGGCTTTGAGGAGAAGCGCGGCAGGAGCGCTGTGCTTGCAACCACCTGAGGCATATGGGAGCTCGCCCCTGCATGTGTGATTTCTTCATTTGGGGCAAACTCTTTTCTTGGATATAATGCGGCTGGTCGAGCCGCGAAGCCGTCCCGCCGCCAGAAGAGGCGGATCCACGAGTCCCGCAAACGCGAGCTCGAGAAGGAATGCAGGGGACCGGAGCCTCAGGTATATATTGGATGTACCACAGTGAGCCTGGACTGCACTTTTATATATTTTAGATTAATGTTTGAACTGTGCTTGGTACACTAAAGGACTGTGCAAATACCCACTTGGGTCTGACTGGGACTACGAGCTTGGATAATACTTATGGACTACATTAACCACAAAGCCTTGGTGCAGACCATGTGACACCTATGGGGGCGGAGCTTGTTTATCAATAAAATGGTATCCTAAAAATGAGCTGCTGATGCCTTGCACGAATGAATGCTTGCCAGTGAACAAGGGTATCTTACTATTCGAAACGCGCTTGGCTTTGAGGAGAAGCGGGGCAGGAGGGCTGTGCTTGCAACCACCTGAGGCATATGTGTGCTCACCCCTGCATGAGTGATGACTTCATTTGGGGCAACCTCTTTTCTTGGATATAATGATGGTCCAGCCGCGAAGCCGTCCCGCCGCCAGAAGAGGCGGATGCACGAGTCCCGCAAACGCGAGCTCGAGATAGAATGCGGGGGACCGGAGCCTCAGGTATATATTGGATGTACCACAGTGAGCCTGGACTGCGCTTTTATCTATTTTAGATTAATGTTTGAACAGTGCTTGGTACACTAAAGGACTGTGCAAATACCCACTTGGGTCTGACTGGGACTACGAGCTTGGCTTATACTTATGGACTATATTATCCACAAAGCCGTGGTGCAAACCATGTGACGTCAATGTGGGCAGAGCTTGTTTATCAATAAAATGGTGTCCCAAAAATGAGTTGCTGCTGCCTTGCACAAACGAATGCCTGCCAGTGAACAAGGGTATCTTACTTCTCGAAATGCGTTTGGCTTTGAGGAGAAGCGCGGCAGGAGCGCTGTGCTTGCAACCACCTGAGGCATATGGGAGCTCGCCCCTGCATGTGTGATTTCTTCATTTGGGGCAACCTCTTTTCTTGGATATAATGCGGCTGGTCCAGCCGCGAAGCCGTCCCGCCACCAGAAGAGGCGGATCCACGAGTCCCGCAAACGCGAGCTCGAGATGGAATGCGGGGGACCGGAGCCTCAGGTATATATTGGATGTACCACAGTGAGACTGGACTGCGCTTTTATCTATTTTAGATTAATGTTTGAACTGGGCTTGGTACTCTAAAGGACTGTGTAAATACCCACTTGGGTCTGACTTGGACTACGAGCTTGGCTTATACTTATGGACTACATTATCCACAAAGCCTTGGTGCAAACCATGTGACGCCTATGGGGGCGGAGCTTGTTTATCAATAAAATGGTGTCCCAAAAATGAGTTGCTGCTGCCTTGCACGAACGAATACCTGCCAGTGAACAAGGGTATCTTACTACTCGAAACGCGTTTGACTTTGAGGAGAAGCGCGGCAGGAGCGCAATGCTTGCAACTACCTGAGGCATATGTGTGCTCACCTCTGCATGTGTGATGGCTTCATCTGGGGAATCCTTTTTTCTTGGATATAATGCGGCTGGTCCAGCAACGAAGCCGTCCTGCCGCCAGAAGAGGCGGATCCACGAGCCCCGCAAACTCGAGCTCGAGATGGAATGCGGGGGACCGGAGCCTCAGATATATATTGGATGTACCACAGTGAGCCTGGACTACGCTTTTGTCTATTTTAGATTAATGTTTGAACTGTGCTTGGTACACTAAAGGACTGTGCAAATACCCACTTGGGTCTGACTGGGACTCCGAGCTTGGCTTATACTTATGGACTACATTATCCACAAAGTCTTCGTGCAAACCATGTGACGCCTATGGGGGCGCAGCTTGTTTATCAATAAAATGGTGTCCCAAAAATGAGTTGTTGCTGCCTTGCACAAACGAATGCCTGCCAGTGAACAAGGGTATCTTACTACTCGAAACGCGTTTGGCTTTGAGGAGAAGCCCGGCAGGAGCGCTGTGCTTGCAACCACCTGAGGCATATGTGTGCTCACCCCTGCATGTGTGATGGCTTAATTTGGGGCAACCTCTTTTCTTGGATATAATGCGTCTGGTCCAGCCGCGAAGCCGTCCCGTCGCCAGAACAGGAAGATCCACGAGTCCTGCGAACGCGAGCTCGAGATGGAATGCGGGGGGCCGGAGCCTCAGGTATATATTGGATGTACCACAGTGAGCCTGGACGGCGCTTTTATCTATTTTAGATTAATGTTTGAACTGTGCTTGGTACACTAAAGGACTGTGCAAATACCCACTTGGGTCTGACTGGGACTACGAGCTTGGCTTATACTTATGGACTACATTATCCACAAAGCCTTGGTGCAAACCATGTTACGTCTATGGGGGCGGAGCTTGTTTATCAATAAAATGGTATCCTAAAAATGAGCTGCTGATGCCTTGCACGAATGAATGCTTGCCAGTGAACAAGGGTATCTTACTATTCGAAACGCGCTTGGCTTTGAGGAGAAGCGGGGCAGGAGGGCTGTGCTTGCAACCACCTGAGGCATATGTGTGCTCACCCCTGCATGAGTGATGACTTCATTTGGGGCAACCTCTTTTCTTGGATATAATGATGGTCCAGCCGCGAAGCCGTCCCGCCGCCAGAAGAGGCGGATGCACGAGTCCCGCAAACGCGAGCTCGAGATAGAATGCGGGGGACCGGAGCCTCAGGTATATATTGGATGTACCACAGTGAGCCTGGACTGCGCTTTTATCTATTTTAGATTAATGTTTGAACTGTGCTTGGTACACTAAAGGACTGTGCAAATACCCACTTGGGTCTGACTGGGACTACGAGCTTGGCTTATACTTATGGACTATATTATCCACAAAGCCGTGGTGCAAACCATGTGACGTCAATGTGGGCAGAGCTTGTTTATCAATAAAATGGTGTCCCAAAAATGAGTTGCTGCTGCCTTGCACAAACGAATGCCTGCCAGTGAACAAGGGTATCTTACTTCTCGAAATGCGTTTGGCTTTGAGGAGAAGCGCGGCAGGAGCGCTGTGCTTGCAACCACCTGAGGCATATGGGAGCTTGCCCCTGCATGTGTGATTTCTTCATTTGGGGCAACCTCTTTTCTTGGATATAATGCGGCTGGTCCAGCCGCGAAGCCGTCCCGCCGCCAGAAGAGGCGGATCCACGAGTCCCGCAAACGCGAGCTCGAGATGGAATGCGGGGGACCGGAGCCTCAGGTATATATTGGATGTACCACAGTGAGACTGGACTGCGCTTTTATCTATTTTAGATTAATGTTTGAACTGTGCTTGGTACTCTAAAGGACTGTGTAAATACCCACTTGGGTCTGACTTGGACTACGAGCTTGGCTTATACTTATGGACTACATTATCCACAAAGCCTTGGTGCAAACCATGTGACGCCTATGGGGGCGGAGCTTGTTTATCAATAAAATGGTGTCCCAAAAATGAGTTGCTGCTGCCTTGCACGAACGAATACCTGCCAGTGAACAAGGGTATCTTACTACTCGAAACGCGTTTGACTTTGAGGAGAAGCGCGGCAGGAGCGCAATGCTTGCAACTACCTGAGGCATATGTGTGCTCACCTCTGCATGTGTGATGGCTTCATCTGGGGATACCTTTTTTCTTGGATATAATGCGGCTGGTCCAGCAACGAAGCCGTCCTGCCGCCAGAAGAGGAGGATCCATGAGCCCCGCAAACTCGAGCTCGAGATGGAATGCGGGGGACCGGAGCCTCAGATATATATTGGATGTACCACAGTGAGCCTGGACTACGCTTTTGTCTATTTTAGATTAATGTTTGAACTGTGCTTGGTACACTAAAGGACTGTGCAAATACCCACTTGGGTCTCACTGGGACTCCGAGCTTGGCTTATACTTATGGACTACATTATCCACAAAGTCTTCGTGCAAACCATGTGACGCCTATGGGGGCGCAGCTTGTTTATCAATAAAATGGTGTCCCAAAAATGAGTTGCTGCTGCCTTGCACAAACGAATGCCTGCCAGTGAACAAGGGTATCTTACTACTCGAAACGCGTTTGGCTTTGAGTGCCCGGCAGGAGCGCTGTGCTTGCAACCACCTGAGGCATATGTGTGCTCACCCCTGCATGTGTGATGGCTTAATTTGGGGCAACCTCTTTTCTTGGATATAATGCGTCTGGTCCAGCCGCGAAGCCGTCCCGTCGCCAGAACAGGAAGATCCACGAGTCCCGCGAACGCGAGCTCGAGATGGAATGCGGGGGGCCGGAGCCTCAGGTATATATTGGATGTACCACAGTGAGCCTGGACGGCGCTTTTATCTATTTTAGATTAATGTTTGAACTGTGCTTGGTACACTAAAGGACTGTGCAAATACCCACTTGGGTCTGACTGGGACTACGAGCTTGGATAATACTTATGAACTACATTAACCACAAAGCCTTGGTGCAGACCATGTGACACCTATGGGGGCGGAGCTTGTTTATCAATAAAATGGTATCCTAAAAATGAGCTGCTGATGCCTTGCACGAATGAATGCTTGCCAGTGAACAAGGGTATCTTACTATTCGAAACGCGCTTGGCTTTGAGGAGAAGCGGGGCAGGAGGGCTGTGCTTGCAACCACCTGAGGCATAAGTGTGCTCACCCCTGCATGAGTGATGACTTCATTTGGGGCAACCTCTTTTCTTGGATATAATGATGGTCCAGCCGCGAAGCCGTCCCGCCGCCAGAAGAGGCGGATGCACGAGTCCCGCAAACGCGAGCTCGAGATAGAATGCGGGGGACCGGAGCCTCAGGTATATATTGGATGTACCACAGTGAGCCTGGACTGCGCTTTTATCTATTTTAGATTAATGTTTGAACTGTGCTTGGTACACTAAAGGACTGTGCAAATACCCACTTGGGTCTGACTGGGACTACGAGCTTGGCTTATACTTATGGACTATATTATCCACAAAGCCGTGGTGCAAACCATGTGACGTCAATGTGGGCAGAGCTTGTTTATCAATAAAATGGTGTCCCAAAAATGAGTTGCTGCTGCCTTGCACAAACGAATGCCTGCCAGTGAACAAGGGTATCTTACTTCTCGAAATGCGTTTGGCTTTGAGGAGAAGCGCGGCAGGAGCGCTGTGCTTGCAACCACCTGAGGCATATGGGAGCTCGCCCCTGCATGTGTGATTTCTTCATTTGGGGCAACCTCTTTTCTTGGATATAATGCGGCTGGTCGAGCCGCGAAGCCGTCCCGCCGCCAGAAGAGGCGGATCCACGAGTCCCGCAAACGCGAGCTCGAGATGGAATGCAGGGGACCGGAGCCTCAGGTATATATTGGATGTACCACAGTGAGCCTGGACTGCACTTTTATATATTTTAGATTAATGTTTGAACTGTGCTTGGTACACTAAAGGACTGTGCAAATACCCACTTGGGTCTGACTGGGACTACGAGCTTGGATAATACTTATGGACTACATTAACCACAAAGCCTTGGTGCAGACCATGTGACACCTATGGGGGCGGAGCTTGTTTATCAATAAAATGGTATCCTAAAAATGAGCTGCTGATGCCTTGCACGAATGAATGCTTGCCAGTGAACAAGGGTATCTTACTATTCGAAACGCGCTTGGCTTTGAGGAGAAGCGGGGCAGGAGGGCTGTGCTTGCAACCACCTGAGGCATATGTGTGCTCACCCCTGCATGAGTGATGACTTCATTTGGGGCAACCTCTTTTCTTGGATATAATGATGGTCCAGCCGCGAAGCCGTCCCGCCGCCAGAAGAGGCGGATGCACGAGTCCCGCAAACGCGAGCTCGAGATAGAATGCGGGGGACCGGAGCCTCAGGTATATATTGGATGTACCACAGTGAGCCTGGACTGCGCTTTTATCTATTTTAGATTAATGTTTGAACTGTGCTTGGTACACTAAAGGACTGTGCAAATACCCACTTGGGTCTGACTGGGACTACGAGCTTGGCTTATACTTATGGACTATATTATCCACAAAGCCGTGGTGCAAACCATGTGACGTCAATGTGGGCAGAGCTTGTTTATCAATAAAATGGTGTCCCAAAAATGAGTTGCTGCTGCCTTGCACAAACGAATGCCTGCCAGTGAACAAGGGTATCTTACTTCTCGAAATGCGTTTGGCTTTGAGGAGAAGCGCGGCAGGAGCGCTGTGCTTGCAACCACCTGAGGCATACGGGAGCTCGCCCCTGCATGTGTGATTTCTTCATTTGGGGCAACCTCTTTTCTTGGATATAATGCGGCTGGTCCAGCCGCGAAGCCGTCCCGCCACCAGAAGAGGCGGATCCACGAGTCCCGCAAAGGCGAGCTCGAGATGGAATGCGGGGGACCGGAGCCTCAGGTATATATTGGATGTACCACAGTGAGACTGGACTGCGCTTTTATCTATTTTAGATTAATGTTTGAACTGGGCTTGGTACTCTAAAGGACTGTGTAAATACCCACTTGGGTCTGACTTGGACTACGAGCTTGGCTTATACTTATGGACTACATTATCCACAAAGCCTTGGTGCAAACCATGTGACGCCTATGGGGGCGGAGCTTGTTTATCAATAAAATGGTGTCCCAAAAATGAGTTGCTGCTGCCTTGCACGAACGAATACCTGCCAGTGAACAAGGGTATCTTACTACTCGAAACGCGTTTGACTTTGAGGAGAAGCGCGGCAGGAGCGCAATGCTTGCAACTACCTGAGGCATATGTGTGCTCACCTCTGCATGTGTGATGGCTTCATCTGGGGAATCCTTTTTTCTTGGATATAATGCGGCTGGTCCAGCAACGAAGCCGTCCTGCCGCCAGAAGAGGCGGATCCACGAGCCCCGCAAACTCGAGCTCGAGATGGAATGCGGGGGACCGGAGCCTCAGATATATATTGGATGTACCACAGTGAGCCTGGACTACGCTTTTGTCTATTTTAGATTAATGTTTGAACTGTGCTTGGTACACTAAAGAACTGTGCAAATACCCACTTGGGTCTGACTGGGACTCCGAGCTTGGCTTATACTTATGGACTACATTATCCACAAAGTCTACTTGCAAACCATGTGACGCCTATGGGGGCGCAGCTTGTTTATCAATAAAATGGTGTCCCAAAAATGAGTTGCTGCTGCCTTGCACAAACGAATGCCTGCCAGTGAACAAGGGTATCTTACTACTCGAAACGCGTTTGGCTTTGAGGAGAAGCCCGGCAGGAGCGCTGTGCTTGCAACCACCTGAGGCATATGTGTGCTCACCCCTGCATGTGTGATGGCTTAATTTGGGGCAACCTCTTTTCTTGGATATAATGCGTCTGGTCCAGCCGCGAAGCCGTCCCGTCGCCAGAACAGGAAGATCCACGAGTCCTGCGAACGCGAGCTCGAGATGGAATGCGGGGGGCCAGAGCCTCAGGTATATATTGGATGTACCACAGTGAGCCTGGACGGCGCTTTTATCTATTTTAGATTAATGTTTGAACTGTGCTTGGTACACTAAAGGACTGTGCAAATACCCACTTGGGTCTGACTGGGACTACGAGCTTGGCTTATACTTATGGACTACATTATCCACAAAGCCTTGGTGCAAACCATGTTACGTCTATGGGGGCGGAGCTTGTTTATCAATAAAATGGTATCCTAAAAATGAGCTGCTGATGCCTTGCACGAATGAATGCTTGCCAGTGAACAAGGGTATCTTACTATTCGAAACGCGCTTGGCTTTGAGGAGAAGCGGGGCAGGAGGGCTGTGCTTGCAACCACCTGAGGCATATGTGTGCTCACCCCTGCATGAGTGATGACTTCATTTGGGGCAACCTCTTTTCTTGGATATAATGATGGTCCAGCCGCGAAGCCGTCCCGCCGCCAGAAGAGGCGGATGCACGAGTCCCGCAAACGCGAGCTCGAGATAGAATGCGGGGGACCGGAGCCTCAGGTATATATTGGATGTACCACAGTGAGCCTGGACTGCGCTTTTATCTATTTTAGATTAATGTTTGAACTGTGCTTGGTACACTAAAGGACTGTGCAAATACCCACTTGGGTCTGACTGGGACTAGGAGCTTGGCTTATACTTATGGACTATATTATCCACAAAGCCGTGGTGCAAACCATGTGACGTCAATGTGGGCAGAGCTTGTTTATCAATAAAATGGTGTCCCAAAAATGAGTTGCTGCTGCCTTGCACAAACGAATGCCTGCCAGTGAACAAGGGTATCTTACTTCTCGAAATGCGTTTGGCTTTGAGGAGAAGCGCGGCAGGAGCGCTGTGCTTGCAACCACCTGAGGCATATGGGAGCTCGCCCCTGCATGTGTGATTTCTTCATTTGGGGCAACCTCTTTTCTTGGATATAATGCGGCTGGTCGAGCCGCGAAGCCCTCCCGCCGCCAGAAGAGGTGGATCCACGAGTCCCGCAAACGCGAGCTCGAGAAGGAATGCAGGGGACCGGAGCCTCAGGTATATATTGGATGTACCACAGTGAGCCTGGACTGCACTTTTATATATTTTAGATTAATGTTTGAACTGTGCTTGGTACACTAAAGGACTGTGCAAATACCCACTTGGGTCTGACTGGGACTACGAGCTTGGATAATACTTATGGACTACATTAACCACAAAGCCTTGGTGCAGACCATGTGACACCTATGGGGGCGGAGCTTGTTTATCAATAAAATGGTATCCTAAAAATGAGCTGCTGATGCCTTGCACGAATGAATGCTTGCCAGTGAACAAGGGTATCTTACTATTCGAAACGCGCTTGGCTTTGAGGAGAAGCGGGGCAGGAGGGCTGTGCTTGCAACCACCTGAGGCATATGTGTGCTCACCCCTGCATGAGTGATGACTTCATTTGGGGCAACCTCTTTTCTTGGATATAATGATGGTCCAGCCGCGAAGCCGTCCCGCCGCCAGAAGAGGCGGATGCACGAGTCCCGCAAACGCGAGCTCGAGATAGAATGCGGGGGACCGGAGCCTCAGGTATATATTGGATGTACCACAGTGAGCCTGGACTGCGCTTTTATCTATTTTAGATTAATGTTTGAACTGTGCTTGGTACACTAAAGGACTGTGCAAATACCCACTTGGGTCTGACTGGGACTACGAGCTTGGCTTATACTTATGGACTATATTATCCACAAAGCCGTGGTGCAAACCATGTGACGTCAATGTGGGCAGAGCTTGTTTATCAATAAAATGGTGTCCCAAAAATGAGTTGCTGCTGCCTTGCACAAACGAATGCCTGCCAGTGAACAAGGGTATCTTACTTCTCGAAATGCGTTTGGCTTTGAGGAGAAGCGCGGCAGGAGCGCTGTGCTTGCAACCACCTGAGGCATATGGGAGCTCGCCCCTGCATGTGTGATTTCTTCATTTGGGGCAACCTCTTTTCTTGGATATAATGCGGCTGGTCCAGCCGCGAAGCCGTCCCGCCACCAGAAGAGGCGGATCCACGAGTCCCGCAAACGCGAACTCGAGATGGAATGCGGGGGACCGGAGCCTCAGGTATATATTGGATGTACCACAGTGAGACTGGACTGCGCTTTTATCTATTTTAGATTAATGTTTGAACTGGGCTTGGTACTCTAAAGGACTGTGTAAATACCCACTTGGGTCTGACTTGGACTACGAGCTTGGCTTATACTTATGGACTACATTATCCACAAAGCCTTGGTGCAAACCATGTGACGCCTATGGGGGCGGAGCTTGTTTATCAATAAAATGGTGTCCCAAAAATGAGTTGCTGCTCCCTTGCACGAACGAATACCTGCCAGTGAACAAGGGTATCTTACTACTCGAAACGCGTTTGACTTTGAGGAGAAGCGCGGCAGGAGCGCAATGCTTGCAACTACCTGAGGCATATGTGTGCTCACCTCTGCATGTGTGATGGCTTCATCTGGGGAATCCTTTTTTCTTGGATATAATGCGGCTGGTCCAGCAACGAAGCCGTCCTGCCGCCAGAAGAGGCGGATCCACGAGCCCCGCAAACTCGAGCTCGAGATGGAATGCGGGGGACCGGAGCCTCAGATATATATTGGATGTACCACAGTGAGCCTGGACTACGCTTTTGTCTATTTTAGATTAATGTTTGAACTGTGCTTGGTACACTAAAGGACTGTGCAAATACCCACTTGGGTCTGACTGGGACTCCGAGCTTGGCTTATACTTATGGACTACATTATCCACAAAGTCTTCGTGCAAACCATGTGACGCCTATGGGGGCGCAGCTTGTTTATCAATAAAATGGTGTCCCAAAAATGAGTTGTTGCTGCCTTGCACAAACGAATGCCTGCCAGTGAACAAGGGTATCTTACTACTCGAAACGCGTTTGGCTTTGAGGAGAAGCCCGGCAGGAGCGCTGTGCTTGCAACCACCTGAGGCATATGTGTGCTCACCCCTGCATGTGTGATGGCTTAATTTGGGGCAACCTCTTTTCTTGGATATAATGCGTCTGGTCCAGCCGCGAAGCCGTCCCGTCGCCAGAACAGGAAGATCCACGAGTCCTGCGAACGCGAGCTCGAGATGGAATGCGGGGGGCCGGAGCCTCAGGTATATATTGGATGTACCACAGTGAGCCTGGACGGCGCTTTTATCTATTTTAGATTAATGTTTGAACTGTGCTTGGTACACTAAAGGACTGTGCAAATACCCACTTGGGTCTGACTGGGACTACGAGCTTGGCTTATACTTATGGACTACATTATCCACAAAGCCTTGGTGCAAACCATGTTACGTCTATGGGGGCGGAGCTTGTTTATCAATAAAATGGTATCCTAAAAATGAGCTGCTGATGCCTTGCACGAATGAATGCTTGCCAGTGAACAAGGGTATCTTACTATTCGAAACGCGCTTGGCTTTGAGGAGAAGCGGGGCAGGAGGGCTGTGCTTGCAACCACCTGAGGCATATGTGTGCTCACCCCTGCATGAGTGATGACTTCATTTGGGGCAACCTCTTTTCTTGGATATAATGATGGTCCAGCCGCGAAGCCGTCCCGCCGCCAGAAGAGGCGGATGCACGAGTCCCGCAAACGCGAGCTCGAGATAGAATGCGGGGGACCGGAGCCTCAGGTATATATTGGATGTACCACAGTGAGCCTGGACTGCGCTTTTATCTATTTTAGATTAATGTTTGAACTGTGCTTGGTACACTAAAGGACTGTGCAAATACCCACTTGGGTCTGACTGGGACTACGAGCTTGGCTTATACTTATGGACTATATTATCCACAAAGCCGTGGTGCAAACCATGTGACCTCAATGTGGGCAGAGCTTGTTTATCAATAAAATGGTGTCCCAAAAATGAGTTGCTGCTGCCTTGCACAAACGAATGCCTGCCAGTGAACAAGGGTATCTTACTTCTCAAAATGCGTTTGGTTTTGAGGAGAAGCGCGGCAGGAGCGCTGTGCTTGCAACCACCTGAGGCATACGGGAGCTCGCCCCTGCATGTGTGATTTCTTCATTTGGGGCAACCTCTTTTCTTGGATATAATGCGGCTGGTCCAGCCGCGAAGCCGTCCCGCCACCAGAAGAGGCGGATCCACGAGTCCCGCAAACGCGAGCTCGAGATGGAATGCGGGGGACCGGAGCCTCAGGTATATATTGGATGTACCACAGTGAGACTGGACTGCGCTTTTATCTATTTTAGATTAATGTTTGAACTGGGCTTGGTACTCTAAAGGACTGTGTAAATACCCACTTGGGTCTGACTTGGACTACGAGCTTGGCTTATACTTATGGACTACATTATCCACAAAGCCTTGGTGCAAACCATTTGACGCCTATGGGGGCGGAGCTTGTTTATCAATAAAATGGTGTCCCAAAAATGAGTTGCTGCTGCCTTGCACGAACGAATACCTGCCAGTGAACAAGGGTATCTTACTACTCGAAACGCGTTTGACTTTGAGGAGAAGCGCGGCAGGAGCGCAATGCTTGCAACTACCTGAGGCATATGTGTGCTCACCTCTGCATGTGTGATGGCTTCATCTGGGGAATCCTTTTTTCTTGGATATAATGCGGCTGGTCCAGCAACAAAGCCGTCCTGCCGCCAGAAGAGGCGGATCCACGAGCCCCGCAAACTCGAGCTCGAGATGGAATGCGGGGGACCGGAGCCTCAGATATATATTGGATGTACCACAGTGAGCCTGGACTACGCTTTTGTCTATTTTAGATTAATGTTTGAACTGTGCTTGGTACACTAAAGGACTGTGCAAATACCCACTTGGGTCTGACTGGGACTCTGAGCTTGGCTTATACTTATGGACTACATTATCCACAAAGTCTACTTGCAAACCATGTGACGCCTATGGGGGCGCAGCTTGTTTATCAATAAAATGGTGTCCCAAAAATGAGTTGCTGCTGCCTTGCACAAACGAATGCCTGCCAGTGAACAAGGGTATCTTACTACTCGAAACGCGTTTGGCTTTGAGGAGAAGCCCGGCAGGAGCGCTGTGCTTGCAACCACCTGAGGCATATGTGTGCTCACCCCTGCATGTGTGATGGCTTAATTTGGGGCAACCTCTTTTCTTGGATATAATGCGTCTGGTCCAGCCGCGAAGCCGTCCCGTCGCCAGAACAGGAAGATCCACGAGTCCTGCGAACGCGAGCTCGAGATGGAATGCGGGGGGCCGGAGCCTCAGGTATATATTGGATGTACCACAGTGAGCCTGGACGGCGCTTTTATCTATTTTAGATTAATGTTTGAACTGTGCTTGGTACACTAAAGGACTGTGCAAATACCCACTTGGGTCTGACTGGGACTACGAGCTTGGCTTATACTTATGGACTACATTATCCACAAAGCCTTGGTGCAAACCATGTTACGTCTATGGGGGCGGAGCTTGTTTATCAATAAAATGGTATCCTAAAAATGAGCTGCTGATGCCTTGCACGAATGAATGCTTGCCAGTGAACAAGGGTATCTTACTATTCGAAACGCGCTTGGCTTTGAGGAGAAGCGGGGCAGGAGGGCTGTGCTTGCAACCACCTGAGGCATATGTGTGCTCACCCCTGCATGAGTGATGACTTCATTTGGGGCAACCTCTTTTCTTGGATATAATGATGGTCCAGCCGCGAAGCCGTCCCGCCGCCAGAAGAGGCGGATGCACGAGTCCCGCAAACGCGAGCTCGAGATAGAATGCGGGGGACCGGAGCCTCAGGTATATATTGGATGTACCACAGTGAGCCTGGACTGCGCTTTTATCTATTTTAGATTAATGTTTGAACTGTGCTTGGTACACTAAAGGACTGTGCAAATACCCACTTGGGTCTGACTGGGACTACGAGCTTGGCTTATACTTATGGACTATATTATCCACAAAGCCGTGGTGCAAACCATGTGACGTCAATGTGGGCAGAGCTTGTTTATCAATAAAATGGTGTCCCAAAAATGAGTTGCTGCTGCCTTGCACAAACGAATGCCTGCCAGTGAACAAGGGTATCTTACTTCTCGAAATGCGTTTGGCTTTGAGGAGAAGCACGGCAGGAGCGCTGTGCTTGCAACCACCTGAGGCATATGGGAGCTTGCCCCTGCATGTGTGATTTCTTCATTTGGGGCAACCTCTTTTCTTGGATATAATGCGGCTGGTCCAGCCGCGAAGCCGTCCCGCCGCCAGAAGAGGCGGATCCACGAGTCCCGCAAACGCGAGCTCGAGATGGAATGCGGGGGACCGGAGCCTCAGGTATATATTGGATGTACCACAGTGAGACTGGACTGCGCTTTTATCTATTTTAGATTAATGTTTGAACTGTGCTTGGTACTTTAAAGGACTGTGTAAATACCCACTTGGGTCTGACTTGGACTACGAGCTTGGCTTATACTTATGGACTACATTATCCACAAAGCCTTGGTGCAAACCATGTGACGCCTATGGGGGCGGAGCTTGTTTATCAATAAAATGGTGTCCCAAAAATGAGTTGCTGCTGCCTTGCACGAACGAATACCTGCCAGTGAACAAGGGTATCTTACTACTTGAAACGCGTTTGACTTTGAGGAGAAGCGCGGCAGGAGCGCAATGCTTGCAACTACCTGAGGCATATGTGTGCTCACCTCTGCATGTGTGATGGCTTCATCTGGGGAAACCTTTTTTCTTGGATATAATGCGGCTGGTCCAGCAACGAAGCCGTCCTGCCGCCAGAAGAGACGGATCCATGAGCCCCGCAAACTCGAGCTCGAGATGGAATGCAGGGGACCGGAGCCTCAGATATATATTGGATGTACCACAGTGAGCCTGGACTACGCTTTTGTCTATTTTAGATTAATGTTTGAACTGTGCTTGGTACACTAAAGGACTGTGCAAATACCCACTTGGGTCTGACTGGGACTCCGAGCTTGGCTTATACTTATGGACTACATTATCCACAAAGTCTTCGTGCAAACCATGTGACGCCTATGAGGGCGCAGCTTGTTTATCAATAAAATGGTGTCCCAAAAATGAGTTGCTGCTGCCTTGCACAAACGAATGCCTGCCAGTGAACAAGGGTATCTTACTACTCGAAACGCGTTTGGCTTTGAGTGCCCGGCAGGAGCGCTGTGCTTGCAACCACCTGAGGCATATGTGTGCTCACCCCTGCATGTGTGATGGCTTAATTTGGGGCAACCTCTTTTCTTGGATATAATGCGTCTGGTCCAGCCGCGAAGCCGTCCCGTCGCCAGAACAGGAAGATCCACGAGTCCCGCGAACGCGAGCTCGAGATGGAATGCGGGGGGCCGGAGCCTCAGGTATATATTGGATGTACCACAGTGAGCCTGGACGGCGCTTTTATCTATTTTAGATTAATGTTTGAACTGTGCTTGGTACACTAAAGGACTGTGCAAATACCCACTTGGGTCTGACTGGGACTCTGAGCTTGGCTTATACTTATGGACTACATTATCCACAAAGTCTACTTGCAAACCATGTGACGCCTATGGGGGCGCAGCTTGTTTATCAATAAAATGGTGTCCCAAAAATGAGTTGCTGCTGCCTTGCACAAACGAATGCCTGCCAGTGAACAAGGGTATCTTACTACTCGAAACGCGTTTGGCTTTGAGGAGAAGCCCGGCAGGAGCGCTGTGCTTGCAACCACCTGAGGCATATGTGTGCTCACCCCTGCATGTGTGATGGCTTAATTTGGGGCAACCTCTTTTCTTGGATATAATGCGTCTGGTCCAGCCGCGAAGCCGTCCCGTCGCCAGAACAGGAAGATCCACGAGTCCTGCGAACACGAGCTCGAGATGGAATGCGGGGGGCCGGAGCCTCAGGTATATATTGGATGTACCACAGTGAGCCTGGACGGCGCTTTTATCTATTTTAGATTAATGTTTGAACTGTGCTTGGTACACTAAAGGACTGTGCAAATACCCACTTGGGTCTGACTGGGACTACGAGCTTGGCTTATACTTATGGACTACATTATCCACAAAGCCTTGGTGCAAACCATGTTACGTCTATGGGGGCGGAGCTTGTTTATCAATAAAATGGTATCCTAAAAATGAGCTGCTGATGCCTTGCACGAATGAATGCTTGCCAGTGAACAAGGGTATCTTACTATTCGAAACGCGCTTGGCTTTGAGGAGAAGCGGGGCAGGAGGGCTGTGCTTGCAACCACCTGAGGCATATGTGTGCTCACCCCTGCATGAGTGATGACTTCATTTGGGGCAACCTCTTTTCTTGGATATAATGATGGTCCAGCCGCGAAGCCGTCCCGCCGCCAGAAGAGGCGGATGCACGAGTCCCGCAAACGCGAGCTCGAGATAGAATGCGGGGGACCGGAGCCTCAGGTATATATTGGATGTACCACAGTGAGCCTGGACTGCGCTTTTATCTATTTTAGATTAATGTTTGAACTGTGCTTGGTACACTAAAGGACTGTGCAAATACCCACTTGGGTCTGACTGGGACTACGAGCTTGGCTTATACTTATGGACTATATTATCCACAAAGCCGTGGTGCAAACCATGTGACGTCAATGTGGGCAGAGCTTGTTTATCAATAAAATGGTGTCCCAAAAATGAGTTGCTGCTGCCTTGCACAAACGAATGCCTGCCAGTGAACAAGGGTATCTTACTTCTCGAAATGCGTTTGGCTTTGAGGAGAAGCACGGCAGGAGCGCTGTGCTTGCAACCACCTGAGGCATATGGGAGCTTGCCCCTGCATGTGTGATTTCTTCATTTGGGGCAACCTCTTTTCTTGGATATAATGCGGCTGGTCCAGCCGCGAAGCCGTCCCGCCGCCAGAAGAGGCGGATCCACGAGTCCCGCAAACGCGAGCTCGAGATGGAATGCGGGGGACCGGAGCCTCAGGTATATATTGGATGTACCACAGTGAGACTGGACTGCGCTTTTATCTATTTTAGATTAATGTTTGAACTGTGCTTGGTACTTTAAAGGACTGTGTAAATACCCACTTGGGTCTGACTTGGACTACGAGCTTGGCTTATACTTATGGACTACATTATCCACAAAGCCTTGGTGCAAACCATGTGACGCCTATGGGGGCGGAGCTTGTTTATCAATAAAATGGTGTCCCAAAAATGAGTTGCTGCTGCCTTGCACGAACGAATACCTGCCAGTGAACAAGGGTATCTTACTACTTGAAACGCGTTTGACTTTGAGGAGAAGCGCGGCAGGAGCGCAATGCTTGCAACTACCTGAGGCATATGTGTGCTCACCTCTGCATGTGTGATGGCTTCATCTGGGGAAACCTTTTTTCTTGGATATAATGCGGCTGGTCCAGCAACGAAGCCGTCCTGCCGCCAGAAGAGGCGGATCCATGAGCCCCGCAAACTCGAGCTCGAGATGGAATGCAGGGGACCGGAGCCTCAGATATATATTGGATGTACCACAGTGAGCCTGGACTACGCTTTTGTCTATTTTAGATTAATGTTTGAACTGTGCTTGGTACACTAAAGGACTGTGCAAATACCCACTTGGGTCTGACTGGGACTCCGAGCTTGGCTTATACTTATGGACTACATTATCCACAAAGTCTTCGTGCAAACCATGTGACGCCTATGGGGGCGCAGCTTGTTTATCAATAAAATGGTGTCCCAAAAATGAGTTGCTGCTGCCTTGCACAAACGAATGCCTGCCAGTGAACAAGGGTATCTTACTACTCGAAACGCGTTTGGCTTTGAGTGCCCGGCAGGAGCGCTGTGCTTGCAACCACCTGAGGCATATGTGTGCTCACCCCTGCATGTGTGATGGCTTAATTTGGGGCAACCTCTTTTCTTGGATATAATGCGTCTGGTCCAGCCGCGAAGCCGTCCCGTCGCCAGAACAGGAAGATCCACGAGTCCCGCGAACGCGAGCTCGAGATGGAATGCGGGGGGCCGGAGCCTCAGGTATATATTGGATGTACCACAGTGAGCCTGGACGGCGCTTTTATCTATTTTAGATTAATGTTTGAACTGTGCTTGGTACACTAAAGGACTGTGCAAATACCCACTTGGGTCTGACTGGGACTACGAGCTTGGCTTATACTTATGGACTACATTATCCACAAAGCCTTGGTGCAAACCATGTTACGTCTATGGGGGCGGAGCTTGTTTATCAATAAAATGGTTTCCCAAAAATTAGTTGCTGCTGCCTTGCACGAATGAATGCCTGCCAGTGAACAAGGGTATCTTACTACTCGAAGCACTTTTGGCTTTGAGGAGAAGTGCGGCAGGAGCACTGTGTTTGCAACCACCTGAGGCATATGTGTGCTCACTCCTGCATGTGTGATGGATTCATTTGGGGCAACCTCTTTTCTTGGATATAATGCGGCTCGTCAAGCCCCGAAGCCGCAAACGCGAGCTCGAGATGTAATGCGGGGGGTCGGAGCCTCAGGTATATATTGGATGTACCACAGTGAGCCTGGACTGCGCTTTTATCTATTTTAGATTAATGTTTGAACTGTACTTGGTACACTAAAGGACTGTGCAAATACCCACTTGGGTCTGACTGGGATTACGAGCTTGGCTTATACTTATGGACTACATTATCCACAAAGCCTTGGTGCAAACCAAGTGACGCCTATGAGGGCGGAGCTTGTTTATCAATACAATGGCGTCCCAAAAATGAGTTGCTGCTGCCTTGCATGAACGAATGTCTGCCAGTGAACAAGGGTATCTTACTACTCGAAACGCGTTTGGCTTTGAGGAGAAGCGTGGCAGGAGCACTGTGCTTGCAACCACCTGAGGCATATGTGTGCTCACACCTGCATGTGTGATGGCTTCATTTGGGGCAACCTCTTTTCTTGGATATAATGCGGCTGCTCCAGCCGCGAAGCCGTCCCGCCGCCAGAAGAGGCAGATCCACGAGTCCCGCAAACGCGAGCTCGAGATCGATTGCGGGGGACCGGAGCCTCAGGTATATATTGGATGTACCACAGTGAGCCGGGCCTGCGCTTTTATCTATTTTAGATTAATGTTTGAACTATGCTTGGTACACTAAAGGACTGTGCAAATACCCACTTGGGTCTGACTGGGACTACGAGCTTGGCTTATACTTAAAGACTACATTATCCACAAAGCCTTGGTGCAAACCATGTGACGCTTATGGAGGCGGAGCTTGTTTATCAATAAAATGGTGTACCAAAAATGAGTTGCTGCTGCCTTGCACGAACGAATGCCTGCCAGCGAACAAGGGTATCTTACTACTCGAAACACGTTTGGCTTTGAGGAGAAGCACGGCAGGAGCGCTGTGCTTGCAACCACCTGAGGCATATGTGTGCTCACCCCTGCATGAGTGATGGCTTCATTTGGGGCAACCTCTTTTCTTGGATATAATGCAGCTGGTCCAGCCGCGAAACCGTCCCGCCGCCAGAAGAGGCGGATCCACGAGTCCCGCAAACGCAAGCTCGAGATGGAATGTAGGGGACCGGAGCCTCAGGTATATATTGGATTTACCACAGTGAGCCTGGACTGCGCTTTTGTCTATTTTAGATTAATGTTTGAACTGTGCTTGGTACACTAAAGGACTGTGCAAATACCCACTTGGGTCTGACTCGGACTACGAGCCTTGCTTATACTTATGGACTACATAATCCAGAAAGCCTTGGTGCAAACGATGTGATGCCTAGGAGGGCAGAGCGTCTTTATCAATAAAATGGTGTCCCAAAAATTAGTTGCTGCTGCCTTGCACGAACGAATGCCTGCCAGTGAACAAGGGTATCTTACTACTCGAAATGCGTTTGGCTTTGAGGAGAAGCGCGGCAGGAGCGCTGTGCTTGCAACCACCTGAGGCATATGTGTGCTAACCCCTGCATGTGTGATGGCTTCGTTTGGGGCCACCTCTTTTCTTGGATATAATGCGGCTGGTCCAGTCGCAAAGCAGTCCCGCCGCCAGAAGAGGCGGATCCATGAGTCCCGCAAACGCGAGCTCGAGAAGGATTGTGGGGGGCCGGAGCCTCAGGTATATATTGGATGTACCACAGTGAGCCTGGACTGCGCTTTTATCTACTTTAGATTAATGTTTAAACTGTGCTTGGTACACTAAAGGACTGTGCAAATACCCACTTGGGTCTGACTGGGACTACGAGCTTGGCTTATACTTATGGACTACATTATCCACAAAGCCTTGGTGCAAACCATGTGACGCCTATGGGGGCGGAGCTTGCTTATCAATAAAATGGTGTCCCAAAAATGAGTTGCTGCTGCCTTGCACGAACGAATGCCTGCCAGTGAACAAGGGTATCTTACTACTCGAAACGCGTTTGACTTTGAGGAGAAGCTCGGCAGGAGTGCTGTGCTTGCAACCACCTGAGGCATATGTGTGCTCACCCCTGCATGTGTGATGGCTTCATTTGGGGCAACCTCTATTCTTGGATATAATGCGGCTGGTCCAGCCGCGAAGCCGTCCCGCTGCCAGAAGAGGCGGATCCACGAGTCCCGCAAACGCAAGCTTGAGATGGAATGCGGGGGGCCGGAGCCTCAGGTATATATTGGATGTACCACAGTGAGCCTGGACTGCGCTTTTATCTATTTTAGATTAATGTTTGAACTGTGCTTAGTACACTAAAGGACTGTGCAAATACCCACTTGGGTCTGACTGGGACTACGAGTTTGGCTTATACTTATGGACTACATGATTCACAAAGCCTTGGTGCAAACCATGTGACGCCTATGGTGGAGGAGCTTGTTTATCAATAAAATGGTGTCCCAAAAATGAGTTGCTGATGCCTTGCACAAACGAATGCCTGCCAGTGAACAAGGGTATCTTACTACTCGAAACGCGTTTGGCTTTGAGGAGAAGCGCGCCAGGAGTGCTGTGCTCGCAACCACCTGAGGCATATGTGTGCTCACCACTGTATGTGTGATGGCTTCATTTGGGGCAACCTCTTTTCTTGGATATAATGCGGCTGGTCCGGCCACGAAGCCGTCCCGCCGCCAGAAGAGGCGGATCCACGAGTCCCGCAAACGCAAGCTCGAGATGGAATGCGGAGGACCGGAGCCTCAGGTATATATTGGATGTACCACCATGAGCCTGCACTGCGCTTTTGTCTATTTAAGATTAATGTTTGAACTGTGCTTGGTACACTTAAGGACTGTGCAAATATCCACTTGGGTCTGACTGGGACTACGAGCTTGGCTTATACTTATGGACTACATTATCCACAAATCCTTGGTGCAAACCATGTGACGCCTATGGGGGCGGAGCTTGTTTATCAATAAAATAGTGTCCCAAAAATGAGTTGCTGCTGCCTTGCACGAACGAATGCCTGCCAGTGAACAAGGGTATCTTACTACTCGAAACACGTTTGGCTTTGAGGAGAAGCGCGGCAGGAGCACTGTGCTTGCAACCACCTGAGGCATATGTGTGCTCACACCTGCATGTGTGATGGCTTCATTTGGGGCAACCTCTTTTCTTGGATATAATGCGGCTGGTCCAGCCGCGAAGCCGTCCCGCCGCCAGAAGAGGCAGATCCACGAGTCCCGCAAACGCGAGCTCGAGATGGAATGCGGGGGACCGGAGCCTCAGGTATATATTGGATGTACCACAGTGAGCCGGGCCTGCGCTTTTATCTATTTTAGATTAATGTTTGAACTATGCTTGGTACACTAAAGAACTGTGCAAATACCCACTTGGGTCTGACTGGGACTACGAGCTTGGCTTATACTTAAAGGCTACATTATCCACAAAGCCTTGGTGCAAACCATGTGACGCTTATGGAGGCGGAGCTTGTTTATCAATAAAATGGTGTACCAAAAATGGGTTGCTGCTGCCTTGCACGAACGAATGCCTGCCAGTGAACAAGGGTATCTTACTACACGAAACACGTTTGGCTTTGAGGAGAAGCGCGGCAAAGCGCTGTGGTTGCAACCACCTGAGGCATATGTGTGCTCACCCCTGCATGTGTGATGGCTTCATTTTGGGGCAACCTCTTTTCTTGGATATAATGGAGCTGGTCAAGCCGCGAAGCCGTCCCGCCGCCAGAAGAGGCGGATCCACGTGTCCCGCAATCGCGAGCTCGAGATGGAATGCGGGGGACCGGAGCCTCAGGTATATATTGGATGTACCACAGTGAGCCTGGACTGGGCTTTTATCTATTTTAGATGAATGTTTGAACTGTGCTTGGTACACTAAAGGACTGTGCAAATACCCACTTGGGTCTGACTGGGACTACGAGCTTGGCTTATACCTATGGACTACATTATCCACAAAGCCTTGGTGCAAACCATGTGACGCCTATGGGGGCGGAGCTTCTTTATCAATAAAATGGTGTCCCAAAAATGAGTTGCTGATGCCTTGCACGAACGAATGCTTGCCAGTGAACAAGGGTATCTTACTACTCGAAACGTGTTTGGCTTTGAGGAGAAGCGCGGCAGGAGCGCTGTGCTTGCAACCACCTGAGGCATATGTGTGCTCACCCCTGCATGAGTGATGGCTTCATTTGGGGCAACCTCTTTTCTTGGATATAATGCAGCTGGTCCAGCCGCAAAGCCGTCCTGCCGCCAGAAGAGGCGGATCCACGAGTCCCGCAAACGCAAGCTCGAGATGGAATGTAGGGGACCGGAGCCTCAGGTATATATTGGATTTACCACAGTGAGCCTGGACTGCGCTTTTGTCTATTTTAGATTAATGTTTGAACAGTGCTTGGTACACTAAAGGACTGTGCAAATACCCACTTGGGTCTGACTCGGACTACGAGCCTTGCTTATACTTATGGACTACATAATCCAGAAAGCCTTGGTGCAAACCATGTGACGCCTAGGAGGGCAGAGCGTCTTTATCAATAAAATGGTGTCCCAAAAATTAGTTGCTGCTGCCTTGCACGAACGAATGCCTGCCAGTGAACAAGGGTATCTTACTACTCGAAATGCGTTTGGCTTTGAGGAGAAGCGCGGCAGGAGCGCTGTGCTTGCAACCACCTGAGGCATATGTGTGCTAACCCCTGCATGTGTGATGGCTTCGTTTGGGGCCACCTCTTTTCTTGGATATAATGCGGCTGGTCCAGTCGCAAAGCAGTCCCGCCGCCAGAAGAGGCGGATCCACGAGTCCCGCAAACGCGAGCTCGAGAAGGATTGTGGGGGGCAGGAGCCTCAGGTATATATTGGATGTACCACAGTGAGCCTGGACTGCGCTTTTATCTACTTTAGATTAATGTTTGAACTGTGCTTGGTACACTAAAGGACTGTGCAAATACCCACTTGGGTCTGACTGGGACTACGAGCTTGGCTTATACTTATGGACTACATTATCCACAAAGCCTTGGTGCAAACCATGTGACGCCTATGGGGCGGAGCTTGTTTATCAATAAAATGGTGTCCCAAAAATGAGTTGCTGCTGCCTTGCACGAACGAATGCCTGCCAGTGAACAAGGGTATCTTACTACTCGAAACGCGTTTGGCTTTGAGGAGAAGCGCGGCAGGAGCACTGTGCTTGCAACCACCTGAGGTATATGTGTGCTCACCCCTGCATGAGTGATGGCTTCATTTGGGGCAACCTCTTTTCTTGGATATAATGCAGCTGGTCCAGCCGCGAAGCCGTCCTGCCGCCAGAAGAGGCGGATCCACGAGTCCCGCAAACGCAAGCTCGAGATGGAATGTAGGGGACCGGAGCCTCAGGTATATATTGGATTTACCACAGTGAGCCTGGACTGCGCTTTTGTCTATTTTAGATTAATGTTTGAACTGTGCTTGGTACACTAAAGGACTGTGCAAATACCACTTGGGTCTGACTCGGACTACGAGCCTTGCTTATACTTATGGACTACATAATCCAGAAAGCCTTGGTGCAAACCATGTGACGCCTAGGAGGGCAGAGCGTCTTTATCAATAAAATGGTGTCCCAAAAATTAGTTGCTGCTGCCTTGCACGAACGAATGCCTGCCAGTGAACAAGGGTATCTTACTACTCGAAATGCGTTTGGCTTTGAGGAGAAGCGCGGCAGGAGCGCTGTGCTTGCAACCACCTGAGGCATATGTGTGCTAACCCCTGCATGTGTGATGGCTTCGTTTGGGGCCACCTCTTTTCTTGGATATAATGCGGCTGGTCCAGTCGCAAAGCAGTCCCGCCGCCAGAAGAGGCGGATCCACGAGTCCCGCAAACGCGAGCTCGAGAAGGATTGTGGGGGGCCGGAGCCTCAGGTATATATTGGATGTACCACAGTGAGCCTGGACTGCGCTTTTATCTACTTTAGATTAATGTTTGAACTGTGCTTGGTACACTAAAGGACTGTGCAAATACCCACTTGGGTCTGACTGGGACTACGAGCTTGGCTTATACTTATGGACTACATTATCCACAAAGCCTTGGTGCAAACCATGTGACGCCTATGGGGCGGAGCTTGTTTATCAATAAAATGGTGTCCCAAAAATGAGTTGCTGCTGCCTTGCACGAACGAATGCCTGCCAGTGAACAAGGGTATCTTACTACTCGAAATGCGTTTGGCTTTGAGGAGAAGCGCGGCAGGAGCACTGTGCTTGCAACCACCTGAGGTATATGTGTGCTCACCCCTGCATGTGTGATGGCTTTATTTGGGGAAACCTCTTTTCTTGGATATAATGCGGCTGGTCCAGCCGCGAAGCCGTCCCGCCGCCAGAAGAGGCAGATCCACGAGTCCCGCAAACGCGAGCTCGAGATGGAATGCGGGGGACCGGAGCCTCAGGTATATATTGGATGTACCACAGTGAGCCGGGCCTGTGCTTTTATCTATTTTAGATTAATGTTTGAACTATGCTTGGTACACTAAAGGACTGTGCAAATACCCACTTGGGTCTGACTGGGACTACGAGCTTGGCTTATACTTAAAGACTACATTATCCACAAAGCCTTGGTGCAAACCATGTGATGCTTATGGAGGCGGAGCTTGTTTATCAATAAAATGGTGTACCAAAAATGAGTTGCTGCTGCCTTGCACGAACGAATGCCTGCCAGTGAACAAGGGTATCTTACTACTCGAAACGCGTTTGGCTTTGAGGAGAAGCGCGGCAGGAGCGCTGTGGTTGCAACCACCTGAGGTATATGTGTGCTCACCCCTGCATGTGTGATGGCTTCATTTGGGGCAACCTCTTTTCTTGGATATAATGGGGCTGGTCAAGCCGCGAAGCCGTCCCGCCGCCAGAAGAGGCGGATCCACGAGTCCCGCAATCGCGAGCTCGAGATGGAATGCGGGGGACCGGAGCCTCAGGTATATAATGGATGTACCACAGTGAGCCTGGCCTGCGCTTTTATATATTTTAGATGAATGTTTGAACTGTGCTTGGTACACTAAAGGACTGTGCAAATACCCACTTGGGTCTGACTGGGACTACGAGCTTGGCTTATACCTATGGACTACATTATCCACAAAGCTTTGGTGCAAACCAAGTGACGCCTATGGGGGCGGAGCTTCTTCATCAATAAAATGGTGTCCCAAAAATGAGTTGCTGATGCCTTGCACGAACGAATGCTTGCCAGTGAACAAGGGTATCTTACTACTCGAAACGTGTTTGGCTTTGCGGAGAAGCGCGGCAGGAGCGCTGTGCTTGCAACCACCTGAGGCATATGTGTGCTTACCCCTGCATGAGTGATGGCTTCATTGGGGGCAACCTCTTTTCTTGGATATAATGCGGCTGGTCCAGCCGCGAAGCCGTCCCGCCGCCAGAAGAGGTGGATCCACGAGTCCCGCAAACGCAAGCTTGAGATGGAATGCAGGGGACCGGAGCCTCAGGTATATATTGGATGTACCACAGTGAGCCTGGACTGCGCTTTTATCTACTTTAGATTAATGTTTGAACTGTGCTTGGTACACTAAAGGACTGTGCAAATACCCACTTGGGTCTGACTGGGACTACGAGCTTGGCTACATTATCCACAAAGCCTTGGTGCAAACCATGTGACGCCTATGGGGGCAGAGCGTCTTTCGCAATAAAATGGTGTCCCAAAAATGAGTTGCTGTTGCCTTGCACGAACGAATGCTTGCCAGTGAACAAGGGTATCTTACTACTCGAAAGTATTTGGCTTTGAGGAGAAGCGCTGCAGGAGCGCTGTGCTTGCAACCACCTGAGGCATATGTGTGCTCACCCCTGCATGAGTGATGGCTTCATTTGGGGCAACCTCTTTTCTTGGATATAATGCAGCTGGTCCAGCTGCGAAGCCGTCATGCCACCAGAAGAGGCGGATCCACGAGTCCCGCAAACGCAAGCTTGAGATGGAATGTAGGGGACCGGAGCCTCAGGTATATATTGGATTTACCACAGTGAGCCTGGACTGCGCTTTTGTCTATTTTAGATTAATGTTTGAACTGTGCTTGGTACACTAAAGGACTGTGCAAATACCCACTTGGGTCTGACTCGGACTACGAGCCTTGCTTATACTTATGGACTACATAATCCAGAAAGCCTTGGTGCAAACCATGTGACGCCTATGAGGGCAGAGCGTCTTTATCAATAAAATGGTGTCCCAAAAATTAGTTGCTGCTGCCTTGCACGAACGAATGCCTGCCAGTGAACAAGGGTATCTTACTACTCGAAATGCGTTTGGCTTTGAGGAGAAGCGCGGCAGGAGCGCTGTGCTTGCAACCACCTGAGGCATATGTGTGCTAACCCCTGCATGTGTGATGGCTTCGTTTGGGGCCATCTCTTTTCTTGGATATAATGCGGCTGGTCCAGTCACAAAGCAGTCCCGCCGCCAGAAGAGGCGGATCCACGAGTCCCGCAAACGCGAGCTCGAGAAGGATTGTGGGGGGCCGGAGCCTCAGGTATATATTGGATGTACCACAGTGAGCCTGGACTGCGCTTTTATCTACTTTAGATTAATGGTTGAACTGTGCTTGGTACACTAAAGGACTGTGCAAATACCCACTTGGGTCTGACTGGGACTACGAGCTTGGCTTATACTTATGGACTACATTATCCACAAAGCCTAGTTCCAAACCATGTGACGCCTATGGGGGCGGAGCTCGTTTATCAATACAATGGCGTCCCAAAAATGAGTTGCTGCTGCCTTGCACGAACGAATGCCTGCCAGTGAACAAGGGTATCTTACTACTCGAAACGCATTTGGCTTTGAGGAGAAGCGCGGCAGGAACACTGTGCTTGCAACCACCTGAGGCATATGTGTGCTCACCCCTGCATGTGTGATGGCTTTATTTGGGGAAACCTCTTTTCTTGGATATAATGCGGCTGCTCCAGTCGCGAAGCCGTCCCGCTGCCAGAAGAGGCGGATCCACGAGTCCCGCAAACGCGAGCTCGAGATGGAATGCTGGGGACCGGAGCCTCGGGTATGTATTGGATGTACCACAGTGAGCCTGGACTGCACTTTTGTCTATTTTAGATGAATGTTTGAACTGTGCCTGGTAAACTAAAGGACTGTGCAAATACCCACTTGGGTCTGACTGGGACTACGAGCTTGGCTTATACTTATGAACTACATTATCTACAAAGCCTTGGTGCAAACCAATGTGACGTCTATGGGGGCGGAGCTTGTTTATCCTTAAAATGGTGTCCCAAAAATGAGTTGATGCTGCCTTGCACGAACGTATGGCTGCCAGTGAACAAGGGTATCTTACTACTCGAAACGCGTTTGACTTTGAGGAGAAGCTCGGCAGGAGTGCTGTGCTTGCAACCACCTGAGGCATGTGTGTGCTTACCCCTGCATGTGTGATGGCTTCATTTGGGGCAATCTCTATTCTTGGATATAATGCGGCTGGTCCAGCCGCGAAGCCGTCCCGCCGCCAGAAGAGGCGGATCCACGAGTCCCGCAAACGCAAGCTTGAGATGGAATGCGGGGGGCCGGAGCCTCAGGTATATATTGGATGTACCACAGTGAGCCTGGACTGCGCTTTTATCTATTTTAGATTAATGTTTGAACTGTGCTTGGTACACTAAAGGACTGTGCAAATACCCACTTGGGTCTGACTGGGACTACGAGTTTGGCTTATACTTATGGACTACATGATCCACAAAGCCTTGGTGCAAACCATGTGACGCCTATGGTAGAGGAGCTTATTTATCAATAAAATGGTGTCCCAAAAATGAGTTGCTGATGCCTTGCACGAACGAATGCCTGCCAGTGAACAAGGGTATCTTACTACTCGAAACGCGTTTGGCTTTGAGGAGAAGCGCGCCAGGAGTGCTGTGCTCGCAACCACCTGAGGCATATGTGTGCTCACCACTGTATGTGTGATGGCTTAATTTGGGGCAACCTCTTTTCTTGGATATAATGCGGCTGGTCCGGCCACAAAGCCATCCCGCCGCCAGAAGAGGCGGATCCACGAGTCCCGCAAACGCAAGCTCGAGATGGAATGCGGAGGACCGGAGCCTCAGGTATATATTGGATGTACCACCGTGAGCCTGCACTGCGCTTTTGTCTATTTTATATTAATGTTTGAACTGTGCTTGGTACACTTAAGGACTGTGCAAATATCCACTTGGGTCTGACTGGGACTACGAGCTTGGCTTATACTTATGGACTACATTATCCACAAAGCCTTGGTGCAAACCATGTGACGCCTATGGGGGCAGAGCGTCTTTAGCAATAAAATGGTGTCCCAAAAATGAGTTGCTGATACCTTGCACGAACGAATGCCTGCCAGTGAACAAGGGTATCTTACTATTCGAAACGCGTTTGGCTTGAGGAGAAGCTCGGCAGGAGCGCTGTGCTTGCAACCACCTGAGGCATATGTGTGCTCACCCCTGCATGTGTGATGGCTTCATTTGGGGCAACCTCTATTCTTGGATATAATGCGGCTGGTCCAGCCGTGAAGCCGTCCCGCCGCCAAAGGAGGCGGATCCACGAGTCCCGCAAACGCAAGCTTGAGATGGAATGCGGGGGGCCGGAGCCTCAGGTATATATTGGATGTACCACAGTGAGCCTGGACTGCGCTTTTATCTATTTTAGATTAATGTTTGAACTGTGTTTGGTACACTAAAGGACTGTGCAAATACCCACTTGGGTCTCACTGGGACTACGAGTTTGGCTTATACTTATGGACTACATGATCCACAAAGCCTTGGTGCAAACCATGTGACGCCTATGGTAGAGGAGCTTATTTATCAATAAAATGGTGTCCCAAAAATGAGTTGCTGATGCCTTGCACGAACGAATGCCTGCCAGTGAACAAGGGTATCTTACTACTCGAAACGCGTTTGGCTTTGAGGAGAAGTGCGCCAGGAGTGCTGTGCTCGCAACCACCTGAGGCATATGTGTGCTCACCACTGTATGTGTGATGGCTTCATTTGGGGCAACCTCTTTTCTTGGATATAATGCGGCTGGTCCGGCCACGAAGCCATCCCGCCGCCAGAAGAGGCGGATCCACGAGTCCCGCAAACGCGAGCTCGAGATGGAATGCGGAGGACCGGAGCCTCAGGTATATATTGGATGTACCACCGTGAGCCTGCACTGCGCTTTTGTCTATTTTATATTAATGTTTGAACTGTGCTTGGTACACTTAAGGACTGTGCAAATATCCACTTGGGTCTGACTGGGACTACGAGCTTGGCTTATACTTATGGACTACATTATCCACAAAGCCTTGGTGCAAACCATGTGACGCCTATGGGGGCAGAGCGTCTTTAGCAATAAAATGGTGTCCCAAAAATGAGTTGCTGATACCTTGCACGAACGAATGCCTGCCAGTGAACAAGGGTATCTTACTACTCGAAATGCGTTTGGCTTTGAGGAGAAGCGCGGCAGGAGCGCTGTGCTTGCAACCACCTGAGGCATATGTGTGCTCACCCTTGCATGTGTGATGGCTTCATTTGGGGCAACCTCTTTTCTTGGATATAATGTGGCTGGTCCAGCCGCGAAGCCGTCCCACCGCCAGAAGGGGCGGATCCATGAGTCCCGCAAACGCGAGCTCGAGATGGAATGCGGGGGACCGGAGCCTCAGGTATATATTGGATGTACCACAGTGAGCCTGGACTGCGCTTTTATCTATTTTAGATTCATGTTTGAACTTTGCTTGGTACACTAAAGGACTGTGCAAATACCCACTTGAGTCTGACTGGGACTACGAGCTTAGCTTATACTTATGGACTACATTATCCACAAAGCCTAGTTCCAAACCATGTGACGCCTATGGGGGCGGAGCTTTTTTATCAATAAAATGGTGTCCCAAAAATGAGTTGCTGCTGCCTTGCACGAACAAATGCCTGCCAGTGAACAAGGGTATCTTACTACTCGAAACGCGTTTGGATTTGAGGAGAAGCGCGGCAAGAGCGCTGTGCTTGCAACCACCTGAGGCATATGTGGGCTCACCCCTGCATGAGTGATGGCTTCATTTGGGGCAACCTCTTTTCTTGGATATAATGCGGCTGGTCCAACAGCGAAGCCGTCCCGCCACCAGAAGAGGCGGATCCTCGAGTCCCGCAAACGCGAGCTCGAGATGGAATGCGGGGGACCGGAGCCTCAGGTATATATTGGATGTACCACAGTGAGCCTGGACTGCGCTTTTATCTATTTTAGATTCATGTTTGAACTGTGCTTGGTACACTAAAGGACTGTGCAAATACCCACTTGGGTCTGACTGGGACTACGAGCTTTTCCTATACTTATGGACTACATTATCCACAAAGCCTTGGTGCAAACCATGTGACGTTTATGGAGGCGGAGCTTGTTTATCAATAAAATGGTGTCCCATAAATGAGTTGCTGCTGCCTTGCACGAACAAATGCCTGCCAGTGAACAAGGGTATCTTCTACTCGAAACGCGTTTGGCTTTGAGGAGAAGCGCGGCAGGAGCGCTGTGCTTGCAACCACCTGAGGCATATGTGTGCTCACCCCTGCATGTGTGATGGTTTCATTTGGGGCAACCCCTTTTCTTGGATATAATGCGGTTGGTCCAGCCGCGAAGCCGTCCCGCCGCCAGAAGAGGCAGATCCACGAGTCCCGCAAACGCCAGCTTGAGATGGAATGCGGGGGACCAGAGCCTCAGATATATATTGGATGTACCACAGTGAGCCTGGACAGCGATTTTATCTATTTTAGATTAATGTTTGAACTGTGCTTGGTACACTAAAGGACTGTGCAAATACCCACTTGGGTCTGACTGGGACTACGAGCTTGGCTTATACTTATGGACTACATTATCCACAAAGCCTAGTTCCAAACCATGTGACGCCTATGGGGGCGGAGCTTGTTTATCAATACAATGGCGTCCCAAAAATGAGTTGCTGCTGCCTTGCATGAACGAATGCCTGCCAGTGAACAAGGGTATTGTACTACTCGAAACGCGTTTGGCTTTCAGGAGATGCGCGGCAGGAGCTCTGTGCTTGCAACCACCTGAGGCATATGTGTGCTCACTCCTGCATGTGTGAGGCTTCATTTGGGGCAACCTCTTTTCTTGGCTATAATGCGGCTTGTCCAACAGCGAAGTCGTCCCGCCACTAGAAGAGGCGGATCCACGAGTCCCGCAAACGCGAGCTCGAGATGAAATGCGGGGGACCGGAGCCTCAGGTATATATTGGATGTACCAGAGTGAGCCTGGACTGCGCTTTTATCTATTTCAGATTAATGTTTGAACTGTGCTTGGTACACTAAAGGACTTTGCAAATACCCACTTGGGTCTGACTGGGACTACGAGCTTGGCTTATACTTATGGACTACATTATCCACAAAGCCTTGGTGCAAACCATGTGACGCCTATGGTGGAGGAGCTTGTTTATCAATAAAATGGTGTCCCAAAAATGAGTTGCTGATGCCTTGCACGAACGAATGCCTGCCAGTGAACAAGGGTATCTTACTACTCGAAACGCGTTTGCCTTTGAGGAGAAGCGCGCCAGGAGTGCTGTGCTCACAACCACCTGAGGCATATGTGTGCTCACCACTGTATGTGTGATGGCTTCATTTGGGGCAACCTCTTTTCTTGGATATAATGCGGCTGGTCAAGCCGCGAAGCCGTCCCGCCGCCAGAAGAGGCGGATCCACGAGTCCCGCAAACGCAAGCTCGAGATGGAATGCGGAGGACCGGAGCCTAAGGTATATATTGGATGTACCACAGTGAGCCAGCACTACGCTTTTGTCTATTTTAGATTAATGTTTGAACTGTGCTTGGTACACTAAAGGACTGTGCAAATATCCACTTGGGTCTGACTGGAACTAAGAGCTTGGCTTATACTTATGGACTACATTATCCACAAAGCCTTGGTGCAAACCATGTGACCCCTATGGGGGCGGAGCTTGTGTATCAATAAAATGATGTCCGAAAAATGAGTTGCTGCTGCCTTGCACAAACGAATGCCTACCAGTGAACAAGGGTATCTTACTACTCGAAACCTGTTTGGCTTTGAGGAGAAGCGCGGCAGGAGCGCTGTGCTTGCAACCACCTGAGGCATATGTGTGCTCACCCCTGCATGTGTGATAGCTTCATTTGGGGCAACCTCTTTTCTTGGATATAATGCGGCTGGTCCAGCCGTTAAGCCGTCCCGCCGCCAGAAGGGGCGTATCCATGAGTCCCGCAAACGCGAGCTCGAGATGGAATGCGGGGGACCGGAGCCTCAGGTATATATTGGATGTACCACAGTTAGCCTGGACTGCGCTTTTATCTATTTTAGATTCATGTTTGAACTGTGCTTGGTACACTAAAGGACTGTGCAAATACCCACTTGAGTCTGACTGGGACTGCGAGCTTGGCTTATACTTATGGACTGCATTATCCACAAAGCCTAGTTCCAAACCATGTGACGCCTATGGGGGCGGAGCTTTTTTATCAATAAAATGGTGTCCCAAAAATGAGTTGCTGCTGCCTTGCACGAACAAATGCCTGCCAGTGAACAAGGGTATCTTACTACTCGAAACGCGTTTGGCTTTGAGGAGAAGCCCGTCAGGAGCGATGTGCTTGCAACCACCTGAGGCATATGTGTGCTCACCCCTGCATGTGTGATGGCTTCATTTGGGGCAACCTCTTTTCTTTGATATAATGCGGCTGGTCCAGCCGCGAAGCCATCCCGCCGCCAGAACAGGGGGATCCACGAGTCCCACAAACGCGAGCTCGAGATGGAATGCGGGGGGCCGGAGCCTCAGGTATATATTGGATATACCACAGTGAGCCTGGACTGCGCTTTTATCTATTTTAGATTAATGTTTGAACTGTGCTTGGTACACTAAAGGACTGTGCAAATACCCACTTGGGTCTAACTCGGACTACGAGCCTTGCTTATACTTATGGACTACATAATCCAGAAAGCCTTTATGCAAACCATGTGACGCCTATGAGGGCAGAGCGTCTTTATCAATAAAATGGTGTCCCAAAAATTAGTTGCTGCTGCCTTGCACGAACGAATGCCTGACAGTGAACAAGGGTATCTTACTACTCGAAATGCGTTTGGCTTTGAGGAGAAGCGCGGCAGGAGCGCTGTGCTTGCAACCACCTGAGGCATATGTGTGCTAACCCCTGCATGTGTGATGGCTTTGTTTGGGGCCACCTCTTTTCTTGGATATAATGCGGCTGGTCCAGTCGCAAAGCAGTCCCGCCGCCAGAAGAGGCGGATCCACGAGTCCCGCAAACGCAAGCTCGAAAAGGATTGTGGGGGGCCGGAGCCTCAGGTATATATTGGATGTACCACAGTGAGCCTGGACTGCGCTTTTATCTACTATAAATTAATGTTTGAACTGTGCTTGGTACACTAAAGGACTGTGCAAATACCCACTTGGGTCTGACTGGGACTACGAGCTTGGCTTATACTTATGGACTACATTATCCACAAAGCCTTGGTGCAAACCATGTGACGCCTATGGGGGCGGAGCTTGTTTATCAATAAAATGGTGTCCCAAAAAAGAGTTGCTGCTGCCTTGCACGAACGAATGACTGCCAGTGAACAAGGGTATCTTACTACTCGAAACGCGTTTGGCTTTGAGGAGAAGCGCGGCAGGAGCACTGTGCTTGCAACCACCTGAGGCATATGTGTGCTCACCCCTGCATGTGTGATGGCTTTATTTGGGGAAACCTCTTTTCTTGGATATAATGCGGATGGTCCAGCCGCGAAGCCGTCCCGCTGCCAGAAGAGGCGGATCCACGAGTCCCGCAAACGCGAGCTCGAGATGGAATGCTGGGGACCGTAGCCTCGGGTATGTATTGGATGTACCACAGTGAGCCTGGACTGCACTTTTGTCTATTTTAGATGAATGTTTGAACTGTGCCTGGTACACTAAAGGACTGTGCAAATACCCACTTGGGTCTGACTGGGACTACGATCTTGGCTTATACTTATGAACTACATTATCTACAAAGCCTTGGTGCAAACCATGTGACGCCTATGGTGGAGGAGCTTGTTTATCAATAAAATGGTGTCCCAAAAATGAGTTGCTGATGCCTTGCACGAACGAATGCCTGCCAGTAAACAAGGGTATCTTACTACTCGAAACGCGTTTGGCTTTGAGGAGAAGCGCGCCAGGAGTGCTGTGCTCGCAACCACCTGAGGCATATGTGTGCTCACCACTGTATGTGTGATGGCTTCATTTGGGGCAACCTCTTTTCTTGGATATAATGCGGCTTGTCCGGCCACGAAGCCGTCCCGCCGTCAGAAGAGGCGGATCCACGATTCCCGCAAATGCAAGCTCGAGATGGAATGCGGAGGACCGGAGCCTCAGGTATATATTGGATGTACCACCGTGAGCCTGCACTGCGCTTTTGTCTATTTTAGATTAATGTTTGAACTGTGCTTGGTACACTAAAGGACTGTGTAAATATCCACTTGGGTCTGACTGGGACTACGAGCTTGGCCTATACTTATGGACTACATTATCCACAAAGCCTTGGTGCAAACCATGTCACGCCTATGGGGGCGGAGCTTGTGTATCAATAAAATGGTGTCCCAAAAATGAGTTGCTGCTGCCTTGCACGAACGAATGCCTACCAGTGAACAAGGGTATCTTACTACTCGAAACGCATTTGGCTTTGAGGAGAAGCGCGGCAGGAGCGCTGTGCTTGCAACCACCTGAGGCATATGTGTGCTCACCCCTGCATGAGTGATGGCTTCATTTGGGGCAACCTCTTTTCTTGGATATAATGCAGCTGGTCCAGCCGCGAAGCCGTCCCGCCGCCAGAAGAGGCGGATCCACGAGTCCCGCAAACGCAAGCTTAAGATGGAATGCAGGGGACCGGAGCCTCAGGTATATATTGGATGTACCACAGTGAGCCTGGACTCCGCTTTTGTCTATTTTAGATTAATGTTTGACCTGTGCTTGGAACACTGAAGGACTCTGCCAATACCCACTTGGGTCTGACTGGGACTACGAGCTTGGCTTATACTTATGGAATACATTATCCACAAAGCCTTGGTGCAAACCAGGTGACGCCTATGGGGGTAGAGCGTCTTTAGCAATAAAATGGTGTCCCAAAAATGAGTTGCTGATGCCTTGCACGAACGAATGCTTTTGCCTATTTTAGATTAATGTTTGAACTGTGCTTGGTACACTAAAGCACTGTGCAAATACCCACTTGGGTCTGACTCGGACTACGAGCCTTGGTCTGCCCTGTTCCCATGATGCACTGGGCCAGGGACAGACTAATTTGCATATAGCCAGGTTCTGAGCTGGGATGGGGCAGTGAGATAAAGAACGGTGATGGATCAAGCCCTGATCTTTGGACTGGGTAAGAGTGGTCTGCTTAATTCAGACACTCTGTTCATCACCACCCCCTTTTCTGTATCGTTTTTGGCCACTATAGGTGTGGCAGGGTATACTCAGACATGAGTCCCTTTCTCACTGCTCCATCAGGATTCAAGCAAGCCGGGCCGAAGAGGCTGAAATGCCAGAAACCGGTCCCCGGTAGCTTGTCTCCTTTCTGGTGAAGAATTGGCTTGGTAGTTTGGTCTGCCCTGTTCCCATGATGCACTGGGCCAGGGACAGACTAATTTGCATATAGCCAGGTTCTGAGCTGGGATGGGGCAGTGAGATAAAGAACGGTGATGGATCAAGCCCTGATCTTTGGACTGGGTTAGAGTGGTCTACTTAATTCAGACACTCTGGTTATCACCACCCCCTTTTCTGTATCGTGCAGACCAGGTGAAGCCTATGGGGGTGGAGCTTGTTTATCAATAAAATGGGGTCCCAAAAATGAGTTGCTGCTACCTTGCACGAACGAATACTGCCAGTGAACAAGGGTATCTTACTATTCGAAGCGCGTTTGGCTTGAGGAGAAGCTCAGCAGGAGCGCTGTGCTTGCAACCACCTGAGGCATATGTGTGCTCACCCCTGCATGTGTGATGGCTTCATTTGGGGCAACCTCTATTCTTATATATAATGCGGCTGGTCCAGCCGCGAAGCCGTCCCGCCGCCAAAAGAGGCGGATCCACGAGTCCCGCAAACGCAAGCTTGAGATGGAATGCAGGGGGCCGGAGCCTCAGGTATATATTGGATGTACCACAGTGAGCCTGGACTGCGCTTTTATCTATTTTAGATTAATGTTTGAACTGTGCTTGGTACACTAAAGGACTGTGCAAATTCCCACTTGGGTCTGACTGGGACTATGAGCTTGGCTTATACTTATGGACTACATTATCCACAAAGCCTTGGTGCAAACCATGTGACGCCTATGGTGGAGGAGCTTGTTTATCAATAAAATGGTGTCCCAAAAATGAGTTGCTGATGCCTTGCATGAACGAATGCCTGCCAGTGAACAAGGGTATCTTACTACTCGAAACGCGTTTGGCTTTGATGAGAAGCACGCCAGGAGTGCTGTGCTTGCAACCACCTGAGGCATATGTGTACTCACCACTGTATGTGTGATGGCTTCATTTGGGGCAACCTCTTTTCTTGGATATAATGCGGCTGGTCCAGCCGCGAAGCCGTCCCGCCGCCAGAAGAGGCGGATCCACGAGTCCCGCAAACGCAAGCTCGAGATGGAATGCGGATGACCGGAGCCTCAGGTATAAATTGGATGTACCACAGTGAGCCTGCACTGCGCTTTTGTCTATTTTAGATTAATGTTTGAACTGTGCTTGGTACACTAAAGGACTGTGCAAATATCCACTTGGGTCTGACTGGGACTACGAGCTTGGCTTATACTTATGGACTACATTATCCACAAAGCCTTGGTGCAAACCATGTGACGCCTGTGGGGGTAGAGCGTCTTTAGCAATAAAATGGTGTCCCAAAAATGAGTTGCTGATGCCTTGCACGAACGAATGCTTTTGCCTATTTTAGATTAATGTTTGAACTGTGCTTGGTACACTAAAGCACTGTGCAAATACCCACTTGGGTCTGACTCGGACTACGAGCCTTGCTTATATTTATGTACTACATAATCCAGAAAGCCTTGGTGCAAACCATTTGACGTCTATGAGGGCAGAGCGTCTTTATCAATAAAATGGTGTCCCAAAAATGAGTTGCTGCTGCCTTGCACGAACGAATGCCTGCCAGTGAACAAGGGTATCTTACTACTCGAAATGCGTTTGGCTTTGAGGAGAAGCGCGGCAGGAGCGCTGTGCTTGCAACCACCTGAGGCATATGTGTGCTAACCCCTGCATGTATGATGGCTTTGTTTGGGGCCACCTCTTTTCTTGGATATAATGCGGCTGGTCCAGTCGCAAAGCAGTCCCGCCGCCAGAAGAGGCGGATCCACGAGTCCCGCAAACGCGAGCTCGAGATGGATTGTGGGGGGCCGGAGCCTCAGGTATATATTGGATGTACCACAGTGAGCCTGGACTGCGCTTTTATCTACTTTAGATTAATGTTTGAACTGTGCTTGGTACACTAAAGAACTGTGCAAATACCCACTTGGGTCTGACTGGGACTACGAGCTTGGCTTATACTTATGGACTACATTATCCACAAAGCCTTGGTGCAAACCATGTGACGCCTATGGGGGCGGAGCTTGTTTATCAATAAAATAGTGTCCCAAAAATGAGTTGCTGCTGCCTTGCACGAACGAATGCCTGCCAGCGAACAAGGGTATCTTACTACTCGAAACGCGTTTGGCTGTGAGGAGAAGCGCGGCAGGAGCACTGTGCTTGCAACCACCTGAGGCATATGTGTGCTCACCCCTGCATGTGTGATGGCTTTATTTGGGGAAACCTCTTTTCTTGGATATAATGCGGCTGGCCCAGCCGCGAAGCCGTCCCGCTGCCAGAAGAGGCGGATCCACGAGTCCCGCAAACGCAAGCTCGAGATGGAATGCTGGGGACAGGAGCCTCGGGTATATATTGGATGTACCACAGTGAGCCTGGACTGCACTTTTGTCTATTTTAGATGAATGTTTGAACTGTGCCTGGTACATTAAAGGACTGTGCAAATACCCACTTGGGTCTGACTGGGACTACGAGCTTAGCTTATACTTATGGACTACATTATCTACAAAGCCTTGGTGCAAACCAATGTGATGTCTATGGGGGCGGAGCTTGTTTATCAATAAAATGGTGTCCCAAAAATGAGTTGATGCTGCCTTGCACGAACAAATGGCTGCCAGTGAACAAGGGTATCTTACTACTCGTAACGCGTTTGACTTTGAGGAGAATCTCGGCAGGAGCGCTGTGCTTGCAACCACCTGAGGCATATGTGTGCTCATCCATGCTTGTGTGATGGCTTCATTTGAGGCAATCTCTTTTCTTGGATATAATGTGGCTGGTCCAGCCGCGAAGCCGTCCTGCCGCCAGAAGAGGCGGATCCACGAGTCCCGCAAACGCAAGCTCGAGATGGAATGCCTGGGACCGGAGCCTCATGTATATATTGGATGTACCACAGTGAGCCTGGACTCCGCTTTTGTCTATTTTAGATTCATGTTTGACCTGTGCTTGGAACACTGAAGGACTCTGCCAATACCCACTTGGGTCTGACTGGGACTACGAGCTTAGCTTATACTTATGGAATACATTATCCACAAAGCCTTGGTGCAAACCAGGTGAAGCCTATGGGGGTGGAGCTTGTTTATCAATAAAATGGGGTCCCAAAAATTAGTTGCTGCTACCTTGCACGAACGAATTCTGCCAGTGAACAAGGGTATCTTACTATTCGAAACGCGTTTGGCTTGAGGAGAAGCTCAGCAGGAGCGCTGTGCTTGCAACCACCTGAGGCATATGTGTGCACACCCCTGCATGTGTGATGGCTTCATTTGGGGCAACCTCTATTCTTATATATAATGCGGCTGGTCCAGCCGCGAAGCCGTCCCGCCGCCAAAAGAGGCGGATCCACGAGTCCCGCAAACGCAAGCTTGAGATGGAATGCAGGGGGCCGGAGCCTCAGGTATATATTGGATGTACCACAGTGAGCCTGGACTGCGCTTTTATCTATTTTAGATTAATGTTTGAACTGTGCTTGGTAAACTAAAGGACTGTGCAAATACCCACTTGGGTCTGACTGGGACTATGAGCTTGGCTTATACTTATGGACTACATTATCCACAAAGCCTTGGTGCAAACCATGTGACGCCTATGGTGGAGGAGCTTGTTTATCAATAAAATGGTGTCCCAAAAATGAGTTGCTGATGCCTTGCATGAACGAATGCCTGCCAGTGAACAAGGGTATCTTACTACTCGAAACGCGTTTGGCTTTGATGAGAAGCGCGCCAGGAGTGCTGTGCTTGCAACCACCTGAGGCATATGTGTGCTCACCACTGTATGTGTGATGGCTTCATTTGGGGCAACCTCTTTTCTTGGATATAATGCGGCTGGTCCAGCCGCGAAGCCGTCCCGCCGCCAGAAGAGGCGGATCCACGAGTCCCGCAAACGCAAGCTCGAGATGGAATGCGGATGACCTGAGCCTCAGGTATATATTGGATGTACCACAGTGAGCCTGCACTGCGCTTTTGTCTATTTTAGATTAATGTTTGAACTGTGCTTGGTACACTAAAGGACTGTGCAAATATCCACTTGGGTCTGACTGGGACTACGAGCTTGGCTTATACTTATGGACTACATTATCCACAAAGCCTAGTTCCAAACCATGTGACGCCTATGGGGGCGGAGCTTGTGTATCAATAAAATGGTGTCCGAAAAATGAGTTGCTGCTGCCTTGCACAAACGAATGCCTACCAGTGAACAAGGGTATCTTACTACTCGAAACGCGTTTGGCTTTGAGGAGAAGCGCGGCAGGAGCGCTGTGCTTGCAACCACCTGAGGCATATGTGTGCTCACCCTTGCATGTGTGATGGCTTCATTTGGGGAAACCTCTTTTCTTGGATATAATGCGGCTGGTCCAGCCGTGAAGCCGTCCCGCCACCAGAAGGGGCGGATCCATGAGTCCCGCAAACGCGAGATCGAGATGGAATGCGGGGGACCGGAGCCTCAGGTATATATTGGATCTACCGCAGTGAGCCTGGACTGCACTTTTATCTATTTTAGATTCATGTTTGAACTGTGCTTGGTACACTAAAGGACTGTGCAAATACCCACTTGAGTCTGACTGGGACTACGAGCTTAGCTTATACTTATGGACTACATTATCCACAAAGCCTAGTTCCAAACCATGTGACGCCTATGGGGGCGGAGCTTTTTATCAATAAAATGGTGTCCCAAAAATGAGTTGCTGCTGCCTTGCACGAACAAATGCCTGCCAGTGAACAAGGGTATCTTACTACTCGAAACGCGTTTGGCTTTGAGGAGAAGCGCGGCAGGAGCGCTGTGCTTGCAACCACCTGAGGCATATGTGTGCTCACCCCTGCATGTGTGATGGCTTCATTTGGGGCAACCTCTTTTCTTGGATATAATGCGGCTGGTCCAACAGCGAAGCCGTCCCTCCACCAGAAGAGGCGGATCCTCGAGTCCCGCAAACGCGAGCTCGAGATGGAATGCGGGGGACCGGAGCCTCAGGTATATATTGGATGTACCACAGTGAGCCTGGACTGCGCTTTTATCTATTTTAGATTCATGTTTGAACTGTGCTTGGTACACTAAAGGACTGTGCAAATACCCACTTGGGTCTGACTGGGACTACGAGCTTTTCCTATACTTATGGACTACATTATCCACAAAGCCTTGGTGCAAACCATGTGACGTTTATGGAGGCGGAGCTTGTTTATCAATAAAATGGTGTCCCAAAAATGAGTTGCTGCTGCCTTGCACGAACAAATGCCTGCCAGTGAACAAGGGTATCTTACTACTCGAAACGCGTTTGGCTTTGAGGAGAAGCGCGGCAGGAGCGCTGTGCTTGTAACCACCTGAGGCTTATGTGTACTCACCCCTGCATGTGTGATGGTTTCATTTGGGGCAACCCCTTTTCTTGGATATAATGCGGCTGGTCCAGCCGCGAAGCCGTCCCGCCGCCAGGAGAGGCAGATCCACGAGTCCCGCAAACGCGAGCTCGAGATGGAATGCGGGGGACCAGAGCCTCAGATATATATTGGATGTACCACAGTGAGCCTGGACTGCGATTTTATCTATTTTAGATTAATGTTTGAACTGTGCTTGGTACACTAAAGGACTGTGCAAATACCCACTTGGGTCTGACTGGGACTACGAGCTTGGCTTATGCTTATGGACTACATTATCCACAAAACCTAGTTCCAAACCATATGACGCCTATGTGGCGGAGCTTTTTTATCAATAAAATGGTGTCCCAAAAATGAGTTGCTGCTGCCTTGCACGAACAAATGCCTGCCAGTGAACAAGGGTATCTTACTACTCGAAACGCGTTTGGCTTTGAGGAGAAGCCCGTCAGGAGCGATGTGCTTGCAACCACCTGAGGCATATGTGTGCTCACCCCTGCATGTGTGATGGCTTAATTTGGGGCAACCTCTTTTCTTAGATATAATGCGGCTGGTCCAGCCGTGAAGCCGTCCCGCCGCCAGAAGAGGTGGATCCACGAGTCCCGCAAACACGAGCTCGAGATTGAATGCAGGGGACCGGAGCCTCAGGTATATATTGGATGTACCACAGTGAGCCTGACTGCAGTTTTATATATTTTAGATTCATGTTTGAACTGTGCTTGGTACACTAAAGGACTGTGCAAATACCCACTTGGGTCTGACTGGGACTACGAGCTTGGCTTATACTTATGGACTACATTATCCACAAAGCCTTGGTGCAACCCATGTGACGCCTATGGGGGCGGAGCTTGTTTATCAATAAAATGGTGTCCCAAAAATTAATTGCTGCTGCCTTGCACGAATGAATGCCTGCCAGTGAACAAGGGTATCTTACTACTCAAAGCGCTTTTGGCTTTGAGGAGAAGCGCGGCAGGAGCGCTGTGCTTGTAACCACCTGAGGCATATGGGTGCTCACCCCTGCATGTGTGATGGCTTCATTTGGGGCAACCTCTTTTCTTGGATATAATGTGGCTGGTCAAGCCGCGAAGCCACAAACGCGAGCTCGAGATGGAATGTGGGGGGCCGGAGCCTCAGGTATATATTGAATGTACCACCATGAGCCTGGACTGTGCTTTTATCTATTTTAGATTAATGTTTGAACTGTGCTTGGTACACTAAAGGACTGTGCAAATACCCACTTGGGTCTGACTGGGACTAAGAGCTTGGCTTATACTTATGGACTACATTATCCACAAAGCCTTGGTGCAAACCATGTGACGCCTATGGGGGCGGAGCTTGTTTATCAATACAATTGCGTCCCAAAAATGAGTTGCTGCTGCCTTGCATGAACGAATGCCTGCCAGTGAACAAGGGTATTTTACTACTCGAAACGCGTTTGGCTTTGAGGAGATGCGCGGCAGGAGCTCTGTGCTTGCAACCACCTGAGGCATATGTGTGCTCACTCCTGCATGTGTGAGGCTTCATTTGGGGCAACCTCTTTTCTTGGATATAATGTGGCTGGTCCAACAGCGAAGCCGTCCCGCCACTAGAAGAGGCGGATCCACGAGTCCCGCAAACGCAAGCTCGAGATGGAATGCGGGGGACCGGAGCCTCGGGTATATATTGGATGTACCAGAGTGAGCCTGGACTGCGCTTTTATCTATTTTAGATTAATGTTTGAACTGTGCTTGGTACACTAAAGGACTTTGCAAATACAAACTTGGGTCTGACTGGGACTACGAGCTTGGCTTATACTTATGGACTACATTATCCACAAAGCCTTGGTGCAATCCATGTGACGCCTATGGTGGAGGAGCTTGTTTATCAATAAAATGGTGTCCCAAAAATGAGTTGCTGATGCCTTGCACGAACGAATGCCTGCCAGTGAACAAGGGTATCTTACTACTCGAAACGCGTTTGGCTTTGAGGAGAAGCGCGCCAGGAGTGCTGTGCTCGCAACAACCTGAGGCATATGTGTGCTCACCACTGTATGTGTGATGGCTTCATTTGGGGCAACCTCTTTTCTTGGATATAATGCGGCTGGTCCAGCCGCGAAGCCGTCCCGCCGCCAGAAGAGGCGGATCCACGAGTCCCGCAAACGCAAGCTCGAGATGGAATGCGGAGGACCGGAGCCTAAGGTATATATTGGATGTACCACAGTGAGCCTGCACTGCGCTTTTGTCTATCTTAGATTAATGTTTGAACTGTGCTTGGTACACTAAAGGACTGTGCAAATATCCACTTGGGTCTGACTGGAACTACAAGCTTGGCTTATACTTATGGACTACATTATCCACAAAGCCTTGGTGCAAACCATGTGACCCCTATGGGGGCGGAGCTTGTGTGTCAATAAAATGGCGTCCCAAAAATGAGTTGCTGCTGCCTTGCATGAATGAATGCCTGCCAGTGAACAAGGGTATCTTACTACTCGAAACGCGTTTGGCTTTGAGGAGATGCGCGGCAGGAGCTCTGTGCTTGCAACCACCTGAGGCATATGTGTGCTCACTCCTGCATGTGTGATGGCTTCATTTGGGGCAACCCCTTTTCTTGGATATAATGTGGCTGGTCCAGTCGCGAAGCCGTCCCGCCGCCAGAAAAGGCAGATCCACGAGTCTGGCAAACGCGAGCTCGAGATGGAATGCGGGGGACCAGAGCCTCAGATATATATTGGATGTACCACAGTGAGCCTGGACTGCGATTTTATCTATTTTAGATTAATGTTTGAACTGTGCTTGGTACACTAAAGGCCTGTGCAAATACCCACTTGGGTCTGACTGGGACTACGAGCTTGGCTTATACTTATGGACTACATTACCCACAAAGCCTAGTTCCAAACCATGTGACGCCTATGGGGGCGGAGCTTTTTTATCAATAAAATGGTGTCCCAAAAATGAGTTGCTGCTGCCTTGCACGAACAAATGCCTGCCAGTGAACAAGGGTATCTTACTACTCGAAACGCGTTTGGCTTTGAGGAGAAGCGCGGCAGGAGCGCTGTGCTTGCAACCACCTGAGGCATATGTGTGCTCACCCCTGCATGTGTGGTGGCTTCATTTGGGGCAACCCCTTTTCTTGGATATAATGCGGCTGGTCCAGCCGCGAAGCCGTCCCTCCGCCAGAAGAGGCAGATCAACGAGTCCCGCAAACGCGAGCTCGAGATGGAATGCGGGGGACCAGAGCCTCAGATATATATTGGATGTACCACAGTGAGCCTGGACTGCGATTTTATCTATTTTAGATTAATGTTTGAACTGTGCTTGGTAGACTAAAGGCCTGTGCAAATACCCACTTGGGTCTGACTGGGACTACGAGCTTGGCTTATACTTATGGACTACATTATCCACAAAGCCTCGTTCCAAACCATGTGACGCCTATGGGGGTTGAGCTTTTTTATCAATAAAATGGTGTCCCAAAAATGAGTTGCTGCTGCCTTGCACGAACAAATGCCTGCCAGTGAACAAGGGTATCTTACTACTCGAAACGCGTTTGGCTTTGAGGAGAAGCCCGTCAGGAGCGATGTGCTTGCAACCACCTGAGGCATATGTGTGCTCACCCCTGCATGTGTGATGGCTTCATTTGGGGCAACCTCTTTTCTTGGATATAATGCGGCTGGTCCAGCCGCGAAGCCATCCCGCCGCCAGAACAGGGGGATCCACGAGTCCCGCAAACGCGAGCTCGAGATGGAATGCGGGGGGCCGGAGCCTCAGGTATATATTGGATATACCACAGTGAGCCTGGACTGCGCTTTTATCTATTTTAGATTAATGTTTGAACTGTGCTTGGTACACTAAAGGACTATGCAAATACCCACTTGGGTCTGACTGGGACTACGAGCTTTTGCTTATACTTATGGACTACATAATCCACAAAGCCTTGGTGCAAACCATGTGACGTTTATGGAGGCGGAGCTTGTTTATCAATAAAATGGTGTCCCAAAAATGAGTAGCTGTTGCCTTGCACGAACGAATGCCTGCCAGTGAACAAGGGTATCTTACTAATCGAAACGCGTTTGGCTTTGAGGAGAAGCACGGCAGGAGCGCTGTGCTTGCAACCACCTGAGGCATATGTGTGCTCACCCCCGCATGTGTGATGGCTTCATTTGGGGCAACCCCTTTTCTTGGATATAATGCGGCTGGTCCAGCCGCGAAGCCGTCCCTCCGCCAGAAGAGGCAGATCAATGAGTCCCGCAAACGCGAGCTCGAGATGGAATACGGGGGACCAGAGCCTCAGATATATATTGGATGTACCACAGTGAGCCTGGACTGCGATTTTATCTATTTTAGATTAATGTTTGAACTGTGCTTGGTACACTAAAGGACTATGCAAATACCCACTTGGGTCTGACTGGGACTACGAGCTTGGCTTATACTTATGGACTACATTATCCACAAAGCCTAGTTCCAAACCATGCGACGCCTATGGGGGCGGAGCTTGTTTATCAATAAAATGGTGTCCCAGAAATGAGTTGCTGCTGCCTTGCACGAACAAATGCCTGCCAGTGAACAAGGTTATCTTACTACTCGAAACGCATTTGGCTTTGAGGAGAAGCCCGTCAGGAGCGATGTGCTTGCAACCACCTGAGGCATATGTGTGCTCACCCCTGCATGTGTGATGGCTTCATTTGGGGCAACCGCTTTTCTTGGATATAATGCGGCTGGTCCAGCGACGAAGCCGTCCCGCCGCCAGAAGAGGCAGATCCGCGAGTCCCGCAAACACGAGCTCGAGATGGATTGCGGGGGACCGGAGCCTCAGGTATATATTGGATGTACCACAGTAAGTCTGGACTGCGCTTTTATCCATTTTAGATTCATGTTTGAACTGTGCTTGGTACACTGAAGGACTCTGCAAATACCCACTTGGGTCTGACTGGGACTACAAGCTTTTCTTATACTTATGGACTACATTATCCACAAAGCCTTGGTGCAAACCATGTGACGTTTATGGAGGCGGAGCTTGTTTATCAATAAAATGGTGTCCCAAAAATGAGTTGCTGCTGCCTTGCACGAACGAATGCCTGCCAGTGAACAAGGGTATCTTACACTCGAAACGCGTTTGGCTTTGAGGAGAAGCGCGGCAGGAGCGCTGTGCTTGCAACCACCTGAGGCATATGTGTGCTCACCCCTGCATGTGTGATGGCTTCATTTGGGGCAACCCCTTTTCTTGGATATAATGCGGCTGGTCCAGCCGCGAAGCCGTCCCTCCGCCAAAAGAGGTAGATCAACGAGTCCCGCAAACGCGAGCTCGAGATGGAATGCGGGGGACCAGAGCCTCAGATATATATTGGATGTACCACAGTGATCCTGGACTGCGATTTTATCTATTTTAGATTCATGTTTGAACTGTGCTTGGTACACTAAAGGACTGTGCAAATACCCACTTGAGTCTGACTGGGAATACGAGCTTGGCTTATACTTATGGACTACATTATCCACAAAGCCTTGGTGCAAACCATGTGACGCCTATGGGGGCGGAGCTTGTTTATCAATACAATGGCGTCCCAAAAATGAGTTGCTGCTGCCTTGCATGAACGAATGCCTGCCAGTGAACAAGGGTATCTTACTACTCGAAACGCGTTTGGCTTTGAGGAGATGCGCGGCAGGAGCTCTGTGCTTGCAACCACCTGAGGCATATGTGTGCTCACTCCTGCATGTGTGATGGCTTCATTTGGGGCAACCTCTTTTCTTGGATATAATGCATCTGGTCCAGCCGCGAAGCCATCCCGCCTCCAGAACAGGGGGACCCATGAGTCCCGCAAACGCGAGCTTGAGATGAAATGCGGGGGGCCGGAGCCTCAGGTATATATTGGATATACCACAGTGAGCCTGGACTGCGCTTTTATCTATTTTAGATTAATGTTTGAACTGCGCTTGGTACACTAAAGGACTGTGCAAATACCCACTTGGGTCTGACTGGGACTACGAGCTTTTGCTTATACTTATGGACTACATTATCCACAAAGCCTTGGTGCTAACCATGTGACGTTTATGGAGGCGGAGCTTGTTTATCAATAAAATGGTGTCCCAAAAATGAGTTGCTGCTGCCTTGCACGAACGAATGCCTGCCAGTGAACAAGGATATCTTACTACTCGAAACGCGTTTGGCTTTGAGGAGAAGCGCGGCAGGAGCGCTGTGCTTGCAACCACCTGAGGCATATGTGTGCTCACCCCTGCATGTGTGATGGCTTCATTTGGGGCAACCCCTTTTCTTGGATATAATGCGGCTGGTCCAGCCACGAAGCCGTCCCTCCGCCAGAAGAGGCAGATCAACAAGTCCCGCAAACGCGAGCTCGAGATGGAATGCGGGGGACCAGAGCCTCAGATATATATTGGATGTACCACAGTGAGCCTGGACTGCGATTTTATCTATTTTAGATTAATGTTTGAACTGTGCTTGGTACACTAAAGGACTATGCAAATACCCACTTGGGTCTGACTGGGACTACGAGCTTGGCTTATACTTATGGACTACATTATCCACAAAGCCTAGTTCCAAACCATGCGATGCCTATGGGGCGGAGCTTGTTTATCAATAAAATGGTGTCCCAGAAATGAGTTGCTGCTGCCTTGCACGAACAAATGCCTGCCAGTGAACAAGGGTATCTTACTACTCGAAACGCTTTGGCTTTGAGGAGAAGCGCATCAGGAGCGATGTGCTTGCAACCACCTGAGGCATATGTGTGCTCACCCCTGCATGTGTGATGGCTTCATTTGGGGCAACCTCTTTTCTTGGATATAATGCGGCTGGTCAAGCCGCGAAGCCACAAACGCGAGCTCGAGATGGAATGTAGGGGGCCGGAGCCTCAGGTATATATTGGATGTACCACCGTGAGCCTGGACTGTGCTTTTATCTATTTTAGATTAATATTTGAACTGTGCTTGGTACACTAAAGGACTGTGCAAATACCCACTAAGGTCTGACTGGGACTACGAGCTTGGCTTATACTTATGGACTACATTATCCACAAAGCCTTGGTGCAAACCATGTGACGCCTATGGGGGCGGAGCTTGTTTATCAATACAATGGCGTCCCAAAAATGAGTTGCTGCCGCCTTGCATGAACGAATGCCTGCCAGTGAACAAGGGTATCTTACTACTCATAACGCGTTTGGCTTTGAGGAGATGCGCGGCAGGAGCTCTGTGCTTGCAGCCACCTGAGGCATATGTGTGCTCACCCCTGCATGTGTGAGGCTTCATTTGTGGCAACCTCTTTTCTTGAATATAATGCGGCTGGTCCAACAGCAAAGCCGTCCCACCACCAGAAGAGGCGGATCCTCGAATCCCGCAAACGCGAGCTCGAGATGGAATGCGGGGGACCAGAGCCTCAGGTATATATTGGATGTACCAGAGTGAGCCTGGACTGCGCTTTTATCTATTTTAGATTAATGTTTGAACTGTGCTTGGTACACTAAAGGACTGTGCAAATACCCACTTGGGTCTGACTGGGACTACGAGCTTGGCTTATACTTATACACTACATTATCCACAAAGCCTTTGTGCAAACCATGTGACGCCTATGGGGGCAGAGCTTGTTTATCAATACAATGGCGTCCCAAAAATGAGTTGCTGCTGCCTTGCACGAACGAATGCCTGCCAGTGAACAAGGCTATCTTACTACTCGAAACGCGTTTGGCTTTGAGGAGAAGCGCGGCAGGAGCGCTGTGCTTGCAACCACCTGAGGCATATGTGTGCTCACCCCTGCATGTGTGATGGCTTCATTTGGGGCAACCCCTTTTCTTGGATATAATGCAGCTGGTCCAGCCGCGAAGCCGTCCCGCCGCCAGAAGAGGCAGATCCACGAGTCCCGCAAACGCGAGCTCGAGATGGAAGGCGGGGGACCAGAGCCTCAGATATATATTGGATGTACCACAGTGAGCCTGGACTGCGATTTTATCTATTTTAGATTAATGTTTGAACTGTGCTTGGTACACTAAAGGACTGTGCAAATACCCACTTGGGTCTGACTGGGACTACGAGCTTGGCTTATACTTATGGACTACATTATCCAAAAAGCCTAGTTCCAAACCATGCGACGCCTATGAGGCGGAGCTTGTTTATCAATAAAATGGTGTCCCAAAAATTAGTTGCTGCTGCCTTGCACGAACAAATGCCTGCCAGTAAACAAGGGTATCTTACTACTCGAAACGCGTTTCGCTTTGAGGAGAAGCGCGTCAAGACCGATGTGCTTGCAACCACCTGAGGCATATGTGTGCTCACCGCTGCATGTGTGATAGCTTCATTTGGGGCAACCTCTTTTCTTGGATATAATGCGGCTGGTCCAGCCGCGAAGCCGTCCCGCCGCCAGAAAAGGGGTATCCACGAGTTCCACAAACGCGAGCTCGAGATGGAATGCGGGGGGCCGGAGCCTCAGGTATATATTGGATGTACCACAGTGAGCCTGGACTGCGCTTTTATCTATTTTAGATTAATGTTTGAACTGTGCTTGGTACACTAAAGGACTGTGCAAATACCCACTTGGGTCTGACTGGGACTACGAGCTTAGCTTATACTTATGGACTACATTATCTACAAAGCCTTGGTGCAAACCAATGTGATGTCTATGGGGGCGGAGCTTGTTTATCAATAAAATGGTGTCCCAAAAATGAGTTGATGCTGCCTTGCACGAACAAATGGCTGCCAGTGAACAAGGGTATCTTACTACTCGAAACGCATTTGACTTTGAGGAGAAGCTCGGCAGGAGCGCTGTGCTTGCAACCACCTGAGGCATATGTGTGCTCATCCATGCTTGTGTGATGGCTTCATTTGAGGCAATCTCTTTTCTTGGATATAATGTGGCTGGTCCAGCCGCGAAGCCGTCCCGCCGCCAGAAGAGGCGGATCCACGAGTCCCGCAAACGCAAGCTCGAGATGGAATGCCTGGGAGCGGAGCCTCATGTATATATTGGATGTACCACAGTGAGCCTGGACTCCGCTTTTGTCTATTTTAGATTAATGTTTGACCTGTGCTTGGAACACTGAAGGACTCTGCCAATACCCACTTGGGTCTGACTGGGACTACGAGCTTGGCTTATACTTATGGAATACATTATCCACAAAGCCTTGGTGCAAACCAGGTGAAGCCTATGGGGGTGGAGCTTGTTTATCAATAAAATGGGGTCCCAAAAATGAGTTGCTGCTACCTTGCACGAACGAATGCTGCCAGTGAACAAGGGTATCTTACTATTCGAAACGCGTTTGGCTTGAGGAGAAGCTCAGCAGGAGCGCTGTGCTTGCAACCACCTGAGGCATATGTGTGCTCACCCCTGCATGTGTGATGGCTTCATTTGGGTCAACCTCTATTCTTATATATAATGCGGCTGGTCCAGCCGCGAAGCCGTCCCGCCGCCAAAAGAGGCGGATCCACGAGTCCCGCAAACGCAAGCTTGAGATGGAAGCAGGGGGCCGGAGCCTCAGGTATATATTGGATGTACCACAGTGAGCCTGGACTGTGCTTTTATCTATTTTAGATTAATGTTTGAACTGTGCTTGGTACACTAAAGGACTGTGCAAATACCCACTTGGGTCTGACTGGGACTACGAGCTTGGCTCATACTTATGGACTACATTATCCACAAAGCCTTGGTGCAAACCATTTGACGCTTATGAGGGCGGAGCTTGTTTATCAATGAAATGGTGTCCCAAAAATGAGTTGCTGCTGCCTTGTATGAACGAATGCCTGCCAGTGAACAAGGGTATCTTACTAGTCGAAACGCGTTTTGCTTTGAGGAGAAGCGCGGCAGGAGCGCTGTGCTTGCAACCACCTGAGGCATATGAGTGCTCACCCCTGCATGTGTGATGGCTTCATTTGAGGCAACCGCTTTTCTTGGATATAATGCGGCTGGTCCAGCCACGAAGCCGTCCCGCCGCCAGAAGAGGCAGATCCGCGAGTCCCGCAAACACGAGCTCGAGATGGATTGCGGGGGACCGGAGCCTCAGGTATATATTGGATGTACCACAGTGAGTCTGGACTGCGCTTTTATCTATTTTAGATTCATGTTTGAACTGTGCTTGGTACACTGAAGGACTGTGCAAATACCCACTTGGGTCTGACTGGGACTACAAGCTTTTCTTATACTTATGGACTACATTATCCACAAAGCCTTGGTGCAAACCATGTGACGTTTATGGAGGCGGAGCTTGTTTATCAATAAAATGGTGTCCCAAAAATGAGTTGCTGCTGCCTTGCACGAACGAATGTCTGCCAGTGAACAAGGGTATCTTACTACTCGAAACGCGTTTGGCTTTGAGGAGAAGCGCGGCAGGAGCGCTATGCTTGCAACCACCTGAGGCATATGTGTGCTCACCCCTGCATGTGTGATGGCTTCATTTGGGGCAACCCCTTTTCTTGGATATAATGCGGCTGGTCCAGCCGCGAAGCCGTCCCTCCGCCAGAAGAGGCAGATCAACGAGTCCCGCAAACGCGAGCTCGAGATGGAATGCGGGGGACCAGAGCCTCAGATATATATTGGATGTACCACAGTGAGCCTGGACTGCGATTTTATCTATTTTAGATTAATGTTTGAACTGTGCTTGGTACACTAAAGGACTATGCAAATACCCACTTGGGTCTGACTGGGACTACGAGCTTGGCTTATACTTATGTACTACATTATCCACAAAGCCTAGTTCCAAACCATGCGACGCCTATGGGGGCGGAGCTTGTTTATCAATAAAATGGTGTCCCAGAAATGAGTTGCTGCTTCCTTGCACGAACAAATGCCTGCCAGTGAACAAGGGTATCTTACTACTCGAAACGCCTTTGGCTTTGAGGAGAAGCGCATCAGGAGCGATGTGCTTGCAACCACCTGAGGCATATGTGTGCTCACCCCTGCATGTGTGATGGCTTCATTTGGGGCAACCTCTTTTCTTGGATATAATGCGGCTGGTCAAGCCGCGAAGCCACAAACGCGAGCTCGAGATGGAATGCGGGGGACCAGAGCCTCAGATATATATTGGATGTACCACAGTGAGCCTGGACTGCGATTTTATCTATTTTAGATTAATGTTTGAACTGTGCTTGGTACACTAAAGGCCTGTGCAAATACCCACTTGGGTCTGACTGGGACTACGAGCTTGGCTTATACTTATGGACTACATTATCCACAAAGTCTAGTTCCAAACCATGTGACGCCTATGGGGGCGGAGCTTTTTTATCAATAAAATGGTGTCCCAAAAATGAGTTGCTGCTGCCTTGCACGAACAAATGCCTGCCAGTGAACAAGGGTATCTTACTACTCGAAACGCGTTTGGCTTTGAGGAGAAGCCCGTCAGGAGCGATGTGCTTGCAACCACCTGAGGCATATGTGTGCTCACCCCTGCATGTGTGATGGCTTCATTTGGGGCAACCTCTTTTCTTGGATATAATGCGGCTGGTCCAGCCGCGAAGCCATCCCGCCGCCAGAACAGGGGGATCCACGAGTCCCGCAAACGCGAGCTCGAGATGGAATGCGGGGGGCCGGAGCCTCAGGTATATATTGGATATACCACAGTGAGCCTGGACTGCGCTTTTATCTATTTTAGATTAATGTTTGAACTGTGCTTGGTACACTAAAGGACTGTGCAAATACCCACTTGGGTCTGACTGGGACTACGAGCTTTTGCTTATACTTATGGACTACATTATCCACAAAGCCTTGGTGCAAACCATGTGACGTTTATGGAGGCGGAGCTTGTTTATCAATAAAATGGTGTCCCAAAAATGAGTTGCTGCTGCCTTGCACGAACGAATGCCTGCCAGTGAACATGGGTATCTTACTACTCGAAACGCGTTTGGCTTTGAGGAGAAGCGCGGCAGGAGCGCTGTGCTTGCAACCACCTGAGGCATATGTGTGCTCACCCCCGCATGTGTGATGGCTTCATTTGGGGCAACCCCTTTTCTTGGATATAATGCGGCTGGTCCAGCCGCGAAGCCGTCCCTACGCCAGAAGAGACAGATCAACGAGTCCCGCAAACGCGAGCTCAAGATGGAATGCGGGGGACCAGAGCCTCAGATATATATTGGATGTACCACAGTGAGCCTGGACTGCGATTTTATCTATTTTAGATTAATGTTTGAACTGTGCTTGGTACACTAAAGGACTATGCAAATACCCACTTGGGTCTGACTGAGACTACGAGCTTGGCTTATACTTATGGACTACATTATCCACAAAGCCTAGTTCCAAACCATGCGAAGCCTATGGGGGCGGAGCTTGTTTATCAATAAAATGGTGTCCCAGAAATGAGTTGCTGCTGCCTTGCACGAACAAATGCCTGCCAGTGAACAAGGTTATCTTACTACTCGAAACGCGTTTGGCTTTGAGGAGAAGCCCGTCAGGAGCGATGTGCTTGCAACCACCTGAGGCATATGTGTGCTCACCCCTGCATGTGTGATGGCTTCATTTGGGGCAACCGCTTTTCTTGGATATAATGCGGCTGGTCCAGCGACAAAGCCGTCCTGCCGCCAGAAGAGGCAGATCCGCGAGTCCCGCAAACACGAGCTCGAGATGGATTGCGGGGGACCGGAGCCTCAGGTATATATTGGATGTACCACAGTGAGTCTGGACTGAGCTTTTATCTATTTTAGATTCATGTTTGAACTGTGCTTGGTACACTGAAGGACTGTGCAAATACCCACTTGGGTCTGACTTGGACTACAAGCTTTTCTTATACTTATGGACTACATTATCCACAAAGCCTTGGTGCAAACCATGTGACGTTTATGGAGGCGGAGCTTGTTTATCAATAAAATGGTGTCCCAAAAATGAGTTGCTGCTGCCTTGCACGAACGAATGCCTGCCAGTGAACAAGGGTATCTTACTACTCGAAACGCGTTTGGCTTTGAGGAGAAGCGCGGCAGGAGCGCTGTGCTTGCAACCACCTGAGGCATATGTGTGCTCACCCCTGCATGTGTGATGGCTTAATTTGGGGCAACCCCTTTTCTTGGATATAATGCGGCTGGTCCCGCCGCGAAGCCGTCCCTCCGCCAGAAGAGGTAGATCAACGAGTCCCGCAAACGCGAGCTCGAGATGGAATGCGGGGGACCAGAGCCTCAGATATATATTGGATGTACCACAGTGAGCCTGGACTGCGATTTTATCTATTTTAGATTAATGTTTGAACTGTGCTTGGTACACTAAAGGACTGTGCAAATACCCACTTGAGTCTGACTGGGATTACGAGCTTGGCTTATACTTATGGACTACATTATCCACAAAGCCTTGGTGCAAACCATGTGACGCCTATGGGGGCAGAGCATGTTTATCAATACAATGGCGTCCCAAAAATGAGTTGCTGCTGCCTTGCATGAACGAATGCCTGCCAGTGAACAAGGGTATCTTACTACTCGAAACGCGTTTGGCTTTGAGGAGATGCGCGGCAGGAGCTCTGTGCTTGCAACCACCTGAGGCATATGTGTGCTCACTCCTGCATGTGTGATGGCTTCATTTGGGGCAACCCCTTTTCTTGGATATAATGCGGCTGGTCCAGCCGCAAAGCCGTCCCGCCGCCAGAAGAGGCAGATCCACGAGTCCGGCAAACGCGAGCTCGAGATGGAATGCGGGGGACCAGAGCCTCAGATATATATTGGATGTACCACAGTGAGCCTGGACTGCGATTTTATCTATTTTAGATTAATATTTGAACTGTGCTTGGTACACTAAAGGCCTGTGCAAATACCCACTTGGGTCTGACTGGGACTACGAGCTTGGCTTATACTTATGGACTACATTATCCACAAAGCCTAGTTCCAAACCATGCGACGCCTATGGGGCGGAGCTTGTTTATCAATAAAATGGTGTCCCAGAAATGAGTTGCTGCTGCCTTGCACGAACAAATGCCTGCCAGTGAACAAGGGTATCTTACTACTCGAAACGCCTTTGGCTTTGAGGAGAAGCGCATCAGGAGCGATGTGCTTGCAACCACCTGAGGCATATGTGTGCTCACCCCTGCATGTGTGATGGCTTCATTTGGGGCAACCTCTTTTCTTGGATATAATGCGGCTGGTCAAGCCGCGAAGCCACAAACGCGAGCTCGAGATGGAATGTAGGGGGCCGGAGCCTCAGGTATATATTGGATGTACCACCGTGAGCCTGGACTGTGCTTTTATCTATTTTAGATTAATGTTTGAACTGTGCTTGGTACACTAAAGGACTGTGCAAATACCCACTTAGGTCTGACTGGGACTACGAGCTTGGCTTATACTTAATCAATCAATCATAGCATTTATATAGCGCACTACTCACCTGGAGGGTCTCAAGGCGCTGGGGGGAGGGGGTCCGCTACTGCTCGAACAGCCAGGTCTTGAGCTGCTTCCTTATGGCGAGGTGGTCTTGGGTCAGGCGGAGGTGGGTCGGAAGGGAGTTCCAAGTCTTGGCGGCCAGGTAGGAGAAGGACCTTCCTCCTGTGGTGGCTCTTCGGATGCGGGGGACGGCGGCGAGGGCGTGGCTGGTCGATCGGAGCTGGCGTGTGGGAGCGTAGAAGTTGAGGCGGCTGTTGAGGTATCCTGGGCCTTGGTTGTGTAGGGCTTTGTGTGCGTGGGTGAGGAGACGGAAGGTGATTCTCTTGTTGACCGGGAGCCAGTGCAGGTCTCTCAGGTGTCCGGAGATGTGGCTGCGGCGGGGGATGTCCAGGATGAGTCGTGCTGAGGTGTTCTGGATCCGCTGGAGTCTCTTCTGGAGTTTGGCGGTGGTTCCGGCGTAGAGGGAGTTGCCGTAGTCCAGACGGCTGGTGATGAGGGCCTGGGTGACCGTCTTCCTGGTCTCGGAGGGATCCATCGGAAGATCTTACGTAGCATGCGCAGGATGTTGAAGCACGACGAGGAGACGGCGTTGACTTGTCTGGTCATGGAGAGGGATGAGTCCAGGATGAAGCCCAGGTTGCGTGCGTGGTCCGTGGATTTGGGTGCGCTGCCCAGGGCGGGGGGCCACCAGGAGTCGTCCCAGGCGGAGGGTGCCGATCCCAGGATGAGGACTTCCGTCTTGTCCGAGTTCAGTTTCAGGCGACTGTTCATCATCCACTTGGCAACGTCTGTCATCCCTTCGTGTAGGTTGGCTCTGGCGGTGGCGGAGTCTTGGTGCAAACCATGTGACGCCTATGGGGGCGGAGCTTGTTTATCAATACAATGGCGTCCCAAAAATGAGTTGCTGCTGCCTTGCATGAACGAATGCCTGCCAGTGAATAAGGGTATCTTACTGCTCATAACACGTTTGGCTTTGAGGAGATGCGCGGCAGGAGCTCTGTGCTTGCAGCCACCTGAGGCATATGTGTGCTCACTCCTGCACGTGTGAGGCTTCAGTTGGGGCAACCTCTTTTCTTGGATATAATGCGGCTGGTCCAACAGCGAAGCCGTCCCACCACCAGAAGAGGCGGATCCTCGAGTCCCGCAAACGCGAGCTCGAGATGGAATGCGGGGGACCGGAGCCTCAGTTATATATTGGATGTACCAGAGTGAGCCTGGACTGCGCTTTTATCTATTTTAGATTAATGTTTGAACTGTGCATGGTACACTAAAGGACTGTGCAAATACCCACTTGGGTCTGACTGGGACTACGAGCTTGGCTTATACTTATGGACTACATTATCCACAAAGCCTTGGTGCAAACCATCTGACGCCTATGGGGGCAGAGCTTGTTTATCAATACAATGGCGTCCCAAAAATGAGTTGCTGCTGCCTTGCACGAACGAATGCCTGCCAGTGAACAAGGGTATCTTACTACTCGAAACGCGTTTGGCTTTGAGGAGAAGCGCGGCAGGAGCGCTGTGCTTGCAACCACCTGAGGCATATGTGTGCTCACCCCTGCATGTGTGATGGCTTCATTTGGGGCAACCCCTTTTCTTGGATATAATGCGGCTGGTCCAGCCGCGAAGCCGTCCCGCCGCCAGAAGAGGCAGATCCACGAGTCCCGCAAACGCGAGCTCGAGATGGAAGGCGGGGGACCAGAGCCTCAGATATATATTGGATGTACCACAGTGAGCCTGGACTGCGATTTTATCTATTTTAGATTAATGTTTGAACTGTGCTTGGTACACTAAAGGACTGTGCAAATACCCACTTGGGTCTGACTGGGACTACGAGCTTGGCTTATACTTATGGACTACATTATCCACAAAGCCTAGTTCCAAACCATGTGACGCCGATGGGGCGGAGCTTGTTTATCAATAAAATGGTGTCCTAAAAATGAGTTGCTGCTGCCTTGCACGAACAAATGCCTGCCAGTGAACAAGGGTATCTTACTACTCGAAACGCGTTTGGCTTTGAGGAGAAGCGCGTCAAGAGCGATGTGCTTGCAACCACCTGAGGCGTATGTGTGCTCACCGCTGCATGTGTGATAGCTTCATTTGGGGCAACCTCTTTTCTTGGATATAATGCAACTGGTCCAGCCGCGAAGCCGTCCCGCCGCCAGAAAAGGGGTTTCCACGAGTCCCGCAAACGCGAGCTCGAGATGGAATGCGGGGGGCCGGAGCCTCAGGTATATATTGGATGTACCACAGTGAGCCTGGACTGCGCTTTTATCTATTTTAGATTAATGTTTGAACTGTGCTTGGTACACTAAAGGACTGTGCAAATACCCACTTGGGTCTGACTGGGACTACGAGCTTGGCTTATACTTATGGACTACATTATCCACAAAGCCTTGGTGCAACCCATGTGACGCCTATGGGGGCAGAGTTTGTTTATCAATAAAATGGTGTCCCAAAAATTAATTGCTGCTGCCTTGCACGAATGAAGGCCTGCCAGTGAACAAGGGTATCTTACTACTCAAAGCGCTTTTGGCTTTGAGGAGAAGCGCGGCAGGAGCGCTGTGCTTGTAACCACCTGAGGCATATGTGTGCTCACCCCTGCATGTGTGATGGCTTCATTTGGGCAACCTCTTTTCTTGGATATAATGTGGCTGGTCAAGCCGCGAAGCCACAAACGCGAGCTCGAGATGGAATGTGGGGGGCCGGAGCCTCAGGTATATATTGAATGTACCACCATGAGCCTGGACTGTGCTTTTATCTATTTTAGATTAATGTTTGAACTGTGCTTGGTACACTAAAGGACTGTGCAAATACCCACTTGGGTCTGACTGGGACTAAGAGCGTGGCTTATACTTATGGACTACATTATCCACAAAGCCTTGGTGCAAACCATGTGACGCCTATGGGGGCGGAGCTTGTTTATCAATACAATTGCGTCCCAAAAATGAGTTGCTGCTGCCTTGCATGAACGAATGCCTGCCAGTGAACAAGGGTATTTTACTACTCGAAACGCGTTTGGCTTTGAGGAGATGCGCGGCAGGAGCTCTGTGCTTGCAACCACCTGAGGCATATGTGTGCTCACTCCTGCATGTGTGAGGCTTCATTTGGGGCAACCTCTTTTCTTGGATATAATGCGGCTGGTCCAACAGCGAAGCCGTCCCGCCACTAGAAGAGGCGGATCCACGAGTCCCGCAAACACAAGCTCGAGATGGAATGCGGGGGACCGGAGCCTCGGGTATATATTGGATGTACCAGAGTGAGCCTGGACTGCGCTTTTATCTATTTTAGATTAATGTTTGAACTGTGCTTGGTACACTAAAGGATTTTGCAAATACCCACTTGGGTCTGACTGGGACTACGAGCTTGGCTTATACTTATGGACTACATTATCCACAAAGCCTTGGTGCAAACCATGTGACGCCTATGGTGGAGGAGCTTGTTTATCAATAAAATGGTGTCCCAAAAATGAGTTGCTGATGCCTTGCACGAACGAATGCCTGCCAGTGAACAAGGGTATCTTACTACTCGAAACGCGTTTGGCTTTGAGGAGAAGCGCGCCAGGAGTGCTGTGCTCGCAACAACCTGAGGCATATGTGTGCTCACCACTGTATGTGTGATGGCTTCATTTGGGGCAACCTCTTTTCTTGGATATAATGCGGCTGGTCCAGCCGCGAAGCCGCCCCGCCGCCAGAAGAGGCGGATCCACGAGTCCCGCAAACGCAAGCTCGAGATGGAATGCGGAGGACCGGAGCCTAAGGTATATATTGGATGTACCACAGTGAGCCTGCACTGCGCTTTTGTCTATTTTAGATTAATGTTTGAACTGTGCTTGGTACACTAAAGGACTGTGCAAATATCCACTTGGGTCTGACTGGAACTACGAGCTTGGCTTATACTTATGGACTACATTATCCACAAAGCCTTGGTGCAAACCATGTGACCCCTATGGGGGCGGAGCTTGTGTATCAATAAAATGGTGTCCCAAAAATGAGTTGCTGCTGCCTTGCACGAACAAATGCCTGCCAGTGAACAAGGGTATCTTACTACTCGAAACGCGTTTGGCTTTGAGGAGAAGCCCGTCAGGAGCGATGTGCTTGCAACCACCTGAGGCATATGTGTGCTCACCCCTGCATGTGTGATGGCTTCATTTGGGGCAACCTCTTTGCTTGGATATAATGCGGCTGGTCCAGCCGCGAAGCCATCCCGCCGCCAGAACAGGGGGATCCACGAGTCCCGCAAACGCGAGCTCGAGATGGAATGCGGGGGGCCGGAGCCTCAGGTATATATTGGATATACCACAGTGAGCCTGGACTGCGCTTTTATCTATTTTAGATTAATGTTTGAACTGTGCTTGGTACACTAAAGGACTGTGCAAATACCCACTTGGGTCTGACTGGGACTAAGAGCTTTTGCTTATACTTATGGACTACATTATCCACAAAGCCTTGGTGCAAACCATGTGACGTTTATGGAGGCGGAGCTTGTTTATCAATAAAATGGTGTCCCAAAAATGAGTTGCTGCTGCCTTGCACGAACGAATGCCTGCCAGTGAACAAGGGTATCTTACTACTCGAAACGCGTTTGGCTTTGAGGAGAAGCGCGGCAGGAGCGCTGTGCTTGCAACCACCTGAGGCATATGTGTGCTCACCCCCGCATGTGTGATGGCTTCATTTGGGGCAACCCCTTTTCTTGGATATAATGCGGCTGGTCCAGCCGCGAAGCCGTCCCGCCGCCAGAAGAGGCAGATCCACGAGTGCCGCAAACGCGAGCTCGAGATGGAAGGCGGGGGACCAGAGCCTCAGATATATATTGGATGTACCACAGTGAGCCTGGACTGCGATTTTATCTATTTTAGATTAATGTTTGAACTGTGCTTGGTACACTAAAGGACTGTGCAAATACCCACTTGGGTCTGACTGGGACTACGAGCTTGGCTTATACTTATGGACTACATTATCCACAAAGCCTAGTTCCAAACCATGTGACACCTATGAGGCGGAGCTTGTTTATCAATAAAATGGTGTCCCAAAAATTAGTTGCTGCTGCCTTGCACGAACAAATGCCTGCCAGTAAACAAGGGTATCTTACTACTCGAAACGCGTTTCGCTTTGAGGAGAAGCGCGTCATGAGCGATGTGCTTGCAACCACCTGAGGCATATGTGTGCTCACCGCTGCATGTGTGATAGCTTCATTTGGGGCAACCTCTTTTCTTGGATATAATGCGGCTGGTCCAGCCGCGAAGCCGTCCCGCTGCCAGAAAAGGGGTATCCACGAGTCCCGCAAACGCGAGCTCGAGATGGAATGCGGGGGGCCGGAGCCTCAGGTATATATTGGATGTACCACAGTGAGCCTGGACTGCGCTTTTATCTATTTTAGATTAATGTTTGAACTGTGCTTGGTACACTAAAGGACTGTGCAAATACCCACTTGGGTCTGACTGGGACTACGAGCTTAGCTTATACTTATGGACTACATTATCTACAAAGCCTTGGTGCAAACCAATGTGATGTCTATGGGGGCGGAGCTTGTTTATCAATAAAATGGTGTCCCAAAAATGAGTTGATGCTGCCTTGCACGAACAAATGGCTGCCAGTGAACAAGGGTATCTTACTACTCGAAACGCGTTTGACTTTGAGGAGAATCTCGGCAGGAGCGCTGTGCTTGCAACCACCTGAGGCATATGTGTGCTCATCCATGCTTGTTTGATGGCTTCATTTGAGGCAATCTCTTTTCTTGGATATAATGTGGCTGGTCCAGCCGCAAAGCCGTCCCGCCGCCAGAAGAGGCGGATCCACGAGTCCCGCAAACGCAAGCTCGAGATGGAATGCCTGGGACCGGAGCCTCATGTATATATTGGATGTACCACAGTGAGCCTGGACTTCGCTTTTGTCTATTTTAGATTAATGTTTGACCTGTGCTTGGAACACTGAAGGACTCTGCCAATACCCACTTGGGTCTGACTGGGACTACGAGCTTGGCTTATACTTATGGAATACATTATCCACAAAGCCTTGGTGCAAACCAGGTGAAGCCTATGGGGGTGGAGCTTGTTTATCAATAAAATGGGGTCCCAAAAATGAGTTGCTGCTACCTTGCACGAACGAATGCTGCCAGTGAACAAGGGTATCTTACTATTCGAAACGCGTTTGGCTTGAGGAGAAGCTCAGCAGGAGCGCTGTGCTTGCAACCACCTGAGGCATATGTGTGCTCACCCCTGCATGTGTGATGGCTTCATTTGGGGCAACCTCTATTCTTATATATAATGCGGCTGGTCCAGCCGCGAAGCCGTCCCGCCGCCAAAAGAGGCGGATCCACGAGTCCCGCAAACGCAAGCTTGAGATGGAATGCAGGGGGCCGGAGCCTCAGGTATATATTGGATGTACCACAGTGAGCCTGGACTGCGCTTTTATCTATTTTAGATTAATGTTTGAACTGTGCTTGGTACACTAAAGGACTGTGCAAATACCCACTTGGGTCTGACTGGGACTATGAGCTTGGCTTATACTTATGGACTACATTATCCACAAAGCCTTGGTGCAAACCATGTGACGCCTATGGTGGAGGAGCTTGTTTATCAATAAAATGGTGTCCCAAAAATGAGTTGCTGATGCCTTGCATGAACGAATGCCTGCCAGTGAACAAGGGTATCTTACTACTCGAAACGCGTTTGGCTTTGATGAGAAGCGCGCCAGGAGTGCTGTGCTTGCAACCACCTGAGGCATATGTGTGCTCACCACTGTATGTGTGATGGCTTCATTTGGGGCAACCTCTTTTCTTAGATATAATGAGGCTGGTCCAGCCGCGAAGCCGTCCCGCCGCCAGAAGAGGCGGATCTACGAGTCCCGCAAACGCAAGCTCGAGATGGAATGCGGATGACCGGAGCCTCAGGTATATATTGGATGTACCACAGTGAGCCTGCACTGCGCTTTTATCTATTTTAGATTAATGTTTGAACTGTGCTTGGTACACTAAAGGACTGTGCAAATATCCACTTGGGTCTGACTGGGACTACGAGCATGGCTTATACTTATGGACTACATTATCCACAAAGCCTAGTTCCAAACCATGTGACGCCTATGGGGGCGGAGCTTGTGTATCAATAAAATGGTGTCCCAAAAATGAGTTGCTGCTGCCTTGCACAAACGAATGCCTACCAGTGAACAAGGGTATCTTACTACTCGAAACGCGTTTGGCTTTGAGGAGAAGCGCGGCAGGAGAGCTGTGCTTGCAACCACCTGAGGCATATGTGTGCTCACCCTTGCATGTGTGATGGCTTCATTTGGGGCAACCTCTTTTCTTGAATATAATGCGGCTGGTCCAGCCGTGAAGCCGTCCCGCCGCCAGAAGGGGCGGATCCATGAGTCCCGCAAACGCGAGATCGAGATGGAATGCGGGGGACCGGAGCCTCAGGTATATATTGGATGTACCGCAGTGAGCCTGGACTGCACTTTTATCTATTTTAGATTCATGTTTGAACTGTGCTTGGTACACTAAAGGACTGTGCAAATACCCACTTGAGTCTGACTGGGACTACGAGCTTAGCTTATACTTATGGACTACATTATCCACAAAGCCTAGTTCCAAACCATGTGACGCCTATGGGGGCGGAGCTTTTTTATCAATAAAATGGTGTCCCAAAAATGAGTTGCTGCTGCCTTGCACGAACAAATGCCTGCCAGTGAACAAGGGTATCTTACTACTCGAAACGCGTTTGGCTTTGAGGAGAAGCGCGGCAGGAGCGCTGTGCTTGCAACCACCTGAGGCATATGTGTGCTCACCCCTGCATGTGTGATGGCTTCATTTGGGGCAACCTCTTTTCTTGGATATAATGCGGCTGGTCCAACAGCGAAGCCGTCCCTCCACCAGAAGAGGCGGATCCTCGAGTCCCGCAAACGCGAGCTCGAGATGGAATGCGGGGGACCGGAGCCTCAGGTATATATTGGATGTACCACAGTGAGCCTGGACTGCGCTTTTATCTATTTTAGATTCATGTTTGAACTGTGCTTGGTACACTAAAGGACTGTGCAAATACCCACTTGGGTCTGACTGGGACTACGAGCTTTTCCTATACTTATGGACTACATTATCCACAAAGCCTTGGTGCAAACCATGTGACGTTTATGGAGGCGGAGCTTGTTTATCAATAAAATGGTGTCCCAAAAATGAGTTGCTGCTGCCTTGCACGAACAAATGCCTGCCAGTGAACAAGGGTATCTTACTACTCGAAACGCGTTTGGCTTTGAGGAGAAGCGCGGCAGGAGCGCTGTGCTTGCAACCACCTGAGGCTTATGTGTACTCACCCCTGCATGTGTGATGGTTTCATTTGGGGCAACCCCTTTTCTTGGATATAGTGCGGCTGGTCCAGCCGTGAAGCCGTCCCGCCGCCAGGAGAGGCAGATCCACGAGTCCCGCAAACGCGAGCTCGAGATGGAATGCGGGGGACCAGAGCCTCAGATATATATTGGATGTACCACAGTGAGCCTGGACTGCGATTTTATCTATTTTAGATTAATGTTTGAACTGTGCTTGGTACACTAAAGGACTGTGCAAATACCCACTTGGGTCTGACTGGGACTACGAGCTTGGCTTATACTTATGGACTACATTATCCACAAAGCCTAGTTCCAAACCATGTGACGCCTATGTGGCGGAGCTTTTTTATCAATAAAATGGTGTCCCAAAAATGAGTTGCTGCTGCCTTGCACGAACAAATGCCTGCCAGTGAACAAGGGTATCTTACTACTCGAAACGCGTTTGGCTTTGAGGAGAAGCCCGTCAGGAGCGATGTGCTTGCAACCACCTGAGGCATATGTGTGCTCACCCCTGCATGTGTGATGGCTTAATTTGGGGCAACCTCTTTTCTTAGATATAATGCGGCTGGTCCAGCCGTTAAGCCGTCCCTCCGCCAGAAGAGGTGGATCCACGAGTCCCGCAAACACGAGCTCGAGATGCAATGCAGGGGACCGGAGCCTCAGGTATATATTGGATGTACCACAGTGAGCCTGACTGCAGTTTTATATATTTTAGATTCATGTTTGAACTGTGCTTGGTACACTAAAGGAATGTGCAAATACCCACTTGGATCTGACTGGGACTACGAGCTTGGCTTATACTTATGGACTTCATTATCCACAAAGCCTTGGTGCAAACCATGTGACCCTTATGGAGGCGGAGCTTGTTTATCAATAAAATGGTGTTCCAAAAATGAGTTGCTGCTGCCTTGCACGAACGAATGCCTGCCAGTGAACAAGGGTATCTTACTACTCGAAACGCGTTTGGCTTTGAGGAGAAGCGCGGCAGGAGCGCTGTGCTTGCAACCACCTGAGGCATATGTGTGCTCTCCCCTGCATGTGTGATGGCTTCATTTGGGGCGACCCCTTTTCTTGGATATAATGCGGCTGGTCCAGCCGCGAAGCCGTCCCGCCGCCAGAAGAGGCAGATCCACGAGTCCTGCAAACGCGAGCTCGAGATGGAATGCGGGGGACCAGAGCCTCAGATATATATTGGATGTACCACAGTGAGCCTGGACTGCGATTTTATCTATTTTAGATTAATGTTTGAACTATGCTTGGTACACTAAAGGACTGTGCAAATACCCACTTGGGTCTGACTGGGACTACGAGCTTGGCTTATACTTATGGACTACATTATCTACAAAGCCTAGTTCCAAACCATGTGACGCCTATGGGGGCGGAGCTTGTTTATCAATAAAATGGTGTCCCAAAAATGAGTTGCTGCTGCCTTGCACGAACAAATGCCTGCCAGTGAACAAGGGTATCTTACTACTCGAAATGCAATTGGCTTTGAGGAGAAGCCCGTCAGGAGCCATGTGCTTGCAACCACCTGAGGCATATGTGTGCTCACCCCTGCATGTGTGATGGCTTCATTTGGGGCAACCTCTTTTCTTGGATATAATGCGGCTGATCCAGCCGCGAAGCCATCCCGCCGCCAGAACAGGGGGATCCACGAGTCCCGCAAACGCGAGCTCGAGATGGAATGCGGGGGGCCAGAGCCTCAGGTATATATTGGATGTACCACAGTGAGCCTGGACTGTGCTTTTATCTATTTTAGATTAATGTTTGAACTGTGCTTGGTACACTAAAGGACTGTGCAAATACCCACTTGGGTCTGACTGGGACTACGAGCTTGGCTCATACTTATGGACTACATTATCCACAAAGCCTTGGTGCAAACCATTTGACGCTTATGGGGGCGGAGCTTGTTTATCAATGAAATGGTGTCCCAAAAATGAGTTGCTGCTGCCTTGTATGAACGAATGCCTGCCAGTGAACAAGGGTATCTTACTAGTCGAAACGCGTTTTGCTTTGAGGAGAAGCGCGGCAGGAGCGCTGTGCTTGCAACCACCTGAGGCATATGTGTGCTCACCCCTGCATGTGTGATGGCTTCATTTGGGGCAACCGCTTTTCTTGGATATAATGCGGCTGGTCCAGCCACGAAGCCGTCCCGCCGCCAGAAGAGGCAGATCCGCGAGTCCCGCAAACACGAGCTCGAGATGGATTGCGGGGGACCGGAGCCTCAGGTATATATTGGATGTACCACCGTGAGCCTGGACTGTGCTTTTATCTATTTTAGATTAATGTTTGAACTGTGCTTGGTACACTAAAGGACTGTGCAAATACCCACTTAGGTCTGACTGGGACTACGAGCTTGGCTTATACTTAATCAATCAATCATAGCATTTATATAGCGCACTACTCACCTGGAGGGTCTCAAGGCGCTGGGGGGAGGGGGTCCGCTACTGCTCGAACAGCCAGGTCTTGAGCTGGTTCCTGAAGGCGAGGTGGTCTTGGGTCAGGCGGAGGTGGGTCGGAAGGGAGTTCCAAGTCTTGGCGGCCAGGTAGGAGAAGGACCTTCCTCCTGTGGTGGCTCTTCGGATGCGGGGGACGGCGGCGAGGGCGTGGCTGGTCGATCGGAGCTGGCGTGTGGGAGCGTAGAAGTTGAGGCGGCTGTTGAGGTATCCTGGGCCTTGGTTGTGTAGGGCTTTTTGTGCGTGGGTGAGGAGACGGAAGGTGATTCTCTTGTTGACCGGGAGCCAGTGCAGGTCTCTCAGGTGTCCGTAGATGTGGCTGCGGCGGGGGATGTCCAGGATGAGTCGTGCTGAGGTGTTCTGGATCCGCTGGAGTCTCTTCTGGAGTTTGGCGGTGGTTCCGGCGTAGAGGGAGTTGCCGTAGTCCAGACGGCTGGTGACGAGGGCCTGGGTGACCGTCTTCCTGGTCCGGAGGGATCCATCGGAAGATCTTACGTAGCATGTGCAGGATGTTGAAGCACGACGAGGAGACGGCGTTGACTTGTCTGGTCATGGAGAGGGATGAGTCCAGGATTAAGCCCAGGTTGCGTGCGTGGTCCGTGGGTTTGGGTGCGCTGCCCAGGGCGGGGGGCCACCAGGAGTCGCCCCAGGCGGAGGGTGCCGATCCCAGGATGAGGACTTCCGTCTTCTCCGAGTTCAGTTTCAGGCGACTGTTCATCATCCACTTGGCAACGTCTGTCATCCCTTCGTGTAGGTTGGCTCTGGCGGTGGCGGGGTCTTGGTGCAAACCATGTGACGCCTATGGGGGCGGAGCTTGTTTATCAATACAATGGCGTCCCAAAAATGAGTTGCTGCTGCCTTGCATGAACGAATGCCTGCCAGTGAACAAGGGTATCTTACTACTCATAACGCGTTTGGCTTTGAGTAGATGCGCGGCAGGAGCTCTGTGCTTGCAGCCACCTGAGGCATATGTGTGCTCACTCCTGCACGTGTGAGGCTTCAGTTGGGGCAACCTCTTTTCTTGGATATAATGCGGCTGGTCCAACAGCGAAGCCGTCAAACCACCAGAAGAGGCGGATCCTTGAGTCCCGCAAACGCGAGCTCGAGATGGAATGCGGGGGACCAGAGCCTCAGTTATATATTGGATGTACCAGAGTGAGCCTGGACTGCGCTTTTATCTATTTTAGATTAATGTTTGAACTGTGCTTGGTACACTAAAGGACTGTGCAAATACCCACTTGGGTCTGACTGGGACTACGAGCTTGGCTTATACTTATGGACTACATTATCCACAAAGCCTTGGTGCAAACCATGTGACGCCTATGGGGGCAGAGCTTGTTTATCAATACAATGGCGTCCCAAAAATGAGTTGCTGCTGCCTTGCACGAACGAATGCCTGCCAGTGAACAAGGGTATCTTACTACTCGAAACGCGTTTGGCTTTGAGGAGAAGAGCGGCAGGAGCGCTGTGCTTGCAACCACCTGAGGCATATGTGTGCTCACCCCTGCATGTGTGATGGCTTCATTTGGGGCAACCCCTTTTCTTGGATATAATGCGGCTGGTCCAGCCGCGAAGCCGTCCCGCCGCCAGAAGAGGCAGATCCACGAGTCCCGCAAACGCGAGCTCGAGATGGAAGGCGGGGGACCAGAGCCTCAGATATATATTGGATGTACCACAGTGAGCCTGGACTGCGATTTTATCTATTTTAGATTAATGTTTGAACTGTGCTTGGTACACTAAAGGACTGTGCAAATACCCACTTGGGTCTGACTGGGACTACGAGCTTGGCTTATACTTATGGACTACATTATCCACAAAGCCTAGTTCCAAACCATGTGACGCCTATGGGGCGGAGCTTGTTTATCAATAAAATGGTGTCCCAAAAATGAGTTGCTGCTGCCTTGCACGAACAAATGCCTGCCAGTGAACAAGGGTATCTTACTACTCGAAACGCATTTGGCTTTGAGGAGAAGCGCGTCAAGAGCGATGTGCTTGCAACCACCTGAGGCGTATGTTTGCTCACCGCTGCATGTGTGATAGCTTCATTTGGGGCAACCTCTTTTCTTGGATATAATGCAACTGGTCCAGCCGCGAAGCCGTCCCGCCGCCAGAAAAGGGGTATCCACGAGTCCCGCAAACACGAGCTCGAGATGGAATGCGGGGGGCCGGAGCCTCAGGTATATATTGGATGTACCACAGTGAGCCTGGACTGCGCTTTTATCTATTTTAGATTAATGTTTGAACTGTGCTTGGTACACTAAAGGACTGTGCAAATACCCACTTGGGTCTGACTGGGACTACGAGCTTGGCTTATACTTATGGACTACATTATCCACAAAGCCTTGGTGCAACCCATGTGACGCCTATGGGGGCGGAGCTTGTTTATCAATAAAATGGTGTCCCAAAAATTATTTGCTGCTGCCTTGCACGAATGAATGCCTGCCAGTGAACAAGGGTATCTTACTACTCAAAGCACTTTTGGCTTTGAGGAGAAGCGCGGCAGGAGCGCTGTGCTTGCAACCACCTGAGGCATATGTGTGCTCACCCCTGCATGTGTGATGGCTTCATTTGGGGCAACCTCTTTTCTTGGATATAATGTGGCTGGTCAAGCCGCGAAGCCACAAACGCGAGCTCGAGATGGAATGTGGGGGGCCGGAGCCTCAGGTATATATTGAATGTACCACCATGAGCCTGGACTGTGCTTTTATCTATTTTAGATTAATGTTTGAACTGTGCTTGGTACACTAAAGGACTGTGCAAATACCCACTTGGGTCTGACTGGGACTAAGAGCTTGGCTTATACTTATGGAGTACATTATCCACAAAGCCTTGGTGCAAACCATGTGACGCCTATGGGGGCAGAGCTTGTTTATCAATACAATTGCGTCCCAAAAATGAGTTGCTGCTGCCTTGCATGAACGAATGCCTGCCAGTGAACAAGGGTATTTTACTACTCGAAACGCGTTTGGCTTTGAGGAGATGCACGGCAGGAGCTCTGTGCTTGCAACCACCTGAGGCATATGTGTGCTCACTCCTGCATGTGTGAGGCTTCATTTGGGGCAACCTCTTTTCTTGGATATAATGCGGCTGGTCCAACAGCGAAGCCGTCCCGCCACTAGAAGAGGCGGATCCACGAGTCCCGCAAACGCGAGCTCGAGATGGAATGCAGGGGACCGGAGCCTCGGGTATATATTGGATGTACCAGAGTGAGCCTGGACTGCGCTTTTATCTATTTTAGATTAATGTTTGAACTGTGCTTGGTACACTAAAGGACTTTGCAAATACCCACTTGGGTCTGACTGGGACTACGAGCTTGGCTTATACTTATGGACTACATTATCCACAAAGCCTTGGTGCAAACCATGTGACGCCTATTGTGGAGGAGCTTGTTTATCAATAAAATGGTGTCCCAAAAATGAGTTGCTGATGCCTTGCACGAACGAATGCCTGCCAGTGAACAAGGGTATCTTACTACTCGAAACGCGTTTGGCTTTGAGGAGAAGCGCGCCAGGAGTGCTGTGCTCGCAACAACCTGAGGCATATGTGTGCTCACCACTGTATGTGTGATGGCTTCATTTGGGGCAACCTCTTTTCTTGGATATAATGCGGCTGGTCTAGCCGCGAAGCCGTCCCGTCGCCAGAAGAGGCGGATCCACGAGTCCCGCAAACGCAAGCTCGAGATGGAATGCGGAGGACCGGAGCCTAAGGTATATATTGGATGTACCACAGTGAGCCTGCACTGCGCTTTTGTCTATTTTAGATTAATGTTTGAACTGTGCTTGGTACACTAAAGGACTGTGCAAATATCCACTTGGGTCTGACTGGAACTACGAGCTTGGCTTATACTTATGGACTACATTATCCAAAAAGCCTTGGTGCAAACCATGTGACCCCTATAGGGGCGGAGCTTGTGTATCAATAAAATGGTGTCCGAAAAATGAGTTGCTGCTGCCTTGCACGAACGAATGCCTACCAGTGAACAAGGGTATCTTACTACTCGAAACGTGTTTGGCTTTGAGGAGAAGCGCGGCAGGAGCGCTGTGCTTGCAACCACCTGAGGCATATGTGTGCTCACCCCTGCATGTGTGATAGCTTCATTTGGGGCAACCTCTTTTCTTGGATATAATGCGGCTGGTCCAGCCGTGAAGCCGTCCCGCCGCCAGAAGGGGCGGATCCATGAGTCCCGCAAACGCGAGCTCGAGATGGAATGCGGGGGACCGGAGCCTCAGGTATATATTGGATGTACCACAGTGAGCCTGGACTGCGCTTTTATCTATTTTAGATTCATGTTTGAACTGTGCTTGGTACACTAAAGGACTGTGCAAATACCCACTTGAGTCTGACTGGGACTACGAGCTTGGCTTATACTTATAGACTACATTATCCACAAAGCCTTGGTGCAAACCATGTGACGCCTATGGGGGCGGAGCTTGTTTATCAATACAATGGCGTCCCAAAAATGAGTTGCTGCTTCCTTGCATGAACGAATGCCTGCCAGTGAACAAGGGTATCTTACTACTCGAAACGCGTTTGGCTTTGAGGAGATGCGCGGCAGGAGCTCTGTGCTTGCAACCACCTGAGGCATATGTGTGCTCACTCCTGCATGTGTGATGGCTTCATTTGGGGCAACCCCTTTTCTTGGATATAATGCGGCTGGTCCAGCCGCGAAGCCGTCCCGCCTCCAGAAGAGGCAGATCCACGAGTCCGGCAAACGCGAGCTCGAGATGGAATGCGGGGGACCAGAGCCTCAGATATATATTGGATGTACCACAGTGAGCCTGGACTGCGATTTTATCTATTTTAGATTAATGTTTGAACTGTGCTTGGTACACTAAAGGCCTGTGCAAATACCCACTTGGGTCTGACTGGGACTACGAGCTTGGCTTATACTTATGGACTACATTATCCAGAAAGCCTAGTTCCAAACCATGTGACGCCTATGGGGGCGGAGCTTTTTTATCAATAAAATGATGTCCCAAAAATGAGTTGCTGCTGCCTTGCACGAACAAATTCCTGCCAGTGAACAAGGGTATCTTACTACTCGAAACGCGTTTGGCTTTGAGGAGAAGCCCGTCAGGAGCAATGTGCTTGCAACCACCTGAGGCATATGTGTGCTCACCCCTGCATGTGTGATGGCTTCATTTGGGGCAACCTCTTTTCTTGGATATAATGCGGCTGGTCCAGCCGCGAAGCCATCCCGCCGCCAGAACAGGGGGATCCACGAGTCCTGCAAACGCAAGCTCGAGATGGAATGCGGGGGGCCGGAGCCTCAGGTATATATTGGATATACCACAGTGAGCCTGGACTGCGCTTTTATCTATTTTAGATTAATGTTTGAACTGTGCTTGGTACACTAAAGGACTGTGCAAATACCCACTTGGGTCTGACTGGGACTACGAGCTTTTGCTTATACTTATGGACTACATTATCCACAAAGCCTTGGTGCAAACCATGTGACGTTTATGGAGGCGGAGCTTGTTTATCGATAAAATGGTGTCCCAAAAATGAGTTGCTGCTGCCTTGCACGAACGAATGCCTGCCAGTGAACAAGGGTATCTTACTACTCGAAACGCGTTTGGCTTTGAGGAGAAGCGCGGCAGGAGCGCTGTGCTTGCAACCACCTGAGGCATATGTGTGCTCACCCCCGCATGTGTGATGGCTTCATTTGGGGCAACCCCTTTTCTTGGATATAATGCGGCTGGTCCAGCCGCGAAGCCGTCCCTCCGCCAGAAGAGGCAGATCAACGAGTCCCGCAAACGCGAGCTCGAGATGGAATGTGGGGGACCAGAGCCTCAGATATATATTGGATGTACCACAGTGAGCCTGGACTGCGATTTTATATATTTTAGATTAATGTTTGAACTGTGCTTGGTACACTAAAGGACTATGCAAATACCCATTTGGGTCTGACTGGGACTACGAGCTTGGCTTATACTTATGGACTACATTATCCACAAAGCCTAGTTCCAAACCATGCGACGCCTATGGGGGCGGAGCTTGTTAATCAATAAAATGGTGTCCCAGAAATGAGTTGCTGCTGCCTTGCACGAACAAATGCCTGCCAGTGAACAAGGTTATCTTACTACTCGAAACGCGTTTGGCTTTGAGGAGAAGCCCGTCAGGAGCGATGTGCTTGCAACCACCTGAGGCATATGTGTGCTCACCCCTGCATGTGTGATGGCTTCATTTGGGGCAACCGCTTTTCTTGGATATAATGCGGCTGGTCCAGCGACGAAGCCGTCCCGCCGCCAGAAGAGGCAGATCCGCGAGTCCCGCAAACACGAGCTCGAGATGGATTGCGGGGGACCGGAGCCTCAGGTATATATTGGATGTACCACAGTGAGTCTGGACTGCGCTTTTATCTATTTTAGATTCATGTTTGAACTGTGCTTGGTACACTGAAGGACTGTGCAAATACCCACTTGGGTCTGACTGGGACTACAAGCTTTTCTTATACTTATGGACTACATTATCCACAAAGCCTTGGTGCAAACCATGTGACGTTTATGGAGGCGGAGCTTGTTTATCAATAAAATGGTGTCCCAAAAATGAGTTGCTGCTGCCTTGCACGAACGAATGCCTGCCAGTGAACAAGGGTATCTTACTACTCGAAATGCGTTTGGCTTTGAGGAGAAGCGCGGCAGGAGCGCTGTGCTTGCAACCACCTGAGGCATATGTGTGCTCACCCCTGCATGTGTGATGGCTTCATTTGGGGCAACCCCTTTTCTTGGATATAATGCGGCTGGTCCAGCCGCGAAGCCGTCCCTCCGCCAGAAGAGGTAGATCAACGAGTCCCGCAAACGCGAGCTCGAGATGGAATGCGGGGGACCAGAGCCTCAGATATATATTGGATGTACCACAGTGAGCCTGGACTGCGATTTTATCTATTTTAGATTCATGTTTGAACTGTGCTTGGTACACTAAAGGACTGTGCAAATACCCACTTGAGTCTGACTGGGAATACGAGCTTGGCTTATACTTATGGACTACATTATCCACAAAGCCTTGGTGCAAACCATGTGACGCCTATGGGGGCGGAGCTTGTTTATCAATACAATGGCGTCCCAAAAATGAGTTGCTGCTGCCTTGCATGAACGAATGCCTGCCAGTGAACAAGGGTATCTTACTACTCGAAACGCGTTTGGCTTTGAGGAGATGCGCGGCAGGAGCTCTGTGCTTGCAACCACCTGAGGCATATGTGTGCTCACTCCTGCATGTGTGATGGCTTCATTTGGGGCAACCCCTTTTCTTGGATATAATGCGGCTGGTCCAGCCGCGAAGCCGTCCCGCCGCCAGAAGAGGCAGATCCACGAGTCCGGCAAACGCGAGCTCGAGATGGAATGCGGGGGACCAGAGCCTCAGATATATATTGGATGTACCACAGTGAGCCTGGCCTGCGATTTTATCTATTTTAGATTAATGTTTGAACTGTGCTTGGTACACTAAAGGCCTGTGCAAATACCCACTTGGGTCTGACTGGGACTACGAGCTTGGCTTATACTTATGGACTACATTATCCACAAAGCCTAGTTCCAAACCATGTGACGCCTATGGGGGCGGAGCTTTTTTATCAATAAAATGGTGTCCCAAAAATGAGTTGCTGCTGCCTTGCACGAACAAATGCCTGCCAGTGAAACAAGGGTATCTTACTACTCGAAACGCGTTTGGCTTTGAGGAGAAGCCCGTCAGGAGCGATGTGCTTGCAACCACCTGAGGCATATGTGTGCTCACCCCTGCATGTGTGATGGCTTCATTTGGGGCAACCTCTTTTCTTGGATATAATGCGGCTGGTCCAGCCGCGAAGCCATCCCGCCGCCAGAACAGGGGGATCCATGAGTCCCGCAAACGCGAGCTCGAGATGAAATGCGGGGGGCCGGAGCCTCAGGTATATATTGGATATACCACATTGAGCCTGGACTGCGCTATAATCTATTTTAGATTAATGTTTGAACTGTGCTTGGTACACTAAAGGACTGTGCAAATACCCACTTGGGTCTGACTGGGACTACGAGCTTTTGCTTATACTTATGGACTACATTATCCACAAAGCCTTGGTGCAAACCATGTGACGTTTATGGAGGCGGAGCTTGTTTATCAATAAAATGGTGTCCCAAAAATGAGTTGCTGCTGCCTTGCACGAACGAATGCCTGCCAGTGAACAAGGGTATCTTACTACTCGAAACGCGTTTGGCTTTGAGGAGAAGCGCGGCAGGAGCGCTGTGCTTGCAACCACCTGAGGCATATGTGTGCTCACCCCTGCATGTGTGATGGCTTCATTTGGGGCAACCCCTTTTCTTGGATATAATGCGGCTGGTCCAGCCGCGAAGCCGTCCCTCCGCCAGAAGATGCAGATCAACGAGTCCCGCAAACGCGAGCTCGAGATGGAATGCGGGGGACCAGAGCCTCAGATATATATTGGATGTACCACAGTGAGCCTGGACTGCGATTTTATCTATTTTAGATTAATGTTTGAACTGTGCTTGGTACACTAAATGACTATGCAAATACCCACTTGGGTCTGACTGGGACTACGAGCTTGGCTTATACTTATGGACTACATTATCCACAAAGCCTAGTTCCAAACCATGCGACGCCTATGGGGGCGGAGCTTGTTTATCAATAAAATGGTGTCCCAGAAATGAGTTGCTGCTGCCTTGCACGAACAAATGCCTGCCAGTGAACAAGGTTATCTTACTACTCGAAACGCGTTTGGCTTTGAGGAGAAGCCCGTCAGGAGCGATGTGCTTGCAACCACCTGAGGCATATGTGTGCTCACCCCTGCATGTGTGATGGCTTCATTTGGGGCAACCGCTTTTCTTGGATATAATGCGGCTGGTCCAGCGACGAAGCCGTCCCGCCGCCAGAAGAGGCAGATCCGCGAGTCCCGCAAACACGAGCTCGAGATGGATTGCGGGGGACCGGAGCCTCAGGTATATATTGGATGTACCACAGTAAGTCTGGACTGCGCTTTTATTTATTTTAGATTCATGTTTGAACTGTGCTTGGTACACTGAAGGACTGTACAAAACCCACTTGGGTCTGACTGGGACTACAAGCTTTTCTTATACTTATGGACTACATTATCCACAAAGCCTTGGTGCAAACCATGTGACGTTTATGGAGGCGGAGCTTGTTTATCAATAAAATGGTGTCCCAAAAATGAGTTGCTGCTGCCTTGCACGAACGAATGCCTGCCAGTGAACAAGGGTATCTTACTACTCGAAACGCGTTTGGCTTTGAGGAGAAGCGCGGCAGGAGCGCTGTGCTTGCAACCACCTGAGGCATATGTGTGCTCACCCCTGCATGTGTGATGGCTTCATTTGGGGCAACCCCTTTTCTTGGATATAATGCGGCTGGTCCAGCCGCGAAGCCGTCCCTCCGCCAGAAGAGGTAGATCAACGAGTCCCGCAAACGCGAGCTCGAGATGGAATGCGGGGGACCAGAGCCTCAGATATATATTGGATGTACCACAGTGAGCCTGGACTGCGATTTTATCTATTTTAGATTCATGTTTGAACTGTGCTTGGTACACTAAAGGCATGTGCAAATACCCACTTGGGTCTGACTGGGACTACGAGCTTGGCTTATACTTATGGACTACATTAGCCACAAAGCCTAGTTCCAAACCATGTGACGCCTATGGGGGCGGAGCTTTTTTATCAATAAAATGGTGTCCCAAAAATGAGTTGCTGCTGCCTTGCACGAACAAATGCCTGCCAGTGAAACAAGGGTATCTTACTACTCGAAACGCGTTTGGCTTTGAGGAGAAGCCCGTCAGGAGCGATGTGCTTGCAACCACCTGAGGCATATGTGTGCTCACCCCTGCATGTGTGATGGCTTCATTTGGGGCAACCTCTTTTCTTGGATATAATGCGGCTGGTCCAGCCGCGAAGCCATCCCGCCGCCAGAACAGGGGGATCCATGAGTCCCGCAAACGCGAGCTCGAGATGAAATGCGGGGGGCCGGAGCCTCAGGTATATATTGGATATACCACATTGAGCCTGGACTGCGCTATAATCTATTTTAGATTAATGTTTGAACTGTGCTTGGTACACTAAAGGACTGTGCAAATACCCACTTGAGTCTGACTGGGAATACGAGCTTGGCTTATACTTATGGACTACAGTATCCACAAAGCCTTGGTGCAAACCATGTGACGCCTATGGGGGCGGAGCTTGTTTATCAATACAATGGCGTCCCAAAAATGAGTTGCTGCTGCCTTGCATGAACGAATGCCTGCCAGTGAACAAGGGTATCTTACTACTCGAAACGCGTTTGGCTTTGAGGAGATGCGCGGCAGGATCTCTGTGCTTGCAACCACCTGAGGCATATGTGTGCTCACTCCTGCATGTGTGATGGCTTCATTTGGGGCAACCCCTTTTCTTGGATATAATGCGGCTGGTCCAGCCGCGAAGCCGTCCCGCCGCCAGAAGAGGCAGATCCACGAGTCCGGCAAACGCGAGCTCGAGATGGAATGCGGGGGACCAGAGCCTCAGATATATATTGGATGTACCACAGTGAGCCTGGACTGCGATTTTATCTATTTTAGATTAATGTTTGAACTGTGCTTGGTACACTAAAGGCATGTGCAAATACCCACTTGGGTCTGACTGGGACTACGAGCTTGGCTTATACTTATGGACTACATTAGCCACAAAGCCTAGTTCCAAACCATGTGACGCCTATGGGGGCGGAGCTTTTTTATCAATAAAATGGTGTCCCAAAAATGAGTTGCTGCTGCCTTGCACGAACAAATGCCTGCCAGTGAAACAAGGGTATCTTACTACTCGAAACGCGTTTGGCTTTGAGGAGAAGCCCGTCAGGAGCGATGTGCTTGCAACCACCTGAGGCATATGTGTGCTCACCCCTGCATGTGTGATGGCTTCATTTGGGGCAACCTCTTTTCTTGGATATAATGCGGCTGGTCCAGCCGCGAAGCCATCCCGCCGCCAGAACAGGGGGATCCATGAGTCCCGCAAACGCGAGCTCGAGATGAAATGCGGGGGGCCGGAGCCTCAGGTATATATTGGATATACCACATTGAGCCTGGACTGCGCTATAATCTATTTTAGATTAATGTTTGAACTGTGCTTGGTACACTAAAGGACTGTGCAAATACCCACTTGGGTCTGACTGGGACTACGAGCTTTTGCTTATACTTATGGACTACATTATCCACAAAGCCTTGGTGCAAACCATGTGACGTTTATGGAGGCGGAGCTTGTTTATCAATAAAATGGTGTCCCAAAAATGAGTTGCTGCTGCCTTGCACGAACGAATGCCTGCCAGTGAACAAGGGTATCTTACTACTCGAAACGCGTTTGGCTTTGAGGAGAAGCGCGGCAGGAGCGCTGTGCTTGCAACCACCTGAGGCATATGTGTGCTCACCCCTGCATGTGTGATGGCTTCATTTGGGGCAACCCCTTTTCTTGGATATAATGCGGCTGGTCCAGCCGCGAAGCCGTCCCTCCGCCAGAAGATGCAGATCAACGAGTCCCGCAAACGCGAGCTCGAGATGGAATGCGGGGGACCAGAGCCTCAGATATATATTGGATGTACCACAGTGAGCCTGGACTGTGATTTTATCTATTTTAGATTAATGTTTGAACTGTGCTTGGTACACTAAATGACTATGCAAATACCCACTTGGGTCTGACTGGGACTACGAGCTTGGCTTATACTTATGGACTACATTATCCACAAAGCCTAGTTCCAAACCATGCGACGCCTATGGGGGCGGAGCTTGTTTATCAATAAAATGGTGTCCCAGAAATGAGTTGCTGCTGCCTTGCACGAACAAATGCCTGCCAGTGAACAAGGGTATCTTACTACTCGAAACGCGTTTGGCTTTGAGGAGAAGCCCGTCAGGAGCGATGTGCTTGCAACCACCTGAGGCATATGTGTGCTCACCCCTGCATGTGTGATGGCTTCATTTGGGGCAACCCCTTTTCTTGGATATAATGCGGCTGGTCCAGCCGCGAAGCCGTCCCTCCGCCAGAAGATGCAGATCAACGAGTCCCGCAAACGCGAGCTCGAGATGGAATGCGGGGGACCAGAGCCTCAGATATATATTGGATGTACCACAGTGAGCCTGGACTGCGATTTTATCTATTTTAGATTAATGTTTGAACTGTGCTTGGTACACTAAATGACTATGCAAATACCCACTTGGGTCTGACTGGGACTACGAGCTTGGCTTATACTTATGGACTACATTATCCACAAAGCCTAGTTCCAAACCATGCGACGCCTATGGGGGCGGAGCTTGTTTATCAATAAAATGGTGTCCCAGAAATGAGTTGCTGCTGCCTTGCACGAACAAATGCCTGCCAGTGAACAAGGTTATCTTACTACTCGAAACGCGTTTGGCTTTGAGGAGAAGCCCGTCAGGAGCGATGTGCTTGCAACCACCTGAGGCATATGTGTGCTCACCCCTGCATGTGTGATGGCTTCATTTGGGGCAACCGCTTTTCTTAAATATAATGCGGCTGGTCCAGCGACGAAGCCGTCCCGCCGCCAGAAGAGGCAGATCCGCGAGTCCCGCAAACACGAGCTCGAGATGGATTGCGGGGGACCGGAGCCTCAGGTATATATTGGATGTACCACAGTAAGTCTGGACTGCGCTTTTATTTATTTTAGATTCATGTTTGAACTGTGCTTGGTACACTGAAGGACTGTGCAAATACCCACTTGGGTCTGACTGGGACTACAAGCTTTTCTTATACTTATGGACTACATTATCCACAAAGCCTTGGTGCAAACCATGTGACGTTTATGGAGGCGGAGCTTGTTTATCAATAAAATGGTGTCCCAAAAATGAGTTGCTGCTGCCTTGCACGAACGAATGCCTGCCAGTGAACAAGGGTATCTTACTACTCGAAACGCGTTTGGCTTTGAGGAGAAGCGCGGCAGGAGCGCTGTGCTTGCAACCACCTGAGGCATATGTGTGCTCACCCCTGCATGTGTGATGGCTTCATTTGGGGCAACCCCTTTTCTTGGATATAATGCGGCTGGTCCAGCCGCGAAGCCGTCCCTCCGCCAGAAGAGGTAGATCAACGAGTCCCGCAAACGCGAGCTCGAGATGGAATGCGGGGGACCAGAGCCTCAGATATATATTGGATGTACCACAGTGAGCCTGGACTGCGATTTTATCTATTTTAGATTCATGTTTGAACTGTGCTTGGTACACTAAAGGACTGTGCAAATACCCACTTGAGTCTGACTGGGAATACGAGCTTGGCTTATACTTATGGACTACAGTATCCACAAAGCCTTGGTGCAAACCATGTGACGCCTATGGGGGCGGAGCTTGTTTATCAATACAATGGCGTCCCAAAAATGAGTTGCTGCTGCCTTGCATGAACGAATGCCTACCAGTGAACAAGGGTATCATACTACTCGAAACGCGTTTGGCTTTGAGGAGATGCGCGGCAGGATCTCTGTGCTTGCAACCACCTGAGGCATATGTGTGCTCACTCCTGCATGTGTGATGGCTTCATTTGGGGCAACCCCTTTTCTTGGATATAATGCGGCTGGTCCAGCCGCGAAGCCGTCCCGCCGCCAGAAGAGGCAGATCCACGAGTCCGGCAAACGCGAGCTCGAGATGGAATGCGGGGGACCAGAGCCTCAGATATATATTGGATGTACCACAGTGAGCCTGGACTGCGATTTTATCTATTTTAGATTAATGTTTGAACTGTGCTTGGTACACTAAAGGCCTGTGCAAATACCCACTTGGGTCTGACTGGGACTACGAGCTTGGCTTATACTTATGGACTACATTAGCCACAAAGCCTAGTTCCAAACCATGTGACGCCTATGGGGGCGGAGCTTTTTTATCAATAAAATGGTGTCCCAAAAATGAGTTGCTGCTGCCTTGCACGAACAAATGCCTGCCAGTGAAACAAGGGTATCTTACTACTCGAAACGCGTTTGGCTTTGAGGAGAAGCCCGTCAGGAGCGATGTGCTTGCAACCACCTGAGGCATATGTGTGCTCACCCCTGCATGTGTGATGGCTTCATTTGGGGCAACCTCTTTTCTTGGATATAATGCGGCTGGTCCAGCCGCGAAGCCATCCCGCCGCCAGAACAGGGGGATCCATGAGTCCCGCAAACGCGAGCTCGAGATGAAATGCGGGGGGCCGGAGCCTCAGGTATATATTGGATATACCACATTGAGCCTGGACTGCGCTATAATCTATTTTAGATTAATGTTTGAACTGTGCTTGGTACACTAAAGGACTGTGCAAATACCCACTTGGGTCTGACTGGGACTACGAGCTTTTGCTTATACTTATGGACTACATTATCCACAAAGCCTTGGTGCAAACCATGTGACGTTTATGGAGGCGGAGCTTGTTTATCAATAAAATGGTGTCCCAAAAATGAGTTGCTGCTGCCTTGCACGAACGAATGCCTGCCAGTGAACAAGGGTATCTTACTACTCGAAACACGTTTGGCTTTGAGGAGAAGCGCGGCAGGAGCGCTGTGCTTGCAACCACCTGAGGCATATGTGTGCTCACCCCTGCATGTGTGATGGCTTCATTTGGGGCAACCCCTTTTCTTGGATATAATGCGGCTGGTCCAGCCGCGAAGCCGTCCCTCCGCCAGAAGATGCAGATCAACGAGTCCCGCAAACGCGAGCTCGAGATGGAATGCGGGGGACCAGAGCCTCAGATATATATTGGATGTACCACAGTGAGCCTGGACTGTGATTTTATCTATTTTAGATTAATGTTTGAACTGTGCTTGGTACACTAAATGACTATGCAAATACCCACTTGGGTCTGACTGGGACTACGAGCTTGGCTTATACTTATGGACTACATTATCCACAAAGCCTAGTTCCAAACCATGCGACGCCTATGGGGGCGGAGCTTGTTTATCAATAAAATGGTGTCCCAGAAATGAGTTGCTGCTGCCTTGCACGAACAAATGCCTGCCAGTGAACAAGGTTATCTTACTACTCGAAACGCGTTTGGCTTTGAGGAGAAGCCCGTCAGGAGCGATGTGCTTGCAACCACCTGAGGCATATGTGTGCTCACCCCTGCATGTGTGATGGCTTCATTTGGGGCAACCGCTTTTCTTGGATATAATGCGGCTGGTCCAGCGACGAAGCCGTCCCGCCGCCAGAAGAGGCAGATCCGCGAGTCCCGCAAACACGAGCTCGAGATGGATTGCGGGGGACCGGAGCCTCAGGTATATATTGGATGTACCACAGTGAGTCTGGACTGCGCTTTTATCTATTTTAGATTCATATTTGAACTGTGCTTGGTACACTGAAGGACTGTACAAATACCCACTTGGGTCTGACTGGGACTACAAGCTTTTCCTATACTTATGGACTACATTATCCACAAAGCCTTGGTGCAAACCATGTGACGTTTATGGAGGCGGAGCTTGTTTATCAATAAAATGGTGTCCCAAAAATGAGTTGCTGCTGCCTTGCACGAACGAATGCCTGCCAGTGAACAAGGGTATCTTACTACTCGAAACGCGTTTGGCTTTGAGGAGAAGCGCAGCAGGAGCGCTGTGCTTGCAACCACCTGAGGCATATGTGTGCTCACCCCTGCATGTGTGATGGCTTCATTTGGGGCAACCCCTTTTCTTGGATATAATGCGTCTGGTCCAGCCGCGAAGCCGTCCCTCCACCAGAAGAGGCAGATCAACGAGTCCCGCAAACGCGAGCTCGAGATGGAATGCGGGGGACCAGAGCCTCAGATATATATTGGATGTATCACAGTGAGCCTGGACTGCGATTTTATCTATTTTAGATTATTGTTTGAACTGTGCTTGGTACACTAAAGGACTATGCAAATACCCACTTGGGTCTGACTGGGACTACGAGCTTGGCTTATACTTATGGACTACATTATCCACAAAGCCTAGTTCCAAACCATGCGACGCCTATGGGGCGGAGCATGTTTATCAATAAAATGGTGTCCCAGAAATGAGTTGCTGCTGCCTTGCACGAACAAATGCCTGCCAGTGAACAAGGGTATCTTACTACTCGAAACGCCTTTGGCTTTGAGGAGAAGCGCATCAGGAGCGATGTGCTTGCAACCACCTGAGGCATATGTGTGCTCACCCCTGCATGTGTGATGGCTTCATTTCGGGCAACCTCTTTTCTTGGATATAATGCGGCTGGTCAAGCCGCGAATCCACAAACGCGAGCTCGAGATGGAATGTAGGGGGCCGGAGCCTCAGGTATATATTGGATGTACCACCGTGAGCCTGGACTGTGCTTTTATCTATTTTAGATTAATGTTTGAACTGTGCTTGGTACACTAAAGGACTGTGCAAATACCCACTAAGGTCTGACTGGGACTACGAGCTTGGCTTATACTTATAGACTACATTATCCACAAAGCCTTTGTGCAAACCATGTGACGCCTATGGGGGCAGAGCTTGTTTATCAATACAATGGCGTCCCAAAAATGAGTTGCTGCTGCCTTGCACGAACGAATGCCTGCCAGTGAACAAGGGTATCTTACTACTCGAAACGCAGTTGGCTTTGAGGAGAAGCGCGGCAGGAGCGCTGTGCTTGCAACCACCTGAGGCATATGTGTGCTCACCCCTGCATGTGTGATGGCTTCATTTGGGGCAACCCCTTTTCTTGGATATAATGCAGCTGGTCCAGCCGCGAAGCCGTCCCGCCGCCAGAAGAGGCAGATCCACGAGTCCCGCAAACGCGAGCTCGAGATGGAAGGCGGGGGACCAGAGCCTCAGATATATATTGGATGTACCACAGTGAGCCTGGACTGTGATTTTATCTATTTTAGATTAACGTTTGAACTGTGCTTGGTACACTAAAGGACTGTGCAAATACCCACTTGGGTCTGACTGGGACTACGAGCTTGGCTTATACTTATGGACTACATTATCCACAAAGCCTACTTCCAAACCATGTGATGCCTATGAGGCGGAGCTTGTTTATCAATAAAATGGTGTCCCAAAAATTAGTTGCTGCTGCCTTGCACGAACAAATACCTGCCAGTAAACAAGGGTATCTTACTACTCGAAACGCGTTTCGCTTTGAGGAGAAGCGCGTCAAGAGCGATGTGCTTGCAACCACCTGAGGCATATGTGTGCTCACCGCTGCATGTGTGATAGCTTCATTTGGGGCAACCTCTTTTCTTGGATATAATGCGGCTGGTCCAGCCGCGAAGCCGTCCCGCCGCCAGAAAAGGGGTATCCACGAGTCCCGCAAACGCGAGCTCGAGATGGAATGCGGGGGGCCGGAGCCTCAGGTATATATTGGAAGTACCACAGTGAGCCTGGACTGCGCTTTTATCTATTTTAGATTAATGTTTGAACTGTGCTTGGTACACTAAAGGACTGTGCAAATACCCACTTGGGTCGGACTGGGACTACGAGCTTGGCTTATACTTATGGACTACATTATCCACAAAGCCTTGGTGCAACCCATGTGACGCCTATGGGGCGGAGCTTGTTTATCAATAAAATGGTGTGCCAAAAATTAATTGCTGCTGCCTTGCACGAAGGAATGCCTGCCAGTGAACAAGGGTATCTTACTACTCAAAGCGCTTTTGGCTTTGAGGAGAAGCGCGGCAGGAGCGCTGTGCTTGCAACCTCCTGAGGCATATGTGTGCTCACCCCTGCATGTGTGATGGCTTCATTTGGGGCAACCTCTTTTCTTGGACATAATGTGGCTGGTCAAGCCGCGAAGCCACAAACGCGAGCTCGAGATGGAATGGGGGGGGCCGGAGCCTCAGGTATATATTGAATGTACCACCGTGAGCCTGGACTGCGCTTTTATCTATTTTAGATTAATGTTTGAACTGTGCTTGGTACACTAAAGGACTGTGCAAATACCCACTTGGGTCTGACTGGGACTAAGAGCTTGGCTTATACTTATGGACTACATTATCCACAAAGCCTTGGTGCAAACCATGTGACACCTATGGGGGCAGAGCTTGTTTATCAATACAATTGCGTCCCAAAAATGAGTTGCTGCTGCCTTGCATGAACGTATGCCTGCCAGTGAACAAGGGTATTTTACTACTCGAAACGCGTTTGGCTTTGAGGAGATGCGCGGCAGGAGCTCTGTGCTTGCAACCACCTGAGGCATATGTGTGCTCACTCCTGCATGTGTGAGGCTTCATTTGGGGCAACCTCTTTTCTTGGATATAATGCGGCTGGTCCAACAGCGAAGCCGTCCCGCCACTAGAAGAGGCGGATCCACGAGTCCCGCAAACGCGAGCTCTAGATGGCATGCGGGGGACCGGAGCCTCAGGTATATATTGGATGTACCAGAGTGAGCCTGGACTGCGCTTTTATCTATTTTAGATTAATGTTTGAACTGTGCTTGGTACACTAAAGGACTTTGCAAATACCCACTTGGGTCTGACTGGGACTACGAGCTTGGCTTATACTTATGGACTACATTATCCACAAAGCCTTGGTGCAAACCATTTGACGCCTAAGGTGGAGGAGCTTGTTTATCAATAAAATGGTGTCCCAAAAATGAGTTGCTGATGCCTTGCACGAACAAATGCCTGCCAGTGAACAAGGGTATCTTACTACTCGAAACGCGTTTGGCTTTGAGGAGAAGCGCGCCAGGAGTGCTGTGCTCGCAACCACCTGAGGCATATGTGTGCTCACCACTGTATGTGTGATGGCTTCATTTGGGGCAACCTCTTTTCTTGGATATAATGCGGCTGGTCCAGCCGCGAAGCCGTCCCGCCACCAGAAGAGGCGGATCCACGAGTCCCGCAAACGCAAGCTTGAGATGGAATGCGGAGGACCGGAGCCTAAGGTATATATTGGATGTACCACAGTGAGCCTGCACTGTGCTTTTGTCTATTTTAGATTAATGTTTGAACTGTGCTTGGTACACTAAAGGACTGTGCAAATATCCACTTGGGTCTGACTGGAACTAAGAGCTTGGCTTATACTTATGGACTACATTATCCACAAAGCCTTGGTGCAAACCATGTGACCCCTATGGGGGCGGAGCTTGTGTATCAATAAAATGGTGTCTGAAAAATGAGTTGCTGCTGCTTTGCACGAACGAATGCCTACCAGTGAACAAGGGTATCTTACTACTCGAAACGTGTTTGGCTTTGAGGAGAAGCGCGGCAGGAGCGCTGTGCTTGCAACCACCTGAGGCATATGTGTGCTCACCCCTGCATGTGTGATAGCTTCATTTGGGGCAACCTCTTTTCTTGGATATAATGCGGCTGGTCCAGCCGTGAAGCCGTCCCGCCGCCAGAAGGGGCGGATCCATGAGTCCCGCAAACGCGAGCTCGAGATGGAATGCGGGGGACTGGAGCCTCAGGTATATATTGGATGTACCACAGTGAGCCTGGACTGCGCTTTTATCTATTTTAGATTCATGTTTGAACTGTGCTTGGTACACTAAAGGACTGTGCAAATACCCACTTGAGTCTGACTGGGACTACGAGCTTGGCTTATACTTATGGACTACATTATCCACAAAGCCTTGGTGCAAACCATGTGACGCCTATGGGGGCGGAGCTTGTTTATCAATACAATGGCGTCCCAAAAATGAGTTGCTGCTGCCTTGCATGAACGAATGCCTGCCAGTGAACAAGGGTATCTTACTACTCGAAACGCGTTTGGCTTTGAGGAGATGCGCGGCAGGAGCTCTGTGCTTGCAACCACCTGAGGCATATGTGTGCTCACTCCTGCATGTGTGATGGCTTCATTTGGGGCAACCCCTTTTCTTGGATATAATGCGGCTGGTCCAGCCGCGAAGCCGTCCCGCCGCGAGAAGAGGCAGATCCACGAGTCCCGCAAACACGAGCTCCAGATGGAATGCGGGGGACCAGAGCCTCAGATATATATTGGATGTACCACAGTGAGCCTGGACTGCGATTTTATCTATTTTAGATTAATGTTTGAACTGTGCTTGGTACACTAAAGGTCTGTGCAAATACCCACTTGGGTCTGACTGGGACTACGAGCTTGGCTTATACTTATGGACTACATTATCCACAAAGCCTAGTTCCAAACCATGTGACGCCTATGGGGGCGGAGCTTTTTTATCAATAAAATGGTGTCCCAAAAATGTTTTGGTGCTGCCTTGCATGAACAAATGCCTGCCAGTGAACAAGGGTATCTTACTACTCGAAACGCGTTTGGCTTTGAGGAGAAGCCCGTCAGGAGCGATGTGCTTGCAACCACCTGAGGCATATGTGTGCTCACCCCTGCATGTGTGATGGCTTCATTTGGGGCAACCTCTTTTCTTGGATATATGCGGCTGGTCCAGCCGCGAAGCCATCCCGCCGCCAGAACAGGGGGATCCACGAGTCCCGCAAACGCGAGCTCGAGATGGAATGCGGGGGGCCGGAGCCTCAGGTATATATTGGATATACCACAGTGAGCCTGGAATGCGCTTTTATCTATTTTAGATTAATGTTTGAACTGTGCTTGGTACACTAAAGGACTGTGCAAATACCCACTTGGGTCTGACTGGGACTACGAGCTGTTGCTTATGCTTATGGACTACATTATCCACAAAGCCTTGGTGCAAACCATTTGACGCTTATGGGGGCGGAGCTTGTTTATCAATGAAATGGTGTCCCAAAAATGAGTTGCTGCTGCCTTGTATGAACGAATGCCTGCCAGTGAACAAGGGTATCTTACTAGTCGAAACGCGTTTTGCTTTGAGGAGAAGCGCGGCAGGAGCGCTGTGCTTGCAACCACCTGAGGCATATGTGTGCTCACCCCTGCATGTGTGATGGCTTCATTTGGGGCAACCTCTTTTCTTGGATATAATGCGGCTGGTCCAGCCACGAAGCCGTCCCGCCTCCAGAAAAGGCAGATCCACGAGTCCCGCAAACGCGAGCTCGAGATGGAATGCGGGGGACCAGAGCCTCAGATATATATTGGATGTACCACAGTGAGCCTGGACTGTGATTTTATCTATTTTAGATTAATGTTTGAACTGTGCTTGGTACACTAAATGACTGTGCAAATACCCACTTGGGTCTGACTGGGACTACGAGCTTGGCTTATACTTATGGACTACATTATCCACAAAGCCTAGTTCCAAACCATGCGACGCCTATGGGGGCGGAGCTTGTTTATCAATAAAATGGTGTCCCAGAAATGAGTTGCTGCTGCCTTGCACGAACAAATGCCTGCCAGTGAACAAGGTTATCTTACTACTCGAAACGCGTTTGGCTTTGAGGAGAAGCCTGTCAGGAGCGATGTGCTTGCAACCACCTGAGGCATATGTGTGCTCACCCCTGCATGTGTGATGGCTTCATTTGGGGCAACCGCTTTTCTTGGATATAATGCGGCTGGTCCAGCGACGAAGCCGTCCCGCCGCCAGAAGAGGCAGATCCGCGAGTCCCGCAAACACGAGCTCGAGATGGATTGCGGGGGACCGGAGCCTCAGGTATATATTGGATGTACCACAGTGAGTCTGGACTGCGCTTTTATCTATTTTAGATTCATATTTGAACTGTGCTTGGTACACTGACGGACTGTACAAATACCCACTTGGGTCTGACTGGGACTACAAGCTTTTCTTATACTTATGGACTACATTATCCACAAAGCCTTGGTGCAAACCATGTGACGTTTATGGAGGCGGAGCTTGTTTATCAATAAAATGGTGTCCCAAAAATGAGTTGCTGCTGCCTTGCACGAACGAATGCCTGCCAGTGAACAAGGGTATCTTACTACTCGAAACGCGTTTGGCTTTGAGGAGAAGCGCGGCAGGAGCGCTGTGCTTGCAACCACCTGAGGCATATGTGTGCTCACCCCTGCATGTGTGATGGCTTCATTTGGGGCAACCCCTTTTCTTGGATATAATGCGGCTGGTCCAGCCGCGAAGCCGTCCCTCCGCCAGAAGAGGCAGATCAACGAGTCCCGCAAACGCGAGCTCGAGATGGAATGCGGGGGACCAGAGCCTCAGATATATATTGGATGTACCACAGTGAGCCTGGACTGCGATTTTATCTATTTTAGATTAATGTTTGAACTGTGCTTGGTACACTAAAGGACTGTGCAAATACCCACTTGGGTCTGACTGGGACTACGAGCTTGGCTTATACTTATGGACTACATTATCCACAAAGCCTAGTTACAAACCATGTGATGCCTATGAGGCGGAGCTTGTTTATCAATAAAATGGTGTCCCAAAAATTAGTTGCTGCTGCCTTGCACGAACAAATGCCTGCCAGTAAACAAGGGTATCTTACTACTCGAAACGCGTTTCGCTTTGAGGAGAAGCGCGTCAAGAGCGATGTGCTTGCAACCACCTGAGGCATATGTGTGCTCACCGCTGCATGTGTGATAGCTTTATTTGGGGCAACCTCTTTTCTTGGATATAATGCGGCTGGTCCAGCCGCGAAGCCGTCCCGCCGCCAGAAAAGGGGTATCCACGAGTCCCGCAAACGCGAGCTCGAGATGGAATGCGGGGGGCCGGAGCCTCAGGTATATATTGGATGTACCACAGTGAGCCTGGACTGCGCTTTTATCTATTTTAGATTAATGTTTGAACTGTGCTTGGTACACTAAAGGACTGTGCAAATACCCACTTGGGTCGGACTGGGACTACGAGCTTGGCTTATACTTATGGACTACATTATCCACAAAGCCTTGGTGCAACCCATGTGACGCCTATGGGGGCGGAGCTTGTTTATCAATAAAATGGTGTGCCAAAAATTAATTGCTGCTGCCTTGCACGAATGAATGCCTGCCAGTGAACAAGGGTATCTTACTACTCAAAGCGCTTTTGGCTTTGAGGAGAAGCGCGGCAGGAGCGCTGTGCTTGCAACCACCTGAGGCATATGTGTGCTCACCCCTGCATGTGTGATGGCTTCATTTGGGGCAACCTCTTTTCTTGGACATAATGTGGCTGGTCAAGCCGCGAAGCCGTCCCGCCGCCAGAAAAGGGGTATCCACGAGTCCCGCAAACGCGAGCTCGAGATGGAATGCGGGGGGCCGGAGCCTCAGGTATATATTGGATGTACCACAGTGAGCCTGGACTGCGCTTTTATCTATTTTAGATTAATGTTTGAACTGTGCTTGGTACACTAAAGGACTGTGCAAATACCCACTTGGGTCTGACTGGGACTAAGAGCTTGGCTTATACTTATGGACTACATTATCCACAAAGCCTTGGTGCAAACCATGTGACACCTATGGGGGCAGAGCTTGTTTATCAATACAATTGCGTCCCAAAAATGAGTTGCTGCTGCCTTGCATGAACGTATGCCTGCCAGTGAACAAGGGTATTTTACTACTCGAAACGCGTTTGGCTTTGAGGAGATGCGCGGCAGGAGGTCTGTGCTTGCAACCACCTGAGGCATATGTGTGCTCACTCCTGCATGTGTGAGGCTTCATTTGGGGCAACCTCTTTTCTTGGATATAATGCGGCTGGTCCAACAGCGAAGCCGTCCCGCCACTAGAAGAGGCGGATCCACGAGTCCCGCAAACGCGAGCTCTAGATGGCATGCGGGGGACCGGAGCCTCAGGTATATATTGGATGTACCAGAGTGAGCCTGGACTGCGCTTTTATCTATTTTAGATTAATGTTTGAACTGTGCTTGGTACACTAAAGGACTTTGCAAATACCCACTTGGGTCTGACTGGGACTACGAGCTTGGCTTATACTTATGGACTACATTATCCACAAAGCCTTGGTGCAAACCATTTCACGCCTAAGGTGGAGGAGCTTGTTTATCAATAAAATGGTGTCCCAAAAATGAGTTGCTGATGCCTTGCACGAACAAATGCCTGCCAGTGAACAAGGGTATCTTACTACTCGAAACGCGTTTGGCTTTGAGGAGAAGCGCGCCAGGAGTGCTGTGCTCGCAACCACCTGAGGCATATGTGTGCTCACCACTGTATGTGTGATGGCTTCATTTGGGGCAACCTCTTTTCTTGGATATAATGCGGCTGGTCCAGCCGCGAAGCCGTCCCGCCACCAGAAGAGGCGGATCCACGAGTCCCGCAAACGCAAGCTTGAGATGGAATGCGGAGGACCGGAGCCTAAGGTATATATTGGATGTACCACAGTGAGCCTGCACTGTGCTTTTGTCTATTTTAGATTAATGTTTGAACTGTGCTTGGTACACTAAAGGACTGTGCAAATATCCACTTGGGTCTGACTGGAACAACGAGCTTGGCTTATACTTATGGACTACATTATCCACAAAGCCTTGGTGCAAACCATGTGACCCCTATGGGGGCGGAGCTTGTGTATCAATAAAATGGTGTCCGAAAAATGAGTTGCTGCTGCCTTGCACGAACGAATGCCTACCAGTGAACAAGGGTATCTTACTACTCGAAACGTGTTTGGCTTTGAGGAGAAGCGCGGCAGGAGCGCTGTGCTTGCAACCACCTGAGGCATATGTGTGCTCACCCCTGCATGTGTGATAGCTTCTTTTGGGGCAACCTCTTTTCTTGGATATAATGCGGCTGGTCCAGCCGTGAAGCCGTCCCGCCGCCAGAAGGGGCGGATCCATGAGTCCCGCAAACGCGAGCTCGAGATGGAATGCGGGGGACCGGAGCCTCAGGTATATATTGGATGTACCACAGTGAGCCTGGACTGCGCTTTTATCTATTTTAGATTCATGTTTGAACTGTGCTTGGTACACTAAAGGACTGTGCAAATACCCACTTGAGTCTGACTGGGACTACGAGCTTGGCTTATACTTATGGACTACATTATCCACAAAGCCTTGGTGCAAACCATGTGACGCCTATGGGGGCGGAGCTTGTTTATCAATACAATGGCGTCCCAAAAATGAGTTGCTGCTGCCTTGCATGAACGAATGCCTGCCAGTGAACAAGGGTATCTTACTACTCGAAACGCGTTTGGCTTTGAGGAGATGCGCGGCAGGAGCTCTGTGCTTGCAACCACCTGAGGCATATGTGTGCTCACTCCTGCATGTGTGATGGCTTCATTTGGGGCAACCCCTTTTCTTGGATATAATGCGGCTGGTCCAGCCGCGAAGCCGTCCCGCCGCGAGAAGAGGCAGATCCACGAGTCCCGCAAACAAAAGCTCCAGATGGAATGCGGGGGACCAGAGCCTCAGATATATATTGGATGTACCACAGTGAGCCTGGACTGCGATTTTATCTATTTTAGATTAATGTTTGAACTGTGCTTGGTACACTAAAGGTCTGTGCAAATACCCACTTGGGTCTGACTGGGACTACGAGCTTGGCTTATACTTATGGACTACATTATTCACAAAGCCTAGTTCCAAACCATGTGACGCCTATGGGGGCGGAGCTTTTTTATCAATAAAATGGTGTCCCAAAAATGATTTGCTGCTGCCTTGCATGAACAAATGCCTGCCAGTGAACAAGGGTATCTTACTACTCGAAACGCGTTTGGCTTTGAGGAGAAGCCCGTCAGGAGCGATGTGCTTGCAACCACCTGAGGCATATGTGTGCTCACCCCTGCATGTGTGATGGCATCATTTGGGGCAACCTCTTTTCTTGGATATATGCGGCTGGTCCAGCCGCGAAGCCATCCCGCCGCCAGAACAGGGGGATCCACGAGTCCCGCAAACGCGAGCTCGAGATGGAATGCGGGGGGCCGGAGCCTCAGGTATATATTGGATATACCACAGTGAGCCTGGAATGCGCTTTTATCTATTTTAGATTAATGTTTGAACTGTGCTTGGTACACTAAAGGACTGTGCAAATACCCACTTGGGTCTGACTGGGACTACGAGCTTTTGCTTATACTTATGGACTACATTATCCGCAAAGCCTTGGTGCAAACCATTTGACGCTTATGGGGGCGGAGCTTGTTTATCAATGAAATGGTGTCCCAAAAATGAGTTGCTGCTGCCTTGTATGAACGAATGCCTGCCAGTGAACAAGGGTATCTTACTAGTCGAAACGCGTTTTGCTTTGAGGAGAAGCGCGGCAGGAGCGCTGTGCTTGCAACCACCTGAGGCATATGTGTGCTCACCCCTGCATGTGTGATGGCTTCATTTGGGGCAACCTCTTTTCTTGGATATAATGCGGCTGGTCCAGCCACGAAGCCGTCCCGCCTCCAGAAAAGGCAGATCCACGAGTCCCGCAAACGCGAGCTCGAGATGGAATGCGGGGGACCAGAGCCTCAGATATATATTGGATGTACCACAGTGAGCCTGGACTGCGATTTTATCTATTTTAGATTAATGTTTGAACTGTGCTTGGTACACTAAAGGACTGTGCAAATACCCACTTGGGTCTGACTGGGACTACGAGCTTGGCTTATACTTATGGACTACATTATCCACAAAGCATAGTTCCAAACCATGCGACGCCTATGGGGGCGGAGCTTGTTTATCAATAAAATGGTGTCCCAAAAATGAGTTGCTGCTGCCTTGCATGAACAAATGCCTGCCAGTGAACAAGGGTATCTTACTACTCGAAACTCGTTTGGCTTTGAGGAGAAGCGCATCAGGAGCGATGTGCTTGCAACCACCTGAGACATATGTGTGCTCACCCCTGCATGTGTGATGGCTTCATTTGGGGCAACCGCTTTTCTTGGATATAATGCGGCTGGTCAAGCCGCGAAGCCACAAACGCGAGCTCGAGATGGAATGTAGGGGGCCGGAGCCTCAGGTATATATTGGATGTACCACCGTGAGCCTGGACTGCGCTTTTATCTATTTTAGATTAATGTTTGAACTGTGCTTGGTACACTAAAGGACTGTGCAAGTACCCACTTGGGTCTGACTGGGACTACGAGCTTGGCTTATACTTATGGACTACATTATCCACAAAGCCTTGGTGCAAACCATGTGACGCCTATGGGGGCGGAGCTTGTTTATCAATACAATGGCGTCCCAAAAATGAGTTGCTGCTGCCTTGCATGAACGAACGCCTGCCAGTGAACAAGGGTATCTTACTACTCGAAACGCGTTTGGCTTTGAGGAGATGCGCGGCAGGAGCTCTGTGCTTGCAACCACCTGAGGCATATGTGTGCTCACTCCTGCATGAGTGTGGCTTCATTTGGGGCAACCTCTTTTCTTGGATATAATGCGGCTGGTCCAACAGCGAAGCCGTCCCGCCACCAGAAGAGGCGGATCCTCGAGTCCCGCAAACGCGAGCTCGAGATGGAATGCGGTGGACCGGAGCCTCAGGTATATATTGGAACGCGAGCTCGAGATGGAATGCGGTGGACCGGAGCCTCAGGTATATATTGGATGAACCAGAGTGAGCCTGGACTGCGCTTTTATCTATTTTAGATTCATGTTTGAACTGTGCTTGGTACACTAAAGGACTGTGCAAATACCCACTTGGGTCTGACTGGGACTACGAGCTTGGCTTATACTTATGGACTACATTATCCACAAAGCCTTGGTGCAAACCATGTGACGCCTATGGGGGCGGAGCTTGTTTATCAATACAATGGCATCCCAAAAATGAGTTGCTGCTGCCTTGCATGAACGAATGCCTGCCAGTGAACAAGGGTATCTTACTACTCGAAACGCGTTTGGCTTTGAGGAGATGCGCGGCAGGAGCTCTGTGCTTGCAACCACCTGAGGCATATGTGTGCTCACTCCTGCATGTGTGTGGCTTCATTTGGGGCAACCTCTTTTCTTGGATATAATGCGGCTGGTCCAACAGCGAAGCCGTCCCGCCACCAGAAGAGGCGGATCCTCGAGTCCCGCAAACGCGAGCTCGAGATGGAATGCGGTGGACCGGAGCCTCAGGTATATATTGGATGAACCAGAGTGAGCCTGGACTGCGCTTTTATCTATTTTAGATTCATGTTTAAACTGTGCTTGGTACACTAAAGGACTGTGCAAATACCCACTTGGGTCTGACTGGGACTACGAGCTTGGCTTATACTTATGGACTACATTATCCACAAAGCCTTGGTGCAAACCATGTGACGCCTATGGGGGCGGAGCTTGTTTATCAATACAATGGCATCCCAAAAATGAGTTGCTGCTGCCTTGCATGAACGAATGCCTGCCAGTGAACAAGGGTATCTTACTACTCGAAACGCGTTTGGCTTTGAGGAGATGCGCGGCAGGAGCTCTGTGCTTTCAACCACCTGAGGCATATGTGTGCTCACTCCTGCATGTGTGAGGCTTCATTTGGGGCAACCTCTTTTCTTGGATATAATGCGGCTGGTCCAACAGCGAAGCCGTCCCGCCACCAGAAGAGGCGGATCCTCGAGTCCGCAAACGCGAGCTCGAGATGGAATGCGGGGGACCAGAGCCTCAGATATATATTGGATGTACCACAGTGAGCCTGGACTGCGATTTTATCTATTTTAGATTAATGTTTGAACTGTGCTTGGTACACTAAAGGACTGTGCAAATACCCACTTGGGTCTGACTGGGACTACGAGCTTGACTTATACTTATGGACTACATTATCCACAAAGCCTAGTTCCAAACCATGTGATGCCTATGTGGCAGAGCTTGTTTATCAATAAAATGGTGTCCCAAAAATGAGTTGCTGCTGCCTTGCACGAACAAATGCCTGCCAGTGAACAAGGGTATCTTACTACTCGAAACGCGTTTGGCTTTGAGGAGAAGTGCGTCAGGAGCGATGTGCTTGCAACCACCTGAGGCATATGTGTGCCCACCCCAGCATGTGTGATAGCTTCATTTGGGGCAACCTCTTTTCTTGGATATAATGCGGCTGGTCCAGCCGCGAAGCCGTCCCGCTGCCAGAAAAGGGGTATCCACGAGTCCCGCAAACGCGAGCTCGAGATGGAATGCGGGGGGCCGGAGCCTCAGGTATATATTGGATGTACCACAGTGAGCCTGGACTGCGCATTTATCTATTTTAGATTAATGTTTGAACTGTGCTTGGTACAATAAAGGACTGTGCAAATACCCACTTGGGTCTGACTGGGACTACGAGCGTGGCTTATACTTATGGACTACATTATCCACAAAGCCTAGTTCCAAACCATGTGACGCCTATGGGGGCGGAGCTTGTTTATCAATAAAATGGTGTCCCAAAAATGAGTTGCTGCTGCCTTGCACGAACAAATGCCTGCCAGTGAACAAGGGTATCTTACTACTCGAAACGCGTTTGGCTTTGAGGAGAAGCGCATCAGGAGCGATGTGCTTGCAACCACCTGAGGCATATATGTGCTCACCCCTGCATGTGTGATGGCTTCATTTGGGGCAACCTCTTTTCTTGGATATAAAGCGGCCTGTCAAGCCGCGAAGCCACAAACGCGAGCTTGAGATGGAATGTAGGGGGCCGGAGCCTCAGGTATATATTGGATGTACCACCGTGAGCCTGGACTGCGCTTTTATTTATTTTAGATTAATGTTTGAACTGTGCTTGGTACACTAAAGGAGTGTGCAAATACCCACTTGGGTCTGACTGGGACTACGAGCTTGGCTTATACTTATGGACTACATTATCCACAAAGCCTTGGTGTAAACCATGTGACGCCTATGGGGGCGGAGCTTGTTTATCAAAATAATGGAGTCCCAAAAATGAGTTGCTGCTGCCTTGCATGAACGAATGCCTGCCAGTGAACAAGGGTATCTTACTACTCGAAACGCGTTTGTCTTTGAGGAGATGCGCAGCAGGAGCTCTGTGCTTGCAACCACCTGAGGCATATGTGTGCTCACTCCTGCATGTGTGAGGCTTCATTTGGGGCAACCTCTTTTCTTGGATATAATGCGGCTGGTCCAGCCGCGAAGCCGTCCCGCTGCCAGAAGAGGAAGATCCACGAGTCCCGCAAACGCGAGCTCGAGATGGAATGCGGGGGACCAGAGCCTCAGATATATATTGGATGTACCACAGTGAGCCTGGACTGCGATTTTATCTATTTTAGATTAATGTTTGAACTGTGCTTGGTACACTAAAGGACTGTGCAAATACCCACTTGGGTCTGACTGGGACTACGAGCTTGGCTTATACCTTTGGACTACATTATCCTCAAAGCCTTGGTGCAAACCATGTGACGCTTATGGGGGCGGAGCTAGTTTATCAATACAATGGCGTCCCAAAAATGAGTTGCAGCTGCCTTGCACGAACGAATGCCTGCCAGTGAACAAGGGTATCTTACTACTCAAAACGCGTTTGGCTTTGAGGAGAAGCGCGGCAGGAGCGCTGTGCTTGCAACCACCTGAGGCATATGTGTGCTCACCCCTGCCTTTGTGATGGCTTCATTTGGGGCAACCCCTTTTCTTGGATATAATGCGGCTGGTCCAGCCGCGAAGCCGTCCCGCCGCCAGAAGAGGCAGATCCACGAGTCCCGCAAACGCGAGCTCGAGATGGAATGCGGGGGACCAGAGCCTCAGATATATATTGGATGTACCACAGTGAGCCTGGACTGCGATTTTATCTATTTTAGATTAATGTTTGAACTGTGCTTGGTACACTAAAGGACTGTGCAAATACCCACTTGGGTCTGACTGGGACTACGAGCTTGGCTTATACTTATGGACTACATTATCCACAAAGCCTAGGTCCAAACCATGCGACGCCTATGGGGGCGGAGTTTGTTTATCAATAAAATGGTGTCCCAAAAATGAGTTGCTGCTGCCTTGCATGAACAAATGCCTGCCAGTGAACAAGGGTATCTTACTACTCAAAACGCGTTTGGCTTTGAGGAGAAGCGCGGCAGGAGCGCTGTGCTTGCAACCACCTGAGGCATATGTGTGCTCACCCCTGCCTTTGTGATGGCTTCATTTGGGGCAACCCCTTTTCTTGGATATAATGCGGCTGGTCCAGCCGCGAAGCCGTCCCGCCGCCAGAAGAGGCAGATCCACGAGTCCCGCAAACGCGAGCTCGAGATGGAATGCGGGGGACCAGAGCCTCAGATATATATTGGATGTACCACAGTGAGCCTGGACTGCGATTTTATCTATTTTAGATTAATGTTTGAACTGTGCTTGGTACACTAAAGGACTGTGCAAATACCCACTTGGGTCTGACTGGGACTACGAGCTTGGCTTATACTTATGGACTACATTATCCACAAAGCCTAGGTCCAAACCATGCGACGCCTATGGGGGCGGAGTTTGTTTATCAATAAAATTGTGTCCCAAAAATGAGTTGCTGCTGCCTTGCATGAACAAATGCCTGCCAGTGAACAAGGGTATCTTACTACTCGAAACTCGTTTGGCTTTGAGGAGAAGCGCATCAGGAGCGATGTGCTTACAACCACCTGAGGCATATGTGTGCTCACCCCTGCATGTGTGATGGCTTCATTTGGGGCAACCTCTTTTCTTGGATATAATGCGGCTGGTCCCACAGCGAAGCCGTCCCGACACCAGAAGAGGCGGATCCTCGAGTCCCGCAAACGCGAGCTCGAGATGGAATGCGGTGGACCGGAGCCTCAGGTATATATTGGATGAACCAGAGTGAGCCTGGACTGCGCTTTTATCTATTTTAGATTCATGTTTGAACTGTGCTTGGTACACTAAAGGACTGTGCAAATACCCACTTGGGTCTGACTGGGACTACGAGCTTGGCTTATACTTATGGACTACATTATCCACAAAGCCTTGGTGAAAACCATGTGCCGCCTATGGGGGCGGAGCTTGTTTATCAATACAATGGCATCCCAAAAATGAGTTGCTGCTGCCTTGCATGAACGAATGCCTGCCAGTGAACAAGGGTATCTTACTACTCGAAACGCGTTTGGCTTTGAGGAGATGCGCGGCAGGAGCTCTGCGCTTGCAACCACCTGAGGCATATGTGTGCTCACTCCTGCATGTGTGTGGCTTCATTTGGGGCAACCTCTTTTCTTGGATATAATGCGGCTGGTCCAACAGCGAAGCCGTCCCGCCACCAGAAGAGGCGGATCCTCGAGTCCCGCAAACGCGAGCTCGAGATGGAATGCGGTGGACCGGAGCCTCAGGTATATATTGGATGAACCAGAGTGAGCCTGGACTGCGCTTTTATCTATTTTAGATTCATGTTTGAACTGTGCTTGGTACACTAAAGGACTGTGCAAATACCCACTTGGGTCTGACTGGGACTACGAGCTTGGCTTATACTTATGGACTACATTATCCACAAACCCTTGGTGCAAACCATGTGACGCCTATGGGGGCGGAGCTTGTTTATCAATACAATGGCATCCCAAAAATGAGTTGCTGCTGCCTTGCATGAACGAATGCCTGCCAGTGAACAAGGGTATCTTACTACTCGAAACGCGTTTGGCTTTGAGGAGATGCGCGGCAGGAGCTCTGTGCTTTCAACCACCTGAGGCATATGTGTGCTCACTCCTGCATGTGTGAGGCTTCATTTGGGGCAACCTCTTTTCTTGGATATAATGCGGCTGGTCCAACAGCGAAGCCGTCCCGCCACCAGAAGAGGCGGATCCTCGAGTCCGCAGACGCGAGCTCGAGATGGAATGCGGGGGACCAGAGCCTCAGATATATATTGGATGTACCACAGTGAGCCTGGACTGCGATTTTATCTATTTTAGATTAATGTTTGAACTGTGCTTGGTACACTAAAGGACTGTGCAAATACCCACTTGGGTCTGACTGGGACTACGAGCTTGACTTATACTTATGGACTACATTATCCACAAAGCCTAGTTCCAAACCATGTGATGCCTATGTGGCAGAGCTTGTTTATCAATAAAATGGTGTCCCAAAAATGAGTTGCTGCTGCCTTGCACGAACAAATGCCTGCCAGTGAACAAGGGTATCTTACTACTCGAAACGCGTTTGGCTTTGAGGAGAAGTGCGTCAGGAGCGATGTGCTTGCAACCACCTGAGGCATATGTGTGCCCACCCCTGCATGTGTGATAGCTTCATTTGGGGCAACCTCTTTTCTTGGATATAATGCGGCTGGTCCACCCGCGAAGCCGTCCCGCTGCCAGAAAAGGAGTATCCACGAGTCCCGCAAACGCGAGCTCGAGATGGAATGTAGGGGGCCGGAGCCTCAGGTATATATTGGATGTACCACCGTGAGCCTGGACTGCGCTTTTATTTATTTTAGATTAATGCTTGAACTGTGCTTGGTACACTAAAGGAGTGTGCAAATACCCACTTGGGTCTGACTGGGACTACGAGCTTGGCTTATACTTATGGACTACATTATCCACAAAGCCTTGGTGCAAACCATGTGACGCCTATGGGGGCGGAGCTTGTTTATCAATACAATGGAGTCCCAAAAATGAGTTGCTGCTGCCTTGCATGAACGAATGCCTGCCAGTGAACAAGGGTATCTTACTACTCGAAACTCGTTTGTCTTTGAGGAGATGCGCAGCAGGAGCTCTGTGCTTGCAACCACCTGAGGCATATGTGTGCTCACTCCTGCATGTGTGAGGCTTCATTTGGGGCAACCTCTTTTCTTGGATATAATGTGCTGGTCCAACAGCGAAGCCGTCCCGCCACCAGAAGAGGCGGATCCTCGAGTCCTGCAAACGCGAGCTCGAGATGGAATGCGGGGGACCGGAGCCTCAGGTATATATTGGATGTACCAGAGTGAGCCTGGACTGCGCTTTTATCTATTTTAGATTAATGTTTGAACTGTGCTTGGTACACTAAAGGACTGTGAAAATACCCACTTGGGTCTGACTTGGACTACGAGCTTGACTTATATTTAGGGACTACATTATCCACAAAGCCTTGGTGCAAACCATGTGACGCCTATGAGGGCAGAGCTTGTTTATCAATACAATGGCGTCCCAAAAATGAGTTGCTGCTGCCTTGCGCGAACGAATGCCTGCCAGTGAACAAGGGTATCTTACTACTCGAAACGCCTTTGGCTTTGAGGAGAAGCGCGGCAGGGGCGCTGTGCTTGCAACCACCTGAGGCATATGTGTGCTCACCCCTGCATGTGTGATGGCTTCATTTGGGGCAACCTCTTTTCTTGAATATAATGCGGCTGGTCAAGCCGCGTAGCCACAAACGCGAGCTCGAGATGGAAAGTAGGGGGCCGGAGCCTCAGGTATATATTGGATGTACCACCGTGAGCCTGGACTGCGCTTTTATCTACTTTAGATTAATGTTTGAACTGTGCTTGGTACACTAAAGGACTGTGCAAGTACCCACTTGGGTCTGACTGGGACTACGAGCTTGGCTTATACTTATGGACTACATTATCCACAAAGCCTTGGTGCAAACCATGTGACGCCTATGGGGGCGGAGCTTGTTTATCAATACAATGGCGTCCCAAAAATGAGTTGCAGCTGCCTTGCACAAACGAATGCCTGCCAGTGAACAAGGGTATCTTACTACTCAAAACGCGTTTGGCTTTGAGGAGAAGCGCGGCAGGAGCGCTGTGCTTGCAACCACCTGAGGCATATGTGTGCTCACCCCTGCCTTTGTGATGGCTTCATTTGGGGCAACCCCTTTTCTTGGATATAATGCGGCTGGTCCAGCCGCGAAGCCGTCCCGCCGCCAGAAGAGGCAGATCCACGAGTCCCGCAAACGCGAGCTCGAGATGGAATGCGGGGGACCAGAGCCTCAGATATATATTGGATGTACCACAGTGAGCCTGGACTGCGATTTTATCTATTTTAGATTAATGTTTGAACTGTGCTTGGTACACTAAAGGACTGTGAAAATACCCACTTGGGTCTGACTTGGACTACGAGCTTGACTTATATTTAGGGACTACATTATCCACAAAGCCTTGGTGCAAACCATGTGACGCCTATGAGGGCAGAGCTTGTTTATCAATACAATGGCGTCCCAAAAATGAGTTGCTGCTGCCTTGCGCGAACGAATGCCTGCCAGTGAACAAGGGTATCTTACTACTCGAAACGCCTTTGGCTTTGAGGAGAAGCGCGGCAGGGGCGCTGTGCTTGCAACCACCTGAGGCATATGTGTGCTCACCCCTGCATGTGTGATGGCTTCATTTGGGGCAACCCCTTTTCTTGGATATAATGCGGCTGGTCCAGCCGCGAAGCCGTCCCGCTGCCAGAAGAGGAAGATCCACGAGTCCCGCAAACGCGAGCTCGAGATGGAATGCGGGGTACCAGAGCCTCAGATATATATTGGATGTACCACAGTGAGCCTGGACTGCGATTTTATCTATTTTAGATTAATGTTTGAACTGTGCTTGGTACACTAAAGGACTGTGCAAATACCCACTTGGGTCTGACTGGGACTACGAGCTTGGCTTATACCTTTGGACTACATTATCCTCAAAGCCTTGGTGCAAACCATGTGACGCTTATGGGGGCGGAGCTTGTTTATCAATACAATGGCGTCCCAAAAATGAGTTGCAGCTGCCTTGCACGAACAAATGCCTGCCAGTGAACAAGGGTATCTTACTACTCGAAACGCGTTTGGCTTTGAGGAGAAGCGCATCAGGAGCGATGTGCTTGCAACCACCTGAGGCATATGTGTGCTCACCCCTGCATGTCTGATGGCTTCATTTGGGGCAACCTCTTTTCTTGGATATAAAGCGGCCTGTCAAGCCGCGAAGCCACAAACGCGAGCTTGAGATGGAATGTAGGGGGCCGGAGCCTCAGGTATATATTGGATGTACCACCGTGAGCCTGGACTGCGCTTTTATTTATTTTAGATTAATGTTTGAACTGTGCTTGGTACACTAAAGGAGTGTGCAAATACCCACTTGGGTCTGACTGGGACTACGAGCTTGGCTTATACTTATGGACTACATTATCCACAAAGCCTTGGTGCAAACCATGTGACGCCTATGGGGGCGGAGCTTGTTTATCAATACAATGGAGTCCCAAAAATGAGTTGCTGCTGCCTTGCATGAACGAATGCCTGCCAGTGAACAAGGGTATCTTACTACTCGAAACGCGTTTGGCTTTGAGGAGAAGCGCATCAGGAGCGATGTGCTTGCAACCACCTGAGGCATATGTGTGCTCACCCCTGCATGTCTGATGGCTTCATTTGGGGCAACCTCTTTTCTTGGATATAAAGCGGCCTGTCAAGCCGCGAAGCCACAAACGCGAGCTTGAGATGGAATGTAGGGGGCCGGAGCCTCAGGTATATATTGGATGTACCACCGTGAGCCTGGACTGCGCTTTTATTTATTTTAGATTAATGTTTGAACTGTGCTTGGTACACTAAAGGAGTGTGCAAATACCCACTTGGGTCTGACTGGGACTACGAGCTTGGCTTATACTTATGGACTACATTATCCACAAAGCCTTGGTGCAAACCATGTGACGCCTATGGGGGCGGAGCTTGTTTATCAATACAATGGAGTCCCAAAAATGAGTTGCTGCTGCCTTGCATGAACGAATGCCTGCCAGTGAACAAGGGTATCTTACTACTCGAAACTCGTTTGTCTTTGAGGAGATGCGTAGCAGGAGCTCTGTGCTTGCAACCACCTGAGGCATATGTGTGCTCACTCCTGCATGTGTGAGGCTTCATTTGGGGCAACCTCTTTTCTTGGATATAATGTGCTGGTCCAACAGCGAAGCCGTCCCGCCACCAGAAGAGGCGGATCCTCGAGTCCTGCAAACGCGAGCTCGAGATGGAATGCGGGGGACCGGAGCCTCAGGTATATATTGGATGTACCAGAGTGAGCCTGGACTGCGCTTTTATCTATTTTAGATTAATGTTTGAACTGTGCTTGGTACACTAAAGGACTGTGAAAATACCCACTTGGGTCTGACTTGGACTACGAGCTTGACTTATATTTAGGGACTACATTATCCACAAAGCCTTGGTGCAAACCATGTGACGCCTATGAGGGCAGAGCTTGTTTATCAATACAATGGCGTCCCAAAAATGAGTTGCTGCTGCCTTGCGCGAACGAATGCCTGCCAGTGAACAAGGGTATCTTACTACTCGAAACGCCTTTGGCTTTGAGGAGAAGCGCGGCAGGGGCGCTGTGCTTGCAACCACCTGAGGCATATGTGTGCTCACCCCTGCATGTGTGATGGCTTCATTTGGGGCAACCCCTTTTCTTGGATATAATGCGGCTGGTCAAGCCGCGTAGCCACAAACGCGAGCTCGAGATGGAATGTAGGGGGCCGGAGCCTCAGGTATATATTGGATGTACCACCGTGAGCCTGGACTGCGCTTTTATCTACTTTAGATTAATGTTTGAACTGTGCTTGGTACACTAAAGGACTGTGCAAGTACCCACTTGGGTCTGACTGGGACTACGAGCTTGGCTTATACTTATGGACTACATTATCCACAAAGCCTTGGTGCAAACCATGTGACGCCTATGGGGGCGGAGCTTGTTTATCAATACAATGGCGTCCCAAAAATGAGTTGCAGCTGCCTTGCACGAACGAATGCCTGCCAGTGAACAAGGGTATCTTACTACTCAAAACGCGTTTGGCTTTGAGGAGAAGCGCGGCAGGAGCGCTGTGCTTGCAACCACCTGAGGCATATGTGTGCTCACCCCTGCCTTTGTGATGGCTTCATTTGGGGCAACCCCTTTTCTTGGATATAATGCGGCTGGTCCAGCCGCGAAGCCGTCCCGCCGCCAGAAGAGGCAGATCCACGAGTCCCGCAAACGCGAGCTCGAGATGGAATGCGGGGGACCAGAGCCTCAGATATATATTGGATGTACCACAGTGAGCCTGGACTGCGATTTTATCTATTTTAGATTAATGTTTGAACTGTGCTTGGTACACTAAAGGACTGTGCAAATACCCACTTGGGTCTGACTGGGACTACGAGCTTGGCTTATACTTATGGACTACATTATCCACAAAGCCTAGGTCCAAACCATGCGACGCCTATGGGGGCGGAGTTTGTTTATCAATAAAATGGTGTCCCAAAAATGAGTTGCTGCTGCCTTGCATGAACAAATGCCTGCCAGTGAACAAGGGTATCTTACTACTCGAAACTCGTTTGGCTTTGAGGAGAAGCGCATCAGGAGCGATGTGCTTACAACCACTTGAGGCATATGTGTGCTCACCCCTGCATGTGTGATGGCTTCATTTGGGGCAACCTCTTTTCTTGGATATAATGCGGCTGGTCCAACAGCGAAGCCGTCCCGCCACCAGAAGAGGCGGATCCTCGAGTCCCGCAAACGCGAGCTCGAGATGGAATGCGGTGGACCGGAGCCTCAGGTATATATTGGATGAACCAGAGTGAGCCTGGACTGCGCTTTTATCTATTTTAGATTCATGTTTGAACTGTGCTTGGTACACTAAAGGACTGTGCAAATACCCACTTGGGTCTGACTGGGACTACGAGCTTGGCTTATACTTATGGACTACATTATCCACAAAGCCTTGGTGCAAACCATGTGAAGCCTATGGGGGCGGAGCTTGTTTATCAATACAATGGCATCCCAAAAATGAGTTGCTGCTGCCTTGCATGAACGAATGCCTGCCAGTGAACAAGGGTATCTTACTACTCGAAACGCGTTTGGCTTTGAGGAGATGCGCGGCAGGAGCTCTGTGCTTTCAACCACCTGAGGCATATGTGTGCTCACTCCTGCATGTGTGAGGCTTCATTTGGGGCAACCTCTTTTCTTGGATATAATGCGGCTGGTCCAACAGCGAAGCCGTCCCGCCACCAGAAGAGGCGGATCCTCGAGTCCGCAAACGCGAGCTCGAGATAGAATGCGGGGGACCAGAGCCTCAGATATATATTGGATGTACCACAGTGAGCCTGGACTGCGATTTTATCTATTTTAGATTAATGTTTGAACTGTGCTTGGTACACTAAAGGACTGTGCAAATACCCACTTGGGTCTGACTGGGACTACGAGCTTGACTTATACTTATGGACTACATTATCCACAAAGCCTAGTTCCAAACCATGTGATGCCTATGTGGCAGAGCTTGTTTATCAATAAAATGGTGTCCCAAAAATGAGTTGCTGCTGCCTTGCACGAACAAATGCCTGCCAGTGAACAAGGGTATCTTACTACTCAAAACGCGTTTGGCTTTGAGGAGAAGTGCGTCAGGAGCGATGTGCTTGCAACCACCTGAGGCATATGTGTGCCCACCCCTGCATGTGTGATAGCTTCATTTGGGGCAACCTCTTTTCTTGGATATAATGCGGCTGGTCCAGCCGCGAAGCCGTCCCGCTGCCAGAAAAGGGGTATCCACGAGTCCCGCAAACGCGAGCTCGAGATGGAATGCGGGGGGCCGGAGCCTCAGGTATATATTGGATGTACCACAGTGAGCCTGGACTGCGCATTTATCTATTTTAGATTAATGTTTGAACTGTGCTTGGTACAATAAAGGACTGTGCAAATACCCACTTGGGTCTGACTGGGACTACGAGCGTGGCTTATACTTATGGACTACATTATCCACAAAGCCTAGTTCCAAACCATGTGACGCCTATGGGGGCGGAGCTTGTTTATCAATAAAATGGTGTCCCAAAAATGAGTTGCTGCTGCCTTGCACGAACAAATGCCTGCCAGTGAACAAGGGTATCTTACTACTCGAAACGCGTTTGGCTTTGAGGAGAAGCGCATCAGGAGCGATGTGCTTGCAACCACCTGAGGCATATATGTGCTCACCCCTGCATGTGTGATGGCTTCATTTGGGGCAACCTCTTTTCTTGGATATAAAGCGGCCTGTCAAGCCGCGAAGCCACAAACGCGAGCTTGAGATGGAATGTAGGGGGCCGGAGCCTCAGGTATATATTGGATGTACCACCGTGAGCCTGGACTGCGCTTTTATTTATTTTAGATTAATGTTTGAACTGTGCTTGGTACACTAAAGGAGTGTGCAAATACCCACTTGGGTCTGACTGGGACTACGAGCTTGGCTTATACTTATGGACTACATTATCCACAAAGCCTTGGTGCAAACCATGTGACGCCTATGGGGGCGGAGCTTGTTTATCAATACAATGGAGTCCCAAAAATGAGTTGCTGCTGCCTTGCATGAACGAATGCCTGCCAGTGAACAAGGGTATCTTACTACTCGAAACGCGTTTGTCTTTGAGGAGATGCGCAGCAGGAGCTCTGTGCTTGCAACCACCTGAGGCATATGTGTGCTCACTCCTGCATGTGTGAGGCTTCATTTGGGGCAACCTCTTTTCTTGGATATAATGCGGCTGGTCCAGCCGCGAAGCCGTCCCGCCGCCAGAAGAGGAAGATCCACGAGTCCCGCAAACGCGAGCTCGAGATGGAATGCGGGGGACCAGAGCCTCAGATATATATTGGATGTACCACAGTGAGCCTGGACTGCGATTTTATCTATTTTAGATTAATGTTTGAACTGTGCTTGGTACACTAAAGGACTGTGCAAATACCCACTTGGGTCTGACTGGGACTACGAGCTTGGCTTATACCTTTGGACTACATTATCCTCAAAGCCTTGGTGCAAACCATGTGACGCTTATGGGGGCGGAGCTAGTTTATCAATACAATGGCGTCCCAAAAATGAGTTGCAGCTGCCTTGCACGAACGAATGCCTGCCAGTGAACAAGGGTATCTTACTACTCAAAACGCGTTTGGCTTTGAGGAGAAGCGCGGCAGGAGCGCTGTGCTTGCAACCACCTGAGGCATATGTGTGCTCACCCCTGCCTTTGTGATGGCTTCATTTGGGGCAACCCCTTTTCTTGGATATAATGCGGCTGGTCCAGCCGCGAAGCCGTCCCGCCGCCAGAAGAGGCAGATCCACGAGTCCCGCAAACGCGAGCTCGAGATGGAATGCGGGGGACCAGAGCCTCAGATATATATTGGATGTACCACAGTGAGCCTGGACTGCGATTTTATCTATTTTAGATTAATGTTTGAACTGTGCTTGGTACACTAAAGGACTGTGCAAATACCCACTTGGGTCTGACTGGGACTACGAGCTTGGCTTATACTTATGGACTACATTATCCACAAAGCCTAGGTCCAAACCATGCGACGCCTATGGGGGCGGAGTTTGTTTATCAATAAAATGGTGTCCCAAAAATGAGTTGCTGCTGCCTTGCATGAACAAATGCCTGCCAGTGAACAAGGGTATCTTACTACTCAAAACGCGTTTGGCTTTGAGGAGAAGCGCGGCAGGAGCGCTGTGCTTGCAACCACCTGAGGCATATGTGTGCTCACCCCTGCCTTTGTGATGGCTTCATTTGGGGCAACCCCTTTTCTTGGATATAATGCGGCTGGTCCAGCCGCGAAGCCGTCCCGCCGCCAGAAGAGGCAGATCCACGAGTCCCGCAAACGCGAGCTCGAGATGGAATGCGGGGGACCAGAGCCTCAGATATATATTGGATGTACCACAGTGAGCCTGGACTGCGATTTTATCTATTTTAGATTAATGTTTGAACTGTGCTTGGTACACTAAAGGACTGTGCAAATACCCACTTGGGTCTGACTGGGACTACGAGCTTGGCTTATACTTATGGACTACATTATCCACAAAGCCTAGGTCCAAACCATGCGACGCCTATGGGGGCGGAGTTTGTTTATCAATAAAATTGTGTCCCAAAAATGAGTTGCTGCTGCCTTGCATGAACAAATGCCTGCCAGTGAACAAGGGTATCTTACTACTCGAAACTCGTTTGGCTTTGAGGAGAAGCGCATCAGGAGCGATGTGCTTACAACCACCTGAGGCATATGTGTGCTCACCCCTGCATGTGTGATGGCTTCATTTGGGGCAACCTCTTTTCTTGGATATAATGCGGCTGGTCCCACAGCGAAGCCGTCCCGCCACCAGAAGAGGCGGATCCTCGAGTCCCGCAAACGCGAGCTCGAGATGGAATGCGGTGGACCGGAGCCTCAGGTATATATTGGATGAACCAGAGTGAGCCTGGACTGCGCTTTTATCTATTTTAGATTCATGTTTGAACTGTGCTTGGTACACTAAAGGACTGTGCAAATACCCACTTGGGTCTGACTGGGACTACGAGCTTGGCTTATACTTATGGACTACATTATCCACAAAGCCTTGGTGAAAACCATGTGCCGCCTATGGGGGCGGAGCTTGTTTATCAATACAATGGCATCCCAAAAATGAGTTGCTGCTGCCTTGCATGAACGAATGCCTGCCAGTGAACAAGGGTATCTTACTACTCGAAACGCGTTTGGCTTTGAGGAGATGCGCGGCAGGAGCTCTGCGCTTGCAACCACCTGAGGCATATGTGTGCTCACTCCTGCATGTGTGTGGCTTCATTTGGGGCAACCTCTTTTCTTGGATATAATGCGGCTGGTCCAACAGCGAAGCCGTCCCGCCACCAGAAGAGGCGGATCCTCGAGTCCCGCAAACGCGAGCTCGAGATGGAATGCGGTGGACCGGAGCCTCAGGTATATATTGGATGAACCAGAGTGAGCCTGGACTGCGCTTTTATCTATTTTAGATTCATGTTTGAACTGTGCTTGGTACACTAAAGGACTGTGCAAATACCCACTTGGGTCTGACTGGGACTACGAGCTTGGCTTATACTTATGGACTACATTATCCACAAACCCTTGGTGCAAACCATGTGACGCCTATGGGGGCGGAGCTTGTTTATCAATACAATGGCATCCCAAAAATGAGTTGCTGCTGCCTTGCATGAACGAATGCCTGCCAGTGAACAAGGGTATCTTACTACTCGAAACGCGTTTGGCTTTGAGGAGATGCGCGGCAGGAGCTCTGTGCTTTCAACCACCTGAGGCATATGTGTGCTCACTCCTGCATGTGTGAGGCTTCATTTGGGGCAACCTCTTTTCTTGGATATAATGCGGCTGGTCCAACAGCGAAGCCGTCCCGCCACAAGAAGAGGCGGATCCTCGAGTCCGCAAACGCGAGCTCGAGATGGAATGCGGGGGACCAGAGCCTCAGATATATATTGGATGTACCACAGTGAGCCTGGACTGCGATTTTATCTATTTTAGATTAATGTTTGAACTGTGCTTGGTACACTAAAGGACTGTGCAAATACCCACTTGGGTCTGACTGGGACTACGAGCTTGACTTATACTTATGGACTACATTATCCACAAAGCCTAGTTCCAAACCATGTGATGCCTATGTGGCAGAGCTTGTTTATCAATAAAATGGTGTCCCAAAAATGAGTTGCTGCTGCCTTGCACGAACAAATGCCTGCCAGTGAACAAGGGTATCTTACTACTCGAAACGCGTTTGGCTTTGAGGAGAAGTGCGTCAGGAGCGATGTGCTTGCAACCACCTGAGGCATATGTGTGCCCACCCCTGCATGTGTGATAGCTTCATTTGGGGCAACCTCTTTTCTTGGATATAATGCGGCTGGTCCACCCGCGAAGCCGTCCCGCTGCCAGAAAAGGAGTATCCACGAGTCCCGCAAACGCGAGCTCCAGATGGAATGCGGGGGGCCAGAGCCTCAGGTATATATTGGATGTACCACAGTGAGCCTGGACTGCGCATTTATCTATTTTAGATTAATGTTTGAACTGTGCTTGGTACAATAAAGGACTGTGCAAATACCCACTTGGGTCTGACTGGGACTACGAGCTTGGCTTATACTTATGGACTACATTATCCACAAAGCCTAGTTCCAAACCAGGTGACGCCTATGGGGGCGGAGCTTGTTTATCAATAAAATGGTGTCCCAAAAATGAGTTGCTGCTGCCTTGCACGAACAAATGCCTGCCAGTGAACAAGGGTATCTTACTACTCGAAACGCGTTTGGCTTTGAGGAGAAGCGCATCAGGAGCGATGTGCTTGCAACCACCTGAGGCATATGTGTGCTCACCCCTGCATGTCTGATGGCTTCATTTGGGGCAAACTCTTTTCTTGGATATAAAGCGGCCTGTCAAGCCGCGAAGCCACAAACGCGAGCTTGAGATGGAATGTAGGGGGCCGGAGCCTCAGGTATATATTGGATGTACCACCGTGAGCCTGGACTGCGCTTTTATTTATTTTAGATTAATGTTTGAACTGTGCTTGGTACACTAAAGGAGTGTGCAAATACCCACTTGGGTCTGACTGGGACTACGAGCTTGGCTTATACTTATGGACTACATTATCCACAAAGCCTTGGTGCAAACCATGTGACGCCTATGGGGGCGGAGCTTGTTTATCAATACAATGGAGTCCCAAAAATGAGTTGCTGCTGCCTTGCATGAACGAATGCCTGCCAGTGAACAAGGGTATCTTACTACTCGAAACTCGTTTGTCTTTGAGGAGATGCGCAGCAGGAGCTCTGTGCTTGCAACCACCTGAGGCATATGTGTGCTCACTCCTGCATGTGTGAGGCTTCATTTGGGGCAACCTCTTTTCTTGGATATAATGTGCTGGTCCAACAGCGAAGCCGTCCCGCCACCAGAAGAGGCGGATCCTCGAGTCCTGCAAACGCGAGCTCGAGATGGAATGCGGGGGACCGGAGCCTCAGGTATATATTGGATGTACCAGAGTGAGCCTGGACTGCGCTTTTATCTATTTTAGATTAATGTTTGAACTGTGCTTGGTACACTAAAGGACTGTGAAAATACCCACTTGGGTCTGACTTGGACTACGAGCTTGACTTATATTTAGGGACTACATTATCCACAAAGCCTTGGTGCAAACCATGTGACGCCTATGAGGGCAGAGCTTGTTTATCAATACAATGGCGTCCCAAAAATGAGTTGCTGCTGCCTTGCGCGAACGAATGCCTGCCAGTGAACAAGGGTATCTTACTACTCGAAACGCCTTTGGCTTTGAGGAGAAGCGCGGCAGGGGCGCTGTGCTTGCAACCACCTGAGGCATATGTGTGCTCACCCCTGCATGTGTGATGGCTTCATTTGGGGCAACCCCTTTTCTTGGATATAATGCGGCTGGTCCAGCCGCGAAGCCGTCCCGCCGCCAGAAGAGGAAGATCCACGAGTCCCGCAAACGCGAGCTCGAGATGGAATGCGGGGGACCAGAGCCTCAGATATATATTGGATGTACCACAGTGAGCCTGGACTGCGATTTTATCTATTTTAGATTAATGTTTGAACTGTGCTTGGTACACTAAAGGACTGTGCAAATACCCACTTGGGTCTGACTGGGACTACGAGCTTGGCTTATACCTTTGGACTACATTATCCTCAAAGCCTTGGTGCAAACCAGCTGACGCTTATGGGGGCGGAGCTTGTTTATCAATACAATGGCGTCCCAAAAATGAGTTGCAGCTGCCTTGCACGAACGAATGCCTGCCAGTGAACAAGGGTATCTTACTACTCAAAACGCGTTTGGCTTTGAGGAGAAGCGCGGCAGGAGCGCTGTGCTTGCAACCACCTGAGGCATATGTGTGCTCACCCCTGCCTTTGTGATGGCTTCATTTGGGGCAACCCCTTTTCTTGGATATAATGCGGCTGGTCCAGCCGCGAAGCCGTCCCGCCGCCAGAAGAGGCAGATCCACGAGTCCCGCAAACGCGAGCTCGAGATGGAATGCGGGGGACCAGAGCCTCAGATATATATTGGATGTACCACAGTGAGCCTGGACTGCGATTTTATCTATTTTAGATTAATGTTTGAACTGTGCTTGGTACACTAAAGGACTGTGCAAATACCCACTTGGGTCTGACTGGGACTACGAGCTTGGCTTATACTTATGGACTACATTATCCACAAAGCCTAGGTCCAAACCATGCGACGCCTATGGGGGCGGAGTTTGTTTATCAATAAAATGGTGTCCCAAAAATGAGTTGCTGCTGCCTTGCATGAACAAATGCCTGCCAGTGAACAAGGGTATCTTACTACTCGAAACTCGTTTGGCTTTGAGGAGAAGCGCATCAGGAGCGATGTGCTTACAACCACCTGAGGCATATGTGTGCTCACCCCTGCATGTGTGATGGCTTCATTTGGGGCAACCTCTTTTCTTGAATATAATGCGGCTGGTCAAGCCGCGTAGCCACAAACGCGAGCTCGAGATGGAATGTAGGGGGCCGGAGCCTCAGGTATATATTGGATGTACCACCGTGAGCCTGGACTGCGCTTTTATCTACTTTAGATCAATGTTTGAACTGTGCTTGGTACACTAAAGGACTGTGCAAGTACCCACTTGGGTCTGACTGGGACTACGAGCTTGGCTTATACTTATGGACTACATTATCCACAAAGCCTTGGTGCAAACCATGTGACGCCTATGGGGGCGGAGCTTGTTTATCAATACAATGGCGTCCCAAAAATGAGTTGCAGCTGCCTTGACGAACGAATGCCTGCCAGTGAACAAGGGTATCTTACTACTCAAAACGCGTTTGGCTTTGAGGAGAAGCGCGGCAGGAGCGCTGTGCTTGCAACCACCTGAGGCATATGTGTGCTCACCCCTGCCTTTGTGATGGCTTCATTTGGGGCAACCCCTTTTCTTGGATATAATGCGGCTGGTCCAGCCGCGAAGCCGTCCCGCCGCCAGAAGAGGCAGATCCACGAGTCCCGCAAACGCGAGCTCGAGATGGAATGCGGGGGACCAGAGCCTCAAATATATATTGGATGTACCACAGTGAGCCTGGACTGCGATTTTATCTATTTTAGATTAATGTTTGAACTGTGCTTGGTACACTAAAGGACTGTGAAAATACCCACTTGGGTCTGACTTGGACTACGAGCTTGACTTATATTTAGGGACTACATTATCCACAAAGCCTTGGTGCAAACCATGTGACGCCTATGAGGGCAGAGCTTGTTTATCAATACAATGGCGTCCCAAAAATGAGTTGCTGCTGCCTTGCGCGAACGAATGCCTGCCAGTGAACAAGGGTATCTTACTACTCGAAACGCCTTTGGCTTTGAGGAGAAGCGCGGCAGGGGTGCTGTGCTTGCAACCACCTGAGGCATATGTGTGCTCACCCCTGCATGTGTGATGGCTTCATTTGGGGCAACCCCTTTTCTTGGATATAATGCGGCTGGTCCAGCCGCGAAGCCGTCCCGCCGCCAGAAGAGGAAGATCCACGAGTCCCGCAAACGCGAGCTCGAGATGGAATGCGGGGTACCAGAGCCTCAGATATATATTGGATGTACCACAGTGAGCCTGGACTGCGATTTTATCTATTTTAGATTAATGTTTGAACTGTGCTTGGTACACTAAAGGACTGTGCAAATACCCACTTGGGTCTGACTGGGACTACGAGCTTGGCTTATACCTTTGGACTACATTATCCTCAAAGCCTTGGTGCAAACCATGTGACGCTTATGGGGGCGGAGCTTGTTTATCAATACAATGGCGTCCCAAAAATGAGTTGCAGCTGCCTTGCACGAACAAATGCCTGCCAGTGAACAAGGGTATCTTACTACTCGAAACGCGTTTGGCTTTGAGGAGAAGCGCATCAGGAGCGATGTGCTTGCAACCACCTGAGGCATATGTGTGCTCACCCCTGCATGTCTGATGGCTTCATTTGGGGCAACCTCTTTTCTTGGATATAAAGCGGCCTGTCAAGCCGCGAAGCCACAAACGCGAGCTTGAGATGGAATGTAGGGGGCCGGAGCCTCAGGTATATATTGGATGTACCACCGTGAGCCTGGACTGCGCTTTTATTTATTTTAGATTAATGTTTGAACTGTGCTTGGTACACTAAAGGAGTGTGCAAATACCCACTTGGGTCTGACTGGGACTACGAGCTTGGCTTATACTTATGGACTACATTATCCACAAAGCCTTGGTGCAAACCATGTGACGCCTATGGGGGCGGAGCTTGTTTATCAATACAATGGAGTCCCAAAAATGAGTTGCTGCTGCCTTGCATGAACGAATGCCTGCCAGTGAACAAGGGTATCTTACTACTCGAAACGCGTTTGGCTTTGAGGAGAAGCGCATCAGGAGCGATGTGCTTGCAACCACCTGAGGCATATGTGTGCTCACCCCTGCATGTCTGATGGCTTCATTTGGGGCAACCTCTTTTCTTGGATATAAAGCGGCCTGTCAAGCCGCGAAGCCACAAACGCGAGCTTGAGATGGAATGTAGGGGGCCGGAGCCTCAGGTATATATTGGATGTACCACCGTGAGCCTGGACTGCGCTTTTATTTATTTTAGATTAATGTTTGAACTGTGCTTGGTACACTAAAGGAGTGTGCAAATACCCACTTGGGTCTGACTGGGACTACGAGCTTGGCTTATACTTATGGACTACATTATCCACAAAGCCTTGGTGCAAACCATGTGACGCCTATGGGGGCGGAGCTTGTTTATCAATACAATGGAGTCCCAAAAATGAGTTGCTGCTGCCTTGCATGAACGAATGCCTGCCAGTGAACAAGGGTATCTTACTACTCGAAACTCGTTTGTCTTTGAGGAGATGCGCAGCAGGAGCTCTGTGCTTGCAACCACCTGAGGCATATGTGTGCTCACTCCTGCATGTGTGAGGCTTCATTTGGGGCAACCTCTTTTCTTGGATATAATGTGCTGGTCCAACAGCGAAGCCGTCCCGCCACCAGAAGAGGCGGATCCTCGAGTCCTGCAAACGCGAGCTCGAGATGGAATGCGGGGGACCGGAGCCTCAGGTATATATTGGATGTACCAGAGTGAGCCTGGACTGCGCTTTTATCTATTTTAGATTAATGTTTGAACTGTGCTTGGTACACTAAAGGACTGTGAAAATACCCACTTGGGTCTGACTTGGACTACGAGCTTGACTTATATTTAGGGACTACATTATCCACAAAGCCTTGGTGCAAACCATGTGACGCCTATGAGGGCAGAGCTTGTTTATCAATACAATGGCGTCCCAAAAATGAGTTGCTGCTGCCTTGCGCGAACGAATGCCTGCCAGTGAACAAGGGTATCTTACTACTCGAAACGCCTTTGGCTTTGAGGAGAAGCGCGGCAGGGGCGCTGTGCTTGCAACCACCTGAGGCATATGTGTGCTCACCCCTGCATGTGTGATGGCTTCATTTGGGGCAACCCCTTTTCTTGGATATAATGCGGCTGGTCCAGCCGCGAAGCCGTCCCGCCGCCAGAAGAGGAAGATCCACGAGTCCCGCAAACGCGAGCTCGAGATGGAATGCGGGGGACCAGAGCCTCAGATATATATTGGATGTACCACAGTGAGCCTGGACTGCGATTTTATCTATTTTAGATTAATGTTTGAACTGTGCTTGGTACACTAAAGGACTGTGCAAATACCCACTTGGGTCTGACTGGGACTACGAGCTTGGCTTATACCTTTGGACTACATTATCCTCAAAGCCTTGGTGCAAACCATGTGACGCTTATGGGGGCGGAGCTTGTTTATCAATACAATGGCGTCCCAAAAATGAGTTGCAGCTGCCTTGCACGAACGAATGCCTGCCAGTGAACAAGGGTATCTTACTACTCAAAACGCGTTTGGCTTTGAGGAGAAGCGCAGCAGGAGCGCTGTGCTTGCAACCACCTGAGGCATATGTGTGCTCACCCCTGCCTTTGTGATGGCTTCATTTGGGGCAACCCCTTTTCTTGGATATAATGCGGCTGGTCCAGCCGCGAAGCCGTCCCGCCGCCAGAAGAGGCAGATCCACGAGTCCCGCAAACGCGAGCTCGAGATGGAATGCGGGGGACCAGAGCCTCAGATATATATTGGATGTACCACAGTGAGCCTGGACTGCGATTTTATCTATTTTAGATTAATGTTTGAACTGTGCTTGGTACACTAAAGGACTGTGCAAATACCCACTTGGGTCTGACCGGGACTACGAGCTTGGCTTATACTTATGGACTACATTATCCACAAAGCCTAGGTCCAAACCATGCGACGCCTATGGGGGCGGAGTTTGTTTATCAATAAAATGGTGTCCCAAAAATGAGTTGCTGCTGCCTTGCATGAACAAATGCCTGTCAGTGAACAAGGGTATCTTACTACTCGAAACTCGTTTGGCTTTGAGGAGAAGCGCATCAGGAGCGATGTGCTTACAAACACCTGAGGCATATGTGTGCTCACCCCTGCATGTGTGATGGCTTCATTTGGGGCAACCTCTTTTCTTGGATATAATGCGGCTGGTCAAGCCGCGTAGCCACAAACGCGAGCTCGAGATGGAATGTAGGGGGCCGGAGCCTCAGGTATATATTGGATGTACCACCGTGAGCCTGGACTGCGCTTTTATCTACTTTAGATTAATGTTTGAACTGTGCTTGGTACACTAAAGGACTGTGCAAGTACCCACTTGGGTCTGACTGGGACTACGAGCTTGGCTTATACTTATGGACTACATTATCCACAAAGCCTTGGTGCAAACCATGTGACGCCTATGGGGGCAGAGCTTGTTTATCAATACAATGGCGTCCCAAAAATGAGTTGCAGCTGCCTTGCACGAACGAATGCCTGCCAGTGAACAAGGGTATCTTACTACTCAAAACGCGTTTGGCTTTGAGGAGAAGCGCGGCAGGAGCGCTGTGCTTGCAACCACCTGAGGCATATGTGTGCTCACCCCTGCCTTTGTGATGGCTTCATTTGGGGCAACCCCTTTTCTTGGATATAATGCGGCTGGTCCAGCCGCGAAGCCGTCCCGCCGCCAGAAGAGGCAGATCCACGAGTCATGCAAACGCGAGCTCGAGATGGAATGCGGGGGACCAGAGCCTCAGATATATATTGGATGTACCACAGTGAGCCTGGACTGCGATTTTATCTATTTTAGATTAATGTTTGAACTGTGCTTGGTACACTAAAGGACTGTGCAAATACCCACTTGGGTCTGACTGGGACTACGAGCTTGGCTTATACTTATGGACTACATTATCCACAAAGCCTAGGTCCAAACCATGCGACGCCTATGGGGGCGGAGTTTGTTTATCAATAAAATGGTGTCCCAAAAATGAGTTGCTGCTGCCTTGCATGAACAAATGCCTGCCAGTGAACAAGGGTATCTTACTACTCGAAACTCGTTTGGCTTTGAGGAGAAGCGCATCAGGAGCGATGTGCTTACAACCACTTGAGGCATATGTGTGCTCACCCCTGCATGTGTGATGGCTTCATTTGGGGCAACCTCTTTTCTTGGATATAATGCGGCTGGTCCAACAGCGAAGCCGTCCCGCCACCAGAAGAGGCGGATCCTCGAGTCCCGCAAACGCGAGCTCGAGATGGAATGCGGTGGACCGGAGCCTCAGGTATATATTGGATGAACCAGAGTGAGCCTGGACTGCGCTTTTATCTATTTTAGATTCATGTTTGAACTGTGCTTGGTACACTAAAGGACTGTGCAAATACCCACTTGGGTCTGACTGGGACTACGAGCTTGGCTTATACTTATGGACTACATTATCCACAAAGCCTTGGTGCAAACCATGTGACGCCTATGGGGGCGGAGCTTGTTTATCAATACAATGGCATCCCAAAAATGAGTTGCTGCTGCCTTGCATGAACGAATGCCTGCCAGTGAACAAGGGTATCTTACTACTCGAAACGCGTTTGGCTTTGAGGAGATGCGCGGCAGGAGCTCTGTGCTTTCAACCACCTGAGGCATATGTGTGCTCACTCCTGCATGTGTGAGGCTTCATTTGGGGCAACCTCTTTTCTTGGATATAATGCGGCTGGTCCAACAGCGAAGCCGTCCCGCCACCAGAAGAGGCGGATCCTCGAGTCCGCAAACGCGAGCTCGAGATGGAATGCGGGGGACCAGAGCCTCAGATATATATTGGATGTACCACAGTGAGCCTGGACTGCGATTTTATCTATTTTAGATTAATGTTTGAACTGTGCTTGGTACACTAAAGGACTGTGCAAATACCCACTTGGGTCTGACTGGGACTACGAGCTTGACTTATACTTATGGACTACATTATCCACAAAGCCTAGTTCCAAACCATGTGATGCCTATGTGGCAGAGCTTGTTTATCAATAAAATGGTGTCCCAAAAATGAGTTGCTGCTGCCTTGCACGAACAAATGCCTGCCAGTGAACAAGGGTATCTTACTACTCGAAACGCGTTTGGCTTTGAGGAGAAGTGCGTCAGGAGCGATGTGCTTGCAACCACCTGAGGCATATGTGTGCCCACCCCTGCATGTGTGATAGCTTCATTTGGGGCAACCTCTTTTCTTGGATATAATGCGGCTGGTCCAGCCGCGAAGCCGTCCCGCTGCCAGAAAAGGGGTATCCACGAGTCCCGCAAACCCGAGCTCGAGATGGAATGCGGGGGGCCGGAGCCTCAGGTATATATTGGATGTACCACAGTGAGCCTGGACTGCGCATTTATCTATTTTAGATTAATGTTTGAACTGTGCTTGGTACAATAAAGGACTGTGCAAATACCCACTTGGGTCTGACTGGGACTACGAGCGTGGCTTATACTTATGGACTACATTATCCACAAAGCCTAGTTCCAAACCATGTGACGCCTATGGGGGCGGAGCTTGTTTATCAATAAAATGGTGTCCCAAAAATGAGTTGCTGCTGCCTTGCACGAACAAATGCCTGCCAGTGAACAAGGGTATCTTACTACTCGAAACGCGTTTGGCTTTGAGGAGAAGCGCATCAGGAGCGATGTGCTTGCAACCACCTGAGGCATATATGTGCTCACCCCTGCATGTGTGATGGCTTCATTTGGGGCAACCTCTTTTCTTGGATATAAAGCGGCCTGTCAAGCCGCGAAGCCACAAACGCGAGCTTGAGATGGAATGCGGGGGACCAGAGCCTCAGATATATATTGGATGTACCACAGTGAGCCTGGACTGCGATTTTATCTATTTTAGATTAATGTTTGAACTGTGCTTGGTACACTAAAGGACTGTGCAAATACCCACTTGGGTCTGACTGGGACTACGAGCTTGGCTTATACTTATGGACTACATTATCCACAAAGCCTTGGTGCAAACCATGTGACGCCTATGGGGGCGGAGCTTGTTTATCAATACAATGGAGTCCCAAAAATGAGTTGCTGCTGCCTTGCATGAACGAATGCCTGCCAGTGAACAAGGGTATCTTACTACTCGAAACGCGTTTGTCTTTGAGGAGATGCGCGGCAGGAGCGCTGTGCTTGCAACCACCTGAGGCATATGTGTGCTCACCCCTGCCTTTGTGATGGCTTCATTTGGGGCAACCCCTTTTCTTGGATATAATGCGGCTGGTCCAGCCGCGAAGCCGTCCCGCCGCCAGAAGAGGCAGATCCACGAGTCCCGCAAACGCGAGCTCGAGATGGAATGCGGGGGACCAGAGCCTCAGATATATATTGGATGTACCACAGTGAGCCTGGACTGCGATTTTATCTATTTTAGATTAATGTTTGAACTGTGCTTGGTACACTAAAGGACTGTGCAAATACCCACTTGGGTCTGACTGGGACTACGAGCTTGGCTTATACTTATGGACTACATTATCCACAAAGCCTAGGTCCAAACCATGCGACGCCTATGGGGGCGGAGTTTGTTTATCAATAAAATTGTGTCCCAAAAATGAGTTGCTGCTGCCTTGCATGAACAAATGCCTGCCAGTGAACAAGGGTATCTTACTACTCGAAACTCGTTTGGCTTTGAGGAGAAGCGCATCAGGAGCGATGTGCTTACAACCACCTGAGGCATATGTGTGCTCACCCCTGCATGTGTGATGGCTTCATTTGGGGCAACCTCTTTTCTTGGATATAATGCGGCTGGTCCCACAGCGAAGCCGTCCCGCCACCAGAAGAGGCGGATCCTCGAGTCCCGCAAACGCGAGCTCGAGATGGAATGCGGTGGACCGGAGCCTCAGGTATATATTGGATGAACCAGAGTGAGCCTGGACTGCGCTTTTATCTATTTTAGATTCATGTTTGAACTGTGCTTGGTACACTAAAGGACTGTGCAAATACCCACTTGGGTCTGACTGGGACTACGAGCTTGGCTTATACTTATGGACTACATTATCCCCAAAGCCTTGGTGAAAACCATGTGCCGCCTATGGGGGCGGAGCTTGTTTATCAATACAATGGCATCCCAAAAATGAGTTGCTGCTGCCTTGCATGAACGAATGCCTGCCAGTGAACAAGGGTATCTTACTACTCGAAACGCGTTTGGCTTTGAGGAGATGCGCGGCAGGAGCTCTGCGCTTGCAACCACCTGAGGCATATGTGTGCTCACTCCTGCATGTGTGTGGCTTCATTTGGGGCAACCTCTTTTCTTGGATATAATGCGGCTGGTCCAACAGCGAAGCCGTCCCGCCACCAGAAGAGGCGGATCCTCGAGTCCCGCAAACGCGAGCTCGAGATGGAATGCGGTGGACCGGAGCCTCAGGTATATATTGGATGAACCAGAGTGAGCCTGGACTGCGCTTTTATCTATTTTAGATTCATGTTTGAACTGTGCTTGGTACACTAAAGGACTGTGCAAATACCCACTTGGGTCTGACTGGGACTACGAGCTTGGCTTATACTTATGGACTACATTATCCACAAACCCTTGGTGCAAACCATGTGACGCCTATGGGGGCGGAGCTTGTTTATCAATACAATGGCATCCCAAAAATGAGTTGCTGCTGCCTTGCATGAACGAATGCCTGCCAGTGAACAAGGGTATCTTACTACTCGAAACGCGTTTGGCTTTGAGGAGATGCGCGGCAGGAGCTCTGTGCTTTCAACCACCTGAGGCATATGTGTGCTCACTCCTGCATGTGTGAGGCTTCATTTGGGGCAACCTCTTTTCTTGGATATAATGCGGCTGGTCCAACAGCGAAGCCGTCCCGCCACCAGAAGAGGCGGATCCTCGAGTCCCGCAAACGCGAGCTCGAGATGGAATGCGGGGGACCAGAGCCTCAGATATATATTGGATGTACCACAGTGAGCCTGGACTGCGATTTTATCTATTTTAGATTAATGTTTGAACTGTGCTTGGTACACTAAAGGACTGTGCAAATACCCACTTGGGTCTGACTGGGACTACGAGCTTGACTTATACTTATGGACTACATTATCCACAAAGCCTAGTTCCAAACCATGTGATGCCTATGTGGCAGAGCTTGTTTATCAATAAAATGGTGTCCCAAAAATGAGTTGCTGCTGCCTTGCACGAACAAATGCCTGCCAGTGAACAAGGGTATCTTACTACTCGAAACGCGTTTGGCTTTGAGGAGAAGTGCGTCAGGAGCGATGTGCTTGCAACCACCTGAGGCATATGTGTGCCCACCCCTGCATGTGTGATAGCTTCATTTGGGGCAACCTCTTTTCTTGGATATAATGCGGCTGGTCCACCCGCGAAGCCGTCCCGCTGCCAGAAAAGGAGTATCCACGAGTCCCGCAAACGCGAGCTCGAGATGGAATGCGGGGGGCCAGAGCCTCAGGTATATATTGGATGTACCACAGTGAGCCTGGACTGCGCATTTATCTATTTTAGATTAATGTTTGAACTGTGCTTGGTACAATAAAGGACTGTGCAAATACCCACTTGGGTCTGACTGGGACTACGAGCTTGGCTTATACTTATGGACTACATTATCCACAAAGCCTAGTTCCAAACCATGTGACGCCTATGGGGGCGGAGCTTGTTTATCAATAAAATGGTGTCCCAAAAATGAGTTGCTGCTGCCTTGCACGAACAAAGGCCTGCCAGTGAACAAGGGTATCTTACTACTCGAAACGCGTTTGGCTTTGAGGAGAAGCGCATCAGGAGCGATGTGCTTGCAACCACCTGAGGCATATGTGTGCTCACCCCTGCATGTCTGATGGCTTCATTTGGGGCAACCTCTTTTCTTGGATATAAAGCGGCCTGTCAAGCCGCGAAGCCACAAACGCGAGCTTGAGATGGAATGTAGGGGGCCGGAGCCTCAGGTATATATTGGATGTACCACCGTGAGCCTGGACTGCGCTTTTATTTATTTTAGATTAATGTTTGAACTGTGCTTGGTACACTAAAGGAGTGTGCAAATACCCACTTGGGTCTGACTGGGACTACGAGCTTGGCTTATACTTATGGACTACATTATCCACAAAGCCTTGGTGCAAACCATGTGACGCCTATGGGGGCGGAGCTTGTTTATCAATACAATGGAGTCCCAAAAATGAGTTGCTGCTGCCTTGCATGAACGAATGCCTGCCAGTGAACAAGGGTATCTTACTACTCGAAACTCGTTTGTCTTTGAGGAGATGCGCAGCAGGAGCTCTGTGCTTGCAACCACCTGAGGCATATGTGTGCTCACTCCTGCATGTGTGAGGCTTCATTTGGGGCAACCTCTTTTCTTGGATATAATGTGCTGGTCCAACAGCGAAGCCGTCCCGCCACCAGAAGAGGCGGATCCTCGAGTCCTGCAAACGCGAGCTCGAGATGGAATGCGGGGGACCGGAGCCTCAGGTATATATTGGATGTACCAGAGTGAGCCTGGACTGCGCTTTTATCTATTTTAGATTAATGTTTGAACTGTGCTTGGTACACTAAAGGACTGTGAAAATACCCACTTGGGTCTGACTTGGACTACGAGCTTGACTTATATTTAGGGACTACATTATCCACAAAGCCTTGGTGCAAACCATGTGACGCCTATGAGGGCAGAGCTTGTTTATCAATACAATGGCGTCCCAAAAATGAGTTGCTGCTGCCTTGCGCGAACGAATGCCTGCCAGTGAACAAGGGTATCTTACTACTCGAAACGCCTTTGGCTTTGAGGAGAAGCGCGGCAGGGGCGCTGTGCTTGCAACCACCTGAGGCATATGTGTGCTCACCCCTGCATGTGTGATGGCTTCATTTGGGGCAACCCCTTTTCTTGGATATAATGCGTCTGGTCCAGCCACGAAGCCGTCCCGCCGCCAGAAGAGGAAGATCCACGAGTCCCGCAAACGCGAGCTCGAGATGGAATGCGGGGGACCAGAGCCTCAGATATATATTGGATGTACCACAGTGAGCCTGGACTGCGATTTTATCTATTTTAGATTAATGTTTGAACTGTGCTTGGTACACTAAAGGACTGTGCAAATACCCACTTGGGTCTGACTGGGACTACGAGCTTGGCTTATACCTTTGGACTACATTATCCTCAAAGCCTTGGTGCAAACCATGTGACGCTTATGGGGGCGGAGCTTGTTTATCAATACAATGGCGTCCCAAAAATGAGTTGCAGCTGCCTTGCACGAACGAATGCCTGCCAGTGAACAAGGGTATCTTACTACTCAAAACGTGTTTGGCTTTGAGGAGAAGCGCGGCAGGAGCGCTGTGCTTGCAACCACCTGAGGCATATGTGTGCTCACCCCTGCCTTTGTGATGGCTTCATTTGGGGCAACCCCTTTTCTTGGATATAATGCGGCTGGTCCAGCCGCGAAGCCGTCCCGCCGCCAGAAGAGGCAGATCCACGAGTCCCGCAAACGCGAGCTCGAGATGGAATGCGGGGGACCAGAGCCTCAGATATATATTGGATGTACCACAGTGAGCCTGGACTGCGATTTTATCTATTTTAGATTAATGTTTGAACTGTGCTTGGTACACTAAAGGACTGTGCAAATACCCACTTGGGTCTGACTGGGACTACGAGCTTGGCTTATACTTATGGACTACATTATCCACAAAGCCTAGGTCCAAACCATCCGACGCCTATGGGGGCGGAGTTTGTTTATCAATAAAATGGTGTCCCAAAAATGAGTTGCTGCTGCCTTGCATGAACAAATGCCTGCCAGTGAACAAGGGTATCTTACTACTCGAAACTCGTTTGGCTTTGAGGAGAAGCGCATCAGGAGCGATGTGCTTACAACCACCTGAGGCATATGTGTGCTCACCCCTGCATGTGTGATGGCTTCATTTGGGGCAACCTCTTTTCTTGAATATAATGCGGCTGGTCAAGCCGCGTAGCCACAAACGCGAGCTCGAGATGGAATGTAGGGGGCCGGAGCCTCAGGTATATATTGGATGTACCACCGTGAGCCTGGACTGCGCTTTTATCTACTTTAGATTAATGTTTGAACTGTGCTTGGTACACTAAAGGACTGTGCAAGTACCCACTTGGGTCTGACTGGGACTACGAGCTTGGCTTATACTTATGGACTACATTATCCACAAAGCCTTGGTGCAAACCATGTGACGCCTATGGGGGCGGAGCTTGTTTATCAATACAATGGCGTCCCAAAAATGAGTTGCAGCTGCCTTGCACGAACGAATGCCTGCCAGTGAACAAGGGTATCTTACTACTCAAAACGCGTTTGGCTTTGAGGAGAAGCGCGGCAGGAGCGTTGTGCTTGCAACCACCTGAGGCATATGTGTGCTCACCCCTGCCTTTGTGATGGCTTCATTTGGGGCAACCCCTTTTCTTGGATATAATGCGGCTGGTCCAGCCGCGAAGCCGTCCCGCCGCCAGAAGAGGCAGATCCACGAGTCCCGCAAACGCGAGCTCGAGATGGAATGCGGGGGACCAGAGCCTCAGATATATATTGGATGTACCACAGTGAGCCTGGACTGCGATTTTATCTATTTTAGATTAATGTTTGAACTGTGCTTGGTACACTAAAGGACTGTGAAAATACCCACTTGGGTCTGACTTGGACTACGAGCTTGACTTATATTTAGGGACTACATTATCCACAAAGCCTTGGTGCAAACCATGTGACGCCTATGAGGGCAGAGCTTGTTTATCAATACAATGGCGTCCCAAAAATGAGTTGCTGCTGCCTTGCGCGAACGAATGCCTGCCAGTGAAAAAGGGTATCTTACTACTCGAAACGCCTTTGGCTTTGAGGAGAAGCGCGGCAGGGGCGCTGTGCTTGCAACCACCTGAGGCATATGTGTGCTCACCCCTGCATGTGTGATGGCTTCATTTGGGGCAACCCCTTTTCTTGGATATAATGCGGCTGGTCCAGCCGCGAAGCCGTCCCGCCGCCAGAAGAGGAAGATCCACGAGTCCCGCAAACGCGAGCTCGAGATGGAATGCGGGGTACCAGAGCCTCAGATATATATTGGATGTACCACAGTGAGCCTGGACTGCGATTTTATCTATTTTAGATTAATGTTTGAACTGTGCTTGGTACACTAAAGGACTGTGCAAATACCCACTTGGGTCTGACTGGGACTACGAGCTTGGCTTATACCTTTGGACTACATTATCCTCAAAGCCTTGGTGCAAACCATGTGACGCTTATGGGGGCGGAGCTTGTTTATCAATACAATGGCGTCCCAAAAATGAGTTGCAGCTGCCTTGCACGAACAAATGCCTGCCAGTGAACAAGGGTATCTTACTACTCGAAACGCGTTTGGCTTTGAGGAGAAGCGCATCAGGAGCGATGTGCTTGCAACCACCTGAGGCATATGTGTGCTCACCCCTGCATGTCTGATGGCTTCATTTGGGGCAACCTCTTTTCTTGGATATAAAGCGGCCTGTCAAGCCGCGAAGCCACAAACGCGAGCTTGAGATGGAATGTAGGGGGCCGGAGCCTCAGGTATATATTGGATGTACCACCGTGAGCCTGGACTGCGCTTTTATTTATTTTAGATTAATGTTTGAACTGTGCTTGGTACACTAAAGGAGTGTGCAAATACCCACTTGGGTCTGACTGGGACTACGAGCTTGGCTTATACTTATGGACTACATTATCCACAAAGCCTTGGTGCAAACCATGTGACGCCTATGGGGGCGGAGATTGTTTATCAATACAATGGAGTCCCAAAAATGAGTTGCTGCTGCCTTGCATGAACGAATGCCTGCCAGTGAACAAGGGTATCTTACTACTCGAAACGCGTTTGGCTTTGAGGAGAAGCGCATCAGGAGCGATGTGCTTGCAACCACCTGAGGCATATGTGTGCTCACCCCTGCATGTCTGATGGCTTCATTTGGGGCAACCTCTTTTCTTGGATATAAAGCGGCCTGTCAAGCCGCGAAGCCACAAACGCGAGCTTGAGATGGAATGTAGGGGGCCGGAGCCTCAGGTATATATTGGATGTACCACCGTGAGCCTGGACTGCGCTTTTATTTATTTTAGATTAATGTTTGAACTGTGCTTGGTACACTAAATGAGTGTGCAAATACCCACTTGGGTCTGACTGGGACTACGAGCTTGGCTTATACTTATGGACTACATTATCCACAAAGCCTTGGTGCAAACCATGTGACGCCTATGGGGGCGGAGCTTGTTTATCAATACAATGGAGTCCCAAAAATGAGTTGCTGCTGCCTTGCATGAACGAATGCCTGCCAGTGAACAAGGGTATCTTACTACTCGAAACTCGTTTGTCTTTGAGGAGATGCGCAGCAGGAGCTCTGTGCTTGCAACCACCTGAGGCATATGTGTGCTCACTCCTGCATGTGTGAGGCTTCATTTGGGGCAACCTCTTTTCTTGGATATAATGTGCTGGTCCAACAGCGAAGCCGTCCCGCCACCAGAAGAGGCGGATCCTCGAGTCCTGCAAACGCGAGCTCGAGATGGAATGCGGGGGACCGGAGCCTCAGGTATATATTGGATGTACCAGAGTGAGCCTGGACTGCGCTTTTATCTATTTTAGATTAATGTTTGAACTGTGCTTGGTACACTAAAGGACTGTGAAAATACCCACTTGGGTCTGACTTGGACTACGAGCTTGACTTATATTTAGGGACTACATTATCCACAAAGCCTTGGTGCAAACCATGTGACGCCTATGAGGGCAGAGCTTGTTTATCAATACAATGGCGTCCCAAAAATGAGTTGCTGCTGCCTTGCGCGAACGAATGCCTGCCAGTGAACAAGGGTATCTTACTACTCGAAACGCCTTTGGCTTTGAGGAGAAGCGCGGCAGGGGCGCTGTGCTTGCAACCACCTGAGGCATATGTGTGCTCACCCCTGCATGTGTGATGGCTTCATTTGGGGCAACCCCTTTTCTTGGATATAATGCGGCTGGTCCAGCCGCGAAGCCGTCCCGCCGCCAGAAGAGGAAGATCCACGAGTCCCGCAAACGCGAGCTCGAGATGGAATGCGGGGGACCAGAGCCTCAGATATATATTGGATGTACCACAGTGAGCCTGGACTGCGATTTTATCTATTTTAGATTAATGTTTGAACTGTGCTTGGTACACTAAAGGACTGTGCAAATACCCACTTGGGTCTGACTGGGACTACGAGCTTGGCTTATACCTTTGGACTACATTATCCTCAAAGCCTTGGTGCAAACCATGTGACGCTTATGGGGGCGGAGCTTGTTTATCAATACAATGGCGTCCCAAAAATGAGTTGCAGCTGCCTTGCACGAACGAATGCCTGCCAGTGAACAAGGGTATCTTACTACTCAAAACGCGTTTGGCTTTGAGGAGAAGCGCGGCAGGAGCGCTGTGCTTGCAACCACCTGAGGCATATGTGTGCTCACCCCTGCCTTTGTGATGGCTTCATTTGGGGCAACCCCTTTTCTTGGATATAATGCGGCTGGTCCAGCCGCGAAGCCGTCCCGCCGCCAGAAGAGGCAGATCCACGAGTCCCGCAAACGCGAGCTCGAGATGGAATGCGGGGGACCAGAGCCTCAGATATATATTGGATGTACCACAGTGAGCCTGGACTGCGATTTTATCTATTTTAGATTAATGTTTGAACTGTGCTTGGTACACTAAAGGACTGTGCAAATACCCACTTGGGTCTGACTGGGACTACGAGCTTGGCTTATACTTATGGACTACATTATCCACAAAGCCTAGGTCCAAACCATGCGACGCCTATGGGGGCGGAGTTTGTTTATCAATAAAATGGTGTCCCAAAAATGAGTTGCTGCTGCCTTGCATGAACAAATGCCTGCCAGTGAACAAGGGTATCTTACTACTCGAAACTCGTTTGGCTTTGAGGAGAAGCGCATCAGGAGCGATGTGCTTACAACCACCTGAGGCATATGTGTGCTCACCCCTGCATGTGTGATGGCTTCATTTGGGGCAACCTCTTTTCCTGGATATAATGCGGCTGGTCAAGCCGCGTAGCCACAAACGCGAGCTCGAGATGGAATGTAGGGGGCCGGAGCCTCAGGTATATATTGGATGTACCACCGTGAGCCTGGACTGCGCTTTTATCTACTTTAGATTAATGTTTGAACTGTGCTTGGTACACTAAAGGACTGTGCAAGTACCCACTTGGGTCTGACTGGGACTACGAGCTTGGCTTATACTTATGGACTACATTATCCACAAAGCCTTGGTGCAAACCATGTGACGCCTATGGGGGCGGAGCTTGTTTATCAATACAATGGCGTCCCAAAAATGAGTTGCAGCTGCCTTGCACGAACGAATGCCTGCCAGTGAACAAGGGTATCTTACTACTCAAAACGCGTTTGGCTTTGAGGAGAAGCGCGGCAGGAGCGCTGTGCTTGCAACCACCTGAGGCATATGTGTGCTCACCCCTGCCTTTGTGATGGCTTCATTTGGGGCAACCCCTTTTCTTGGATATAATGCGGCTGGTCCAGCCGCGAAGCCGTCCCGCCGCCAGAAGAGGCAGATCCACGAGTCCCGCAAACGCGAGCTCGAGATGGAATGCGGGGGACCAGAGCCTCAGATATATATTGGATGTACCACAGTGAGCCTGGACTGCGATTTTATCTATTTTAGATTAATGTTTGAACTGTGCTTGGTACACTAAAGGACTGTGCAAATACCCACTTGGGTCTGACTGGGACTACGAGCTTGGCTTATACTTATGGACTACATTATCCACAAAGCCTAGGTCCAAACCATGCGACGCCTATGGGGGCGGAGTTTGTTTATCAATAAAATGGTGTCCCAAAAATGAGTTGCTGCTGCCTTGCATGAACAAATGCCTGCCAGTGAACAAGGGTATCTTACTACTCGAAACTCGTTTGGCTTTGAGGAGAAGCGCATCAGGAGCGATGTGCTTACAACCACTTGAGGCATATGTGTGCTCACCCCTGCATGTGTGATGGCTTCATTTGGGGCAACCTCTTTTCTTGGATATAATGCGGCTGGTCCAACAGCGAAGCCGTCCCGCCACCAGAAGAGGCGGATCCTCGAGTCCCGCAAACGCGAGCTCGAGATGGAATGCGGTGGACCGGAGCCTCAGGTATATATTGGATGAACCAGAGTGAGCCTGGACTGCGCTTTTATCTATTTTAGATTCATGTTTGAACTGTGCTTGGTACACTAAAGGACTGTGCAAATACCCACTTGGGTCTGACTGGGACTACGAGCTTGGCTTATACTTATGGACTACATTATCCACAAAGCCTTGGTGAAAACCATGTGCCGCCTATGGGGGCGGAGCTTGTTTATCAATACAATGGCATCCCAAAAATGAGTTGCTGCTGCCTTGCATGAACGAATGCCTGCCAATGAACAAGGGTATCTTACTACTCGAAACGCGTTTGGCTTTGAGGAGATGCGCGGCAGGAGCTCTGCGCTTTCAACCACCTGAGGCATATGTGTGCTCACTCCTGCATGTGTGAGGCTTCATTTGGGGCAACCTCTTTTCTTGGATATAATGTGGCTGGTCCAACAGCGAAGCCGTCCCGCCACCAGAAGAGGCGGATCCTCGAGTCCTGCAAACGCGAGCTCGAGATGGAATGCGGGGGACCAGAGCCTCAGATATATATTGGATGTACAACAGTGAGCCTGGACTGCGATTTTATCTATTTTAGATTAATGTTTGAACTGTGCTTGGTACACTAAAGGACTGTGCAAATACCCACTTGGGTCTGACTGGGACTATGAGCTTGGCTTATACTTATGGACTACATTATCCACAAAGCCTTGGTGCAAACCATGTGACGCCTATGTGGCGGAGCTTGTTTATCAATAAAATGGTGTCCCAAAAATGAGTTGCTGCTGCATTGCACGAACAAATGCCTGCCAGTGAACAAGGGTATCTTACTACTCGAAACGCGTTTGGCTTTGAGGAGAAGCGCGTCAGGAGCGATGTGCTTGCAACCACCTGAGGCATATGTGTGCTCACCCCTGCATGTGTGATAGCTTCATTTGGGGCAAACTCTTTTCATGGATATAATGCGGCAGGTCCAGCCGCGAAGCCGTCCCGCCGACAGAACAGGGGTATCCACGAGTCCCGCAAACGCGAGCTCGAGATGGAATGCGGGGGGGCGGAGCCTCAGGTATATATTGGATGTACCACCGTGAGCCTGGACTGCGCTTTTATCTATTTTAGATTAATGTTTGAACTGTGCTTGGTACACTAAAGGAGTGTGCAAATACCCACTTGGGTCTGACTGGGACTACGAGCTTGGCTTATACTTATGGACTACATTATCCACAAAGCCTTGGTGCAAACCATGTGACGCCTATGGGGGCGGAGCTTGTTTATCAATACAATGGAGTCCCAAAAATGAGTTGCTGCTGCCTTGCATGAACGAATACCTGCCAGTGAACATGGGTATCTTAATACTCGAATCGCGTTTGTCTTTGAGGAGATGCGCGGCAGGAGCTCTGTGCTTGCAACCACCTGAGGCATATGTGTGCTCACTCCTGCATGTGTGAGGCTTCATTTGGGGCAACCTCTTTTCTTGGATATAATGCGCTGGTCCAACAGCGAAGCCGTCCCGCCACCAGAAGAGGCGGATCCTCGAGTCCCGCAAACGTGAGCTCGAGATGGAATGCGGGGGACCGGAGCCTCAGGTATATATTGGATGTACCAGAGTGAGCCTGGACTGCGCTTTTATCTATTTTAGATTAATGTTTGAACTGTGCTTGGTACACTAAAGGACTGTGCAAATACCCACTTGGGTCTGACTGGGACTACGAGATTGGCTTATACTTATGGACTACATTATCCACAAAGCCCAGTTCCAAACCATGTGACGCCTATGGGGGAGGAGCTTGTTTATCAATAAAATGGTGTCCCAAAAATCAGTTGCTGCTGCCTTGCACGAACAAATGCCTGCCAGTGAACAAGGGTATCTTACTACTCGAAACGCGTTTGGCTTTGAGGAGAAGCGCGTCAGGAGCGATGTGCTTGCAACCACCTGAGGCATATGTGTGCTCACCGCTGCATGTGTGATAGCTTCATTTGGGGCAACCTCTTTTCTTGGATATAATGCGGCTGGTCCAGCCGCGAAGCCGTCCCGCCGCCAGAACAGGGGTATCCACGAGTCCCGCAAACGCGAGATCGAGATGGAATGCGGGGGGCCGGAGCCTCAGGTATATATTGGATGTACCACCGTGAGCCTGGACTGCGCTTTTATCTACTTTAGATTAATGTTTGAACTGTGCTTGGTACACTAAAGGACTGTGCAAGTACCCACTTGGGTCTGACTGGGACTACGAGCTTGGCTTATACTTATGGACTACATTATCCACAAAGCCTTGGTGCAAACCATGTGACGCCTATGGGGGCGGAGCTTGTTTATCAATACAATGGCGTCCCAAAAATGAGTTGCAGCTGCCTTGCACGAACGAATGCCTGCCAGTGAACAAGGGTATCTTACTACTCAAAACGCGTTTGGCTTTGAGGAGAAGCGCGGCAGGAGCGCTGTGCTTGCAACCACCTGAGGCATATGTGTGCTCACCCCTGCCTTTGTGATGGCTTCATTTGGGGCAACCCCTTTTCTTGGATATAATGCGGCTGGTCCAGCCGCGAAGCCGTCCCGCCGCCAGAAGAGGCAGATCCACGAGTCCCGCAAATGCGAGCTCGAGAAGAAATGCGGGGGACCAGAGCCTCAGATATATATTGGATGTACCACAGTGAGCCTGGACTGCGATTTTATCTATTTTAGATTAATGTTTGAACTGTGCTTGGTACACTAAAGGACTGTGCAAATACCCACTTGGGTCTGACTGGGACTACGAGCTTGGCTTATACTTATGGACTACATTATCCACAAAGCCTAGGTCCAAACCATGCGACGCCTATGGGGGCGGAGTTTGTTTATCAATAAAATGGTGTCCCAAAAATGAGTTGCTGCTGCCTTGCATGAACAAATGCCTGCCAGTGAACAAGGGTATCTTACTACTCGAAACTCGTTTGGCTTTGAGGAGAAGCGCATCAGGAGCGATGTGCTTACAACCACTTGAGGCATATGTGTGCTCACCCCTGCATGTGTGATGGCTTCATTTGGGGCAACCTCTTTTCTTGGATATAATGCGGCTGGTCCAACAGCGAAGCCGTCCCGCCACCAGAAGAGGCGGATCCTCGAGTCCCGCAAACGCGAGCTCGAGATGGAATGCGGTGGACCGGAGCCTCAGGTATATATTGGATGAACCAGAGTGAGCCTGGACTGCGCTTTTATCTATTTTAGATTCATGTTTGAACTGTGCTTGGTACACTAAAGGACTGTGCAAATACCCACTTGGGTCTGACTGGGACTACGAGCTTGGCTTATACTTATGGACTATATTATCCACAAAGCCTTGGTGAAAACCATGTGCCGCCTATGGGGGCGGAGCTTGTTTATCAATACAATGGCATCCCAAAAATGAGTTGCTGCTGCCTTGCATGAACGAATGCCTGCCAATGAACAAGGGTATCTTACTACTCGAAACGCGTTTGGCTTTGAGGAGATGCGCGGCAGGAGCTCTGCGCTTTCAACCACCTGAGGCATATGTGTGCTCACTCCTGCATGTGTGAGGCTTCATTTGGGGCAACCTCTTTTCTTGGATATAATGTGGCTGGTCCAACAGCGAAGCCGTCCCGCCACCAGAAGAGGCGGATCCTCGAGTCCTGCAAACGCGAGCTCGAGATGGAATGCGGGGGACCAGAGCCTCAGATATATATTGGATGTACAACAGTGAGCCTGGACTGCGATTTTATCTATTTTAGATTAATGTTTGAACTGTGCTTGGTACACTAAAGGACTGTGCAAATACCGACTTGGGTCTGACTGGGACTATGAGCTTGGCTTATACTTATGGACTACATTATCCACAAAGCCTTGGTGCAAACCATGTGACGCCTATGTGGCGGAGCTTGTTTATCAATAAAATGGTGTCCCAAAAATGAGTTGCTGCTGCATTGCACGAACAAATGCCTGCCAGTGAACAAGGGTATCTTACTACTCGAAACGCGTTTGGCTTTGAGGAGAAGCGCGTCAGGAGCGATGTGCTTGCAACCACCTGAGGCATATGTGTGCTCACCCCTGCATGTGTGATAGCTTCATTTGGGGCAAACTCTTTTCATGGATATAATGCGGCTGGTCCAGCCGCGAAGCCGTCCCGCCGACAGAACAGGGGTATCCACGAGTCCCGCAAACGCGAGCTCGAGATGGAATGCGGGGGGGCGGAGCCTCAGGTATATATTGGATGTACCACCGTGAGCCTGGACTGCGCTTTTATCTATTTTAGATTAATGTTTGAACTGTGCTTGGTACACTAAAGGAGTGTGCAAATACCCACTTGGGTCTGACTGGGACTACGAGCTTGGCTTATACTTATGGACTACATTATCCACAAAGCCTTGGTGCAAACCATGTGACGCCTATGGGGGCGGAGCTTGTTTATCAATACAATGGAGTCCCAAAAATGAGTTGCTGCTGCCTTGCATGAACGAATACCTGCCAGTGAACATGGGTATCTTAATACTCGAATCGCGTTTGTCTTTGAGGAGATGCGCGGCAGGAGCTCTGTGCTTGCAACCACCTGAGGCATATGTGTGCTCACTCCTGCATGTGTGAGGCTTCATTTGGGGCAACCTCTTTTCTTGGATATAATGCGCTGGTCCAACAGCGAAGCCGTCCCGCCACCAGAAGAGGCGGATCCTCGAGTCCCGCAAACGTGAGCTCGAGATGGAATGCGGGGGACCGGAGCCTCAGGTATATATTGGATGTACCAGAGTGAGCCTGGACTGCGCTTTTATCTATTTTAGATTAATGTTTGAACTGTGCTTGGTACACTAAAGGACTGTGCAAATACCCACTTGGGTCTGACTGGGACTACGAGATTGGCTTATACTTATGGACTACATTATCCACAAAGCCCAGTTCCAAACCATGTGACGCCTATGGGGGAGGAGCTTGTTTATCAATAAAATGGTGTCCCAAAAATTAGTTGCTGCTGCCTTGCACGAACAAATGCCTGCCAGTGAACAAGGGTATCTTACTACTCGAAACGCGTTTGGCTTTGAGGAGAAGCGCGTCAGGAGCGATGTGCTTGCAACCACCTGAGGCATATGTGTGCTCACCGCTGCATGTGTGATAGCTTCATTTGGGGCAACCTCTTTTCTTGGATATAATGCGGCTGGTCCAGCCGCGAAGCCGTCCCGCCGCCAGAACAGGGGTATCCACGAGTCCCGCAAACGCGAGATCGAGATGGAATGTGGGGGGCCGGAGCCTCAGGTATATATTGGATGTACCACAGTGAGCCTGGACTGCGCTTTTATCTATTTTAGATTAATGTTTGAACTGTGCTTGGTACACTAAAGGACTGTGCAAATACCCACTTGGGTCTGACTGGGACTACGAGCTTGGCTTATACTTATGGACTACATTATCCACAAAGCCTTGGTGCAACCCATGTGACGCCTATGGGGGAGGAGCTTGTTTGTCAATAAAATGGTGTCCCAAAAATTAATTGCTGCTGCCTTGCACGAATGAATGCCTGCCAGTGAACAAGGGTATCTTACTACTCAAAGCGCTTTTGGCTTTGAGGAGAAGCGCGGCAGGAGCGCTGTGCTTGCAACCACCTGAGGCATATGTGTGCTCACCCCTGCATGTGTGATGTCTTCATTTGGGGCAACCTCTTTTCTTGGATATAATGTGGCTGGTCAAGCCGCGAAGCCACAAACGCGAGCTCGAGATGGAATGTGGGGGGCCGGAGCCTCAGGTATATATTGAATGTACCACCGTGAGCCTGGACTGCGCTTTTATCTATTTTAGATTAATGTTTGAACTGTGCTTGGTACACTAAAGGACTGTGCAAATACCCACTTGGGTCTGACTGGGACTAAGAGCTTGGCTTATACTTATGGACTACATTATCCACAAAGCCTTGGTGCAAACCATGTGACGCCTATGGGGGCGGAGCTTGTTCATCAATACAATGGCGTCCCAAAAATGAGTTGCTGCTGCCTTGCATGAACGAATGCCTGCCAGTGAACAAGGGTATCTTACTACTCGAAACGCGTTTGGCTTTGAGGAGAAGCGCGGCAGGAGCACTGTGCTTGCAACCACCTGAGGCATATGTGTGCTCACCCCTGCATGTGTGATGGCTTTATTTGGGGAAACCTCTTTTCTTGGATATAATGCGGCTGGTCCAGCCGCGAAGCCGTCCCGCCGCCAGAAGAGGCAGATCCATGAGTCCCGCAAACGCGAGCTCGAGATGGAATGCGGGGGACCGGAGCCTCAGGTATATATTGGATGTACCACAGTGGGCCTGGACTGCGCTTTTATCTATTTTAGATTAATGTTTGAACTGTGCTTGGTACACTAAAGGACTTTGCAAATACCCACTTGGGTCTGACTGGGACTACGAGCTTGGCTTATACTTATGGACTACATTATCCACAAAGCCTTGGTGCAAACCATGTGACGCCTATGGTGGAGGAGCTTGTTTATCAATAAAATGGTGTCCCAAAAATGAGTTGCTGATGCCTTGCACAAACGAATGCCTGCCAGTGAACAAGGGTATCTTACTACTCGAAACGCGTTTGGCTTTGAGGAGAAGCGCGCCAGGAGTGCTGTGCTCGCAACCACCTGAGGCATATGTGTGCTCACCACTGTATGTGTGATGGCTTCATTTGGGGCAACCTCTTTATTTGGATTTAATGCGGCTGGTCCAGCCGCGAAGCCGTCCCGCCGCCAGAAGAGGCGGATCCACAAGTGGAGAAGTGTGGCTCAGTGGTTAGAGGCGGCAGACCCGGAAGCTGAGATCGACCGTGGACCAGGGTTCGATTCCCCGCCTCGGCGGGTCTTTGGCTCAAAATTCCACGGACTCGACAATTCTTGCTCTGCTGCCTACTCAACTCACGGGGTCACACTCTGCAACTCTGGGCAATAGCTTGCTTAATCTCCACTACGGCCCCTCGCGGCGGGATGCCTGGCTTTCACCTTGTGGACACCCTGCCGGGGTTTCTCACAGGGGAATACCAGGACGGGTTCCCTAAGCAAGCGCCGGGACGCTTACGGGCAGCCGTGCGCTTTACAAGTCCAATACATTTACATTTACATTTACATTTACACATTTACAAGTCCCGCAAACGCAAGCTCGAGATGGAATGCAGAGGACCGGAGCCTAAGGTATATATTGGATGTACCACAGTGAGCCTGCACTGCGCTTTTGTCTATTTTAGATTAATGTTTGAACTGTGCTTTGTACAGTAAAGGACTGTGCAAATTTCCACTTGGGTCTGACTGGAACTACGAGCTTGGCTTATACTTATGGACTACATTATCCACAAAGCCTTGGTGCAAACCATGTGACCCCTATGGGGGCGGAGCTTGTGTATCAATAAAATGGTGTCCGAAAAATGAGTTGCTGCTGCCTTGCACGAACGAATGCCTACCAGTGAACAAGGGTATCTTACTACTCGAAACGTGTTTGGCTTTGAGGAGAAGCGCGGCAGGAGCGCTGTGCTTGCAACCACCTGAGGCATATGTGTGCTCACCCCTGCATGTGTGATAGCTTCATTTGGGGCAACCTCTTTTCTTGGATATAATGCGGCTGGTCCAGCCGTGAAGCCGTCCCGCCGCCAGAAGGGGCGGATCCATGAGTCCCGCAAACGCGAGCTCGAGATGGAATGCGGGGGACCGGAGCCTCAGGTATATATTGGATGTACCACAGTGAGTCTGGACTGCGCTTTTATCTATTTTAGATTCATGTTTGAACTGTGCTTGGTACACTAAAGGACTGTGCAAATACCCACTTGAGTCTGACTGGGACTACGAGCTTGGCTTATACTTATGGACTACATTATCCACAAAGCCTTGGTGCAAACCATGTGACACCCATGGGGGCGGAGCTTGTTTATCAATACAATGGCGTCCCAAAAATGAGTTGCTGCTGCCTTGCATGAACGAATGCCTGCCAGTGAACAAGGGTATCTTACTACTCGAAACGCGTTTGGCTTTGAGGAGATGCGCGGCAGGAGCTCTGTGCTTGCAACCACCTGAGGCATATGTGTGCTCACTCCTGCATGTGTGATGGCTTCATTTGGGGCAACCCCTTTTCTTGGATATAATGCGGCTGGTCCAGCCGCGAAGCCGTCCCGCCGCCAGAAGAGGCAGATCCACGAGTCCCGCAAACGCGAGCTCGAGAAGGAATGCGGGGGACCAGAGCCTCAGATATATATTGGATGTACCACAGTGAGCCTGGACTGCGATTTTATCTATTTTAGATTAATGTTTGAACTGTGCTTGGTACACTAAAGGCCTGTGCAAATACCCACTTGGGTCTGACTGGGACTACGAGCTTGGCTTAAACTTATGGACTACATTATCCACAAAGCCTAGTTCCAAACCATGTGACGCCTATGGGGGCGGAGCTTTTTTATCAATAAAATGGTGTCCCAAAAATTAGTTGCTGCTGCCTTGCACGAACAAATGCCTGCCAGTGAACAAGGGTATCTTACTACTCGAAACGCGTTTGGCTTTGAGGAGAAGCCCGTCAGGAGCGATGTGCTTGCAACCACCTGAGGCATATGTGTGCTCACCCCTGATTGTGTGATGGCTTCATTTGGGGCAACCTCTTTTCTTGGATATAATGCGGCTGGTCCAGCCACGAAGCCATCCCGCCTCCAGAACAGGGGGATCCACGAGTCCCGCAAACGCGAGCTCGAGATGGAATGCGGGGGGCCGGAGCCTCAGGTATATATTGAATATACCACAGTGAGCCTGGACTGTGCTTTTATCTATTTTAGATTAATGTTTGAACTGTGCTTGGTACACTAAAGGACTGTGCAAATACCCACTTGGGTCTGACTGGGACTACGAGCTTGGCTTATACTTATGGACTACATTATCCACAAAGCCTAGTTCCAAACCATTTGACGCTTATGGGGGCGGAGCTTGTTTATCAATGAAATGGTGTCCCAAAAATGAGTTGCTGCTGCCTTGTATGAACAAATGCCTGCCAGTGAACAAGGGTATCTTACTAGTCGAAACGCGTTTTGCTCTGAGGAGAAGCGCGGCAGGAGCGCTGTGCTTGCAACCACCTGAGGCATATGTGTGCTCACCCCTGCATGTGTGATGGCTTCATTTGGGGCAACCTCTTTTCTTGGATATAATGCAGCTGGTCCAGCCACGAAGCCGTCCCGCCGCCAGAAGAGGCAGATCCGCGAGTCCCGCAAACGCGAGCTCGAGATGGAATGCGGGGGACCGGAGCCTCAGGTATATATTGGATGTACCACAGTGAGCCTGGACTGCGCTTTTATCTATTTTAGATTCATGTTTGAACTGTGCTTGGTACACTAAAGGACTGTGCAAGTACCCACTTGGGTCTGACTGGGACTACAAGCTTTTCTTATACTTATGGACTAAATTATCCACAAAGCCTTGGTGCAAACCATGTGACGTTTATGGAGGTGGAGCTTGTTTATCAATAAAATGGTGTCCCAAAAATGAGTTGCTGCTGCCTTGGACGAACGCATGCCTGCCAGTGAACAAGTGTATCTTACTACTTGAAACGCGTTTGGCTTTGAGGAGAAGCGCGGCAGGAGCGCTGTGCTTGCAACCACCTGAGGCATATGTGTGCTCAGCCCTGCATGTGTGATGGCTTCATTTGGGGCAACCCCTTTTCTTGGATATAATGCGGCTGGTCCAGACGCGAAGCCGTCCCGCCGCCAGAAGAGGCAGATCCACGAGTCCCGCAAATGCGAGCTCGAGATGGAATGCGGGGGACCAGAGCCTCAGATATATATTGGATGTACCACAGTGAGCCTGGACTGCGATTTTATCTATTTTAGATTAATGTTTGAACTGTGCTTGGTACACTAAAGGACTGTGCAAATACCCACTTGGGTCTGACTGGGACTACGAGCTTGGCTTATACTTATGGACTACATTATCCACAAAGCCTAGCTCCAAACCATGCGACGCCTATGGGGGCGGAGCTTGTTTATCAATAAAATGGTGTCCCAAAAATGAGTTGCTGCTGCCTTGCATGAACAAATGCCTGCCAGTGAACAAGGGTATCTTACTACTCGAAACGTGTTTGGCTTTGAGGAGAAGCGCGGCAGGAGCGCTGTGCTTGCAACCACCTGAGGCATATGTGTGCTCACCCCTGCATGTGTGATGGCTTCATTTGGGGCAATCTCTTTTCTTGGATATAATGCGGCTGGTAAAGCCGCGAAGCCACAAACGCGAGCTCGAGATGGAATGCGGGGGACCGGAGCCTCAGGTATATATTGGATGTACCAGAGTGAGCCTGGACTGCGCTTTTATCTATTTTAGATTAATGTTTGAACTGTGCTTGGTACACTAAATGACTGTGCAAATACCCACTTGGGTCTGACTGGGACTACGAGCGTGGCTTATACTTATGGACTACATTATCCACAAAGCCTTGGTGCAAACCATGTGACGCCTATGGGGGCGGAGCTTGTTTATCAATACAATGGCGTCCCAAAAATGAGTTGCTGCTGCCTTGCACGAACGAATGCCTGTCAGTGAACAAGGGTATCTTACTACTCGAAACGCGTTTGGCTTTGAGGAGAAGCGCGGCAGGAGCGCTGTGCTTGCAACCACCTGAGGTATATGTGTGCTCACCCCTGCATGTGTGATGGCTTCATTTGGGGCAACCCCTTTTCTTGGATATAATGCGGCTGGTCCAGCCGCGAAGCCGTCCCGCTGCCAGAAGAAGCAGATCCACGAGTCCCGCAAACGCGAGCTCGAGATGGAAGGCGGGGGACCATAGCCTCAGATATATATTGGATGTACCACAGTGAGCCTGAACTGCGCTTTTATCTATTTTAGATTCATGTTTGAACTGTGCTTGGTACACTAAAGGACTGTGCAAATACCCACTTGGGTCTGACTGGGACTACAAGCTTTTCTTATACTTATGGACTAAATTATCCACAAAGCCTTGGTGCAAACCATGTGACGTTTATGGAGGCGGAGCTTGTTTATCAATAAAATGGTGTCCCAAAAATGAGTTGCTGCTGCCTTGCACGAACGAATGCCTGCCATTGAACAAGGGTATCTTACTACTCAAAACTCGTTTGGCTTTGAGGAGAAGCGCATCAGGAGCGATGTGCTTGCAACCACCTGAGGCATATGTGTGCTCACCCCTGCATGTGTGATGGCTTCATTTGGGGCAACCTCTTTTCTTGGATATAATGCGGCTGGTCAAGCCGCGAAGCCACAAACGCGAGCTCGAGATGGAATGTAGGGGGCCGGAGCCTCAGGTATATATTGGATGTACCACCGTGTGCCTGGACTGCGCTTTTATCTATTTTAGATTAATGTTTGAACTGTGCTTGGTACACTAAAGGACTGTGCAAGTACCCACTTGGGTCTGACTGGGACTACGAGCTTTTCTTATACTTATGGACTAAATTATCCACAAAGCCTTGGTGCAAACCATGTGACGTTTATGGAGGTGGAGCTTGTTTATCAATAAAATGGTGTCCCAAAAATGAGTTGCTGCTGCCTTGGACGAACGCATGCCTGCCAGTGAACAAGGGTATCTTACTACTTGAAACGCGTTTGGCTTTGAGGAGAAGCGCGGCAGGAGCGCTGTGCTTGCAACCACCTGAGGCATATGTGTGCTCAGCCCTGCATGTGTGATGGCTTCATTTGGGGCAACCCCTTTTCTTGGATATAATGCGGCTGGTCCAGACGCGAAGCCGTCCCGCCGCCAGAAGAGGCAGATCCACGAGTCCCGCAAATGCGAGCTCGAGATGGAATGCGGGGGACCAGAGCCTCAGATATATATTGGATGTACCACAGTGAGCCTGGACTGCGATTTTATCTATTTTAGATTAATGTTTGAACTGTGCTTGGTACACTAAAGGACTGTGCAAATACCCACTTGGGTCTGACTGGGACTACGAGCTTGGCTTATACTTATGGACTACATTATCCACAAAGCCTAGCTCCAAACCATGCGACGCCTATGGGGGCGGAGCTTGTTTATCAATAAAATGGTGTCCCAAAAATTAGTTGCTGCTGCCTTGCATGAACAAATGCCTGCCAGTGAACAAGGGTATCTTACTACTCAAAATGCGTTTGGCTTTGAGGAGAAGCGCAGCAGGAGCGATATGCTTGCAACCACCTGAGGCATATGTGTGCTCACCCCTGCATGTGTGATGGCTTCATTTGGGGCAACCTCTTTTCTTGGATATAATGCGGCTGGTCAAGCCGCGAAGCCACAAACGCGAGCTCGAGATGGAATGTAGGGGGCCGGAGCCTCAGGTATATATTGGATGTACCAGAGTGAGCCTGGACTGCGCTTTTATCTATTTTAGATTAATGTTTGAACTGTGCTTGGTACACTAAAGGACTGTGCAAGTACCCACTTGGGTCTGACTGGGACTACGAGCTTGGCTTATACTTATGGACTACATTATCCACAAAGCCTTGATGCAAACCATGTGACGCCTATGGGGGCGGAGCTTGTTTATCAATACAATGGCGTCCCAAAAATGAGTTGCTGCTGCCTTGCATGAACAAATGCCTACCAGTGAACCAGGGTATCTTACTACTCGAAACGTGTTTGGCTTTGAGGAGAAGCGCGGCAGGAGCGCTGTGCTTGCAACCACCTGAGGCATATGTGTGCTCACCCCTGCATGTGTGATGGCTTCATTTGGGGCAATCTCTTTTCTTGGATATAATGCGGCTGGTCAAGCCGCGAAGCCACAAACGCGAGCTCGAGATGGAATGCGGGGGACCGGAGCCTCAGGTATATATTGGATGTACCAGAGTGAGCCTGGACTGCGCTTTTATCTATTTTAGATTAATGTTTGAACTGTGCTTGGTACACTAAATGACTGTGCAAATACCCACTTGGGTCTGACTGGGACTACGAGCTTGGCTTATACTTATGGACTACATTATCCACAAAGCCTTGGTGCAAACCATGTGACGCCTATGGGGGCGGAGCTTGTTTATCAATACAATGGCGTCCCAAAAATGAGTTGCTGCTGCCTTGCACGAACGAATGCCTGTCAGTGAACAAGGGTATCTTACTACTCGAAACGCGTTTGGCTTTGAGGAGAAGCGCGGCAGGAGCGCTGTGCTTGCAACCACCTGAGGTATATGTGTGCTCACCCCTGCATGTGTGATGGCTTCATTTGGGGCAACCCCTTTTCTTGGATACAATGCAGCTGGTCCAGCCGCGAAGCCGTCCCGCTGCCAGAAGAAGCAGATCCACGAGTCCCGCAAACGCGAGCTCGAGATGGAATGCGGGGGACCATAGCCTCAGATATATATTGGATGTACCACAGTGAGCCTGAACTGCGCTTTTATCTATTTTAGATTCATGTTTGAACTGTGCTTGGTACACTAAAGGACTGTGCAAATACCCACTTGGGTCTGACTGGGACTACAAGCTTTTCTTATACTTATGGACTAAATTATCCACAAAGCCTTGGTGCAAACCATGTGACGTTTATGGAGGCGGAGCTTGTTTATCAATAAAATGGTGTCCCAAAAATGAGTTGCTGCTGCCTTGCACGAACGAATGCCTGCCATTGAACAAGGGTATCTTACTACTCGAAACTCGTTTGGCTTTGAGGAGAAGCGCATCAGGAGCGATGTGCTTGCAACCACCTGAGGCATATGTGTGCTCACCCCTGCATGTGTGATGGCTTCATTTGGGGCAACCTCTTTTCTTGGATATAATGCGGCTGGTCAAGCCGCGAAGCCACAAACGCGAGCTCGAGATGGAATGTAGGGGGCCGGAGCCTCAGGTATATATTGGATGTACCACCGTGTGCCTGGACTGCGCTTTTATCTATTTTAGATTAATGTTTGAACTGTGCTTGGTACACTAAAGGACTGTGCAAGTACCCACTTGGGTCTGACTGGGACTACGAGCTTGGCTTACACTTATGGACTACATTATCCACAAAGCCTTGGTGCAAACCATGTGACGCCTATGGGGGCGGAGCTTGTTTATCAATACAATGGCGTCCCAAAAATGAGTTGCTGCTGCCTTGCATGAACGAATGCCTGCCAGTGAACAAGGGTATCTTACTACTCGAAACGCGTTTGGCTTTGAGGAGATGCGCGGCAGGAGCTCTGTGCTTGCAACCACCTGAGGCATATGTGTGCTCACTCCTGCATGTGTGCGGCTTCATTTGGGGCAACCTCTTTTCTTGGATATAATGCGGCTGGTCCAACAGCGAAGCCGTCCCGCCACCAGAAGAGGCTGATCCTCGAGTCCCGCAAACGCGAGCTCGAGATGGAATGCGGTGGACCGGAGCCTCAGGTATATATTGGATGAACCAGAGTGAGCCTGGACTGCGCTTTTATCTATTTTAGATGCATGTTTGAACTGTGCTTGGTACACTAAAGGACTGTGCAAATACCCACTTGGGTCTGACTGGGACTACGAGCTTGGCTTATACTTATGGACTACATTATCCACAAAGCCTTGGTGCAAACCATGTGACGCCTATGGGGGCGGAGCTTGTTTATCAATACAATGGCATCCCAAAAATGAGTTGCTGCTGCCTTGCATGAACGAATGCCTGCCAGTGACCAAGGGTATCTTACTACTCGAAACGCGTTTGGCTTTGAGGAGATGCGCGGCAGGTGCTCTGTGCTTTCAACCACCTGAGGCATATGTGTGCTCACTCCTGCATGTGTGAGGTTTCATTTGGGGCAACCTCTTTTCTTGGATATAATGCGGCTGGTCCAACAGCGAAGCCGTCCCGCCACCAGAAGAGGCAGATCCTCGAGTCCAGCAAACGCGAGCTCGAGATGGAATGTGGGGGACCAGAGCCTCAGATATATATTGGATGTACCACAGTGAGCCTGGAATGCGATTTTATCTATTTTAGATTCATGTTTGAACTGTGCTTGGTACACTAAAGGACTGTGCAAATACCCACTTGGGTCTGACTGGGACTACGAGCTTGGCTTATACTTATGGACTACATTATCCACAAAGCCTTGTTCTAAACCATGTGACGCCTATGTGGCGGAGCTTGTTTATCAATAAAATGGTGTCCCAAAAATGAGTTGCTGCTGCCTTGCACGAACAAATGCCTGCCAGTGAACAAGGGTATCTTACTACTCGAAACGCGTTTGGCTTTGAGGAGAAGCGCGTCAGGAGCGATGTGCTTGCAACCACCTGAGGCATATGTGTGCCCACCCCTGCATGTGTGATAGCTTCATTTGGGGCAACCTCTTTTCTTGGATATAATGCGGCTGGTCCAGCCGCGAAGCCGTCCCGCCGCCAGAACAGGGGTATCCACGAGTCCCGCAAACGCGAGCTCGAGATGGAATGCGGGGGGCCGGAGCCTCAGGTATATATTGGATGTACCACAGTGAGCCTGGACTGCGCATTTATCTATTTTAGATTAATGTTTGAACTGTGCTTGGTACACTAAAGGACTGTGCAAATACCCACTTGGGTCTGACTGGGACTACGAGCTTGGCTTATACTTATGGACTACATTATCCACAAAGCCTAGTTCCAAACCATGTGACGCCTATGGGGGCGGAGCTTGTTTATCAATAAAATGGTGTCCCAAAAATGAGTTGCTGCTGCCTTGCACGAACAAATGCCTGCCAGTGAACAAGGGTATCTTACTACTCGAAACGCGTTTGGCTTTGAGGAGAAGCGCATCAGGAGCGATATGCTTGCAACCACCTGAGGCATATGTGTGCTCACCCCTGCATGTGTGATGGCTTCATTTGGGGCAACCTCTTTTCTTGGATATAATGCGGCTGGTCAAGCCGCGAAGCCACAAACGCGAGCTTGAGATGGAATGTAGGGGGCCGGAGCCTCAGGTATATATTGGATGTACCACCGTGAGCCTGGACTGCGCTTTTATCTATTTTAGATTAATGTTTGAACTGTGCTTGGTACACTAAAGGAGTGTGCAAATACCCACTTGGGTCTGACTGGGACTACGAGCTTGGCTTATACTTATGGACTACATTATCCACAAAGCCTTGGTGCAAACCATGTGACGCCTATGGGGGCGGAGCTTGTTTATCAATACAATGGAGTCCCAAAAATGAGTTGCTGCTGCCTTGCATGAACGAATGCCTGCCAGTGAACAAGGGTATCTTACTACTCGAAACGCGTTTGTCTTTGAGGAGATGCGCGGCAGAAGCTCTGTGCTTGCAACCATCTGAGGCATATGTGTGCTCACTCCTGCATGTGTGAGGCTTCATTTGGGGCAACCTCTTTTCTTGGATATAATGCGCTGGTCCAACAGCGAAGCCGTCCCGCCACCAGAAGAGGCGGATCCTCGAGTCCCGCAAACGCGAGCTCGAGATCAAATGCGGGGGACCGGAGCCTCAGGTATATATTGGATGTACCAGAGTGAGCCTGGACTGCGCTTTTATCTATTTTAGAATAATGTTTGAACTGTGCTTGGTACACTAAAGGACTGTGCAAATACACACTTGGGTCTGACTGGGACTACGAGCTTGGCTTATACTTATGGACTACATTATCCACAAAGCCTTGGTGCAAACCATGTGACGCCTATGGGGGCAAAGCTTGTTTCTCAATACAATGGCGTCCCAAAAATGAGTTGCTGCTGCCTTGCACGAACGAATGCCTGCCAGTGAACAAGGGTATCTTACTACTTGAAACGCCTTTGGCTTTGAGGAGAAGCGCGGCAGGGGCGCTGTGCTTGCAACCACCTGAGGCATATGTGTGCTCACCCCTGCATGTGTGATGGCTTCATTTGGGGCAACCCCTTTTCTTGGATATAATGCGGCTGGTCCAGCCGCGAAGCCGTCCCGCCTCCAGAAGAGGCAGATCCACGAGTCCCGCAAACGCGAGCTCGAGATGGAATGCGGGGGACCAGAGCCTCAGATACATATTGGATGTACCACAGTGAGCCTGGACTGCGATTTTATCTATTTTAGATTAATGTTTGAACTGTGCTTGGTACACTAAAGGACTGTGCAAATACACACTTGGGTCTGACTGGGACTACGAGCTTGGCTTATACCTATGGACTGCATTATCCTCAAAGCCTTGGTGCAAACCATGTGACGCTTATGGGGGCGGACCTTGTTTATCAATACAATGGCGTCCCAAAAATGAGTTGCAGCTGCCTTGCACAAACGAATGCCTGCCAGTGAACAAGGGTATCTTACTACTCGAAACGCGTTTGGCTTTGAGGAGAAGCGCGGCAGGAGCGCTGTGCTTGCAACCACCTGAGGCATATGTGTGCTCAGCCCTGCATGTGTGATGGCTTCATTTGGGTCAACCCCTTTTCTTGGATATAATGCGGCTGGTCCAGCCGCGAAGCCGTCCCGCCGCCAGAAGAGGCAGATCCACGAGTCCCGCAAATGCGAGCTCGAGATGGAATGCGGGGGACCAGAGCCTCAGATATATATTGGATGTACCACAGTGAGCCTGGACTGCGATTTTATCTATTTTAGATTAATGTTTGAACTGTGCTTGGTACACTAAAGGACTGTGCAAATACCCACTTGGGTCTGACTGGGACTACAAGCTTGGCTTATACTTATGGACTACATTATCCACAAAGCCTAGCTCCAAACCATGCGACGCCTATGGGGGCGGAGCTTGTTTATCAATAAAATGGTGTCCCAAAAATTAGTTGCTGCTGCCTTGCATGAACAAATGCCTGCCAGTGAACAAGGGTATCTTACTACTCGAAACGTGTTTGGCTTTGAGGAGAAGCGCGGCAGGAGCGCTGTGCTTGCAACCACCTGAGGCATATGTGTGCTCACCCCTGCATGTGTGATGGCTTCATTTGGGGCAACCTCTTCTCTTGGATATAATGCGGCTGGTCAAGCCGCGAAGCCACAAACGCGAGCTCGAGATGGAATGTAGGGGGCCGGAGCCTCTGGTATATATTGGATGTACCACCGTGAGCCTGGACTGCGCTTTTGTCTATTTTAGATTAATGTATGAACTGTGCTTGGTACACTAAAGGACTGTGCAAGTGCCCACTTGGGTCTGACTGGGACTACGAGCTTGGCTTATACTTATGGACTACATTATCCACAAAGCCTTGGTGCAAACCATGTGACGCCTATGGGGCGGAGCTTGTTTATCAATACAATGGCGTCCCAAAAATGAGTTGCTGCTGCCTTGCATGAACGAATGCCTACCAGTGAACCAGGGTATCTTACTACTCGAAACGTGTTTGGCTTTGAGGAGAAGCGCGGCAGGAGCGCTGTGCTTGCAACCACCTGAGGCATATGTGTGCTCACCCCTGCATGTGTGATGGCTTCATTTGGGGCAACCTCTTTTCTTGGATATAATGCGGCTGGTCAAGCCGCGAAGCCACAAACGCGAGCTCGAGATGGAATGCGGGGGACCGGAGCCTCAGGTATATATTGGCTGTACCAGAGTGAGCCTGGACTGCGCTTTTATCTATTTTAGATTAATGTTTGAACTGTGCTTGGTACACTAAATGACTGTGCAAATACCCACTTGGGTCTGACTGGGACTACGAGCTTGGCTTATACTTATGGACTACATTATCCACAAAGCCTTGGTGCAAACCATGTGACGCCTATGGGGGCGGAGCTTGTTTATCAATACAATGGCGTCCCAAAAATGAGTTGCTGCTGCCTTGCACGAACGAATGCCTGCCAGTGAACAAGGGTATCTTACTTCTCGAAATGCGTTTGGCTTTGAGGAGAAGCGCGGCAGGAGCGCTGTGCTTGCAACCACCTGAGGCATATGGGAGCTTGCCCCTGCATGTGTGATTTCTTCATTTGGGGCAACCTCTTTTCTTGGATATAATGCGGCTGGTCAAGCTGCAAAGCCGTCCCGCTGCCAGAAGAAGCAGATCCACGAGTCCCGCAAACGCGAGCTCGAGATGGAATGCGGGGGAGCATAGCCTCAGATATATATTGGATGTACCACAGTGAGCCTGGACTGCGCTTTTATCTATTTTAGATTCATGTTTGAACTGTGCTTGGTACACTAAAGGACTGTGCAAATACCCACTTGGGTCTGACTGGGACTACGAGCTTGGCTTATACTTATGGACTACATTATCCACAAAGCCTTGGTGCAAACCATGTGACGCCTATGGGGCGGAGCTTGTTTATCAATACAATGGCATCCCAAAAATGAGTTGCTGCTGCCTTGCACGAACGAATGCCTGCCAGTGAACAAGGGTATCTTACTACTCAAAACGCGTTTGGCTTTGAGGAGAAGCGCGGCAGGAGCGCTGTGCTTGCAACCACCTGAGGCATATGTGTGCTCACCCCTGCCTTTGTGATGGCTTCATTTGGGGCAACCCCTTTTCTTGGATATAATGCGGCTGGTCCAGCCGCGAAGCCGTCCCGCCGCCAGAACAAGGGGTATCCACGAGTCCCGCAAACGCGAGCTCGAGATGGAATGCGGGGGGGCCGGAGCCTCAGATATATATTGGATGTACTACAGTGAGCCTGGACTGCGCATTTATCTATTTTAGATTAATGTTTGAACTGTGCTTGGTACACTGACTGTGCAAATACCCACTTGGGTCTGACTGGGACTACGAGCTTGACTTATACTTATGGACTACATTATCCACAAAGCCTAGTTCCAAACCATGTGACGCCTATGGGGGCGGAGCTTGTTTATCAATAAAATGGTGTCCCAAAAATGAGTTGCTGCTGCCTTGCACGAACAAATGCCTGCCAGTGAACAAGGATATCTTACTACTCGAAACGCGTTTGGCTTTGAGGAGAAGCGCACCAGGAGCGATGTGCTTGCAACCACCTGAGGCATATGTGTGCTCACCCCTGCATGTGTCATGGCTTCATTTGGGGCAACCTCTTTTCTTGGATATAATGCGGCTGGTCAAGCCGCGAAGCCACAAACGCGAGCTTGAGATGGAATGTAGGGGGCCGGAGCCTCAGGTATATATTGGATGTACCACCGTGAGCCTGGACTGCGCTTTTATCTATTTTAGATTAATGTTTGAACTGTGCTTGGTACACTAAAGGAGTGTGCAAATACCCACTTGGGTCTGACTGGGACTACGAGCTTGGCTTATACTTATGGACTACATTATCCACAAAGCCTTGGTGCAAACCATGTGACGCCTATGGGGGCGGAGCTTGTTTATCAATACAATGGAGTCCCAAAAATGAGTTGCTGCTGCCTTGCATGAACGAATGCCTGCCAGTGAACAAGGGTATCTTACTACTCGAAACGCGTTTGTCTTTGAGGAGATGCGCGGCAGAAGCTCTGTGCTTGCAACCACCTGAGGCATATGTGTGCTCACTCCTGCATGTGTGAGGCTTCATTTGGGGCAACCTCTTTTCTTGGATATAATGCGCTGGTCCAACAGCGAAGCCGTCCCGCCACCAGAAGAGGCGGATCCTCGAGTCCCGCAAACGCGAGCTCAAGATCAAATGCGGGGACCGGAGCCTCAGGTATATATTGGATGTACCAGAGTGAGCCTGGACTGCGCTTTTATCTATTTTAGATTAATGTTTGAACTGTGCTTGGTACACTAAAGGACTGTGCAAATACACACTTGGGTCTGACTGGGACTACGAGCTTGGCTTATACTTATGGACTACATTATCCACAAAGCCTTGGTGCAAACCATGTGACGCCTATGGGGGCAAAGCTTGTTTATCAATACAATGGCGTCCCAAAAATGAGTTGCTGCTGCCTTGCATAAACGAATGCCTGCCAGTGAACAAGGGTATCTTACTACTCGAATTGCCTTTGGCTTTGAGGAGAAGCGCGGCAGGAGCGCTGTGCTTGCAACCACCTGAGGCATATGTGTGCTCACCCCTGCATTTGTGATGGCTTCATTTGGGGCAACCCCTTTTCTTGGATATAATGTGGCTGGTCCAGCCGCGAAGCCGTCCCGCTGCCAGAAGAGGCAGATCCACGAGTCCCGCAAACGCGAGCTCGAGATGAAATGCGGGGGACCAGAGCCTCAGATATATATTGGATGTACCACAGTGAGCCTGGACTGCGATTTTATCTATTTTAGATTAATGTTTGAACTGTGGTTGGTACACTAAAGGACTGTGCAAATACCCACTTGGGTCTGACTGGGACTACGAGCTTGGCTTATACTTATGGACTACATTATCCACAAAGCCTTGGTGCAAACCATGTGACGCCTATGGGGGCGGAGTTTGTTTATCAATACAATGGCATCCCAAAAATGAGTTGCTGCTGCCTTGCATGAACGAATGCCTGCCAGTGAACAAGGGTATCTTACTACTCGAAACGCGTTGGGCTTTGAGGAGATGCGCGGCAGGAGCTCTGTGCTTGCAACCACCTGAGGCATATGTGTGCTCACTCCTGCATGTGTGAGGCTTCATTTGGGGCAACCTCTTTTCATGGATATAATGCGCCTGGTCCAGCCGCGAAGCCGTCCCGCCGCCAGAACAGGGGTATCCACGAGTCCCGCGAACGCGAGCTCGAGATGGAATGCGGGGGGCCGGAGCCTCAGGTATATATTGGATGTACCACAGTGAGCCTGGACTGCGCTTTTATCTATTTTAGATTAATGTTTGAACTGTGCTTGGTACACTAAAGGACTGTGCAAATACCCACTTGGGTCTGACTGGGACTACGAGCTTGGCTTATACTTATGGACTACATTATCCACAAAGCCTAGTTCCAAACCATGTGACGCCTGTGGGGGCGGAGCTTGTTTATCAATACAATGGAGTCCCAAAAATGAGTTGCTGCTGCCTTGCATGAACGAATGCCTGCCAGTGAACAAGGGTATCTTACTACTCGAAACGCGTTTGTCTTTGAGGAGATGCGCGGCAGGAGCTCTGTGCTTGCAACCACCTGAGGCATATGTGTGCTCACTCCTGCATGTTTGAGGCTTCATTTGGGGCAACTTCTTTTCTTGGATATAATGCGCTGGTCCAACAGCGAAGCCGTCCCGCCACCAGAAGAGGCGGATCTTCGTGTCCCGCAAACGCAAGCTCGAGATGGAATGCGGGGGACCGGAGCCTCAGGTATATATTGGATGTACCAGAGTGAGCCTGGACTGCGCTTTTATCTATTTTAGATTAATGTTTGAACTGTACTTGGTACACTAAAGGACTGTGCAAATACCCACTTGGGTCTGACTGGGACTACGAGCTTGGCTTATACTTATGGACTACATTATCCACAAAGCCTTGGTGCAAACCATGTGATGCCTATGGGGGCAGAACTTGTTTATCAATACAATGGCGTCCTAAAAATGAGTTGCTGCTGCCTTGCACGAACGAATGCCTGCCAGTGAGCAAGGGTATCTTACTACTCGAAACGCCTTTGGCTTTGAGGAGAAGCGCGGCAGGGGCGCTGTGCTTGCAACCACTTGAGGCATATGCGTGATCACCCCTGCATGTGTGATGGCTTCATTTGGGGCAACCCCTTTTCTTGGATATAATGCGGCTGGTCCAGCCGCGAAGCTGTCCCGCCGCCAGAAGAGGCAGATCCACGAGTCCCGCAAACGCGAGCTCGAGATGGAATGCGGGGGACCAGAGCCTCAGATATATATTGGAAGTACCACAGTGAGCCTGGACTGCGATTTTATCTATTTTAGATTAATGTTTGAACTGTGCTTGGTACACTAAAGGACTGTGCAAATACCCACTTGGGTCTGACTGGGACTACGAGCTTGGCTTATACTTATGGACTACATTATCCACAAAGCCTAGTTCCAAACCATGCGACGCCTATGGGGGCGGAGCTTGTTTATCAATAAAATGGTGTCCCAAAAATGAGTTGCTGCTGCCTTGCATGAACGAATGCCTGCCAGTGAACAAGGGTATCTTACTACTCGAAACGCGTTTGGCTTTGAGGAGATGCGCGGCAGGAGCTCTCTGCTTGCAACCACCTGAGGCATATGTGTGCTCATTCCTGCATGTGTGCGGCTTCACTTGGGGCAACCTCTTTTCTTGGATATAATGCAGCTGGTCCAACAGCGAAGCCGTCCCGCCACCAGAAGAGGCGGATCCTCGAGTCCAGCAAACGTGAGCTCGAGATGGAATGCGGTGGGCCGGAGCCTCAGGTATATATTGGATGAACCCGAGTGAGTCTGGACTGCGCTTTTATCTATTTTAGATTCATGTTTGAACTGTGCTTGGTACACATGTGACGCCTATGGGGGCGGAGCTTGTTTATCAATACAATGGCATCCCAAAAATGAGTTGCTGCTGCCTTGCATGAACGAATGCCTGCCAGTGAACAAGGGTATCTTACTACTTGAAACGCGTTTGGCTTTGAGGAGATGCGCGGCAGGAGCTCTGTGCTTTCAACCACCTGAGGCATATGTGTGCTCACTCTTGCATGTTTGAGGCTTCATTTGGGGCAACCTCTTTTCTTGGATATAATGTGGCTGGTCCAACAGCGAAGCCGTCCCGCCACCAGAAGAGGCGGATCCTCGAGTCCCGCAAACGCGAGCTCGAGATGGAATGCGGGGGACCAGAGCCTCAGATATATATTGAATGTACCACAGTGAGCCTGGACTGCGATTTTATCTATTTTAGATTAATGTTTGAACTGTGCTTGGTACACTAAAGGACTGTGCAAATACCCACTTGGGTCTGACTGGGACTACGAGCTTGGCTTATACTTATGGACTACATTATCACAAAGCCTAGTTCCAAACCATGTGACGCCTATGTGGCGGAGCTTGTTTATCAATAAAATGGCGTCCCAAAAATGAGTTGCTGCTGCCTTGCACGAACAAATGCCTGCCAGTGAACAAGGGTATCTTACTACTCGAAACGCGTTTGGCTTTGTGGAGAAGCGCGTCAGGAGCTCTGTGCTTGTCTCCTTTCTGGTGAAGAATTGGCTTGGTAGTTTGGTCTGCCCTGTTCCCATGATGCACTGGGCCAGGGACAGACTAATTTGCATATAGCCAGGTTCTGAGCTGGGATGGGGCAGTGAGATAAATAACGGTGATGGATCAAGCCCTGATCTTTGGACTGGGTAAGAGTGGTCTGCTTAATTCAGACACTCTGTTCATCACCACCCCCTTTTCTGTATCGTTTTTGGCCACTATAGGTGTGGCAGGGTATACTCAGACATGAGTCCCTTTCTCACTACTCCATCAGGATTCAAGCAAGCCGGGCCGAAGAGGCTGAAATGCCAGAAACTGGTCCCCGGTAGCTTGTCTCCTTTCTGGTGAAGAATTGGCTTGGTAGTTTGGTCTGCCCTGTTCCCATGATGCACTGGGCCAGGGACAGACTAATTTGCATATAGCCAGGTTCTGAGCTGGGATGGGGCAGTGAGATAAATAACGGTGATGGATCAAGCCCTGATCTTTGGACTGGGTAAGAGTGGTCTGCTTAATTCAGACACTCTGTTCATCACCACCCCCTTTTCCTGTATCGTTTTTGGCCACTATAGGTGTGGCAGGGTATACTCAGACATGAGTCCCTTTCTCACTGCTCCATCAGGATTCAAGCAAGCCGGGCCGAAGAGGCTGAAATGTCAGAAACCGGTCCCCGGTAGCTTGTCTCCTTTCTGGTGAAGAATTGGCTTGGTAGTTTGGTCTGCCCTGTTCCCATGATGCACTGGGCCAGGGACAGACTAATTTGCATATAGCCAGGTTCTGAGCTGGGATGGGGCAGTGAGATAAATAACGGTGATGGATCAAGCCCTGATCTTTGGACTGGGTAAGAGTGGTCTGCTTAATTCAGACACTCTGTTCATCACCACCCCCTTTTCTGTATCGTTTTTGGCCACTATAGGTGTGGCAGGGTATACTCAGACATGAGTCCCTTTCTCACTGCTCCATCAGGATTCAAGCAAGCCGGGCCGAAGAGGCTGAAATGCCAGAAACCGGTCCCCAGTAGCTTGTCTCCTTTCTGGTGAAGAATTGGCTTGGTAGTTTGGTCTGCCCTGTTCCCATGATGCACTGGGCCAGGGACAGACTAATTTGCATATAGCCAGGTTCTGAGCTGGGATGGGGCAGTGAGATAAATAACGGTGATGGATCAAGCCCTGATCTTTGGACTGGGTAAGAGTGGTCTGCTTAATTCAGACACTCTGTTCATCACCACCCCCTTTTCTGTACCGCCGCCAGAAGAGGCAGATCCACGAGTCCCACAAACGCGAGCTCGAGATGGAATGCGGGGGACCAGAGCCTCAGATATATATTGGATGTACCACAGTGAGCCTGGACTGCGATTTTATCTATTTTAGATTAATGTTTGAACTGTGCTTGGTACACTAAAGGACTGTGCAAATACCTACTTGGGTCTGACTGGGACTACGAGCTTGGCTTATACCTATGGACTACATTATCCTCAAAGCCTTGGTGCAAACCATGTGATGCTTATGGGGGCGGAGCTTGTTTATCAATAGAATGGCCTCCCAAAAATGAGTTGCAGCTGCCTTGCGCGAACGAAGGCCTGCCAGTGAACAAGGGTGTCTTACTACTCGAAACGCGTTTGGCTTTGAGGAGAAGCGCGGCAGGAGCGCTGTGCTTGCAACCACCTGAGGCATATGTGTGCTCACCCCTGCATTTGTGATGGCTTCATTTGGGGCAGCCTCTTTTCTTGGATATAATGCGGCTGGTCCAGCCGTGAAGCCGTCCCGCCGCCAGAAAAGGCAGATCCACAAGTCCCGCAAACGCGAGCTCGAGATGGAATGCGGGGGACCGGAGCCTCAGGTATATATTGGATGTACCACAGTGAGCCTGGACTGCACTTTTATCTATTTTAGATTAATGTTTGAACTGTGCGCGGTACACTAAAGGACTGTGCAAATACCCACTTGGGTCTGACTGGGACTACGAGCTTGGCTTATACTTATGGACTACATTATCCTCAAAGCCTTGGTGGAAACCATATGACGCTTATGGGGGCGGAGCTTGTTTATCAATAGAATGGCGTCCCAAAAATGAGTTGCAGCTGCCTTGCACGAACGAATGCCTGCCAGTGAACAAGGGTATCTTACTACTCGAAACGCGTTTGGCTTTGAGGAGAAGCGCGGCAGGAGCGCTGTGCTTGCAACCATCTGAGGCATATGTGTGCTCACCCCTGCATTTGTGATGGCTTCATTTGGGGCAACCTCTTTTCTTGGATAAAATGCGGCTGGTCCAGCCGCGAAGCCGTCCCGCCGCCAGAAGAGGCAGATCCACAAGTCCCGCAAACGCGAGCTCGAGATGGAATGCGGGGGACCGGAGCCTCAGGTATATATTGGATGTACCACAGTGAGCCTGGACTGCGCTTTTATCTATTTTAGAATAATGTTTGAACTGTGCTTGGTACACTAAAGGACTGTGCAAATACCCACTTGGGTCTGACTGGGACTGCGAGCTTGGCTTATTCTTATGGACCACATTATCCACAAAGCTTTGGTGCAAACCATGTGACGCCTATGGGGCGGAGCTTGTTTATCAATACAATGGCGTCCCAAAAATGAGTTGCTGCTGCCTTGCATAAACGAATGCCTGCCAGTGAACAAGGGTATCTTACTACTCGAAACGCGTTTGGCTTTGAGGAGATGCGCGGCAGGAGCTCTGTGCTTGCAACCACCTGAGGCATATATGTGCTCACTCCTGCATGTGTGAGGCTTCATTTGGGGCAACCTCTTTTCTTGGATATAATGCGGCTGGTCCAACAGCGAAGCCGTCCCGCCACCAGAAGAGGCGGATCCTCGAGTCCCGCAAACTCAAGCTCGAGATGGAATGCGGGGGACCGGAGCCTCAGGTATATATTGGATGAACCAGAGTGAGCCTGGACTGCGCTTTTATCTATTTTCGATTAATGTTTGAACTGTGCTTGGTACACTAAAGGACTGTGCAAATACCCACTTGGGTCTGACTGGGACTACGAGCTTGGCTTATACTTATGGACTACATTATCCACAAAGCCTTGGTGCAAACCATGTGACGCCTATGGGGGCGGAGCTTGTTTATCAATACAATGGCATCCCAAAACTGAGTTGCTGCTGCATTGCATGAAGGAATGCCTGCCAGTGAACAAGGGTATCTTACTACTCGAAATGCGTTTGGCTTTGAGGAGATGCGCGGCAGGAGCTGTATGCTTGCAACCACCTGAGGCATATGTGTGCTCACTCCTGCATGTGTGAGGCTTCATTTGGGACAACCTCTTTTCTTGGATATAATGCGGCTGGTCCAACAGCGAAGCCGTCCCGCCACCAGAAGAGGCGGATCCTCGAGTCCCGCAAACGCGAGCTCGAGATAGAATGCGGGGGACCAGAGCCTCGGATATATATTGGATGTACCACAGTGAGCCTGGACTGCGATTTTATCTATTTTAGATTAATGTTTGAACTGTGCTTGGTACACTAAAGGACTGTGCAAATACCCACTTGGGTCTGACTGGGACTACAAGATTGGCTTATACTTATGGACTACATTATCCACAAAGCCTAGTTCCAAACCATGTGACGCCTATGGAGCGGAGCTTGTTTATCAATAAAATGGTGTCCCAAAAATGAGTTGCTGCTGCCTTGCACGAACAAATGCCTGCCAGTGAACAAGGGTATCTTACTACTCGAAACGCGTTTGGCTTTGAGGAGAAGCGCGTCAGGAGCGATGTGCTTGCAACCACCTGAGGCATATGTGTGCTCACCCCTGCATGTGTGATAGCTTCATTTGGGGCAACCTCTTTTCTTGGATATAATGCGGCTTGTCCAGCCGCGAAGCTATCCTGCCGCCAGAACAGGGGTATCCACGAGTCCCGCAAACGCGAGCTCGAGATGGAATGCGGGGGGCCGGAGCCTCAGGTATATATTGGATGTACCACAGTGAGCCTGGACTGCGCTTTTATCTATTTTAGATTAATGTTTGAACTGTGCTTGGTACACTAAAGGACTGTGCAAATACCCACTTGGGTCTGACTGGGACTACGAGCTTGGCTTATACTTATGGACTACATTATCCACAAAGCCTAGTTCCAAACCATGTGACGCCTATGGGGGCGGAGCTTGTTTATCAATAAAATGGTGTCCCAAAAATGAGTTGCTGCTGCCTTGCACGAACAAATGCCTGCCAGTGAACAAGGGTATCTTACTACTCGAAATGTGTTTGGCTTTGAGGAGAAGCGCATCAGGAGCGATGTGCTTGCAACTACCTGAGGCATATGTGTGCTCACCCCTGCATGTGTGATGGCTTCATTTGGGGCAACCTCTTTTCTTGGATATAATGCGGCTGGTCAAGCCACGAAGCCACAAACGCCAGCTTGAGATGGAATGTAGGGGGCCGGAGCCTCAGGTATATTGGATGTACCACCGTGAGCCTGGACTGCGCTTTTATCTATTTTAGATTAATGTTTGAACTGTGCTTGGTACACTAAAGGACTGTGCAAATACCCACTTGGGTCTGACTGGGACTACGGGCTTGGCTTATACTTATGGACTACATTATCCACAAAGCCTTGGTGCAAACCATGTGTCGCCTATGGGGGCGGAGCTTTTTTATCAATAAAATGGTGTCCCAAAAATGAGTTGCTGCTGCCTTGCACGAACGAATGGCTGCCAGTGAACAAGGGTATCTTACTACTCGAAACGCGTTTGGCTTTGAGGAGAAGCGCGCCAGGAGCACTGTGCTTGCAACCACCTGAGGCATATGTGTGCTCACCCCTGCATGTGTTATGGCTTTTTTTGGGGCAACCTCTTTTCTTGGATATAAATATATATATATATTCACTGAAAAAACCATAGGTTATAGACCATATATAGTTAGGAATTAGCATTTACAAAACCTTGAAAATTCACTGAAAAAACCATTGGTTATAGACCATATATAGTTAGGAATTAGCATTTAAAAAACCTTATTTTACTCACACAAAACCATTGAAATTCCATATATAGTTAGTTGCACTAACTATATATCACGCACCCGCAATCCACTGCTGATGATGTCACATATTACATCATTCATGACATGGTCAGTGACATCACTGATGACATCACTGATGACATCTCAAATGACATCACTGATGACATCACTGATGACATCTCATTTGACATCATTCTTGTGCTAATACGATAAACCTCTTCAGACTCTAATATAACCTTAGATACACTCAGTGTATACAGAAACTCACACACTGTCACTCATCCATGGAGTTACTCACACACCTAGTCAGTCATGCAAAGAAACAATCTCACCTCCATTTCCTCAACTATACAGTTATACACACCTTACTTATTCAAGCATATACTAACACATATTTACTCTCTTATACAATCCCTGATACAAGTTCACAATGATCCATACAGCTACTCACACATTCAGTGGCTCTCATGCACAGTTATTTATATATGCCAACTCTCACATGTACTGTGTTTTACATATGTACTTACTTTGACATGTAGCACTGAGATATCCATTCACTCACCAATGCACTCATGCACACAGTCAACCACCCATACAGCTGTTTCCACATGCACTTTTGAACCCATATATCTAGTGAATCAACTGCTCACACATCTATGCACAGAGTCATACACCTCCCAGGCACCCACACACACACTCAGTCTCCCATACAAATACTTGAGCAACCAATCAATAACCCATATACTTACTCATATAGCTACTGATCAACACATGCAGCAGTTTACAGAACAACAAACATAATGATGCACAAATTAAGACAGTTTAGTCACTAACCCGTGCACTCAGTGAGACACATTTAATCACTCACTCATACAGTCAGTCATGCACCTACTAAATCCTTCGTCCAGACACTTATACATCCACTCATTCTTCAATATGTAAGACATATTTAAACTTTACAGAAACAAAAAATCACTGGATGTTGTTATCAGTGATGTCATCAGTGATGTCATTTGAGATGTCATCAGTGATGTCATCAGTGATGTCACTGACCATGTCATGAATGATGTAATATGTGACATCATCAGCAGTGGATTGCGGGTGCGTGATATATAGTTAGTGCAACTAACTATATATGGAATTTCAATGGTTTTGTGTGAGTAAAATAAGGTTTTTTAAATGCTAATTCCTAACTATATATGGTCTATAACCTATGGTTTTTTCAGTGAATTTTCAAGGTTTTGTAAATGCTAATTCCTAACTATATATGGTCTATAACCTATGGTTTTTTCAGTGAATTTTCAAGGTTTTGTAAATGCTAATTCCTAACTATATATGGTCTATAACCTATGGTTTTTTCAGTGAATTTCAATGTTTTTTTAATAGCAAATATCATAAGCTGTCGAATGTCAAGTACGTGGTAAGTAAAAACATTTTCGTGTTTATGCACACTGATCTGCTTTGAATGCTGCCCCCCACCCCTCATTTCTATTAGGAGTACTCTCTCTCTGCAGATAGTGAAGGGTAGTTAACGCAGCCCTTTGCCCCCTTTGTAATCCGTCGTGCCTGCTTCTCTCTCCATTTGATTGATTGTTCTCTTTGGTTCATTCTCTATTTACAAACAAGCACAGAGTCGCAATACTCTGTTTAGTCTTTGCAGATAGCGAAAAATCATGTAAAAAAACAAAAGGAATCGAGCAAAATCAGTATGCCACTAATGGGATCTCTTTTTGACCTCGCTAAAATAGAAACATTAGGAACAACCTGTTGAAAATAGCAATGCGTATGTACATAAGCGGCGTTCATTTGTGTTCACAGTACCCCATGTTGATTGTTTGAATCGAGCATTGAATTGTTCGAAGTTGGTTCTCTTAAGGATCTTCTCTGCCTGCAAACGAGGAAGAATAGGAATATTCTCTCTCCCTTTGCAGATAGTGAAGGGTAGGTAACACAAGCCTTTAACACGTCGTACCTATTTCATTCCTCATTGATTGATTGATTGTCCGAACATTGACTGTTTGGGAATTAGTTCTTTTTGGAGGTATTCCCTGTTTGCAAATAAACGTAGGAAAATCTTTGCAAGTAGTGATAGGGTACGTAATGCGGACCTTTCTCCCCCGTTGTAATCTGTCATGCCTATCTACTCCCCACTGATTGATGCACCTGTTTCACCCGGACCATTTACTAGAGATACGTCATCTGGCCCGACCAGAGAGCACCCCTAGTGAAAAGGACATATGCAATAATAACGAAGTGATCACTGTATCCTGTTAACAGAAACTTTAGCATGAAACAACCTGGAAAGAAAAGAATAGGAAAACGAAAATCAGTAGGCCACTGATGAACATGAACTTTTATTAAACAACGAACAAAGAAACGATAACATAACGTAATGATAAAACCTATTAATGTCCTAGAAACAAGAAAACGTTAAAATATGCCAGTGGTGAGAGACCAGAAAAACAGTAAGAAAAATCGATAGACTAGGGAAAATGCAAGTCAGTAGAACATCCGCCCCCACTCTGGAAACTTCCAAGGTGGGACAGGGTTCCGGCTACGCCCAGCCGGGAGCAGCCCATATAAGGCAGGTCCTGCTGCCACGCCTCGGCCAGGAGATCCTAACGTAGGGTGTAGCCGGAGGAGACGCCGAGGCGAGCGGGACCCGGCCAGGGGATTGCCTTTACAACGCTGAACAGTTGCAGGGGGGGGGAATGTCTCCTCGACCCTCCCCTCTCTCTCCCAGTCCGGCCGCGGTGGCCCTTGACAGTTTCAGGTAGTCCCGCCACATGCTCTTCCGGTCCGGCCACCAACGGTCGGGGGGCCGAGGCCGACGGGATCCGGCTGCAGCCGATAAACCAAGAAACCCGTTCATGGGGCCAGAGCCAGGGGCGTCCGGCCGACATCTACCGGAAGCCCGGCCCGAAGACGGACGGGACACTTCTTCTTTCATGAATAATGGCTGCGACAACACTGGGGGGGGATGTCTTGCACATGCCTCCGACCCCCCCTCGTCCTCATCACCTGGTCCGGCCATAACAAATCTCAAGCGAGACGCCGTGGGGTGCACTGGGAGGGAGAGACGGTGCGAACAGGCCTCTCCCGCCTCCCCAGGTGGAGGCTTCCCAGCTGCACCCTCAGCGCTCCAGGCGCCCGGAAAAGGGTTCTTCCACTGTGGCCATGCTGCAACGTCTCGCCCGGCAGGGTGGAGCCCGTCCGCTCATTTGACCCCGCGATCGCCAGTAGCTACCGAACTCTCAAAATGGCGGTCGACCTGGCAAGAGCGGGCCCAGCGTAAAGAAATGGCCCGGTCACTGGTTGACTCCACCACCGTAGTCCTCCACGACCTTGAAGATTCTAGAGGAGCCGCGGGAGTCTCCGACCCCCGATGGGGAATGACTGCCATGATCGCCCGTGGAGTAACGAAACTGTATCCGCGGGACGTCGGCGCTCCCATGCTGGCGCCAGCCTCACTTTGAATTACTAGAATCCTGCAGACCTCACTTCCGGTGAAAGCAGAGTGTGACCCGGTAGGAAAAATTGTTGCACCCCCTCCCCTTTTTGACTGATAGTTCAAACCACCGATCCTTTCCTTTGCCCTTTTAACGGAACTTTGGACTGCCTCCCCCTCTTTTACATTTTCTAGAGAAAACAAAACATTAACCACTACATTAGCATAGCAGTTGACACCAGAACTGTTTTCAAATTGAAAACCAACAACATCTTCAACAGAATCCTTTTTGTTTCTGCTGTGACCCTGCTACAGCACAGGCATTGTCCCCAGCAGTAATTCTGCAATGCCGGTAAGAATAGCTGTGGTGCCTACTGGACTCACTCACCCCTGCGGCGCCCCACGCCGTTATTTGCTGGGCGGCAACTTACTAGACATCACTTTCGTGCCATCTAGATTTCAGCGCGTTCTGCTGCCTTGGAACTATTCGCACAACAGACCGCTACTGACAAGAATATTTCATTATTGGTGCTGTCAATTTCAATAAATCTATTGGATAATTCAAAAGAAATTGCCACGGTCTCTTCGTTGTTTAAATGTTTTTACTGTTTTTGTTTTGTTGTATATATTTATATGTTATTAAAGTTTTATATTCCTACTACTTTGTTGGAGTGCTATATATTTTTAATGTGACACATAATTGTAAAAACTTTGATGTACAAAGAGTCATTCCTGGAATCTTCCGCTTCAGGCTCGGTCCCCTCCCCAATCACAATACAGGATGGTTTTCAGATAGTAGGAACACGTGTGGTGTGACGGATCTCATCGGGTGTGGGCCTTGATCTACTATAACTCCTTTGAAGAGGGGTGATTCTTTACAGCTGGGGCCATAAACTACATCTGCAGGGCTAGCTGATAGCCTGGACAATCGGACACAGAGGAAGAGGAGTGTCAGAGGGTGCGGTAGTGAATAGGGCGAAAGGGAGGTGTCGGGCGGGCACAGAGTGTGATTCTCAGGGAAGAGCAGCGCAGATGGGGGGAGGTTTATTGCCCATGCATAAGACAGAGAGCGGTGGTGACCAGTGCCTGGGGAAGATGCTTGCGAGGGTGAGGAGCCATGCTACGAATCGACAGCGTGCAGAGAGTGGGTCTGGTCAAGACATCTAAAATGGCTGCCGTGCACGACAAAAGTGTGGCATTTCAAAAAAGGCAAGATGGCGCAGACAATGTTTTTCAACACTTCCTCATTTCCTTCGAATCGAACGTTAACAGACGTTGGGGCATATTACCAAAGTTAAGCGATATTTATCGCTAACGATGCTTACCAACGAATTTTTTACCGCTAAGCATCGTCAGAAATTATCGAAGATAAACCTTGCTATTATCAAGATTTATCGCAAATGCGATAATAAACGGCCGCAATGCATGAATATCGCTAAAAACTCAGCGATATTCATGCATTACCGAGCTAATGCTCTTAGCCATGTTATCCACCTCCCATTGGATAACATGGCTAAGAACTGCTCAGGGCAGGTGTTACTTTTTGGAGATATTCGCGCTTAGCGCGAATATCTCCAAAAGTTGGTAATAGGAGATAGATATCTTGCATGTTGTAATGCAAGTTATTGTGGTATATGGAACTCATACCATAATCTCTCAGGAAAGCAGAAACTGATCCTTTTGGGACCGCCTAAAAAGGCCTAGGGGGTGAGGAGTACTCTACTTTGCCCCCTTTTCACGTTCCGAACTATTTTATTTTACTCTCTTCTGTAATTACACAAAATAGCAGCGATAAGATGCATCGGAGACACACAGTGAGAGAAAGGAGGCCGGAGATGAAGAAGAGATGTCAAATACACATTGGAGATAATATAGTGGCAGAAGGGAAGTAAATATGAGTAAACTTACCATGTAACATAAAAATGTTGCACTCTATACTATAAGTCTCATTTTATACTACAATCACTTCGCTACAACCTCATAAATTAAAAATGAAAATGAATAATGTCTCAAACAATTTTTGATTTCTAAATATAAATTTATTCTTCAGAATTTTCTAAATTTGAAAGAACTAGTAACATGTCCTCATCAGCTATGTCCTCATGAAAAGTCTGCAATGATGATTCTTGTAACTCTATGGTCTCCAAACACTCGATAAATTCGCCATCAAGAGATTGATCAAAAAAATCATTCAAGTCATCTCCTCCTTGTGACAATATTTCATTATTGGTGCTGTCAATTTCAATCAATGTAGTGGAATCATTCAAGTCATCTCCTCGTGACAATATTTCATTATTGGTGCTCTCAATTTCAATCAATGTAGTGGAATCATTCAAGTCATCTCCTCCTTGTGACAATATTTCATTATTGGTGCTGTCCATTTCAATCAATCTAATGGAATCATACAAGTCATCTCCTCCTTGTGACAATATTTCATTATTGGTGCTCTCAATTTCAATCAATGTAGTGGAATCATTCAAGTCATCTCCTTGTGACAATATTTCATTCTTGGTGCTGTCCATTTCAATCAATCTAATGGAATCATACAAGTCATGTCCTCCTTGTGACAATATTTCATTATTGGTGCTCTCAATTTCAATCAATGTAGTGGACAATTCAAAAGAAATTGCCACGGTCTCTTCATTGTGAGCCATTTATTTTGAAATTGCTTGCTGTAAATTGCAGAAAAAAATAATCACTTTCATTTATCGTTTTTAGTAATACATAATATAAAACTAACTTTATCAAGTATTTAGTATAACAGAAGGACTGCAAATAAATAACAGAAAACATTTTTCAAATTATCTTCAAGTGTACAACATAGTTCCCCTTACAAATTAACAACTCACCTTTTTAAAAGTAGGAGAAGTGTTAGTACTGTGTAAATCAAACACCAGAAATTCACCACCAAAAATTCCTCACAAATGTACCTCAGACAGTAGTATCACAAAATGGCTGTGGTTTCCTCTCATTTGACATATATACATAACCAATTAACTTTCATCACACACAAATACAAAACCAAAGTAACATTTTAATTGGTTCTAAATTTCAACACTTTCAAATGTGTTTTCCCCATGCAATTTTCCATAGGACATTTACATACGTCTACAGCCTGAATGGCTGAACGGAATTACACCAAACTTGGCAAAATGGTACATCAAACCTAAGAGGTCAGGAAGGATCTACTATGCCCCCTTATGGTCATTTGCCCCTTCTCAATCCTACCGAGAGACAAGATGGCGGCCGCTACGGACTGTTTGGAATGTTGACAGACGCCGGAGAACCAATCAGCTTCGCAAAGCTCCGTAACGCGAAAAGTACGCGAAGCGGAGCGCTGTTACAGATATATATCTTTTTTTGAACGTTCATTTCTCAAAATCCACTGGAGCACATATATTGAGACCTAGCAAAGGCACATCGGGCTACCAGTCCCTAATATTTTGCCAAGTTTCGTGCAAATCCATTCAGCCGTTCGATTATTATTATTATTTTTTTTTTTGCCCCGCGGGGCCCTTTTAAAACCTCCACATCAAACGTAGGGGGTCAGCGAGGATCTACTATTCCCCCTTATGGTCATTTGCCCCTTCGCTTTGGCCTCCTCTTGTCTCTCGATCCTACCGACAGACAAGATGGCGGCCGCTACGGACTGTTTGGAATGTTGACAGACGCCGGAGAACCAATCAGCTTCGCTTCACAAAGCTCCGTTGCGCGAAAAGTACGCGTCCTGGAGCGCTGCCCGGTCCGCTGTTACAGATATATATCTTTTTTTAAACGTTAATTTCTCAAAATCCACTGTAGCACATATATTGAGACCTACAAAAGGCACATCGGGCTACCAGTCCCTACAATTTTGCCAAGTTTCGTGCAAATCCATTCAGCCGTTCGGGCTAAAAGTGAGGCCAACCGCCCTATGGAAAACTCAATGTTAAAAACACGTTTTGGGACCCCCCTTTTTTCTCGGCCCCCCCTTGACGAACCCCCCCCAAATTTTCAAGGGCTGCTCAGAAACAAAATGTGCCATTTTCCTGAAACTTTCAGCCAATTCCGTCCACAAACGCCAAAGTTATTAGACATAGAATTTTCAAAAATCCCATAGAGAAAAAATCCTAACTATATATACCTACTGGCGACCGCCAGTAGGTAATATATAAATATATATATATATATATATATATATATATATATATATATATATATATATATATATTCACTGAAAAAAACATAGGTTTAACACTCGTTATAGTTAGGAATTAGCATTTAAAAAACCTTTGAAATTCACTGAAAAAACCATAGGTTTCACACTAGTTATAGTTAGCTGAACATTTCACTCATACAAAACCATTGAAATTCCCACGTTATAGTTAGTTGGACTCACTATAACTCGCGCGCCCGCAATCCACTGCTGATGATGTCACATATTACATCATTCATGAGATGGTCAGTGACATCACTGATGACATCTCTGATGACATCTCAAATGACATCACTGATGACATCACTGATGACATCATCCATGTGATAATACGATAAACCTCCTCACACTCTAATCTAACCTTTGATACACCCAGTTTTAAATACAATCTACCATCGCTGAAACCATTGACTCACCAATACCAGTAACTATATACGCACTCACTCACTGATTCCTAGGTCTACACACACATCCACTCATTCACCCATACAATCACTCATACATACAGACACTCATCAATACAACACTACTTGGATCAGGCGAAAAGACTCTTTGTTAGTGATTGGGTGTGGACATGGTCCCAATGATCGAGGGACAGACCACCCCAGTTTTTCTGGATGACCAGATGAGAATATAGATCTACAAGAGACTTTTGATGGGAACCCATGACTATGACTCTTGTGAGTCTCACTGACAACCACTTGTGATCTTGTTTTGGCTGCATAAGTGTGTACCCTTGGTTTTTTACAGATCATAGGGTGATCTGGTATCCACTATTGAATTGACACAGTTTGCAATTGGATTAGTATCTATTGTACCTAATCCTTTCGTTGAAGACCGCTAGTTCTCTGTTTGTTGCTTAACGTACTTTGTGGGGGATATGAACTATGGCAGGTCTTTAAAATATCCCTCGGACCCATCTTTCCCTCTGCGGTGTTGTTTTGTATCTGCTAGCCAAACAACAATCCTTAGAGGGGTTTCAGTTATTTTCAAAAAAGGGGCCAAAGTTAGGTTGGTATCACAGGTGGTTGACCCAGGTGGCAGATGGGCCATCGCATCAGTGGTTATAGCTGGTTCACAAATTACAGTCCTGGGATATTATGGACCGAACCAGGATGACCCGTCTACTTTGGAGTCCATTTTTTCACACTTGCTTTCTTTTCCTGAGCCTACGATTATTGCCGGTGATTTCAACGTAGTATTGGATCCCCTGTTGGACAAATCTGCTAATAGTTGCTCCCTAGTTTTTTCCAAATCTAGATCCGTATTACAGAGTGCGATGAAGCAATATGGATATGTTGACATCTGGAGAGAGAGGTCTGGGCAACAACAAGGGGTTTCCTTTCGGAACTATAAGTACCATCACCAGTCCAGGATAGACTTTATTTTAGTTAGCCTGAGGCTGGTAGATTCTGTTAGGACCATCGACTACCTTCCTTTACATCTATCGGACCACTCTGCAGTCGTATTGGAACTGGTTCGACCTACTAACAGGTCTCCCCTAGATGATCCTTTGACCGGTCTCTTCTCTCCTTCCCAGAGGACATTGCTTATCTCAAGTCAGAGTCCCACAATTTTATGTTATCTAATAACGGCTCAGCGACTACTAGGATTATCTGGGATTCATTCAAAGCCTTCTTGAGAGGACTTATTACGGGGAAAGTCTCCTATCGTAGGAAGCAACATAGGGAGGAAATTACCTCCATTGAAGCAAGGATACTCCAAATCCAACAGGACATAGACATCAATCATAGGGCTTCTGACTCTGTTCTTAATCCCCTTCGGAATGAATTGTTGGTCTGGAGAGGTAGATTGGGCTCGGTATTAAATCTCAGACTCCAACAGAGATGGGAGGCCAGTAAGTTGGCTCATTTCGAGTATAGTGAAGGTGCAGGGAAACTATTGGCATGGAAGACCAAAGTAGATCAGGTCCGAAATAACATAGCTGCTATCACGGTGGACAATAACACCTTTTCATCAGATGAGGATATTAGGAAGGCCTTCAGAGAGTTTTTTCAATCTATTTATAAGGAGGACAATAATATCTTACCAGAGTCTGCTGAGGGCTGGCTGAGGGATATTGATTTACCTTCTCCTATGATCAATCTCAATTTTTGGATAGTACTATCACTGAAGAAGAGGTAAGGTCTGCCATAAAAAAAAGTAAGAAGGGGAAGGCGGCGGGGCCCGACGGGTTGCCGGCTGAAATTTATAGAGCTCTAGAGACAGAAATTGTCCCCTTTCTTACTATGCTTTTTAACCAAATCTTACTTGAAGGTCATCCCCCTCCTACATATTGGGATAACCCCTCTATTACCCTCATTCTGAAACCGGGAAAACCAAAGGACTCCTGCGGATCTTATAGGCCAATATCAATCTTAAATGTGGACTACAAGATCTTTACCACAGTTCTTGCTTCTAGGCTGGCCTTGACTGCGCCCTCGGTCCTCCATCTTGACCAAAAAGGCTTTGTGAAGGGGCAATAGTTATATGAGTTAACGTACGATCTGATAGGAGCCATGGATATGGCTTTGGCCAAGGACCTTCCGCTGGCCGCCCTCACGTTGGACGCAACGAAGGCCTTCGACAGGGTCAATTGGGTATACCTGTCGGAGGCCTTGGCCAAGTTTGGCGTGGGTGTGGCGTTTCGCCGGGCGGTCGGCCTACTATATCGTAATCCAATGGTGTCCTTGTTGGTTAATGGAGACCTGTCGGATCCCTTCACCATCACTAGGGGGACACGGCAGGGCTGCCCGCTTTCCCCCCTACTATTCGATTTTTATATCAAACCCTTCGCGCAACAACTGAGGGATGAGGTCACCATCAAACCTTTTTCTTTTAGAGGGTGGGAGAGGAAAGTGGCTCTATATGCCGATGATGTGCTTATCCACACGTCAGAGGTTAGTATCGCACTCCCCGCAATTCTAGAAATTGCCCATGAATTTGGTCGAATATCTGGGTATGAGATCAATGTTGCAAAGACTGAGATGCTCGTCTGGAATGATGATGGGAGAATTATGGAGGTAAATGCAGGCTCTTCAATGCGATATCTGGGCTTAAACATTGTCAAAGATATTAACAAACTCGCCCAAGTTAACCTCTCAGCCGTAGCTAAGGAGTGCTGTAAGTTATTGCAATCATGGTCTCACCTCCCACTGTCCTTAATCGGGAGGGTCAATTTAACCAAATGTCGATTCTGCCCAAAATCTCTTTCTTATTTAACACCATTCCATTATATTTTGATCAATCCTGTTTAGCTAAATTACAGTCAGACATCACATCTTTTATTTGGAATAACCACCTACCGAGAATAGCCTGGAAAAAACTCAGACGGCGATGGGACAAGGGGGGCTTGGCTGCCCCGGACTTAAAATTATATGCCTGGGCTTTTCTACTGTCCCATACTCGTATGTTGTTGAAAACGCCCACCGATTATGGGGTGGGCTTAATGTTTTCAGCCATGTTGGACGGGGAAGGCGTCAGTCAGTCGGGCTTTCTTTTTAAATTTGGTAACCCAAAATGTTTTTAAAAGATTAAACTGAAGGTCCTACAAGGACTGGCAAAAATGTGGGATGAAGTAACAAAGTCTATTAAGCAGGGGTATTTCTGTGATAGAACTCCGCTATGGGGGTTACCTGAAAGTCCCGCACGGCTAGGAGATAGTTTAGCGGTGCCTTTGAGAGAGGCGGGCCTCGAAGTGTGGGGAGACTTCTTTTTTGAAGGGGACCTGCTGTCATGGGAACATCTTCAGATTAAGATCCGCCCCAAACTATCAAGGTTTAAATACCTGCAAATGGCCAGCTGGACTCAAGCGTAGAAGGAACAAGTTTGCACTTGGAGGTTATAGCCTATTAATTACCAATCTAGTGAATAGCGGCCCGACTAAAAAAGAGATCTCACGGTGGTACAAACTTATATTTGAGGAATCGGACGGGGAATTCAGTTTACCGCATTGACTATGGGGTCCTTTAATTACTGGTTACAACTTGCAAGAGCTTTGGTCCGCTTCATTTGGGCTTTTAGGGAGCATTGTGAAGACTTCATGGTTACGCAGAAATCATCTCTATACCCTGCAAAGGGCGTACTACTCTCCCCTTAGACTATCTAAATTTACCATAGGTAATTCAGTTGCATGTGCTAGGTGTGGGCTGGTGGCAGCATTGGATACCCATATGTTCTTCGAATGTCCCCGTCTAGCTTCATTTTGGGAAGCGATCAGTAACACTCTTACAACATCATTGGGTGCCCCGGTTACCATAGGCTTGCCTCTTGCGATTTTTGGGATTTTAGAAGGAGTACAGAGCGCAGCTAAAAGCGTAGTGTTTTATGCAGTGCTGTTGGCAAGAAGGGAGATCTGCAAGAAGTGGAAGGACCCCTTACCTCCTTCCATCAGGGACTGGCAGGCTTCCGTCTTGCAGATTGCAAGTATGGACCGTGCTAGGTCTGGCAACCAGAGTAAAAGGGCTTATTGGCATCTGTTATCATGGGTGCAATGAAGTGTCCGGGTTTTTTTTTTCCCCCGGGTCCGATGATTACATTACTATGGTGGTCTTTTTCTCACGCCATTTGTATAGCCGTTGTCCGGTCCTAGCCCGGTCCGTGTTGGCTGTTACTTCTACCAATGGTTACCGTTGGGTAGGTAACCGGTGTTATATGCTCCACGATGTAGCCCGTAACAGCTGAGGGATGCCCCCACTAAGTTCGTTCCTATCCCTGCCAGTTTTAACAAACTGAGACAGCTGGTTGTAGGCTTATTCGGTCTGGCATTGATACCATGGTGGTAATGAGGACAAAGAAAAAAAAACACTATCATATGCACTCATACACCTATTTAGACACTCACACACTGCCCCTCATCCATGGAGTTACTCACACACCTAGTCAGTCATGCAAAGAATCAATCACACTCCCATGTCCTCATGTATCCAGTTATACAGACAACACCTCAAAAATAAAAACATATACTAACACATACTTACTCTCTTATACAATCAGTGATACAAGTACACATTGATCCATAAAGCCACTCACACAATCACTGACTATCATGTACAGTCATTTATATATGCCAACTCTCACAAGCACTGTGTTTTACATATGTACTTACTTGAACATGTAGCACTGAAATATTAATTCACTCACCCACACAGCCATGCACACATTCAACCGCCCATACAGCTTTTTCCACATGCACTCTTGACCTCAAACACCTAGTGAATCAACTGGTCACACATCTATGCACAGAGTCACACACCTCACAGCCACCCACACACACACTCAGACTCACATTCTAATACTTGCGCAACCAATCTATAACCCATATAGCCACTCATATAGCTTTTGATCAACACATGCAGCAGCTTACACAACAACAGACATACTGATGCACACATTCAGACAGTTTAGTCACTAACCCATGCATTCAGTAAGACACATTTAATCACTCACTCGTACAGTCAGTCACGCACCTACTAAATCCTTCATCCAGACACTTATACATCCACTCATTCTTCAATATGGAAAACATATTTAAACTTTACAGAAACACAAGACACTGGATGATGTCATCAGTGATGTCATCAGTGATGTCATTTGAGATGTCATCAGTGATGTCATCAGTGATGTCACTGACCATGTCATGAATGATGTAATATGTGACATCATCAGCAGTGGATTGCGGGCGCAGAAGTTTTTGTGAGTCCAACTAACTATAACGTGGGAATTTCAATGGTTTTGTATGAGTGAAATGTTCAGCTAACTATAACTGGTGTGAAACCTATGGTTTTTTCAGTGAATTTCAAAGGTTTTTTAAATGCTAGTTCCTAACTATAACGAGTGTTAAACCTATAGTTTTTTCAGTGAATTTCCAAGGTTTTTTAAAAGCTAATTCCTTACTATAACGAGTTTGTAACCTACGATTTTTAAAGTGAATTATTAAGTTTTTTTAATAGCTGTTTCTTATAACTATTAATTATTATATTTTTTATAAAATTATTTAAATAATGTATATTTTTCGAAAATTAATTTTTCAATGTATGTTTCCTGTTTTTTTTTCCTTTTAATTATTTCACCTCGGAGCGCTCAGGGTACGCGCACCCGTAAACGCACCCGTAAACGTACCGTAAGCGCTATTCCCGCGTGCGGAAAAAAATATAAGTAAATAATAATGCAAAACATTCAGTGGCATACTTATAAAAGTAGTATTTTTGATTTTAAATAACCGTATTGTAACTTTAAACGCATTTCCGAAAATCTAGCAAAACGTTATTCAGACGCGCTTCATAAGCGCCCCGGAAGCGCCTACGTACGTGCCGCGTAAGCGCCCCCGGAAGCGCTCCGGAGCGCGTAGCATAAGCGCGTCAAGTCATGTGACCTTAAAATAACACTTTTCATTAGTTGTTCACAGTTTTTTTTACAACTAATGAAAACCCCACCCATTTCCTTCACTACCTCTTTCTCTTTGGAGAGAGCAAGACCTGTTCCCTGTTTCTCCTCTTGAATTCTTTGAAAAGAATGGCTGGAAGAGCACCAAGCAGCAGTGACTCTGATGAGTTTCTACATGAGGACCCTCCTCAGCCAAAAACTAAGGAGCACTTCATCTGGAAGTTTTTTACCATTCCAGAAGGTGAGAAAAAAGTCAATGCACCAAAGGTGCAATGCAAAATATGTCACACAATTCTATCACGTGGTGACCCAAGAAAGAAATACAGTTTTGGCAACGCCACTATGATTCGACATGTACAAAGAAGGCACCCCCAGAACTATGCCCGAGAGAGTGTCAGGGACCTGGCACGGAATGCACCGAGAGATGGGGCCAGCACCTCGACTGGTGGTGCAACAGCTTCGGGAAGACAAGGTGGAAGAATGATCCCGAACAACCAGCCAGTCTTTGCACGCATCAAAATTCTATGCATGGACTGCGATGAACTACTCTGTTATGGGGAGCAGAGCATTGAGCTGATTGCTCGGAGGAGAGAGGAACACCGCTGCCCTCCCCACCCCTAATTTTTCCTTTTTTTTTGCTCCTGTTGAGCAGTTTGGAATCCCTGGTTTTGTTTTTCCCCTGAAAAAAATAAAAAAAAATATAAAATCGTTATAAAAAAGTATAAAAAAATATTTAAAAAAAAGTTATTTTCAGAACTAACTCCAATTCTCCAAAAAGAGCTATATTCTTTACATATTTTGCAATTCTTTTTTTCAGAGAATGTGTACTGAATAAATGAATGAATGAAATGAGTGAATGAAGGGGAGAAAGTGACAGAGGGAACAAGTGACAGAAGAGGAGTGAGAGAAGGGGAGTTGTTAACAAGAGTGAGTCGAAGTGGAGTGAACGAACGAGAGTGACAGGGAGTGACGGAAAGAAATGAGTCAAGGTGAAAAAAGGGGATTGATATTGAGGGAAAGAGGGTGAGGGAGGATAAAGTAATGGGAGTGAGAGTAAGACAAGGGGAGTGAGGGAGAAGGAAGGTGGAGTGAGTGAGAATGAGTTGATGACAGTGAGGGTTTGAAGATGAGTGAGGGTGATTGAAGGGAAGTGAGAGCGAGGGGACAGAGAGAGTGAGGGTAAGACAGACGGAGTGAGAGGAGAGCAGTGAAGAAGTGAGAGGACAGAGGGAGTGTGAGAAGGAGTGAGTGCAGTGGAGTAAGGTAAGTAAGGTAAGGGGAATGAGTGAATGAGCGAAGGAAGGGAAGAGAGTGGAAGGGAAGTGAAGAAGGGCGACTGAAAGAAAGTGAGTGTGGGAGGGGAGTGAGGGGAAGGGGAGTAAACATGGGGAATGAGGATAAGTGAGGGGAGCGGAGTAAGAGAACGGGGCTGAAGGAGGGTGAGAGAAGAGCAATGAGGTTGAGGAAAGAGTGGTAGATAAAGGCAAGTGAGCGTGAGACAAGGGGAATGAGGGAGTGAGGAGACAGAGGGAATGAAGAAAAGAGTGAGAGAAGGGGACTGAGTGAGGGAGCAAAGAAAGATAAGTGAGGGAGTGTGGCTGAGTTATAGGGAGTGAGCGTGAGAGAAGAGGAGTGAGAGACTAAGATGACGGAGAGAATGAGGCTAAGAGAGAGAGAGTGAGGGAAGGGGAGTGAGGAAGTAAAAGGATAGAGGGATTGAGAGCAGGAGTAAGTGGAGGAAGGAGAGTAAGGGAAGGAAAAGAGTGAAGGAGCGAATGAAGGGAAGAGAGAGGAAGGAAAGTAAAGCAGGAGGTCTGAAAGAAGGGGAGTGTGGGAGGGGAGTGAGGGAAAGGGGAGTAAACATGGGGATTGAGAACAAGTGAGGGAAGTGCAGTAAGGGAACGGGGGTGTGGGTGGGTGAGAGAAGAGTAGTGAGGTTAAGGAAAAGAGTGATGAGAAAGTAAATTTTGTATGTCAAACTTACCTTATATGTAATGTAAACTTAATTACTTATTTCTACTAAATTTAATATCTGTGGAAGAGAAAAAAAAGTAAGTTATAATATTTCTAATATATATTTCACAATACAAGAGACAAGGCAGGAGATTAAAAGTCATAAAAGGGTAGTAAGATATAAAGTAGGAGTGAAGGATACAGAAAGGGAAACAAAGGAATGGTGAAGGTTAGAGAGAGTGAAAAAGAAATAGAGGGAGAGCAAATTACTAAGAGGATAATGAGATGGATACATTCAGTGACAGAGAGGAAGAGAAGGAGAGAGAAATGAAGTGAAGGTGAGTAAGATACTATAGCGATGTGAGTTAGGAAAACTAAAGGAAGAAAGGGGACTAAGGAAAGGGAAGTGAGTGACAGGGAAAGAGGAGTGAGTGAGGGTGGATTTATGACAATGAGGGATGGAAGGTGAGTGAAAGTGAGTATAGGGGCGTAAGACAGTGAGGGGACAATGGGAGTGAGGGTAACAAAGAGGGAGTGAGGGAAGAGGAGTGAGAATATAAGAGAATAGAGGGAGTGAGAGAAGGAGTGAGTAAAGTGGAGTAAGTTGAGTAAGGGAAGGAGAATGACTGAGGGAGTAAAGAAAGGAAAGAAGGGGAAGGGGAGTGAAGCAGAGGGACTGTGAAAAGGTGACTGCGGGAGCAGAGTGAGGAGAAGGGCAGTTTAGGATGGGGAATGAGGATAAGTGAGGGAAGTGGAGTAAGGGAACGGGGGTGAGGGAGGGTGAGAGAAGGGCAGTGAGGGTGAGTTAAGAGGGGTGATAGTGGGTGGAAAAAGGTGAGTGAGCGTGAGACAAGGGGAGTATAATATATATTTCATAATACAAAAAACAAAATAACTTGTACAACATGTTATATGGTTTATTTTTGCTGTTCTCAGAATATATTGAATTTCACTTAAAACAGTGAGTTCAATACTACTCATCATATGACAGCGGGCAAAAAAAAACACAATCAAAAAGATTGTGTTTAAAAAACCCATACAACCTTTCAATAAATAATGTAAAATTTAGAAAAAACATATCTTAACTCACTTTTGATCCACGTACTTTTCCAAGAGGCCAAATTGTGTATTGAAAGTCCTTTTCTTTGGAAATTACTCAATAGTATTCTCAAACTTCCATTAACCCGAGTTTCTGAAAGAAAACCTCCAACATCTTTTACATCATGAAACAATAGATATCTTTTCACCCCTGGCTTACTCATGATTAACATTTCCTATAATAGTCATATCACTCACTATGTGATACACTTACACCACCTCTATGACAACTACAAGTTTTTTAATATCTTAATCAATCTCACTCACAAAGTAATTTTGAACAGCAGACTAAGTTTTATTAACTGCTCCAATCTTCATAGGCCAATTACCTTTCCTAAAATTTCGGTTGTAAGAATACTAGGTAAGAATTTAGTAACTGATAAGGCAAACGTTGTGTGAAAGTCAATTGAGTATCATTACAATTAGTCCAGCCTTTTTGACATTTTAAATAAGCTGTGTAATGTCCTGATGTTGTCGAAGCACCATCATGGAAAATAATTGCTGCAGTTGCAAAGGTTCTTCCTGAAATTGATAATTGAGAAGCCACAAAATGTTTAATTAAAGTTGTCATCAGGTCTACATCGTTGGAACATTAAAATTACATACTGTCCATCTCTTTGTATACATAATGTTGATAGCATTGCAGTCTACATTCAGTACAGACCATGTTTTGATTTGCTTCTCTAACTAGATTATTAAAAGACACTGATTTGCAGTCTGGTAAAGTCAAATATATAAATCGTTCAGTGTCTATTTTAGTAGTACTTGAAAAGGAGCAATTGTCGCAGTTATGCTGCCATTTATAAGAAAGGCCAAAAAGATTTTCTACATCTACACCTTCATCTTGCAATACAACAAGCATATACATTAGAAATTCCTGACAATCTTGCTGAATATTCTGTGAAAATTGATTTAGACCAGAACATATGTCTAAAACATTTAGAATTTCAGAAACACTTTGTATTTTTGTTCTATCACTGCTACATTTCTCAAACACAGAATTCAACAAACAACAAAATCTTTGATCACGATTTTCAACAATCTGTTCTTGTACAGTTTGGAGAAAAAAAAACCCATTAACCACTACATTAGCATAGCAGTTGACACCAGAACTGTTTTCAAACTGAAATCCAACAACATCTTTAACTGAATCCTTTTCCTTTCTGCTTACAATTACTGGTTCACCTACTTTTTTTCTTTTTGCTACAACTTCTCTACAATTTTTCTCATTTTTTCTTTTTCGGCCTACTACTAGCTTTTCAAATAGAGGATATTGAGGTAAATTTGGAGCATACTCTCTTCTTAACCTATTATATTCTTTTACACAATTTAGATCTGCACTAATCTTTGTCTCATCAAAATCAATCAAGTACAATCCAGATAAAGTTCTGACTCGAGATAAATCAACATATGCCATACCCTCCTTGAACACAGAACTTCCAATATTTACCAAAGCACTATCTACACTTAAACCTTGAGATTTATGAATAGTCACTGCATATGCCAAAGAAACAGGAAACTGTTTAAGGCGGCCATATAAATCTTTCACAAGCAAAAATCGAGCAGAACAATGACTGATTTGTTGTACCTCTTCAATACCATCAAATTAAATTTTTAGAAATTCAATTCCATCTCTATTTCAGTAGTTCACAAAATCAACAACAAGACCCATTGCTCCATTTACTAAACCTCTTTCCACATGTAAATTACGTCGTAAAATTATACGACAATTTAAAGATGCATAGAGTCTTTTTCAAACCAGCAGTTTTAGATATTGTCTTCGCTAAAGAATCCAATTTTGATTTCAACTTTTCTGATAAAATAATAGTTGCTCCTTTCATGCTCTATTTTATCAATAGCTTCCAGTTTCACAATCTCTTGATTTTCTAACTTTAACATTTTGTTGTTGAAGATTGAACATTCTTGCAGAGTAGGCATCAAGCATATGACAGATTTGTTTTCAGGAATTTTCTTAAAAATATTCTCTGGGAGAATGTTTTTGTTTGGAAACAAATTTGAAATTAATCGTGCATGTAAAGCTTCTTTGCAATGCTCACTTACTTTTCCAATTCTTATATCTTGTAGAATATTTTTTATAATTTTCAACCTTTGCCTGTCGCATATTTTGAAGCAGCTCTGCATATTTGAAATTTAACCATATGTTAACATTTCCAATGCTTCAGAGGCACTTCCTGGTATCTTCATGTGTAAGCATTTTAAACACTGGTTGTCCTTTCACTGGAGTTAGCAGCAGTAGATCTCCAAAAACAATGATGTGTTTGCCTCCAAATAACACATCATACTCTGTTTTAAGAATTTCTTGCATTCTTAAATGCACAAAAGCAAGCATTACATTTGATATCATGCTTACCTCATCAATGATAAGAAGTTTCGTTTTCTTAAGGACTCTTGAAACTTCACAACAAGCTTCTCTAGATAGCTTGTGGTATTGTAATTAATTATCATGCTCTACTGGCAGCATCAATAAGCGATGTAAAGTAATCCCTTTAATGTTATGTGCTGCCAACCCAGTTGGAGCGGTAACAACACAAGACAGTGATGACTCCGTTGTTTTCTGCAGACAAGTTGCAATTGCTTTAATCAGAAAACTTTTTCCAGTTCCTGCTTCTCCACTCACGTACAGTCGGACAGGTATAAATGATGTACATGAGTACTCTTTTTTCTCATGAGATAAACCATGCTCAATCTGTTCTGTGACTTCGTCATATATTTGTCTCTGCTCAACGTTTAGTTCTTTTTCCAAATCTTCTAAGTTAACTACCTCCTCCTGAGCTTGTTCCATGGCTCTTTCCACTTCATTCATGGCAGTGGCAGCTTCATTTTGGATAATTGGTCCTCCTAGTGGACCCTGACTCAATGAAGCAGCACTCTGACTGTCTTGAGAACTGTCTCTAGCAATCTCTGCTGCAATTTTAGCTTCTTGCTGTATTTCCTCGTTCAACATTTGCAGATAATTTGAAAAAACAGGACATTCTATGGTATCCTTGGTTGCATTGAACGAATCTTCATAACTGAGAAAATCTCCAAGTAGTTCCTCTTCTGTACGCCATGGCTTAAAGAGTTGCAAAAGAGCTAAATAGTAAAATTCCCTTTTGTCTGGAGATTCACAGCTCAATTTTTTATGTTTAATCAAATGGCCTTTTCTTTGTTTCACCAGACAGCCTTCACATCCAATTACAGCATATACACCTTGATTGATATCTTCTGTGATGTTCCTCTTAAAAGTATAGGTTTGCAGAACTTCATAGAGACAAACGTTCTCAAGATGACTACTTCTATTTGGATAGTATGTATCCAACATGTTTGTCTTCAAAATATCTGTACTGTTTGGTTCTTTCTCCGCCAAATACTCTATTTCTTGTACAGATTTCAAAACTCAGTTTCGTGTTGCAGCAAGACCTAGACTCGCCCAAATGATTGTTCTTGATTTGGCATATAGACTTGCTGATGATAACCGATCAGAACATTCATATGCTCCAATTTCTCGATGCGACAACATCTTCAGACTGTAACTGTATAATTTCTTACTTAGACTCTTTTCATGTGAAATTTCCCCCCACATTTCCTTCAGTTCCGTCTTTTCTGATTTTGTGATGTAAGACGTCACATATTGAGCCACAGCAATAGAGTTGTCAGAAACATATTGAATATCCATGTTAGCATTCCACATGGAAAAAATGACTGGGTTGTAGTCATTTATGTATTTCGATTCTTCATTTCTTCTTAGGTTGTATGTATTTTTCGGTGATTTTCTTGTCACAGTATGTCGCAGAGAAGACATAAAATTGTTCACTCTTCCTTTCGATGTTACTGGACGTTGAAATGCAAAACGACATTTTGTGTAGAACTTGTCCTTGGATTTGTAGTTTTCTACGACAGTATTTTCCACAACGATGGGTTTGAAAGCGTAAAACTTGATGTCTTAAATTGTTTTCTTCTGTACGTTTTGGAACAGCACATGTAGAATACTGTTCAATGAAACTCATCACTTTCTCATCTGAATCTGATCCAAATTTGGGTGCATCTTTGATCCATACCAGCATATGTATGTGAGGAGCACCTCTTGCTTGATACTCCTTTCTCCAAAAGAAATCCAAAACCTCTCCAAACGGAGGATTTGTTTTGTTTGTGATAAAAGACATCATAGCTTCAAACCTATGATTGAAATACCTGCATACATTAACTGGATCCAAAGAGCACAGTTCTCCAGCTGTCTTGTATTCAATATTTTCAATGTTTTTATTTGCCTCTCGTAGAAATTCAAGTAAGTCTTCCCAAGCATACTCAGCACAGCTAAGAGTAAGGAACCATGTAGGAGTTCCTAAGTTTCTAAGCATACATTTCAATTCCCCATGACGATGGTACCAATACTCGTTAGTACCACGCTGACATGCCATGAGATTAATTAGCTGAGATTCCAAAACACTATCTTGCAGTTTGACTTTATCCATAAAGTCCCTTGCTGAAACATTTTGCAGATGTACTCCACTTTTCAATATATGGTTCACTGCATACGAAAGTCCAGACAAGTTACTCTCAAACAGTAGATGGAACAAATATGGAATGCATTGACGAAACCTTGGATCTTCTGCATATAATCCTAAAGTCCGGTATTCAGATGCAGGAATTTGAACAGGTCGGTCGTCATATCGTCCACCTTGGCCTGTTGGAAATAACTGTGGAAAACAACGAGCTTTCAAACTTTCTTCCCATACACTAATGGGACTTCCTTTTGCTTCTTTCATTTGAAACAAGTCAATAGCATTCCCCATTACTTCTTTGGAATGCAATGGATGAACACTATAATGTTCATAAATTTCTTCACTTCTAGAGACATCAAAATTTTCAATTTGCCTAGCTGAGAAATCACTGTCCTCTTCTACAGTTGTTTCCTCTTCTCCAACATATACATTTTGGTAGTAGTGATTTTTTTTACCAAATACAGCATTGCCTTTTTGACTTTCCTAACATACACTAATTCTTGCCAGATTTTCTTACTCTTTGTCGGAACACCACTAACTAGAATAACCAGAGGTTCCTCTTCTACTTTTTCTACACCAATTGTATCAATATTTTTCTTAAAATCTAGAGGCAAATAAACAACTCTACCCTTTAATCCTCTCTGTAAATCTGAAGGAGGCAATTTCCCTGTCTTAGGCTCCATGCGAACAATAGCCTGAAAAGGATGTACACATTGAATCATAATAGACTCATAGGTATTTAAATCCATCAATTCAGAAGGAATGTCTACCAACTCCAGATTATTATGAACAGCTCTAGCAGGCATTCTGTTTTCATTTAATTTATTATAACAATATTTACAAATACGTTGATCAGAACCCAAATCAAAACAATTTTCTACCAACAAATAAGTTGCAAAAACCTTCCACTCATCATTATTTTCCATTTCGCTTTTTACATATAAATCAACTAATCTAGTCTGATTCTTATAATGAGTTTGTCGACAACACACACAAGTAAAATTAGGCCTTTCACTTGAATTCACCTTAAACTTTGTTATTTCATGTTCAAATTGTTCTGTACTTGAAAGCTGTACATTCTCTTCCACATTACCTTCTATTACTGTATCAGTTTCTGCACTGTCCTCGTTTTCACCAAAGTAACAAAACTTAATTTCTTCACAAATGTTCTTCACATCTAGTTCAGTTCCATGCAAAAGAGCACTGTTTAACTGTTTTAGCTTAAGTGCTTGACTTTTTTCATAATACAACCTTCTCACTAATTTCCTCACTTTATTATGATGCACTGCTAACATCCTAAAATGGTGAAAAACACTCTGACATACTTTTCTTGAAAGACAAGCCAGTGAATGCGCATGCAAACCTGTTTTTTCTCTCACTCTACAAGGATCAAACTCTTGCAAAATCTTCATCTTTTGTTTTAGACTTTTCCTAGTATATGTCTGCAAGAAACTGAGAAACAAATCAATTGAATCCTGTCGCACACTACAAATACTACTACAATTCCAAGTATACACTGGAGCCTTAGGACATCTCCCTAAAACTTCATCAGCTAACACTTCTTCTGTATTTCTAGGCACAATTTTCTCTTTTTCAACCGGACAACCGTCCTTCACCTCATATGCTCGACCACTGGTGTCAACTGCATGCACCAAATCATTATCCTGAAAGTAACTTTCTTCATTAAAAAATGACTCACAACTTGAACTATGCTTCCATTCTCCAGAAAAAACATCACAAAAATTAGTCCAATTAATTACTCTTTTCCACTTACATTTTGATTTGAAAACACTGATTACCTTATCTAGTGTACGAATTCTATTGATTACTAAACAATATAATTTATTTTTCACTTCAAATGCCTGATCCACAATCTTCACTATGCTTTTTTTTTCTTGAAAAAGCACTCTTCTTTTGATACATCTTTACATTTTTGAATAAATTTGAAACTATTCTGTTATAAAACATTCGTCTACGAATGTCAATATATTGATTTCTCCTTCTATTGCTATAGAGAATATCATCTCTTTCTACAGGTCTAACATTTTTTGAGGGGCACAGTTTTTTCTTTGTATTTAGAGATGGTTTTTTTTTTGAAAGAACATCTTTTTTTTTACATTTCATTAATTTCCTTAAAAAGTCCTTAGTTTGCTTACCAGGAGCATTCTTTTTTTTTCACTGAAGATTGTGTTTTGGATGAATCTTGTATTTGTATTTTCTTGGACCATAAATCATGTTTATAAATTTTTTGACGTCTTTCCTTCGTCGGCATATTCTTTTATCTTTTTATAGATGATTACAATCTGTGGTAAAGAAAAAATAACATATTATAGACCACTACAAACATACTACATAGCAATTACAATAAGTAAACATTATAAACACTAGTTTACAACATGAGTAAGTTTATACCACAGCAACTCTGTCACAGCAAAAGTGCAGTACAGTTTCATTATTAATCTCACTCTCTGCCTGCACCATCTCACGTTGTGCCTGTGTCTCATGTCACTCTGGTAAATGTTTTTTGGTAAAATGTCTGGCTTTTAAATTTTGGTCAAGGATCACACTGAGTGTGTGAAATAAGGAATTATATGTTCACATTTTTAAATAATGTCACCTGTGTCTGCTCACAGTTTGCATCTCTAAGCTTAAAGGGTACTCTGTGCTTGTATCTCACCTCACTCTGTGCCTGTGTATCATGTCACTCTGTGCCTGCCACATCTCTCTCTCTTTGTGTGTGTCATTTGATAAAATGTATGACTTTAACATTTTTGACAAGGATCTCACTGAGTGTTTGTATGAAATAAGGAATTATATTTTCACATTTTTCAATAATGTCACCTGTGTCTGCTCACAGTATGCATCTCTAAGCTTAAAGGGTACTCTGTGCCTGTATCTCACCTCACTCTGTGCCTGTGTGTTATCTCACTCTATGTCTGCCCCATCTCTCTCTCTTTGTGTATGTCATTTGTCTGTTTGCGTATGTTTCATCTCACTGTGGTAAATATTTTATGGTAAAAAGTATGGCTTTAACATTTTTGACAAGGATCACACTGAGTTACTGTGTGAAATAAGGAATTATATTTTCACATTTTTCAATAATGTCACCTGAGTCTGCTGACAGTTTGCATCTCTAAGCTTAAAGGGTACTTTGTGCCTGTGTCTCACCTCACTCTGTGCCTGTGTGTCATCTCACTCTGTGCCTGCCCCATCTCTCTCTTTGTGTGTGTTATTTGGTATAATGTCTGGCTTTTAAATTTTGGTCAGGAAGGATCACACTGAGTGTCTGTGTGAAATAAGGAATTATATTTTCACATTTTCAATGTCACCTGTGTCTGCTTACAGTTTGCCTCTCTTAGCTTAAAGGGTACTCTGTGCCTGTGTCTCATGTCACTGTGGTAAATGTTTTTTGGTAAAATGTCTGGCTTTTAAATTAAGGTCAAGGATCACACTGAGTGTCTGTGTGAAATAAGGAATTATATTTTTCAATAATATCACCTGTGTCTGCTGACAGTTTGCCTCTCTTAGCTTAAAGTGTACTCTGTGCCTGTGTCTCACCTCACTCTGTGCCTGTGTGTCATTTCACTCTGCACCTGCCCCATCTCTCTCTCTGCAAAGTTTGGTGTAATTCCGTTCAGCGGTTCGGGCTGTAGCCTTGTCTATTCGCCCTATGGAAATTAACATGGGTAAAACACGTTTTGGGACCCCCCTTTTTTCTCGGCCCCCACTTCACGAATCCCCCGAAACTTTCAGGGAAGGAGCGCAGCGGAGCTGGCCTAAAATTTGGAAAATTACACGCAAATTCATCAACCGGCGCCAAAGTTATTCCCAATAGAATGTTGCGGATTTCCTATGGTAGCTAGATCCTAACTATAAATACCTACTGGCGACCGCCAGTAGGTAATATATATATATATATATATATATATATATATATATATGCCAATAACTTTTCCCAAGAGGGGGAAAAACGGGTCGCACAACCAGTTTGATTTTTACAGCAATCTCCTTTTATTGCTCAAAGTTTCACAGGGCAAAAGCGCATATGATCTACGCGTTTCGGTGTCTCACCACCTTGCTCACGATCAACGGGTTTGCCCCACCCCTTTGTTTTTAAAAAGATTACATTTTTTTCCTTACTCTCATTTCCTGTCACATGTTTCCCAAGGATTCTGGTCCTTGTAGTTTTCACATTGTTTTTAACAAAAAGTCAACCCTCATAGTGCACCTAGTGATATTTTTAACCAAAAGTCTTTTCCACAGTCATGTTATTTGTTATATTTTAATCTACTTGTGCATACTGCCTTCCAATAGGCTTTCCATATTGTCTTTTTATGCCTTCCAATAGGCTGACTTTTTCTATGGCCACTCCAGCACAGTTTATCATTGTTCATCATAGAGTTCTTTTACACTGTTTCATTTTTATAAGTGCACATATAATTCCTCCGATTGATTTAATCCATTTGGGTGCAGGCTCCTCAGGTTGATAATAAATCTCGATTCTGCTTGTCTCAATTTTCTCTCCCGATCACCTCCACGTTCTCCTTTTGGAATTGTTTGTATGCCATAAAATCTCAATTTTGTGCCAATCTGCCTGATGGCATTGTTCCATGTGTTTAGCTATGGCATTCGAGCGGTCCTTGTGGATTGTTGCCCGCATATGTTGCAATATTCGATTTTTCAATTCCACTGTTGTGCTGCCAACATATTTCATTGGGCATGGACACTCAACTACATACACAGTAAATGGAGTTTTACAAGTAATACACTGTCTGATTTGCCACTTCTTCTTGTTTGCTAAAGTTAGCTCTTTTATAGGTTTAGCTATTTGACACATTTTGCATCCGTAGCATTTCACGAACCCTTTGGTTTTGAGCCAATCATCTTGTCGTTTCTTCTGAAAATGACTGTGAATCAAGTGATCTTTCAAATTTTTAGCACGTCTGTATGTTATCGTTGGATGATTTCCCACAATTTCCTTCACTGTGTCATCCAACTGTAACAGTTTCCAATTCTTTCTTAGGATTTTCCCAATTTTTTCACTTTCTTGAGAGTAATCCATGATCAAACGAATTTTTCCTTTTTCTGTATCATCTTCCAGGTTTTTTCTCTCTAGACATTCCTCTCGTGTCTTCATCCTTGTTCTATTCAAACTTTTTCGTACGATTTTTTGTGGGTATTTTCTTTTTATAAATCTCTCCATGGTATTTTTGCTGTTTGTTTCCCACTGATCTTGTTCACTGCATATCCGACGGACTCTCAAGAATTCTCCGTACGGTATGCTATTTAGTAATTTTTTTGGTGGAAACTAGTCGCTTCAAGGGTGGCATTGGTAGAGGTAGATTTCCTATGCAGAGTTGTGTGAATCTGCCGATCCTTAATGTAAATTTCAGTATCCAGGAAGATGATTCTTTCTTTACTCATATTGTAAGTAAATTTCAAGTTTGTTACACTGTTGTTTAGTATTTGAAAGTATTCCTGGAATTCCGCTTCTGTACCATCCCAGATTATTAACAAATCGTCGATAAACCTTTTCCAGCTCACAATTTTATTAACTGATGTTTCATGTTTTGCATCCCATGCTATTTCTTGCTCCCACCATCCCATAGTGAGACATGCGTAGGAGGGACTAAAAGAAAATCCCATTGCTGTCCCGTTCCGTTGTTTGAAAATTTCTCCTCCAAACGTGAAACAGTTCTCTTCCAGACAAATTGTGATCATTTCCAGTAGCATTTTGTTGTGACTACTGAATTCCAGACTTCTCTCCTTTAGGAAAAAATTACATGCATTTGTTCCCATGTCATTGTCAATATTGGTATATAACCCGATTACATCCATTGAAATCAAGTAATAAGACTCTTGCCAAGGTGTATCCAGTAGTGTTCGCAGGTGCATCTGAGAAGGGCAATATGGGTGAGTTAGTGTGTGTATGTTTTAAGGCACTATATGCGAGTGTTGGAGTATATAAATGACTATACGTGAGAGTAAGTTATTTGTAGAGGGGGTGTATAAATAAGTGTCTGCTTCTATCAGTGATTGTATAAGACAGTAAATATGTTAGTATCTGTATAAATAAGTGTTAGTATCTGTATAAATAAGTGATGTGTTATGTCTATAAATAACGGAGTTGGTGTATATAAATGTATACATGAGTAAATGAATATGTGATTGATTCTTTGCATTACTGACAAGGTGTGTGAGTAACTCTATGGATGAGTGGCAGAGTGTGACTGCATCTATAGATGTATGAGTGCATATTATAGTCCTGTATTGAGGAGTAACTATATGTATAAATTACTGGATGTGGGTGTAGACCTAGGAAATAGTGAGTGGTATGTAGTACATGGCATTCTTCTGTGTATGGTTTCAAAAATAGTAGCCTGCATTTTAGAATGGGTGTATGTAAGTTTATATTAGGGCATCAGTATGTGCATCAGATTATCACGTGGATGATGGCATGAGTGATGTCATGAGTGATGTCATTTGAGATGTCATCAGTGATGTCACTTACCATGTCATGAGTGAAGTAATATGTGACATCATCAGCAGTGCATTGCGGGCGCGCGAGTTATAGTTAGCTCAACTAGCTATAACAGGCAAATTTCTAAACCTATGTTTTTTTCTGTGAATTTCTAAGGTTTCTTTAAATGCTAATTCCTAACTATAACGTCTGTTCAACCTATGGTTTTTTCAGTGAATTTCAAAGGTTTTTTAAATGCAAATTTCTAGGTATGACGTCCCTGAAACCTATGGTTTTTTCAATGAATTTCAAAGGTTTTTTAAATATTGAACTACTATTGTGTATTTGTCATTAGTACTGTTTTTTCTAAGTTTTCAACTACATAAAATAAACTGCAAAAGTTCTATGTAACATAATACATTTTACAAACTACAATGGGTTTTTAAATAATACAAAACAATTTAACATTCAGATAACAATTATTCTCCCTTTTTATGCTGTCATCAGCTACTACTTAACTTCGCTATTCAAAGTGATGTCAGTTTAGTTTCATCATAAACAGCAGGGAAAAAAACAATTACCTAGATTGTTAAAAGAAACTAAACCCTAATTCTCCCAAATATAATACAAAATCAACACGAATAACACATCCAATACTACTTCAAATGTTCAAATCTTACCTTTACTTCGTAGTTTCTCTGCACATTTTCCCAATACGCCAGATAATGTATCAAAAATTCCGCTTTGAAAGCATCCAGTATGAATTCCTTAAAGATCTTACGTAGTTTCTCTGCACTTTTTCCCAATACGCCAGATAATGTATCAAAGATTTTGCTTTGAAAGCATCCAGTATGAATTCCTTAAAGATCTTACGTAGTTTCTGTGCACATTTTCCCAATACGCCAGATAATATATCAAACATTTTGCTTTGGAAGCATCCAGTATGAATTCCTTAAAGATCTATACACCTTTCCTTGAAGCCAAATGGTGTATCTAAAATCTTTTTTTTCAGAAAAATTAAGTATGAGTTGGGTAATTCATAAGGCAATCTCGGTTTCATTTCCAAGTGTGTATTGTTACACTTTAAATAAACTGTCTAATGTCCACTTGTAGTAGTACTTCCAGCATGGAAAACAATAGCAACTGTTGCAAAAGTTCTTCCAGAAATAGATACTTGATTAGCAACAAACCTTTTAATTTTGGTTTCCACTTTTTTTCCATTTGGTCGACAGCGTTGCAGCATTGTAATCAAATATTTTCCAATATCATTGTAGGCAAAATGTAGATAGCATTCTTGATTTACAATGAGAACACATCATCTCATGATCAGCTTCATTTAGTAATTTGGAAAATGGTACAGATTTGTAGTCAGGCATTGTTAAATATAAAAATCGTGCTCTGTCAACTATAGTCCTTGAAGAGAATAAACACTCTTCACATTTGTAACTGAGTCCAAATAAACCCTCAATCTGAATTCCTTCATCTTCTCGTACTCCAAGCATAACCATCAGAAATTCTTGTGCATCTTGCTGTATATGATCACTGAACGTTAAGGATCCAGTACATGTATATCCAACAGATGGTGAATACCAGAAGCAGAGTGGATCTTACCTCTATTAGTTCTCAATTCTTGAAATAAAGTGTAAAGTGCAGAACATAAAGTTTTTTCCTGACTTTCCATAATTTCACCACAAACATCTTCAAGATAAAATATAACATTTAGAATAACATTACCATAGCAGTTGACACCAGAAGCATTTTCTAATTGGTATCCAACAACATCATTACTTGTTTATATTTTCTGCTTCTTTACATCTTTTCTTTTCTGTTGATTTTCCTTCCGCTTTTCAACCATAGTTAACTCTTCAACATGTTTGCGTTTTGAACACACAACACGTAAACATTTAGGATATTCACCTAAATGGGGAGCATAAAGCCTTCTCAAATGATTATATTCTCTTACACAATTATCATCAGCAATAACCTTGTTCTCATCAAAATCAATTAAATAGAAACCAGACAATGTTCTAACTCGAGATAATGCAACATATACCAGTCCCTCTTTAAACACAGTTATTCCAACATTTACCAAAGCATTATCTACACGTAAACCTTGTGATTTGTGAATAGTTATTGCATATGCTAAACAGAAGGGAAACTGTTTTCTACGAACATACAAGTCTTTTACAAGTAAAAACCGTGTGGCAGAACGTGCAATCTGTCTTACCTCTGCAATCTGATCAAATTTAACTTTCAAAAATTCCATTCCATTTTGATATTTCACAAAATCAACAACTTTCCCCATGGCTCCATTCACTAAACCTTCTTCTACATTCAGATTACGCTTCGAAATTACCCGACAGTTTAAACATACATCTACATTTTTTTCTAAGCCAGCAGTTTTTGATACAGACTTTTCCAAAGAATCCAATTTAGTCTGTAGTTTTTCTGAAAGAACAATTGTTATTCCTTGATGCTCAATGTTATCAATAACTTCAATGTGAACTATTTCTTGATTTTCCAATTTCATAAGCTCTCTATTAAATGTATAACACACGTCCACTGTAGGCATTAAGCAAACTATAGACTTTTTTTCTTTCATTTTCTTGTACATTACTTCTGCTGGTGAATTTTCAATTCTAAACAAGATCTTTAGTAGACAACTTTGAAAAGCTTGTTTACCATGTTTGCTTAGAACATCAATTCTTACATGTTTTAGAATATTTAAGTAATCTTCATCTCTTGCTTGTCGCATATTCTGAGTGAGCTCTTTATATTCAAAATGTAACCACAGATTCACATTTCCAATACTTCCCAAAGATTTCTTAGTGTTTTCATGTAGAAGAGTTTTAAACCCTGGTTCTCCTTTTACAGGGGTTAGTTGTAGCAGATCTCCAAATACAATTGAATGTTTTCCCCCCAAAGAGAACGTCGTAATCTGTTTTTAATACCTGTTGCATTCTTAAGTGTACAAAAGCAAGCATTGAGTTTGAGACCATGCTCTCCTCATCAATAATTAAAAGTTTCATTTTCTTCAGCACTCTTGACACTTCATAAGAAGCTTCTCCAGACAACTTCTGAAAGTCTAATTTATGGTCATGCTCCACTGGTAACATCAATAATCTATGCAAAGTAACTCCTTAACACTGTGTGCAGCTAATCCATTTGGAGCTGTTACCACATAACATAAATGTTATCCAGTAGTTCTTTGAAGATAACTGGTCAAAACTTTAATTTAAAAACTTTTACCTGTCCCAGCTTTACCACTGATGTCCATCAGAAGAGGTTTAAAAGATGAACACAGACATTCTTTTTTCATGCAACAAGCCATATTCTATCCGTTCTCTCACTTGCACATATATTTCTTTCTGTTCAACATTTACGTGTTCTTCTAATGTTTCCAATGTTATATTCTCCTCGTGTGCTTGTTGCATTGCAATTTCGACTTCAAGCATAGCAATTGCTGCTTCTTTTTCCAGCATTGGTTGTCCAAGAGGATCTTGACTACATGGACTACTACTTTGACTATCTTGAGAACTTTCATGAGCTATTTCAGCTATAATAGTCTTGTTCTGTTCAACTTCATCATTCAACATTTTTAAATATGTAGGGAAAATTGGACATCCAATGCTATCTTTACAAGCATTAACAGAATCTTCGTAACAGTCAAACTCTCCAAGTAATTCACTTTCGTTACGCCATGGTTTAAACAGTTGCAGAAGTGCTAAATAGTAAAGTGTTCGCTTAGCTGGAGTGTCACAACTAAGTTTCTTGTGGTTTATAAGATTACCCTTTGCATGTTTTACTAAACAACCATGACATCCAACTACTGCAAACTTTCCTTCTTTTAAATTCTGTTTAACATTTCTTTTGAAGCTGTAATATTGAAGTACTTCATACAGACATAACTGTTCCAGATGTTGACTCCTTTTTGGATAATATGTGTCCAACATATTATTTTTAAGAATATCTGTACTGTCTGGCTCATTTGCTGCTAATTGTTCAAGTTCTTCCAATGATTTCAACACTCTATTTCCTTTGCAGGCAAGACTTTAACTTACCGAAATGATTCCTTGTGATTTTGAATATAAACTTGAAGAGCACAAGTGGTCTGAACATTCATACGATCCAATTTCTCAGTAGGAAAGCATTTTCAAACTAAAGCTGTACAATTTTTTGCTAAGGCTATTCTCTTGTGCAATTTCTTCCCACATTTGTTTCATCTCTGTTTTTTCAGATTTTGTTATGTACGATGTAACATAACGTGCATCAGCAATTGAGTTTTTTGCAACATACTGGATGTCCATGTTCGAATTCCACATTTTTAAAATGACTGGATTGTAGTCATTGATATACTTTGACACTTCTGTTCTTTTTAAGTTGTAGGTATTCTTTGCAGATTTCCGAGTTATTGTGTGCCTTACAGAAGGAAAAAAAGAATTTATACTTCCTTTAGAAATGACTGGACGGGGAAAACCAAACCGACATTTGGTGTAAAATTTTCCTTTACACTTGTATTTTGTTCTGCAATACTTTCCACAACGATGACTTTGGAAACGTAAAACATGCTGTCTCAAGCTTCTATCTCTTCCTTCTCTTGGAATCTCACATGTCACATACTGTTCGATGAAAGACAATACTGTTTCATCAGAATCTTTTCCAAATTTAGGTGCATCCTTTATCCATAGTAGCATACGTATTTGAGGTGCACCTCTCGCTTGATACTCCTTTCTCCAAAAGAAATCGGTAACTTCTCCAAGAGGTGGATTCTTTTTAAGACAGATAAAAGACATCATAGCGTGAAACCTATGATTAAAATATCTGCACACATTTACAGGATCCAATGAACACAGTTCACCAGGAGTCTTTATTTTACCTTTTTTATATTGGAATTCGCTTCTCTTAGAAACTCAAGCAAATCTTTCCATGCATACCCTGAACAGCTAAGTGTCACAAACCATGTTGGTGTACCTAAGTTCCATAACATATACTTGAGTTCTCCATGACGACGTTACCAATACTCATTTATTCCACGTTGACATGCCATCAAATTGATTAACTGTGCTTCTAAATTTTCATCTGTTTCTTGAACTTTCTCCACAAATTCGTTCGCAGAAAGAAGTGATTGATGAACTCCAGTTGTAAGTATATGATTGACTGCATAAGAGAGAGAAGACAGATCACATTCAAACAAAAGGTTAAATATGCATGGAATGCACTGTCGAAATCTAGGATCTTCAGAATATAATCTTGTTGACCGATATTCTGAAGCTGGAAATACGTAGAGGTCGGTCAGCATATCGTCCACCTTCTCCAGTAGGAAGCAGCTGTGGAAAACAATGAGCTTCCAAGCTTTTTTCCCATACACTCATTGGAGTTCCCTGTGCTTTTTCATTTGAAATAACTCAATGCTACTTCCTATCACTTCTTTTGAATGCAAAGGACATATTGTGTAATGTTCATAAATCTCTTCAGTCCTTGACTTGTCCACTTTCTCTATTTGACCACTTGAAATTTCAGATTCATCGTCTAAACGTATTACCTGTTTATCCACATTTACATTTTTGTAATAAATATTGTTCTCTATAAGATATAAGGTTGCCTTTTCAACTTTATTAACATCCACAAATTCTTGCCATATTTTTCGACTCTTTGTTGGTACACCATTTACTAAAATAACTACTGCCTCATTTTCCTCTTTCTCTCCAGCAATATTTCAATGTTTTTCTTAAAATCCAAAGGTAAACACCACTCTTCCTTTCAGCCCTCTTTGCAAGTTTGTTGGTGGCAGTTTACCTTTTTTAGGCTCCATCTGAATTATAGTTTGAAAAGGATGAACAGATTGAATTAGAACCGACTTATTTGTATTCAATTTGGCCAACTCCTCCGGAATAGCTACTAATTCAATTTATTATGTACTGCTCTAGCAGGCATTTAGTTCTCTTCTAATTTGTTGTAACAATATTTACATATACGTTGATCACTAACTCAAATCGACCTTCAACAAAGAAGTTGCAAATTCTTCCCACTTACCATTGTTCTCCTTTTCACTTTTCAAATACAAAAATTTACTCCACTTGTACCACTATTTATGGATTTAAACATGAAAAGGACAGACCACATTGCGTTACTTAGGCCACTTTTGTTCTGGATCAGACTCTGGAGTATTCCGGATCTTGAAGATTATAGACATGGAATCTTGGAAGTCAAGAACCTTGATGTTTATACTACTAATCCCTGGCTTAAGTATGTTAAATTGGCTTTATCGCTTAGGCCTTGCCCATTTTTGGGGTGATCCAACGTGTTTGAGACAAAGATGCAAGACTTTGGTCAAGGCAAGATTCTGGTCTCACATAACTCACAATTTCCAAAATGGTGATTCATGTGGATCCATTACACGAAGTTTCCTTGATTTTAAGGACTCTCCGTTTTTTGAAGACTTTTTAGATGAGATTCAACCACCCCTAGCAAAAAGCCTGTATTTAAAATTTAGATATGGTATACTAAGAACAAAATCTGTATTAGCAAGATGGGACAAGTCTCCAGGGCAACTAGGAAATGTAACTTGTACATGCTGTCAGTTAAATCAGAGAAAGGATGACAGCCATATATTGTTTTTCTGTACAGTCTATGAACTAGCGAGGAGAAAATGGACCAAACCCTTGTGTAAAACATTAGGTATACGTTCATATCTTGAAGCATTTAGAATTATTAAAACAAACACTGGACGTCTCACAGTGTTTTGTGTTAGCAGATTTTTATTAAGTGCTAGTTATACCCGCAAAAATATGGCTCTTGACCTGTAGAAACAAATTGTGTGCAAACCTCATACAAGGTACATTGCATTGATACTGGCTAGTGGTGGTTTTTGTAAAAACATCTGTTTATATGCCTATTTTTTATATTTGGATATTTATTGTATTAGTTGATGTATTGTATACTTTCTGCTTCCCATTTATATATGAATTGATTGTATGTGTACCCTCCGTGCTAAATGTATTGTTGATGCCTATGTATCTTTTATGGCCGAATGAGCCGAAATAAAGATTAAATGATGATGAAATACAAATCAACATTCCTACTTTGACTATTATAATGAGGACGTCGACAACAAACACAAAAATAGTTTGGTATTTCAGAGCACACTACATTAAACTTTCCAATTTCTTCTTCAAACTGATCAGTGCTAATCACTTCCTCATCTCCTCCAACATCTGTAATTGTCAAACTTTCACTTTCTATGAACTACTCTTCTGAGCCAAAATATTGCATTTCAATATCATCATACTTTTTTTGACCATCTGATGAAGAACCATATAAAAAAGACTTGTATTCAGTTCACCTAAACTTAATGCAGGACTTTTTACGTAGTACAGTTTCTTTACAAACATTTCTGAATAGTGTACTGCTAACATCCTCAAATGCTGAAAAACACTTTTATAAACTTTTCTTGAAAGGCAAGCCAGAGAATGCCCATACTGCTCAGTATATTTTCTTACATTACATGGATCTAGTCCTTGTAACAACTTACCCCCAGATGCATCAAGCACCCACCGTGCGAATTCTAAATAGCGAAAAATACCTAATCGCTATCTAGAATTCGCAGAATGGGATGCATCATCAAAATCGCTAATCAAGTGCGATTCGCCATCGCCGTATGCGAATACCCAAAATCGCAGAATCAGCTGTTTCCCAACCCCAAATTGCGATTTCGCAAATACCGAGATCGCAAATAGCGATCTCGCAGATTACGAGATCGCAAAAACGGGAAGTCGCATTTTGAGCACAATGATGACATCACAACCAGGAAGTAGGCAGCTCCATGACTCATTTGGAACACAGAGCTGGATAGAGGAGGAGGCACAGCACTGAGCTCCAGGAGACACACCCTGCAGTCCCAAGACAGGACACACATTGATACCAGAATGTTCCAGGATGCAGCAGGATCCAGTGAAACTGGCAGGAAGCGGAAAATCAAGTTCTCCGAACAAGAGCTGGAGTACTTGATAGAGGGAGTCAGCAGGGACCATGACAAGCTGTTTGGAAAGCTTTCCCGGAAGGTGCCCGAGGCTGACAAAAGGCGCCTTAGGTTGCGCATCAGGGCAAAGGTCAACGTCATTGGAGTGACACAGCGGTCAATCGATGACCTCAAGAAGAGGTGGTACGACCTCAGAGGCCGTGCCAAGGAGCGCATTGCGGAGAGGCTGGGGGAGAGACTGGCCACGGGAGGAGGAGACTCCACAGTTTCTGCAAACACACCACTGGAGGACTTGGTGGAGGACACCATCAACCCTGCAGCCTGTGTGGGGGTCACTCAGCTGGACACCTCCCGTGCCACACACCAATCACAAGGTAAGAGCCATGCAACTGCGACCCCGTCCCCTAACAATGCCCATGCCCCCAGAGCAAGCCATAATGCAGTCCCTGCCCATCCCAAACGCCCAATTGCTTTGTTTGGTCCTTTGGTCATAAGCGCCTTGAGACCTGTAGGTGAGATGGCGCTATATAAGCTAAAGTAACAATAACAATAACAATAACAATAACAATTGTGGGACCTGTAGTGTGACAATGTGCCCTGATAGCCACACACAGCCAGAACAGTCAAGTGAAACATACCCCTAAAGCCAGTCAGGGAATGCAGTACAGAAAGGAGGGTCCCAGTGAAACGTAGTATAATATAGTTACTTTAATTCACAATATAAAACCATCAGAGCGCATTGCTATTTGATCACAATGGGCTAAACCAAATTCACATTAGAAAACAATTATAACATTTTTTCATAGTGCCCCAAGGAGAACAGGAGGGTAACGTGAAGTGGTGATAAGAAAAAAGTAAAAAGTGGTTCAAGAATAAACAGTTAAAATGACAAAGAAATTTTGCAAATTGGACATACAAAAATAGATTGGCTTCAGATCCCTGAGCCAGGATTGGGACAACTAATTTCCCAAAATATTATTAGTCAATAAACATGTGTAAGACGCTGATACTTGATATCCTAATTAGTGGTGGCGTCCACTGATATGAAAGAAAAAGTAGCCGTCGACGTTTCGACCCCCAAGCTACAACCATAGGCGTAGTTGACACCTTACACCGGGGTCTTCATCAGGACACAACCGTGAAACCCAAGGGTACACTAGGTATTCATGGTAAGTGGAATGTATATTGTCCACAGATTTGGACCAGAAGTGGACAGCAGATCTATCCAACAGCTCCGTTTAACAAGTAAACGCTTCAATCGTCGATGAATTTCTTAATCTCGGTTTTCTTGAATTCTAAACATTCACGATTCAAAAACACATATGCACCACCTCAGGACCCAATCACGGATGAGAAATTCTCATTGGGTAATGCAGAAGTGTGACCAGTTGTCAAACGAATCCGAACAAACCAGTCCTATCTCGACGAATAAATCCACCTAAACGTCCATGTGTCTAGCAATCTTATCGGGAAAAATCACCGGAGAATTGCCCCCCCCACAGTCAGGGAATGCAAGCTTGCATGCATGTTGCTACTTTCCAGGTGCCTGAATCATATTATTAATCATGCACTCATTCACATCACAGGTGCTGCAGATCCTGAGACCTCAGATAGCGAGACACTCCATATCGTGGAGACTCCACATGAGATGGAGGGAGAGAGACAAACAGCACCAGCACCTGGACCATCACATGCACCTGCACCAGTACCTGGACAAGCACCTTCCCAAACGCACAGGGCCACCCCAGCAGCCATAGGAGGAGTTCAAACACCCATGGTGTCACACATGGCAGTGGATCAGACCCCACCACCACCCAGGAGGCAGACACGTCGCACAGCCACTGTGCGGTCCCAGGCAAGCGGCCAGTTGAGGCAGCAGCGCTCTGTGGCCACACGACCAGACATGGAGCAACAGGCACAAAATCTAGGGCTAGGAATTGGAGCCCGGATGCTTGATGTGCACCGCAAGCAGGCACAGCACATGGCAGCCATGCAGCTGCAGCTGTACATAACTGCACGCAATATCAACCAACTGACTGAAAGTGTGCAGGAGCTAACCGCTGCTGTGAACGAGAACAACCAACTGATGGTGGCGCAGCAGGACATCACCCACCGACGCCGCCGCCAGCTGCTGACCCGGCTATCTGCCTATACCCGGTCGAACCACCTCATTGGGTACGCCACTTCACAGTTGTCGCGCAGGTCACTGGCCATGCAGCTACAGATGGTACAATGCTGCCAAGATGTAGCAAGGGCCCTGGAGCAGGTCACTAACGCTCGTGAGAATCAACATGTGTGTGGCCATGGCCATGCAAGGGGGGGGTGATGATGCCAGTCAGGGCACATCGAGCCAGAGCAGCCTGTCTGTGCCGGTGCTACCTGAAAGGCGCCGCAGTTCCAGGCCCAGTGCTGCATCATGGCCGTACACTCCCAACGTGGAGTTGGAGAGGCAACAGGGTGCATCCGGCAGGAGGCGCCAGTGACTGACTAAACATTACCGGCAGTGCCATGGTGATGTAACCACGCATGCCTGCTCTGGATACAAGAGCCTGTATGATCCAATACAGTTGTACATTTTTTGATGATTTAAAGCACATCTAGAGCATGTTGACCATAAAAATGAGAATTTATTTAGAGTGCAAATCTTCCTCATGTCATTAATTCATGTGGCATGCATGAGTGCAGTGTTGTGTGAGGGGTAGGGGTGGACTAGAAATAGTTTAGTGTGATGTTGTTGTGGCGCCTGTATCCTTCAGCAGGATTCTCCCCGCGTGCATGATGCACATGTGGTACTCACTACCAGACACCTCCACAGGTATCCTCCGCTTGGTGGCAATGTGGAATATGGCACACACGGCCACGATGTGGCAGCAGATCTCAGGCTGGTATTTGAGGGCCCCGCCAGTCTTGTGGAGGATGCCGAATCGACTCTTTAACATTCCAAATGTCCGCTCAATAACATATCTTGTGTGTATGTGCGCAGCATTGTAACGCCGTTCCTGTGGTGTAGCATGGTTGAGGTATGGTTGAGGTATGGGGTGAGGAGGTATTCACGGAGGCCGTAGGAAAGAAGCAGAGTGTCAGTGCCTGTTATGCGCAGCAACATGGTCTTTACATACTGTATGTAGGCATGTGTACTTACATATGAGATGTCCTTCACCAAATTCACCCCTGGCCGAGTGGGTGTGTATGCCGCTGTGCCGGAAGATAAACGAATCATGCGTGCTCCTCGGGTATTGGTCCACAATGTCTGTGATGATGGTCTTCGCATTGGAGACCATCTGGATGTTGAGTGAGTGTTATGACTTGCGGTTCCGGTACATGTATTCGGTCTCTGCGGGTGGACAGATGTGAATGTGGGTGCAGTCAATGCAGCCAATTACATGGGGGAAATGGGTGGTGTGATAGAAGTCCAGTTTAGTTTGCGTTAAGTCCTGTTGGGTTGTTGGGAAGGTGATGTAGTGGTGGATCCGGCTCAGCATGGCGTCCAGGAAACTCTGTAGGCAGCGTGACAGGGTACTCTGTGATATACCCCCTGCATATGCGGCTATCCCCTGGAAGCTTCCGGACGCCAGGAGGTGCAGGCAACACAGGACCTGGACATGGGTGGGCACGGCATTGGTCCTCCGTGTTGGGTGCTGCATCAGGGAGTCAAGGTCTCTGATGAGCTTCTTTATCATTGCCCCATTGAGCCTGTATTTTGAGTAGATCTCCTCTTCAGTCTGTCCCAGGAGTGTAATCCGCAGCCGGAAGATGCGCTCCTGGATCCTGCGTTGGTTCTGGGCTGCAGCCTGGAGCCTCAGCCGCCTTGCCACGATGTAGAGACCTGGCATTGTGACTTTCCTCATGCTCCTACTGAGTCTCCTTAAGTGTGTTTGGTTTACCCTACACCTGTTTCTTGTTTGCATTTTTTTCCCCTCCAATTGGATTTCATGGTTACCACCTGGTTTAGCTTCTTCTTAAATTGCGACTCGCTTTTAGTATTTTTGCAAATTGTGATTTATGATGAATTTGATTTGCGATTTGATTTGCGAATTCGCAATATATTTGCGATTTCGCAATATATTTGCGATTTCGCAATATATATGTGAATTTGTGATATATTTCTCAGAAAAAAGTGGGAAATTGCTGTTAAGGAATCGCAATATGGGTTAACAAATGGTTTTGCGATTCTTTGTTTTGCGAATTAGCTATTTGCTGCTTTTGTAGTTGATGAATTGCGGGAGCGAAAATTGCAATCGCAATCGCTTTTAGCAGCGATTGCGATCGCTATTTCGCTTGATGAATCTATGCCTTAATCTTCTGTTTTATACTTTTCTGAGTATATTCTCGTAGCAAATTTCGCATTATATCAATGGATTCCCGTCAAATACTACAAATACTTCTACAAATCCACTTATACACAGGAGCTTGTGGACGTTTCCCTTGCACATCTTCAGCTATTAACTCTTCTGCACTTTTACCAACTATTTCCTCCTTTGGAAGAGGACAACCGTTCTGAACTTCGTAGCAACGACCTCCAGTATCAACTGCAAATGATAAACTATTTTCCTGGAAGTACCTTTCCTCATTACAATAAAAGGCTCAGTAGTAGAAGTATGTCTCCATTGTCCACTAAAGTTTTTACAAAAGTTGGTTCTGTTCACAAGTCTCTTTTTTCTACTTTTGTCTTTCAATACTTTGACTATTTTATCCAATAGTTTCATTCCCTTTCAAATCAAAATGAATAACTTGTTTTAAATTGAAAGCAGTATCCACTATACTTTCCTTACACTGCTTCTCTTTGACATGCAACACTTTTCTTTTATATTTGCAGCATGTGTTCATTAAATTCTGAATCACTCTAGATCGAAAAAGTCTATGACGATTTTCTTAAAATTGCTTTTGTGGGGGCGTGGCCAAGATGGCGGCGGAGTGAGACGTGTTTTCAGTCCCTCCGGCACCGGGCCCTTCGTAGCATTGTCCAGCTTCTACCCCCGGGCTCCTGCACGGCTTCTTGAGCGCCCCTGCGTCCCCTGGGGGTCGTGTCCGGTGACTGGCCCCGAGCAAGCGGTAGCGGTGCCCGGAGAGGTGCCGAGACTGAGGCGGGTGAGCCGCGGGGCCGATCCGCAGCACCATATGGCCGCGAGCGGCTACGGCCGCGCTGAGGAGTGCTGGGAGCCGCGGCGGACCTGAAGTATTGCCCGGGACCCAGGAACACCGGCGGACGGCGGGGCGCCCCCCCCCCTGCAAGACCGCTGTAGCGGCGGCCTCCAGTGTCAGTGCGGAGGCGGAGCTTGGGCGCAACAGAGAAGGCAGCTCCCGGCCTGCAGCCCACGCAAGTCCGGGGCTTGCGGCCTGGTCGCAGGGGGCGGGCCGGTGATTGAGGACTGCGCCGGAGACGCTGCTGCTACAGGTACGGCGGAGCACGGCTCAGCGCTCCCCGGAGGAGTGTGGGGGCACAGTCCACAGCGGAGGGGGCCGGGGCGCCCGGCCTCACGACCCGCGGGAGCGGGTCCATGGCGTCCTGGGAGCCACGTGAGGGAAGGACAGATGCCGGGGATAGCCGTGACTCTGGGCTCCCTCTGCAGCTAGGGTGTTGGTGGCCGTGACCGGCAGTGACCAGGCGAGGTGTCCGCAAGGCACGCAGTGGGGAGCTCCTGGAGGCACGTGTACACCCCGGGAAGCCCCGGCCACGTGGTGGGCAGCCAGGGACCAGCGAGGCGCCTTGCCGGGCACGCGGAGGCATAGCAGCTGGAGGCGTGAGTGCCCCCTGAGGACTCCCCGGGCCAAGTGCGGGGCGACAAGGGGATGATAGGCCGCCGGGGGTTCGCCTTGGCCCCCCCCAGATGCAGGAGGTGAGCTGAATGAGCGCCGAAGAGCTACGCTTGGGGGAGGCGATCAAGCGTGACTGTGGAGCCCTGCAAGAGGTGGAGGAGTGACTGCAAGACCAGGTCCTGGTCCCGACGGAGGGTTGAGCCTGAGCTAGTGGCCTCGAGTGGGAAGGAGGATCTCTGACCGCTGCCTGCCACCCTGCATCGGCGATTGGTAGCCTCTTGGTTAGTTGTGCGGCTGAGGACTGGATCCGCGTACGGCACTCTGCCTCGTCCGGGGCCCGGCCCGCCTACATACTGGGGTCACGGAGGGGAGAAGACATATACCGCCTGGATCCTCCCCAGCTGCTGAAGGGTCATTGGAATAATCTGTGATCACTGGGGCGACGTCCTCGCATGCGACTGGCTGCGATCGTCTCACCGGAGTTCCGCACTGCTGCACGGTGATTCCCACCTTGCCTCCCGAACGGAGTAGAGCAGCAGCGATGTCAGCCTCGCAGCGCAAAGGGAAGCCCGGTAAGGAGGGTCCGGTCAGGGGCTCCCAGCCACCAGCAAATCCTGGCCCTAGTGCCTCGACCGGGCAGAAGGATGACGAGGCCCCTGCAACCAAGGCTTTCATGATGGAACTCTTCACATCTATAAAGGAAGATATCTCTGAACTTCGCACTCAGCTGGCATCTGATCTCTGCGACGTGCGAAGGGATGTCGACGGGATCGGAGAACGAGTGGCTACATTGGAGGATCACGACCTGAGCATGGCGAACGATGTCCACCAACTGCAGCAGGACGTGCTGCGGCTTATGGAGCAGAATTTGGACCTGCAGGCCCACGCTGAAGACCTGGAGAACCGTTCCCGCAGGAACAACATCCGAATACGGGCGGTGCCGTGGGACGGCGAAGCGGGCGATCTCAGGGGCTATGTGCAGGCTCTTTTCCTGCAAATACTGGACGAAGAGGATCTGCAAGAAATTAGGATGGACAGGGTTCACAGAGTGGGGCTACCCAGGCGTGGTGGTGGACCGCCCCCTGACATATTAGTCTGCGTGCATGACTTCCAGTTGAAGGAACGAATCCTGAGAAAAGCGCGGGACATTCCATCCCTGCAATTCCGAGAGCATTGCCCTCCGCTTTATCAGGACCTGGCAGCCACGACACTCCAAAAGAGACGCGAGTTTCGACCGGTGACCGCCTACCTGAGAGAACATAACATTTCCTACTCATGGGGTCATCCCTTTCGCATTGTCTTTCGGTGGCAAAACAGGTTGGCGCAGATCCGTTCTCTCCAGGAGGCGAAGGAGCTTCTGGGCATAGCTGACACATCTCCCGCACCTGAAGCCGGCAGCCCGCCCTCGCGGAGACGGCGACGATCTTCGTCATGGCATAGAGTGGGCTCGGAGGCGGGTCGCAGACGACCTGACCGCATGACTGGCTTGCAGGAGAGAGGGGACGCGGTGGCGTCCGTGGCTACAGCGACATTGATGTCTTCCCAGCAGAGCTCCGGGGCAGCCTGAAGCTCGGGCTGCTGACCACCCGGTGCCGGAGGGGCACGTGAACTCAGGTACCGAGGGTATGTTTGTACTTTTTGAAAAGACACCCCGGTCCTTGGCCCTGGGGCACCCTACGATTGGTTCCCGACCCCAGCCCTTGGGAAGTCCATCGGACTACTATACTCAAGGATTGCCTCCTTTGGGATTGTTTTGTTTCGTTCTATGGGTTTTTGGTATGTTGGGGTGGTGGGGGGGGAGTTCCGGGGGGGAGATTGGGAGGAGGGGTTGTTGGGGTGGAGGGAGGGGGGGGCCGTGTGGTGGTGGTGACTATTGGATGTATGATGCATGTGGTACTTTGCCTAGGAGAATGGCTCATTGGCGCTTGCATACTGTGCTCCTCACTCATAGCATTCTGAACTGTGGTAACCCGACTGAGACTTCCCCCTATCTGCTGTGGGTCCGGGTATGTTGGACTCGTGGGATGGGGGACGGGAGGTGACGAGGGGGACAGGAGGGACTGGTCAGGTGTGTGCGAAGATGGCCCGAAGTGGAGAGAGGGGACGAGATGGTTGTGGTATGGAGGAGGCGAAGGAGTGTTGCTTTAGCGATTGTGAAGAGGTGGGGTCTGAAGTCTCCTCATGACTCTTAGCATTGGCACGTGGAACGTGAAGGGTCTCAACTCCCCGCAGAAACGCCAACGGGTCTGGAAATACTTGATAGACCATCACCTGGATGTGGTGGGCCTCCAGGAGACCCACCTGGCGCGCAAGGACGAGCTCCGGCTCCAACATAGGCAATTCCCCCTCCTCTATAGGTCTTCTGCCTCTACCAAGCACAGGGGGGTGGCTCTTCTCTTCCAGGCATCCCTCCAATTCCAACCTGTGGGAGTGAGTTGTGATAAAGAGGGCCGATGGTTGATGGTCAAGGGGTTGCTTTATGGCCGTCTATGTACGTTTGTAGTGGTGTATGCCCCTAACGCTCAGCAGAACAACTTCCTTCAAGGCTTGTTAGATAAAATAGGGGACTTTGTGGAGGGACACTTGTTTGCCTTGGGTGATTTCAATATGATATGGGACAAATCCTTAGATAGCTCCCGGGACCGGAGGGCGGATTCTGGGGTCTTCTCCACAGCTACGAAAGATAAGATGGGCGACCTGGGACTGATAGATGGCTGGCGCACTGTGCACACCCAGACCCGAGATTATACATTCTTCTCCCACGTGCACCATTCCTACTCCCGCATAGGCCACATTTTTTTAAGCCAGGCACTTAAGGGGGATGTCCGTGATTCCAGGGTTTTTCCGCTCTCTGTCTCAGATCATAGCCTGCTAGTACTCTTGCTACAGTGGTCGGTGAAGGGGGATGGCTTTCGGAAATGGTACTTCCCGGCGGCGCTTGTCAGAGATGATACTTCTTGTCGGGAACTTAGAAAGCCCATCGGGGAGTTCTTGACTCTCAACCCGACCTCGGACACGTCTGTGTTTAACACTTGGGACGCATGCAAGGCCTCCCTGAGGGGTACCTGCATAGCCCTCAATGCGAACCTTAACCGATTGCGGAGGGAGGAGAGGGAGAAATTGGAGGCGGAACTCGAGAACTTAGAACGGGCGCACAAGTTGAATCCCTCTCGAGCGACGCTCCGGCCACTGACGGCGGTCAGGGGGAAATTGAAGGCCCACTACGCCAATCGTGCGGAGTTTACCCTACTACGGTTACGGCGCGTATCATATTCGCAAGGGAACAAGGTGGGACGGCATTTATCCCGTCAACTCCGTGAAAAACGAGAGAAAGAGTATATAGGGGGGATCCAGGACCCGGGGGGATCCGTGCGACATCGGGACGAGGATAAGGCGGACATTTTTAGCCGGTTCTATGCTGCGCTATATGAGGGTGACTCCCTGGATCAGAATGCTCAAGACGCGTTCCTAACTGATCTCCCCATTCCGCAGGTCTCGAGAGAGAGTGGAATGAGCAGCTGACTGCTCCCTTTTCCAGGGAAGAGGTGCTAGAGGCTATTAAGGCCCTGAAGCCTAACAAGGCTCCTGGACCGGATGGCTATACTGCTCTCTTCTACCAATCGTTTGCGACCGAACTGGTTGATTGCCTGGTCTCGCTTTTTAACGAAATGGCGGCCACCGGGGAGACCTCTGGAACTATGGCCGAGGCCATGATAACTGTGATCCCCAAACAAGGGAAGGACCCCTCCAAATGCGCGTCGTACCGCCCGATAGCCCTCCTGAATGTGGATGCTAAAATGTACTCCTCTATCATTGCCCGCCGGCTCCAAGATCTGATGCCAGCCATTATCCATCCGGATCAGTCCGGTTTCATTAAGGGGCGGCAAACGCATGACAACTTGAGGCGAGTGATGCACTTGATAGAGAAGGCCTCCAGATTCCGCATTCCGGCGATACTGGTGGGGCTGGATGCGGAGAAAGTGGTCGACCGTGTCGATTGGGGTTTCATGTTTCGCACTTTGACTGCCTTTGGCTTTTCGCACCAGTTCCTCACAATGATTCGGGCTAATTATAGCCGCCCTAGCCCGAGGGTACTGATCAAAGGTCATCGGTCTACTTGCTTCCCCCACTCCCGGGGTACAAGGCAGGGTTGTCCCCTTTCCCCTCTCCTCTTTGCCTTGAGTATCGAGCCCCTGGCGCTTGCGATACGGGAGAGGGAGCAAATCAAGGGCCTTCCCTTTACGGGGGAGCAGCACAAAATCTCCCTATTTGCAGACGATGTGCTATTGTCCCTGGGGGATACGGCCCACTCCTTGCCACATGTTCAGGAGGTGCTCTCCAGATTTGAGGCAGTGGCAGGATTCAGGGTTAACTTTGATAAGTCGTATATACTAAACCTGACTCTCCCTCCAGCGGAGGTGGAGCGAGTACGCTTGCTCACGGATTTACAGTGGGCATCGGCCTCCATACTATACCTGGGAATCCGCCTGACTTCTACAGTGGGATCCCTGTTCGCGGCTAACTTCCCCCCGATGTTGGCTGCAATGAGAGCAGACCTGGACCGGTGGAAGCCGAAATTCCTGTCGTGGCTTGGCAGGATCCATGCCCTTAAGATGGGCCTCCTGCCTAAGTTCCTCTATCTCTTCCAGGCCCTCCCCGTTCCTATAGAGATGGACTTCTTTCGGCGCTTAAAGACCTTGATGTTAAGATTTGTCTGGCAGGGCGGACGGGCTCGTATCCCTTTCACGACGCTGCGGCGCCCGAGAAAGGAAGGTGGAGTGGGGTTCCCTGACATAGAGCCGCGCAGCTACGGGTGATAGTGGAATGGTCACAGCAGCTGTCGGAGAAACACTGGCTGCATATGGATAGGAGTGTGGCTGGGAGGTCAATATGGGACTTAATCTGGAAACCCAAAGTAGACCGGCCGAAGAATGCCTATATTAGCACTCCCACTAGCACGGTTTCGAAGGTGTGGGACACAGTTACCAGCGATGATTGCTGGACCACGTTTCCGTCCCCCTTCACCCCCATTCACTTCAAGCCGGCCTTCCCACCGGCGCTCCAAGAGGGACCCTTCAGGCTGTGGAGAGAGGGAGGCTGTAGGGCACTTACACATCTGTTCCATGGGGTGGCTCCTCTCACGTTTCACAATTGCATGCATGACTATGGGGTCCCGGTCACTGAGCGCTTTCGCCACAATCAACTTCTCCACTGGGCCACGTCAGCGGGGGTGGGCGAGGCTGCTACCCGGCCGCCCTCTCCGTTCGAGTCCTTTCTGCTCTGCACCTCCACTATGAAGGGGACGATCTCTTTCATATACGGCCTCCTGCTGACCACTGCGGTTTCTCCGCGCCCCCGCTACATGGAACATTGGGAGCTCCGTCTGGGACGTGACATCTCTGACGACGAGTGGAAACATCTTTGGAGTGATATCATGACACACAATCACTTGGTGCACCTTAGGGAGGCCCACTTAAAGACCATGCACGATTGGTACCTTTACCCATCCAAGCTCCACCGAATATTTCCGGCTTCTTCGGATAGGTGCTGGAGGGGGTGCGGCCTTCTGGGGGATTTCTCCCACATCTGGTGGGATTGCCCGATCATTTGCCCTTTCTGGGCTGAAATTCTTTCCCACATCAAGGAAATCTTGGGATATCCAATCTCGGACTCAATGGCCCATGTCCTGTTGGGCCTCCGTGATCCGGTGTTGGAACATCAAACTAAAGCGGATAAACGCATCTTGTGGCTTTGCTTGGGGGCAGCTAAACGTACGTTGGCGGCAGCGTGGAATAAACCACATGCCCCAGCCTCGTCACTGTGGTACGCGAGACTAGGGGGTCTACTGAGCATGGAGAGAATGGCGGACATCTTCTTGGGTAATTTAAAAAACTTTATGTTATGATGGGGCCCCCTGGTCCGTTTCTTGTCACGAGGCCTACCATCTGCGGTCTGCCCACCTACGTTCCGTGCACTTCACCGGTTTCAGGTTTGATCGGACTGCGTGCTTGTGAGTCCTAGTATTGTGAGTGAGTGTTTGGTTGCCACCATCAGGGGGGGGCGGATGGTGAGGGGGGGAAACAGTTGGGTGCGGGGTTTGTTAATTGTTGCGACGCTGTCTAGCTCTGGGGGATGATGGTCTCCTGAATCATTTGCAATGCTCCTTCCTCTGCCGGCCAGTTGGCCACGCATGGCGTTACGCCTAGAACTCTTTTGCAGACATTGGACCTACGATCTGAACTCTGTTATCGTATCATGCCATCCCACCTTGCAGCTTCCAGTTTATGTCTTTGAGTGCTCATTACAGCTTCCCCTGTGAGGGACTTTTGGCGACATTGTCGCTTGTAGGCTCTTTTTTTTCCTTCTTTCTCTTTCCTCTCTTTTCCTTTCTTGCAAAAGTTGAATAAAAATAAATTTTACAAAAAAAAATTGCTTTTGTCTCCGAGTAGCAGATACTATTTCTTTATCATGTTTCCTTTTCTTCGTATTTCAAATTAAACTCTGCTTCACCTTACTTGAAAAATTCTACTTTTTCCTGTGTGATCTTTTTTTCATTAAATGTTTGTAATATTTTTTTTCAAAAGTTGATTTCTACTTTTAATAGAACAAACTATTCGCATTTTTTTCTACTTGAAGATTTTTTCTTTAACTCAAATATACATTTTTCTTCTCTTTTTTTCTTTCCAAACTTTAATCCAAATGAAATAATTTTCTAAAAAACAAAAAATAGATGCAATTATTTTTCACATTTGTTAACTATGTTAAAATAACATACAATTACAAAACTTCCACTAACGACTTCCAGACCCAGTGCTGCAATGTGATGGAGCACAACAGAGGAGCAATAGGATAACAAGTAGTGCCATAGAACATACAACAAGTAATTATTTAATTATTTACATACACCTTTACAATTTATATATAACTGCACTACCTCATACTTTTCACCTCTCCGCCACACCCCACCACCCCACAGCACTTTCTCTGCAACCCACCACACACAACTTTATAAATAGTATTTTTAAAAATGTCAATCTATGTACTTAGGATGATATTATCAACCAAACAGCACACACAAAAATGTCCATTATTAGACTAACAATTTTATCCACAACTTCACAAACATAACACTGCACCCAGTGCTTTAAGTGGGGGGGGGGGGGTGCCTGTGGGGATCTGACCACCAGCACTTTATTTTTGGGAGCTTCGAAACGGGTCTTTATAGGCTCTATTTTCGTGCCTCACAAACGTAATCCATTTTTTTTCTTTATTGCACTGCAGTGACACTGTGAGAGGATGCACATTGCTCACTACTTAGAAGTGCAGATATCATGCCAAGTGACTCGCATTGTAGGAGAAGGGAAATCCTTTAAAGAGAGCCATTTTCTCTCAGGATTTTCCTTCTCTTTTTGCAACGCAGGAGCAACATCATCGTGGGGTGATTAGCAGACAGACCACCAGGCGCACAACGCCCATTGCCCCGAACTCTCTGAGACAGCTTCCCGGGTGCACACACAGAGCCAAACCCGAGTACTTCACAGGTCTTCAAAAGATAATTTTTTGTAAAGGAGACTCTGTTCTTTTTCACCCCTTTTTACAGACCCCACATCCCCACTCTGCCTATTGCTGAAATAATTAGGCTCCCCCAAAATTTCGTTCTGGTTGCGCCTCTGCAAATGACCACACGCAGGCAGCACCAGCACAAACCTGCTCTCACCTTACACACGGTCTTGTTTTAGTACTACGAAAACACGCGCTTTGCCTGCCTCACTTAGTTCTCACACCCCCTCTTTAATATGAACATGAAAGCTTCCCAATTACTTTAATATTCCTATACTGTGCTTCACGTGGAAATATAGAACTCAAGGTTCTCACGACGCCAAATTAGCTCTCTGGTATACTTTCTCAAATGTACGAAGTACAGGTATTCAGTATCTGTCAGTCACAGCCACTTTAAAACAGTGTACCTATATACAACTCGACAAAATGTTATGTTTCTAAATTAACGTCTTACACTCAAAAGCTCCTTTGCATTTCTTTTGCTAGATGTACCTTTGTTTAAAACACCACCAGAGAAGGGTGGTGAAGTATGCTCCACAAAGAGCAACTCAAAGCTTTGTTATTCTTTATAAAACAATCTGCCTGTCAATGCTTTTCGCAAGCCTTTTCGACCCTTTAAGAGGGTGGGTGAATGAGTATAATACGTCGTATTTAGGATCGGGGCAGACAATGCACGGATATAAGAACCTATAGTTGAATAAAGGGCGAGTGGATGCATGGCCAGATACATCAATGCATAGCTACATAGATGGATGTATAAATGTATGGATGGATGGAAGGATGAATGAATGCAGGGACCAGTACTTACAATATACTGGTGGGCTGATAGATGCTTAGGATTGGTCCTGGGACAGATGTATCTATGCATATATAGGCGTATGGCTGCATGAATGGCACAGTGCTTACTATAGGCGAGTGCGCTCATAGATGCTTAAGATAAGTGCAGGAACAGATGTATGTATGTATATAAGTAGGAATATATGCATCAATTAAAAGATGGTTGAATGGCGTAGTGCTTAGGAAGAATGAATACACTGCTTTAATTGGGCCGGGTCTGAGGACCGGCACTTATTTTCAGGGAGCCTCCAAACAGCTCTCTATCAGGCTCTATTTTCGGCGCTCTCAAAGATAGTCAATTTTTAAAAATATTTATTACACTGCAGTGAGAGCATGCACATCGATGTACGCATGCTTATTTTGCTCTCTACTGAGAACTGGAGACATCACGCTAGGTTACCCACGTTATAGAAAGAAGGGAAATCCTTTATAGAATATTTTTTTCCGAACGTAGCATAATTGGAGAGGATTTTCTAAAGCACACAATGATACTTATCTTGATTTAGACCACGGTCCAACTTGCATAGCCCACACCCCTTTAAGAACTTTGCCCCCCTTTAGAGCACCCCCACTTTTTTTCTCCCACTTAGAACCCTAACTACACCATAGTAACAAAGAATCAGTGTAAGCTTCCATTGAAATCTACAATGGCTCCAAGTTTCATAATTTTCCATCAACGCTATCAGCCTTATAACACAGTACAAGAGTGTCTATCAGCACAAAGATTTCTTATCCACAGAAATGTTGTGTAATTTGTGTAGCTGTCTGCTAGAACACTCATCACCAAAAGGATTGCCAGAAAAACATAGACCATACCATAAAGCGATTCAAACATGGGCACACTGCCACTGCACCACCCTATTCCCCATCCTTCCTTAACCTTACAAAATCAAGGAAAGAGCCACACCAGACCTAGTAGATACACAGTAGCAATACAGGAACTTAATTTCAACAACTGTCGGCCGGAACGCTCATGAGCAAAGCGTATTAAAACATGCAAATTTGTGGGTAAAACATATACTATGCCATAGGGCACTTTATAAGTGCTCCCAGTGGTACTACATCACCTTCAGTACCTCAACATCTGCACATTACTAACTTCTGTGTTTCAATCAGCAACATAACCACTTCCCCACACCCACCCCAGCCCTTTCTTAACCGTACAAAACCCCCACCATTCCTAGTAGCGCCACTATACCCATATACAACATTAATTTTAACAAGTTTCTGCCGGAACACTTATCAGCATAAAGTTTTCAAACATCCAAATTGGAAGGTAAAACATAAACTATCCCATAGCACAGTCTATAAATAGGCCTAGTCAAACTACACCACCTTTGCTAGCTAGAAATCTATATGATACGAAAGTCGTTTAAACACTCTGTAGAGTGCATAGGAGGGGATGGGGAGAGTAAACAAAGTTCAGATTTCCAAACTTTTGATATACAATCCCTTTACTGTATCTATATTAAAGACATTAAATGGAATGAATAAATTGACGAGTGTCTCAAAAGGGATAGTGAAGCTCAGCATTGGTAAAACCCTGACCACTTCAACACCTACATATATCCAGCACAGGGAGACAGCCTAACAAATAGTATCACTTAAAATCACATGTAGTTCTCTAATGTCAACAAAGTCATACAGAAAATATACAGTACATTTTCATTTCTTTTTTATCTCTCACACATTTATAAAACATCTCTTCTAAAGAAGCACTTCCGAACCACTTCTATTCCATAAGAACAGACAATAATTAATACTTTTACTACCATATATTTTAGTATATCTACCTTTTCATTAATCACTAGTAAGAAACTACAAAAACTATTAACTATACCCAAATGCAAATCAGAAACCATGTTCAAATTATATCTCAAACTAGGATCACATGATTCAAAGTATGCGTACATATAAAAGGAATGTATCACTTTTCCTATCTCCATCTCCTCTCCATGTACTCTCCAAACACTGTAGACGGCCTCACAGTACAACAACCTACCTTGACTTACATTCAAATCTACCCCTCAGTGTCAAGAATGAGACCACAACCTGCCCACAGAACATTTCTGGGTTTTGTTTTTATTGCTTTTAACTTAATAACACAGACATCTCCTACCACCACGCCCCACCCCACTATTTCCACAAAAAGTATCATTTGCAAACGTGCAACATTTTGTTTATCTCCCCGAATACATTACAAACCAAAATTAACACTGTACCTCATTTTCAAAACCATACAGTCCTATAAAGATGACAAACTACACTTCTTTGTGAAAAATTCCTAAACATACATAAAGTACTTATTTAACAACAGCTCAAATGTTATGCATATTTTATAACCAATATCAAACACCACACTTTACTAACACTATATTACTTTGAAATAAAAAATACTTTCAAAATTAAAAACATCACCTCAAATACTTAATCACTACACCAGAACACATAACACATCCTGTTCATTTCTAACTCACCTTTGTAGTTCTTATCCAGATTTTTTCAAATGTCACACATGCATACAATTCTTTCTTTGGCACATAGTACATATAAAGCACCAATTTCACCAAGAATGGAACCAGGAATGGCGCAATTTCTCTGTCGCTCCACACATAAATACATGTAAAGGACAATTCAGAATACTTCATTCCTTCAACGACATTCCAAAACTTATCTCCATTGGTTAATTTGGAATTTTCCATACGAAAAGTTACTTAATATTCCGCGCCACATACAGGTCACAAGTTCAACCTATTTTATCACCACACTTTCTGGAACATTCTACTACACCTGCAGGTTAAAAGTTCAGCAATTTTTTTTGTAACCTAACGATATTCTTTTCCAACATTTTATCGAACATTTAACAGCACGTGCAGGTTAAAAGTTCACAATAGGGGTCAGTAGTTCATCAGCTTTATCCCCAGCTCAAGCAGCACCTCAGCTTACGCCCCCAGCACCATCAGACCCGTAGGAGTCAGTGCTTACCACTTTCCAAATACAAAATTAATTTCATACACACAGATTTACCTTCGCACTCCCTATATAACACCCCCTAAGCCTTACACAAGTTGCAATGTTCGAAACAAAAGTTCCTTCGAGTAGGTATGCTGACACTACTTGGACAGATGTACCACAGCGGCCAGAGCACATGACTTCACACTATATGACACACAGTTTGGGATCACTCTTTCATCCCCGAGTCTAGCAGCACCTCACCTTAGCAGCATAAGACTCCAGACACTACCTGACATATTTTCCGTACCCCAGGACTTTCAGACCAGTACGGGTCAGTAGTTCATCCTAGTAGTTATAAACACATGCTGACACTACTTCCACAGCTGTAGTGCAGCGCCCACGGCACATGACTTCAAAGCATAAGACACACAATTTGGGCTCACCCTTTAATCCCTGAGTCCCGCACCAGCTCACCTTAGCAGCATCAGACTCTAGGCAATACCTCACTTAATTTTCATAGCCTAGCACTTTAGGACCGGTAGGTATGAGTAGTTCACTTTGCATCCCCTGTATAGCACACCCTAAACACCCCACAGAGGTTACAGTGCTCCTACCCTCCTCTTTCCTACTTTTTCCCCCTTTTTCCTCTTACTCGCTTCAACGGAATCACAAAATGGTGGCCAACACTTCCTAGTTCCATGAGACTCTAGACAATACCTCACATATTTTCCGTACCCAGGCCTTTCACACCAGTACGGGTCAGTAGTTCATCCTAGTAGGTATAAACACATGCTGACACTACTTCCACAACTATATCGCAACGGCCACGGCACATGACTTCACAGCATGAGACACACAGTTTGGGATCACGCTTTAATCCCGAGTCCCGCACCACCTCACCTTACCAGCAACAGACTCTAGGCAATACCTCACTTAATTTCCATAACCCACCACTTTCACACCGGTAGGGGTGAATACTTCGCTTCGCACTCCCTCTGTAGCACACCCTAAACACCTCACACCTACAGTGCTCCTACCCTCCTATTTCCCACTTTTTTCGCCCTTTTTTTCCCTTACTCGCTTCAACGGAATCACAAAATGGCCAACACTTTCTAGGTGCAACCGCTCGCAGCCAATAAGCAGCAAGCTCGTGCTTGTAACGCCTTTGCCAATCAGATGGCAGAATTCCCAAATATCGATATCTGTAAATTTCAATATTTCTCAAAAACTACTGAGGGGATTTACACCAAGTAAACAAAAGCGTGCTTTCTAGACCAAGACCCTTCTCCCTGGCAAATTTGGGGTAATTCCATTCACCCATTCGACCTGTAGCCTTGTCTAAAGTTTCCTATGGAAATTAACATGGAAAAAACTTTTTGGGGACCCCCTTTTTTCTCGGCCCCTCTTGATGAATCACCCCAAACTTTCAACATAGGAGATGATATCAGCAAAAATTTGTTTTGAAAATTTTGCGAAGATTTGTCAATTGGCGCCAAAGTTATTGGGAATAGAATGTTGCGATTTTCCAATGCTAACTAGGTCCTAACTATAACTACCTACTGGCAACCGCCAGTAGGTAATATCTATCTATCTATCTATCTATCTATCTATCTATCTATCTATCTATCTATCTATCTATCTATCTATCTATCTATCTATCTATCTATCTATCTATCTATCTATCTATCTATCTATCTATCTATCTATTCTATCTATCTATCTATCTATCTATCTATCTATATATATATCTATATATATATATTCTCAACATGAAAGCCCTTCCTCTTTCTTTGCTGCTGCAGGCACCGAGATAAGTGTATTTGTTTATTATTTTTCAAGCACATGCTTAATTTCTTTAGTGGTTTGTAGTTGTGATATTATTTTTTGCGACAGAGCGTACTGCGCTCAAAGGGGCTCCAACAAGGCCCCTGTTGCATATGCCAGAGTAGGGTGGGAGTGGGGCTGTGGAGAGGCTTGCCGCTCAAAGTGAGGACATAGTCCTCTTTCTACCTTTGAACTTGTGCATGTGGGCTAAGCCAATCATGGCCTTTTGACCTCACGATTAGTTTTGCACGTTGTGCTGCAGTGTTTCAAGGGCTCTGCCCTGGGGATATCTGCTCCCTCCTTATTTGATTTATCTGGCTTGGGCAGTTTTTGCCCTATTTGTCTCTTTTGAGGCTTTGTTGACACCTTCTATTTGGGGCTGATATCCCTCTAAAACTTTTCGAACTCCTTTCTGCACTTTATTTACTTGAAGCAGAATGGCATACTACGCTGAACAGGAAGAAGGATACATGGAATACTCTGAGGTGCCCTATGAGCTGCAGGTGGAAGAGAGGTTGGTGGAAGAACTGGATATCACGTGCAGGATTCTGTTGATAGGGACCTAATTAGGGCTATGAGGCCTTTTACGCAGCCACTGGTCTGTTATAGACAGCATGAGTTGGTTGGGCCTCCTGTAGATTCCTTATCTAACAATGTGACCAATGATTTGGGCTTCGACCAAAGAGCCTCGGGGAGGATTCTTCCTCCGCGGACTTCCTCTCACAGATTGCTGCTTCAGTCCTTCGGGACCATGAATATGGGAGCACATCGTCTCAATGTCCTCAAGGGATCTCAGTGGGTTCAATGCCCCACCTGGCAAACTTGTCTTCTGCACTCTCTTCCCCACCATATGATTCAAACTCCCCCCCCCAGAGAATCCAAAGCACCGGTGAAGAGCAAACGTAAAGCACACCATTCCACTATGAAAATACAGACATTAGGTAATGCAAACCTGCTGTTTGATTAAGAGGATATAGTTTGCCTGCGTTCCACTAAATGGGTGCCTTGTATAGAAGTGGCGCATTATGTCCAAGATAGACTGCGCAAAGGCTTTGAGTGTGATGTATGTAACACACTGAGATCGGAATGCCCTCGACCCTCTCTTTTAGGCAAAGTGGCAAAGCCGCCAGATTTGTATCCCAATGATCCAGCGATAAGAGATCGATCATTTTTCACTAACAAAGGCCCATTTACACTAAACAACTAATACTTTCACGCTGGTGTTCGGTGTGATGCAAGTTTACTTTATACCCAACTTACCAAATACATAATAGAACCTGCATTTATCCTTACAATATGTGTATATTTGTGGCGACAAACCTTTGGGAAGTTGAGAGGTTGATAGCAATAATATGCACTTATCGATACTACTAAATAATAACAGACTCAGTGTGTATTTATAATGTTTATCAAAAAATAATGTGAAATGAATGCTCATCATGTACCATTATACAATGCAAACCATTAACCATCACAGAGAACATATATTGGCATAGAATAGAAACAAACTCATATCAAATAAACAAATGCATTGAAGGAGTGGATAGGCATAGAGAGAAAAGTTTCAGAGACAAAATACATTTGCAAATGAATTGCAAAATCAGGATATCCTCTATACTAACCCAAGTAAGAATCAGGGAAATCTACCCTCTGGCCAAAAGGGCAGTAAGGCCCTTCAAGAAGAGTCGAGTGGCAAAGATTAAGTCAGGAGTCAGGAAACAGGTAGGCCTCTATCTGGAAACAGAAAACCGACAACAATGACGATCTCCCGCTGGCTAAACACCAGCCAACCTAACCACACCCACCAGGGACTTTCAATTATACCCTAAAACCTAAATGTCCATCCCACATTTGTTTCAATATGAGAGCAAACTCCGTCTCTCAAAGAATGGGGGTGTACTGTCACACCACTCATATCATGACCATCCTTTTGTCTTAAACTTTCAGCATTACAATACATTCTTCTCAGAAACTATTTTGAACACATTTCCTGTGGCGTATTTTCATGTTGCAAATCACGGCGCTTCCATTGTTTGCCTCCGCCATCTCGTGAAGGAAGTTGGCAATTTCCACTGATATCATATTCTCTTTTCCGTAGCTTGGCAGTCATACAGTACACTATGAAGGTCACATTCATGCCTTTGCTTTCTCTTTTCTCATTCGAAACCCTCTTTTATTCATTTAATTTCTCTAGCAAATACTAACCGCAGACTGGCAAGCAGAAAAGTTGGAACAAGCTTGCTTTTTCTACAGAAAACAAACACATAACACTATTATTTTCAGGAAATGTAATTTCATTGCACACCATCCCAGCATTGCACTTACACATGCACAACCCATGTTATTTTCTTGGCAATCATTATTAACGTGCACAAAAGCAGCATTAGTCTTTTAATCAAAGCACTTGTGGCCTAGTTTTCATGCATTAGTTTATGCATGCGCAAAAGCATTTCCCTTATTTTAGCATTCTTTAATTAACTTTTCACAGCACACTGTTAATATATGTTACTGAGAGGTTTATTCCGAGCAGGTTTTATTTTCGCAAAAGCCTGCTCCATCAATTCCCCCCTTAGATGTCGTTTTTGAGCCATCATAAAACACCAAACAAATACAAGTTGCCACTTATATAAAATACTGTACTTCTTTTTCATTTTATCATTCTTCCATCTAAGTCTTTCATGATCTCATAATAATTTCATCTCATGTCTTCTAATTCTATTTCTTCTCTTTTTCTTTTTCTAGCTCTACGTTTAAGAGCTGATACCTCTTTCTTTCTACATTTGCATTTGCAACATTTATAAATCAAAATAATCATTAATATCATTGCAACTACTGAAGTAATAGTTAATAATATTTTCCCTAATAAGCATCTCCCGAAAGTAGAAAACCAATTTCCCACTGAGGAAAAACTCTTACCATTTTTCTCCCATCTACCGTCAACCTTCAATTCAGTCAAATCTTCATAAAGTTCCCCCTTAAGGTTTTTACATTTGTCAGGGATATAAGTACAGCATTGTTGTATTTTCAACATGCTACAGACTCCACCCTCTTTTGCTAATAATATATCAAGGGCAAGTTGATTTTGCAAAACCATTGATCTAATTGCAACCATTTCAGTATCAATCAAGAACCCACCAGTAGTATCTGTTGATAAACGATCAACCACTGTGGACAATTTTCAAATTTTATGTTAATTCAAAAGGACTGCAACTGAAGGTATCAGTGCTCCAAAAATATTCCCCATTATTTCTGAATTACTTGCTCCTCTCTTATTACGTGTTAGTCTCGGTTTTATTTCATTATATGGTACACTTTTGGAAACACTATGCCTAAATAACAACACCCATACCAACCTGCAGGTAACCTATAATTAGGGCTCCCGGTTTTCTGGAATTATTTTGAGGGGCATGTCCGTCTGTATTTATCCATATATATTTTTTGCAAATTTTATCTGTATTTATCCATATATATGTGGGGTTTTGTGAAAATATTTATCTAAAATGAGTATATTTCTACACTTATTTGTCCGATAAATATGCACCATGCCTGAACGACAGGTTTCACGGTTATAAACACACTCAGACGATAAAATATGCACAACCTTGACATTAAAATGTACATGTTTTCTTATGAGAGCATATCTATTGCTGTTTAAAGCTCTTTACTAAAATTCCTTTATGTTTTTTAACCCCTTACCTTTCGATCAAAAAAGCTATTGGCCAGGTAGTCATGATTAATAGCATTTAGAATCGCTCAAAAACAACCCAATTTCCATTTTTATCCTCATTTAAAAATAAATACAGACAGGAAATTAAATGGTTTTCTGCCTGTATTTATCTGTAAAAATCTGTAAAAACTGAAATCAGGGAGCCCTACCTATAATATGCATTCTTACCACATACATAGTAAATTTGCCGGGAAAACAGGATCAGTTACTCCCTTTAGTCCCCAACTTCCTTTTATCAGGAAAGTATGCTGACATTACTAAAGCCAATGAAATAACTATTACGTTCAGTCTTTGCTCTAAACACACTAAACTTTCCTCTATGTTGAAAATCTAGAGTCATGGCAGCGTAAGTCTCACCCTTTTTATAATCACCCTCTCTGAAATCCCATGGAGGTACATAAGACTTTGACTCAGCAGCTTTCTTTTTGAAATCTCGTCTTCTATCTTCTACGATATTCATAAATTCTATTTCTTCATAACGTAGTTTACAGGTTAAATTGTTTCAATGTGCATCAATTGTCTCTATTGGTTTGTTACTAATGAAGACATCTCCCATGTATGCAGCGTAAACAGAACCATAAACAATTTTTAAATCTCTCCTAACCGGAATTTAAAAAAATATTAAATCAAAATGAGAGTAATAATATTCTAATCCTTCCCTCTCATAAAACAAACTGGTTAAAACACTACAAGACAGACCATAAGTTAAAGGTAGGTGATGATATGCCACCTCCTCTGAGACAGACGATGGTAATTGCATACACACATAACAATCTCTCGCATTCATTGTGTTAACATATTCATACAATAATTTGGTAAAAACATTTAACGAAAAATCATTAATTGATGTATCATGATGATAAATACTATCATCTTCTATCTCTTCTATATTAGTGTTTGAATTTTCTTTAGTAAAATAATCCATTCTCTCACTTCCCACATCATTAGTATTATTTTTGTGATTAGTCATGACTAAAACAGGCGCAATAACAATCAGTGTTAACCACACCAACATTATAAATAAAACACTACATAAGCAATCATTAATACATCTGTGTTTAAAACTATGATTTTGATATCCATTCCCTGTTAGCTTTGCCATTTTAGACACTGTTAGACCTGGGGTTACCAGTCCACATAGGGTAGCCTGGCACAGAGTAGGAACAGCTAATCTCCAAAGGCAATTGTGTTGTGCTTACATCACTCACTCACAGTAACCCAGCGCTCCACCACTGAAAATAAATGACACTACACCAGTTTAGAAAAATACGTGCTGTTTTATAAAATTCTCTTCGTAGTTTCTCTTGGTTTCTTAGCAGCGTTTAGATTTTGTTCATAAAATAACTCTACATTTGATTTTTAGCACATTCACAGATACAATTAGCATAAAGGACACATTTCTCCCCCAAATGAAAGGAGCTCAATAGTAATTCTTGGCCCTATATATGCATTGAATAACCCACAGTTTTAATTGAAGCAAATAACAATTAGACAGGTTCTCTGCAATTCTTCACAACTGTACCTTACCCTGGAGAGATCAGTGTTATTATTGGCAGTAGGCTACAGTGTTCCCGCAAACCTTCCAATTAGCCCACCAGTACCTGAGTTCACAGTGGGGCATCTAAATAAAGACAGGCAAGATATTTTGTCAGTTCCTCCAACCATATAGTTTGATCTGGATTTACAGTGGGTTGTCAGATTGTCCCAGTGACCTCTTAGGCTCTAAATAACTCTGCATTCAAAAGGCAATCCCCCCCTGACCAATGCTTATCTATTCCTGAATTCACCCCGTTACCTCAGCCCTCAATAGTGGTAAATAAAGCCTCCTTCAGGATTCGCTGTCACACAAGCTACTGTAAATAAACAAAGCAGGAACTAACATCAATGAGTCTTGCACTGAAGAGATATTGCTCGCAGCGCAGGTTAACAGTTGAAGATTGTTCCCAGCCTGCGTGTCACTTCGTAGGCACTGTTTATTGTCAGAATTCCTTTTTATCACTGGCAGGCCGGGTAATGCCGATTCTCGCCTCCCGCCACAATTCTTAAGATAGACGCGAGGCCCCCTCAGCTCCTGGGGCCCCGCACTTTATTTCAGGCCTTACCGGGTGTTCAGAAGATTGTCCCGATCACCACACTCAATCGCGCGACCTGCGTGAGTCACGCGGCAGCTGAACGGTGATGAATCCGGCCCCCAGCGCTTCAGCCTCCTCACAGCTGACTGGGCCGGAACTTCACCGTGTCTCCCACGGCGCTTCCCTCAGCTCCGTCGTCAGCGAGGGAGGGCGCTAGGCGGGCCAGCCTCTTCCGATACCCGCCCCCTTTCCACACAGCGCTTCCGCGTCAGCCCACACGGACCTCCGCGACTCCGCCTCACATCCCTCTTCTCTGCCGATGCAAACCGGGCCCTCCCCGCACAATCTCCTCAGCGGGGGCCCGTGACCAGGTGGCGGCACTCCAGTAATATGGACCTCAGTTGCCAGCCGCGACCAGGTAGGATACTTTTGACGACCTCTGGGGCACAGGGACCACTTGGGAACAGTAGCGATAATGCTACAGACCTTCTCCCCACACTCTCTACGGAGGCAGTTCAGATGAGGCCACGAAGGAAGGGGGACAACTGGCCAGTCTCTTTCAAGGACAGTGGTTCTCCCTGTGGACTCCCCAGGCTAATTTCTTCAATTATTCACGAACAGTTTAGGGACATCCTTCCCAGGGGCACTAACAGGATTTGAAAGTTACTGCTGATGCCCAACACGATGACAGGGCTTAGTCACTAGGCAGGGGGTCACATCAGCCAAGTGGAGTAGCCGGCCCGTGGGACGATCTAACCCCTTCTCAGTGCGCCTTCCTCCCCACACTACCGCTTCACTCCTCACCAGGTTCTACTCAAGCTCTCTGGTCACTTCTAAAATGGCCGCCCTGGTTCTGACTCTTAGTCACACTGGAGCACTTCACTCACGAGTGAAAGATTTCACGTTAAGTATGGCATGGGTTAATTGAAATGCAATACCTTGTAGACCTGAGGACTTATCTTGTCCCTTGCTCTCTTGCCTCCTTTCTCTATAGGTTTGTTTGTTCTGGCAATTAATTTTAGTCCTGATGATGATCCCATATTTTATGTAGGATCGAAACGCCGCCAACAGTTGTGTGGTAACACTGTAATTATTAATGAATTAACCACTGTGTATACTACATGAGGTCAGCTAGATGACCACTAAACTTTACTAGTGCCTCCCCTTGCTAAAATTGCCTGTATTTATGTAATTTTGTTTCCTTGGTTGTGTTGTATGTATCGGATACAGGATTGTATCCCACTGTATTAATGTTCGTCTCATCACTTTCTATATATCTACATTTATTAAATTAGTGTCCGGCTGGACACCTTGCTTATAGTACAGATTGTTGTCTATAATTTGCATTTCTTACCCCTATCTTTATAAATTAAGGACCACTGTTGCTTTTATATCTTATATAGACTGGGCCCTGGCTACTGGAATCAGCTGCAAGGTTCTAGAACCTTCCCAGTGTAGTCCTTTAGCTCAGGTCTCTGAGGTAAAAATGTGGCAGTTACAAGCCACCATTTTGTGTGTCTATATTTCCACCATGTTAAGCGAACACCTAGGCCTCAAAAAGTTATAGGGAAAAAGGCACTCAGAACTCTAGGGACAACACCAAAAATTGCAGTGGACGCTAAAATAAAAGAAAAATGTGGAGGTACAAAGGAAAGAAGAAAGAAAGAAAATAGGAGGGTCCTCCCAAAGGGTTGACAGGTCTATCAGACACTATATAAAAAAATCAAAAATCTAAGAAAAAACCCAAACATTCTAAAAAACTTGAAAGAAATGTATCCAAAGAACAATCTAGAGTAGTGTATCCTTACACTTTAGACCTCTCTTCTATACCCCCTCTTTTTTCTTTTTTTCATATCTTCTTCTTCTTCTTCTTCAAATCTTTTGAACTTTTAAAATAATCTTCATTTAAACCTTAATTTTAACAGTTCTTTTTAAGGCGGTTTTAATTTGTTTTAATCACTTTGATCAGTACCAGCTTCTTTTTCGTTCTGATTTGTGTTTTCAATGTCTTCCAACACCACATATGTCCACTCTGGAGTTGTGTATTTCTTATTTGGAATTATATTATCTTTGTTTTACATACCAATTCTTCTTCTGAATTACTTTGTTCAGTTTGACTAGATTCATTTATTTGATCTGGCTTTTTCTTTTCAAGAGTTTATTGGAGTCTTTTCACTTCTTTTTGTCACGCATCACCTTTTCTTGCTTTCTTAACTTGAACAACTTCTTTTTTATCCTTCGTTGTCAAGTTCGAATGTTCTTTAATTCAGTTCTTTTCTTTGTCGTACTTGCTCTTTATTTTCATCAATCACTTTCTCTCTTTCTTTCTCAACAGCAGTCTCTTGAGACCCAGTAGCTGGTGCCTACTCTTTTCGTCTTGTGCTTTGTTCTTCTTCGTGTTCAACCTTTTCAGAATCTGTCTCACTAGATTCTATAGCTTCATGTCCTTCAGCTTCTGGTTCTTTTCTTTTTGTTACCAGTTGCTGTCCTTCTTCTTTTGGACTTTTCTCGTATGACTTGCATGAATCCAATTAGGCAAGCCACCACATTTCGCTGCTGTCGTTGTCACCAATATAATTTGGTATTGTCTGCGCCACTCTTGACAGTCTGGACTTAATGGTGCCATTAGTTTGTTTGACCACTCCTGATGCTTCTGGTCAATAGACACAACGCATTTTTTGCTCAATTTGTAATGCTGTTCAAATCATTCAAATTATTTAATTATTAAATTGAGTTATTCTATCTGTTTCTAAAGAGGCTGGAAATCCAAACCTAGGAATTATCTGTCTTAAAAGCAGTTTAACAACTGTCAGGCTGTCATTCCTTCTTGTTGGATAAGCCTCTACCCAACAAGAAAACAAACACCAACCAACACATATTTAAGTCCATTACAAGTGGGAAGTTCAATAAAATCTAACTGTAACCTGGTAAATGGTGCTGCTGCTTTACCGATTCGACCCCAACTAACAACTGTCTTTCTACCTAGATGTTGCTGCTGGCAGACTATAAACCTCTGGCATAGACTCTCAGCAATGACCCTAAACTTTGGATTGTACCTTGGCTGCTTGAAGAGTCTGATCATAGCATCTTTTCCAACTTGCGCAATTCCATGGTACATCCTTGCCATCTGAGACAGTAAACAATCTGGCATTACTGGTCTTCCATCAACATAGACCCACACTTCATCTTCTGCTCTCTTTTTACAACCTAATTTTATCCAAATTTCATTTTCTTCTTCACTTGCTTCTTCTTGCAGTTGTCTAATTTCTTCCCTCGTTTCTAGAGAAGAAAACATCAATTGGCAATTTGTATCTTTTTTTCTCCATCTCTCTGTTGATTGAAATTGAATTTTGTGCACAGAAACTAGCCACTTGGTCTGCGTACCTGTTTCCATTTGTCACATAGTAATTTCCTGAATTGTGTGCTGAACATTTAACCACCCATATCTGTTGACTGGGTGTGAGTGTTTGATTGATTCAGATGCTCCGTCTATCACCACCCCCTTTTGTACCACTTTGTTTGCCATAAGTTGGCAGGGTATGCTCAGCCGGGCTGAAGACGGCTGTAATGCCAGAAACCGGTCCTCGGAAGCTTGTTTCCGGTCCAGGAAAGGCATGGCTTGGCAGTTCGGGCTGGACTGTTCCCATGAGGCACAGGGTCCCGACTGATTTGCATATGGCCATGTCTGAACTGGGGTGGCAGAGTGGGCTAAAGAACGGTGATGGATTAAACCCAGATCTGTTGACTGGGTGTGAGTGTTTGATTGATTCAGATGCTCCATCCATCACCGCCCCCTTTTGTACCACTTGGAACATTTAACCACAGCAATATTTTTAGGCATTTGTAATGCATCCAATAAATCTTTCACGTTTTTACTATTCGAATTGGGGATCCTGAGGAAGTCAAAAATCCTCGTTGCATCCATAACTGTCCAAAATCATGTACCACTCCAAAACCATATTGACTATCAGTGAATATGGTTACTCTCAGATTTTTGCCAATTTTACATGTTCTAGTTAGATCAATTAGCTCAGAAATTTCAGCAGAATTTACCCCCTTCAGACAGGATGCTTCAAGAACTATAGCCACTGTACATACTGCGTAAGCAGCACTCAATGCAGTTTTTTCATCTCTCAGACAAGATCCATCCACAAACATCACACTATCTGATTCTTCTAGTGGTGTGTCCTTTATGTCAGCTTTTGGTTTCGTACATAATTCTGTCACATCCAAACAATCATGGTCTGCTTCATCCTTCACTTCTTCACAACTTGAACTTGGCAATAAAGTTGCTGGATTCGATATAGTGCATCTTGCCACTTTCATATTCTCAGCACCCAAAATCATTCTTTCATATCTAGTCAGGCGACTATACATCATATGTTGAGTATGAGTTCTTGTTAAAAGGATCTCAACAGAGTGTGGCACATACACTTTCACTGGTTGTCCCATAACAACTGCTTCACTCTTCTCAAGACTCATACAAGTAGCAGCCACTGCTTTTAAACAGCATGGTAACACTGCAGCCACTGAATCTAAAGTAGCTGAAAAATATGCCACTGGACGACGTGCCATTCCATGTTTTTGTGTTAGGACTGAAAGTGCACATCCATCTCTCTCACAACAGAATAATGCAAAATCTTTTGTGTAATCTGGCATTCCCAATGCAGGTGCTCGACAAAGACTATCTCGCATTTCAATAAAAGCTTTCATACACTCTTCATCCTACTTAAGTGGATCAAACACATCTTTATGTGTCAACCTCTGTAAAGGTTTTGCAATCAGTGAAAAACCACTGATCCATTGTCTGTAGTATCCAACCATTCCCAAAAACATTCAAACTTCTTTTTGAGTATTAGGAGGACCCATTTGCAAAATCGCAGTCATTCGATCTTGTGGTATTTTTCTAACTCCTTTCTCAATTTTGTGTCCCAAATATTGAACCTCCTTTTGACAAAACTGTAATTTTGCTGTGACACTCTATGCCCACCTTTCGCCAAATGATTCAGTAAGGCAATTGTATCCGTCACACAGACCTCTCGTGTTTTTGACGCCACTAGTAGGTAATGAATGTACTGCACTAACACTGAATTTTCTGGCATGATCAATAACTCCAAAGATTTTTTCTAAATATGATTAATAATCGATGGACTCTCTGTATACCCTTGAGAAACTCGACACCATGCTAATACACGGTCTCTGAACCAGAAAGCAAAGAAATATTGGCTATTCAGATGTAAGGGTATCAAGAAAAATGCTTGACACAGATCACTCACTGTGTACCATTCTGCATCACACGGAATTTGTTAAAGAATCACTGCTGGATTTGGCACTATTGGGCAACAAGGTACCACAATTGTATTAATCTTTCTCAAATCTTGAACTTTCCTGTATTTTCTGCTTGGTTTCTCAATCTCCATAATAGGTGAGTTACAAGGACTACTTAGTATTTCCTTTAGAATACCTTGCTCAATCATTTGATCAATTACAGAAATCACTCCTGCTGTAATTTCAGGACTCATCCTGTACTGAGGTGTGTTTTGATATATTGCACCTGGTTTAACTGTAATCTGAATAGGATCCACACCCTTCATTAAACCAATGTCCTTTCCTGTAAAATCCCATACATCGGATCTTACTGTATTTCTCAACTCTGCAGGCAAATCTTCTTCTGTAAGTAATGAATACAAATCATTAATTTCCGTCCCTTGCTTTGCTAACATCATTTTAAAAGCTAAATCCTCATCTGGAGTTTGAAAAGCAATTACCATCTGGCGTACAACAGATGGTGCGTTTCATTTTGCATACCAAATTCCTACCTAAAAGGTTCACCGGACTTGTATCACATACCACAAACCGATGCATGTCTCTGAATTTTCCAATATGAACTTCTATTGGCCTTATCATTGGAGTCTTAACATATTTATTTGAGACTCCCACAACTTGGATAGTTTCTCCCGAGAGGGGCGGGTTTGGAACTTCTCCTGCTCTCACAGTAGAACGGGTAGCACCAGTGTCCACAAGGAATGTAATATCATTACCTTCCACTTTTCCATCAACAAATGGACCTGACTGATCTACCTCTAGAGATGTGCCAAGCACGCACTCTTCCTCCCCCCTCAGGCACCATCATTGAGATGAGTCTGAATCACTCTTGGAGCATTGCAACAAGTATCGTGTAACCATTTGTATATTTTGATTCTTACCAACTTGTTCACATGCATGAAATCCAGTATTCACACTTTACCTCTGTACTTGAGCATTCATATTATTTGGCATAGGAGCTTGTGGCACCTGAACTTGTTTTATCTGTGGTATAACTACCTGCTGTTGTTGTTGCTGTTGTTGATTCACAGCCACCTCATTCTGCATCTGCGGATTGAAATGTTGATTTATTCCATCACTCTTCATTAAAAATTTACACTCATTCCTCCAATGTCCAAACTTTTCACACGCATGACAAAGAAATTTCTTTTTCATTTCTTCTCTTCTCATTGTACCTCTACCTCCATTTAGTACCTGACCATTTTGATTTTATCCTTTCATTTGAAAATCTGTTTGAGAACCATTGTTTCCATCTTTCTGTTCTGCTACTTTCACCTGTGCCCATATCATGTTCTCCTTCAGCTTTGTATGCCTTGATTCAATATCATCACTACAATATTTAGCATACCTCAGAATCTCCTCAACTGTTTTACTCTGCCAACAAATCAATTGTTGCTGAATCATATTACTAATTTCAGGTTTCAATCCAAAAACAAACCTAAATAAAAAATGTCCCATATCTTTGTCACCAATATTATCAAAATCACTATACTGTTTAAACACATGTAACAACCTCTCATAATAAGCATGTACTGATTCCTTGGGTTCCTGAGTTGTCCTGTCAGTTTTAACCCAATCTGTTTCTTTTGGAGAAATCTTACTTTTCAAGAAAGTAATTGATTATGTTTTCTCATCACTTCTTCTGAGGGTGCTCCTGTTTTCACATCTCTAAGATATTCTTCTTTAGGCCAATCTAGGCCAAACTTCAGTAGAGAAGTGTGGCTTAATAGTTAGAGCGGCAGACCCTGATGCAGTAGTCTGGCCGGGACCAGGGTTCAATTCCCGCCTCGGCGGGTCTCGGACTCAATTTCCTTGGACCTGATAATTCTCGCCTCGGTGCCTATTCTAATCATGAGTCCCACTCTGCACCTCTGGGCAATAGCTCGCTTAATCTCTATAACGGCCCCAACAATGCTGAGGAGGCCTGACTTCACCTTGGGGGTGCCCAGGAGTGGGCTCCTCACAGGGAAAGGCCAGGAAGGGTTCCTCGCAGTATTAGTACAAGCGCCGAGATGCCTACGGGTAGTTGTGCGTAATCATTTCATTTCATTTCATCTACAGTAATGTTACACTCAGTGCATAAATCCGTTTGAACTACAATCTCAAACAAAGCATCTAAATCTTTCAACAAAACTTTTAAAACCTTTACAAACCTCTCTACCTGTTTATACCACGCAACAGGTTTCTCCCTCAACCTGGGAAAATCATTTGTAAAAGATAATATATCCTGTCTTGACCAAGGAACATGAAAATACCCACCACCTGGAAATTCTCTCATCGGGCATACCATTTCAGCCTGTCCTGTTTCTCTCATTGGAAATAAAGACGCATTTTTACTTGCAAGTATTTCTTCCTTCTTTTTCGCCCATCTACCTTTCCACCATTCTAAATCACCTCATTTTTTCAAGGTATTCATTAATTCTTCTATTTGCAATCGTTTGCCAGACGTATTCAAACTCTCCAAATCTTTATCAGTAAAATCCAGTCTATACGTTTTCAGCAAAACCTTAGACTTCTCTATATCAACTCCATATTCTTCTGCAGCTTCTGCCAAGTTCTCATGTAGATTCTTTGCTTTCCATGTTATATTCTTACATAAAAATAACAACTCTCCATCTCGGTACTTACTCCATCTCCCTGGACTTATTGTGCCAATAATCATCTCTTCCAGATCCACTCTCAGTCTACCTACATCTATACTCGACTGAGACCTATTATGTTTCATTCCTTTTATCCAGTAGCCTAACTCCTCTGGCGAAGGACCCACTGAACTCCCAGAAACTGGAGTCGTTCCTCTGTCATTCTGCACTATTTTTCTAGGATCCATCTGTACACTTCTTTTTGGTGTTTCAGTCACGTTTTCGCTTACTTGAAGATCAATCAATGAAGTACTCATTTCAACCTGTTCCGATCCACTAACATTTCTGACATTATTCACCGGAATTGGCAATGCATGTACACTCGATATATTTTGACTCTCACCATACAATGGAACCATTGGACCAATTGTTACTGGTACCAATAATGTTTCCGCATTCAGACTCATTTGACTAATTCTCTGTGTCATCTCCTCTCTCACCTTTTTCAACATGTCAATCTCCTTCTCCTGCAACACTCGAGTACACAATGAAACTTATGAAGCTACCGGAACTTGTGTAACCTGTGAAACTTGTGGAGCTTTTGGAATTGTTTCCCCTGCACTTTCCTGATATGGTTAAGGTCTTTTTAATAATATTTCATCCATCAACTCATCATCTATTTAATTCGGGTCTATTTCCAATTCTGAAGTCTCTAGGTTATTCTTTTTCTCTGTACGTTTGCCGCCAGCTTGATCTTCAGCAACTATTATTGGATATAATCCATCTGCATTTACATCTCTCCTCCATCTTTTCATTTGATCATTCCATCTAGCCTCAGAATACCTTGATATTATATTCCTGTATGTTATTCCATTCCTATCTCTCTCCCTTTTATTAGCCCATTCATGAAGTGCTTCATACTGCATAGGTCTAGGACTTGGTTTTAATTAATTCATTCGTCCTCTCAAGTTCTTCAAAATCCTTACTTTAAATGTAGCACGCTCTGGAAAAGCTAAAACTACATCATCTTCTGTATAACTCATCCAATTCTCTAACCATGTACACATATGATACCCACATTCCAACATCATGAAAGAAGGAGCGGGTGTTCTCGGAGGAGGTACAGGAAGTCCCTCTCTAGTAACTATCGGTTTGTCCTTTTTAAAGAAATTTTGTATTCTTTTTACCATCTTCATTTTTCAACTTCTTTTACGCTAAATATCTCAACGAACAAAATAAAATCCTTCCATAACTCTGCTTATTCTATTTGCTAGCGTTCGTCCGATGCCAGCGCGACTCACACCAACCAACCAATCACGGCTCACTACGTAGCCACTATTCTATCCAATAAAACACAGTTCACAGCAACCAACTAATCACAGCTCTCTATGCACCCGCTGCCTGACCAATGCCTGAGCGGCTTTTTGTGACGTCAGTATTACTCCAGCTACTGACCCTCCATTTACATAATAATACGGCAATGTATTTCTAGGTTTTTCTTAGCTAAATTCTTGTTAGAAACAACACAACACAATGCTACTTTGTCTGTACCACTAATAAAAGAGATAGTTTCACTTTTCAAAAAAGAGATTCTTTCACTTCTAGTAAAATAACGACCAGCGCTACTCTACTCTCAATCAAGTTAAAGGAAGACTTGGTACTCCTCTGGGGCTACTCGCCAAAGTTTCGGATGAGGACTTTGCTTCCAGAAATAGGTCTTGGTACTCCTTTCGGATGTAAGGCCAAAGTTTCGGAAGCGGACCTTTCACTATTTCATGCAATCTTCTTTCTAACTAATAAGTCCCTAAAATAACATCAACAGCCTTTCACTATTCGATATTACGACAACAAACAAAGTACTTCTGCAGTGTGACACAGCTTTCCACATTATTCCTCTGCCACATAGGTTAAAATAACATCATCCAGGATCTTAGGTAACTCTGTGCCCGTACTTCCAGACAACGTAAAACAAAGACACTAACTTTTCATGTTATTAACCAATAAATCAAGAATCAATCATTATTGCTAAACTAATCAATAATTAACCATCCTCTGCAACTAAAACTGACCCAGCAATCAGGGATCAATCATTGTTCACTAACAAAGGCCCATTTACACTACCCAACTAATCCCTTCACGCTGGGGTTCAGTGTGATGCAAGTTTATACCCAACTTACCAAATACACAATAGAACCTGCATTTATCCTTACAATATATGTATATTTGTGGCGACGGACCTTTGGGAAGTTGAGAAGTTGATAGCAATAGTATGCACTTATTGATACTACTAAATAATAACAACTCAGTGTGTATTTATAATGTTTATCGAAAAATAATGTGAAATGCATGCTCATCAAGTACCATTATACAATGCAAACCATTTACCATCACAGAGAACATATATTGACCAATATTATAAACAAACTCATATCAAATAAACAAATGCATTGAAGGAGTGGATAGGCGTAGAAATAAAGGTTTCAGAGACAAAATACATTTTCAAATGATTATGCAAAATCAGGATATTATATATACTAACCCAAGTAAGAATCAGGGAAATCTACCCTCTGGCCAAAAGTGCAGCAAACCGACGACAATGACGATCTCCCGCTAGCTAAATACCAGCCGACCTAACCACACCCACCAGGGACAATCAATTATACCCTAAAACCTAAATGTCCAACCCTCATTTGTTTCAATATAAGAGCAAACTCCATCTCTCATTGGCTAAGAACGGGAGTGTACTGTAACACCACTCGCATCATGACCATTTTATTCAATATCCTTTTGTCTTAAACTTGCAGCATTACGATAAATTCTTCTCAGGAAACAATTTTGAACACAATCATAATACACATTTCCTGTGGCGTTTTTTATGTTGCAAGTCACTGCTCTTCCATTAATTTCCTCAGCCATCTTGTGAAGGAAGTTGTTCATTTCCACTGATATCATAGTTTCTTTTTCTGTAGCTTGGCAGTCAGACAGTACACTACGAAGGCAACGTTCATGCCTTTGCGTTCTCTCTTCTGATTCTAAGCCCTCTTTTATTCATTTAGTTTCACTAGAAAATATTAACCCCCAGACTGGCATGCAGAAAAGTAGGCCCATGCTTGCTTTTTCTACAGAAAAAAACACATAACACTATTATTTTCATGAAATGCAATTTCATTGCACACCATCCCAGCATTGCCCTAACCCATGCACAACCCATGTTATTTTCTTGGCAATCATTATTAACATGCACAAAAGCAACATTAGTCTTTTAATCAAAGCACCTGCGGCCTAATTTTCATGCATTAGTTTACACATGTGTAAAAGCATTTCCCCTTATTTTAGCTTTCTGTAAGAAACGTTTCACGGCACACTGTTAATATATGTTACTGAGAGGTTTAATCCGAGCAAATTTTATTTTGGCAAAACCCTGCTCCATCACCAATATGGCGACTTAACTCAAAAAGTTTACAAAAGACGGGGGCGCTAGTTGGCGCTGGACGAAGATGGCCGCACTTGCGTGAGGCTCCAGCCTTGCCGAGCAGATCAATATCCTTAACCCCCATCCTGAAGCATATTTTCACGATAGAAACATCACCGCTGGAAGCGGAGTGCACTGTGGCGTCTATCGATGCCCTACATGTGGCGACACAGTGAGCTGCAGGCGACGTGGCGGCGCTTGTAATTAGCCGCGACCCCTCGCGCTACACCGGCGGATCCGGCGCCCGGCTTGCGCGCTCAGGGGAGACCGAGGATTGTGGGCCTGGCACAACATGGCGGACGGGAGCTCCGACAGCGCGACGAGCTACACAGGCTGGTGAGCTCCGCGATACCTGGGGGGCCCCTGGAGGCACCCTGCACAGGCGGCGACACCACCTGACACGTACTGCTGCTGAGCACAGGCCAGCTTGCTGAGGTGAGGTGCGGAAGGGCCTGCGCAACGACCCCTCCCTTTCCCGCTGGGACATTTGCGCTTGCCATTGCGCTTGCCCCATGGTGTTGCTTGTGTGTGCGCGGGCCCCCCGGAGCAGATAGAACGGACGGTCGGCGAGTGCCGGCTTGGCGCAGGGCACACCGAGATGAGGCTGGCAGCGCAGGAGAGAAGGTGGAGATGCAATACCCGCCGCCATTTTGTGGAAGCCAGCTAGGTGAGCAGCGGCACATAGGCCAATTTGGAGACCCCGTGGGGATGTGGATATCTGGCTGCAGCTCTATCGGTCAAGAGCCTGGCACAGAAGCACACTCAAGATTAGCTGCAATACCTACTCTGCCCAGATGCAGCGCAAGAGAGGAACACCCACTGGTCTGCCGGACCACCCCATCCCCCCACTAGGATGAAAGTGGCGACGACCTGGTCCTGATCACACTGGTTCTGTCAGAAGGCCTCGGCCCTACTGCCCACGTGGGCGCCGGCGCCACATATCACTGACGTACACTCCTGGGCGGCAGCTGAGCACACCTCAGGCCACGTACCGCTGCCTGTCTCCCTCCCGCTGCGCCCGGTTGGGATCTCTACAGTACCTGGTGCACGGACTAGCCCGAGGGGCAGCCACAACTAACTTGGGGCCGAGGGACCAAGAGCGCTATCATCAAGCCCTACTATCTACACTCCTGCCTACTGCGTGCTGAGGCTCCGGTCCCGACACATACCAGTGACGCAGCGGGATGGGACGAACAGACACTAGGCAATCCAAAATCCCCTTTGAGACTCGCAAAACCCCAGTGTCTCCACCTCCAGATGCTGCAGCGAAACAAAACGATGCCCCGCCTTAAGAAGACTGGCGAGAGCTCCTGCTCGGGATGAAGCACAGTCTCACCTCCATTTATTCCAAAATAGACACTCTAAATGCGAGAATGGACACTGTGGTAGCCAAGCTGGGACAACATGACACTCGCCTGAAGGAAGCGGAGAGCAGAATATCGGAATTGGAGGATGGAGCGACATCGCGGGACTGCCACGTCTCACAAATGGACAAGTTACTTAAAATAATAGCCGACAAAAATGAAGATTTGGAGGTTCGGTCCCGCAGAAACAATATACGCATCTTGGGCCTTGCGGAGACCACCAACACGGGCCGTATGGAGGACTTTATAGAAAAACTGCTAATAGACCTTTTCGGCAGAGACTCCTTCTCTCCCCACCTCATTGTGGAGAGGGCGCATAGGTTCCTTGCAGTCCGTCCCCCTCCTGGTGCACCAACGAGACCTATCATTGCCCGCTTACTCAATTACCGCGACCGAGATGCGGTCCTCCGCCTGGCCCGGGAAAAACAGCAAGTGCCTTATGAAAATACAACTCTGGCATTTTTCCCCGACTACACCCATGCTGCGCAGAAGGCCCGACGCAAATTTGCGAGCGTAAAAAAGAAGTTGCAAACGCAAGAGATCCCCTACGCCATGCTCTACCCTGCGAAGCTCAAAATCACGCACCAAGGGAAGCAGCATTTCTTCACCACCCCTAAGCAGGCGGAGGACTACATTAAACGCATTAAAAAGACACCTTCACGAGAGACTGACTCCCACATCCGCTCCAGATCAAGCTCTCCACTATCGCACCAGGACTGATACTCATGGAGGGTGGTTGCCCGATTGGAGAGACATACTATTCCCCCGCGCTGAGACTGAGTGAACTTCTTTGGTGATGTATATGATACCCTATCATGTCTTTTTTGGAATATGCGAAATGTAGATATGCTTGGCTACCCACCTCCGTCCCACGACTGACTGCCTTGCCTAACAGCTGACAGGCTAGTGGGTGTAAGTATGGAGGTGGCTGGGCTAGTCGGGCGCCCCTTGTGCTACTTCCCCCCCATAGGGCGAACCCCTTACCCCCCTTGTTCCATGGGGGAGATCTCGTTACTTGGACTGTTTTGTAGTTTCGAGGGTGGGAATTCAATACCCCGCAAGTTGGGGACGCCGGAGTGGGAGGGACACCAACACTTAATATGCAATTTTTTTTTTCAGTGCTGTTGGTGAGATAGCTCTTTCGAAACACACGCTGCTAAGTATGTACCACCGTGGAACCGATGGGTGAACCACACACACCCGAATGCTTAAAGTGGTATCGTGGAATGTTCGGGGCCTCAATGACCCTAGAAAACGCAGGCAAATACTTGGGTACTTAGGTAGACATAATATAGCCATAGCCCTCTTACAAGACACACACTTGGCGCCCAATGACAACCCCCCCTTTGCAGCCCGTTGGGCCACGTGTCATACTTTTTCATCGTACTTTACCTACTCTAGGGGAGTTACCGTCCTAGTCAAGCGCGGGGTGGCCTTCACGCCCAAAGGCATGGAATCCGACATAGAGGGTAGATTCTGCCTAATGTGGGGTCAACTGCACATGCACGACATCCTGTTGGCCAGTTACTATGGTCCCAACACTGACACTCCCAATCCACTGCTCTTGCTCTGGGTCAAAATACAAACACTTGGCATCACCCACGTCCTCCTGGGGGGTGACTTCAACACTGCCACACAGCCGCAAATGGACAGGTAATGCAGCGTACACTACGAGATATAACAGACGCGAACGGCTTGATAGATACATGGAGGCACTTGCACCCGGGGCTTAAGGAGGGTACACACTACTCAGCAGTTCACGCCACCTGGGCTCGACTTGATTACGTATTTACGTCCACAGGGACGGCGCACTGGCTAGCACAGGCAATGCACCTGCCCCGTACTTTCTCCGACCACTCCCCAGTACTAGTGGAACTGCAGATTCTGTTGGATTGTTCCCCATATCTGGGCTGGCGCCTCAACCCCTCCCACCTTGTCGACACGGGTTTCAGAGCTGAACTAGAGCAGGACATCCAAGACTTTTTTGACAGAAATCTGACATCAGTAGCTAGTGTCACAACGGTGTGGGAGGCCTTTAAGGTCACCATACGCGGGTGGTGCATAGCCAAAGGCGGAGGAATACTTAAATCCCTATGGGCGAACCTCCGCAAGCTAGAAACTGAACTACAGACATTAGAGCGCACTCTCAGCCAGGGCGTAGATACTGCAGCGACCATGGCCCATATACGTGATAAACCTACTGAATACGAACTCACTGTAGACAGGGAATGTCGATTTTGTGGCAAACCGCATGAGGCACGCATATATGGGGAGGGAGACCGTCCCGGAAAAGCTCTGGTGTACTCCATCAAACCCCCTAAATTCGCCAACTACGTAATAGCCATCCAAGACACCCAGGGAAACACACACCATAAACTTTCGGACCAAATTTGCATCTTCTTTGACACTGTACTCGTCACGTAGAGGTACATCACTTGACCTACCTACATACTTAGAGGATATTGCGCTGGCGTGGCTTGGACCTGCCCAACAAAAGTTCCTGAATCACGAATTAGAGCTAGACGAGATTACAGAAGCCATCATGACAATGAAGTCCGGCCGGGCACCAGGCTCGGATGGCCTGCCGATTGAATTTTATAAAGCTTACGCACCCCTACTAGCTCTTATCCTAAAAAAGGTGTTTTACGCTGCACTCGAGGAGGGACTCCTCCCGGCGACTATGCGAGAAGCACTTATAACATCGCTCCTTAAGCCTGGCAAACCTCCCGTGCAGTGCGATTCTTACCGGCCCTTGTCCCTACTCAATTGTGACACTAAAATACTAGCGAAGGTCCTCTCGGTCTGCTCAATTTATTAATGGAGCGCCTGGTTCTCCCAGATCAAGCGGGCTTCGTACCACATCGTTCGATATCACATAACTTGCGCACTCTCCATGCGGTTATGCAATATATTGACCCACATTGCGAAGCCGCGGCAGTTTTCCTGGATGCCATGAAGGCGTTTGACTCGTTGGAGTGGGATTATCTACTGGGCATATTAGAGCGTATAGGGCGCCCATATAGCTTTCTGAACTGGATACGACTATTATACCACCAACCAACAGCTGTGGTACTGCTGAATGGGTCCAGATCCTCGCCATTTTACATACATAGAGGTACGCGTCAGGGATGCCCGCTCTCTCCCATACTCTTTGCGATTGCCATAGAACCCCTAGCAGCGAAGTTGCGGCAGCACCATAATCATCGGGCACTTATCTACCCTACCCGACATCTGCTTTTATCCCTTTACGCCGACAACATGACGCTCTATGTCCACAAACCCCGGGAAAATCTAAACCCTATACTGCGTGAAATCACAAAATTTGGGTATATTGCGGGGATACAAATTAATTGGGCCAAATCCGCAGTTTTCCCCCTCACGGACACGACGCAACAGTACCCACTTGACTACCCCTTGGTTTGAGAAATGGACGACCTTAGGTACCTGGGTGTGCAGATCACGCGCCAGAGGGAGAGCCTTATGAGAGCCAATTACGGAGTGGCAATAGACAAAATTACTGACAACATCACCAAATGGCTGCGCCTCCCACTTTCAATGGCGGGGCACATCTCACTGATTAAAGTGGTGATTCTGCAGAAACTATTATATCTTTTCACCAATATCCCGTACCACCCTGGCAGATTTTTCTTCCGCACACTGAATGCACAATTGACACTGCTTATTTGGGGCGGGAAGGAAGCGCGACTCAGCCTTAGTACAATGACGTTGCCCTACCATCAGGGGGTTTTGATTAGGGCTGGGCGTAGTGCCACTACGCACACTACGCAAAATTTTGAAAAAAAAAAAATTTGTGGAAAACGGGGGCGCGTCCTGGGGGTCCGTGTGCCCTGGACAGGGGTCCCTCGTGCCTGGGCAGACTCCTTGATCTCCCCGGCCTGGTTGGAGCCCGGGAGCCCCGGAGCCCTGCAGCCCGAGCCCTGCAGTCCCCGAGCCCTGGAGCCCCGGAGCCCCGGAGCCCCGGAGCCCCGGAGCCCTGCAGCCCCGGAGCCCTGCAGTCCCGGAGCCCCCGAGCCCTGCATGCCCGGAGCCCTGCAAGGGCAGGCTGGAGCCCCCCCCCCACAGAGGCTCAGGCCGGCAGATTGGCGTCATTTCGGTCCCGGCCATCTGGTCGCCCCTCTCGCCTCTGCCATCTGGTCGCGACCAATGCTTTCCTATAGGGCGACCAGATGGCCGGGCTTCCCTGGAAGTCCCGATGAGGTGCCCGGACACCCTCCCAGGAGAGCGGTGCCCTGCCAGGGACCAGATGGGCTGTGTTCCCGGGCAACACCTCCCAGGCGTCCGGGGCTCCCTCCTCCGGCCCACGGCGTGGGAAAGTACCCGGGAAGGGCTCCATGGGTCCTGGGCCCTGCAACCCCGGAGCCCTACAGCCCCCGAGCCCTGGAGTCCTGGAGTCCTGGAGTCCCGGAGCCCTGCAGCCCCCGAGCCCCGAGCCCTGGTTCCCTGGAGCCCTGGAGCCCTGGAGCCCCGGAGCCCCGGAGCCCTGGAGTCCTGGAGCCCTGGAGCCCTGTAACCCTGTAACCCTGGATCTATGTAGAGAAGAGGTGTAGCAAACTCTGAGGATATATATAGACCCTAGACCAACGTGCAATAATATCTACTGTACAGCAACTGAATAAATATATGCTGAAACACTAACATATCAAAAATTATTACATCTTTTTATTTCAGTCATTTTCTTATTTTTTTCATTTTTACTTATTCATTTCATATTTTCCTTTTTAAAATGTTTTCAAATTTTATAAATGACAATCAAATTCTATAAATGAGAATGATTTACAAATAAAGCAGTGCAAAAACAATCAGTGTAAACAAAACAAATACATAAACACAATATCATCAACAACAGAAGAAAAGAAAGTGATATACGATATAACCAGTCGTTGGAAAATTGGATGAAGGCAATGCGGTTGAATGGAACTACGCGCGTTTCGGCCAAAGGGCCTTCGTCAGGTGACCGTCATTCGTACATAACATATATAAAAAAATGTGATAAAGACCTAAACAGACAAAACAAATACAAAAAATTCATATAAGTGAAATGCACATAAATCCAGATCTCTTTCAATAATTCACGATCAAAGCTGTACAGTTATTAAAGGGTCTATAACTTTTCATGTGTAAATGCTTATATACACGATATTTGTTTTTCAGTGCAACCACTCATAATCATATATAATAAACCATCTATTTATTCATTTTAGCCCAATGGAAAATTATTCATTCTAATTTATATCTAACTGACATTAGGTCTTGAAATTCTACCATACATTATGATTTTTGCCTCAACAAGATACATTTCCTTGCATTCTATCCCTCACCTCCAAGCAAAGTATATCCATATTGCAAAAGGGGTCATTAACTAACAGTTCCAAAATGGGTAAAAAGTTTAAAGAAAAAGCAAAGGCAGCAAATGACTCTAGATGTAAATAGAGCATTGGTTATGTCAACACATAACTTCCACTATTTAAAGAAAGAAAGAGAAAAGAGCAGCCATTATTACTTACATGGAGAAAGACGCTTCGTGAAAACAACACGGAAAATCTGGTCCCTATGTGGGCAGGTTTATTTAAATGGCATCAAATTATGGCATACTGAAAGATAGACATGTAATCCTATTAAGCCACTAGATATTTATAGTATAGTGCTTTGAAAAATAATAGCCTAATACATAAATATACCTGATAGGTCCAAGTAGATGCCCTTCAGAGTAATTGATTTCGTATGTAGCCCAAGGGTATTAAATCCAGTCTTATTTTATAGTTTCATGAAGACTTCTTTAAGGTTACCTGACTCTGTTTTGGTGGAAACAAGAGGGATAATATTTATGTATCACAGAGCCCCTATCAGTGTTAGTTGAAGTCTGTTCAAAAATAATCTACAATAATAGATAACTGTTACAGTCTAATAATTATATGCAAGCAGTTGATTATTCGGAATTAAAAGCCTACCCTGCAGATGTATTTATGTATCACAGGGCCCCCTACTCTGTCGTTTGTTGTCTGTTCAAAAGATTATCTACAATGTTAACGTACCGTTGCAGTCTAATGATTATATGTAAGCAGTTGATTCTTGAAAGCGACAAGCCTACCTTTAAGACGTATTTCTACCCATCATATGCACAGTTGTCACAGTGCAGTGCATACGCTAAGAATATACGGATATGTGCAATAAGATTTTAATAAAGACTGTATACAGACAAGGCGTAAAAGTAGTCCATCATAAATGCGGCTATACTGATACAAAACACTCCGCTAACTGATTTTCTAGAAAAACTTTACTTTGTGAATTCCTACCTCAGAATTCTGTCGAATATTTGTTTATAATCTTCACTTCACTTGAAACGTTTGTAGACGAAATAGACCGGAGACGCAGGGTACCGGCATCTATTTTCTTGTTTATTTAATTAGTCTAAGAAGATAAATAAACCAACATTATTGTACCAAACTGAATGATAGTTTATGAATCACTTCAGAAGTTACATCTTTATTAAAGTTACCTTGGCGTGATTGTAAGAATAGATACGCCGGATAAAAAATCATGCAGGTCAGGCAACCTGCAACATGAAGATAGAATAGAGAGAAGTATGTTGATAACTATAAAACCCTGTTCTAAAACGATGATATTGTCCAACCAGAGTGGTTTTAATCGTTTTTAAAACATACCTTCGGTCTCTGAATGCTCCGGCCTGGTTGGAGCCCGGGAGCCCCGGAGCCCTGCAGCCCGAGCCCTGCAGTCCCCGGGCCCTGGAGCCCCGGAGCCCCGGAGCCCTGCAGCCCTGCAGCCCCGGAGCCCTGCAGTCCCGGAGCCCCCCGAGCCCTGCATGCCCGGAGCCCTGCAAGGGCAGGCTGGAGCCCCCCCCCACAGAGGCTCGGGCCGGCAGATTGGCGTCATTTCGGTCCCGGCCATCTGGTCGCCCCTCTCGCCTCTGCCATCTGGTCGCGACCAATGCTTTCCTATAGGGCGACCAGATGGCCGGGCTTCCCTGGAAGTCCCGATGAGGTGCCATTTGCCTCCCGGATCCCAGGCAGGGCTCCAGGAGGTAGGGCATGTTTGCGCCCTGGGTCCCCTCTGTCACCTTGAGTGCACAGATTACAAGAAAGGGGGGTAATTTTCCTCCGGATTACTAGGGGCAAGGGTATGCCCGGACACCCTCCCAGGAGAGCGGTGCCCTGCCAGGGACCAGATGGGCTGTGTTCCCGGGCAACACCTCCCAGGCGTCCGGGGCTCCCTCCTCCGGCCCACGGCGTGGGAAAGTACCCGGGAAGGGCTCCATGGGTCCTGGGCCCTGCAACCCCGGAGCCCTGCAGCCCCCGAGCCCTGGAGTCCTGGAGTCCTGGAGTCCCGGAGCCCTGCAGCCCCCGAGCCCCGAGCCCTGGTTCCCTGGAGCCCTGGAGCCCTGGAGCCCCGGAGCCCCGGAGCCCTGGAGTCCTGGAGCCCTGGAGCCCTGTAACCCTGTAACCCTGGAGCCCTGGAGCCCTGGAGCCCTGGAGCCCTGGAGCCCTGGAGCCCCAGAGCCCCAGAGCCCCAGAACCCCGGAGCCCTGGAGCCCTGGAGCCCTCCCGCGGAGGCTCGGGGCAGGCAGATTGGCATCTTTTCGGTCCCGGCCATCTGGTCGCCCCTCTCCCCTCGGCCATCTGGTCGCCCGCCATGCTTTCCTATAGGGCGACCAGATGGCCGGGCTTCCCTGGAAGTCCCGATGAGGTGCCATTCGCCTCCCAGATCCCAGCCAGGGCTCCAGGAGGTCGGGCACGTTCGCGCCTAGGGTCCCCCGAGCCTTGCGGTGCGCACTTGTTCCCAGAAAGAGTGGTAGCCTTCCTCCGGATTACTAGGGACAAGGTCCTCTGGGACCCTTGTCGGCCTAGCGGTCATCAGCCGGCAGCTAGGCGGGCCAGAATGCCGCCCCAGACCTGGGTCCGTCCCTGGGACTGCAGCGTGGCCGGGTGCCTGGGACGAGTTTCAGAGGGCCCGGGGAAGGCTTCCCCTGCGCCTCCGGGCCCTGGGAGCCACATCTGGGTCCAGTGGCCCCGCCGGGCCCCGGGTCGGGTGCTAGGGCCCTTGGCCCTGTCCCCCGGCCTGCCGCACTGCCAAAAGCCCGGGACGGGGTTCCGTGGTGCCCGGGGAGCCTCCCCGTGCTTGACCGGGTTCAGGAGCTCCGTCCGGGGCCCCGGGGACTGTGGCCTCCCCACCCGGGGCTCTGTCTTGGGTCCTGCCGCGTGGCAGGGTGCCCGGGACGGTGTCCGTCAGGCCCGGGGAAGGCTTCCCCTGCGCCTCCAGGCCTGGGAGCCCCGGCTGGATCCAGGGGCCATGGCGGCCCCCGAGTCGGGTGCTCGGGCCCTGGGCCCTGTCCCCCGGCCTGCTGCACTGCCAAGGGCCCGGGTCGGGGTTCCGTTGTGCCCGGGCAGGCCTCCCCTGCTTGTCAAAGTGCCTGGGGGGCCCGGGGTCGGAGGGCCTGTCGGGGCCCCTGGGAGCCTCCATGGCTGGGGCCCAGCTGGGGCTCTGGGCCTCCGGTCGGCCAGCTGACTCCTTTGTTGGGGCACAGGGTGTCCAGACGGCTCCTCTTTCGTGCCCGGCCATCGGATCCCCTCGGCCATCTGGTCGCCTGCCATGCTTTCCTATGGGGCGACCAGATGACCGAACTTCCCTGGAAGTCCCGATGAGGTGCCATTCGCCTCCCGGATCCCAGCCAGGGCTCCAGGAGGTCGGGCTCATTCGTGCCTTGGGTCCCCTATGTCCCCTCGGGTGCACGGATTAAAAGAAAGGGATTACTAGGGAGAGGGTCAGTCAGACCTCCAGAGATTCTGAATCAGGGGAAGGCAGCCCTGGGGCCTGCCCGCCGGGGCCCCCAGGGTCCTGGGGACACTCCTGCCTTTCAGCCCCTTGCCGATGGTCCTTTTCCTCCGAGTTTGAGGGGGATGGTGTCCCGGGGCCCGCCTGCCAGGGGCCCCCAGGGGCCCGGGGACGCTCCTGCCTCTCAGCCCCCTTGCTGATGGTCCTTTTTCTCCGAGTTTGATCAGGCACAGACCTCCGTGAGGTCCGGCTATGCTGAGAGGGGGAAGGTGTCCTGGGGCCCGCCCGCCAGGGGCCCCCGGGGCCCGGGGACGCTTTTGCCTCTCGGCCCCTTGCCGATGGTTGTTTTTCTCCAAGTTCGATGGTCGTTTTTTCTCCGAGTTTGATCAGGCAGACTTCCATAAGGTCTGGCCATGCTGAGAGGGGGAAGGCATCCCGGGGCCCGACCGCCAGGGGCCCCCAGGGGCCCGGGGACGTTCCTGCCTCTCAGCCCCTTGCCGATTGTCCTTTTTCTCCGAGTTTGATCAGGCATACCTCCGTGAGGTCTGGCCAAGCTGAGAGGGGGAAGGCGTCCCGGGGCCTGACCGCCAGGGGCCCCCAGCGGCCCGGGACGCTTCTGCCTCTCGGCCCCTTGCCGATGGTTGTTTTTCTCCGAGTTCGATGGTCGTTTTTCTCCGAGTTTGATCAGGCAGACTTCCATAAGGTCTGGCCATGCTGAGAGGGGGAAGGCATCCCGGGGCCCGACCGCCAGGGGCCCCCAGGGGCCCGGGGACGCTCCTGCCTCTCAGCCCCTTGCTGATGGTCCTTTTTCTCCGAGTTTGATCAGGCACAGACCTCCGTGAGGTCCGGCCATGCTGAGAGGGGGAAGGCGTCCTGGGGCCCGCCTGCCAGGGGCCCCCAGGGGCCCGGGGACGCTTTTGCCTCTCGGCCCCTTGCCGATGGTTGTTTTTCTCCGAGTTCGATGGTCGTTTTTCTCAGAGTTTGATCAGGCAGACTTCCATAAGGTCTGGCCATGCTGAGAGGGGGAAGGCATCCCGGGGACCGCCCGCCAGGGGCCCCCAGGGGCCCGGGACGCTCCTGCCTCTCAGCCCCTTGCCGATGGTCCTTTTTCTCCGAGTTTGATCAGTCATACCTCCGTGAGGTCTGGCCATGCTGAGAGTGGGAAGGCGTCCCGGGGCCTGCCCGCCAGGGGCCCGGGGATGCATCTGCCTCTCGGCCCCTTGCCGATGGTCGTTTTTCTCCGAGTTGGATGATTGTTTTTCTTCGAGTTTGATCAGGCAGACTTCCATGAGGTCTGGCCATGCTGAGAGGGGGGGGAAGGCATCCCGGGGCCCGACTGCAGGGGCCCCCAGGGGCCCGGGGATGCTCCTGCCTCCCAGCCCCTTGCTGATGGTTGTTTTTCTCCGAGTGTGATCAGGCATACCTCCGTGAGGTCTGGCCATGCTGAGGGGGGGAAGGTGTCCCGGGGCCCGCCCGCCAGGGGCCCCCAGGGGCCCGGGGACGCTCCTGCCTCTCAGCCCCTTGCCGATGGTTGTTTTTCTCCGAGTTTGATCAGGCAGACTTGCATGAGGTCTGGCCATGCTGAGAGGAGGAAGGCATCCCGGGGCCTTCCCTCCGGGGCCCCCAGGGGCCCGGGAACACCCCTGCCTCTCATGCCCCTACCCGATGGGCCTTTTTCTCCGAGCCTGCTTCCCCTGGGTGAACGGGCAGGCAGGGGATGCCTAGCCAGCACCCCCCCATCCTCGTGCGCAGGGCAGCCTGCCAGGGGATGCCCCGGCTGTACTCTGATCGATTGGGCACTCTCGGTCCGTTTAGGGATGGACTGCTTGGCCAGCCTCTCCCTACCGTGGGAGACGGCTGGGCCTGCCGGTGCCCATGTGACCAGCGTACCTCTCCACACCCCTCCAGTGAGCCCTCTCGCCCAGGTGGGTGGGCTCCTTCCCCCGACAGGCTTCCGAGAGACGGAGGGTTGCTGGTCCCAGCCAGGGCTCCAGGAGGTCGGGCATGTTTGCGCCCTGGGTCCCCTCTGTCACCTCGTGTGCACGGGTTACAAAAAAGTGGGGTAATTTTCCTCCGGATTACTAGGGGCAAGGGTATGCCCGGATACCCTCCCAGGGCTGGCGGTCCCCTGCCGGGGACCAGATGGGCTGTGGCCTGGAGCCCTGGAGCCCTGCGTGGGCAGGCTGGAGCCCGACCGCGAAGGCCTCGGGACGGGCAGATGGGGAGTCCTTTCGGTCCCGGGCATCTGGTCGACCCTCTCCCCTCGGCCATCTGGTCGCCCGCAATGCTTTCCTATGGGGCGACCAGACGGCCGGACTTCCCTGTTGGTGGAGCGATTTGTCTGGTTAATTCCGATAACGAACGAGACTCCTCCATGCTAACTAGTTACGCGACCCCCAGCGGTCGGCGTCCAACTTCTTAGAGGGACAAGTGGCGTTCAGCCACACGAGATCGAGCAATAACAGGTCTGTGATGCCCTTAGATGTCCGGGGCTGCACGCGCGCTACACTGAACGGATCAGCGTGTGTCTACCCTTCGCCAACAGGTGCGGGTAACCCGCTGAACCCCGTTCGTGATAGGGATTGGGGATTGCAATTATTTCCTCGGATCGGCCCCGCCGGGGTC